>NC_141005.1:13985690-15185690 GCF_052327205.1 Somniosus microcephalus | reverse complement strand
AACTGCAAGCTTCTATGGCTGGATTTTGATTGGATGATGCACAATTACCAATATCTATTATTGATCTTACATTAGCACCCTAACATTCCCCAATAAAACTCTCAACTGTCTCATTTAAATCAACATTTGCAAAGTTCTAAACAATTGATCATTAATTAATGATCTAGACTAATTTGAGACATTTATAACCTGAGTTCTTGCTTCCATTATTAATATTCAATGGAACTATAATCAAACTATGGACATTCAGAGCATGTCCGTAGTGGCGTTTAGCCAATATTTATTTAGTAGCCCCCACCCCACAAAATATAAAAATGGGACCCGAGATAAAAAAAAATTTATGCGCCTAGTGGATAGAGACCGAAGTCTGTTTTCTAGGTGTTACTGGTTCTTTACGCACATAACCTGATAATGAGCTTTCCAAAGACTATTTTGTAATTCATAACACTGACTTGTGCATTACAAATTTCATCCAGTTAGTCTACGTTATTGTACATTGAGACTAAGTGAGGTAATAGCAGCCAAAATTTTTTTTTATCTCGGGTCCCATTTTTATATTTTGTGGGGTGGGGGCTACTAAATAAATATTGGCTAAACGCCACTACGGACATGCTCTGAATGTCCATAGTTTGATTATAGTTCCATTGAATATTAATAATGGAAGCAAGAACTCAGGTTATAAATGTCTCAAATTAGTCTAGATCATTAATTAATGATCAATTGTTTAGAACTTTGCAAATGTTGATTTAAATGAGACAGTTGAGAGTTTTATTGGGGAATGTTAGGGTGCTAATGTAAGATCAATAATAGATATTGGTAATTGTGCATCATCCAATCAAAATCCAGCCATAGAAGCTTGCAGTTTCTTGCTATTATGATTCCATCGATAAAATCAATGCCATATGACACTGCGGCATCACAATTAGATTGTTAATCATCTGATGTATTTTGTGTGTTGTCATTGATTAAAGTAGTTACGTGCCCTAATTCATCACTGTTTCCTCCTGTTTTTGTTTAAAGGCACACACAGCACAGCTATCTAATATCTAGTGCCCAGAGTATATGCAGTGAATATTCTTCATGTACTTCTGAATTTTCTATTTAAAAAAGACATGTTTTTAAAATAGTTGAAGTGTGGTATTACAGTATATCAATATATGTAAGATTATTTATATGCACACTAGTGTAGCAGTTCGTGTTCACCTAGGTAGGTATCGGACGAATGACTACTAAATAATCGAGTTCGACTTCAGGAGAACAATCTAGAAGTTGTTTATTTACAGGAACAGATGAAATACGGCAGGCAAGTGAGATAGTTGCAGGAGAGCCATAGAGTAGGTCTTTCCCCAGCGGGGACGCCACGAGGACTGAGTCCGCAGTCCTGTGGAGAGCGTGATGATGTCATCATGCTCAGCCGCGTTTTCCCGCGCTTGTGTGGTCACGTGACCGCGTTGTGACGTTAGCGCGTTTGCCCGCGCTTGGGCGGTCACGTGACCTGCGCCGTTGCGTCGGCGCGTTGCTGTGGCTGGCCGTTGCGGCCGAAGTCGCGGGAGCGAGAGGCACCCGGCACTGCAGCTGGCCAATGCGGCCGAAGTCGCGGGCGCCATAGGCCCGCTGTGCCGGCGGCCGTTACGGGAGGCCGAGCCGGGCCATCGGCTGCCGCGGGTGCATCACATGATGCGTGACGTGACGTCAGCGTGTCACGTTGCGTTCTTAAAGGGGCAATGGCTCAAACTGGTAAGTTAAAGGGGCAACGGCTCAAACAGGTAAGTTATACACATACAGTTAGGTTAAAGTGAATTATGTACATTATATATGTAAGGGACACCCGGTGGAACCGCCACATGCGCCCCCCCAGAATTCGCTTTAACGAAAGTCCAAAGATGAGATGGTCTGACGAGCCAGTGGTCTCGGCGGGCGTCTCGGCGGGTGTGCTGTCTCGACTTGGCGGGCCAGGTCTGAAGATGCTGGTCATAAGGGGATCCTTACGCACATCGTGATGAATAAAACGTATCTGTCAGGCGAAGGACCGTGGAGATGTGCGAAGCAGCAGGCCTTGTCAGAGTGACGGGCAGGTTGGGCGGACGTGGGCGATGGCTCCTTTGCTGTTGAAACAAGTCCTTGTTCTGACGAACTCTGCAGGAACGCCAAACGAGCGATCCAGAAGGACTTGACAGGCGAGGTTGGTGAACTCACCGACAGGTGAGCGAAACCTTCGGGAGGCTGGAACGCACGGAACGGTGCGTGCCATAGTGCTATGACGATAACACAACAGAGGGTGAAAAGTTGCTGCGTTGATCAGTGATCCGTGAGGACAGCAACTTTCATGTGGCTGATCGCGGCCGCGGGATGCCCGTTGGACCCATCCTCGATGTTTGCAGCGTCAGTAGATGTTTGCGTTTGTTAAGGAGAAAACTGGAGAAAGGGCGGCAACGGTCCGGGTTGTTGTGAATTTCGGTAGGGGTAAACTGCCTGGAGGGCGGCAACGCTTTTAGTTGTAGTTGACTTTAGTTTAAAAACTGCCAAGAAGGCGGCAACGCTTCTTGTCTCGCCGAAAAGTGTGGTATGTAACACAACCAACAGGCTGATGGGCTGGTGCGTCGTTGGCGGGGAACGAGTCTTCATGGTTCACGAGGGCAGGGTCCTCATGGTTTGCGAGGGATGGGTCCTCGTGGTTCGCGAGGGATGGGTCCTCGTGGTTCGCGAGGGATGGGCCCTCGTGGGTCGTGAGGAGCGAGTCCTCGTGATTCGCGGGGGTGAGTCCTCGTGGTATCCCCGCAGGGCGCGCTCCAATCTTGTGTGCCCGAATATGCTGTACCCCGCGCTTGGAGAGATTTATACTTGCTGTTGCGTCGGACGTAGAGGTGGACGACCCACGTGGCGGTAGAAAAGTCGAATACGGAGACCGTAAGCAAGTGCATGGTCTGCGCCGCATCGATGTTCTCGGCGAACAGGGCTTCTACCTTTACAAAGCACGAGGGCGGTTGTTTCTCCCTGACTTGCGGTAGCGACAGCGGAACGGCTGGTGCTTCCATGGCGTGCTTCTTTTGTGAAAATTGTTCACAAAAATCGGGGTCCGGCTGCGTTTTGTCCGTGAAAAACGGAATCACCTCTAGGCTGCGCTTCCTTTGCGAATCCATTCGCAAAGACGGGGTCGCCAATGTAAGAACTGGTGTTCGTCGGTTGCTGTTCTCCGGTTGTTCGTCGGTTGTCTTCTGTGAAGACGAGGTTCATGCTGTGCGTTTCGTCTGTGAAAAACATTCACAGATACGGGGTCAGCAATGTAAGTATTGATGAGCCCCCGCACTCACGCAGTTGGGTCACCAATGTAGCAGTTCGCACTCACGTCGTTGGGTCACCAATGTAGCCGTTGATGAGCTCCTGTATTCATGTCGTTGGGTCACCAATGTAGCAGTTCGTGTTCACCTAGGTAGGTATCGGACGAATGGCTACTAAATAATCGAGTTCGACTTCAGGAGAACAATCTAGAAGTTGTTTATTTACAGGAACAGACGAAATACAGCAAGTAAGTGAGATAGTTGCAGGAGAGCCGTAGAGTAGGTCTTTCCCCAGCGGGGACACTACGAGGACTGAGTCCGCAGTCCTGTGGCGAGCGTGATTACGTCATCACGCTCGGCCGCGTTTTCCCGCGCTTGTGTGGTCACGTGACCGCGTTGTGATGTTAGCGCGTTTGCCCGCGCTTGGGCGGTCACGTGACCTGCGCCGTTGCATCGGCACGTTGCTGTGGCTGGCCGTTGTGGCCGAAGTCGCGGGAGCACCCGGGAAGATGAGGTGCTGTTCCTCGAGCTTACGCTGAGCTTCCGTGGAAAAGTGCAAGAGGCCGAGGACGGTGAGGTCTGAGTGGGAATGGAGCGGAGAATTAAAGTGACAGGCCACCGGGAGCTCGAGGTCCCCCTTACGGACTGAACGGAGGTGTTCCGCAAAGCGGTCACCCAATCTGCGTTTGGTCTCCCCAATGTAGAGGAGAACACATAGCGAGCAGCGAATACAGTATACTAAATTGCAAGAAGTACCAGTAAATCGCTGTTTCACCTGGAAGGGGTGTTTGGGGCCCTGGACAGTGGGAAGGGGGGAGGTATAAGGGCATGTGTTGCATCTCCTGCACTTGCATAGGAAGGTGCCAGGCGAAGGGCAAGGGGTGCTGGGGGTGGTAGAGGAGTGGACTAGGGTGTCACGGAGGGAGCGGTCCCTACAGAATGCTGAAAGGGGAGGTGAGGGGAAGATGCGTTTGGTGGTGGGATCACGCCGGAGGCGGCGGAAATGGGGGAGGATGATCCGTTGAATGTGGAGGCTGGTGGGGTGAAAGGTGAGGACAAGGGGAACCCTATCATGTTTCCGGGAGGGAGGAGCAGGGGTGAGGGCAGAAATGCAAGAGATAGAACGGACACGGTCGAGGGCTGTGTCAACCACAGTAGAAGGGAATCCTCAGTTGAGGAAAAAGGAAGACATGTCGGAAGCACTGGTGTGGAAGGTGGCATCGTCAGAGCAGATGCGGCAGAGACAGAGAAACTGGGAGAATGGATTAGAGTCCTTACAGGAGGCGGGGTGGGAGGAAGTGTAGTCCAGGTAGCTGTGGGAGTCAGTGGGCTTGTAGTGAATGTTAGTCAATAACCTATCCCCAGAGATGGAGATGGAGAAGTCGAGGAAGGGAAGGGAAGAGTCAGACAATGAGTCCCTTTTAATTCAGTTCAAATAGGATGCTCTTATGCGATGGCATGCATGTTCTGATGAAGGGTACATACCCAAATCCTCATTACCCATCTTTTCTCTCTGACTGACCTGCTGTGGAATCCCAGTTTTTTCTGAAGCTTTTTCATGGTGTCAGCCATGGCTCAGTAATAGCAAGCTTGCCTGTGAATCAGAAGGTTGTGGGTTCAAGTCCCACCCTATGGGACTTCAACACAAAATCCAGGCTGGCACTCCCCAGTGCAGTACTGAGGGAGTGCTGCACTGTCGGAGGTGCCGTCTTTCAGATGAGACATTAAACTGAGGCCCCGTCTGCTCTCTCAGGTGGACATAAAAGATCCCATGGCACTATTTGAAAAAGAGCAGGGGAGTTTGCCCTGGTGTTCTGGCCAATATTTATCCCTCAACCAACATTACTTAAAAAAAAAACCAGATTATCTGGTCATTTTCACAATGCTGTTTGTGGGTCCTTGATGTGCACAAATTAGCTGCTGCGTTTCCTACATTACAACAGTGGCTACACTGCAAATGTACGTCATTGGCTGTGAAGCGCTTTGGAATGTCTTGAGGTCTGAAAGGCGCTATAGAAATGCAAGTTCTTTCTTTTCAAATATTTGTTGTTGGGTTCATGGATTTGATTTCCCAGAGTAGGAATAAGGATTCCTATTTTAGCGCCTTAAAAAAAGTGGGGTAGAGTTTCCACTTTGGGTGCAATTGGCATACTGGGAGCCTCTAGCCAAGCTGTTCCAGTACAGCTACAACACTGGTAACATTCGCACCACACAAGTGCCAGGCAATGACTATCTCCAACAAGCGAGAGTCTAACCACCTCCTCTTGACATTCAACGGCATTACCATCACCGAATCCCCCACCATCAACATCCTGGGGAGTCACCATTGACCAGAAACTTAACTGGACCAGCCACATAAATATTGTGGCTACAAGAGCAGGTCAGAGGCTGGGTATTCTGTGGCGAGTGTCTCACCTCCTGACTCCCCAAAATCTTTCCACCATCTACAAGGCACAAGTCAGGAGTGTGATGGAATACTTTCCACTTGCCTGGATGAGTGCAGCTCCAACAACACTCAAGAAACTTTACACCATCCAGGACAAAGCAGTCCGCTTGATTGGCACCTCATTCACCACCTTAAACATTCACTGCCTCCACCACCAGCGGATCGTGGCTGCAGTGTGTACCATCTACAAGATGCACTGCAGCAACTCGCCAAGGCTTCTTTGGCAGCACCTCCCAAACCCGCGACCTCTACCACCTAGAAGGACAAGGGCAGCAGGCGCATGGGAACACCACCACCTCCAAGTTCCCCTCCAAGTTCCCCTCCAAGTCACACATCACCCTGACTTGGAAATATATCGGCCGATCCTTCATCGTCGCTGGGTCAAAATCCTGGCACTCCCTCCCTAACAGCACGGACTGCAGCGGTTCAAGAAGGCGGCTCATTACCAACTTCTCAAGGGCAACTAGGGACGGGCAATAAATACTGGCCTTGCCAGCGATGCCCACATCCCATAAACAAATAAAAAAAAATTGTGCTGTTTTTCCAAAGTGAAATGGTTCAAGTTTCCGCCCAAATCATTTGCATAGTCACAAAAATAAAATTTTCCATGAACCAGCGCAATCGGTCCGCGTAATAGAACATCATTGTTTTTTAAAAATTTGCATTAAGATGTATTTAAGAGCGTTAACCCGGTAGTTAGCCGAAAATGGGTTTAATCGCAAAAAATAAGCACTTTTAATAAGGGTGAGTAATGAGTTTTAAAAACTATACTGAACCATTTACTAGTTTCATCGGTGTACACTAGTCAGTTTCTTAGTAAGTTAAATATTTTTTAATATGTAAAAACTTTAAAAACGTGCAGGTGCGCCTAAAGAAAACCTCCACAAGCTCACTTTGAAGAGCCTCGTCAGACGGACGCAATCGGTGGAAACTCGCCGTGCTCATTATTTCAATCTGGGGGGCTGCTCTTTGGGTGCGCTCAATAAACAAATCTACATCAAATGAAACTTAACAGATTAAATTAAAATTTGGTTTCCTGGGGGTGATGAAGCACTCCAGTCCCTGCGGTGCCCACTCCCACCGGTTCAATCTGGGAGGTGGGGCTATCTCCCTGCACCATGCATTTTTTTTTTAAACCAGCGTTAAAGATCGCGGAAACTCGATTTTACACTTGACGCAAATTGCGTGCAAAATTCCCCACGGTCTTTTATTTTTGCCGCTGGCCGGCCCAATTTCAGCCGGATAGCAAAATACTGCAGATGCTGGAAATCCGAAATAACAACAGAAAATACTGGAAAAACTCAGCAGGCCAGGCAACATCCGTGGAGAGAAAATAGAGTCAGCGTTTTGGGTCAAAACCCTTCGTCAAGACCCGATTTCAGCCGGATCGCGCCGATGAAAAGCCAGCAGCGGAAACTCTCAGCCTGCCCCAGTGCCCTTTTAATTTTGTTCTTTAGAGGGCGCAAAAACCTTGAAGCAAGATTCCAACGTGTCCTTGTTCGGATGAACGGCCATTGAAATCCTCATTATGGGTAAGATCTGTGACCGAGGGCTGCGTGTGAGTATACTGCAGGCGGAGCAGGTTAGTCGCTGAAAGACATGGCAATCTTCAGAAAGCACGGCTCCAGGACAGTCTTTGTGAAAGCATGTTTAGATGTGCGGAAGTGAATTCCGCCGGTGCTGTAACCACTTCCAGTAAATGCAATTTATGAATAAACTTGGACACCGCTGCCGGTGGGTTGGACTGCGGTTGGCAGGACTTGGGTACAGTAATTTGATCTGAAGTTTCTCCCCCCGCCCCGCGACACGAATACGCTTTTTATTGCGAGATATATATATATATACGCGTTCTGCCTTGCCTTGTGTTGGCCTCTTCATCTGATGTCTCTCTAAAGGACGTAACATCCTCCTGAGCGGCAGGCATTTAACTGGCAAGGCGCATTTAAAGCAGCCGGAGCAAAGGCTCCCAATATTGGCCGATGTCAATACCGACGAGGTTCTTAGCCCCATCCGAGCCCAGTACGCTTCACAGCAACCGAGGATCAAGACAAGAGTTTGGGATCGAACAGGTACACCATTGTTACCATTTAAAATCTTACAATGACTTCCTCTTAAAGGCAAACTTGGTACTGAGAAAGTTTTCTCAATTTTATGTCCATTTATTATGTAGAGCTGTGTTTAAACCTTCTCGGAACTAAAATCAGCTCAGAGATTCCCTCTTTCTGCACAAACATTGTGGACACTATCGATGCTGAAATGTTGTTTAAAATGCAACCAGTTTAGGGCTTGTGGAATACAAAAGATTCCCAAGAAGGCAACGTGGCTATTTGAAGAGTGTGTTTTTTGTGTGTCGATCTTTCTCTCCCAGACTGAAGTTCCTCTTGTTAAGGAAGAATGGCATTTTATTTTTAAAACTCCATTAACAAAGGGCTACCCGAATGGTGGGACACCATAGTTTTGAATGAGGGTGTGATACCATTAGCAGCTTGTTAATTTGAGAGGTAAATGGGCATCCACACCCTCACTGGAGGAAGAATCTGCAGTTTTCAGCTGTATGCAGGTGTGTTGCTAGTCTTCAGGAAACCTTGATTCCCATTGCAATACTGTGGTAGTCACACTTTGTAGTTTGTATTCAATGTTGTCAACCAGTAAAGCTAAGTGTACTTGGATATAATTTTTTTGTATGAAGTAACGTATTAAGAAAGAAAGACTTACATTTATATAGCGCCTTTCACGACCACCGGACGTCTCAAAGCACTTTATAGCCAATGAAGTACTTTTGAAGTGGAGTTACTGTAATGTGGGAAACACGGCAGCCAATTTGTGCACAGCAAGCTCTCACAAACAGCAATGTGATAATGACCAGATAATCTGTTTTTATTCTGTTGGTTGAGGGATAAATATTGGCCAGGACACCAGGGATAACTCCCCTGCTCCTCTTCGAAATGGTGCCATGGGATCTTTTACGTCAACCTGAGAGAGCAGACTGGGCCTCGGTTTAACATCTCATACCGAAAGGCAGCACTCCCTCAGCACTGCACTGGGAGTGTCCGCCTAGCTTTGTGTGCTCAAGTCCCCGGAGTGTGACTATGAACCCACAACCTTCTGACTCAGAGGCGTCAGTGCTGCTGACTGAGCCACAGCTGACACTAAGGAAAAAGGCAGTTAATGTGTCACACAATTTTTTTTTGGAGTGGGGATGAAGCAGTACCTTTTTGGTATAAATAAAAAAATTTGACACACAACTGGTGGGGTGGGAACGCAAGAATATGACATGGGTAGAACCCCCACCGCCCCACACAGTTCTTGGGAGATGTATTGAAAGATAATTCTGGTTTTCCAACACTTGGTACGGTAGCATAGTGGTTGTGTTACTGGATGAGTAATCCAGAGGCCTGGACGCGAGTTCAGATCCCACCACGGCAGCTGTGGAATTTAAATCCAATGAAATAAATCTGGAATAAAAAGCTAGTATCAGTAATGGTGACCATGAAACTACTGGATTGTCATAAAAACCCATCTGCTTCACTAATGAGGGATAAATATTGGCCAGGACACCAGGGATAACTCCCCTGCTCTTCAAGGGAAGGAAATCTGCTGCCCTTACCCAGTCTGGCCTATATGTGACTCCAGACCCACAACAATGTGGTTGACTCTTAACTGCCTTCTTCAATTGCCTATCGAGCCACTCGGCCTTCAGGAAGGCAGCTGAGGGCAATTAGGGATGGGCAATAAATGCTGGCCTTGCTGGTGATGTCCACATCCCGTGAATGAATTAAAAAAAAATAATTCTGGTTAAAAATAAAATACACGTTATGTCAAATTGAGGACCAAGTTCTGTAGTAGGGTGTGCACCTTGGGATTGCTCCTTATTCTGTATGTTACCTTCGAGGTGCTGTTGGTATTTCATTCAATGTAATGCTAAATCCATCCATATCATTGGAATCAATTTTAACCCAACTCAGTGGGCAGTTAGAAACGAGCATGTTACTTGCCTACCTGCAAGGTTTTGCAGGCAGAATGGGGCACCCCCCAAAAAGCAGGTCGGAGCCTCCATTTATGCAAATCGGAGTCTATTACATCAATCAATAAATAAATAAACAGCTTGCAGTTATATAGCGCCTTTTACGGCCTCCGGACATCTCAAAGCGCTTTACAGCCAATGAAGTACTTTTGAAGCTCAGTCACTGTTGTAATGTAGGAAACGTGGCAGCCAATTTGCGCACAGCAAGCTCCCACAAACAGCAATGTGATAATGATCAGACCCTCTGTTTTAGTGATGTTGGTTGAGGGATAAATATTGGCCCAGGACACCAGGGAGAACTCCCCTGCTCTTCTCAAAATAGTGGCCACGGGATCGTTTACGTCCACCTGAGAGAGTAAACGGGGCCTCGGTTTAACGTCTCATCCGAAAGACGGCACCTCCAACAGTGCTGAAGGAGGAGTGGTGGGGGGCGCACTAGGCAGAAGCAGGTCTGCAGCTGGTCTGTAAAGAGAAGAGGCCCTTCTGGTAAATCTAAAACTTTCCTTTGTGGGGCAAGAGTGCTCCTCTGGACCCCATTGGGTTGGCAACTCTGGTTAGACGTATTCCTGGAGGCTTCATCGAATGACCTCCCACCTCCGACCTCCCCGCCAATCAAACGGCCTTTTTTTTTATCCTTCTCCAATATGTTTAGAACTAATAAGCAAAAGTGTTCCAAGAAAATTAAAAGTACAGACTCTTTAAAAAAAAATTTTCCCTATGATTTTCCTCCTGGGATTCTCGCAGCAGTGTCTCCGAGATTAATCTTTAATTCCTGAAGACTCCATCCAGGGCAATCCTGGCGGGTTGGTGACCCTAGGACCCCACAAGAAAAGCCCCGGCTTCCCCGGCCTGCTTTTTTTTCCCCCTCCCTCAAGTGACCCAATGTTAGAATTTGCTTTTTCTCAGGTGTCCCATCAAAGTTAATCATAATATCTCGGGGTCATTGTCCGATTAGGATATGCTAATATTGGAGATTAGTCGGGACAATGGGGGAGTCGGAAGAAGCAGTCGGGTCGGCGGCATCCCATGTGAGATGCTAATATCAGATTGGCCAGAACAAAGGCAGCACCGAAGCTAAGGTCACATTAACTATCTGAGATTGTCCAGGTCATCTCCTGTTCCTGTGTAATGTCAGACAGGAAACGTCAGGTTAAATTGATTAGCAGTTAAACCATCAAGATGACCAGCATGTCAAAGTCTGGAGGTTTGGTGAGAAGGAATCTCGCTTCAATATACATTCTGGGCATCGCGTGATATGACTCGCATTCAAGGGGAAGATCCTTTAAGGATGCCTGGAAGGTCTTTCTGGACTTGTGACAAATGGGTAAAAGAGGGAAACGCAAGATCAGGTAGCAGCCTTCTTGTAGTTAGAGCTCATTGGACAGTTGAAAGTCCAACACCTATGGAAGCAAAGCTTGATCACATTGGGTCTGCAAGAAACCAGGTTGTACGAGTCCATTGTATAACTGTAATAGTTATTATACTGAGTAATAAACGTGCATTTGGATAATACGCTCGAGCCTTAACCATGAGAAATCATTTAATTGAGTTTAAAGAGGCTTCCTTCCACCCAACTGAAACCCCCTCCCTGCCACTTGCCTGAAAGCCGGAAGGCGGCCAAGGGATACGTTCCCCTCCCTCCACCCCCCTGCCAATCCTCGCCTGCCCAGGGCAGCCCTCTTCATGTCGTTCCAGGCAGGAAGCAAACCGGCGGCATTTAAATGAGGCCCAGTGATTTAACACCATCCTGGTTTCCTGCTGCCTCCGCTGGGCGGGAATCAACTCACCGAAGCAATTTCCTGCCATAAACGCATTCTCAGTTGTCAGCTGTGACTCAGTTGGCAGCACACTCTCCTCTGAGTCAGAAGGTTGTGGGTTCACGTCCCCACTCCAGGGACTTGAGCACACAAATCTAGGCTGACACTCCAGTGCAGTACTGAGGGAGCGTTGCACTGTCGGAGGTGCCGTCTTTTGGATGAGACGTTAAACTGAGGCCCCATCTGCTCTCAGGTGGACGTAAAAGATCCCACGGCACTGTTTTAAAGAAGAGTAGGGGAGTTATCCCTGGTGTCCCGGCCAATATTTATCCCTCAATCAACATAACAAAAACAGATTATCTGGTCATTATCACATTGCTGTTTGTGGGAGCTTGCTGTGCGCAAATTGGCTGCCGCGTTTCCCACATTACAACAGTGACTACACTTCAAAAGTACTTCATTGGCTGTAAAATGCTTTGAGACGTTGGTGGTTGTGAAAGATGCTATATAAATGTAAGTCTTTCTGTCTCTGTCTTTAAAATCCGCCCCATTGGTTATGCTGCAGTTCGAATATTGCGCCCACTTTCCGGCACTTTACTTTAGGAAGTATATACCCAGACCATTGGGACAGACTCCTGAAGATGATACAAGGGATGAGAGGCATTAGTTGTAGAATTCTATCATTCTAAGGCTGCTGCTGCTGTCTATTCCTAAATGCTGTTTTTTTCACATACTGCTTAAATGTTTGGTTTGCTTGGACTTTTGAGAGGGGGGAAGTGAAATACTTTATCTGAAAAGCACAATGTGCATTGCAATTGGAGTAATCTGTTTTGCAAATGTGAATGTGACTCACTTGTGTTCTTTAGTTACTATTGGGTCATCACATCATCAATCCAGGACTGGGGAAAGTAATTGTTAAAGGAATCACATTCTCACTGGTGAAACCATATTTGAACAAGAATTACGTGGAAACTTTTCACAATATTATAGTTAGAAATTCAATAATGTGCTGCCAGTGATTAATTGGGTCCCTTGCTGCAACACACCTGCAGCATTCACACAGAAAATTCCACTCTCTATATCTGTCACATTGTGTACTCGGACACGTATGCATGTCTCCCTTATGTGTCACCATGGAGCACTCCCATTAGGTTGCGGGCTCTGTGCGTACCAGGCAGCTAAGTGTCCTTTGCTGCTTGGTGTGCTCAGCTCATTAAGAAATAAGCATTTCACTGACTGGATTTCACTTGTTGTATTTGGTTATGTGACAAATAAAATTGAATTGTTAGGTAGAGTGAGATGAGATACTGTATAGAAAAACACTTTCTCTACTGCTTCAACTCCAGTCTCACAAGCACCAGAATTATTGTTTCCTGGTTAAGGTCTAGAGACTGTTAGACAGAAGTCATATTCAACCCTATTTAATCCTCCCTTGTAAAACGGTCCATTTATATGGCGGAACCACCTCTTTGAGATGGTAGTTCATGCCACCAGAAGCTCGAGCATCAGCCCTGTAATGCCTTGACATGCCTAGCGATCTAAACTCTACCCCATTGGCATGGTTGGACAGATTACAGAGCAATGGTAACACTACGCCAACAATACACTTGTTTCGAAGTCCAAATCGTGACTTTAATTTTTTTTTTGCCTGCATATCTTCCCTAATGTCAGAGGAAGGCCCACAAGTATTAGCAATGCAAACACCACATTGATGGTCTGTATGTGCAAATCTTGTGCTTGGTCTCTCTGTGCCAGTTGTAGAGGGTGGTGTGTGGGGTCAGCTTCAGCTCTGACTTATGACCGGTTCGAATCTCTCCCACTCCCTTGGTTCTAGACCTTGGACTTATTTGGGGGTTGTGATAAAAGTGTAGCAGATAACTGACTTTTGGTGCAAGAACTTTTTGATTTTTATTTGAGAAAGAAAATACAACACAATAATGTGTTGCATGGCAGCATGGTGGCATAGTGGTTAGCACTGTTGCCTCACAGCACCAGGGACCCGGGTTCGAATCCGGCCTCGGGTGACTGTCTGTGTGGAGTTTGCACATTCTCCCCGTGTTTGCGTGGGTTTTCTCCGGGTGCTCCGGTTTCCTCCCACAGTCCAAAGATGTGCGGGTTAGGTTGATTGGCTATGATAAAAATTGGCCCTTAGTGTTAGGGGGATTAAATACGTAGGGTTACAGGGATAGGGTGGGATATGTGTTGGTGTAGGGGTTACGGGGATCGGGTGGGATGTGTGTCGGTGCAGGCTCGATGGGCCGAAATGGCCTCTATCTGTACTGTGAGGTTTCTGTGATTCTGTGAATAACACTCTAATAAAATGGGGAAACACTTCGATATACACGAGGGAAAAATTACAGTAGACAAATCTCTCACCCCTCCCAATCCCACCTTACTAGCTATGTTAGGCTCTGAAGGACCAGGGATAATGCTCACCAAAACGACTCCTTGACAGTTGAGCTGGTTTGCGATTTCGGGGTTCGCTAGATGGATTGGTCGGTGCCTGCCGTACCCCAGTTGGTTGTTTCATAAGGCCCTTGTTGCCGTGAGGTGTCTGATGGTCACTGAAACTGTTGCTCTGGTTTCTTCTTGTTCTGCTTCCAGAACTGTGAACTTCTTCGAACTTGAATTCCTGAGAACTGCCCAGAACTGTAGAGCTTGTAGAGAACTTGTTGTAACTGCGGAACTGACTGCGGAACCAGCCTTTCGAACTTCTTGACTTCTCTGTCTTTAGAAAACAGGCTTTCATCACCTCATCTTCCGATTAGGCACTCTGCAGCCTTCCGGACTCAATATCGAGTTCAACAATTTCCGATCATAACCTCGGCCCCTATTACACATTTTTTCTTGTAATTTTTCCACTCCTTTTCCCCCCCCCCCCCCCCCCTTTCCTTTTGTTTCTCTCTCACACCTGGCAGCTATCTCTTGCTCTGGACAGGCTGAATTCAGAGAGAATGTTTCCAATGGCAGGGGAGCACAGAACCAGGGGCCACAGTCTAAAAATAGCGGGCAAATCATTTAAAACAGAGATGAGGAAGAATTTCTTCACTCAAAGAGTGGTGAGCCTGTGGAATTCCCTGCCACAGAGGGCTGTGAAGGCTAATTCAATAAATATTTTCAAGAGAGAATTGGATATATTTCTGAAGGCTAAGGGGATTAAGGGTTACGGAGAAAAGGCGGGGACGGGGTACTGAACTGGTAAGATCAGCTAAGATCTCAGATGAAGATCAGCCATGATCTCATTGAATGGCGGAGCAGGCTCGAAGGGCCGAATGGCCTACTCCTGTTCCTATCTCTATGTTTCTATGTTTACACTTTACACCTAATCTCAGCCGATTACCATCTCGTCTAGCTCTTTTGTTTCTTTCACTTCTTTTGTCCGATCGCAGCCCTGCCTTCGATCTGTTTTCTTTTCTTTCCAGTTTTGAAGAAGGGTTCGACCTGAAACGTCAACTCAAATTTCTCTCCACGGATGTTGCCTGACCTGCTGAGTTTTTCCAGCATTTTCTGTTGTATTTTCAATTATACTAATTGGGGCCTCCTAATCTTAAATTGTTTAAAGTGGTTTCGGGATGGTTCCATAGGCTGTTGAAGTTTTAAGAATGTGTGAAGTGGTTTTGGGATGGTTTTCCTGAGCTGTTGAGTTCTTATTTAATTGTAGTGAATTGTCCTCAAGCTTTGAGTTTCCTGTGGGGCCTGAGATTCTTTGTAGGTTGGCGAAACGATTTGTATTATGCATGTTTTTGGATGGGTCTAGTGAGGCTGTTCTTCCGTGGGTCCATTGTTAGCATGTAAATTTCTTGATAGGGGCTGAGTGACGTTTACAATTCCCCCAGACAGTTTGATTATCTCGAATACTCAAACTGGCTACTGCATAGGTAGATCCCAAATTCTGTAACAGCCTTTTCCCAAACATGACTGAACATGTCCTTTTATAATGCCAAGTCTGTTTCTGACCTTGAATCTCCTTGTTAGGCCCAACATGCCCTTTTATCACTCCTTACGTTTTTAGCAAGGGTCCAAAGTCATTTTTTTTAATAATAAGGTTTTCTTTCATTTTGGGGGATCTGTTAATTTTGAGAATCCTACACAGTAAAGGTCGTGGCTTATGATGGTTTACACCAGGCCCCTGTCCCCAATCTCCTTGGGTAGGTGGGGGGGGAAAAAGTTAGTAGTAGGAATATGTTGTATACCACCACAAAATAGAAAGAAGGAGTTGGCTGAGGAGACTGCAAGGGGGAAAAATTTGGTTGCTTTGCGCTAACAGGGCGCGCACTTCGGTAGCGCCCCCTGACTTACCGCCGGACGCTATGTCCGACGGGCCTACCTGCGGCCGGGGCAGCGCTAATTAAAGGCGAGGTGCCGGGCAGCCATTTTTGTTGCTGGCCGCCTACCAGCACCTGCCCCCGTTGCCGTCCCCGGCCTCCTCTGCAGCCCCCCCCGGCGGAGTGCCGGCTGCTTTCCATTAGCCTGGCACTCCTCTCCCCTTGAGTGCCGGGCTCTTTTGCCGGTACGCCGATCCCTGGTGGCCCAGCTGGGCCCCGGGTCGCGCTGCGCAAGGCCCCTCCCCTTTAAGAAGTCCTATCTGCCCTATGACAATGCAGCACTCCCTCAACACTGCACTGGAGTGTTAGCCAATATTTTGTGCTCAAGTCTATGGAGTGGGGACTTGAACCCACAACCTTCTGACTCGGAGGCGAGAGTGCTACCCACTGAGCCACAGCTGTTGACGACGAACTGTCAAGAAAGCAAAAATATTGGGATGCATAGCTCGTGGTGCGATTTATAAATCAAAGAGGGGATGCTAAAGTTGTATCTGGCCTTGATGAAGCAGCACCTGGAGTACTGTATCGGAGGGAGCCCGGAGGATGGCTATAAGGTTGATTCTTGAGCTTAAGGACTGAGATATGAGGAAAGATTGCCCACCCTAAGACTTTACTCTAGAGGGGAGAAGGGACTTACTAGAACCTACAGGGCTACAGACCAAGAGCTGGAAAGTGGGATGAGGCTGGATAGCTCTTTTTCAATCGGCGCAGACACGATGGGCCGAGTGGCCTCCTTCTGTGCTGTAAATTCCTATGATTCTATGATCCAAGAAAGTTCTTCCGTTGGGCACAGGTTTCAAGCACTACCGGAAACAGTTTAAAGTGAAGGATGTCAAAGGAAATAGGAAACTTCGGTGACATTTTCTCTGTAAGAGGGTGATAGCATTGTGGAATGTAGGGAAGGTGGAACCGTTTTTTTAACAATGATTGGATGAGTTCCTATCCGGAAAGGAGAAACCGCAGTATTGAGTCTAGAACTCAATGGGATGTTTGACAGGATAGACTAGTTGGACCAGTGGTCTCCTGTTATTGTGTATATGTCACACTCAGCTGCTGGAGGCCATGACATAGCATAATTTAAATTACAGCGCTGCTTTTGAACCAGTTGGTTGATATTTGTTCAGCAACTGGATCCAGGACGACATGTTTATTGCTTCCCTACATTCCACAATTCTATCAAGTTGTGCAATGGATGCAGTACTCTGAAGCTTTGTGTAACAATGGAAATGTACCTTGGCTGCACTCATTGAGGATATAATACTTTGTTCTCTAATCCATTATGGTGTACCTACTTAACAAAGAAAAGGTTCTATAACAAATGATAAAACATATTTCTGAAATATTACAGCCTGGAGGTGAATTATGCCATTTGTGTAATTGTCAGTGATGGATTTTCACGCCCTGATGTGGCTTGCTTTTTTATTCGCTCCTGGGATGTGGGCATCGCTGGCAAGGCCATCCCTAATTGCACTCGAGAAGGTGGTGGTGATTCGCTGCAGTCCTTGTGGTGAAGGTACTCCCACAGCGCTGTTAAGGAGGGAGTTCCTATTTATAGGTAACAGCATGAAAACAACACCTTTTAATGTCAAAGATCAGACCACTAGACTATAGCAAGAGTAAGGATAGTCCATTCATTTAAAAATTATTAAAGAAATATAGAATTTTGCTCCTGAATAGAACTTTTTCTTTTTTTTTAAATTGTTGGGCAGGTATAGTAAATGACTCATTGCAGGTACAGTGCAGTACTTGTCTGAGACTGGTAATTGCAGAGTACAATTTCATACCTTAGTATTGTTGTGGGCTGTAAATTGCACCCTCTGCCACAAAGAAAGAACTTGCATTTATATAGTGCCTTTCACATCCTCAGGAAACCCCAAAGCACTTCATGGCCAATGAATTACCTTTTTGAAGTATGTAAGCAAATGCAGTGGCCAATTTGCGCACACTGTGTCCCATAAAAAGCAATGAGATAAATGACAGTTTTTGTTTGGCGGTGCTGGTTGAGGGATGAATCTTGACCAGGACACTGGGAGAACTCCCAACTCGAATAGTGCCATTGGATCTCTTGCCTGAGCAGGCAAACAGGGCCTCGGTTTAATGTCTCGTCTGAAAGAGGGCACTTCTGACAATGTAGCACTCTCTCAGTACTGCACTGTTGTGTCAGCCTAGATTATGTGCTCCAGCCCTGCAGTGAATCTTGAACCCACAACCTTCGGACTGGGGCGAGAGTGCTAGCACTGAGCTGAGATGCCGAGAGCTAGTGGCTGCAGGAATTCCTCTGTATTTTCTTTAGTTTAGAAGGTTAAAGGGTCATCTTATTGAGGTCTTTAAAAATGATCAAGGAAATTGATAGGGTAGATACAGAGCAACTGGTGGGGAATCCAGAGCAAGGGGCATCATAAAATGAGAGCTAAGCCATTTAGCCGTGAAATCAGGAAGCACTTTTGCACACACACGGTGGTGGAAATCTGCAACTCTCTGTCCCAAAAAACTGTTGAGGCTGGGGCTCAATTGTAAATTTCAAGACTGAGATCAATAGAATTTTGTAGATAAAACCTTCAAGGGACAAAGCAGTTAAATGGGGTTGAGTTGCAGATCGGCCACGATCTAATTAAATGGCAGAACAGGCTCGAGGGGCTGAACGGCCTCCTCCTGTTCCTCTATGTGGTCATAGTTAGACCTCTAATGAAGTTCAAGAATGACGCACAGTGGTGAAAAGAAAGACTTGTATACTTAGCATATTTGGCACTATACACTTGATATGGGTGTGCAGGACACTCTCACTCAGTACTTGTTGACTTGCAATAAAATGTTGTTATGCTAGTAATCTTCCTTCCTGGCAGGGGCAGTACTTTCTGGCTTGATATGAAAGTGAAAGTCTAAAGTTGCTGCCCAGTGGGAGGACAGTCTTAATGCGGAGGTTGGGGATGGCATTAAAAGGCAAATTAGAGAAGCGTGCAATAAGGGCACAGCAGTCATCATGGGTGACTTTAATCTACATATAGATTGGGCTAACCAAATTAGTAACAATACTGTGGAGGAGGAATTCCTGGAGTGTTTACGGGATGGTTTCCTGGACCAATATGTCGAGGAACCAACCAGAGATCAGGCCATCTTAGATTGGGTATTATGTAACGAGAAAGGATTAATTAGCAATCTTGTACGAGGCCCCTTGGGTCAGAGCGATCATAATATGATAGAATTCTTCATTTAAGATGGAGAATGAAGTACAGGAAACGCTTTTTTTATCCGGGACCGGCGTGGTGCCGGTTGATCAAAAAGTCCGGATTGCAGAGAGGTATACTTACTAAGGTACGAGTGCCCCGTACACGACCACAGGTGCAGGAGCCCCGATTACACGGCACTTGTGCAAGAGTCCCAGTTACACGGCCACAGATCCAGGCGTCCCTGTTGCACGGCAACAGGTGCAGGAACCCCGGTTACACGGCCACTAATATATAGTAAAACTTACCTGAACCTACTCCTGAATTTTGCCGGTTAAGAGAGATTTCTGGTTATTTAGGTGCCGGATAAAAGAGAGTTTCCTGTAGTTGACTCAGAGACTAGGGTCCTGAATTTAAATAAAGGAAACTACGATGGTCTGAGGAGCGAGTTGGGTAGGATTGATTGGGGAATGTCACTCTCAAAGGGTTGACGGTGGATAGGCAATGGCAAACATTCAAAGACCGCATGGATGAACTACAGAATTTGTTCATCCCAGTTTGGCATAAAAATAAAACAAAAAAGGTGACTCCACCGTGGCTAACAAGGGAAATTAGGGATAGCATAAGATCCAAGGCGAGTACATGTAAATTGGCCAGAAAAAGCAGTAAACCCGAGGATTGGGAGCAGTTTAGGATTCAACAAAGGAGGACAAAGAGATTAATTAAGAAGGGGGAAAATAGAATATGAGAGTAAGCTTGCAGGGAACATAAAAACTGACTGTAAAAGCTTTTATAGATATGTGAAGAGAAAAAGATTGGTGAAATCAAGCGTAGGTCCCTTGCAGTCAGAATCAGGGGAATTTATAATGGGTAACAAAGAAATGGCAGACCAATTAAATACATATATATTGGTTCTGTCTTCACAAAGGAGGACACAAATAACCTCCCAGAGATGTCGGGGAACATAGGGTCTGATGAAAGGGAGGAACTGAAAGAAATCAGTATTTGTAGGGAAATGGTGTTAGGGAAATTGGTGGGATTGAAGGCCGATAAATCCCCAGGGCCTGATGATCTACATCCTAGGGTACTTAAGGAAGTGGCCCTAGAAATAGTAGATGCATTGTTGATCATCTTCCAACATTCGATGGAATCTGGAACAGTACCCATGGATTGGAGGGTAGCTAATGTTACCCCACTATTCAAAAAAGGTGGTAGAGGGAAAACAGGGAATTACAGACCGGTAAGCCTGACATCGGTAGTGGGGAAAATGCTAGAGTCCATTATAAAAGATGTAATAGCAGAGCACTTGGAAAACAGTGACAGGATCGGACAAAGTCAACATGGATTTACAAAAGTTAAATTGTGCTTGACTAATCTACTGGAATTTTTTGAGGATGTAACTAGTAAAATAGATAAGGGAGAACCAGTGGATGTGGTGTATTTGGACTTTCGGAAGGCTTTCGATAAGGTCCTGCATAAGAGATTAGCGTGTAAAGTTAAGGCACATGGGATTGGGGGCAAGGTATTGATTTGGATACAGAACTGGTTGGCAGACAAAAAGCAAAGAGTTGGAATAAACGGGTCTTTTTCCGAGTGGCAGGCAGTGACTAGTGGGGTACCGCAGGGATCGGTCCTTGGACCCCAGCTATTCACAATATATATTAATGATCTAGACAAGGGAACTAGATGTAATATCTCCAAATTTGCAGACGACACAAAGCTGGGTGGGCGTGTGTGCTGTGAGGAGGATGCTGAGAAACTCCAGGATGATTTAGACAGGTTGGGTGATTGGGCAGAAGCATGGCAGATGCAATATAATGTGGATAAATGTGAGGCTATCCACTTTGGTGGCAAAAACAGGAAGGCAGATTATTATCTGTGGCAATAGATTGGGAGAAGGGGAAGTGCAACGAGACCTGGGTGTCCTTGTGCACCAGTCGCTGAAGGTAAGCATGCAAGTGCAGCAGGTGGTTAAGAAGGCAAATGGTATGTTGGCCTTCGTAGCGAGAGGGTTCGAGTACAGGAACAAGGATGTCTTGCTCCAGTTGTACAGGGCTTTGGTGAGACCACATCTTGAGTATTGTGTGCAGTTTTGGTCGTCTTATCTGAGGAAGGATGTTCTTGCCGTGGAAGGAGTTCAGCGAAGATTCACCAGGCTGATACCGGGGGTGGCAGGAATGACGTATGAGGAGAGATTGGGTCGATTGGGCTTGTACTCGCTGGAGTTTAGAAGAATGAGAGGGGATCTCATTGTAACTTATAAAATTCTGACAGGACTGGACAGACTAGATGCAGGAAGGATGTTCCCGATGGTCGGGGAGTCCAGAACCAGGGGTCACAGTCTAAGGATAAGGGGTAGGCCATTTAGGACAGAAATGAGGAGGAATTTCTTCACCCAGAGAGTGGTGAACCTGTGGAATTCTCTACCACACAAGGCAGTAGAGGCCAATTCATTAAATATATTTAAAGGAGGAGTTGAATATATTTCTTAAGGCTAAAGGGATCAAGGGATATGGGGAGAAAGCAGGGACAGGGTACTGAATTTGGATGATCAGCCATGATCGCATTGAATGGCGGAGCAGGCTCGAGGGGCCGAATGGCCTACTCCTGCTCCTATCTTCTATGTTTCTTCTTAGGCAGTCCCTCGGAACCGAGGATGACTTGCTTCCACACTAAAAATGAGTTCTCAGGTGACTGATGAGTCCAATGCGGGACCTACAGTCTCTGTCACAGGTGGGGCAGACGGTGGTTGAAGGGGTGGGTGGGTGGGGTGCTTGGGTTGACGTGCACTCCTTCCGCTGCCTGCGTTTGGCTTCCACTTGCTCCCGGCGAAGAGACTAACAGTGCAGTCACTGTTGTTTCAAGGGTAAATCTAGTTAATATTAATAGCAAGTGAGGTGATTTAACAGTCACAGTTTTTTGATGGTATTGGGGAGAAAGGATTATTGCCCAGGAAAATTTAAGGCCTTTTTATATTGGTTGCTTTTTAAGTTGGTCCAGGTAAAACTGGCTTTGAGTCAGCCAATAATCTATGGAAACTGGTATATAAACACTGGGAGCCAACTCTTCAATGCTGATTGTCCATGTCCATAAAGCTTATAAGTGCTAAAGTTGGACACCACATATTGTGCATCATTTAGGTCAGTGTGGTAGCATTCTGAACAGAAAGGTGGGACAGCTATCCGAATATTATCATAGGTTATGGGTTGAAACCCCAGTCAAGCGTACAATCTCGGCTGACGCATCACCACCGTACTGAGGAAGTGTATTGTTTTGAGGCCATTTGAATGAGGGTCTGAACCAAGGCCTGATCTCTCTAATCCAGTATCTCAGATGGGTATTAAAATTTGCTTTTATTATTGGCCTTTTAAGTCAGAACATGGACAACCAGCATTGAAGAGTTGGCTCCCAGTGTTTATACACCAGTTTCCATAGATTATTGGCTGACTTGTAAAGCCAGTTTTACCTGGTCCAACTTAAAAAGCAACCAATATAAAAAGGCCTTAAATTTTCCTGGGCAATAATCCTTTCTCCCCAATATCATCAAAAAACAACTGTAACTGTTAAATCACCTCACTTGCTATTAATATTAACTAGATTTACCCATGAAACAATAGTGACTGCACTGTTAGTTAATTTATAGGATGGTCCAAAACGCTTTGCTTCCAGACAGATATGAATGTAAATACAAGTACTTTCTTATTTAAAGAAGGATGTATTTTTCAGCTGGTGATAGTATTTTGACACCTCTTCCTCCCTACCAAAGTAAATATTAGGGTGTAGAATCCCCAATAGTAAGACAACTCTACACATTCTGCTATTGATTAAGTCATTTTGCCTGGGGATGATTTTAGCCTAATAAAGAAAGTCTTGCATTTCTATAGCGCCTTTCATGACCACCGAACGTCACAAAGCACTTTACAGCCAATGAAGTACTTTTTGAAGTGTAGTCACTGTCGTAATGTAGGAAATGCAGCAGCCAATTTCCGCACAGCAAGCTCCCACAAACAGCAAGGTGATAATGACCAGATCATCTATTTTAGTGATGTTGATTGAGGGATAAATATAGGCCCAGGACACCGGGGAGAACTCCCCTGCTCGTCCTCGAAGTAGTGCCATGGGGTCTTTTATGCCCACCTGAGGGAGTAGACGGGGCCTCGGTTTAACATCTCATCTGAAAGACGGCACCTCCGACAGTGCAGCACTCCCTCAGCGCTGCACTGAAGGGTCAGCCTAGATTTTTGTGCTCAAGCCTCTGGAGTGGGGACTTGAACCCACAACTTTCTGACTCCGAGTGTGAGAGTGCTACCCACTGAGCCACGGCTGACACTTTTTTATTGGTAGATGAAAATAATAGTAGAATCCGGCTCTGTGATTTCATTATCTTTAATTTAAAGCCTTCAAGAATAAACAAACAAATTTACAGATCCGCCCATCCAATACGTCCAGCTTTACGAAAGAATGTTCTCTTTAAAAACCTCACTGACTAACGGGTGTTATTTTAGTAACTTCAGCCAACGCAATTTGCTGGACTGAGCTCACAAGGTGGTCTTGTTCAGCAATCTGTCGCACCAGTTCGACATTGCAGTTGGCTCATTCGAAAGAGGTGATGGGGCACTTGCTTCTTTGCTTTGCTTTAGACTGTACAGTACACAGCTGTATTGGGCCCTGTGGATAGCCACACAAGCTGATACACTGTCTTGTTATGGCAATTTCGCGATCCAATTAAATTAACTATGTTTACGAGAAAATGGAACTGGATTGATTGCATTTGTGTAATAATTTCAATCAGTGTTATTTCTTTATTGTACGCTCCCAACCGTCCTCGTCTGATGGTGCTGTAGGGTTGAGCATAAGGATTTCATGTTCAATTACGGTTATAATGACTGGCCAAATCCAGTTGCTTCAGGTACCTTACCGATCTGAAATTCAGTTTTAGCGAGCTAAACCAATAAAAGTTTCCAGTTGAAAATGCATCTGAAGTCAAATTCAAATTTGTTTGGTTCTCACTAAAAGCCATTTTTTAAAAATCATAAATTGTTTATGCAGAAAATATACATGTTCTGCCTTCCTCGTCCTAGTGTGAACAAGTCTTCTGTAATTTACATCTGTACATTTCTAAAGTGAAATGAAAAGGAAGAACTGGAATTTTGAAACCAGCTGAGTTCCGATGAAGGATGTCCTTTCTCTTTATAGATGCTGACTGACCTGCTGTGTATTTACAGCATTTTCTGTTTTTATCAAGAGCTCCTCACGTACAGAAAGTCATCTCGGGAGCGATTTGCTGAGAAAGAGGGGAAAGAAGAACTTTTGGGAGTGGGGGCAAAATCATGGTGACCTAGCAATGTGAATAGCAGCAATTAATGGACAGAGCTGCTTAACAAAATTAAGTTACACAGGCATTGTAAGTCAGCATTAACGAATGCTGAATATTAATTAAAGCAGTGATCAGAGTCTGAGATTATTACAACTGGCTAGGTTTATTTTAGGGTTAAGTCCCTATATAGCTGACAAGTTAACAGAATTAAATAGCCGGTCTGTCAATTTAGCTCGGCGTATATGTGCGCGATTAGCAATGTTCCAGAGCTTTTACGACCTTGTTCCGATGAACAGCTGCTTCCTTCCCTGGGATGCAGGCATTGCCTTCTAGAGTGTTGAGTCGACGAGCCTCTTCAGCGGCAAGGTTACCTGCTCCACTCTGATCATTGGTTCCAGCTGAACCCACCTTGCACACAAGCAACGCTTTCTGAGGTAGCTTAACCCTCGCTGTTCCTGATATCGGACACTTGTACAGTTAAATGACATGCTTATCTATGCCTGCAACTAATGGAATCCCTACTAAAGGAGGAATAATGGAATCCCTACTAAAGAAGAAAATAGAAGACCATCTAAACCAAAAATATAATGAGGAATAGTCAGCATGGATTTCAAAAGGGAAAGTCTTGCTTGATCAACCTCATTGAATTTTTTGAAGAGGTAACAGAGAGAGTAGACAAGGGTAATGCAGTAGATGTAATTTATCTAGATTTTCAAAAGGCCTTCGATAAGGTGCCCCATAATAGACTGATTAACAAGGTCAGAGAATGCGGAGTCAGGGGACAAGTAGCAGAATGGATAGCTAGCTGGCTTCAGGACAGAAAGCAGAGAGTAGGGGTAAAAGGTCGCTATTCACAGTGGCAGAAGGAGGGTAGTGGTGTTCCACAAGGATCAGTGCTGGGACCACTGTTGTTCACAATTTATATTAACGATTTAGACTTTGGAATCAAAAACACAATTTCTAAATTTGCAGATGGCACCAAATTGGGAGTGATAGTCAATACTGAGGAGGACTGCAATAAATTACAGGAGGACATTAATAAACTTGCAGAATGGGCATATAATTGGCAAATTAAGTTGAACACAGATAAATGAGGTATTACATTTTGGTAGGAAGAATAGGGAGGTCACTTAATACTTGGAGAGTGCGGGTCTAGGTGGGGTAGAGGAACAAAGGGATCTCGGAGTACAAATACACAAATCACTAAAAGTTGCAACACTGGTTGGCAAAGCCATAAAAAAAAACAAGCACTAGGGTTTATTGCTAGAGGGATAGAATTGGGAAGTAATGTTAAACCTGTATCGAACCTTGGTTAGACCACACTTGGAGTACTGCGTACAGTTCTGGTCGCCATATTATAAAAAGGATATAGAGGCACTGGAGAGGGTGCAGAGAAGATTTCATAGAATCATAGAATAGTACAGCACAGAAGGAGGCCATTCGGCCCATCGAGTCTGCACCAGCTCTTTCGAAGAGCAATCCAGTTAGTCCCACTCCCCCGCTCTTTCCCCATATTCCTGCAGTTTTTTCTCTTTCAAGTATTTATTCGCTTTTGACGACTACTATTCAATCTGTATCCATATCAGGCAGTGCATTCCAAACCCTATCCTCTCGTTACGTAAATTTTTTTTTTCCTCATGTCGCTCTGGTTCTTTTGCCAATCACCTTCAATCTGTGTCCTCTGGTTATCGACACTTCAGCCATTGGAAACCGCTTTATTCTTTATTTACTCTATCTGAACCCTTCATCATTTTAAACACCTCTATCAAATCTCCTCTTCGCTTTCTCTGCTCTAAGGAGAACAACTTTACAAGGATGATACCAGAAATGCGAGGGAAAGGATGAACAGGCTGGGTCTCTTTTCTCTTGAAAAAAGAAGGCTGAGGGGTGACCTAATAGAGGTCTTTAAAATTATGAAAGGTTTTGATAGAGTGGATACAGAGAGAATGTTTCCACTTGTGGGGAAGAGCAAAACTAGGGGCCATCAATATAAGATAATCACCAAGAGATCCAATAGGGAATTCAGAAGAAACTTCTTTACCCAGAGAGTGGTGAGAGTGTGGAACTTGCTACCACAGGGAGTGGTTGAAGCGAATAGTATAGATGCATTTAAGGGGAGGCTAGACAGGCATATGAGGGAGAAGGGAATAGAGGGTTACGCTGATAGATTTAGATAAAGAAAGACGGGAGGAGGCTCGAGTGGAGCATAAACGCCGGCATGGACTGGTTGGGCCGAATGGCCTGTTTGTGTGCCGTATATCCTATGTAATCCTAGGTAATGTAACTGGCTAGTGTAGCCATGTACAGGAAACTTTTTTTTATCTGGCACGGACGGGACCGACGTGGTGCCGGTTCATCAGAAATCCCAGATAACCAAACGCTGTAGTAAAAGATAGGGAGAGCTGACAGCAACAAAACCTGTTGCTTAGCAACAAGTGTAGAACAATGGCCACAAGTTCCAAGCGTCTCTGTAGCTTAGCAACAGCTGCAGCCACACCCTTGCACAGCAACAAATGGAGGAAGGCAAGTACAATATGAAGTAAAACCTACTCCTGAATTTTGCCGGTTAACCGAGATTTCCGGTTATTTAGGTGCCGGTAAATCGAAAGTTTCCTGTACTGAATTTCTGCATCCTCTGACTCTCTCTGTTCTTAGCACTTGACTTGTAAAGGTATCTTCTGCATCTGCTAGGTAAAGTTTACTACAGAAGAACATGAGAGAATCTCCTTCTAACTCTAACAAAGAAAAAGTTTCCCTTGCTACTCCACTGACTACAGACTACTGACAAAGCCAGTGGAGGAGACGGGTAGCAATTCTGAGGGGTTTAGGGAGAGTCTGAAAGTGCAGGGACATATTTTGCACCTGGTAGGAAGAGCAGAGGATGCATGCTGGCAGGCGAGAAGGTGATTAGGGACATATTTTCATGCTGGCAGAAACAAAGCTGCAGGAGAGATCTGAAGATTAAGGTGAGGATTTTGAGATGGATGCTCCGAGGGACAGGTTGGCAAGGACAGTGGTGATGACTGGGCTGGGCTTCATACAGGATAGGATACAGGCCACAGAGTTCTGGGTGCAGTGTTTTTTGGGTGGAACTGGTGAAGAGAGAATTGCAGAAATCAAGCCTCGAGGTGGTGAAAGTATGAATGAGAGTTTCAGCCTAATGACGTAAGCAGACGATTATTCCTTAAGTGTAAGTAAGCAATCTTGGCGATAAACCAGAATTGGGTGTTGAATCTCAGCTCAATATCAAGCAGGACACTGAGGCTGAGCGCCATCTGTTTTAGTGTGAGCAGGCAGAGAGGAATGTCATAAGAATGCATTAACCATTCGTCCACCATCATCACCAACAGTTACTTCTTGTCAATGCTATTCTTTTGACCCAGTAAAACAAATTTAGTTCTTTTGGAAATAAAAATCATTACACATTGCAATTGTTTCAAAAACAATTGCACAAAATTTGGTTTACAGAAATAGGCAAGGGAGCTGACTGACTGACTGACTGCCTCCAGTCTGCCATTTTCAATATTGTTCTCATTGATTTATTAATCTTCTTCCTCATACTTGAATAGTCTCCTCTGGTTACTGCTTGGTAGCAAAGGGACCACCACCACCATGAGTGTATAAACAAAGTTACAACCTCATCAATGTACATTTATATAGCGCCTTTAACGTAATAAAATGTTGGGCGCTTCACAGGAGCCTAATGAGACAAAGATTGACACCAACGGAACATAACCAGGCATTGTTCTCGTATCTAACTAAAACTCATCACCATTTGGATCCTGCTATTTTGTTTACTCCAGTGTAGTGAAGGAATCCTCTCAAAGCCAGTCAATGTAGTCGCACCAGCAAGCCTGCTCCTCATCTAAAAAGCTGCTGAGAATAAACCTTTGCAGAAGGAATAGTTAAGCATGCCCCTGAAAGTTCCTTTTTGAGGAAAATTAAAAGCTTTGACAGCTTATTTGTTATATAAAACTTTAAATACTAAGTAAAAGTATAAGAAAGCATTCTTGTGCCCTCCTATTTGTTATTTTACAACAGGTCAAACTCTATTGCACCTCCAGCTGTAATTGCGATTGATCTGATTGTGGCAAATAAAGTAACCTGACCACTGAAGTACTTTTTGAAGTGTAGTCACTGTTGTAATGTAGGAAACGCAGCAGCCAATTTGCGCACAGCAAGCTCCCACAAACAGCAATGTGATAATGACCAGATAATCTGTTTTAATGATGTTGATTGAGGGATAAATATTGGCCCCAGGACACCGGGGAGAACTCCTCGTGCTCCTCTTCGTAAAAAGTGCCATGGGATCTTTTACTCCCACCAGAGAGAGCAGGCGGGACCTCTGTTTAACGTCTCATCCGAAAGACGGCACCTCCGACAGTGCAGCACTCCCTCAGTACGGCACTGGGAGTGTCCGCCTAGTACTGGCTCAAAGGGCAGTATGATGACGGCAATACTGCCTGAACTTTCACTTTGCTTTCTGCTTCTTTCTCTCTTTAGCCCTGACGCTTGAAAATGCCGCAGCCTAGAGTGAGGTTAATAGTGACTGGCGATGACTTTGGATACTGTCCAAGGAGAAATCAAGGCATTATGGAGTGCTTCAATGCGAGAGCAATTTCCAATGTTTCCTTGCTGGTAAATGGCATTGCAGCTAAAGAGGCTGCCACATTGGCAACAAGGTGGGTTCACTCTCTTTCACCAGTGCAGGAATCTATTTTTCTGACTTTTTTTTAATTAAAATTACTTTTCATGTATAATTTATGTAAATAAGCCTTGCAATTCAGTCAAGCAGAAGCAAATAACTCTTGTTTTTAAAAAAACCTGGTAGGATGAAAGTTGGTGAAAGCCATGATAAAGAAGAAAGGAAAAAGAACTGGACTTTCTAAAGTGCCTTTCACGTCCTTAGGATGCCCCACAGCGCTTAACAGCCAATGAAATATTTTTGAAGTGTAGTCACTGTTTTGTAGGTAAATGCAGCAGCTAATTTGCACACAGCAAGATCCCACAATCAGTAATGAGGAAAAACGCCCAGTTAATCTGCTTTATAGTGATGTTGGTTAAGGGATAAATATTGGGCAAGACATTGGGAGAACACCCCTGCTCTTCGAATAATACCATGAGATCTTTTACATCTACGAGAGAACAGACGGGGGACTCGGTGTAGCGCCTCATCTGAAAGACGGCAGCTCCGACATTGCAGCACTCCCTCGGCACTGCACTGAAGTGTCAGGCTAGATTATGTGCTCAAATCCCTGGAGTGGGACTTGAACCCACAACCTCCTGACTCAACAGCAAGAGTGCTACCAACTGAGCCAAGGCTGAGACTTCAAGCACAGTGGATCCAGTCTTAAAGCTAAATGCTACGCACTTTCTGTGGATGCAAAGCAATTCTGTCTGTGTATTGATACAACCCGTACTGTAACCTGGATGCAAAATCATCCAAACTGAATTTTGCCAAGTTGGATGAGACCGCCTGAAGGTGGAAGTCTTGCATTCATACCAGCGCCTATATTTCCTAAGGAGGCTGAAGGGATGTAACCTGTCACCCCTGATCCTCTCTAACTTTTACCGCTGCACTATAGAGAGCATCCTGACAAACTGTATCACAGTATGGTATGGCAGCTGTAGCTACTATGACCGGAAAGCCCTGCAGCGGGTAGTCAAAACTGCCCAACGCATTACCGGCTACCGACCATAGAGCACATATACCAGAAACGCTGTCTACGGAGGTCACGGTCCATCATCATAGACCCTACCCACCCCAGCCACAGTCTGTTCGCCCTCCTGCCATCTGGGAGACGCTACAGATGCATTCGCACCCGTGCGACCAGATTTAGGAACAGCTTCTTTCCCAGGGCTGTCATCCTACTGAACTCCACAAATAAACTCTAAAGCCTGCACATCTGCCAATGCACTTTATTATGGTTATGTTTATGTTAATGTATTACAAGCCAAATGTATGTTGAATGTTTAAATGTCTTAATCCAAATGTACACTCTCGGGAGCCGCAAGCCTACATTTCGTTGTACTGCACTTGTGCATTAACAATGACAATAAAAGTTGATTTGATTTGATTTTGATTTTATGGTGTGACGTTCAAAATGTTCTGGGATGATCCCATTGGAAGCTGCTTTGGATTGCCCAGAAACTTTTTAAATGTAACTTTAAAATTTCCTGTTTGAATCTTTCTAATATTAGCAGATAGCTATATGCCATTGCCTCTTTTTAATGCTAATCAGCATTCAGATGTTGGCAGCTGGGTTATGTGAGTATGTGCAGGCCTGCACAAGGCTCTGGTTAAAGGGCAATGTGAAACTGGCAATATAATTTGGGTTTGCCAGCTACCAGTCTCGAGCAGGTCTCAAAGTACCTGTAGAATAACCACACTTAAACAACTACTTAATCTCAGTTCAAACAATGAATGGTTGAATTAAACTTGAATCAGTGATCATCAACTTGGCTCGCTAGCCAGTCCTAAAGACTGGTTTTGCTGAACAGATAAATGAGATTCTACTTATTTTATAAATATCTTAAAACTTGCCATTTGGTAAATTTTTTGGGGGGGGAATGGGCCCGAATAAACAGGTAGTATTCTCCCCCACTACCCTCCTAAGAATATGTATCTGTATTTCAAATCTGGTTGGGAAGAGATGCATAATTTTAAGCATCCCATATTGGAAAGAGTCCAAATCAAGCTGTGGCTGCACGTGTGTATTTGCTCAGTGAATATATATTCACAGTTCAATGTGCACACTATGAATCACAGGTTTTTTTTCAATAAGTAATTTACACCCAAAACTGAGTACTCGTTTGTCACAGCCTTAAGCCTGTAATTATAGAACATCCACTCTCTGGATCAACATTAGCCCATAATTCTTGCCTTGTGCATTTTATAAAGCCAGCCAGCTAGGGATGGTTATAATTTGTAGTATAAATAGAACGCTTGATGAGAATTGGAAAGATACCATGGCACTACTTGAAGCCATTAAAAGCAGATTAACTGATCATCCATTTCATAGCTGTTTGCCAGATCCACTCCTGCATTTGCTCATAGCCACTGCGCTTCTAGGTAATTAATTGTATGTGAAGTGCTTTAAGCCATTTCTAAAAAGAGTGATGAAATGTTGTACGTCTTTTATTTAACATTTCGAAGCACCCATGGGATACAGAAGGAGATGAGGAGGTTGGTCCGACAAGATCAGCTTCTTTGAGGAAGTGACATCCAAAGTGGACTGTGACCTTATGACGTGGTTTACCTTGACTCACAAGAGGCTACTGACGAGGCTCCACGTGAGGGCTACGAGTTAAGCTCAAAGTTGTGGAGATTTAGGCTAAAGCTTGGGTATGGATAAGAAATTGGTTGGCTGGCAGGAAGCAATGAGTACTTACGAGAATAGTTAATGTAAGAGTGAGGGGAGGTTGAGTGGAGTGCCCCGGGTCTCGATGTCCGGACCACTCTCGGATTCAGAAACTCAAATGCAAAGTGATCAGATATGTGGATGATGCCAAACTAGGAGGGGCAGTGGAATCCGAAGTAGCTCAGAAATGACACAATACGCAAGAAGGCAGAACAATAATAGATGAAATTCAATACGGACAAGTGTAAAGCGCTGCGCATAGGAAGGAAGATGGGTGACCCATAATACGTGAATGGTGTTGAAATAGCTCCGGGTGAAGCTCCAAGAAACCCAGCAGTCTTCAGACTTGATGCTCGGCAAGTCCAACCAATGCAGAGCCGCAATCAACAAAGCCAACACCATTTTGGTCAGCAAGGCTGTTTGGCTGCTTTTAATTCTGTGCCTCGTTTTGTGCACCTTCAGTTATTAAGGCTTCAAATTAACATTCATCATCAGCAAAGTAAACATTGGAACTCAAAAGGTGACCTCACTCCCCTGCCCTGCCCCTATCTTGACGTCTTTCTGTATTTGCACCTGACTAAAGGTGGTGACCCTCGCGTTGCAATGTTTTTTAATCACTGGCGTGTACATGGGACTGGTTATATACTTTTGGGTTAGGCGCAGACTGTTTCTAATCTGATCATCTTTGCACTTAAATATGGACATGTGGCAGAACCACTGAATGACTCTGGCTAACTGTATATAACTCTCTTTAACGATGTTCTAACACCAGCCTAAGCCTGTACCATTGTGTTAGGCATTACTGTGTTTTGTATATAGAGTTTGCATTTACGGGGCGTGGCCCCTTTAAGAGCGCGAGAAAACGCGGGCAAACGCGAAGACGTCACGTTGCAAACCACGTGACTGCCCGGGCAGTCCTCGTGGCATCTCCGTTGAGCAAAGACCTGTTTCATTGTTCTCCTGTGTCGATCTCAGTTATTCGTAGGAATTCGTCAATTCCTACATTGGTGACCCCGTTTTTGTGAACGTTTTCACAAAAGAAGAGCACAGCATGGAGGCAAACGCCATTTCGCTAAAGCTACCGCAGTTCTGGGAGCAGCAAGCGCCCTCATGGTTTATTCAGGTCGAGGCCCAGTTCGCCCTGAGGAACATCGATGCGGATCAGACCAAGTATCTTTACGTGGTCTCCGCACTCGACAGCTCTACCGCCTCTCGGATCGTCGGCCTCCTCGAAAACCCCCCAACGGAGCGCAAGTATGAAACCCTCAAAGCGCGGTTACTGCAAGTTTTCGGGCTCACAAAATCGGAGCGCGCCCGTCAATTACTCGCTATGCCCGGGCTCGGGGACTCCAAGCCTTCAGAGTTGATAAGCCAAATGCTCACACTCCTGGGCTCCGAACGGGAATGTTTCCTATTCCGCGAAATTTTCCTCAGCCAACTGCCTGAACAGGTACAAACTGCCCTGGCCCGATCTGAAACTGAAGACTGCGCAAAACTCGCGGTGGAGGCTGACAAAATTTTCACTGTAACTTGGCAATACTGCGCCACCACGAGGCACCCATCCCCCGCAGACACCGCCCCAGCTTGTCAGCCTGCTGGGCTGTGTTTCTACCACGTGCAGTTCGGCGCGAAGGCGAAGCGTTGCCGGCCTCCCTGCAGTTTTCCCCCCCCAAAAAAACCAGCATCATCTGACACCGCGACCACCGAGGAACAGGTCTAACGGGCACCCTGTGGCCGCGATGGCGATCGGCAACGCGGGAAAATTGCTGTTCATCACTGATACCCTCTCCGGTCGTCGTTTTCTGTGCGACACCGGTGCACAGTGCAGCATTTTACCCGCGTCCGCCCTCGCTGTGCAGACAGGGAATCACGGCCCCGCCCTTGAAGCGGCCAATGGCAGCACAATTCGGACCTTCGGCAGACGGCGAGTGGAGTTGTGCCTCGGGGGGCAACGTTTTCACTGGGAGTTTGTTACGGCCAAAGTTTCCCAGCCCCTCCTCGGCGCGGATTTCCTGTGTGCCAACAGCCTCCTGGTCGACGTTCGGAACCGGCGGCTGATCAACGCAGCCACTTTTAATTCTCTTCCGTGTTATCGCAGTAACACTACGTCACGCACCGTCTCCTGTGCGTTCCCGACTCCTGATGAGTTCGCTCGCCTGCTCGGTGAATACCCCGACCTGACAAGACCCACGTTCTCCTCCACAGACATGAAACATGGTGTGGAACACCACATCACCACCAACGGCCCCCCGGTCTACGCGCGGGCCCGGCGCCTGGAACCTGGCAAACTGGCGGTCGCAAAGGCGGAGTTCGCCACCATGGAACGGTTAGGGATTATTCGCCGGTCGAATAGTCTCTGGTCTTCACCCCTCCATATCGTCCCGAAGCCTGGCGGCGGATGGCGGCCATGCGGCGACTATCGACGACTAAACGACGCCACCACTCCTGATCAGTACCCGATTCCCCATATCCAGGATTTCTCTGCCCATTTGGCAGGGAACACCGTTTTCTCAAAAGTCGACCTCGTCCGAGGCTACCACCAGGTCCTAGTTCATCCACAGGACATCCAGAAGACTGCAGTCATCACCCCATTCGGCCTCTTCGAGTTTTTACAGATGCCGTTTGGGTTAAAGAACGCCGCCCAGGCTTTCCAACGCCTGATGGACTCCATGCTGCGGGACCTCAAGTTCCTCTTCATCTACCTGGACGATATTCTAATCGCCAGTCCTACCAAGGAAGAACATACCTGTCGCCTACGCACCCTTTTTCGACGCCTCAGCCAACACAGCCTGATTATCAACCTGGCCAAGTGTCAGTTTGGCCTGCACCAAATTGATTTCCTGGGGCATCACATCACCTCGGAGGGAGCGGTTCCTTTACCTTCGAAGGTAGAGGCGGTGACATCCTTTCCATGCCCGCAGAACATAAAGGCCCTGCAGGAATTCCTAGGCATGGTAAATTTTTACCACCGCTTCGCGCCTAAGGCGGCACTACTCATGCGGCCCCTGTACGAGGCCCTCAAGGGCAAGACTGGCAAGAACCCAGTAGACTGGACGGATGACATGGCCCGAGCGTTCGCCGACACCAAAAGCGCGTTAGCCAACGTGACTATGCTGGCGCACCCGCTGCCAGGAGCCACCATCGCCCTCACCACCGACGCGTCGGACTACGCAGTCGGTGCTGTGCAACAACAGTGGGTGAATGGGACGTGGCAGCCGTTGGCATTCTTCAGCCGTCAACTACGGCAGAACGAGAGAGCATACAGCACGTTCGACCGGGAGTTGCTCGCTCTTTTTCTGGCCATCCGCCATTTTCGGTTCCTTTTTGGAAGGACGTCCTTTCACCGCATTTGTGGACCATAAGCCACTGACCTTTGCAATGTCCAAGACCGCCGAACCGTGGTCAGCCCGATGGCAGCGTCAACTGACCTACATATCCGAATTCACCACGGATATACGGCACGTGGCCAGTAAGGACAACCTGGTGGCAGACTGCCTCTCCCGCACGGTCGTCAATACGGTTCATTTGGGCATCGACTACACCCTCATGGCTGCGGACCAAGCCTCAGACCTGGAAGTCCAAGCTTACAGAATGGCCATCACCGGCCTCCGGTTGGCCGACGTCAAGTTCCATTCGGCAGGTACCACGCTGTTGTGTGACGTCTCCGTACAGGATCCTCGCCCTGTCGTGCCGGTCGTCTGGCGCCGCAAAGTGTTCGACGCCATACATGGGTTGTCACACCCTGGAATGAAGGCCTCTCCGAAACTGATGTCCGCGAAATTTGTATGGCATGGCATGCATAAAGATGTCCGCGACTGGGCCAACACCTGCGTGGTCTGCCAAAAGGCAAAGGTACAGCGCCACATCAAAGCTCCGTTGGCCGCCTTCACAGTTCTGGAGCGATGTTTTGACCATGTCAACGTGGACCTGGTAGGACCACTCCCACCCTCCCATGGTTTTTCACACATCCTGACCATGGTTGACTGCACCACCAGATGGCCAGAGGCGGTTCCCCTGTCATCCACTACTTCGGCGGACATGGCCAGGGCGTTCATTTCCTCCTGGGTCGCCTGTTTCAGAGTGCCCGCAGATATTTTGTCGGACAGGGGACCGCAGTTTTCCTCCGAACTCTGGAATGCAGTAGCCCAAGGACTCGGTGTCAAATTACACCGCACCACAGCCTACCACCCACAGGCGAATGGCCTCTGTGAACGCTTCCACCGCTCAATGAAAGTCGCCCTGAGGGCCAGCCTCCAGGACGCTGGATGGGCAGACAAGCTACCGTGGGTCCTGTTGGGCCTTCGCACGGCCCCCAAAGAAGACCTTCACTCCATCTGCAGAACTTGTGTATGGTCAGCTGCTGCGAGTCCCAGGGGACTTCCTACCAATATCGACGGAGCCATGGTCCGCGTCTGCCCAGCTTGCTAGTCACCAAGAGGCGGCCAGATGTTTCGCACCGGTGCCCACTTCGCACCACGGGCTGCAGAGGTCACACGTTCCCACGGATCTTCACAAGGCTGAATGTTTTTATTCACCATGACGCACATAGGGATCCGCTCAAGGCCCCATATACCGGTCCCTTCCGCGTGTTGGAAGCCGGGGACAAAACCTTCACGGTAGATGTCGGTGGTAAACCGGACCACATTTCGGTCAATCGCTTAAAGCCAGCACATTTGGACCTCGACCGCCCCGTCGAGACAGCACAACCGCCGAGACGGCAGACCAAGTGCCACTGCCCGCCAGCCGCCCTGCAGCCTCCACCTCGAGAGTACAGGAGTCGTTATGACAGGCTCGTCAGACCCCCTCACCGTTTGACTTTGTCGGTTAAAGCGAATTCTGGGGGGGCGCATGTGGCAGAACCACTGAATGACTCTGGCTAACTGTATATAATTCTCTTTAACGATGTTCTAACACCAGCCTAAGCCTGTACCATTTGTGTTAGGCATTACTGTGTTTTGTATATAGAGTTTGCATGTACGGGGCGTGGCCCCTTTAAGAGCGCGGGCAAACGCGATGACGTCACGTCGCAAACCACGTGACTGCCCAGGCAGTCCTCGTGGCACCTCCGTTGAGTAAAGACCTGTTTCATTGTTCTCCTGTGTCGATCTCAGTTATTCGTAGGAATTCGTCAATTCCTACAGACATCTAAATATAATCACAGGATAATTATGGATGAGGAAGGCTAGTCAGCTCATCTCGATTCATCCACCCAGAAAGATCCGAAAGCCAATACCATGTTGAACTAGCTACAGGTGAAGCTGCAAGAAACCCGGTAGTCTACAGACTTGAAGCTCAGCAAGTCCAACCAATGCCAAGTGAGTGCAGCTGCTGATCAAACTCCGCCCCACCTCAGCTCTTCCGCTGCTGAAACCCTCACCTGTGCCTTTGTTACCTCTAGACTTGGCTATTCCAACACGCTCCTGGCCGGCCTCCCAACCTTACACTCTCCATAAACTTGAGGCCATCCAAAGCTCTGCTGCCCCCGTGTCCTAACTCGCACCAAGTCCCGTTCACCCGTCACCCCTGTGCTCGCTGACCTACACTGGCTCCCGGTTAAGCAACGCCTCGATTTTTAAAATTCTCATCCTTGTTTTCAAATCCCTCCATGGCCTCGCCCCTCCCTATCTCTGTAATCTCCTCCAGCCCCACAGCCCTCTGAAATCTCTGCGCTCCTCTAATTCTGCCCTCTTGAGCATCCCTGATTTTAATCGCTCCACCATTGGCGGCTGTGCCTTCAGCGGCCAAGACCCTAAGCTCTGGAATTCCCTCCCTAAACCTCTCCAGCTTCTCTACCTCTCCTTCTTTAAGACACTCCTCTTTGACCAAGTTTTTGGTCAGCTGCCCTAATATCTCCTTATGTGGCTCGGTGTCAAATTTGTTTTATAACTCTCCTGTGAAGCACTTTGGGACGTTTTACTCCATTAAAGGCGCTATATAAATGCAAGTTGTTTGTTGTTGTCTGCATCCAGTTGGGTTGCCAAGGAATGAAGGAGACATTCCAGCACTAGAGGCAGGGCCGAGAAGAGCCACAAGGCTGATCCCTAGTTTTGGAGGAGCCGGTGTTGTGAGGAAATTCTGGAGAAGCTTGGGCTTTTCAGCCCAGACAGGAAGGTGACTGAGAGGCGATCTTGCAGATTGTTCAGTGAATGAAAAAAGCAAACCCAGAATATTCATTTAAATTGTGGGAGCAGGACAAGGGGATACACGTTCACAGCAGTAAAAGGTAAGTTTAGGACTGATGCCGGGAACAACTTCTTCATACAAAGAGTGAGCAGCAAGTGGACTGGACTAACCATATAGAGCAATGGGAATGAAAACCCTGGAACTGTTTAATAAACAACTGGGGAGGGACTTTCAGATTTTTGAGTGGATGATTTGAGATGAGCTGACTAGCTTTCCTCATCCATAATTATCCTCTGATTATATAGAGATGTCCATTTTTAACTGCAAAGATGATCAGATTAGAAACAGTCTGTGTCTAACCCTAAAGTATATAATCGGCCCCCTGTACACGTCTTTGATTAAATGACATTGCAATGTGAGGGTCACCACCTTTAGTCAAGTGAAAATCCTGAAAGAGGGCAAGATGGGGACAGGGCAGGGAGCGAGATCACCATCTGAGTTCGTGTTTACTTTGCTGCTGATGAATGTTAATTTGAAGCCTTAATAACTGAAGGTGCACAGAATTAAAAACAGCCTTGCACACCAAAATGGTGTTAAATAAAACGAGACTCCATATTATGACATTGACTGCTGTTACGGTGTAAACAAATTCATCTAGGTCGTGCAGAGTTTCTTAATTTACGTGGCAGAATAACATTTGAAATCGAAAAGCAATGAAAATTTTTTAAAGTAAAGTCAAAATAGCTGCTCTGAATATATCACTTACTGATCAATGAAAATAATGCACAGTGTAGAGATGATTTCTTTTTTTTTAATAATGGAAATGTTGAAATAAAATGCCTATAAAGTACAACCAGATTACCCTGATGGTGGAATTTATAGGACTGACTTCTAAAGTTTTTAATGTTCGTAAAACAACTGTGTGGATTGCATACCAATATAATGGGAAGATACCAAAACAAATAAGAACAACTCCCACATAATATTAGAAATCGGAATAAAGTGCCTCAAATTGATTAGTACAAGGAACTAAATTTAACTTGAATGAACTTGAGAGTTGGCGGAATTTTTTATTGCTTGGAGAGGTGGATATCATGAGGTTAGATAAATACAATCTGTGGTCTTTAAACCTTGGAAATTGGAATTTAAATTTGCAGTGTACAATATTAACTAATATGTTAATGTGTCTATATGAAATTCCCATTGATAAGTTAACAAATACGCCAACTTATTTGTTACTAACCATTTTGCTGCACCGTTATAATCCCCAGAAAATGTACTATTTATTGTTGTTTTCTGAAAACATAGAGAGTTGGGTTCATTTTGGTAAAATTGTTAACCATCGACAGATTAGAAATGCCATCAATGGATAACTTCAGAACAGGTAGAACTAGAAACCGTTATGCAGGACGCCACCAAGGCATAGAAGAGAAGAATGAGTAAATCTAGGAGAAGCGATTCGGTGACGCCAAACCTGGGTTTTGGACTGACTATAAGATGACGAGGCTTATAAGCAGCGAGAGAGCAAATAAAAAGCTCTGCCGGCACCCTGAAAACATTGAAGCAGATAAGAGTATAAGGTGGGTCTTCTGCAACAAGGACAGGAAATTTCAACCCCTCTTCCAGTGTCTCTCCCTCTGTTTTTCCACCTCTCTGACTGACTGCTCCTGGTGCACTTTGTGTTGGTCCAGTTGTGCTCCTTTCCTCCAAGGCTGTGTCTTAACTCCACACCCAATCAGCATGCACGCTGTAAATTAAACTCACGACTCTCTTCGTAGGTTGCCTGCTCGCACAGGATCAAATTCATTTACCTCCCAGGTGCATTTGGCATATAGGGGCTACACCATCTCTGTGTCTGTCCTCTCTCTCTCTCTCTCTCTCTCTCTTTTTGAAACACTTTTTATATCCCTGAAATTAAAAGAATGAGGATGAAAACAAATTTATGTTCCTTGCCATAGTGCCTGAGAGGAAACAGACTTCTGGGCGGACCAGCAGAAAAGGTGATCTATCCCCTTAATGTTATTGAGAATTCTGTCACTTGCCTTTTTTTCAAGACATGCTAAATGGGTTCAAAACAAATAAATGCCCAGAGATAAATAAATGGTATTAATGTCAGACGTTTCTCTCTCTCTCCCGAACAGAAACAAAGTTCCTCTTGGTCTTCACGCCAACCTTTCTGAGGGTTTACCGGTCTGCGAACAACTCCGAATGGGTTCTTCCCTTGTCAACAAGGATGGCTTCTTCCATGGAAAAATGGGAATTCGGGAAGTGCTGAAGAGCGGCCATATCAACCTGTCCGAGGTACACCTCGATAGTAGAAATCTGTTGACCTATGGTACAAAGTGCAACAATGTTAATTGCACATGTTTTAGATGCCTGCAGTAAATGTTATGACCACTGGCAGCATGAGCTTTTTGTAACTGGGTAACTCAATATATGAACTGAGTGCAGAATTCCACAGTAATTAACACACAATAATTTCTCTAAACCTGCAAGAGTGATGACACAACCAGAGACATGGAATACAATGACAAATACAGGCATAAGAATTGCCCATGAGAAACAGCTCCAATGTAAAAATGCAAATATTGTAAATATCATATCAGGAAGTGATTACTAAGCTTTATTTTTTTTTTCAATTTTTATTTGTCACATAACCAAATACAAGTGAAATCCAGTCAGTGAAATGCTTTTTTCTTAATGAGCCGAGCGCACCAAGCAGCAAAGGACACTTAGCTGCCTGGTACGCACGGAGCCCGCAAGGAGGGCAGCCATCTTCATCGGCGCCATCACAATAGGGTCCGCTCTCGCCTCGCTCCGCCTTTCCCGCACTCCTGCCCGACAATCTTCAGCCGCCGTGGTACCGACGTCCCAGGGCCTGCTTCTCCCTGGCTCTCCTTCCACCCGGTCTGACCTCCGAGCCTCCCGCGGTGTCCGACCTTCCAGAGCCTGCTTTTCCCGCCCTCGGTCCGCTGGCCGCCTCCCCTCCTACCGGTTCGACCTCCTAATCTAGAGTTTACTAGTATAAAACATGCAATTCTTGCAGTTTATGACTTTATTTTAATCCCTGGACTTGTGTTGTATTATATGCTCTGTTTTCTTTGGGTGAAATTATTTTTTTCATTCTCTCATCCATTTAATTTTTATTCTTGCCATAGATGTTCTTGTGTTCTGATTGGTGTTAGGGTTCCTAATAATCCAGCGTCCAATCATAAAGGAGCAACCACTAATATTTATTATGATGGAAAGCAACTTTACAAAAATCAGCTCAACCGTTCCTTACCACCTCTGTGTCTTACAGACTGACCTCTAGTCTGGTTCTATCCAGTCGTGCTGAATTGAAATGTTGATAAAACATCTGAAAATTCTCGTGTGCTAACTTATGCTCACTCCCTTCAAAGCAAATACTGTTTCTCCTAAAGAGAAGTTCTATTGCTGGGACTAGAGTCCTGGCGGATCATATAACTAGGGCTGTAGAGAGGGCTTTAAACTAACTAGTGGGGGGGGAGGTTCCTAGAGAACAAATAATAAAAATGACAACAGAGAAGGTCATAGACTTAGGTAGCAGTGGGGAAATTAAAAACCAGAGCGTGTCAGGAAGGGGCAGAAGGTATGGAGTAAAAGGTAAAGTAATAAAAAGGGCAAAAGCAGGAACTAAGTGTCACAAAACACATTTGAAAGTTCTCTATCTGAATGCACGTAGCATTCGTAACAAAATAGACGAGTTAATGGCACAAATAGCTACATATGGGTATGATCTTGTGGCCATTACAGAAACATGGCTGCAGGGTGACGGTGCCTGGGAATTAAACATACCAGGTTATTTAACAATCAGGAAGGACAGGCAGGAAGGAAGGGGAGGTGGGGTGGCTATGTTAATAAAGGAAGGAATCACTGTAATACAGAGAAATGATATTGGGTCAAAAGATCAGGATAATGAAACAGTTTGGGTGGAGATAAGGAATAATAAGGGGAAAAAAACACTAGTGGGCGTAGTCTATAGGCCTCCGAACAGTCGCAACTCGGTTGGACGGAGTATCAATCAGGAAATAGTTGAGGCTTGTAATAAGGGAACATCTATAATTATGGGGGATTTTAACTATCATATTAATTGGACAAATCAAATTGGGCAGGGCTGCCTTGAGGATGAGTTCATTGAGTGTATTAGGGATGGGTTTCTTGAGCAGTATGTAACTGAACCGACCAGAGGGCAAGCAACCTTAGATCTGGTCCTGTGTAACGAGACACGATTAATTAAAAATGTCCTAGTAAAGGATCCCCTTGGAATGAGTGACCATAACATGGTTGAATTCCATATTCAATTAGAGGGTGAGGAGGTTGTATCTCAAACAAGTGTGCTAAGCTTGAATAAAGGAGACTATGAAGGTATGAGAGCGGAATTGAGTAAAGTGGATTGGGAAAATAGATTAAAGGGTAAGACGATACATGATCAGTGGTGTACATTTAAGGAGTTATTTTACAACTTCCAAAAAAAGTTTATTCCACTGAGGGAAAAAAAGGGTGTAAAAGAAAAGACAGCCATCCGTGGCTAAGTAAAGAAATTAAGGATAGTATTCGACTAAAAACAAGGGCATATAAGGTAGCCAAATCTAGTGGGAGGATAGAGGATTGGGAAAACTTTAAAAGACAGCAAAAAATAACAAAAAGATTGATTAAGAAAGGGAAGATAGATTATGAAAGTAAATTAGCAAAAAATATAAAAACAGATAGTAAGAGTTTTTATAGTTATATAAAAAGAAAAAGGGTGGCTAAAGTAAATGTCGGTCCCTTAGAGGATGAGACCGGGAAATTAATGGTGGGAAATATGGAGATGGCAAAAACACTGAATGAATATTTTGTATCAGTTTTTACAGTAGAGGACACCAAGAATATCCCAACACTGGACAAGCAGGGGCTATGGGGGGGAGGAGATAAACACGATCAAAATCACTAAGGAAGTGGTACTCGGTAAAATAATGGGACTCAAGGCGGATAAATCGCCTGGACCTGATGGCTTACATCCTAGGGTCTTGAGGGAAGTGGCGGTAGGGATTGTGGATGCATTGGTAATAATCTTCCAAAACTCCCTGGACTCAGCAAAGGTCCCGGCAGACTGGAAAACTGCTAATGTAACACCCTTATTTAAAAAGGGCAGTAGACAGAAGGCTGGAAACTATAGACCGGTTAGCCTAACATCTGTGGTAGGTAAAATTTTGGAGTCCATTATTAAGGAGACAGTAACAGGACATTTGGATAATCATAATTTAATAAGACAAAGTCAGCATGGTTTTATGAAGGGGAAGTCATGTTTGACAAATTTGCTGGAGTTCTTTGAGGAAGCAACATATAGGGTGGATAAAGGGGAACCAGTGGACGTAGTGCATTTAGACTTCCAAAAGGCATTTGACAAGATGCCACACAAAAGATTATTGCTTAAGGTAAAAAAATCACGGGATTGGGGGTAATATTCTGGCATGGATAGAGGATTGGCTATCTAACAGAAGGCAGAGAGTTGGGATAAATGGTTCATTCTCAGACTGGCAATCAGTAACTAGTGGTGTTCCACAGGGGTCAGTGCTGGGTCCCCAACTCTTTACAATCTATATTAACGATTTGGAGGAGGGGACCGAGTGTAACATATCAAAGTTTGCAGATGATACTAAGATGGGAGGGAAAGTAGTGAGTGAGGAGGACATAAAAAACCTGCAAAGGGACATAGACAGGCTAAGTAAGTGGGCAGAGATTTGGCAGATGGAATACAATACTGGAAAGTGTGAGGTTATGCACTTTGGCAGGAAAAATCGTAGAGCAAGTTATTATCTTAATGGCAAGAAACTGGAAAGTACTGAAGTACAAAGGGATCTGGGGGTCCTGGTGCACGAAACTCAAAAGGTTAGTATGCAGGTGCAGCAAGTGATTAAGAAGGCCAATGGAATGTTGGCTTTCATTGCTAGGGGGATAGAATATAAAAATAGGGAGGTATTGCTTCAGTTGTACAAGGTATTGGTGAGACCGCACCTGGAATACTGCATACAGTTTTGGTGTCCATACTCAAGAAAAGACATACTTGCTCTCGAGTCAGTACAAAGAAGGTTCACTCGGTTAGTCCCGGGGATGAGGGGATGGACATATGAGGAGAGGTTGAGTAGATTGGGACTCTACTCATTGGAGTTCAGAAGAATGAGAGGCGATCTTATTGAAACATATAAGATTGTGAAGGGGTTGGATCGGGTGGATGCAGGGAGGATGTTCCAGATGATGGGTGAAACTAGAACTAGGCGGCATAGTCTTAGAATAAGGGGCTGCTCTTTCAAAACTGAGATGAGGAGGAACTACTTCACTCAGAGGGTGGTAGGTCCATGGAATATGCTGCCCCAAAAAGCTGTCGAAGCTACATCATTACATAAATTTAAAACAGAAATAGACAGTTTCCTAGAAGAAAAGGGAATTAAGGGTTACGGGGAGCGGGCAGGAATTTGGACATGAGTCTAGGTTCGGAATGGTCATGGCCCTGTGGGTAGCGGAGCGGGCCCAGGGGCCGTGTAGCCTGATCCTGCTCCTGTTTTGTGTGTCTAATTCTGTTAGATTCAGGAGATAGTCCTGTCATAGTGGATTGGCGGTTAGGATCAGATCAGCCATGATCTTATTGAATGGCGGAGCAGGCTCGAGGGGCCAATTGGCCTACTCCTGCTCCTATTTCTTATGTTCTTATTATGACATGCGCAAAGTAGCCTGTAGGCAAGTGACTGTCCCACTGCACAGTCATGCCTTCCTTCCCTCAAGTGATCCATCAGCTGAGGTTTGGGACTCTTCTGTGGGGGACTGCATATGTAAATCAACCTCTGTCATCCATAGCACAGCTGCACCAGGAGGACGTGTTTGGATTTTGTAATTAAATTACTAAACATTGTAAAATTGTTCCCACAACACCAGAGGATTTTTTTCCCCCAAAGCACCATCTGTACTTGCTGCTCCCCAGAGCTCTATCCTTGGCCCTGGTTTTTTTTTGCCCTATATGTAAGTGATATCCAATTTTTGTGCCAGGAATAAAATCTTCTGTAGACCCAGTTGAAATCTCGCTGTGCGTGTCCTGTTTGTATCTGTTCTGGCTGATGCCCCTCTGGTGAAATATTCTTGTTTTTTCAGCATCTTATCTTGTAAGCATCTGAGACTTCAGTGTGACAATATTATTCCTCTACTTAGCTCAACTTCCAGGTAATGGTCTGGATCATTTGATGGTTGTAGATCTTTTAAAATTTTAAATTCCTATCTGTGTGTTTAAATCGCCTCATGGCCTTGCTTGTCCCTGCCTCTGTAATCCTCCTCCTGCCCCACAGCACCACCCCCGCCCCTGTAATATTTGTTCCACTGACTCTGGCTTTTATTCCGTCTGCCTCTGGGGAGCGCTTTGGGATGTTTTCTACATTAGACGCGCTGCATAAATGCAAGTTGTTGTTGTTGTTGTATAAAGTACTTCCTCATTCCTTAGATGATTGCACGCTCGTTGCTTTGAATAGTTTAAGAAGCCTTCAAACTTTTAAATGGAATTGGCCAATGTTTAAATTGATGATTGGAATAATCCTTAGTTCATTTGCATTGGATCATTTTGATTTATAGTGAATGGACGCTGACCAACCAACAGTTCTATACATTCTGACACTGACGTAAGAAAATGACTAGGCACTTGGTCAGTGTATTAAACAAGGCTTTAATCGACTGTTTCACAACATGGAAGTCTAGTTGTCCTTCACTAGTTCCTGTTTACAAAATGTCCTGAGTAAGCTGGGCCCATGCCCGAGTATTATACTCTCCCTGGACAGTGCCACCAGCAGGCCGCCCAATATATTTCATAAATCGTGCCATTCATGTAGAAATGACTTATGTCGGACACAAGTTGAACTGATTTATGATGACCGGATTGGGGGGACAATGCTTCCCCAATCTTGTTAACCAACTCGCTCTTATTCATGCTCGCAAAACCAGCTCCAGCTTTCGCTACCATATTCTTCAGTGTGTGTACAAGAAACAAACTTCCCGATGGCTCTGTTGGTGAAGGCACCCAATAGCTGAGGCATACAGACCAGCAAGTTACGGCTTTGACTGTCATCCTCTGCTTAGCCTACCAGAATTTACCGTCTCTGCTCTCGCATGAAGCATGTGCATTTGGGCAAAGTGCCAGAGGGTGATCAATGCCCATGGAAACTAGGCCAGGCACAAGGCTTAGATGACCCGCATGAATTTACATACGAATTAGGAGCAGGAGTCGGCCACTCGGCCCCTCGAGCCTGCTCCGCCATTCAATAAGATGGCTGATCTGATTACACCACAGTCCCACCTACCCCCGATAACCTTTCACCCCCTTGCTTATCAAGAATCTATCTACCTCTGCCTTAAAAAGATTAAATTGCAGCCGCCACTTCTGTAAGTTGGCAATTTTCTACCCTCTCCATGTTTCATGGGTGCCGGAAGCCCACTGGTACCTTGACCAGATTGCCATCCCTCACACCTTAAGCCTAGACTGGGAGTGTTGGCATGCTATTCACTGCTGGAGCATCACTGTTGTATCTAATCTTGTCCTCTCTTAACATTCATTCTCGCACTTTCCGGCAGGAGTCACCGGATATCAATCAGGAGCAGGAAGGCTGGCTAATGCTTCCCTCCCTAGTCCAGGAGTGCTGGTAGATCAGTTGCAGCATCCAACTTTTGTCCTGACTGAGGTCAGCTAGCTCAGCATAGACCAGGAATTAAACCTGCTCTGTAGAGCGTTGTGCCCCACCCGCCCAGGTTGAGCCAGTTTACTAGCTTAGCCTCAAAGGAAGTTCAGCAACAATGACTTTCACTTTCTGCATCATCTGTCGGCACGACTGTTTATACAAGCACTGGGGTGATGGTATCGCACAGCTCCTGTTTGTGTTTGGGCTCTTCAGCCACTTCACATCTAAACAAGCAATGGTCACCACATTACAGGAAAGATGTGATTGCACTAGAGAGGGTACAGAGGAGATTTACCAGGATGTTGCCAGGACTGGAGAATTTTAGCTATGAGGAAAGATTGGATAGGCTGGGGTTGTTTTCTTTGGAACGGAGGAGGCTGAGGGGAGACTTAATTGAGGTGTATAAAATTATGAGGGGCCTAGATAGAGTGGATAGGAAGGACCTATTTCCCTTAGCAGAAGGGTCAATAACCAGAGGGCACAGATTTAAAGTAATTGGTAGAAGGATTAGAGGGGAGTTGAGGTGAACTTTTTTCACCCAGAGGGTGGTGGGGGTCTGGAACTCTGCCTGAAAGGGTGGTAGAGGCAGAAACCCTGCATTGCATTTAAAAAGTACTTGGATATACGCTTGAAGTGCCGTAACCTACAGGGCTACGGACCCAGAGCGGGAAAGTGGGATTAGACGGTTTAGCTCTTTTTTGCCGGTGCAGACACGGTGGACCAAATGGCCTCCTTCTGTGCTGTAAATTTCTATGATACTATGAATTCTGCCGCAATGTGATGGATGTGCCATTAATAGCCTGGAGCATTACATAGGGATGGTTGGACCAGCATTCTGCTCCTCATTTAGCACCAATGATTCTTGCATCCTTTAGATCACACTGCACACTGCTGCACAATGATATCATTGGTTAGATGCTGGTTATCTGATTTGAAGATACATCCAGAATGTTTGATATTCCACTGGCTGATGGAAGTCTGTTTGTTGCTGACACGCTCAGCGCATTTTGCCAAGAGAAGGACACCATTACTATTAGTCTTCCCAACATCATTGGTTTAATGGGTATGGTAGTCTGTTTTTATTCATTCCTGAAATTTGGGCGTTGCTGGCAAGGCCAGCATTTATTGCCCATCCCTAATTGCCCTTGAGAGGGTGGTGGTGAGCCTCCTTCTTGAACCGCTGCAGTCCGTGTGGTGAAGGTACTTCCACAGTGCTGTTAGGGAGGGAGTTCCAGGATTTTGACCCAGCGACGATGAAGGAACAATGAGATATTTCCAAGTCAGGATGGTGTGTAACTTGGAGGGGAACTTGCAGGTGATGCTGTTCCCATGCGCCTGCTGCCCTTGTCCTTCCACGTGGTAGAGGTCGGAAGTTTGGGAGGTGCTACTGAAGAAGCCTTGGCGAGTTGCTGCAGTGCATCTTGTAGATGGTACACACTGCAGCCACGGTACGCCGGTGGTGGAGGGAATGAATGTTTAAGGTGGTGGATGAGGTACCAATCAAGCGGGCTGCTTTGTCCTGAATGGTGTTGAGCTTCTTGAGTGTTGTTGGAGCTGCACTCATCCAGGCAAGTGGAGAGTATTCCATCGCACTCCTTACTTGTGCTGTGTAGATGGTGGAAAGGCTTTGGGGAGTCAGGAGGTGAGACACTCACCGCAGAATACCCAGCCTCTGACCTGCTCTTGTAGCCACAGTATTTACGTGGGTGGTCCAGTTAAGTTTCTGGTCAGTGGTGACCCCCAGGATGTTGATGGTGGGGATTCAGCGATGGTAATGCTGCTGAAAGTCAAGGGGCGGTGGTTAGACTCTCGCTTGTTGGAGATAGTCATTGCCTGGCACTTGTGTGGTGCGAATGTTACTTGCCGCTTATCAGCCCAAGCCTGAACGTCGTCCAGGTCTTGCTGCATTCGGGCATGGACTGCTTCATTGTCTGAGGAGTTGCAAATGGAACTGAACGCTGTACGAACATCCCCACTTCTTACCTTCTGATGGAGGAAGGTCATTGATAAAGTAGCTGAAGATGGTTGGGCCCAGAACACTGCCCTGAGGAACTCCTGCAGCAATGTTCTGGGGCGGAGATGATTGACAGGGAAAGGTTTGTTCCTTTTATGTTGGCATCCCAGAATGGTGGTGATTCAACAGTAACCAGACTGAAATTGGGTTGTCACCGTAAGAAAGAGTATTGTTAAGTTATTAGAGGAGATATAACTACTGTACTTTCATAAAAATATTATGATACTGGCAACAATCTTACTCACCTTTTTTATATAAACTTTTATAGTGTGAAGGGTAATTTCGTTACTCGATAGAAGTATTGTTTTTTTATTTGATAAGCTAGTACCAGCTGCTGGAGACTATTTATTGCCAGTGTTTCCTCTCCTTACACACTCTGGTTCTGTTAGGTCCCCATCTCCATTCTAACCGGTCTGGCAACTAACATGTAATATTTTTACCCAAATAATATTGTTCTCGCTACGTAGAGCTTGTATACGGTAAATTTTATATAATTCCATTAATTTAATGGAGAGAATGTCTTTGGGAGGAGGCGGGGTGGGCGCAAGTTAGCGATGTGTCCTGTCCCCCCCTCATTGGCTAAGGTTCCACATTCATTTGTAAAATTGGCCTTTTTATAAAAAAAAAAAAAAAAAAATGTGTGGCACACATGGCAGAGGAATCTCCAAAGGGGGGGGGGGGGCGGGAGGGTTCAGTGAAAAAGAAACCCTGCATTAAACCATTCCCACCCTCTTGTCCCTCCATTTGTACTTGAGCTGTACATACACTGTACTGCCAGTCCAATACTAAAGCAGTTCTGTTTCTGCCATCTAGTGGACGAGGTACAGAAACTAAGACCAGAAGAAAGAGTCTGTTCATGTGGACTTCCAATTAATTTGAGGTTTTAGAGCAGTGAGTTATCCTGGAAATCTCGCATTTTTCAGGAAAATGAATCACATTTGTTACAAAGGGTATATCCTCTCAGACCAGGTACTGTCAAAGTAGCCCCAAAAAATGAAGCACACTGCAGAAAGTTACCCTCATGCTCTGAAACAATAAATGTGCTTCATCTGTCTTTCAGTAATTTATGTGCTCCATTTTCCCACATGGTCAGGTGGAATACCATCCCCACACATTCCAGATATAGCACTGAGCAATGATCGTATTTCTATGTAATACACCAGTGTTAAGACACTGAATGCAGTTGGTCCTTTGTCAGATTATTCCATGGAGCTAATTTTTTTTTTAAACCTGAATAATATAGAACTCCAGATATCATTCAACTTCAAAGTATATAGTTCTTCACATTTAAGAGCAGTTGCATTATGATGTCTAGAGAGATAGAGATAGAGATAGATTCTTTAAATTGAAAATGTCAAGGGAGAGGGAGAAATTGAAGTGAATATTGCAGATTTGCAGTTAACTGCTATCAAAGAAATTGGAAAAATAAATACTGCAATTTTATTTATTGCTTTTCTAAGTAGATATGCACATTTAGAATTTTATGCACTCCATAGCTGATTAGTGGCAAAATTAACAGAGCACAAGAATAATTGAATCCCAGCTTTTGAGAGCTGATGTGAGAATTCATGTAGTTGGAGCTGTTTCCAAATACCTGAGATTAATTCGAAGTCAGTAAATTTCAGGCTTCAGGTCTGAAGAATCCAGGTTGTAATACCTGCCTGCTCACATTTTTTAAAGATTGTTTTGCACCTGTAAAGGGTTTTGATCGAGTAAATAAGGAAATACTGTTTCCACTGGCAGGAGGGTCGGTAACCAGAAGACACAGATTTAAGGTAATTGGTGAAAGAACCAGACTGGAGATGAGGAGAGTTTTTTTTACAGCGAGTTATGATGATCTGAAATGTGCTGCTTGAAAGGGTGATGGAAGCAGATTCAGCAGTAACTTTCAAAAGAGAATTGGATATATACTTGAAAAGGAAACATTTGCAGGGCTATGGGGAAAGAGCAGGGGAGTGGGACTAATTGGAGAGCTCTTTCAAAGAGCCGGCACAGACACGATGGGCCGAATGGGCTCCTTTTGTGCTGTATGATTCTATTATAATGTGTGAAGACTGGAGTATAAATGATACATGCTCGACGCGAGACTTGCTTACGGTAAGTGGATGCTGACGTAAGAAAACTACTAGGCACTTGGTCTAAGCGTTAAACAAAGCTTTAATCAACTGTTTGACAACATGGAGGTCTAGTTGTGTCCTTCACTAGTTCCTGTTAAGAATGTCCTGCGCAAGCTGGGCCCGTGCCCGAGTATTTATACTCTCCCTGGACAGCGCCACCCGTAGGCCGCTCAGTATCATTTCATAAGTCTTTCTTTCATGAATGACTGATTCATGTCAGATGTTATCCTGTTTTATAAGGACAGGAGCAGTATAGCAAAGAATGACCATGTATTATTCTACTGGTAAGGTGAAACAGCGTCCCTCTAAACACACTAATTGCTCCGATGTAAGCTGCAGTCATTGTGCTTCTGGTATTTCTGATGCGGGAGAGTTTGTCTGTACATATCAAATAACTGCCTTTGTTTCTTTATACATCTTAAAATTGCATAGTGCCTTAAATTTAATGAGGACAGTAGTTTATATACCATGTAATATTCTGCAAAAAGAGTGAAGCCATATCCCTTAAGGCTACAAAGTCTAGTTGCTATTTAATGAAGGCAGGATAAGGTTCATTGTTGCTGGCTGAGGGACATTGCAGAGTGGAAGTTTCTCGTAAAACTCCTTGCTTGGCCTCCAGCATGAAATGCCTGACTTCCATTCTTTTTTTTTTAAAGATCGCTTTGCATTTATAACAAAATGTGACACTTTGAAATGTGCCATCTGGAGTATGAAGAACCTGTTTTATTTAAAAAACAGATAAATGGAATTCCATTATGCATCAACATAGTATACAATTGAAAATAACCGCTAACTTATCTCTAATGTATGGCATAATCAGAGTACTTTAGGAGATGTGGAATATGATCTGTATCCTACTTATAGTGCTAAAGAAAATTCACACAAGTTTTTGCAGGGTGAAAGGGGGCTGGTATTGTATCGTGTCTTTATGCTTCTCAGAAGCATCTCAAAGTGCTTTACAAACACAATTACTTTAAAGTGTAGTGACCATTGTGGCCAAATGTTTTTTTTTATTCATTCGCGGGATGTGGCGGCGCTGGCAAGGCCAGCATTTAGAAACATAGAACATAGAAGATAGGAGCAGGAGTAGGCCATTCGGCCCCTCGAGCCTGCTCTGCCATTCAATGAGATCATGGCTGATCATCCAAATTCAGTACCCTGTCCCTGCTTTCTCCCCATATCCCTTGATCCCTTTAGCCTTAAGAAATATATCTAACTCCTTCTTGAATATATTTAATGAATTGGCCGCCACTGCCTTCTGTGGCAGAGAATTCCACAGGTTCACCACTCTCTGGGTGAAGAAATTCCTCCTCATCTCAGTCCTAAATGGCTTACCCCTTATCCTTGGACTATGACCCCTAGTTCTGGACTCCCCGGCCATCGGGAACATCCTTCCTGCATCTAGTCTGTCCAGGCCTGACAGAATTTTATAGGTTTCGATGAGATCCCCTCTCAATCTTCTAAACTCCAGTGAGTACAAGCCCAATCAACCCAACCTCTCCTCGTACGTCATTCCTGCCATCCCAGGTATTAGCCTGGTGAATCTTCGCTGCACTCCTTCCATGGCAAGAACGTCCTTCCTCAGATAAGGTGACCAAAACTGCACACAATACTCAATTGCCCATTCCTAATTGCCCTTGAGAAGGTGGTGGTGAGCTGCTCCCTTGAACCGCTGCAGTCCGTGTGGTGAAGGTACTCCCACAGGGAGTTTCAGGATTTTGACCCAGCGACGATGAAGGAATGACGATTATATTTCCAAGTCAGGTTGGTGTGTGACTTGGAGGGGAACTTAGAGCTGGCGGTGTTCCCATGCGCCTGCTGCCCTTGTCCTTCTAGGTTGTAGAGGTCATGGGTTTGGGAGGTGCTGTTGAAGAAGCCTTGGCGAGTTGCTGCAGTGCATCTTGTAGATGGTACACACTGGAGCCACGGTGCGCCAGTGTTGGAGGGAGTGAATATTTAAGGTGGTGGATGGGGTGCCAATCAAGCGGGCCAGGCATTTTACATACAGCCAGATCCCACAACCAGAAATAAGATGAAGGTTGCCTTTTTTTGGTGGTATAGGTTGTAGGGGGAATGCCAGCCAGGAGATTGCTGTTCTTCGAATAGTGCAATGGGATCTTTAACACCCACTTGAACCACCAGAGGGGGGGGACCTCAGTTTAACAACTTTTCTCAAAGGTGTTATCAAAGTAGTCCACTTGCATACCCCAAGATTCTACATCTGGTACCCTCTGTTTTCCATTACTAAAGTATTCAATCTATCTGCTGTTGTACCACAGTAATCCGATTTATTCTCCTCTGTTTTCTCATACTTTTGCTTGCCAGGTAGATCAGGAGCTCAGGGGACAAGTAGATCTGTTTTGTGAACTGACAGGACATTTACCTCATCATATGGATGGACATCAGCATGTCCATGTTTTACCAGGTAAGAACTAATGGAACTTACATGAACTGTTTTTAAAAACAAGCAAACCGGTTAACACAAGGTAGGGAATAGAAACATAGAAGATAGGAGCAGGAGTAGGCCATTCGGCCCCTTGAGCCTGCTCCGCCATTTAATGCGATCATGGCTGATCATCCAAATTCAGTACCCTGTCCCTGCTTTCTCCCCATATCCCTTGATCCCTTTAGCCTTAAGAAACATATCTAACTCCTTCTTGAATATATTTAATGAATTGGCCTCAACTGGCTTCTGTGGTAGAGAATTCCACAGGTTCGCCACTCTCTGGGTGAAGAAATTCTCCTCATCTCTGTCCTAAATGGCTTACCCCTTATCCTTAGACTGTGACCCCTGGTTCTGGACTCCCCCGCCATTGGGAACATCCTTCCTGCATCTAGTCTGTCTAGTCCTGTTAGAATTTTTATAAGTTTCAATGAGATCCCCTCTCATTCTTCTAAACTCCAGCGAATATAAGCCCAATTGACCCAATCTCTCCTCCTACGTCATTCCTGCCATCCCAGGTATCAGTCTGGTGAATCTTCGCTGCACTCCCTCCATGGCAAGACCATCCTTCCTCAGATAAGGTGACCAAAACTGCACACAATACTCAAGGTGTAGTCTCACCAAGGTCCTGTACAACTGCAGCAAGACATCCTTGCTCCTGTACTCGAATCCTCTCACTATGAAGGCCAACATACCATTTGCCTTCTTAACCGCCTGCTGCACCTGCATGCTTACCTTCAGCGACTGGTGCACAAGGACACCCAGGTCTCGTTGCACTTCCCCTTCTCCCAATCTATTCCCGTTCAGATAATAATCTGCCTTCCTGTTTTTGCCACCAAAGTGGATAACCTCACATTTATCCACATATGGCAGATGCAGTATAATCACCCAATCTGTCCAAATCATACTGGAGTTTCTCTGCATCCTCCTCACAGCACACACACCCACCCAGCTTTGTGTCGTCTGCAAACTTGGAGATATTACATCTAGTCCCCTCGTCTAGATCATTAATATATATTGTGAATAGCTGGGGTCCTAGCACCGATTCCTGCGGTACCCCACTAGTCACTGCCTGCCACTCGGAAAAAGACCCGTTTATTCCAACTCTTTGCTTCCTGTCTGCCAACCAGATCTCTATCCAAGTCAGTACCTTACCCCCAATCCCATGTACTTTAACTTTGCATGCTAATCTCTTATGCGGGACCTTTATCGAAAGCCTTCTGAAAGTTCAAATACACCACATCCACTGGTTCTCCCTTATCTATTCTACCAGTTACATCATCAAAAAATTCCAGATTAGTCAAGCACGATTTACCTTTTGTAAATCCATGTTGACTTTGTCCGATCCTGTCACTGTTTTCCAAGTGCTCTGCTATTACATCTTTTATAATGGACTCTAGCATTTTCCCCACTACCAATGTCAGGCTTACCGGTCTATAATTCCCCGTTTTCTCTCTACCACCTTTTTAAATAGTGGGGTTACATTAGCTACCCTCCAATCCATGGGAACTGTTCCAGAGTCTATAAATTTTGGAAGATGACCAGTAATGCATCTACTATTTCTAGGGCCACTTCCTTAAGTACCCTAGGATGTAGATTATCAGGCCCTGGGGATTTATCGGCCTTCAATCCCATCAATTTCCCTAACACCATTTCCCTACAAATACTGATTTCATTCAGTTCCTCCCTCTCATTAGACCCTATGTTCCCTGACATCTCTGGGAGGTTATTTGTGTCCTCCTTTGTGAAGACAGAACCAAAGTATGTATTTAATTGGTCAGCCGTTTCTTTGTTCCCCATTATAAATTCCCCTGATTCTGACTGCAAGGGATCTACGCTTGACTTCACCAATCTTTTTCTCTTCACATATCTATAGAAGCTTTTACAGTCAGTTTTTATGTTCCCTGCAAGCTTACTCTCAATCTATTTCCCCCCTTTTTAATTAATCCCTTTGTTCTCCTTTGCTGAATCCTAAACTGCTCCCAATCCTCAGGTTTGCTGCTTTTTCTGGCCAATTTATAAGTCTTCTCCTTGGATCTTATGCTATCCCTAATTTCCCTTGATAGCCATGGTGGCGCCACCTTTTTTGTTTTATTTTTACAATTGTTGACCTTCTGAGGTGTTAAAGGGACACTGTCAGAATCAAGTTTCTTTAAAATATTTTAATCGGGAATTTCTGATTTGCCAAAAAGAAAGCTGCTGTGAGCTGTCAAGCTGTACATTAGTTTCATATGCTGTGTGAGGGGGGGAGGGAAGAGACATGTAGAGGGGCAAAATGGTCTTCTACTCCCATCTATTGCACAGATGTAAAATTTTGGGCACTTTCAACACTAGATTCACATCTCAAGGTAGGCTCTGTAAGTATGGACTTTAGGTTTGCTGCTTGCTCAATGGGTCCTTTTGTCTGGGCCAAAGTATTGCTAAAACCAGAAAGAACTGGAAAACTGCAGCTTGAGGGGCAAAGCTTATCGGCTAAACCTCACATGATGCAGGTTAACAACAAACCTTAATGAATGTTTCCACAAAGGCCAACAATGGTCACATTCAGGGCTAATTCACTGATCATATATCCGGCGGAAGCTTACACATCACCGTTCAGTGAATTACGCAAAAATACGATGAAGCAGAAAATCCTGCATGATGTACACCTTTTTTAAGTAGAGTTCTCCTTTCTGTCAAAGGAGGCAGTACTGTTCGATTCGAGAGAACAAACTCCTGTATCACTTTATCAAAGGCACAAATCAGACATGCAGACACTTGACACACAAGCACAAAGTACTTTTCATAGAATCATAGAAAGTTACAGCACGGAAGGAGGCCATTTCGGCCCATCGTGTCCGCGCCAGCCAACAAAGAGCTATCCAGCCTAATCCCACTTCCCAGCTCTTGGTCCGTAGCCCTGCAGGTTAGGGCATCCCAAGTGCACATCCAAGTACTTTTTAAATGTGGTTAGGGTTCCTGCCTCTACCACCCTTTTTCAGGCAGTGAGTTCCAGACCCCCCACAACCCTCTGGGTGAAGTAATTTCCCCTCAAGTCCCCTCTAAACCTTCCCCCAATTACTTTAAATCTGTGCCCCCTGGTTTTTGACCCCTCTGCTAAGGGAAATAGATCCTTTCTATCCACTTTATCTAGGCCCCTCATAATTTTATACACCTCAGTAAGGTCTCCCCTCAGCCTCCTCTGTTCCAAGGAAAACAGACCCAGCCTATCCAGTCTTTCCTCATAGCTAAGATTCTCCACTCCCAGCAACATCCTTGTAAATCGCCTGTGTACCCTCTCTAGTGCAATCACATCTTTCCTGTAATGTGGTGACCAGAACTGCACGCAGTACTCTAGCTGAGGCCTAACTAGTGTTTTATACAGTTGAAGCATAACCCCCCTGCTCTTGTATTCTATGCCACGGCTAATAAAGGCAAGCATTCCATATGCCGCCTTAACCACCTTATCTACATGGCCTGCTACCTTCAGGGATCTGTGGACATGCACTCCAAGATCCGTTTGTTCCTCTACACTACTCAGTGTCCTACCATTTAATGTGTATTCCCTTGTTAGCCCTCCCCAAATACATTACCTCACACTTCTCTGGATTGAATTCAATTTGCCACTGTTCTGCCCACCTGACCAATTTATTGATATCTTCCTGCAGTCTACAGCTTCCTTCTTCAGTATCAACAACACAGCCAATTTTAGTATCACCTGCAAACTTTTTAATCATACCCCTATATTCAAGTCAAGATCATTGATATATACCACAAAAAGCAAGGGACCTAGTACTGAGCCCTGCGGAACCCCACTGGAAACAGCCTTCCAGTCACAAAAACACCCATCAACCATTACCCTCTGCTTCCTGTCTCCGAGCCAGTTTTGAATCCAACTTGACACTTTGCCCTGGATCCCATGGGCTTTTAACTTCATGACCAGTCTGCCATGTGGAACCTTATCAAAGGCCTTGCTAAAGTCGATATACACTACATCAAATGCACTACCCTCATCTACCCTCCTTGTTACCTCCTCAAAAAATTCAATCAAGTTTGTCAGACACGACCTTCCCTTAACAAACCCGTGCTGACTATCCTTGATTAATCCGTGTCTTTCTAAATGAAGATTTATCCTGTCCTTCAGAATTCTTTCCAATAATTTTCCCACCACCGAGGTTAGGCTGACCGGCCTGTAATTACTCGGTCTATCCTTTTCTCCCTTTTTAAACAAGGGTACCCCATTAGCAGTCCTCTGGCACCACGCCTGAAGCCAGACAGGATTGAAAAATGGTCAGGGCCTCGGCTATTTCCTCTTTTGCTTCGCTTAACAGCCTGGGATACATTTCATCCAGGCCTGGGGATTTATCCACTTTTAAAGCTGCTAAACCCCTTAATACTTCCTCTCTCACTGTTTATTTCATCTAATATTTCACACTTTTCCCCCCGATAGCAATGTCTGCTTCGCCTCTCTCCTTTGTGAAAACAGACGCAAAGTATTCATTAAGAACCCTACCGACGTCTCCCGCCTCCACACACATATTACCCTCATGATCTCTAATAGGCCCTACCCCTTCTTTAGTTATCCTCTTACTCTTAATATATTTATAAAACATCTTTGGGTTTTCCTTGATTTTACTTGCCAAGAATTTTTCATGCTCCCTTTGCTTTCCAATATCATTTTTAATTGCACCCTGCACTTTCTGTACTCCTCTAAAGATTCTGGAGTATTTAGCCCTCGGTATCTGTCATACGCCTCCCTTTTTTTCTTTATCCTACCCCTGTATGTCTCTAGACATCCAGGGGGCTCTAGATTTGTTAGTCCCACCTTTTTTCTTTAAGGGAACATGTTTGGTCTGAACCCTCTGGATCTCCTCCTTGAATGCTTGATTTACCTTCAAGTAGCTGTTTCCAGTCCACTATGGCTAAATCCCCTCTGAGCTTAGCAAAATTTGCTTTTCCCCAATTTAGAATTTTTATTCCTGGTCTATCCTTGTCCTTTTCCATAACTACATTAAATCGAACAGAATTATGGTCACTAGCACCAAAATACGCCTTCTACCTGCCCAGCTTCATTCCCTAAAACTAAGTCCAGAACCGCCCCCTCCCTTGTTGGGCTTGCTACATACTGGCTAAAAAGGTTCTCCTGGATGCATTTTAGGAATTCCGCACCTTCTATACCCTTCACACTAATTTTATCCCATTTAATATTGGGGTAGTTGAAATCCCCTACTATTACTGCCCTATAGTTTTTGCACTTCTCAGAAATGTGTCTACATATTTGTTCTTCTATCCCTCTCACTGTTTGGGGTCTGTACTACACTCCCAGCAGTGTGGTAGCTCTTGCTCTCCACACCCCTCCTTTATTATACTGGGAGTCGGCTTACCAATTCAGTGAGATGAGGTTTCAAAAACAGTTGAGACTTGAAGATAGGGTTAGACACTGAGGACTAACCCATTTCTTGGATGCAGCCCAGGTCATCCTCACGAAGGGTCGGCCAAGATGAGGCTTGTTAATCTTTGGTACTGGAGTAGAGGCCAGAATACACTTTAGCCGGCATGCAAGGAGCAGAAAGTCCCTTATCTCTTACCAGTGCTAAAGTGCTGAGCACTTGTTGGTATTGAGCAATTGATCCATCGATGCTATCAAGGATATGATCCCACGTGATGCCAAGCATTTATCAGTCTCGGTGCTGCTGAGCTGGTACCGCTGGTCCGTTTGAAGTGCTTGCTAACGCCACTTAGTCATGACTCTTCAACAGCTCGATCCAAGCTTTGAAAAACTTGGAAACCACCAAAAAATGTTTCAATAACTTGATTTCCCCCAATGAGCAAAATGCGAGCTAGGATGGGAGGGGTGGCACCATCAATGTTCCCCCTAAGGTGCGGCCGCGCAGTGATCTCGAAAGTCCCGCGCCGGCCACTCACCGGCTTTTCCATTGTAGATACCGTGCATGCGCAGAAATTTAAAGGGACCGCGCATTAAAAGAAACAGGCCGTGCAGAACGAAGCGCAGCTCACAGGGAACACTGGGCACCATAGGGTCGATGTAACACAATTGTACCATCAATATTAAAATAAATAGGCTGAAAATTGCGGCGACGGAGCCCGCGATTTCCTTCACGCCCTGTTCGGGCGTTTACAAAAATCCGTTCCTCGTGTCGGTTAGATATGTGTGGCAGGCCCCCGGATCAACCACTTAACCTGACTCCCTGATCCTAGTGGATAGCTATCAAACTCTTCCAATAACACCTCACTCGTGTTCACTGTTGCAGGAAGCCATATTGTTCTAGGTAGGGAGAATTAGGAGTGGACGGCAGTGATGCTGAGCAGGACATTGAGCAGTTGATACAAAGAATTTAAAAAAAACTGTTCCAGATATGACAGGAGGAGAGATGGAGGTAATAAAAGAAATATAAACAAACATACAGGCCTCCTGGAAATTGGATTGCGCTTTAATCGGGGCGCGAACCCTGCGCAGCGTATGCTCCACGCGCCCACCAAGTCAGTGGCAGAACCATGGTAACTTGGTCCCCCAGCCACATTAGGATAGTACCGGCAAGCTGAGGGCCCCAGAGGCTAGTCCTGGGGAGTGTATTTGGCCGGCTAAGGCGCTAGTCAAGGACCTAAGGTGAGTCCGGGGTGGGGGAGGGGGGCAAGCAGTAGCCGGCACTCCTGCTCCTCCCAGCTCCACGTGATGATCAGTATTTTTTTTAAACGTACCTTTTCGGTGGTGGCGTTCAGTGAGTGGTTCCTTTAAGGATTGCTGGTAAGGCCATGTGTAGACCATGTAATCCTGAAAAATACTTTCATTTCTATAGCGCCTTTCACGACCACCAGACATCTCGAGGCACTTTACAGCCAATGAAGTACTTTTTTGAAGTGTAGTTACTGTTGTAATGTGGGAAACGCGGCAGCCAATGTGCGCACAGCAAGGTCCCACAAACAGCAAAGTGATAATGACCAGATAATCTGTTTTTGTTATGCTGGTTGAGAGATATGTATTGGCTCCAGGACACCAGGGATAACTCCCCCCTGCTGTTCTTCGAAATAGTGGCCATGGGATCTTTTACGTCCACCTGAGAGGGCAGACGAGGCCTTGGTTTAATGTCTCATCCAAAAGACGACACCTCCGACAGTGCGGCACTCCCTGAGCACTGCACTGGAGTGTCAGCCTAGAGTTATGTGTTCAAGTCCCTGGAGTGGGACTTGAACCCACAACCTTCTGACTCGGAGGCGAGTGTGCTACCAACGGAGCCACAGCTGAACACAGCAGGCCCGATTTTGGTTTGGGTCCTGAACAGGCACATTCTGGCACGGGAGGTTGGCCCATAAATTGGACTTTGTACCCTTTCTCCTACTTAAAAAAAAAAAGGGACGTAAAAAGATCCAGTGTCACCCCAACTAAGTTTTCTTGCAAAGAATTACAACACTGCTCAACAACGAAAGATGGTATCATCATCCCAGGAATATATGTTGCATATCCTAATGTGTGACTGATGTCCAGGTCTTGAAGGATCACTGCTGATTCTCCTCAGTGACACCCTGGCCAGTGCGAGAGGGTGCTGGGGACGGAGGTACCTTAAAATCTCATTTATGTGTTGATGACTGTATATGAAGGTGGAAAATGTTTCTTAAACCCCCCCCCCCCCGCCCACCACCAAATAATTGTACAAATCAAAAGACTTTTGAGCACGTTAAGATTATACGACCATTACCGGTTTCAGAATGATACCTTTTCCGACGTATCATTCTGAAACCCGCAATGGTTGTATAATCTTAATGTGCTCAAAAGTCTTTTCCGATGTGATGCTGTCAGCGTGCCCAAGTTGTGCTGGTGACTGTGCCTTGCACCAAGCTGACTGAGAAGAAAGCTCTGCTCGGGCATGCTTGCTTTGGCACTGAGCTCCACTTCCTGGGCAGCTGATTTTCTGTGTTGCGACATTGGGTGGAATCAGCCACTCTCCCAACATTAAAAAGAGTCAAAGGTGAGCTTCTGAAGAAAAAAAACTCGCATTTCTGGAACACATTTCACCTCCGGACGTCCCAAAGCACTTCACAGCTAATGAAGTACTGTTGTAATGTCGGGAAATGTGGTAGCCGATTTGCACACAGCACCGAGATAAATGACCAAATAATTTGTTTTTTAGTGATGTTAGTTGAGGGATAAATGTTGGCCAAGACACCGGGAGAGCCCCACTCTTGTTCAAGTAGTGCCCTGGGATCTTTTACGTCCACCTGAGTGGGTAGACGGGGCCTCGGTTTAACGTCGCATCTGAAAGATGGCACCTCCGACCGTGCAGTACTACACTGCGACATCAGCCCAGATGATGTGCTCAAGACTCTGCAGTGGGGAATTGAACCCACGACCTTCTGACTCTGAGGCGAGAGTGCTACGAGTGAGCCAAGGCTAAAACCCGGAAGGCTTCACACCAGGCTGGTGAGAAATCCAAGCTGTGCAAGACGTCCTTCTCGAGCAGGTCTCGGCCCTTGTTTGAGTATCACCCACTTTCACATTAGTGCACATCACATGAACACAAAATTGGGTTAACTGCAATGTTAAGTGAATGACCTGTTTGAGTACTTGGCACAATTTAGAAACAAACTTGGAATTCAAAATGTTAAAATCTAATTTATAAATTTTGTGAAGATTCTTGATGTACCAAAATTAGACGTTGGATAAAAAAATTAACACGGAGCTATTGTATTTCTGTCTCTTTATTTTCTGGTACACAGGTATTCGAGATGTATTTGCACAAGTGCTTTCAGATTATGGAATCCAGTATACTCGTGTTCCTATAGAACCAGGCCTGCGTGACTGCAATTGGATAGGACAGCAGCTAATGGACTTTTACCTGCAGGTGGAAAAAGATGCATTCAATTCAATAGATGTATTTAGAAGACATGGAATTAGGTAAATGACAACAGAACTCCTACCTTTCATATACCTGCCTCCAGAGTAGGTTTTGGTATAAGACACGTAATTATAAGTTGTACGACTCAATAAAAAAATTCACCTTATTTTAGGCTCATATTGCTGCCACCTTCATAATTTTCCCTCCTGAGTACATATTACTCCACATTTGCAATCAGCAGACAGATATGGCCATTCCCATTCACCACCTCCCCTCCCCCAGCTCCACCCTGCAGGATTCTCCTTTTTTTCTCCTCCCTATAATTTATCAAATAGGCCTATTACCCAACCAGAAAGAGAAAAATCACGACATATTTTCCAGCAATCAAATGTAACTGACCAGTTTTCAACGTATGTAGCTCCTGCCTTGCCTTGCCTTGGGAACAGGAGGCCATTCAGCCCCTCGAGCCTGTTCCACCATTCAATTAGATCACAGCTGATCTGTATCTTAACTGCATCGACCCGCTTTGCTTCCCTAACCCTCAATACCCCAGTGGATGTGGTGTATTTGGATTTTCAGAAGGCATTTGATAAGGTGCCACACAAGAGGTTATTAAACAAAAATTAGGGCTCATGGGATTGGGGGTAATATACTAGCATGGATTGAGGATTGGTTAACAGACAGAAAACAGAGTAGGAATAAGCGGGTCATTTTCGGGTTGGCAGGCTGTAACTAGTGGGGTACCACAAGGATCAGTGCTTGGACCTCAGCTATTCACAATCTACATCAATGATTTGGATGAGGGGACCAAATGTAATATATGCAAGTTTGCTGATGATACAAAGCTAGGTGGGAATGTAAGTTGTGAGGAGGATGCAAGGAGGCTTCAAGGGGATATAGACAGGCTAAGTGAGTGAGCAAGAACATGTCAAATGGAATATAATGTGGAGAAATGTGAAGTTATCCACTTTGGTAGGAAAAATAGAGAAGCAGAGTTTTTTTAAATGGTGAGAGATTGGGAAATGTTGGTGTTCAGAGGGACCTGGGTGTCCTTGTACACGAATCACAGAAAGTTAACACGCAGGTACAGCAAGCAATTAGGAAAGCAAATGGTATGTTGGCCTCTATTACAAGAGGATTTGAGTATAAGAGTAAAGATGTCTTACTGCTATTATATAGGGCCCTGGTGAGACCACACCTGGAGTATTGTGTACAGTTTTGGGCTCCTTACCTAAGGAAGGATATACTTGCCATAGAGGGAGGCAATGAAGGTTCACCAGACTGATTCCTGGGATGGGGGGATTGTCCTATGAGGACAGATTGAGTAGACTAGGCCTATATTAGAGTCAGAGTTTTACAGCACAGAAAGAGGCCCTTCGGCCCATCGTGTCTGCGCCGCCCATCCCTCCCTGTCCAGTCTAATCCCATTTTCCAGCATTTGGTCCATAGCCTTGTATGCAATGGCATTTCAAGTGCTCATCCAAATGCTTCTTGAATGTTGTGAGGGTTCCTGCCTCTACCACCCTTTCAGGCAGTGAGTTCCAGCTTCCAACCACCCTCTGGGTGAAAAAGTTCCTCCTCAAATCCCCCCTAAATCTCCTGCCCCTTACCCTGAATCTGTGCCCCCTTGTTATTGACCCCCCTACTAAGGGGAAAAGTTCCTCTTTATCTACCCTATCTATGCCCCTCATCATTTTGTACACCTCAATCAGGTCCCCCCTCAGCCTTCTTTGCTCCAAGGAAAACAACCCCAGCCTGTCCAGTCTCTCTTCATAGCTGAGGCGCTCCATCCCCGGTAACATCCTGGTGAATCTTCTCTGCACCCTCTCCAAAGCAATCACATTCTTCCTATAGTGAGGCGACCAGAACTGCACACAGTACTCCAGCTGTGGCCTCACCAGCGTTTTGTACAGCTCCATCATAACCTCCCTGCTCTTATATTCTATGCTTCTGCTAATGAAGGCAAGTATCCCATAAGCCTTTTTAACCACCTTATCTACCTGTTCCGCTGCCTTCAGGGATCTATGTACATGTACACCAAGGTCCCTCTGACCCTCTGTACTTCCTAGGGTCCTACCACTCATTGTGTATTCCCTTGCCTTATTTGTCCGTCCAAAATGCATCACCTCGCACTTTTCCGGGTTAAATTCCATTTGCCACTTTTCCGCCCATCTGACCAACCCGTTAATATTGTCCTGTAGCCTGAGGCTTTCCTCCTCGCAATTTACCACCCCACCAATTTTCGTGTCATCCGCGAACTTACTGATCATACCCTTTACATTCTCATCCAAATCATTAATGTAGATCACAAACAGCAAGGGACCCAGCACCGATCCCTGAGGTACCCCACTGGACACAGGCTTCCAGTCACAAAAGCAACCTTCGACCATCACCCTCTGCCTCCTGCCACTCAGCCAGTTTAGGATCCAACGCGCCAAGGCCCCCTGGATCCCATGGGCTCTTACCTTCTTGACCAGTCTCCTATGCGGGACCTTGTCAAAAGCTTTACTGAAGTCCATGTAAACCACATCCACAGCATTTCCCTCATCCACACACCTTGTCACCCCCTCGAAAAATTCAATCAGATTGGTCAGACATGATTTACCCTTGACAAAGCCATGCTGACTATCCCCGATTTAATCCTTGCCTCTCCAAGTGGAGACTAATTCTGTCCCTCAGAATTTTTTCCAATAATTTCCCTACCACAGATGTTGGGCTCACTGGCCTGTAATTCCCTGGTTTATCCCTGCTACCCTTCTTGAATAATGGTACTACATTAGCTGTTCTCCAGTCCTCTGGTACATCCCCTGTGGCCAGAGAGGTTCTGAAAATTTGTGTCAGAGCCCCTGCAATCTCCTCCTTTGCCTCACACAACAGCCTGGGATACATCTCGTCCGGGCCTGGGGATTTATCCACTTTTTGGCCTGCTAAAACCGCTAGTACCTCCTCCCTCTCGATGCTAATATGTTCAAGTATGTCACAGTCCCCTTGCCCGACTTCTATGTCTACATCGTCTTTCTCCATAGTGAACACTGAGGCAAAAAATTCATTTAAAACCCCACCTACTTCATCTGGCTCTACACACAGCTTGCCACTTTGGTCCCTAATGGGCCCTACCCTTTCCCTGGTTATCCTCTTGCCCTTAATATACTTATAAAACATCTTAGGATTTTCCTTTATTTTGCTCGCCAGTGTTATTTCATGGCCCCTCCTCGCCCTCCTAATTTCCTTTTTAAGTATGCCCCTGCACCTCTTATACTCCTCTAGGGCTTCCACCGTCTTTTGTAACTGCCAAAAGCCCCCCTTTTTTTCCTAATGCATTTTTGTATATCCTTTGTCATCCAAGGTTCCCTTTGCTTGTTGGTCCCACCCTTGACCTTTACAGGAACATGTTGGTGTTGTACTCTCTCTATTTCCCTTCTGAAAGCCTCCCACTGTTTTGATGTGGATTTTCCTATAAGTAGCTGCTCCCAGTCCACTTTTGCCAGATCCTGTCTTATCTTATTAAAATCGGCCTTCCCCCAATTTAGAACCCTGATTTCCGGGCCGTCTTTGTCTTTTTCCATGGCCACCTTAAATCTCACCGAATTGTGGTCACTATCGCCAAAATGCTCTCCTACAGACACTTCCACCACCTGCCTGGCTACATTCCCTAGAATTAGGTCCAGTACCGCCCCCTCTCTTGTAGGACTTTCTACATGTTGGCTCAAAAAGCTTTCCTGGATGCACTTTAAGAATTCTGCTCCCTCCAAGCCTTTCACACTCTGACTATCCCAATTTATATTGGGGAAGTTGAAATCCCCCACTATTACTACCCTATTATTTTCACACTTTTCTGATATCTGCCTGCATATCTGTTCCTCTATCTCCCCCTGACTGTTTGGGGGCCTATAGTACACTCCCAGCAAGGTGCTTGACCCCTTTTTGTTTTTAAGTTCTACCCATATGGCCTCATTAGAGGAACCCGCTAATATATCATCCCTCCTTACAGCAGTAATAGACTCCTTAATTAATATTGCAACACCCCCTCCCCTTTTACACCCCCCTCTGTCTCGCCTGAAGATTCTATACCCCGGAATATTGAGCTGCCAGTCCTGACCCTCCCTCAACCATGTCTCTGTGATAGCAACAATATCGTACTCCCATGTGTTCAACAACAACTTCAGTTCATCCACCTTATTTGCAAGACTCCTTGCATTAAAATAAATGCCTTCCAGCCCTGCCATATTCCCTTTTGCCTTCACATCTTTGCTCTGCCTTCCCTGCTGACTTGTTTTTTCCTCCTTATTTGGCTGTACATCACCCCCTCCACTCTGTATCCCATCCCCCTGCCGAATTAGTTTAAACCCCCCCCCAGCAGTGCTAGCAAACCTCCCCGCAAGGATATTGGTTCCCCTCTGGTTCAGGTGTAAACCGTCCGACTTGTACAAGTCCCACCTGTCCCAGAAGCAGACCCAGTGATCCTCTGGAAGGATTCTCTGGAAGTTAGAAGAACGAGAGGTGATCTCATTGAAACATACAAAATTCTTGCAGGGCTTGACAGGGTAGATGCAGGGAGGATGTTTCCCCTGGCTGGGGAGTCTAGAACCAGGGGTCACAGTCTCGGAATAAGGGGTCGGCCATTTAGGACTGAGATGAGGGGAAATTTCTTCACTGAGGGTGGTGAATCTTTGGAATTCTCTACCCCAGAGGGCTGTGGAGGCTCAGTCATTGAGTATATTCAAGACAGAGATCGATAGATTTTTGGATATTAAGGGAATCAAGGGATATGGGGATAGTGCAGGAAAGTGGAGATGAGGTAGAAGGAATGGGGGAGCAGGCTCGAGGGGCCAAATGGTCTACGCCTGCCCCTATTTCTTAAGTTCTAACATTGGCTCATGTTCCTAGGGAGCATGTGGCTGTTACAAGACATGTCAGACTTGCTGATGGCCTAAAACCTTAAATATCAGCAGAATCTCTAGTATCATGTGCTGTCAAACCATCTTAACTCAAAATTCTCGGTACAGCAGCTGCTGGTGTCATTTGGAGGACTTCATTATTCCAACCACTCCGTTCATCAGGAAGGAACCTTTGGACTAGCATTCATGGTTGCAAACAAGCCCAATGACTCATTAGTTAACACCTCTGCTTTGTAGCTGCAGAAATGGGCTGGAAGTACCACGAAAATTTTCAATGTTAACTCGTGTCCTCTCTTGCCAAGTCTCTCAACTGAAGCTATCAAGATTAGTTCTGAGGAGAATAGCATCCCTCATTTCCCCCTCCCCTCCCCTCCCCTCATTAAATCCTTTAACTTGGAAAGATTGACCAGTTGTCAGCAGATACAGGGAATCCGGCACCTCTTTGTTGTGTTGCTGCGTCCAGTGCAAGCCTTGGTTATGTCATAGAAACATAGAAGATAGGAGCAGGAGTAGGCCATTCGGCCCTTCGAGCCTGCTCCGCCATTCAACGAGATCATGGCTGATCATCCAAACCCTAGCACCCGGTCCCTACACCGACAGCCATCCCACCCAAGCCCTATCCCCGTAACCCCACGTATTTAATCCCCCCTAACACTAAGGGTCAATTTTTTTTATCATGGCCAATCAACCTAACCCGCACATCTTTGGACTGTGGGAGGAAACCCACGCAAACACAGGGAGAATGTCTGTGTGGAGTTTGCACAGTCACCTGAGGCCGGATTTGAACCCGGGTCCCTGGCGCTGTGAGGCAACAGTGCTAACCACTATGCCACCGTGCTTCAGAAGGATCATTACTAACGGAATTGCGCCACAACTTTTTTGGCTTGCTGATTTACTCGGATAACCTCTTGGGAATATTCTGATGGAAGAGGAAGACATACTGCTAATGTTATACTTGTAATTTAAGACTCCCTGGGCAGATTTAATCATGAGTTTAATCTCAAGTGTCATCAGTTGTGATGGTTGGCTGACCTGCCATCCTGAGATTTCACAGCTCAAATTCTAAATGTACCTTCTACGTCTACGGGAGTTCCTGGATTGACATTTTCCATTTTGGTTTCCAAGGCTATGACGTCTGAGTTCCTGATGTCCATCAGGTTTAGAGAACCTTTGGAGCCCCAGTAACCACGAAGGAAGTCCCTTTTTACTTGTCATGAAGTTCCTAGTGGTGTTCAAAGTACAAGAAATGCCCTTTAATTATATTTGGGTGGGGGGTGATAAATAAGAGAATTCCGCATCCTTCAATAAATCTAAGGTTGGAACTCTTTTTTTTTAAGAATAAATCTAAGATTGGATATAAAGTGTAAGTGTATACTAGGACACTATACAATAAAGGTGACTGAATATCAGATTTATTATATAAAAAAAGAAAAAAGACTTGCATTTGTAAAGTCTGTAGGTATTATGACTAATTAATACACAGACTACAAGAGTAACTTTAACAGGACTTTACTATTCGAAGGTCAGGGCGAATCTGCCCAATAAATCCTGACACAGCACTTATATACCGGTGTGGTCACCGTCGGTATTACAGTATACAGCAGCCAAGATCAAATAGTGCCACACCTAAAATAGTTCTCTTAAAGGGGGACGGTTACATACAATAGTTCTCTTAAAGGTAGAACAGTTACATACACTACAATCCTCCCTTTTTAGCTTACAACATACTTATTCCCCATTAAACATAACATAGATTCACTTCATGTAAAAACAGTTCACAGATATAGTCTCTGCGGAAAACAGTTCACAGATTTAGTCTCTGCGGAAAACAGTTCACAGATTCAGTCTCTGCGGGAAACAGTTCAGATTCAGTCTCTGTGGAGGCGTCTCCTGTGCTTCTTGACTCGGTCCGGACAACGCCTCCGTGGTGTAGCAGTTCCTTGTGGTGTAGTCGGTTCACGTTGCTGGAGTGACTCATCCAATAGTCCTTCCCTAACTTAACAGCTTGAACTTCCGTCACTTCTGAACCAGCATTGTTGACTTTTACAAACCGCTAGATTGCCTTGAGAAGTTTCTCTACTTCCCAACTGATTTGGCTCCGTTTGGAGGGACCACGTGCGTGATCTGGTAGAGGTGATAATGGTTCAGATGGTCATCGTCTTCTGCTTCGTCTTTTCCTTTTCTGCTTCCTGGAGACTCTCTGGGCTCCACTGTCAGCTGCCAGCTGCATGCACAGTTCCTCCCTCTCATCCTCCTTTTCCCGTAGTAGCGCCACCATCTCCCGATGTTCCTTTAGACTTTAGGTGATTCATCATGGTTTCGGCACTTTGGGAGTTTTCAGCACAAGCTGGGCAGACCAGGTCATCGTAATATTCAGTGTCGCTCAACAGGTCATGGTAATATTCGGTGTCGTCCTGAGCTAGACCAGCGAGAGGGTCTTCTATTTCCTCCTTACCCAGCTGGACGTTAGCCAACTTTTGTTCCAAATCCAGACATCTTTCCTGAAGAGACTTCTTCATGCGTTCAGCTTCATCCCGCTTTTCCTGGGCTTCCTGCAAGTCTTTTACTAATGACCTCATTTGTGATTTCAATACTTCAACTTCATTCGGAGATTGATTGATCGGACTATTCAATCCTTCTACTGACGTAGCTGTTTCAGCATTCCGTCGTTCTACATTGACGCGAGTCAGCATACTTTTGGCATCCAAGGGCTGCTCTGCTGCAATCTTCTCAGTCTGTGTTGCCACCTCAGCTATTTCAATAACTTTTGAGAGCTCCGAACCCCTTTTCTTTGAAGATTGAGGCTCGTGTTCCAGTTTTTTCCATTTTAGAGTCTTGTCCCTCAGCATATGAAGGAGTTGGCTGACTGTTGATTCTTCTGCCATCATCCGTTTCCCATTAGCTGCAGGGCTGTTTATAACCTTGCCCTGGGGCTCCTTTGCTGTTTCTACTTCGCCATCATCCGCAGCCTCCACCATTCGAATTTCCACAATTGAATCGTCTGGTGATGCTGCACCCAACTTCAGTAGGAGCTCGGGAGTCATGTCGACCAACTCAGCCGTTTCTGCCTGCAACCTGCTAACGAGCGCCTTCAGTTGCTGAACATCATGTTCCACCAGATTAGAGCGCGCACCTTCAGAACCCGAATCAGCTTTGATTCGTTTGGCCTCCTCGTGCAGACAGTTTGTGTGCTCCTGCTCCCTTTTCTCCCTCAGCTGCTTCTGTTGTCTTTCCAGATTCTCCCATTCGGTGTCCAAGAACTTTTGCATTGCTTTCATCTCTTGCTCGAGACGGCAACTCAATTGTTCTAATTGCTGTCGTAATTTGCAATGGAGTTGAGTTCGAGCTCGGTGTTCCTCAGTAATGTATATGTCTGTAACCTGGACAGACTCAGAATTCGCTGTCAAACTATGTTGTTGTTGTTCAGTGGAATTCTGATCTGCAACTTTGTTCTCCTCTGGAGCATAAGCATTTATGCACGCCTTCGTTTTTCCAACCTTAGTCAGCAAGTCCATTTTAGACTTGTCTTTCGTACTTGGGCTGGTCTTATCGTCATCCGTTTCAGAGTCTGAGCTGATTGGCTGGCTGCACCGAGTCCTCACTCGTTATTGCTTTTAGGCAGTGCCATTCCATGTTTATTTTCTTGATCCACTCCCGTCCTAGAAGTGGTGGTCCTCCCTCAGGTAGTACATATAAATCCATTCCTGGGTGTTCTTTGCCCCTGTCTCTCACCTTGACTCTTATCTTTCCCATGGGGTATACTTTATGCCCCGTGTATGTCTGCAATACAAACTTAGTATCTCTCAAGGGTATATGTGAGAATAGCCGGTTGTAATCCTTTCGATTTTATGACTGATAGGGCTGATCCTGTGTCCAATTCCATTTTCACTCGGACTCCGGCTATTTTTAGCATGACCCATATAGTTTGTAGGTCAGTTTCTTTACTCACATTGTGAATTCTCAGACTACCCAGTTCCTGGCCGTTTGGGTCTGAATCCGAATTCTGTTCATCTGAACTCTTCTCAGCCACCTTGTGTACCTTGTTGTACTTTTCCTGCGGTGACTTTTTTTTGTTGTTGTTGGTCTTCTTCCCTGACCGGCATACCTTAGCTATGTGACCAAGCTTGCCACATTTTCTACATTCCTGGTTTTTAAACCAGCATTGGTTCTAGTCGTGTGTTGTCTTCCCACAGCGATAACATTTCGATGTACCCGAAGTAATTTGATCCACAGAGTACCGCTGCATTTCCGCTGTGCCTCTCGCTGCGGCTTCATGCGATGCTGCAATAAGGACAGCCCTATCAAGTGTAAGATCGTTTTCTTCGAGCAGACGCTTTTGTGTTCCTTCCTTCGACAACCCGCACACGAACTTGTCTCTCAATGCCTCTGTCAGATTTTCCCCAAACTGGCAGTATTTCGCTAGTCTACGCAGTTCGACCAAGTATTCCGCGTTGCTTTCCTCTTTCCGTTGTGTTCTCGCATAGAATTTGAATCGTTCCGCCAACATCAGTGGTGTGGGGTTCAAATGATCCTTCAGGGCAGTAACAATATTAGCGAAAGTCTGATCCGCCGGTTTAGCTGGTGATAGAAGATGCTTCAATAGCCCGTATGTCTTGGCCCCCATTGCGTTTAATAAGGTGAGAGCTTTATCATCATCTGCTATTTTATTGGCCTCACAATATATCTCAATACGTTCTACGTACGTGGCCCAATCTTCCACCTCGGAATCGAAGTTGTTGATGTTACCATGCTTAGGCATCTTCACTCTCTCTCACTATCTTTCTGCGAAACAACAACGAATTTGTTCGTTAACTTTTTTTTTCCAAAATGGCGGTTTCCCGCGCTTGTCTTCTTCCCCGCCTACTGGCAAAATGGCGGTTTCCCGCGCTTGTCTTCTTCCCCGCCTACTGGCAAAATTGCGGTTTCCCGCGCTTGTCTTCTCCTGGCGGGAGGGTAAGCTTTTTCCCTCGGGCGACGACCGCTGGCTTTCGGGGTTCGCAGCCTGCGCGTCGGCTTCAGTGCGTTCTTTGTTCCCTTTTCTCGGCAGGACAACTGGCGCTGGGGACAACCCGTTGACGGCGAACAGTTCCAGCCGCGGGCTGGATCTCGCTCAGTCTCCCTCGCTCGGGCTCTGTCTCTCCCGCTCGCTCGGGCTCTGTCTCTCCCTCAGCGGCTTCCAATGGCGCCTCCCAGCCCTCTCGCAGTCCGGTGCTTTCCTCCCCGGCTGCGGCTGAGTTCTCCGCGATTTATTTATTTTTATATCTTCCCGCGCCTTACGATCCCGGTCGCAGTGCTTCGTGGCCTCGGTCGCTGCCCGGCCTTTTTCACTCCAATGGCGCCTCCCAGCCCTCTCGTAGTCCAGTGCTTTCCTCCGCGGCTGAGTTCACCGCGGTTTATTTATTTTTATATCTTCCTGCGCCTTACGATCCCGGTCGCAGCGCCTCGTGGCCTCGGTAGCTGTCCGGCCTTTTTCGCCGGTCGCGGTCTAGCTGTCTCACGACGCCATTGCGTCTCCCAGCCCGCTTGTACCGCGGCTTCCGTGCTCCACGCTGCCCCAGTCTCAGCGCCTCTGGGCCCGACTTCTGTCCGGCTCCTTTCCCCCGACCGTGGTCGAGTTCACCGCCCTTATCCTCCGTTTATTTTTTTATTTGCCCTTTACTCACAGTCACCGTGGCCGACTTGCTTCTCGTGCTGATCGGCTCACTCACCACCGTGGCAAAAGGGACAATCAGTGCCTGTTGCTGATGGAAGGCTTCGTGTCTGAATTCTTCTTTCTTCCTTGCTCTGCAGACTCGAGTTTTCTCTCAGCAGAACGACGAGGGCGGGTGCCTCTTCTCGACGCTCGTTAACTGCTTCGGAAGTATTGTTGCCGCAGGGTAAGGTCGAACTCGTCGCCACTGTAAAGTCTGTAGGTATTATGACGAATTAATACACAGACTACAAGAGTAACTTTAACAGGACTTTACTATTCGAAGGTCAGGGCGAATCTGCCCAATAAATCCTGACACAGCACTTATATACCGGCGTGGTCACCATCGGTATTACAGTATACAGCAGCCAAGATCAAATAGTGCCACACCTAAAATAGTTCTCTTAAAGGGGGACGGTTACATACAATAGTTCTCTTCAAGGTAGAACAGTTACATACACTACAGCATTTATATAGTGTCTTTCACAACCTCAGGACATTTCAAAGCACTTTGCAGCCAATGAAGTACTAGTGAAGTGGAATCTCTGTTGTAAAGTTGAAAACACACCAGCCAATTTGCACACAGCAAGCTCCCACAAACGACGTGACAATTGACGAGATTATCTGTTTGAATGATGTTGATTTGAGCGATAACTATTGACCAGGACACCGGAGAGAACCCCCTCACTGCTCTTTGAAATAGTGCCACGGGATCTTTTACTTCCACCTGAGAGGGCAGGTGGAGCCTCGGTTTAACGTCCCATCTGACAGAGCAGCACTCCCTCAGCACTGCACCGGGGAGTCAGCTTAGATTTTTGTGCTCAAGTCTCTGGCGTGCGACTTGAAATTTAATTGCAGGTAGCTCAGATCAAATATAATGTAGTCCAAACTCTTGTAAAACTTAATACATTTCGACAAGTCTGCAATATGTAAACTATGAAACTTAAGCAGCTCCTGTTTCTGAAGGTAGTAATTTCATTACTTTTACCAACTGACTGTGCAAGCTGTATTTTACTTTAGCTATTTTGTTACTATCAATGGTGATAGATTGGCAGCCTAATGCTTAAAAATTACCCTTTAAAATTTTCGTGCATGCGCGGTTTCTTGTAACGCAGCCTGCGTGGGCCCTCCAGACCGCTGCGCAGCTTAGCAGGAACGTTGGTCATAGACCGGAAACGCTGGCCTTTTAAAAATTATCTTCTCCACATACAGGGAAAGACCGGCTGGTCCCAACAGTCAGCATGCAACTGAGCAGCGTGACCAGTCTGAATAAAGTCTGTATGGGTCAAAAAGTGAAGTAATAAAAAAAAAATGGAAGAATGCATTAAGACTAATATTTTATTTTGGGTGAAGTGCTTTTGTTAAATGTCAAATTAACAATTAGCAGTTTGTAGTAGCGCTGAGATTGCCTCACTGCAGTTTCCCCCTATTGTAGTTTGTCCTTCACACTCTCCTGACCAATCGGGCATCCAGCCAGGTGAAAATCAGTTCCTGTATGCCATAAAATGTTGGAACAGTTTGGTCTTGCTCACTCCCGTACTATGTGGAATAGTAGACTGTATCAGACTAGGATTTCACAATGAAGGCAGCCTGTATCGGACTAGGATTGCACAATGTATGGCAGCCTATATCAGACTAGGATTGCACAATGAAGGCAGCCTATATCAGACTAGGATTGCACAATGAAGGCAGCCTATATCAGACTAAGATTGCACAATGTGCAATCCTAGTCTGATATAGGCTGCCTTCATTGTGCAATCCTAGTCTGATATAGGCTGCCGTACATTGAAGGCAGCCTGTATCAGACTAGGATTGCACAATGTATGGCAGCCTGTATCAGACTAGGATTGCACAATGAAGGCAGCCTGTATCGGACTAGGATTGCAAAATGTATGGCCGCCTATATCAGACTAGGATTGCACAATGAAGGCAGCCTATATCGGACTAGGATTGCACAATGAAGGCAGCCTGTATCGCAGAATCACACAGACCCCACAGTGCAGATAGAGGCCATTTCGGCCCATCGAGCCTGCACCGACACATATCCCACCCGATCCCCGTAACCCCTACACCAACACATATCCCACCCTATCCCCGTAACCCCACGCATTTAATCCCCCTAACACTAAGGGTCAATTAATCATAGCCAATCAACCTAACCCGCACATCTTTGGACTGTGGGAGGAAACCGGAGCACCCGGAGGAAACCCACGCAAACACGGGGAGAATGTGCAAACTCCACACAGACAGTCACCCGAGGCCGGATTCGAACCCGGGTCCCTGGCGCTGTGAGGCAACAGTGCTAACCACTATGCCACCGTGCTAGGATTGCACAATGAAGGCAGCCTGTATCAGACTAGGATTGCACAATGAAGGCAGCCTGTATCGGACTAGGATTGCACAATGAAGGCAGCCTGTATCGGACTAGGATTGCACAATGAAGGCAGCCTGTATCGGACTAGGATTGCACAATGAAGGCAGCCTGTATCGGACTAGGATTGCACAATGAAGGCAGCCTCTATCGGACTAGGATTGCACAATGAAGGCAGCCTATATCGGACTAGGATTGCACAATGAAGGCAGCCTGTATCAGACTAGAATTGCAAAATGAAGGAAAGAAAAGTAAATGCCCAGGTGCTGCGAATCAGAGATAGAAGTAGTAAGGAAGAAAGTTTGGAGTAAGGTATGTGGATTATAAACTACATTTAAGGAATGACAACCATCATAAAAACAGTAACTTTTAAAAAAAACTATAGAAAATCCCAGCTATATATCATCGTGCCAAAACAAACATTAAGTGGTGTGATCTTGAAGTCTGCCTTGAAAGCAACAAATTCGGATGATCAGTCCCAATAACAGCATTTAGTTATGGTGTGGCTGCCCTAGAAATTAAAATAGAAATTGCAATGAGATAATTTGCATGCATACAGTTTAACAGACTCAACCTACATTCCTGTGTGCTATTTTTACATTGGCATCATCTGAATGCAGTACGGGTGCATTAAGCATTTGTGCCAGAACTTTGCTGATCAGAATTTCCACCCCAAGGTCATTGGACCGATGATTGATATTTTCACTTTGTCACGAATTGCACAGCTTGATAAATGCGGGATCGCCATGCACATTCCCCAGTGCCTCTTGCTATACATTCGTTCAGTGTGATTTATTTACCAAACGTTTTGTCGCCAAATGAAGCTAATAACTAAGGTGGACTCATTGGAGGCTCAATAGAGGGCCAGGCAGAGGGATCTGATCTCCGGCAAACTGGCAATGAGCATTGTGACACCTCGAGGAGGGGGTTGGAATACATAGAAACATAGAAGCAGGAGTAGGCCATTCGGCCCCTCGAGCCTGTTCCGCCATTTAATGAGATCATGGCTGATCATCCAAATTCAGTACCCTGTCCCTGCCTTCTCCCCATATCCCTTGATCCCTTTAGCCTTAAGAAATATATCTAACTCCTTCTTGAATATATTTAATGAATTGGCCTCCACTGCCTTCTGTGGTAGAGAATTCCACGGGTTCACCACGCGCTGGGTGAAGAAATTCCTCCTCATCTCAGTCCAAATGGCTTACCCCTTATCCTTAGATTGTGACCCCTTGTTCTGGACTCCCCTGCCATCGGGAACATCCTTCCTGCATCTAGTCTGTCTAGTCCTGTTAGAATTTTATAAGTTTCAATGAGATCCCCTCTCATTCTTTTAAACTCTAGCAAATTATAAGCCTAATTAACCCAATCTCTCCTCATACGTCATTCCTGCCATCCCAGGTATCCGTCTGGTGAATCTTCGCTGCACTTCCTCCATGGCAAGAACATCCTTCCTCAGATAAGGCGATCAAAACTGCACACAATACTCAAGGTGTGGTCTCACCAAGGCCCTGTACAATTGCAGCAAGACATCCTTGCTCCTGTATTCGAATCCTCTCGCTATGAAGGTCAACATACCATTTGCCTTCTTAACCACCTGCTGCACCTGCATGCTTACCTTCAGTGACTGGTGCACAAGGACACCCAGGTCTCGTTGTCCTTCCCCTTCTCCCAATCTATTGCCATTCAGATAATCTGTCTTCCTGTTTTTGCCACCAAAGTGGATAACCTCGCATTTATCCACATTATACTGCATCTGCCATGCTTCTGCCCAATCACCCAACCTGTCCAAATCATACTGGAGTTTCTCGGCATCCTCCTCACAGCACACACGCCCACCCAGCTTTGTGTCATCTGGAAACTTGAAGATATTACATCTAGTTCCCTTGTCTAGATCATTAATACGAGGCAGTAAAACAAAAAGCCGCACATCTAAAATAAAAACAGACCAATGCTGGAAACGCTCAGCCTAGGTGGAGAAGGTTATAATTGCTTTGTAACACACATTCCTTTTTTATATTCATTTAGCTGTTAACTACAATTGTACAAAGATTTAAACCTATTACCTATTAATTTGTAGGGTAATTGTTTTAATAATGAGCTAAAGTTAGCTATGAATCCTTCTTCTAAACCAGGCCTGGCTGTTATGTACCAGCTGTCCCACATTAATGCCTTAGACTGAAGTAAGAAGCTGGTGTGTTTGAGACATGGCAGCTCATGTTTTCAGCGCTTGACTGCCACATTCTCAATAGACCAAGTAGAAATCCTGAACACTAACCCGACTAAAGTAGCCACACAGGTTAATAAGGCCATAAAAAAAAGCAAACAAAGCACTGGGGTTCATTTCTACAGGGATAGAATTGAAAAGCAGAAAAGTCATGTTAAACATGTATAGAACCTTGGTTAGACCGCACTTGGAGTACTGTGGACAGTTCTGGTCTCCATATTATAAAAAGGGATATAGAGGCACTGGAGAAGGTACAAAAAAGATTTACTAGAATGATATCAGAATTGAGAGGTTATACCGATCAGGAAAGATTGAACAGGCCGGGGCTCTTTTCTCTAGAAAAGAGAAGACTGAGGGGTGACCTGATAGAGGTCTTTAAAATTATTAAAGAGTTTGGTAGGGTCTTTAAGATTATTAAAGAGTTTGGTAGGGTAGAGGTAGAGAAGATGTTTCCCCCTTGCAAGCGAGACCAGAACTAGGGGCCATAAATATAAGATAGTCACTAATAAATCCAATAGGGAGTTCAGGAGAAACTTCTTTACCCAGAGAGTGGTGAGAATGTGGAACTCGCTACCACAGGGAGTGGTTGAGGTGAATAGTGTAGATGCATTTAAGGGGAAGCTAGATAAACACATGAGGGAGAAAGGAATAGAAGGATATGCCGATGGGGTTAGAAGGGGGGGGGGGGGGGGGGGAAAGGAGGCTGGTGTGGAGCATAAACACCTGCATGGACCTGTTGGGCCGAATGGCCTGTTTCTGTGCTGTAATTTTGTAATAAAAAACAGAAAATGCTGGAGATACTCAGCAGGTCAGGCCGCATCTGTGAAGAGAGAAACAGAGTTAACGTTTCAGGTCGATGACCTTTCGTCAGAACTGGAAAAAAGCAGGAAATGGAACAGATTTTTAAGCAAGTGCAGGGGCTGGGAAATGGGGGAGGGGAGGAAAGAACAAAAGGGAAGGTCTGTGATAGGAGGGAAGGCAGGAGAGGGTAAGAGACATTGAGATATTCAAGGCAAAAGGCTGCTATGCTTTCATTCTGCCAGCGCAATTTACACTTCATCTAGAGCCAACCTTTGTTTCTTAACCTGTCCCATTACCATCTCCTTTTGCCTTGAATATCTCTTAATGTCTCTTAACCTCTCCTGCCTTCTATCCCATCACAGACCTTCCCTTTTGTTCTTTCACCCCCCTCCCCCCTTTCCCATCCCCTGCCCTTGCTTAAAAATCTGTTCCATTTCCTGCTTTTTTTCCAGTTCTGATGAAAGGTCATCGACCTGAAACGTTAACTCTGTTTCTCTCTTCACAGATGCTGCCTGACCTGCTGAGTATCTCCAGCATTTTCTGTTTTTATTTCAGATTTCCAGCATCCGCAATATTTTCTTTTTGTAACTTTGTAATACTGGCTGTCAGTTCCTGGGATGGCCACTGGAGGGAGCAGTTTGCAAACCACTTTGGCTTGAGACCGTGGTGTTAATACTCTGTCATATGTGAACATGACAAAGTTTTAATTTACATTTTATGTTACTGATGGCTGGTTTTAATTTTATTACTGCTCAACAGGTGGCCCGATATCTATATTGGCCTAACAACAATGGGGGAAAATATGTCGGTGGCAAATATCCAGGCCATCATCGAGAACGCCATAGCAACAAGGACAGTAAAGCAACATCCTTTGGACATCTCCTGTGGGAAAAAATTCCGACCCGCGCAAGGTGACACAATATTGACAATCGAACTAATGGTGCATCCCGGTTATTCCAGCTTCCCTGAAGAGGGTGGATGTGGTGAAGGACCCGATGAGTTCTCGCTGTCTGCGGACCGGTCTCATGAACTGCAGACCCTCAAGGAGCCAAAGCTGCTCAAATATTATGAGGGCAAAAATATACTACTGTGCGCTTTTAAAGACTTATAGGAGCTGGGAAAAAAATGGTTCGGAGGGAAGTGGGGGAAGGAAGAGAATGCAGCTTTGAGGTTTACAGAGGGTGTGGGAAGGGACAGTGTCTGTCGGAAGCCCTTGCAAATCAATTGACATGCACTGCAGAAAAAGACGAGTATGTCATTCATTATAAGAGTGGAACTGAAAAAAAAATCCAATATTTCACTGGTAAAGACAGCAAAATGCATAACTTTTAACAGAGTTTAACTACAGTTCCACTGTTGTACAACCATAACGAAACCCCTTTAATTACTTCTGGTCCCGATTGGGGCAGGTCAGGTGTCGGTGCCAGTATTCAAAGGGGGGAAAATTCAGTTGGTTGCGCCTCCCGTTAGCGCCTTAAGAGGGCGCCAAGTGGGGCGCAAAGCAACTAGCGCCCGGGCGCAGCGATGTTTGCAACGCTCGCGAAATTAACTAGACATTTTGCGGCGGCGCTAAACACTACCGCCACGATCTCCTGCGCTGGCAGATCGTGATGTCATTCGAGTGTGCAACGACCCGTTAGCGCCCCGGACCGGATATTGAGTGGCGCCCCCTGCCTTACCGCCTGCCGCTAGCAACGACAGGTTGAGGGGAGCGTTTTGCAGTCAGAAAGTGGCTGGGGGAGCCCTATTTAAAGGCGACCGCTTCCTGCCTTTTTTTGTCGGTGACATTTTTGCACCACGCAGTCTGAGAGAGAGAGAGAGAGAGAGACTTCTGGAGAGATTCAACGCTGTGTGAAGGAGTTTTGAGTACTGAGCAGCACTTTGCAGGTTTATTTGGATTTGCCTTTCCTTGCTTCGCCAGCACTCTGAGGTAGTGCCTCGCTCCTCGGCCTTTGCGTCTTAAGAGAGGTGTGAAGCGCCTGATTTAGCGCTCCAATCACCTCCAGGGGCGATAAAAGCCAAGTTTGCTGTCTGAGGCGATAATTAGCGCTAGGCGCTAAACTTTGCGCACGGCCGATAATGGCGCCCCAAATGGGGCGATACCGAATTTTTCCCCCAAGAATACTTGAGATTGTCACCAGCGGAAGAGTCCCTCTAGGAAGTGGATGTTCGGTTCACAGTACTGTGTTCCGAGTATTTCACAAGCATTCCATCCACAGAATCAAAGTAAATCAAGTAACCAGGTGACCAAAGTTGGTTAAACTCATGCCTCATACAGAAAAAGCTTATATTTAATAAGTTTTAAACGAGTGTTTCAACCAGCATTGTGCAATAGCCTGTTGAATTTCAATTATGAAGACATGGTAGAAATCATTGATTAACGATTAAAATCAGTGTTTGGTCATCATTTAAGTGCTAGGTTAGAAATAAGAACTGATGACCGAAATTACTCCACTGAATATTTGTTTACAGTATGCACTTGTGTGAACTGGAGTCTGTCCCTCGAGCTTCTTGATGCAAAGTACTGTAGTATCCCAGCCTGGAAGTAAGGTTTGCGAGTGGGAGGCTCCTAGTGGAAGCATAAGTGCATCCTTAAATAAATTCTTGCAAACACTACACTTGCTGACCATGAGGTTATTTCACAACTATGAAATGAATGGCAGAGTATCTTGAATCTACAAGGCTGCTGATTTATCTTTTTTTTTAAATGAATGGTTGTAATCGAGTGCAATTTTTTAAAAAAAAGACACTGATTTGTATGACTTTTGACTTAAAACAATGCAAGACTATAGTGTGCGGTTGTATGAAGTTATAGAATATTCAAATAGAATCGGCTAATAAAATGTAATTATTCTCTTCATATTAAATGCTGCATCGAGTCCTGGGCATTAACACTTGCAAACTGGAAAGTACAGAAAAACCCAAGACAGGCGAGTAGGTTCACACTAAGAGCAGCATTATTCAGATTGTGCACTTGTTTTGGCATTTGTAGCTTCCTCCTGAAATGCATTTACACCCATTCCTCGCACTAGGTGAACCTCCTCAAACAGTCGTGTCTCCAATACAAGCACAGCTTATCTCTGGAAAGCCTCCGTCGGGTTTGCGCAAATAATTACATTTTTGGTAACGGTTAAAAGTTGTACCTTCAGAATAAGCCAGGCCGCCTTCAGTGCAAGTGCAAAAACACTGTACAGCTTCCGGAGAGAGGTTACGCACTGAGATAACATGGTAGAATCATTCCTTCCAGAGTCAAATCTTCCTAATGCTGTAAATTTGCATGTGAAATGACATTTCAGGAATGGTCATCTTTAATGAAGGACATACACCCGAAACATAATCTGTCCTTTCCTCTTTACTGATGGTGACTGATCTGCTCTGGTTTTAGTTCAGATTTCCAGCATTTGCAGTTTTTCCACTGACATGCCAAAGTGCTTGATCCTACCTGTACTCGGTCTATTTAAAAGGTGCCATCTAGTGGTACTGCAGCTAAACCACACGTACGTTCCAAATCACATAGCATGAAGTTAATCCTTTCTGGAGAGAATCCATTTCTCTTGAACTTTATTGATCATCCTTTCAAAGGTTTAATCCTATATACTATCAATGACCTCACTTCAAAATCATTTATGGTTTGCAAGGTGCCTTGGGATTCCTGAGCAATGTGACAGGTTTGCTTTCTTAATCTCAGTCCCCAGCTCTTTTTTTCCTTGTTACATTTACCATCTTTCTCTGCGGCCTGTGAGAGTCCATCCCCAACAATCATGCACACATGGTGCTCCAATATCATTTTGGGGTTCAGGTGGCATTTATAAAGAACAAAAAAAGTGAGGGACAGGCAGAAATCCCACATGTTTCCACGAGATTAAATATTGGAACAGTTTGTGTTGTTTTGACAATGACCACAAGATGGCTCCATATAAAAACCAACAGCTCAAAGTTTCCCAGCATGGAGATCCGTTTGGAAGATCTAGTTTAAATACGAAGCTCCCTCTACACTGTCCCCATCAAACACTCCCAGGGCAGGTACAGCACGGGTTAGATACAGAGTAAAGCTCCCTCTACACAGCCCCATCAAACACTCCCAGGGCAGGTACAGCACGGGTTAGATACAGAGTAAAGTTCCCTCCACACTGCCCCATCAAACACTCTCAGGGCAGGTACAGCACGGGTTAGAGACAGAGTAAAGCTCCCTCTATACTGTCCCATCAAACACTCCCAGGGCAGGTACAGCACGGGTTAGATACAGAGTAAAGCTCCCTCTACACAGCCCCATCAAACACTCCCAGGGCAGGTACAGCACGGGTTAGATACAGAGTAAAGTTCCCTCTATACTGTCCCATCAAACACTCTCAGGGCAGGTACAGCACGGGTTAGATACAGAGTAAAGTTCCCTCCACACTGCCCCATCAAACACTCTCAGGGCAGGTACAGCACGGGTTAGAGACAGAGTAAAGCTCCCTCTATACTGTCCCATCAAACACTCCCAGGGCAGGTACAACACGAGTTAAAATGCAGAGTAAAGCTCCCTCTACACTGTCCCATCAAACAATCCCAGGGCAGGTACAGCACGGGTTAGATACAGAATAAAGCTCCCTCTACACTGCCCCATCAAACACTCCCAGGGCAGGTACAGCACCAGTTAAAATGCAGAGTAAAGCTCCCTCGACACTGTCCCATCAAACACTCCCAGGGCAGGTACAGCACGGGTTAGATCCAGAGTAAAGCTCCCTCTACACTGCCCCATCAAACACTCCCAGGGCAGGTACAACACGAGTTAAAATGCAGAGTAAAGCTCCCTCTACACTGTCCCATCAAACAATCCCAGGGCAGGTACAGCACGGGTTAGATACAGAATAAAGCTCCCTCTACACTGCCCCATCAAACACTCCCAGGGCAGGTACAGCACCAGTTAAAATGCAGAGTAAAGCTCCCTCGACACTGTCCCATCAAACACTCCCAGGGCAGGTACAGCACGGGTTAGATACAGAATAAAGCTCCCTCTACACTGCCCCATCAAACACTCCCAGGGCAGGTACAGCACCAGTTAAAAGGCAGAGTAAAGCTCCCTCTACACTGTTCCATCAAACACCCCCAGGGCCGGTACAGCACGAGTTAGAGACAGAGTAAAGCTTCCTTTACACTGTCCCGTCAAACACTCCCAGGGCCGGTACAGCACAAGTTAGAGACAGAGTAAAGCTCCCTCTACACTGTTCCATCAAACACCCCCAGGGCAGGTACAGCACGGGTTAGATACAGAGTAAAGCTCCCTCTACACTGTCCCGTCAAACACTCCCAGGGCCGGTACAGCACAAGTTAGAGACAGAGTAAAGCTCCCTCTACACTGTCCCATCAAACACCCCCAGGGCAGGTACAGCACGGGTTAGATACAGAGTAAAGCTCCCTCTACACTGTCCCATCAAACACTCCCAGGGCAGGTACAGCACAGGCACCTAAAACAGATGTGTGAAAAATATTAGCAGGTGTATTAGGGAATCTGATTTACTGCTGGGAGTGGGTGCCTGAAATGGAATATATCCCAATCCCTGGCACTAATATCCTTCACCTATATAAGCACAAAATTCACCAAAATCAAAACAATAACACTCAGGAATTATTTAATCAGTTACCTGGACTGTCGGAGTCTTTAGCAACACTGGGCCATTGTGCAGTAAATGTATATAAGTAAATCAGATTACCTCGTACACCAGCTAATATTTTTCACACAGCTACTTTAAGTGCCTGTGAAACACAGACTGTTACATGTTTTACAGTAAAATGGCCTCAGAGAAAAGCTAAAACTAAAGTTCTCTCTGTCTACATGTGGCGTTTAAGTTTAGTCTGATTTGGACAGGTTGGGTGATTGGGCAGATGCATGGCAGATGCAGTATAATGTGCATAAATGCGAGGTTATCCACTTTGGTGGCAAAAACAGGAAGGCAGATTATTATCTGAACGGCAATAGATTGGGAGAAGGGGAAGTGCAACGAGACCTGGGTGTCCTTGTGCACCAGTCGCTGAAGGTAAGCATGCAGGTGCAGCAGGCGGTTAAGAAGGCAAATGGTATGTTGGCCTTCATAGCAAGAGGGTTCGAGTACAGGAACAAGGATGTCTTGCTGCAGTTGTACAGGGCCTTGGTGAGACCACACCTTGAGTATTGTGTGCAGTTTTGGTCGCCTTATCTGAGGAAGGATGTTCTTGCCATGGAGTGTAGCGAAGATTCACCAGGCTGATACCTGGGATGGCAGGAATGACGTATGAGGAGAGATTGGGACGATTGGGCTTGTACTCGCTGGAGTTTAGAAGAATGAGAGGGGATCTCATTGGAACTTATAAAATTCTAACAGGACTAGACAGACTAGATGCAGGAAGGATGTTTCCGATGGCGGGGGAGTCCAGAACCAGGGGTCACAGTCTAAAGATAAGGGGTAAGCCATTTAGGACTGAAATGAGGAGGAATTTCTTCACCCAGAGTGGTGAACCTGTGGAAGTCTCTAAATATTCATTAAATATATTCAAGGAGTTGGATATATTTCTTAAGGCTAAAGGGATCAAGGGATATGGGGAGAAAGCAGGGACAGGGTACTGAATTTGGATGATCAGCCATGATCTCATTAAATGGCGGAGCAGGCTCGAGGGGCCGAATGGCTTACTCCTGCTCCTATCTTCTATGTTTCTATGTAAGTTTACACTGAAGCTACATGATTTCCTGACTGTGGTGCCCGAGAGTGACTTGGTGCAGTTACTGAGGACTGACATTGTCCTCTCACCATCTCAGAGGCTGGTCTGTCATGGTGTGTGTGACCAGTGCAGTAACTCACGTGTCATTTACTGCATCAAATAAATCACGTTTCCCACACGTTGCCTCAGCTGAGAGTTAATTTACAGCCAGGGTTCAAACAACACCCACAAAGTGCAGCAGTCGCATCAGCCTGGACTCCGTAGGTAACACTCTTACGTCAAGTATCATCGAGTCTACAGCACAGAGACAGGCCATTCGGCCCAACTTGTCTATGCCGGCGCTTATGCTCCACACGAGCCTCCTCCCACCCTATCAGCATATCCTTCTATTCCTTTCTCACTCTTGTGTTTATCGAGCTTCCCCTTAAATGCCTCTATGTTATTTGCCACAATTACTCCTTGTGGTAGATGAGTTCCACATTCTTACCACTCTCTGGGTAAAGAAGCTTCTCCTTAATTCCTTATTGGATTTATTTACAACTATCTTGGGCTGAATTTTGCCGGTGCTCAGAGGGCGGGTTCAGAGGTGGGTCTGCTGTCAAAATCAAAATGATTGACAGCGGGTTGGGAGCCCGCTGCGAACCCACCTCCATGTAAGTTTCCAAAGTGTCGGGTCAGCGATTTCAGAACAGACCCGACACCAAGCGGCGGGGGAGGCATTTAAGATAGTTAAACACTTTTTGCCAGCCTATTTCTATTTTACCACTTTTTTAACGAGGTTCCCATCGTTCGGAGATCACGTCAGGTAAGTAGGTCGGGTTCTCTATGTCTCCCCATTGCTGTGAATAGGTGACAGCTGCAAAACTGGTATAAAAGCTACCATTTCACAGCTGGCCACTTTTCAATGTCAGAAGCTTGAGCCTTCAGGACTTGGAAGACACTTTTGAGCTGTATGTAGTTTGGAAGTGTTTGGAGTAAACTCTCTATCCACTGTCACCTTCTTGGAGCAAGCTCTCTCACCACTGACAGATCGCTTGTCATCTGAACTTCAGCTGCCATCTATTCCAGCAACATCGGTGCCCTTGAACAAATCTCACCTTGGTCCTCTGAATCCCTCTACGATCGGCCCCAACAGCAACAGGCACACCAACAACACCAACCTTCTCCGCCATCACCTGATGCTGCACAGGACACAGGGCATCAGCAACCACATTGCTGCCCGGGAGGCCAGCGAAGGACTCACCATGGCCAGATTTACTTCACCTGATGCTGTACACCAAGGCTGCCACATAATGCGCCAGGTTGGCACCGCCCCACACCAACACCATAAAGTATCCCTGCAATGTCCAAGCCATTCATTTCACACTCATTACCGTTGGGTGGGGAGGGGGGAGTTACGTCTCAACATTCACTGGAACTCACCAAGACACTTCCAAAGGTGAGCACAGATCTGTCCAATAAGGTAAAGTGTTGAAAATATAGATTTCAATGTTTGACATCACATTAACAGAGAATTTACATGAACATTGCATAAAGCTCTCAAGTGCCTACCCTTGTGTGTTGTTAGTTGGTATGATTGGACTAGGATGAGGGTGAGTGTGAGGGGTGGCTAGTGAGATGGGAAAGTGATAATGTAGATAGGGAGGGGATGGGTGGAGGTGCAAGCTAAGTTGGTGTAAGGATGTGCAGGAGTAGGGTAGGGAAGGCAGGGTGATGGGGATGTGATGAGTGGCACAACAGGATGAGGTTGAGTGTGGCTTTGCAGTAACGTTTCGTGATCTACTGAGATCATTGAAAGGTTTGCACCACTGCAGCCTGGTCCTCCTGAACACATCCCTGCTTGTGCCCTCCTATGCAATGTGCAACCAGGCTGCGTTGATGTCCTGGGGAGGTGTCTTCCGCTCATGGGAAGGGAAGAGAACCTCCCTGCGTGCTGTGACTCCATAAGCATATGGAGGGAGTAATGGGAGAGCCTGGATGCAGCCACGCACCTTTGTGCAGTGCTTGTCAGTGTTTGCAGCACCTCAATGCTGCAGAACACTGACAGAACTGTCAAAATGAATGTGGCCATGGTCCCTTTAAGGAAACTGGCTCTGAGTTGAGGAGCTGGAGTCTGAACTGCAGACATTGCGAGACATCAGGGAGGGAGAAAGTTACCTGAACCTTTTGCTCCAGGAGGCAGCCACACCCCTTAGAATAAATACTTTAGAATTGACACGTGGTCAGGGACAGGAGGGTGTGACTGCGAGTGAGGCAGGTACGGGGATCCAGGAGGTAGTATTGCAGGAGCCTCAGTCCCTGCACTTGTCCAATAGATTCGAGGTTCGTGCAACCCTTGTAGACAAGTGCGGGGAGGACGAGCAAACTGACCACGGCACCATGGTACAGGAAGCCGTTCAAGTGGGGGGACTAAAAAGGAAGGTGGTTGTAGTAGGATACAGTATAGTTAGGGGGATAGACACTCTTCTCTGCAGCCAGGAGCGTGAGTCCTGAAGGCTATGTTGCCTACCTGGTGCCAGGGTAAAGGACATCTCCTCCGGGCTGGAGAAGAACTTGGAGTGGAAGGGGAAGGATCCAGCTGTCGTGGTCCACATAGGTACCAACGACATAGGTAGGATTAAGAGGTTCTGCTAAGAGAGTTTCAGCAGCTAGGGACTAAATTAAAAAGCAGAACCACAAAGGTCATCATCTCTGGATTATTACCTGAGCCACGAGCAAATTGGCATAGGGTCAATAGGATCAGGGAGATGAATGCATGGCTCAAAGATTGGTGTGGGGGAAGTGGGTTTCGATTTGTGGGGCACTGGCGCCAGTACTGGGGAAAGAGAGAGCTGTTCTGTTGGGACGGACTACATATGTACCATGCTAGGACCAGAGTTCTAGCGAATTGAATAACTAGGGAGGTAGATAGGGCTTCAAACTAAATAAGGAGGGAAGGGTCCCGGTGGAGAGAAATCTAGAATGCTAAAGAGAAAAGACAAGGAGGCAGTGCAGGAAAGTGATTGGGGTAAGGATAACCAGATTGTGTCAGGAAGGGACAGAGCGTACAAACGAGTGCACTAATAGGGTCCGGGTAAGAAAAAATAAGATAAATAGGGCCATAGTACAAAAAAATGTTAAGATGTCTAAAAATGTTAAAAAGACAAATCTAAAGGCGCTGTATCTGAATACACGAAGCATTCGTAATAAGGCAGACAAATTAACAGCGCAAATAGATGTAAACGGATATGATATAATTGCAATTACGGAGACACGGCTGGGAGCTGAATATCCAAGGATATTCGATATTTAGGAAGGACAGGCAAAAAGGGAAAGGAGGTGGGGTGGCGTTGTTAGTAAAGGATGAAATCCGAGCAATAGTGAGAAAGGATATTGGCTCAGAAAATCAAGATGTAGAATCAGTCTGGGTGGAGCTAAGAAGCACCATGGGGCAGAAAACATTGGTGGGAGTTGTCTATAGGCCTTCAAACAGTAGTGGTAATGTAGGGGACGGCATCAAACAGGAAATTAGAGATGCATGTAACAAGGGTACTACAGTAATCATGGGTGAATTTAATCTACATATAGACTGGCCAAACCAAATTAGCAACAATACAGTGGAGGATGAATTCCTGGAGCGTGTACGAGATGGTTTTTTAGACCAGTACGTCGAGGAGCCAACTAGGGAACAGGCTATCCTAGATTGGTTATTGTGCAAATGAGAATGGGTTAATTAATAATCTTGTTGTGCGTGGTCCTTTAGGGAAGAGTGACCATAACATGATAGAATTCTTCATTAAGATGGAAAGTGAAGTAGTCCGATCCGAAACTAGGGTCCTAAATCTAAACAAAGGAAACTACGAAGGTATGAGGAGGGAGTTGGCTATGATAGACTGGGGAGCTTCATTAAAAGGATGATGGTGGATAGGTAATGGCTAACATTTAAAGAACGAATGCATGAATTGCAAAAGTTATACATTCTTTTCTGGCGCAAAAACACAAAAGGAAAAGTGGCCCAACCATGGCTAACAAAAGAAATTAAATATAGTATTAGATCCAAAGAGTCACATAAAGTTGCCAGAAAAAGTAGCAAGCCTGAGGATTGGAAACCGTTTAGAATTCAGCAAAAAAGGGCCAAGAGATTGATTAAGAGGGGAAAAATAGAGTATGAGAGTAAACTTGCAAGGAACATAAAAGCGGACGGTAAAAGCTTCTACAAGTATGTAAAAAGAAAAAGATGAGTGAAGGCAAATGTAGGGCCCTTACAGTCAGAAACGGGAGAAATTATAATGGGGAACAAGGAAATGGCAGAGCAAATAAACAAATACTTTGGTTCTGTCTTCATGGAAGAGGACACAAATAACTTCCCAGAAATGTTAAGGAACCAAGGGTCTCGTGAGAAGGAGGAATTAAAGGAAATTAGTATTAGTAAAAAAATAGTGCTGGAGAAATTAATGGGACTGAAAGTGATAAATCCCCAGGGCCTGATAATCTGCATCCCAGAATACTAAAAGAGGTAACCATGGAAATAGTGGATGCATTGGTTGTCATCTTCCAAAATTCTATAGATTATGGAACAGTTCCTGCAGATTGGAGGGTGGCAAATATAACACCACTATTTAAAAAAGGAGAGAGAAAACAGGGAGCTGCAGACCAGTTAGCCTAACGTCAGTAGTAGGGAAAATGCTAGAGTCTATTATAAAGGATGTGATAACAGGATACTTAGAAAATATCAACGGGATTAGACAAAGTCAACGTGGATTTCTGAAAGGCAAATCATGTTTGACAAACCTACTGGAGTTTTTTGAGGATGTAACTGGTAGAATAGATAAGGGAGAACCAGTGGATGTGGTGTATTTGGATTTTCAGAAGGCCTTTGATAAAGTCCCACCTCCGCAAAATCCTGCAAATTAATTGGCAGGATAGACGCACCAACGTCAGTGTTCTCACTCAGGCCAACATCCCCAGCATCGAAGCTTTGACCACGCTCGATCAGCTCCAGTGGACGGGTCACATTGTCTGCATGCCCGATACGAGACTCCCAAAACAAGCGCTCTACTCGGAGCTCCGACACGGCAAGAGCCCCAGGTGGGCAGAGGAAACGCTTCAAGGACACCCGCAAAGCCTCCTTGAAAGAGTGCAACATCCCCACCGACACCTGGGAATCCCTGGCCCAAGACCGCACAAAGTGGAGGAGAAGCATCCGGGAAGGCGCCGAATACCTTGAGTCTCTTCGCCAGGAGCAAGCGGAAGCCAAGCGCAAGTCAACTCAAGCTCCCCACCCACCCGCCCCTTCAACCACCGTCTTCCCCACCTGTGACAGAGACTGTAGGTCCCACATTGGACTCATCGGCCACCTGAGAACTCATTTTTAATGTGGAAGCAAGTCATTCTCGGTTCCGAGGGACTGCCTAAGAAGAGGAGATAAGGGAGAACCAGTGAATGTGCTGTATTTGGATTTTCAGAAGGCCTTTGATAAAGTCCCAAATAAGAGGTTAGTGTGCAAAATTAAAGCACATGGGATTGGGGGTAATATACTGGCATGGATTGAGAATTGGTTAACAGATAGGAAAGAGAGTGTAGGAATAAATGGGTCTTTTTGAGGGTGGCAGGTGGTGACTAGTGGGGTACCGCAGGGATTAGTGCTTGGGCCCCAACTATTCACAATATATATCAATGATTTGGATGAGGGAACCAAATGTATTATTTCCAAGTTTGCTGACGACACAAAACTAGGTGGGATTGTGAGTTGTGAGGAGGATGCAAAGAGGCTTCAAGGCAATTTAGACAAGTTGAGTGAGTGGGCAAATACATGGCAGATGCAGTAGAACGTGGATAAATGTGAAGTTATCCACTTCGGTAGGAAAAACAGAAAGGCAGAGTATTATTTAAATGGTGATTGGGAAATGCTGATGTACAAAGGGACCTGGGTGTCCTTGTACACCAGTCACTGAACGCAAACATGCAGGTGCAGCAAGCAATTAGGAAGGCAAATGGTGTGTTGGCCTTCATTGCAAGAGGATTTGAGTACAGGAGCAAGGATGTCTTACTACAGTTGTACAGGGCCTTGGTGAGACTACACCTGGTGTACTATGTGCAGTTTTGGTCTCCTTACCTAAAGAAAGGATATACTTGCCATATAGGGAGTGCAGCGAAGGTTCAGACTGATTCCTGGGATGGCAGGACTGTCGTATGAGGAGAGATTGGGTCGACGAGGCCTATATTCACTAGAGTTTAGAAGAATGAGAGGGGATCTCATTGAAACGTATAAAATTCTGAAAGGGCTAGACAGACTGGATGCAGGGTGGATGTTTCCCCTGGCTGGTGAGTCTACAACGAGGGGTCACAGTCTCAGGATACGGGGTAGGACATTTAGGACTGAGATGAGGAGAAATTTCTTCACTCAGAGGGTGGTGAACCTGCGGAATTCTCTACCACAGAAGGCTGTGGAGGCCAAGTCACTGAATATATTTAAGAAGGAGATAGATTTCTAGACACAAAAGGCGTCATGGGGTATGGGGAGAGAGCGGGAATATGGTATTGAGACAGAGGATCAGCCATGATCATATTGAATGATGGAGCAGGCTCGAAGGGCCGACTCCTGCTCCTATGTTTCTGTGATGGCGTGTCATCAGACCCGCTTCCTTTTAATTGGCCGGGAAGCTCGCAGGGTGGGCTCAACAAGCCCAATGTGGGGAAAATCACTTTCAGAGTGGTTGGAGCCGGGAGCGGGATCCGCCAACGACCTCTCCCACTGCGATCCCGCCTCCGATGGCAAAATCCCGGCCCTAATTATATTTATGACCCCATTTTTGGATTCCCCCACATGTGGAAACATCTTCTCTACATCTACCCTATCAAATCCCTTAATTATCTTAAAGACATCTATCAGGTCACCCCTCACTCCCCTGAGCCTTCTCTTTTCTAAAGAGAGCTCCGGCCTTTCCTGATCAGTTCGAGTATCATTCGTGTAAATCTTTTTTGCACCTTCTCCAGTGTCTCTGTATCCTTTTTATAATATGGAGACCAGAACTGTTCACAGTGCTCCAAGTGTGGTCTAACCAAAGGTCCGATACAAGTTTAACAGAACTTTTCTGCTTTTCAATTCTATCCCTCTAGAAATGAACCTGTGCTTTGCCTTTTTTTAATGGCCTTATTAACCTGCGTCACTACTTTTAGTAAGTTCTTTTAGTTGAGTTCTGACGAAAGGTCATCGACCTGAAACGTTACCGCTGTTTCTCTCTTCACAGATGCTGCCTGACCTGCTGAGTATCTCCAGCATTTTCTGTTTTTATTTCACTACTTTTAGTGATCTGTGTATCTGTACTCTCAGATCCCGCTGCTCCTCTACCCCATTTAGACACTTATTTTCCAAGGAGTATGTGGCCTCCTTATTCTTCCTACCAAACTGCACCACCTCACACTTGTCTATATTGAAATATAATTTGCCACTTACACACCCATTCTGCAAGTTTATGATGTCTTCCTATATTTTGTCACAATCTTCCTCTGTATTAACTGCACCTCCCAGTCTGAGTCAGAAGGTTCAAGTCCCACTCCAGAGACATCAGCACAAAGTCTAAGCCGACACTCAAGTGCCAGTACAGAGGGAGTGCTGCACTGTCAGAGGTGCCGTCTTTCGGATGAGATGTTAAACCGAAGCCCCGTCTGCCCTCTCAGGTGGACTTAAAAGATCCCATGGCACTATTGGAAGAGCAGGGAATTTCTCTCCAGTGGCCTGGTCAATACTTAACCCACAATCAACACCTTTAAAACAGGTTGTCTAGTCATTTATCTCATTACTGTTTGTGGGAGCTTACTGTAAGCAATTTGGCTGCCACGCTTCTTACAACAGTGGCTGCACTTCAAGAGTGCTGCATTGGCTTTGAAGCGCTTTGGAACATCCTGAGGTCATGAAAGGTGCTATATAAATGCAAGTCCTTTTTCTTTTCAGTTTGTGAACTACTCACCTGCTTATTTTTATTCATCCTCGGGGACTTGGGAGTCACTGGCAAGGCCCATATTTATTACCCATCTCTAATTGCCCTGCGGAGGTGGTGGTGGGCCTTCTTCTTCTTGAACTGTTACAGCAGCAGGTTTTGATACAACGGAGTGGCCATTTCACAGGGCAGTTAAGGGTCAACCACAGTGGTGTGGGACTGGAGTCATATACAGACCCAGAGCAGGTAAGGAAGGCAGGTTTCCTTCCCTAAAGGAATATTGGTGAACCAGCTGGGTTTTTACAGCAATCCGACAGCTTCATGGTCATAGTGCACGGTGGCATAGTGGTTAGCACTGTTGCCTCACAGCGCCAGGGACCCGGGTTCAAATCCGGCCTCGGGTGACTGTGCAAACTCCACACACATGCTCCCCGTGTTTGCGCGGGTTTCCTCCGGGTGCTCCGGTTTCCTCCCACAGTCCAAAGATGTGTGGGTTAGGTTGATTGGCTATGATAAATTGACCCTTAGTGTTAGGGGGATTAAATACGTGGGGTTATGGGGATAGGGTGGGATATGTGTTGGTGCAGGGGTTACGGGGATCGGGTGGGAAATTTGGATGATCAGCCATGATCGCATTGAATGGCGGAGCAGGCTCGAAGGGCTGAATGGCCTACTCCTGCTCCTATCTTCTATGTTTCTATGTCATGTTTACTGATACCAGCTTTTTATATCCTGATTTTTTATAACTGAATTCAAATTCTCAATCTGCTGCAGTAGGCTTTGAGCTCATTAAACTAATGTCCTTCAGGGAAGGAAACCTGCCATCGTTACCCAGTCTGGCCTATATGTGACTCCAGTCCCACACCAACTAGGGATGGGCAATAAATGCAGGCCTTGCCAGCCACCCACACCCATATCCCAAAAATGAATTTTAAAACTACACGGTAACAGTGTGACTGGGATAACACCGGGAATTTTATCATCCCCCCCCTCCGCAGCGAAGCAGGAACCTGTTCAATAACCTGTCTGCTGTGTTGGGGCTGTTCTCACTTCCGATGTTGACTGTCGGTGCCTCGCTGGGATGTTGGTGACAATAACTAAAGCCAGCGCTATCGATATTATTTCCCAGTAATCCGTCCTTAATCCCACACTACCAGACCATCATCAAATGATTAAATCATTCTCGCCTGAGAGTTCTCGAATGAGAAAACAGATCGGGATGTCAATCATTTTTGCAATTAGTGTCAAATTTTCAACTGAAAAAGAAAATGGTCAGAGTTGCTGCTCTCATGGGTGATGGGCATGAGGGACTGAATTGGGGGGCGGGGGGGGCAGTCAGAGGGGTTCGATGCAGAGTTCCCCCCAACAGTGCACTTTAGTCCCAGTCTCAGGAGGTCCCAGGCTGTATTAATATCATAAGAACATAAGAAATAGGAGCAGGAGTAGGCCAACCGGCCCCTCGAGCCTGCTCCGCCATTCAATAAGATCATGGCTGATCTGATCCTAACCGCCAATCCACTATCACAGAACCATCTCCTGAATCTAACAGAATTAGACACACGCAATAGGAGCAGGATCAGGCTACACGGCCCCTGGGCTCGCTCCGCTACCCACAGGGCCATGACCATTCCGAACCTAGACTCATGTCCAAATTCCTGCCCGCTCCCCGTAACCCTTAATTCCCTTTACTTCTAGGAAACTGTCTATTTCTGTTTTAAATTTATGTAATGATGTAGCTTCTACAGCTTTTTGGGGCAGCATATTCCATGGACCTACCACCCTCTGAGTGAAGTAGTTCCTCCTCATCTCAGTTTTGAAAGAGCAGCCCCTTATTCTAAGACTATGCCCCCTAGTTCTAGTTTCACCCATCATCGGGAACATCCTCCCCGCATCACAGGTCAAAGATGCTGCGAGCGAGACAAGGGTTTCCTTTCAGTCTGGAGAACTCCAGGAAGAATCGGACACTTTGATAACTTTGTGGGGACTAAATTCTATAGCCCCCGAAAACAGGCGCAGGGATCGCGATGCGCGATTAGCCTCGCGCCCGTTGAAAGGAATGCAGGCAACACGTGACCTTCGTGCTGACTGCTAATTACAATGATTGCAGCGTTCAGCCCAGCAGTGAATGCGCTGCTGAGTGGCTGAACACGCAGCAGGGGGTCCAGGTTTGTGCGAGGCTAGCTCCAATTAAAGCCCAGGGCAGGGGGGGGGAAAGAGGGTAGCGCAGGTGCCAGCTCCCCAGAGGGCGAGGGCGCACACGAGTTCTGCTGCATAGGACTCAGATGAGTACTTCGATGGGGTGGCCTACAGAAGAAGGGTGATGGACATGCACACACAAATGCCCAGTACATTGGCAGGCCTGGAAGAGTCTGGCACCAGCTTTGCAGAGAGCTTGGAGCCTATGATTTCCAGGATGGAAGCGACTCCATTCACACACTTGTGGACCCAGCCACGATGCAGGGTGACGGCCAATGTCTCAGCTTCCATTGCAGCACAAGCGGAAGCGGCCCGAAGTCCATGTGTTGCAGTGGAAGCTCAGACTTGTGTCATGCAGGCTCAGCTTGCTCCCACGCAAGCTCAGACTGGTCATCGTGGCTGTGTTTACCAGTGTTGAAACAGGCTTGCAGAGTGTCATAGCAGTCCAGCAATCTGTCCTCCCAACAGATTACTAGGATTGCTGAGGCACTACCCAGGGGAGTGGCAGTGGCTCCATGGAGCACGAACCTGCTGTCCTCCGAGGATAAAAGCATTCGTCCTCCCACCACTGCCCTTGCTGTTGCCTGTCAGGCAACTACCCCAGATTGCTGCGGCCGTCTGTGCCAAAGTGCAGAACTGCTCAAGGTCGTCCTGCAAGGCCATCTGCAGTCTCGTCCACTGAAAGCCAGCAGGCCTTCCACCAGCTATGCTACCACTTCATAAGAGCACTAGGACAGGCAAATGCACATGGAAGACAGGCCCAAAGGGGATGCACAAGGCGTTGTTAGTTGACTTTGCTATGTAATAATGGATTGATTGATTTATAAATTTGGTTTGGAATGCTTGTTTTTTGGTGATTTTCATTTAGCATTGTGGCCAAGATGACGCAGTGATGTTCCATAGCAAACGCCTGGTAAGGTAGAGAAGTGTTGAGCAATAGGGGATCTGGGGTTTCATTCAGGGAAAGCAGAGTCTGATGATGCGCTCACGGACAGCCCATCGGGACCGTGGATATACAGGCTGCCTCCTCCCTTCCTGCGGAGGTGGTCGCGGAACCCGTGGTGGCCAGTGCCGTGTCCGCATCTGCAGACCACCGCGAACTGGGACAGCTGCTCTGGCAAGTGGTGGAGGGTTTCTCCTGAGCGGCTTGAACTGACAGAATAGCTAAAGTAATGTTAACAGATTTAGCAATAATTACTGGTACGTATTCTATCCACAGAATCTTATTTGTAACGTGTAGCTTTTAATTAGCCATTCGCACAAAAAAGAATCTTTGGGCATCTCCGATAGATAAAATCAACAGTTGGGTTTGTGTGCTTTCTAGATTTCTCTCCTTTGATTCTGGGGCACAGACCCCACAATTGCCAACCTCACCAAAGTGGCTATTTCTGCGTGTGCGAGCACTGGGTGCTTCAGCAGGCCATTTACGGAGAAGAGCATCACAGCTGAGCCCAGGATTCTCACCCAACATCCACACAACTACACTTTCTAGCGAGGGGCGGGGGGGCTGGTCACTGGCAAGCAGTCAGTACCAGGACTTGCTTCTCTCTTTAGCCAAAGGGGCGCCGAGGTGAATTTCAACATCCCCGACTATTGTCCACCAGAGCAGTCGGCTCCACACCTACCAGGAATCGGCCCGGGTCTGTACGACTTGGCGCTTCACTAGATGGTGGCCAATGGGGAAGGCAAATCAAGTGAATATAGATGGTATCATTTGCCGAAAAGGACACATCAAAGCACAGCGATGGCAACAGTGAGGTTTCCATGTGAAAAGGGAAATCTAATCCATTTGAGACACAAAACAAATCCAGCTAGCATTTTGCATATTGTACTCCATTGAAATGTCGTAAGATGGAAACAAATTAAAATCCAGTTACAACTTATATCCTGCACAAAGTCCTAAAGATTTCGGATTTGCGAGTTTAAAAAAATGCTTTAGCACGGATCCTCGTCCTCTAGGGCTGTATTTATACCCGAGCTAGTGGTCAGAGACTGGTAGCTGCAGTTCAGGTTTCAGCCAGGGAGTATCCGGTTGATGTTGCTTGGTTCCTGCATCGCTGCAACTCAATTGTACTGTCCAGGGAGAGACCTCTGTGAAGGTATGGATTTAGGTATTCATAGAACTTTCCCCAACAGTTGAAATGTAATTTTTATATATAAAGAGAATGGTGCTGGGAGAATACCACATTCAAATTAAAGTCAGATATGTTCGAGAAGTGTCCAGAAGGTTCAACGGTAGTACCCCTGATCACTCTGTAAACCAGTTGGGATTCTGCACTGTGTTAACACACCATACAGCGAGAGACTTACCCTCCCTTCTAGAATCAGGCCCTGGATTCTGAACTCTGGGTTTCACTACAAGTTTACAGTCAGAACAAAGTGAAAAATCATGCCTTTTAAAGTCACACCAGTGGTGTTTATGGTTGCTATAATCTTGTTTTCCTAAATAATTGCTTACGATAGCCCCAAAAAGAAAACATCCCAAAAGTGTGTGTTAATTTAATAGATGGGTTGTGGCATTTTCATTTCATCTGCAGTAGAACAGAAAAGGTCAAAATTCAGGCCAAATCCCCTGTCCTTTTAAAAACAGTATTTTGATATGTTCCCATGGTGACAGAAATGGCTGCTACACTCTCTTGCCACTTGCTGACTTTAGATGTCTAGATGTTGGAGTGCGTTATCAGAATAAAAGGTTTTGCAAGAGAGAAAAGCTGACCTGGTTCAGAACCACATTAACATAAGTTTTTGCACATACGGAATCTGAAGACCCCCCTAAGCACACAGTGTCACTTACTTTACCGCCTGCAAGAGTCATTTTGAATTTTGCGGTACCGCTAAAAAGTTTAGGATTATGTTTTCTGGATCCACATCATCCAAATGGGATTTCCTAATTGGCTTTGTTTCCTTATAAGAACAATGGACCTATTAAATGAGCAGCTTGTTTTAGGGAGGATCAACAGACTGTGGGGTTTGCAGGAAGGGAAAAGGTGAGAAAAGAGAGAGAGAGTGCTCAGATGTCCAGTAATACACTGCATGAAGTTTTATTTGAATCCCAAAGTGCCTGGAAGTTTGTCAAATCCAGCAGCAATCACAATTTTCTTTACAAACCCAATTGAGACAATTAAGCTTTATCCAGACTAATTTTAATGTTGACTGCTTAAAAATATGATTTTGGGTACTTAAGTTTAAAGAAAGGATAGTTGTTCCCGTTTTACAGACAGTACTGTAGATTAAACAGTGTTAAAATGTACACGAGTCAAAATAGGATACAATTTCAGAGCTAATAATCCACTTAAATGGTTAAAATATAGCCCAAAGTATGTATTTTGACTAACCTCAATCAACTGACATTTCAGCAGTGTAAATACTCTTCCAAATACTTTTATCTTAATGCTCAAATTCCATTCTATTTTCTATTCCTTCCTATATTAAAACATGGAAATATGGATAAGAAAAAAACCATCCAGGATAATTAGCACTTTCGATGGGCAACACTGCCCTAATTAGACATTCTACTAGCAGCAGTAGTTTTGCCAGTAGTCAGGTTACTGTCTAAGACTGGACAGAAATAGACATTTTCAACTAATTTCCTCTTTCCTAACTTTAAAGATGATTGAATACTCTTCATTAAGTGTGACAATGCCCTGAAATTAAACATCCCGGACCTTTACTCGTATAACAAAAGCTATGATGTCAATTACTTTTTTTTTTTGGCTCTCTACTGAATGAGCTAAACGTGAACACTTCAGAGGCCAAATTAGCCGATGTGAATTTGCATAAAAGCAGCAAGTTGGTTTGGCTCAAATTTTTCAAAACTGAGCCAAGCTGGATGCAAGATTAAAAAAAAGAAAATCCAACCATTTCTACAAATGCTAATGTGAGGTAACCACCATACCTAAACTAGTGAAGCAGATTGCGCAGGATCTATTCCACAGGAGTGCAGGGACTTTCTGAATCTCGTTAAATTAAATTAGTAAAATAAAGCATAAGGGAAGTGTAGAAAGAACAAACGTCAGAGTCACAGCACAAAGCTCTGAACAGTAGCCAGAAGGAGAATACAGGTGTATTGATCTGCTCATGCAGTCACTTCATTAATCTTAAATTCCTATTGCTAATTTTGAATTCCTGTACGATTAAAACAGACCACCTAACCATAAACAGCTCCAAACAAACTTGATACTGGTTTAAAATGTGACCATCGATTCCCATTTTGAGTTTCATTGCATTACGTTTAACTTAGCATTTGCGTGGACATGGGGCTCAAGGCATGGTGAAAAGTGGTGCAATAACGTCAGTGTTCAGGGTCACACGGCCTGACAAACAATGTAATCAGTACGCTAAGTATGTATCCTCTACAAGTCAGTTAATTCAGAGGTAACGGAGGAAAGGGAATACAAGGGAAAACTTCTTTTAAAAACTAAATCCCTGTTTTAAAACATTGAATCACATGCAAAACCATGGGCTTCCTATTTTGTCAACATCACTGTATAGTAACATGAGCTAAATGACACGGGAACGAGCTGTTTCTTCCTCCTCCCTCCCCCCCAGCAATATTGGCGTTTCCCCCCTTCCAATGTTCTAAGCACATTGTGGGCCAGGTCTACTTGCAACCGAGTTTCACACAAAACAGTGCAACATTAAGAGAAGTAAACAAATCGCTTCAACATTCACCAATCTCCTTCAGGATTTTGTCGTTTTTCACTAAGACATCAGTTTGGAAAAATAACTTTATAAAAAAAGAGAGAAAATAAAGTGGGGGGGAAAACAGGAAAATAAACGCAACCTACTTGTTGAGCTCAAGGGTAGAATACCATCTGTTAAAAGAACTTGTGGAATTGAGAGAGAGAAAAGTTGTTTACTAAAGCAGTGATTTTGTGTTTTTAAACTAGAAAGCAGAACTAGACTGTCTTATTTAAAGTTTTAATCCCATCTGAACAGTCATTATCTAAACCATTTCTGATTATATGAAAACTGTAGAAAGTTAGTAACAGCCACAAGTAAACACCAAAGGTGACACTTGTATGTGTTCATCAGAGTCCTGCTGGATGGTGTTTTTGAAATGTACTGCCCAGAATCTGGAATCAGAAAGGCAGTGTGACACAAGTCTTAGTCCACTGGTCGCTTTTCCCCATATTTCTTTGTAAACTCTTCAGCATTCTTAAAGAATTTTTTACGGTCCTTAGAGTATTCTTCAGCTAGGTCAGCTCTTAGCGGATGCTCGGGTTGTGGGTCATTCACAAGTGCAATGAGTGACTGGATAACTGAAAACAAAACAAAATCAAAGGTTGTTAAAACCAATTAAACATTGTGGATTTGAAAACTACTACAGCACTTCAAAATTGCAGGCAGGGGGGGAAAAAAATGATTTGACATCTCTCTAAACAATCTCCAGGCCCTAGCATTCATGATTTCCTTTGCTTGGGCAGTCCTGAAATAATTAGAAGTTGTTACATCTATTAAAAAATAAGCTTCCTAGTTTCCCCGTCAATCCGCAGCACAACTCCTGAATTAAGGAAGGCTTCCTATAGGCTGCTAGTTCAGTCATAGAAACATAGAAGATAGGAGTAGGCCATTCGGCCCCTCGAGCCTGCTCTGCCAATCAATGAGATCATGGCTGATCATCCAAACTCAGTACCCTGTCCCTGCCTTCTCCCCATATCCCTTTAGCCCTAAGAAATATATCTAACTCCTTCTTGAATATATTTAATGAATTGGCCTCAACTGCCTTCTGTGGTAGAGAATTCCACAGGTTCACCACTCTCTGGGTGAAGAAATTCCTCCTCATTTCTGTCCTAAATGGCTTACCCCTTATCTTTAGACTATGACCCCTGGTTCTGGACTCCCCTGCCATTGGGAACAGCCTTCCTGCATCTACATAGAAACATAGAAGATAGGAGCAGGAGTAGGCCATTCGGCCCTTCGAGCCTGCTCTGCCATTCAACGAGATCATGGCTGATCATCCAAACCCTAGCACCCGGTCCCTACACCGACAGCCATCCCACCCAAGCCCTATCCCCGTAACCCCACGTATTTAATCCCCCCTAACACTAAGGGTCAAATTTTTAATTTTTTTTTAAATCATGGCCAATCAACCTAACCCGCACATCTTTGGACTGTGGGAGGAAACCGGAGCACCCGGAGGAAACCCACGCAAACATGGGGAGAATGTGCAGACAGTCACTCGAGGCCGGATTTGAACCCGGGTCCCTGGCGCTGTGAGGCAACAGTGCTAACCACTATGCCACCGTGCTGCCACCTAGTCTGTCTAGTCCTGTTAGAATTTTATAAGTTTCAATGAGATCCCCTCTCATTCTTCTAAACTCCAGCGAGTATAAGCCCAATCGACCCAATCTCTCCTCATACGTCATTCCTGCCATCCCAGGTATCAGTTTGGTCAATCTTCGCTGCACTCCCACCATGGCAAGAACATCCTTCCTCAGATAAGGCGACCAAAACTGCACAAAATACTGAAGGTGATGTCTCACCATAGCCCTGTACAACTGCAGCAAGACATCCTTGTTCCTGTACTCGAACCCTCTCGCTGGGAAGGCCAACATACCATTTGCCTTCTTAACCGCCTGCTGCACCTACATGCTTACCTTCAGCGACTGGTGCACAAGGACACCCAAGTCTTGTTGCACTTCCCCTTCTCCCAATCTATTGCCATTCAGATAATAATCTGCCTTCCTGTATTTGCCACCAAAGTGGATAACCTCGCATTTAGCCACATTATACTGCATCTGCCCAATCACCCAACCTGTCCAAATCATACTGGAGTTTCTCGGCATCCTCCTCACAGCACACACGCCCACCCAGCTTTGTGTCGTCTGCAAACTTGGTGATATTAGTTCCCTTGTCTAGATCATTAATATATATTGTGAATAGCTGGGGTCCAAGGACCGATCCCTGCGGTACCCCACTAGTCACTGCCTGCCACTCGGAAAAAGACCTGTTTATTCCAACTCTCTGCTTCCTGTCTGCCAACCAGTTCTCTATCCAAGTCAGCACCTTGCCCCCAATCCCATGTGCTTCAACTTTGCACACTAATCTCTTATGCGGGACCTTATCGAAAGCCTTCTGAAAGTCCAAATACACCACATCCACTGGTTCTCCCTTATCTATTCTACCAGTTACATCCTCAAAAAATTCCAGTAGATTAGTCAAGCACGATTTACCTTTTGTAAATCCATGTCGACTTTGTCCGATCCTGTCACTGTTTCCCAAGTGCTCTGCTATTACATCTTTTATAATGGACTCTAGCATTTTCCCCACTACCGATGTCAGGCTTACTGATCCATAATTCCCCGTTTTCTCTCTACCACTTTTGCATAGTGGGGTAACATTAGCTACCCTTCATTGAGGTAGTATACAGACAAGCCTTAGCTTTCTTCCAAACTTTTGGGAACCAACAAAACAGTGCAACAAAGAATAGCCTCGTCAACATTTGCAAGCAGCCTTGCCAAGCATCCCAACAAAACATGTTTCAGGACAGAATTACAATTTGAGACCATTTGGCCACACTATATCCATGAACAAAATTCTCTGGGCTGTAATACACATCCCACTGCTGGTCGGGATTGCAACTCTTGGAAATCCATTAACTTCCTGGTCAGTTAAGAGACTCGCTTCCATTTCTGAAATGTAAAACTGTTGATTTATAGAATCAACAACAACTCTTTTCAGGAACAGAATAGCCACCAAGTCCAACGAGTATGTTCCTTTTTGGATTGAGTTCAACCTCGCCCTACTCATCAACATGCATTTCAAAATTCTCATCCTCATTTTCAAATCCCTCCATGGCTTCGCCCCTCCCCATCTCTGTAACCTCCTCCAGCCCTCAGATCTCTGCGCTCCTCCAATTCTGGGCTCTTGTGCACCTCGATTTTAATCGCTCCACCATTGGCAGCCGTGCCTTCAGCTGCCTAGGCCCCAAGCTCTGTAATTAACCCCCCAACCCCCACCTCAAGCCTCCCCACACCTCTCTCTACCTCTTGTGAAGGACCTTGGGATGTTTTACTATGTTAAAGGCGCTATATAAATGCAAGTTGTTTATGTTGTATATGGTGCCTTTAACATAGAAAGATGTTCCAAGGTAGATCACAAGAGTAATCAGACAAAAATCGACACTGAGCCAAAGGTTAGATGGGGTGATGTGTGTCTGAAGAGGAAGGTAGAGAGGTTTAGGGAGGGTTTCCCCCCCCCCCCCCCAAGAGTGTAGGGCCTAGACAGCTGAAAGCACAGCCACCAATGTTGGGGGCAAGGGGAGGGAGGATATACAGGAGGCCACAGTTGGAGGAACACAGAATTCTCAGAGGGTTGTAGGGCTGGAGGAGATTATAAAAGATAGGGAGGGGGCGAGGCTATAGAGGGATGTAAACCAAAGGGTGAGCATTTTCAATTTGAGGCGCTGGGGGGACAGGGTGATAAATGTAGATGAACAAGCACAGGGGCGAAGGGTGAGGGATAGGACATGGGCAGCTGAGTTTTGGATGAGCTGATGTTTATGGAGGGTGGAGAATAGCACACCAGCCAAGAGAGCATTGGAATAGTTCAGCCTGGAGATAGCAAAGGCAAACAGGGTTTCAGTAGATGAACTGAGGCAGGGGCAGAGTCCGGTGAGGTTAGAGGTGGAAGTAGGAAGCCCTTGTGATCAAGAGGATATGGGGTTTGGAAGCTCAGCTCCGGCCAAATAGGACGTTGAGGTTGCCAGCCATCTAGTTCAACCCGAGACAATGGTCAAGGAGGGGGATGGAATAGTGGCAACGGAACAGAGGTTGTGGCAGGGGTCAAAGACGACGGCTTCGCTCTTCCCAATGTTTAAATGTCAGAAATTGCGGCTCATCTACACTGATGCCAAAACAGCTGCAGCCGATTAATGGAAGGGGAAGATATGCTCATCTAAATAAACCTGCCTCTGATGCAGCCATTGCCTTTCCTTCTACTATTTTTCTTTACACAGAACAGTTTCTCTTTTTTTATATTCTCAACTCCTTAAATTGTTAACAGGTCCAGAGAACTTCCATTCTAGGAACAGGAGAGTAGGGCATTCAGCCCCTTGAGCCTGTTCAATCATTCAATTGGATCATGGCTGATCTGTATCTTATATGAGGAATACAACTCATTTATTTTAAGTAGAGCAATATAGGTTTGGAAGGCATCATTTATATTTTTGCACACAACTTCATTGAAAGCAACAACTATTTCAAAAACAAAGTTAAGACAACAGTACTATGCGGCAGTGCCAAACGTCCTGCACCTTTAACTGGAGTTACGCAAATTAAGAAACAAAGTTATGAGTAATTTTGAAACTGGATTCACTTTCCCCGCTCACCCCACTCCTCACCTTGGTCAGTTTTGGTTGCTGGTTTCCAGTTTTCAGCACTAATGACTGGGAGACAAACTTGTCCTTTTTCATCAATGTTGGGATGATAGATCTTTGTCTTGAATGTAATTTTAGGTGGTTTGAAAGGATATTCTGATGGAAAGCTGATTTCAATCCTGAAAGCCCCTTTGTCGTATGGAGGGTTATCCTAGAACAGGAGAAAAGGATTTTAATATGCTTAGCAAAATCATTGAAAAATGGCACTTTAGAGACACGACATCCTCAATACATAGCTAGCCTTTACAAACAACAGGCCTAAATGAAATGCCTTAATTTAGGCTTTACTGTACAAAGCAAGATAGTTCTCCAAACATCTACAGCATTGCTTGCTACCAGCATATTCAAAATTAATTCCAGGTAACTGGTATAACAATTTTCAAATACTCCTGTTTATACGGTTAAAATCTGACCACTCTAGGAACTGAGAGTTGCCAAATAATTTACTTTTTTTTTGCTGCATCACCATAGCAGGACTCAAACAATTTACATTTTTTTCATAAGATTGGGCGATTCTGGTAGAAAAATTCCTTCCCACCCTCTTTGTTGCAGAATTCATGCTGTGTAAAGATGGGGAAATTCTTAAGATGAAAAGAAATAAAATGAAGAGATCAGCATGCATACTAATTCAGTACTGCCATGATTCTTCATACATCAGTGTGTAGGTTCAAGCTAGCAGGACACCATTGTTTCAATCTGGACATGCTCCAGGTACTTATTTCTTGTACCCAGCGCAAAACTAAGGCAACCCCACAGGCGCTTTATGATCTGAAACATTACCGAATGTAGAAAGTGATCAGTACATTTTATCAAGCAGCGTACAACATAGGAGGAGGAGGCCATTCGGCCCCTCGAGCCTGCTCCGCCATGCAATGGCTGATCCTCCACCTCAACTCCACTTTCCCGCCCTAGCCCCACATCCCTGGATTCCCTTAGAATCCAAAGATCTATCGATCTCAGTTCTGAATATACTCAACTACTGAGCATTCAGTGGGGTAGAGAATTCCAAAGATTCACAACCCCGAGTGAAGAAATTTCTCATCTCAGTCCTAAATGGCCAATTCCCCCCATCCCGAGACTGTGCCCCCGAGTTCTAGACTTCCCAGCCAGGAGAAACAACCTCGCAGCATCTACCCTGTCGAGCCTGCCAAGAATATCTCGGGCTGCAACTACAAATAAGTTTAGGAAGTAAAACTAAACAGAAAGAGAGTGGGCGAGTTTACAAAGTTTTACTTAACTTAGTCTTGGTTCCAAAATAATAAATGTTGCCAAACTTTAGTAAATATTTCAGTAACACCCTTAATTAAGACCCACCGTTCATGACCAAGGTTTTAAACAAGCTGGGATGCTCACAGAATGATCGAATAAACCTCGACTTGTTCACTGCCTTATGAAATAGAAATACACTAAGCAATCATTGCCACCAGCTGCAGACATACATCTCACTTCTCTTTGAAGTCTTCATTGAAACAAAGCACGATCAAAAAACTTCACAATTGCACAAAACCGCGAATCACCGGAGATTTCAAAGGCGCACCCAGCCGAGCACTCCACACCTCTTCAGAACCTAAGCTAGGCAGTGAACAAGAGTCTTGCTCACATGAACCCCTGGTGGGACAATTGCAAAGACCATGGACATATGTAAACAATTAATGACTCAATAATCTATCCGAAATGTCTCATCTGGGTAGACTTCCCAACTGTTTACATAATTGTGTACGTCTAGTAGTAATTGTCCTGTAGACTTCACTTTATTCTAACCCTCTGATGCAGAGACATATGGACAGCAGATAATCTCCTTCAGCAAGCAGTAACCAATTTAAACTGGCTCAATACTGGCAAGCTATAAATTTCCATACAGAAATACTAAAATATAGAAGGGAAGATTTTCTTGTTCTTGCATGGACTGGGCAGTGGTCTGCAGTAACAGGCAGCAGGGTCGCTGAGTGAATAGGGGCCAGTCTAAGTTTAGCTCATTACTCCTGGGCAGGATATCTCTAAAGGAGAGGCTGTTTTGCAGGGGGGGGAAAACTGTATCAACGCGTTTTCATGTGAAGGTTGGGGGTACAGCGTGCACTCCCAAATGCTCAGATGCTTCTGTGGAAATATTACAGCAAATGAATCAGTTAAGGTGGCCCAGGACCACTGTGCACACAAGATAGCAGCACAGGTTGCTTGGTAGAAAATGGCATTGCTATCAGTGCACAGAGCAACCACCAGAAGAAATGCCTCCAATCAGGGGAAAAAAAGGACCTAATCTTTTCAGCCAAGCAAGGACTACTCACCACCATCTTATATTAAATAACAACAGAAAATGCTGGAAATACTCAGCAGGCCAGGCAGCATCCGTGGAGAGAGAAACAGAGTTAATGTTTCAGGTCTGGGACCCTTCATCAGAACTGGATAAAGCTGGAGATGTAACAGATATTAAGCAGGTGCAGAGACAGGGGGGGGGGGGGGGGGTAGGAGGGGAGGAAGAAATAGAAAGAACATCCTGTACTTTTGTAAGAGGCAGGAAAGATAAAATGTTGCAAATGGGAATGGCAAAAATCATACTGCATGAAAAATGGGGGCAGGGATAATTATCTGAAATTGTTGAACTCAATGTTGAGTCCGGCAGACTGCAAAGTGCCCAATCGAAAGATGAGGTGCTGTTCCTCGAGCTTACGTTGAGCTTCATTGGAACAATGCAATAGCCCGAGGACAGAGAGATCAGAGTGGGAGTGAAGCGGTGATACATAGTATTTCCTCCCCTCACACTAACTCGCAATACTTCAAATTGTTACCATGCATGGTAATTAAGCAGCAGCGTATACCAGACCAGCAGCTTGTAACTATAACTCTGCCTTCACAAATACCATTACAAGAATTCACCCTACACCAATCCTTTCATCCGAATGCAGCAAGTGTGCATAATGTCACCGATTGCAGGATGCAAGTGGCATTTGGCTACCACTTTACATCCTCCCGACAATTCCAACTTCAGCTGTTCTTCCCAGTTCAAGGTTACACGCAACAGGTAGGCAGTGTAACATCTATTCCTGGACCGGCTTTGAAAATCCCACACTGGCTCACATTTTTATACGTAGTATATTTTGGGTTCTTCCTTTAATTCTTCACAATGGAGCGTGTAAGTTGGGAAAAGTGCAGGGGTGCAATTAAAAAGGATATCAGGAAAGCAAAGAGAGAGCATGAAAAATTCTTGGCAAGTAAAATCAAGGAAAACCCAAAGATGTTTTATAAATATATTAAGGGTAAGAGGATAACTAAAGAGTAGGGCCTATTAGAGATCATGGGGGTAATGTGTGTGTGTGGAGCCGGGAGACGTCGGTAGGGTTCTTAATGAATACTTTGCGTCTGTTTTCACAGAGCGAGGCGAAGCAGACATTGCTATCGGGGGGGGGGGGGGAGAAAGAGTGTGAAATATTAGATGAAATAAACATAGTGAGAGAGGAAGTATTAAGAGGTTTAGCAGCTTTAAATGTGGATAAATCCCCAGGTCCGGATGAAATGTATCCCAGGCTGTTAAGCGAAGCAAAAGAGGAAATAGCAGAGGCCCTGACCATCATTTTCCAATCCTCTCTGGCTTCAGGTGTGGTGCCGGAGGACTGGAGGACTGCTAATGTGGTACCCTTGTTTAAAAAGGGAGAAAAGGATAGACCGAGTAATTACAGGCCAGTCAGCCTAACCTCGGTGGTGGGAAAATTTTGGGGAAGAATTCTGAAGGAGAGGATAAATCTTCATTTAGAAAGACACGGATTAATCAAGGATAGTCAGCACGGGTTTGTTAAGGGAAGGTCATGTCCGACAAACTTGATTGAATTTTTTGAGGAGGTAACAAGGAGGGTAGATGAGGGTAGTGCATTTGATGTAGTGTATGTGGACTTTAGCAAGGCTTTTGATAAGGTTCCACATGGCAGACTGGGATCCAGGGCAAAGTGTCAAGTTGGATTCAAAACTGGCTCAGAGACAGGAAGCAGAGGGTAATGGTTGATGGGTGTTTGTGTGACTGGAAGGCTGTTTCCAGTGGGGTTCCGCAGGGCTCAGTACTAGGTCCCTTGCTTTTTGTGGTATATATCAATGATCTAGACTTGAATATAGGGGTATGATTAAGAAGTTTGCAGATGATACTAAAATCGGCTGTGTGGTTGATACTGAAGAAGGAAGCTGTAGACTGCAGGAAGATATTAATAAATTGGCCAGGTGGGCAGAACAGAGGCAAATGGAATTCAATCCGGAGAAGTGTGAGGCATTTGGGGGGGGCTAACAAGGAAAGGGAATACACATTAAATGTTAGGACACTGAGTAGCGTAGAGGAACAAAGGGACCTTGGAGTGCATGTCCACAGATCCCTGAAGGTAGCAGGCCAGGTAGATAAGGTGGTTAAGGCAGCATACGGAATGTTTGTATTCTATGCCACGGCTAATAAAGGCAAGAGCAGGGGGGGGTTATGCTTCAACTGTATAAAACACTAGTTAGGCCTCAGCTAGAGTACTGCGTGCAGTTCTGGTCACCACATTACAGGAAATATGTGATTGCACTAGAGAGGGTACAGAGGAGATTTACAAGGATGCTGCCGGGAGTAGAGAATCTTAGCTATGAGGAAAGACTGGATAGGCTGGGTCTGTTTTTCCTTGGAACAGAGGAGGCGGAGAGGCGACCTTATTGAGGTGTATAAAATTACGAGGGGCATAGATAAAGTGGATAGAAAGGACCTATTTCCCTTAGCAGAGGGGTCAAAGATTTAAAGTAATTGGGGGGAAGGTTTAGAGGGGATTTGCGGGGAAATTTCTTCACCCAGAGGGTTGTGGGGGGTCTGGAACTCACTTTCTGAAAGGGTGGTAGAGGCAGGAACCCTAACCACATTTAAAAAGTACTCGGATGTGCACTTGGGATGCTCTACCCTGCAGGGCTACGGACCAAGAGCTGGGAAGTGGGATTAGGCTGGATAGCTCTTTGTTGGCCGGCGCGGACACGATGGGCCGAAATAGCCTCCTTCGTGCTGTAACCTATGATTCCATGAAAAGTACTTCATCTTATGAGAGACTGTGAAGCTACTACTTAGTCTGCTCTGAATTAAAATAATTAGGTGTTGCCAAAACACCCCTTTGGCTGCTCTTTCCCCCACCCCCCAATCGCAATCCCTCCAGCGCCACAGCCAGAAGAACGTCTACCACAACTCTCCAGGAGCCAAGTCTTCCTGTGCACTCTTTTATAAAAAAATTAAAAAAAGTCTGCTATTTCAAATGACTCTCTCTCAGGCTCCGTAGCTGATGAGTGAGCGACTCTCTCCTGGCAGCCAAGACTATATAGGAGGCACGGGGAGCAGACATCTGGCAAAGGGGCTGCAGCGCTACCTGCCTTTCACTGGTCTCCACTGCTGCTCTGGCCAGATCCTGACCATCCACCCACCCATACTTACAATGGCTGCAGCTCTGCTCACATCCACTCCTCACAACCTGAAATTGCCCTGTGGCGTTAGGCAGATCCCACCCCCATATCTGCCACAAATGTCACCTTCTGGTCTGCCACCTCAAAGTAAGTAGGCAGTCCTGGTTGATTTCCAACCCCAGCTGCCTGCCAGATCCCCATCAAAGGCAAATGTGGCCCACAGCACTTACTGGCTCCCTTTCCCTCCATGCCATGTAGCACACAAAAGAAAAAGGGGGGGGGGGGTGAGAACAGGACAGAAAAGCACAAACAAGCAGAAGGTAAGAGAGAGGGGGATAGAGACAGAGGGAGCTTGGGTGTGTGAAAGGGATAGAAAAAGCAAAGATAATACACAGCACTTCAGTTACAACATATGCTTCGACTCACTGAAACACCACCAGGGGAGGTTCACTGGTAATGTCATAAAACAGTAGGATAGCTTGCACTTCCTGTTTGTCACATCACACCTCTTCATTCAATCACATTTGTATTAAAGCAGTCACAACTCTGTTGCTAACCAATAAAACAAAGCAGAACGTGACCAATCCAGAGTGAATACAGCAAAGGCTGTGGGCCACAACATCTCGGCTGTCGTGCTAAAAACTTGCCAGCGAAGCCCACATCCCAGGAATGAAAAAAATCTAATCATTCTTTTCCCCAAAATCTCTAGCCACAACCAATGCCTGGGAATGGTGTGGTACTGGTCAGTTGGGTACTGGGGTATGGCAGCAGTGAGTGTGTGGTCCTAAAGTATAGGAGCTTTGGGAGGACCCAAGTCAGTTGTACACACACTGGGGAGTGGTCCACGAGTTGGGAGCAGTGTGGCAGCAGTGGAAGAGGGATGCTGGGGCACCAGTAACAAGAGTAGATGTGGGCTTTGACAGAGGGTGTGCTCGGCATGGATGTACTGTAAGCAGCTCTGGGATTTGGGAGCGAGGCGTGGTAGAGTCTAGTAGTATTAGGATTGGGGGCAAAGGGTCATACAAGTAGAATCATGGCGCTGTTTCCGGGGATCCAGAGGTACTTTTGGGGGGGGGGGGGGGGGGGGAGGTGCGGGAAGAGAAGATTGTGGACAATCTGACATTAGGGAAGCAAGTGCAAATACAAGGCTGAAGCATTTGCAACCATCTTCAGCTACAAGTGCCAAGTGGATGATCCATATTGGCCTCCTCCTGAGGCCCCCACCATCGCAGAAGCCAGTCTTCAGCCAATAGATTCACTCCACATATCAAGAAACAGCTGAGCGCACTGGATACAGTAAAGGCTATGGGCCCTGACAACATCCCGGCTGAAGGCATGCTCCAGGGCTAGCCACGCCTCTAGTCAAGCTATTCCAGTCCAGCTACAACACTGGCATCTACCTGACAATGTGGAAAACTGCCCAGCTATGTCCTGTATACAAAAAGCAGGACAAATCCAAACCGGCCAATTACCGCCCCATCAGTCTACTCTCAATCATCAGCCAAGTGATAGAAGGTGCCATCGACAGTGCTATCAAGCGGCACTTACCAATAACCAGCTCACCGATGTTCAGTTTGGGTTCCGCCAGGACCACTCAGCTCTAGACCTCATTACAGTCTTGGTCGAAACATTGACAAAAGAGCTGAATTCCAGAGGTGAGGTGAGATTGACTACCCTTGACCGAGTGTGGCATCAAGGAGCCCTAGTAAAATTGAAGTCAGTGGGAATCAGGGGGGAACTCTCCACTAGCTGGAGTCATACCTAGCACAAAGGAAGATGGTTGCAGTTGTTGGAGGTTAATCATCTCAAGCCCAGGAGATCGCTGCAGGAGTTCCTCAGGGCAGTGTCCTGGGCCCAACCATCTTCAGCTGCTTCATCAATGACCTTCCCTCCATCATAAGGCCAGACATGGGGATGTTTGCTGATGATTGCAGTGTGTTCAGTTCCCTTCGCAACTCCTCTGAAAATGAAGCAGTACATGTCCAAATGCAGCAAGACCTGGACAACATGTAGGCTTGGGCTGATAAGTGGCAAGTAACATTCGCACCACACAAGTGCCAGGCAATGACTATCCCCAACAAGCGACAGTCTAACCACCTCCCCTTGACATTCAACGGCATTACCATTGCCGAATCCCCCATCAACATCCTGGGGGGTCACCATTAACTGGACCAGCCACATAAATACTGTGGCTACAAGAGGTCAAAGGCTGGGTATTCTGCCACAAGTGTCTCACCTCCTGACTCCCCAAAGCCTTTTCACCATCTACAAGGCACAAGTCAGGAGTGTGATGGAATACTCTCCACTTGCCTGGATGAGTGCAGTTCCAACAACACAAGAAGCTCGACACCATCCAGGACAAAGCAGCGTGCTTGATTGGCACCCCATCCACCATAAACATTCACTCCTTCCACCACCGGTGCACCGTGGCTGCAGTGTGTACCATCTACAAGAAGCACTGCAGCAACTCGCCAAGGCTCCTTCGGCAGCACCTCCCAAACCCACGACCTCTTCCACCTAGAAGGACAAGGGCAGCAGGTGCATGGGAACACCACCACCTCCAAGTTCCCCTCCAAATCACACACCATCCTGACTTGGAAGTATATTAGCCGTTCCTTCATCAGCGCTGGGTCAAAATCCTGGAACTCGCTACCTAACACCACTGTGGGAGTACCTTCACCACACGGACTGCAGCGGGTCAGGAGGCAGCTCACCACCACCATCTCCAGGGCAATAAATGCTGGCCTTGCCAGCGACGCCCACATCCCGGAATGAATAATAAAAAAGACTGGCAGGATAAAGGACAGGTAAAGAGGGTCTAGTAGGATTGATGGCAATGGGGGAAAGTGCAGCACAATAGAGGTCGTGTGCCTTCAACCTCAGTGAAAAGGACAACATTTTAAAACACATGTTGGGGCCTGGCTGTTGGTCGATTAAAGCACTTAAGTGTATTTTAACTGAATTTGCTGATGTACTTAAGCACTCAGTCAGTTCCTGGTTGAGTACTAGGAAACTGGCAGGACAGTTGGATTTCTAATAGGGCATGAGGCGCAATGATGTGGGTGGTAGTTGGGAGGGGGTTTAGTGGAGAACCCAAGATAGAAGACAAAGTGGCGTTCAAGTATCTGGAGTGATTTCATCGGTTCCCTTTCTGCTCCTTGCTCACGCTAGCTATTGACGATACCAAGTTCTGATTGAAAGGTTTTTGAAATTGCGGATTGGTTGTTTTTTTTTTTTTTTATGGCCACTGGCTGCATGTTGACTACCAGATTCCAGACCTGTTGCGATTTGTTACCATTTCGTGATTATAACATTTCAACCAATCAAGTGTAAGCTTGACAAAAACTTGCATGCATAGATGTGAAGCATGGGCAGTGGAACAGGCTAAACACACAACAGCATCTCTTTTATACACACGCATAAAATCCTCATTTTAAAAGTTTGACATTTCTACACAGTTAAGATCAAATCACCGAGAGAGCAAAAGTAATATTCAGCAGGTCAGACAAACACAAGCCACCGATATTGTTCAGATTCCTGCAACGTTTGTCTCACTATTTAGCTGTACTTTTATTACATAGTATGAACAGCACACAACGGGTCTGTGTCAGGGTTTATGCGCCACACGAGCCTCTGCCCATCCCTCCTCATCTAACCATCAGCATATCCTTCTATTCCTTTCTCCCTCGTACTTGTCCAGCTTCCACTTGAATGCATCGATGCTATTCACCTCAACTGCTCCTCGTGGTAGCAAGTTCCACTGAATAAAGAAGTTTCGCTTGAATTCCCTACTGGACTTATTAGTGACTATTTTATATTTATGGCCCCTAGTTCTGGTCTCCCCCACAAGTGGAAACAGCCATTCTACATCTACCCCATCAAACCCTTTTGTAATCTTAAAGGCCTCTATCAGGTCACCCATCGGCCTTCCATTTTCTAGACAAGAGAGTCCCAGCCTGTTCAATCTTTCCTGATGGATACCATAACTGAGGAGTTATACCCAAGTTATAGTATCATCCTTGTAAAATTCTTTTGCACCTTCAGTGCCTCTATATCCTTTTTATAATCTGGTGACCAGAACTGTTCACAGCCCTCCGTGTGATCTAACCAAGGTTCTATACAATCTGTACAGCAGATCCCTCTGCTCTGCTCCCCGTTTTAGACACTTGTTTTCCAAGGTGTGTGGGGCCTCATTCTTCCTACCAAAATGTACAACCTCACACTTATCTATAATTGAAGTTCATGCGCCAATTACACATCCATTCTGCAAGTTTATTCATGTCTTCCTGTATTTTGTCACAGTCCTCCTCTGTATCAACTATGCCCCCCCAAAAAAAGTGTCCACAAATTTTGAAATTCTACTTCAGGTTTCCTGACTCCAAATTGTTTATGTAAATGGTGAAAAACAGTGCTCTAGCACCAATCGCTGTGGAACACCACTTCCCACATCGTCAGTCTTTAACCCCTACTCTGTTTCATTTTGTAGCCAGCTTCCTATCCATTCTGTTACTTGTCCCCCGACTCCACATGTTGAGAGTTGAGTCTACTACCTTATCGAAGGCCTTTTGAAAATCCAAATATATTATGTCTACCACATTACCCTGGTCTACCCTGTTACTTCTTCAAAGAATTCAATAAGGTTGGTCAAGCCTAACCTTCCCTTTTGAAATCCTTGCTGCCGATTATTATATTTTCAGTTTTTAGATATTTTTCTATTACTCTTTTGAGTAAGAATTCTATTTCTTTCCCACCACCGATGTTAAGCTAATTGGTCTATAGTTCCCTACTTGTTCTCTCTCTCTCTTTAAATATAGGAATCACATTAGCTGTGTGTATATATGTGCCTCTGCTCTCTCTTCGCAACTTCTTTTAAGATGCGCGGATGCAATCCATCGGGACCATGGGTCTTATCCTCGTGTAGAAATATGAACTGGTGAATTGTGTAAAATAGTTGCCTTTAGAAAATGGTCGAAGACTGCGAAAACTGCAGCCAGTGAGATCTCAAATAAACAAAACCTTGAAGCTGGGGGCCTAGGGCTGCTCAATTAACAGTTAACAGGCCTGCAAGAGATGACAAGCTTGCAGGATGATCGAGTCTACGACAATAATTAACTCAAGATAAGGGTGACAATCTAGTCTAACGGTCGAGCAGTCGCAAATCACATAATAAGGGCCCTCTGGAATTCCCTAAACGACCAAGGATACCGCATTGGCTAAGGATGGACACATCTCAGACAAAATGGCCGAATCTGCACACGGCACATAGGCAGTAAAAAGAGATATAAAAGGGAGCCAAGAGCTAGTTTAGCAGCGAGAACCTAGGAATCACACTCGAGAAGGGAGGAGCCACAAGTCCGGGACTTGTTGGCGGACACCAGCGCGAAGGCTGATCAACTTTCAAACGAGTAATATTGTTTTAAGCTAGCACACATGGGAAGTGAGCCCTGTGTCATTTTCCTTGCAAGTTATTCAAACAACTTGTTAACCAATAAAGTACTGAATGTATGCAACTTAGAGTCCGGCCGACATTTGACACTCTGAACGAAGAACCATAATTGTTGAACTGTTGTTGAGCTGACTACTTACTAGCTCAATAGATAGAAACATAGAAGACAGGAGCACGAGTAAACCATTCGGCCCCTCGAGCCTGCTCCACCATTTAATGAGATCATGGCTGCTCATCCAAATTCAGTACCCTGTCCCTGCTTTCTCCCCATATCCCTTGATCCCTTTAGCCTTAAGAAATATATCTAACTCCTTCTTGAATATATTTAATGAATTGGCCTCAACTGCCTTGTGTGGTAGAGAATTCCACAGGTTCACCACTCTCTGGGTGAAGAAATTCCTCCTCATCTCTGTCCTAAATGGCTTACCCCTTATCCTTAGACTGTGACCCCTGGTTCTGGACTCCAGGAACATCCTTCCTGCATCTAGTCTGTCTAGTCCTGTTAGAATTTTATAAGTTTCAATGAGATCCCCTCATTCTTCTAAACTCTAGCGAATATAAGCCCAATCAACCCAATCTCTCTTCATACGTCATTCCTGCCATCCCAGGCATCAGTCTGGTGAATCTTCGCTGCACTCCCTCCATGGCAAGAACCTCCTTCCTCAGATAAGGCGACTAAAACTGCACACAATACTCAAGGTGTGGTCTCACCAAGGCCCTGTACAACTGCAGTAAGACACCCTTGCTCCTGTACTCGAATCCTCTCACTATGAAGGCCAACATACCATTTGCCTTCTTAACCACCTGCTGCACCTGCATGCTTACCTTCAGCGACTGGTGCACAAGGACACCCAGGTCTCGTTGCACTTCCCCTTCTCCCAATCTATTGCCGTTCAGATAATAATCTGCCTTCCTGTTTTTGCCACCAAAGTGGATAACCTCACATTTATCCACATTATACTGCATCTGCCCAATCACTCAACCTGTCCAAATCATACTGGAGTTTCTCTGCATCCTCCTCACAGCACACAAGCCCACCCAGCTTTGTGTCGTCTGCAACCTTGGAGATAGTGAATTCGGGACAACACACTCTAACTTTCATTAGTTTATCAATTATCTCGTCCCTTTTTATCTTAAATGTCTTTATATCTTTTTTGATCTCTTCTAATGTCATGTCCACCATTGTCTCCCTAGTAAATACTGAGGCAAAGTTATTATTTAATATTTGTCATTTTGCCGTCATTACCTGTGAGTTTATCCTGTACCTCTTAGTGGCCTATCCCTATTTTTCTTTTGTTATTTGTGTCTGTAGAATACTTTACGGTTTCCTTTCATAGTACTTGATAATTTAATTTTGTCGTTTCGCTTTGCCTTATCGCAACCTTCTTGTATTCCTTTTGTCATCCTCTCCTTTGTTATGTATGCTGTACTTAATGTATGCCTATTTCTTTATTCATCCATGGTGTGTCATTACTGGCTAGTTGTTTCTTGCTTTTTAGTGGGATATATTTCTCCTGGACACCACTGATCATTTTAAACTGCTGTTCTATTTCTTTGTCAGTAAATTTTTTCCAGTTTCGTTTCCTAGTTCCATTCTCATCACCTTAAAAATTAGCTTTTTCCCAATTTATTACTTTGTTCTTTGTCTTACTTATTTCCTTCTCATTCTTTATCTTAAACTTTATTTTCTTGAGATCACTATTGCCTACTTCTCATCTGTTTTGGTTCATTTCCCATTACTAGACCCAACAGCGCTCCCTCTCGTTAGGCTCATTACATACTGGGCAAGAAAGAAGTCCTGCACACATTGTAAAAACTCCATTCCCTGGACCCTACAGGTTTCACCATTTCTGGAATTTTATTTGTTCATTTGTTTTCTTTTAAACAGAGTGTCGGGTAGCATCTCTATTTCACAGAACAATTCATCCACTTTCTGCTCATTTGGATTTGCAGTTCAGGCCAGACTGATGCAAGAGAATCTACTTCTGAATCTGCTGTTGTGTGACCCATTACTGGTGCAAGCCAAAGATGTTGCACCCGAATGTCACTTTTCTGCAGTGTACTGTATTGACTTGATTGTCAAAGCCCATTGTCAGCAGTGCCATGGGAAGTTTACATACAGGCCCTATATAAATGCAAGTTACGTTGTTCACCCTTAACAGCCATTTTGACTAATATGAAGCAGGTTTATTTTACGAATTCCCTCAATGTCATGCATCACCTCTTCCTATTCTTCAGCAGTACTTGAGCAACAGGCAGACTTCCTGGATTCGTCAAGCCTTCCTTGCATGGTGAAAGTAAACCCGATAGACATTTAACAGTAAACAGTGGAGCACTTGGATTTGATTCTAGGTAATGGTACCAGAGTCCTGCGTTTAGCAAAACCTTTTACTGCTAAGATTGGCCCATGCTGTTTAATATTTGAACGTCCATATTTACTATGTCACTATTATACTTGTATTAAAAGGCCAGAAATGAAAACTAGCAGTTAGAACAAGGATTTGTTCCCCCTGACCTTCTTTGAGCTAAAGCAATTTCTTTGAAGTAATGCAAATAAAATGTCAACAATCTTTACACCTTGATTGGCAATGGAATAATAATCGGTAACAGTTGCATTTCCTTTCCTGCATTTCAACCAGGCCGAGTGACACAGGACAACAGTTGGAAATCACATTAATCTGTTGAAGCTGCATATATTAACAATTTAAATTACAGTGCCTTCCCCCAAGGGGAATCATCACTATTTGCTAATTAATCAACAAACCTTCTGGTTCTCACACATAGAGAGTGTCCATAGCCCACCATTTTGTACTTGGTGAAAGAGCACCTCCATTTTAAACAATTTTACAAAACTAATTATTTGTCACAATAGCCACTGGGCCACAGGAGTACCAGTAACATGCAAGAACCAATCCTGCATGCTGTCAGTCCAATATATCTGTTTGTGACAAATCAACTACAGGAAAAAGGTAAGAAAGTTGTATGGCACAGGGCCATTTTGAAAACTATAAAATGGGAACTACCTCAGACAAAATCGGAAAGAAAAAGTGATAGTGGACAAACAATGGGAAGCTTTCAAACAGATAATTATGGCACAAAAAAAATATTGGCCCGGATTTTGCGTGGAGACCAACGGTAATGGCGCTCACCGTTATTACGGAGAAAAGCGGACAGCAACTTCCGGCACCCGCACATGTAAAAGCAGAAATGCGTGATTTGCTGTCAGAGATATCCCGCTTCTCCGCAGGGTGCGTAACAACAGTCCTCACTGATAGACTCGGCATTGAAAGACATGCAATGGTGTGAACTTGGGTACTTGCCCACTAGTTCCCACTAAAGATGCCAGAAAATTACGGCTGGCATGTTCAGGAGCAAGTGAATTTTTAAACAGTGTTATAAACACAAAAGAACAATTAGAGTAAAGCTGATCAGAGCGCAAAAAAATAAATCTTACAAAGGATGAAGGGAAGGGATATTTGCTAAATGTGTACTTTGTCTCCATTATCAAAAAAGTGCGATGGTGGGTAAGAAAGGGTATAGAAGAGGAAATTGCAGAAGCTATGACTATTATTTCAAATATCCTTGGATTTGAGGTTGTGCCAGATGACTGCCAATTTAGCACCTCTGTTCAAAGGAAAGGATCACTGGTAACTACAGAACAGTCAGCCTAACCTCAATAGTAGGCACATTTCATGGGGTTATAGTTCAGGATAAAATTAAGACTTAGAAAGAGATGGCTTAAATTAAGGACAGCTAACACGTTTGTAAAATGCAAGTTTAATTTAATTGAGTTCTTTGAGTTAATAACTGGCTATATTGATAAAGGAAATGCAGTGGGATTATGTATATGGGGTTTTTAAAAAGGCATCTGATAAGGGGGTTTGTTAAAATTAAGACACATGGTATTGAAAGAGAATGTAGTAGTATGGGTGTGAAATTGGCTAAAGAACAGCAAAGAGAATGCAGCGATTAATGGATGTTTTTCCAGACTTGAGAGATGCAAACAGTGGTGTTCCCGAGGGGTTAGTGTTAGGATCATTGCTCATTATATAAAAATGATCTAGTTTCTGGTACAACTTGCATTTATATAGCACCCTTAACGTAGTAAAATACTCCAAGGTGCTTTACAGGAGCGTTAACAAAATCTGACACCAAGCCACACAAGGAGAAATTAGTTCAGGTGACCAAAAGCTTGGTCAAAGAGGCAGGTTTTAAGGAGTGTCTTAAAAGGAGAGAGGGGTTGTGAGGCAGAGAGGATATAGGAAGGGAATTCCAGAGCTTAGGGCCTAGGCAGCTAAAAGCACAAAATCAAAATCTGCAGACAAAAAAGGAGACTGTGGTTAACTGGTCTATGAAAACTGTGATTCAGGAGAGCAGACAGATTAGTAGATTGCACAGATGCATAGAAATGTGAACTGATACATTTCAAGAGGACCTTTAGACTAAAATGGAAAAACTTCAGGGAAAAAGAGCAGACACGCCTAGGGGTCAGATACATAAATCTGTAAACAGAGAGAAGTTGAAAAATGGGATTCAAGGTTTTATAAATAGCAGCATAGAGTACAAAAGGTATTGTTAACTAAATCTGTACAATTCATTGGTTAGGTCAGTTAGAATACTGTATTCAATTTTGGATGACCATTTTAGGAAGGATGCCAATGCTATTGAGACGGTGCAGCAAAGATTTGATACCGGGAATGAGAGGCTTTAATTATCAGGCAAAATGGTAACCACCTGTGTTCTGCTGAAATTAGCCCCAGTTTAACAGGAGGTCTGACAGAGGTGTTCAATATTATAGGAGATTTAAGGGATGATTTGATAGAGGCATTTAAAAATAAAGAGGCAGATAGAAACAGATTGTTTCCAGTCATTCAAGTGTATTGTAAAGGGACACATATGATTGAATGCAAGAGATTCAGGACAATCAGCAGGAGAAACTCGTTCACAGAGGGTTGTGGCTGTGGAAGGCAATACAGGAAACTTTCTGCTATCCGGCACTGAGCTGTTGCCGTCCCATCAAAACTGCCAGACAAACCAGCGCTAATGTTGAAACATACGGAGATTTTGAGCTCCGTATCTGGCAACAAACAGTCGGCTGTACCTTGCAAGCGTCTCTGTAACTTAGTAACAGTTTCAGCAAGACCTTGCAGAGCCTGACTGGTGAAAAAAAAAGCAACGAAAAGAAAAAAAAACTAACGAAACGGCTCCTGATTTTTGCCGGTGGCTCGAGCATTCCGGACAGTTAACCTCCGGATAAACCAAAGTTTCCTGTACCAGAGACAGTGTCTGATGCAGAGACCATGTCAACATTTAATAGGCCAATTAGCTGGATGAAAGAATGGGGAATAATAGGATGCAGGAACAGAGTGGGCACGAGATTAGAACTGCTGTTCGTGTGGACGATAAACAGCAACATGGACTGGTTAGGCCTAAAAGGTCTGTTTCCATGTTATAATTTCATAATCATAATCAACTTTGTCATTGTTAGTGCACAAGTGCAGTACAACGAAATGTAGGCTTGCGGCTCCCGAGAGTGTACATTTAGATTAAGACATTTAAACATTCAACATACATTTGGCTTGTAATACATTAACATAACCATAATAAAGTGCATTGGCAGATGTGTAATGTAATTCTATGTAATGTTACAGTATATGGGGTTTTGATCAGGTAAATTGGGAAAAACTATTTCCAGTCAACTAGGGTCAGTAACTAGAAAGCATAAAGTTAGGATCATCACCAAAAGAACAAAGTGAAGTGTTAGGAAACATTTTTTGTACTAAACAAACTTGTTTAGAATGCAAGTTCAAGCAAAATACAAATTTAAGGAAAATAATCACCACAAATATGACAAAACAAATGAAAATCTAAAACAAAAAACTCAGTTGAGGTTCACTGATGAAATCAATAGCAAACAAACCAGCTTAAATTTAGTCAAGTGAAAGCAAACATAACTGAAAGCACTTCCCTTTGGACTAGTTTCTTTCAAACCTAGGGTTTTCCAGTTCTAGCTTTAATAAAAATCTACCGTGAGAACTCTAATTAACTTACCACAGAACTTGCAGGGTGTTTTAGTCGATTTAACACTTGCTCAAAACAAGTTGCGTATACTGAAATGTAAAGGTTGTTCCCTACCATCACAACTGGAAGGTTACATCAGACTTTAGTGTTCTGCAGCATGCCCTGCCTGCATGGCTTTATCTAGAGGCTAAGAAATTGAAGTTTTTCCACAAGATGCTCATCAGTCCTATTATGAATAGGACAAGTGGTTTAAGGTGGGAAAATCGTGCGCGCGCAGGGGAAGAAAGAAGAAAAAAAAAATCACAGGATCTGGTGAAAGTCACAGGGACGCTTACAGCCGGCAAGGACTCCAGTCCCCAGCACGGTTTTAAATTAGAAAAGGAATTGAAGTGCGTGGGAGCAGTACAAAGCTGAGGACATGTTCAGACCGTTAAAAGCGACCAGTTACTGAAGCAGCTCGCCTGGTAGTTAGTTCACGCTCAGCCTCCAAACAAATCATTGCCGTTAAAAAGTAATTGTGTGAAGCACTTGGACATGAAAAGGTGCTTTCTAAACAATAGCACTGTAGCATTATATAAACCACTATTAAGCTACAAACTCTCCAAAATATTTGCTCTGTCGCTAGTTTCTAGTCCTGAAGAACTTGGTTTCCCCCTTCCGTACAAATGCAGCTGATATTTCCAAAGCAAAACATTTTAAAACACAAACACTTCCATTTATAAATGTACATGTACAAAATTAGGGCTCATGGGATTGGGGGTAATATACTAGCATGGATTGAGGGCTGGTTAACAGACAGAAAACAGTAGAAATAAACAGGTCATTTTGGGGTTGGCAGGCTGTAACTAGTGAGGTACCGCAAGGATCAGTGCTCAGGCCTCAGCTATTCACAATCTATATCAATGATTTGGATGAGGGGACCAAATATAATATATTCAAGTTTGCAGATGCCACAAAGCTGGGTGGGAATGTAAGTTGTGAGGAGGATGCAAAGAGGCTTCAAGGGGGTATAAACAGGCTAAGTGAGTGAGCAAGAACATGGCAAATGGAATATAATGTGGAGAAATGTGAAGTTATCTACTTTGGCAGGAAAAATAGAAAAGCAGAGTATTTTTTAAATGGTGAGAGATTGGGAAATGTTGGTGTTCAGAGGGACCTGGGTGTCCTTGTACACGAATCACTGAAAGTTAACATGCAGGTACAGCAAGCAATTAGGAAATTTCTTCACTCAGAGGGTGGTGAATCTTTGGAATTCTCTACCCCAGAAGGCTGTGGCGGCTCAGTCATTGAGTATATTCAAGACAGATCGATAGATTTTTTGGATATTACGGGAATCAAGGGATATGGGGATAGTGCAGGATGTTGGAGTTGAGGTCAAAGATCAGCCATGATCGTATTGAATGGCGGAGTAGGCTCGAAGGGCCAAATGGCCGACTCCTGCTCCTATTTATGTTCTTATGAATGGATTGAACCGATAACCAAAATGCACACAACAGCACCATGCAGGTCTGTAGCACACTCCCACATCTCAGAATGTAACGTTTCACATGCAATCATCTTGGATGACGGGCTGAATGTCAATGTTTATTTGGTGATGCGTCAAAGGTTTAGCAGATACTCAAGGCAAGACACAAAGCTGCTTATATGAAAAGCCTGCATCCTCTGGTTGCAAGTTTCAACTTGAAAGCACTAAAAGCTCTATACAATTAAAATATACAGTTGCAAACAGCTCACGTGCTCCCCCAAACTTTGGCAGAATTATCAGGCAACCATTTCTATGTAAGATTCTCTCCACAAAGAGTTGAAGGATCGCATTTAGTGTGTGTGTCTAGGACTGTAATTCTATTGTTTGGAAAAAAAATCACCTGGATTAGTCACAGCAAAAATGCCAAAAGGCATGAAATTCATAGCTGAATTCATGAACAGCCAGAGATATCTTTTTATGGTATCCTTACAACTTTATTTACCAAGCAAAAGTGTTTGTTATATATTGAGAAGAGGGGAAAAGGAGGAGGAAGAAGGAGAACAGCGTGGTGCAAGAGTTTCCTAGTTGGTAGTGCTCCATGGAGTCACGGGCACTGGCATTAGCAGGTATAAACTTAACAGTCCTGTGTGTCTTCGAGTACTGTTTGACAAAAGTCAGTTGTGAAGGAAGTCAAAATCAGCAGTACTGCGAACTGAAGTAGTCCAAACTAGCTGGAGGTGCTGGAAGCAGGAAGGATATTTAAGCTGCATGCACGCCTGCTAAACTGTCAGTCAGCTGGTTCGGAGCAGTTTTGTTTAACATTGCTCACCTTGAACATATGTGGCTCTATGCTGGAAATGGAGGGAGGAATACCATCAAGGCTTTGCTGGGATGCACTGGAGTGCAGCGTGGAGGGCCGAGTACTAGGCTGTCCATTGAAAAGGACCCAGACAGCAAAACCTGAGCTCTGTGACTTCTGCAACAATGCCATACGAATGTCCAATCGACTGACGCAAGTGCACAAGAATTAGCTATGAATAATACTTCCCCGCATATGCTTCGAGAAATCATGAACGCACTGGAGAGCAGGGAAACTAGATGGGAGCTTGAGCACCATTTTTAGTGAAAACTGCTGCTGGGACAAAAATCACCCAACAAGTTAAAAAAAATTCCAAGTACAGTACAAAATCAAATAAAAACAAAGATTAAATAGACTGCATTATGAGTTTTAAAAAATGGATATACTTCAGCACTTCAGGTAGGTCACAGTAGCTCGTGCTGCACTCAATTCTTAAGCACATAATCTGAAGTTTTTTTTATACTGAATATTTGCTCGAGAAAACGCAAGGCTGAAAATTCCAGTTACGCGGCGAGAGCAGAGTAAACCAACGAGCCGTTTCTTTCCCCTCCATATTGTTCCACAAGTATTAAATGTACTGAAGCAAACTGCACGCTCGCTGCTAAGCTATTTAGAGCCCTTGAAGGAACTGAAATATCCTGGTAGGTTTTGGTGAAACTGAAAACCAAAAAAAAAAGCTACCTAACCCAAATGCAAGTTGGTTTATTTGGTCTCATTTTAGATCAGCGCTGTCCAGTCCTTCAAGAAAATTGACTTCAAGTGCTTGCACATCCATACTTCAAATAATTTTTAAAGTTGAAAACAGACTTCCCAACTTGATGAATACCACCTTTAAAGGCTTTGAATCACCCATCTTTACTGTATGGATATTTTAGGTATTTATGCAAACTAAAATGTTAACAAAATTGTTATGGGATAGATATTGCAGGGGAAATGGAGAGATAGTCTGGTAAGACCAAACATTGACGGACTGTTTTCTTCAGCTCCAGCACAGCCTAGGCAATTATAGTCCCAAATTTTGAATGTTGAGATAAAATCTAGGAGGATCCCAAAAAGCTTGTGATGAGTAACAGTTTCTTCATGGCTCGTGATGAGACACTCCAGATTGACAATGATTAGCCCCTGTCTAGACTAAGGTACTGTGTATGTAAATCTGAAGAAACTCAAGGCTGAAATTAATTTGTCAACTATGTAAAGTTGACCTGCTTTCTTTTTTTAAAAAAAGCAAAGGCTTTCCAATACAGCTTGGCTTTTTTGTTGTTGCCTACTTTGAGAAACCAAGGCTGCATTATACCATGGAATTAAATCAAAAGTAATGAAAATACATAACTGATAGCACAGATGCAATGTCGTTGCTCGAAAGTCCTTCCACTGCTTTGCAAATTCAAGTTAAACTTCTGCTTTTAAAGTACATAGGTGATTCTGCCTGATCAAAACAGTTCCATTTACATATTCAAACAGCTTTAAGATCATTAGAGTTCAGTATGCCCAGAAGAACCAAGGCAGCAAATCTTTCCTAAAGTTATACAATGTCATTAAAAACAGCGCCACTTCTCAAATCATCACTGCCAAGTTTCATCAGTTCCACAGAATCATTAAAAACAGAGAAACAGTTTGCATATACAAAACAGCAGCCTTTATACAACCATACGATTATGAATTTTTCACACATGCCATCCCGAGCAAAGTGTGTCCATTTGGAAGTAGTTTTGTGCTATGGATAGACAAGCATCAAGGACGACATGAATATTGTCCTAGAATCATTTACAGTCGTAGGAATCTTACAAACAGGAGACTATTTCCAGCAACTATAGGCAGAACTGAAATCAGATCCAAGAAGTGAAAGGACAACTAAAGTACCAAAAATGAGATGAGGCGGAAGAGAAACCAAAGAAATTGAGTCATTACCATTCTCTTCTTGGACTTAGATGAGGGGACAGAGTGTAACGTATCCAAGTTTGCCAACGATACAAAGCAAGGCGGGAAAGTAGGCTGTGAGGAGGACGCAGAGGCTGCAGAGATATAGACAGCTGAAGTGAGTGGGCAAGAAGGTGGCAGATGGAGTAGAATGTGGGGAAATGTGAAATTATCCACTTTGGTAGGAATAGAAAAGCAGAATGTTTTTATTTTTATTTTAAAGTGAGATACCAGTAAATGTTGGTTTGCAGAGGGATTTGGGTGCCCTTGTACACAAATCAGAGTTAACATGCAGGTACAGCAAGCAATTAGGAAGGCGAATGGTATGTTAGCCTTTATTGCAAGGGGGTTGGAGTATATAAGGAAGTCTTGCTGCAATGATATAGGGCCCTGGTGAGACCACACCCGGAGTACGGTGTACAGTTTTGGTCTCTTTACCCAAGGTAGGATGTACTTGCCTTAGAGGGGGTGTAATGGAGGTTCACTAGATTGATTCCTGGGGTGAGAGGGTTGTCCTATGAGGAATGAGCAGACTAAGCCTATATTCTCCAGAGTTTAGAAGAATGAGAGGGTGACCTCGTTGAAACGTATAAAATTCTTAGAGGGCTTGACAGGGTAGATGCTGAAGGCCGTTTCCCCTGGCTGGAGAATCTAGAATTAGGGGTCACAGTCTCAGGATAAGGGGTCGGTCATTTAGGACTGAGATGAGAAATTTCGTCTCTGGGAGGGCTGTGGATCTTTGGAATTCTCTACCTCGGAGGGCTGTGGGTGCTCAGTCGTTGAGTATATTCAAGGCTGAGAGCGATAGATTTTTGGGCACGAAGGGAATTGAGGGGGGTTATGGGGATATGGCGGGAAAGTAAGGGTATGAGCCATGATCTTATTGAATGTTGGAGCAGGCTCGAGGGACCATATAGATTACTCCTGTTCCTATTTGTTATGTTCCCCAAAGTTTTTTTTTTTGGGGGGGGGGGGGGGGGGGGGGGGCCAGTGTGAAGAGATAGTGGAGAACATCACCTTGACTCAGCTGGTAACTGGTAGAATAGATAAGGGAGAACCAGTGGATGTGGTGTATTTGGACTTTCAAAAGGCTTTCGATAAGGTCCCGCATAAGAGATTAGCGTAACGTTAAGGCACATGGGATTGGGGGCAAGGTAGTGACTTGGATAGAGAACAGGTTGGCAGACAGAAAGCCAAGAGTTGGAATAAACGGGTCTTTTTCCGAATGGCAGGCAGTGACTAGTGGGGTACCGCAGAGATCGATCCTTGGACCCCAGCTATTCACAATATATATTAAATGATCTAGACGAGGGAACTAGATGTAATATCTCCAGGTTTGCAGACGAGACAAAGCTGGGTGGGCGTGTGTGCTGTGAGGAGGATGCCAAGAAACTCCAGGATGATTTGGACAGGTTGGGAGATTGGGCAGAAGCATGGCAGATGCAATATAACGTGGATAAATGCGACGTTATCCACTTTGGTGGCAAAAACAGGAAGGCAGATTATCTGAATGGCAATAGATTGGGAGAAGGGGAAGTACAACGAGGCCTGGGTGTCCTTGTGCACCAGTCGCTGAAGGTAAGCATGCAGGTGCAGCAGGCGGTTAAGGCGGCAAATGGTATGTTGGCCTTCGTAGCGAGAAGGTTTGAGTACAGGAACAAGGACGTCTTGCTGCAGTTGTACAGGGCCTTGGTGAGACCACATCTTGAGTATTGTGGGCCGTTTTGGTCGCCTTATCTGAGGATGTTCTTGCCATGGAGGGTGCGAAGATTCACCAGACTGATACCTGGGATGGCAGGAATGACGCATGAGGAGAGATTGGGTCGATTGGGCTTATACTCGCTGGAGTTTAGATGAGAGGGGATCTCATTGAAACTTATAAAATTCTGACAGGACTGGACAGACTAGATGCAGGAAGGATGTTCCCGATGGTCGGGGAGTCCAGAACCAGGGGTCACAGTCTTAAGGATAAGGGGGAAGCCATTTAGGACAGAGATGAGGAGGAATTTCTTCACCCAGAGAGTGGTGAACCTGTGGAATTCTCTACCACAGAAGGCAGTAGAGGCCAATTCATTAAATATATTCAAGGAGTTGGATATATTTCTTAAGGCTAAAGGGATCAAGGGATATGGGGAGAAAGCAGGGACAGGGTACTGAATTTGGATGATCAGCCATGATCTCATTGAATGGTGGAGCAGGCTCGAGGGGCCGAATGGCCTACTCCCGCTCCTATCTTCTATGCTTCTATGGTCGCACTCTGGCATTTGGGTCAAAGGTTATGACTTTGACCCAAACAGCAGAAGCCTGACCTTGTAAACTAACCCGACACTCCCTTTGACTGGGACATTAAACAGAGGCCCAACCCACCTCCCTGTTCAGTGGTTTAGATGCATATTAAAGATTCCATGGCACTATTCAAAGTTAGCCCCGGTCAACATTAATATTATAACCAAACGCAGCCAGGGGCCCCAGTAATCCCAACAGTGCACACTCGGGTGCTGGCTGATGGACATCACAGCCTGGGCCTATTATTGTCAACAGTTGAATCGACCGCCAACATTCACTGGGCAAGCTCACACAGGAAGCACAACCACTCAAGATTGATGAAATCACATCATCATACAAATGACCACAATCAGGACAGGAGCAACAAAAAAAAAAAACAGGAGAAACTTGGAAGGAGATAGAATTTAAAACTAAGCAATTCCTGGTACATTGCAATGGTCAGCTGGTATATCGAAATTAAACAGGCCATTCGGCCAACCAGTCCATGCTCCACTCGAGCCTCCTCTCGTTTTAACTCATCTAAGTCTATCAGCGTAACCCTCTATTCCCTTCTCCCTCATATGTTTGTCCAGCTCCCCCTTAAATGCATCTATACTATTCACTTCAACCACTCCCTGTGGTAGAGTTCCACATTCTCTTTGGGTAAAGACGTTTCTTCTGAATTCCCTGTTGGATTTCTGATGACTATCTTATATTGATGGCCTCTAGTTATGCTCTTCCCCACAAGTGGAAACATTCTCTCTGTATCCACTCTATCAAAACCTTTCATTATTTTATAGACCTCTATTAGGTCACCCCTCAGCCTTTTTTGAGAGGAGAGACCCAGCCTGTTCATCCTTTCCTGATGTGTAACCACCCTCGCATTTCTGGTATCATCCTTGTAAATCTTCTCTACACCTTCTCCAGTGCCTCTATATCCTTTTTATAATATGGTGACCAGAACTGTACGCAGTACTCCAAGTGTGGTCTAACCAAGGTTCGATACAGGTTTAGCATAACTTCCCTACTTTTCAATTCAATCCCTCTAGAAATAAACCCCAGTGCGAAATAGGTTGCCCAATATATTTTTCCACAATGATAAATACTGTTCACATTTTATGAAACAAAACATTTGATTGGTAAATACTTACTGCAAGTTACTACACTATTCAATAATCCCACTACTGACAAGTCATTTGAAGATTCTTCAAATCCAGCAACATAAAGCTCATTATGAACCCAGTGTCTGAAGACTTTAATCATGGCTTCCTCTAAAACACAAGCCCCTGGCAATGAGGCCGCGACAGCACGTTTGCCAAATTAAACAACTTGCACATTTTCTAAATTATATCATACAATTGGATAATTAAATTGAGCATAATTTCCATCCCTGCAGCATACGCAACATCACAGAGCTAACCTTGGAACATAAACATCCATGTGCAATAAACAGTGGAGCTAAGTTGGTCACCTGCCGTCTCTTTGAAGTTCGGAAATAGGGACTAGCTACTCTACTGCTATGGATTTCAGACCAGTAACTGTACAATGCAACACAGGGCCAGCTCACACCTCTTGGCATTATATCACTTTGATGTGCACACAGTAATATAATGATCCCATTATTCAGCTCAAATGCAGTAAACCAAATTACGAGGTGAATGGATTTTTTTTTATTCCAGCAGGCCCACTTTTTAGGGAAAAAAAATGGCAACATCGAACCATTACCAGTGGGTATTTAATCTCTGGAATTTGGCCAAATGTTTTGCGCATTAAAATATTGACTTGAAATTAATAGTGGAGAGAGATTTGAAAAGAATTAACATTACAAAGAACCAAATAATTATCAATTACAAAACTATTATTGGAGAATGCGTGTGCCGCCTACTTACAGGAACAATAAGTCCTTGCCAATAGAATACATTTGTGTCATCCACTTGGATATTACGGAAATTCTTCATTCCAGACGAGCGGATTTCATCAAGTTCCTGTAAAAACACAGGTAGAATACTGAGAACTGTGCTACAGCAGGAGACAGCGTTTGTTCATTCCTTTCCCTCTACCAGTCGCCATATAGTCAAGGAGCCAACTTGTGAAAAGTGGCTGAATACATCCACTTTTTTGTTGTTGAGTAGTTAACAATTTTTTTTAAAATTGAATGCTACTAGTTTCCAAAATCTACAATAATCGCTGCAATACTGATGGCAATCATATTCACATTAAAACCACAACAATAATATGCTTGCATTCCACAAGATAGGAAATAATGCAATATGGCTTTTGTTCCTTTTTTACATAAAGTTTGTACACAGCTGTACGTGAACAAAACTCTGAAATGAGAATCAATGAGAGAAGAGCCATACTTTGATTTTATAGGAGGAAGAGTTTTTTTTGTTACACACATGGGAAGTGAACACAGAAATCAAATGAAAGGAAGCGGTCTTGCTACTCGGATACTTACATGATATAGCCCTTGAAAGTTCAGAATTGGCTTCAATCTGGTCATCTTCAAGTAGTTCAATAATTCCCAACAGAAAAGTTGCTTTATCGATAAGATTTGGGGACTTCAATTCTCGGTACTTAGTAAGGTCTTAGTACTCAAAGAAAAGGAGCTCCAATTCTGGCAAGAATGAAGGGGAAGGGCAGCTTGCATGAAAATGTGATTAGAGTAGGTGGCTCGAGGGGAAAAACACCAGCATAAATTTGATGGGTCGTATGGTCTGTTCCCACGCGGTAATGTTTTATGATTCTTTATAATAAATTGACACACGAGGAAACTAAAAGCAATTCCTTTATGATTCTGTGGCACACCTGGATCCTAGAATCCAGTTTGCTGCTCCTCTCTTGATGCTTTTCATTTTAGTTGCATTGCCAGCGCTGCCTGCTGCTCACCGCTTGTCAAAAAAAAAAGCCAAGACCCTGAACTCCCAGTCTCGCTCAAGGAAAACGGCACTTCCTAATCCCCGAGCACAGTGCTTGTGACTGCAGCTGTAGGCAACCGCACTATGAAATCCAAAGGTCGAATGCCACGTGTTGGCCACCACGGACGTGAAGCAGTAATCAATAAAACTAACACGCTGAACTATATTGTCGCATCAGTGGAGTGCAAGTTTGAAGTAGCTGTGCTTAAGTGGTATACTGTTCTAGTCAGGCTGCATCTTGAATAATGGTCAGTTCTCGTCAGTGAGTCACAGCAGAAATGGCCACGCCCAGGAGCAGTGCAGAGAAATGCATAAAGCTGATGCCCAGTGTCAGAGCTCAGAGTTACGAGGGCAGGTTAGAAAAGCTCAGGCTCCTCAATCGTGAAGAGGCAGAGAGGAGACCTTATAGGAGGTGTGCAAGTTACTAAGTGGGATAGAAAAGGTAAATCCATGGCACTATTCCAAGTTAAACCATGACAGCAAGGCAAGGAGATAGAGGCACAAACCAATAAATGCAAGATGAGGACTGATATTAAGAAACACTATATAGATAATTATTAACCAGAATAATCTCTAGGTAGGGTAATGGAGGAAGTTAGTTGCCACGATAGGTGGAATGTATGCGATAGGTTTCTACCGAAGGATGGGTTAAATGGGCAAACTTTGTTCGCAATTTATATTTGTGACAAGAAAACCTTGTTTCAATATAATAATTTTTTTTTTTTAATTTTGTCCCTTTGACCCTTTCCCCCCCCCCCCCCCCCCCCCAAAGTGGTAGACCGTAAAGATGGACAGGCCACATGGGTGAACAGTACTTCACCCCGTGTCCATTCTTCATAAGTGAGCTTGGACAACAAGTGTTTGCAGACTATTCAACTACAGATGCATCACAGCGGAGTCTAATCTTGCCCTTACCCAATGTCCACAGATGTATATTTCAAGCAGTGGTAATAATCAGGAGGGTTTCATTTTCCTCCTTTAGACACCCATTGACCAGGAGTCGAAACATTGGCCTTTCTGGTCTGTATGGCACAGAGGTGCATTTAGCCATTAACGCCCCTTATGAACTTTTTGCTTTATCCAGTCCATCTTTTCTTAGTGATTTTGTTACCAATGCTCTGTAGTCGCTGCGAAGGAACAAGGTTAAAATCTGTTGCTATTGGGATACGCACAACATTAAGCAATTTCCCCCCCCCCCCACCTGCTGGTCCTTTGAGGGAAGGTGAATTTTAATTTATACAGGGTGATTAGTTTGCTTATCTTTGCTGCCATGCTAAATGCAAGAACTTTGAACCATATCAAATATATGCAAATATAAACTAAACAGGACACTGGATCGTGTACTGGTAGGCAAAGGGGGTAGATACTTAAAACTATATTATAAATAGAGCAGTTCTCCACTAGCCGAGTCCCACTGCAAACCAATACTGGATTAACACCTTAAAAGCATGTTGTTTCACGGTGAACATTTTCCAAGTGGCAGCCATTACTGATACGAAGCAACTATTGGCTTCTTTGCCACTCAGTAGCTGAAGTGGAAGGGAAGCCAGGATTGTCAACATATATTTTTATTTTGAGATTTCATTAAAAAAAAAATGGTTTCCAGCCATTAAAATGTGCAGGGCTGCGCTGTGCACAAGCAGAAATACTCTCCGAGGGTGGGGCAGTACTTCAGTGTAAGTAACTAACAGTTTCCCAGGATATTTCATCTGACAGCTCACATGCCAGAATACAACCCGATACAAAAATCTACAGTGGTCACAGCTGGAATTTGACAATTATTTTAAAATGTGTTCGGGCTAGATAGATAAACGATAGATGGTCCACAGGACACAATTTCCATCAGACAAGCGAGCTAACCTAATAACTCAGTGCTATCACAAGTGAACTATGACCAGCACGACAAGTTACAAATCAGGGTCTACAGCCAATGTGCCCGCTAAGGTGCGCGGCAATCTCAAAGGTCCCGTGCAGGCCGCTCGTCGGCTTATACATTGTATAAATACCACACCACGCACAAAAACTTAGAGATCGCGTATTAAAAGAAACAGGCCGCGCAGAACAAAGTGCAGCACACAGGGAATATTGTCTCCAGCTGTGTATTCTGCTCACAGCAAAGCTTGGACAAGTAAAATTCGTATGTAAATGAGACCTAAATTGACGTACAAACTGCAGACAGTCTGCAAATGTCACTGTGAAAGTTTAAATGTCATCCCTCTCAATATTGACATTTTGTCAAATATAGAACATACTTTAAACAGATGATATAACATGCAATATAAATTAGCACTGCACACGAAACCCTGGATTTTTCATAAAGTGTTGGCGCTGCGAACTCAAAAAAAAATCTCAAATACGCAGTCAAATTTCCATTTGGCCATCGCCATTCCAAGACAGTTGCAGACTTCTTAAAATAAGATTTGTCCGGCTCCAAAAAGAATCAATAGACTCCAGGACTTATGCAATTTGTTGCTTACAAATGATGGAGTGAAAGGAACCGAGGGGATCTATAGAAGGCCAGAATGAGAGGAGCGGAGCTTTCAGGAAGGGTTCAAATACTGGGGGAGCTGCAGAGCTGGGGTGGAGTAATCGCAAAGTGAATTGAAGTTTAATATATTCAGGAATGGGGAAAACAGTGAAGGTCAACGAGGAGAGGGGTGATGAACGAACGAGACTCACTGCAGAACAGGACACAGGCAGCAGAGGTTTGGACATGAGTTTATGGAGGGTGGCCAGCAAGCAAGGAGGGCATGTGATTAGTCAAGTTTGGGAGTAACAAGGCGTTTGCAAGATGTTTGGCAGCGACAGCAATGGTAGAAGTAAACGATCTTGGTGACAGACAGGATGTGGGGGTTAAAAGCGCAGCTGAAGATCAGATATAACCCACAATGATGAGCAGTCTGGTTCAGCCTGAGAGATGGCCAGAGAGAATGACAGTATCAAGGGAGTGGAATCCAGGATGGAAACCAAAGATAATGCCTTTGGTCTTCTCAAGATTGAGCTGAAATTATGGCACGTCCAGGATCTAATGCCAGGCAAGCAATCAGAGAATGGAGGCGATCGAGGGAGTCAAAGAAAGTAGGAGAGGTAGAGTTGGATGTCATCAGCATGTGCCTGCATATGCTATTGAGCGACAGCGTGTAGATCAGGAAAGGGGGCCTGGGAGACTAGAGGTGCTGATGCAGGGGTGGGAAGAGGAGCCATTGCTGGAGATGCACCAATTGCATTCAGGCAGACAAATGAAACATGAACTCTATCCTATGGAGATGGACAAGAGGAAAGGAATTGGAGCGCGGCATTATCAATCAAGAATCAGTTAAAATCAGTCTGTTGCATACTTCTTTACCACTGAATTCTAACCATATATTTATAATACATACAACAGTCCACCCAATTAAATCAAGAGCACACAAATTGCAGTCAAACACCATGTGCAAGTGGTACTCTGTCCGTTTCTTGATTACGGAGCAAATTTGACAATCACTAAACTGGAAATTTATACTTTTCACAGGTTTTTAAACAATTAAGATTAAGTTTGTTGGGACAGATTGGTCCATTTCCTTCTCAAAACTATTCCATTTTGTACATCCATTCACTGGCAACCATCTCACTGATATGCGTACTACCTCATCACTCTTTGGCTACTTGCATTTTTAGTAGCTGGCGCTTGGTGGTGGAGTGCTTGAATGGACAGTTTTCATCGATTGCTAAATTTTATTTATGGAGATATCTACCCCAAGAATCCATGCACTTTGCCCTTCACTCAGAACTTCATATAATTAAACTTGGTGCTGATTTATAGCACCATTAGCACATATTTGATGGAGGTAGCAGTACTGGGCGCCAAGCACCAGATGACATTGTGTGAAGGTTGTGCAAGATGAATTGAAGCTGAGATAATCATAATGGTCACTGCTCATGAAAGTTTCTGAACGCTGATAGATCAGAAAGTTTCTAGTAGTAATTCACAACTGAAATTGTCATGTATACTTGCAGAGTGCAGTCGTCACTGGCAGAAGCACTGTAGAATTTTACACGATAAAGTTTGAACAAAGGTCATTTCTCTAAATACAGCAAAAGGACTCGAGTTCGATTTGTACAATTCTATATTTTTGGCTCAGTTGATAAAAATCAGTGTGAACCTTTCCCCAGGTCCCTGCTTTGATTCCCAGTCTGTGCAGTTAGATGATTTCAGCCGAGGTGCCAGTATGGATGCTACAATTAACCTCGATTCACTTAGGCCAAGAACAATTAAAAAGGCTTGCATTTATATCGCACCTTTCGCGACCTCGGGACGTCCCAAAGCGCTTTACAGCCAATGAAATACTTTGACATGTAGTCACTGTTGTAATGTGGGAAACGTGGCAGCCAATCTGCGCACAGCAAGCTCCCACAAACAGCAATGTGATAATGGCTAGATAATCTGTTTTTAGAGATGTTGATTGAGGGATAAATATTGGCCAGGACACCGGGGAGAACTCCCCTGCTCTTCGTCGAAATACTGCCACGTGATCTTTTACCCGAGGGGACAGACAGGGCCACGGTTTAACGTCTCATCCGAAAGACAGCACCTCCGACAGTGCAGCACTCCGTCAGTACTGCCCTGGAGTGTCAGCCTAGATTTTTGTGCTGATTTTAGGTAAAGCTGGGTGTCAAAGGAACATGAGTAGGCTATTCATCCCTTTGAGCCTGCTGCGCCATTCAATTAGATCACGGCTGATCTGTAATTCAACCCTTTACCGTCCTTTGATTCATATCCCTTAATACCCTTACCTAACAAAAATCTATCAACCTACACCCAGCCGGCGCTCCCGTTCCTAATCCCTGCTGGAAATTGTACACGTGTGGGCATCAAGCGAGATGAGGGCATGGCTCGTCTGTGATTCTCTTCCCTCCTTCTGCCAACCCCCACCCCTTCCCCAACAGTCACATAGCACACCCAATATTCACTGTCTAGGTTCATGTGTAGAATGGCCACAGGGACACGATTCCAGAGAACAACCAGCATTCTTGGAACCATAGGAAGAGGGTAGGAAAGTGAAAGAAACTGCTTAATGCAAAAGACTTCAAATGATGGCAGATCCTAATTTTATTATAACTCCAAGTAGAACAGTTGCCAACAATGTTTTTTAGACCCCTTTTCCAAATAAATACTCAAATTTGATTTAAAGAAATACTATGACAAATGTATACCTTTATTTAGAACTCTAATCTTAAACATTAAATATTTTAGTATCAGTGGATTTCATTCCCTGCGGACAATTTTATTTTTATTTTTCCAAAAGTGGCTAAAATAGCATATTTAGAAACTCTTAATCCAAGTCCACAGAATGCTTTGGTAGGATTTACTAAGCTATCATCTGATATTAAACTAATAGCAACATGTGATATAGTGATGACATCCATTTTGAAAGCTTTATCTATAGTCTATGCCACACCATTCAAGGCAAAGCAAGCTGAACTTTAGACCACATCGCACCTGCAATTAGTTTCTTAAACCTGTGGTTGTGAAAAGGTTTGTCTTATTATAAAACTTTGCATTAGAATTAGAAATATATAGATCACTGATTTTTTTTTTTTACAAAGCAAGATGGAGGTTAAAACTTGCCCACAAACTTGAGAATGCTTGTAATCTAGAATCATTCACCTATTTTTGCATTCCACTTTTTTCTAACAGATATTTGATGGTATTATAGTCACATAACCCAGAAACAGTCATTCTAATCAGGAGATGGTGAATCAAACACACTGCTGTCAGTAGGAGGGGTGATTCCCCAAGGAATTGTGTCAGCCATGTCTCAGTGGGTAGTCCTCTCACCTCAGTCAGAAGGCTGTGAGTTCAAGCCAAACTCCAGAGACTTGAGCACAGAATTCTCGGTTGACACTCCAGTGCAGTGCTGCGGGAATGTTGCACAGTTGGAGGTGCCATCTTTCTATTTGGGCAGGAAAGTGGAGTTGAGGTCAAAGGTCAGCCATGATCTTATTGAATGGCGGAGCAGGCTCGAGGGGCCGAATGGCCGACTCCTATTTCTTATGTTCTAATGAACACGCCTGGTCACCTTTGATTTTCTCTAAGATGAAAAGACTCTGCAAGATTCTAAGTGTGGAGCAAATTCGCTTAAAATGTATGAGTCCAGCTTATTTAATAATGAATAAAAAGCTTTGCTTAGAACCCTTGCTTAGGTGATGCACTTCTTACATTTTAACCTCGCTACTATAGCATATTCATTTCCTAGTTTTGCTGCAAACAAGATTTGAACCACATTAAAAAGTTGCAGCACCATTTTACTTGCGTTTGATTGAGGAAATTATTCTGAATACATGAATTGTGCATTTGAATAGGCACCGCTTCAGACACGTATGCCTGAAGGGACAAGAAGCATGTTTACTATAGATAGAAATTAATACCGAACTATGAAGATTCGCAAACATAAAATTGGAGTTACACATTGGTTAATTAATCTTACAGATTAAGTAATAAATTAGTACATAACACTGCAGTAACAAGGTGCCACACAAAAGATTATTGCTTAAGATAAAAAATCACGGGATTGGGGGTAATATTCTGGCATGGATCGAGGATTGGCTATCTAACAGAAGGCAGAGAGTTGGGATAAATGGTTCATTCTCAGACTGGCAATCAGTAACCAGTGGTGTTCCGCAGGGGTCAGTGCTGGGTCCCCAACTCTTTACAATCTATATTAACAATTTGGAGGAGGGGACCGAGTGTAACATATCAAAGTTTGCAGATGATACTAAGATGGGAGGGAAAGTAGTGAGTGAGGAGGACATAAAAAACCTGCAAAGGGACATAGACGGGCTAAGTAAGTGGGCAGAGATTTGGCAGATGGAATACAATACTGGAAAGTGTGAGGTTATGCACTTTGGCAGGAAAAATCGTAGAGCAAGTTATTATCTTAATGGCAAGAAACTGGAAAGTACTGAAGTACAAAGGGATCTGGGGGTCCTGGTGCACAAAACTCAAAAGGTTAGTATGCAGGTGCAGCAAGTGATTAAGGCGGCCAATGGAATGTTGGCTTTCATTGCTAGGGGGATAGAATATAAAAATAGGGAGGTATTGCTTCAGTTGTACAAGGTATTGGTGAGACCGCACCTGGAATACTGCGTATAGTTTTGGTGTCCATACTTAAGAAAAGACATACTTGCTCTCGAGTCAGTACAAAGAAGGTTCACTCGGTTAATCCCGGGGATGAGGGGATGGACATATGAGGAGAGGTTGAGTAGATTGGGACTCTACTCATTGGAGTTCAGAAGAATGAGAGGCAATCTTATTGAAACATTTAAGATTGTGAAGGGGTTGGATCGGGTGGATGCAGGGAGGATGTTCCAGATGATGGGTGAAACTAGAACTAGGGGGCATAGTCTTAGAATAAGGGGCTGCTCTTTCAAAACTGAGATGAGGAACTACTTCACTCGAGGGTGGTAGGTCCATGGAATATGCTGCCCCAAAAAGCTGTAGAAGCTACATCATTACATAAATTTAAAACAGAAATAGACAGTTTCCTAGAAGTAAAGGGAATTAAGGGTTACGGGGAGCAGGCAGGAATTTGGACATGAGTCTAGGTCCGGATCGGTCATGGCCCTGTGGGTTGCAGAGCGGGCCCAGGGGCCGTGTAGCCTGATCCTGCTCCTATTTCGTGTGTCTAATTCTATTAGATTCAGGAGATGGTTCTGTGATAGTGGATTGGCGGTTAGGATCAGATCAGCCATGATCTTATTGAATGGCGGAGCAGGCTCGAGAGGCCGATTGGCCTACTCCTGCTCCTATTTCTTATGTTATGTTCTTAAATAAAGTATTATAATGGGTTCCACCACAGCAGTGAGATTTTGAATTCAGTTTTTTTTTTTTAATTCTGGAAATAAAATGCTTGCTTCAGCGAAAGTGGACGCGAAGCTGCATGATTCTTGTCAAAATCCAACTGGTTCGCTAATGTTATTTAGGGAAAGAAACCTGCAGTCCTTACCCGGTCTGGCCCGTGCAACTCCAGCCCCACACCAACATGGCTGCCACTTAACCGCCCTCTGAAGTGATGCTGACTGACCTGCTGAGCGTTTCCAGCATTTTCTGTGAAATAAAAAGCATTCTGCTCTTTGCCCTCAAGTGGCCTAGCCTGTGGGTTGCATCAAAGCCCCAACAAAGAAATGCAGCAGTTCAAAAAGCCCTTCTCAGGGCAACTAGGGATGGGCAATAAAATGCTGGGCCGTTCCTTGCCAGCGACTCCGGAATGTATATATATATACATATTTCATGTGACAAACAGTTTTAAGCGGCTATTCAAACTGAAGTTACGGTGGTTTTCTTTTTTTTAATAAAAAGGATCCAACATTTCCTACAAATGTCTGGATCTAAAAGAAATTCTCCTGTGCAAGAATGGGGGCTTAATGGGCCAGATTTTGTTAAATTTGCACTGGGAGTTGCTGTCAGCCAACTATTCCAAAAAGCACAGCGCCCTCTGCAGAACGCCTGGTACCTGCGTGAACATGGCAAGCAACCGTGCATCATCTCCTTAACCAACCAGATTGAAGAATCATTAGAAACAAGCAGTGCAGTCTGAACCAGGAAGTGTCAAACATAGAAACAAGCCATTCGGCCCGAGTCTGCTCCACCATTTAATGAGATCATGGCTGATCATCCAAATTCAGTACCCTGTCCCTGCTTTCTCCCCATATCCCTTGAGCCTTAAGAAATATATCCAACTCCTTCTTGAATATATTTAATTACCACAGAAGGCAGTTGAGGCCAATTAGAGAACTCCACAGGTTCACCACTCTCTGGGTGAAGAAATTCCTCCTCATCTCAGTCCTAAATGGCTTACCCCTTATCCTTAGACTGTGACCCCTGGTTCTGGACTCCCCGGCCATCGGGAACATCCTTCCTGCGTCTAGTCTGTCCAGTCCTGTTAGAATTTTATAAGTTTCAATGAGATCTCCTCTCATTCTTCTAAACTCCAGCGAGTATAAGCCCAATCTCTCCTCATACGTCATTCCTGCCATCCCAGGTATCAGTCTGGTTAGAATAGGGATTTCAAGTTAGAATAGTGATTACAATGTCAAATCAGGTACAGAAAGCAAAAAAAAAGCGAGCGAAAAGATAGATAATTATTTTTTTTTAATCTCCAATAATTAAAATCTGTAGGAATTGCATGTTTAAACTGTGCATGTGCCACTGCTGGAAGTTACTGGCCTGATTCCCACTGTTAATAACGGTGAGCGCCTGTTAGCCTGACCTTTTTTCCCCCCAACCCCTCTACCACAAAAAATCCCACCCGATATTAAATTCTGAAACGGGAGGCAAAAGGAGTCAGGTAGGAGAGAGAGAGGGGGGGGGGGGGGGGGGGAAGTAAAAAAAAAACCCACAAATGTCCCCTGGATGCAGTGAGCCAGGTGGTCCCCTGAAACTGCTGAGTCAAAGCCCCAAAAAGCACGTTTTCTTCTCTCCCTCCTTCTCTCTCACTCAACCTGCCGCTGGGGAGGGAGGGGAAAGAGAAAGGATTTCCCAATTAAAAAAAAAATACATTTAACAGCAACCAGAAAAATATGTATTGCTGTTTAAGGCGGGCAGAGAGAGCGGAGAAGGAAGGAACCCGCTCCCCAGTACTGGGGGGGAAGGGTGAGGAGGGATTGGAAATCGAGCGGCGCATCGAGCCCGGCACCGTGTGCGGCGTCGCCTCAACAGAGAGCAAGAAATCTTGAAAATATTTCCAAAAAAAAAAAACCCTCTCTGCCACCCGCCGCCATTATTAAGCTCAATAAAACCAAGTGGAGCTATCGGTTATAAGGGGGACGGAGGGCGCGGCGAGCGGGCCCCCGGGGCCTGGGGGTGCATCTTGACGCATCGCTTTTTTAAAAATTTACCCCCCCCGCCCGGGTTTCGCTTTATAATGGCCTCCCGTCCCAGACCCGGACCCCTCTCTCCCCCGAGCGGCCTCGGCCTATCCCCCTCCCCGCCAGCCGGCTCCATCTTCCCTCACAGGCCGGCTCCCCGCACAAACCAGCCACCCCCGCCTCACATTCCTGTTCATTTTCAACCCCACCTCCTCCACATATAGATCCTTTTTTCCCCTCTTTTGTTTATTTTTTTAACCGCACGGGTTTTTTGTTGGACGGTCTTTTCCTTCCCTCACACACACATTGTACAAGAGGGAGGGACGCGGCCGACTTTTACCTTCATGAGCCGCTTGCTGCCCGCCATCTTGATTATCCTTGCCTTCCCACAATGACCGGCGAGTAACGCGCTTCCTGTCGGCCGTGCGCCGGCCCGACCCCCCCCCCCCAGTCCAATCAGCGCGTTTTCCTGTGCGGGTCCCCCCTCCCTGGCCAATCAGCATGCTTCCCCTACGCCTTCCCGCCAATCAACGAGCTTCCCCGACCCCCTTGCCAATCAACGTGCTTCCCCCGTGCGGCTCCCCGCCAATCAACGAGCGTCCCCGTGCGGCTCCTCCGCCAATCAACGAGCTTCCCCCGTGCGCCTTCTCGCCAATCAACGAGCTTCTCCGTGCGGCCCCCCCCACCCTCCGACCAATCACCGAGCCTCCCCGTGCGCACCCCGCCAATCAGCGCGCTTCCCCGTGTGCCCGGCGCCGGCGCCCGGCCAATCAGGGCAGGCAGCATTGCAGCTGCACCCAATCATAGGCGGGGGCTCCTTATATCTGTTCGCTTCTTTAATGTGTTACTGTATATTATATTGTGTATTTATATTATTGTATGTATATAATTTGCACCTATAATAATTGTGTGTATATAATATGCACGCATATATGTGTATAATGTATAGAAAATATGTATGTGTATTTGTATTATATTATTATGTGTATATAATGTGCACATAGATAATATTTGTATATATATAATATACACACATTTATGGGGGCTCCTTATATCTGTTAGATTCTTTAATATGTTAGTATATATTATATGTATGTGTTTGTATATATCAATAAAATATGTTCGTGTATTTATATTTATATTTTATATATGTATAGGAACATAGGAACAGGAACAGTAGGCCATTCAGCCCCTCAAGCATGTTCCACCATTCAATGAGATCATGGCTGATCTGCGATCTAACTCCATTCACCGGCCCATATCCCGTAACACCTTTGGTTAACAAAAAGCTATGAATCTCAGATTTAAAATTAACAATTGATCTAGCATCAATTGTCACTTGCGGAATAGAATTCAAAACTTCTACCACCCTTTGTGTGTAGAAGTGTTTCCTAATTTCACTCCTGAAAGGTCTGGCTCTAATTTTTAGACTATGCCCCCTAGTCCTAGAATCCCCAACCAGCGGAAATAGTTTCACTCTAACCTATCTGTTCCCCTTCATATCCTGAAAACTTCGATCAAGTCACCCCTTAACCTTCTAAATTCTAGGGAATACAACCCTAATTTGTGTAACTTCTCCTCGTAACTTAATCCTTGAAGACCAGGTATCACTCTGGTAAATCTACGCTGCACTCCCTCCAAGGCCAATATATCCTTCGTAAGGTGCAGTGCCCAGAACTACTCACAGTACTCCAGGTGTGGTCTAACCAGGGTTTTGTACAGCTGCAGCATAACTTCTACCCTCTTGTATTCTAGTTCTCTAGATATAAAGGCCAGCATTCCATTCGCCTTTTTGATTATTTTCTGTACCTGTTCATGACATTTTAATGATCTATGTACCTGAAACAGAAAAATAGGGGCAGGAGTCGGCCATTCGGCCCTTCGAGCTTGCTCCACCATTCAATATGATCATGGCTGATCCTCTATCTGAATACCATATTCCCACTCTCTCCCCATACCCCTTGATGCCTTTTGTGTCTAGAAATCTATCTCATAAGAACATAAGAATATAAGAAATAGGAGCAGGAGTAGGCCATTTGGCCCTTCGAGCCTGCTCCGCCATTCAATGAGATCATGGTTGATCTTCTGCCTCAACTCCATTCACCGGCCCTAACGCCATATCCCTTGATGCCCTTACTAGTCAGAAATCTATCAACTTCTGGTTTGAATATACCCAATGACCGAGCCTCCACAGCCTGGGGTAGAGAATTCCAAAGATTCACCACCCTCAGTGAAGAAATTTCTTCTCATCTCAGTCCTGAATGGCCTACCCTTTATCCTGAGGCTGTGGCCCCTGGTTCTAGACTCCCCAGCCAAGGGAAACTTTCTCCCAGCATCCACCCTATCAAGCCCTGTAATAATTTTGTATGTTTCAATGAGATTTCCTCTCATTCTTCTGAATTCAAGAGAATGCAGGCCTAGTTTACTCAATCTCTTCTCATACAACAGTCCCGCCATCCCAGGAATCAATCTCGTGAATCTTCGTTGCATTCACTCTATGGCAAGTATATCCTTCCTTAGGTAAGGAGACCAAAATTGTACACAGTACTCCAGGTGTGGTCTCACCAAGGCCCTATATAATTGGAGTAAGACTTCTTTACTCCTGTACTCAAATCCTCTTGTAATGAAGGCCATCATACCATTTGCCTTCCTAATGGCTTGCTGCGCCTACACATTCACTTTCAGTGACTCATGTACAAGGACACTCAGGTCCCTATAAACATCTGCATTCCCCAATCTTTCACCATTTAGGAAATACTCTGCCTTTCTGTTTTTTCTACCAAAGTGAATAACTTCATATTTATCCACATTATATTCCATTTGCCATGTTCTCGCCCACTCACTGAGCCTGTCGAGATCCCCCTGAAGCCTCTTCACATCCTCTTCACAACTGACACGGCCACCTAGCTTTGTATCATCAGCAAATTTGAAAATGTTACATTTAGTCCCCTCATCCAAATCATTGATATAGATTGTGAATAGCTGGGGCCCAAGCATCGGATCCTTGCGGTACCGCACTAGTCACAGCCTGCCATCCTGAAAAAGACCCATTTATACGTACTCTTTGTTTTCTGTCTGTTAACCAATTCTCAATCCATGCTAGTTGTAGTGGTGAAAGAGTTAAACTGACATCGCTGGCAGTTTCACCGAATGGTGTAATAAAGACCATCTTTTTCTAAGTTGCTGAATTGGCAGTGGCGATAACATAGCCGGACTTGGAACCATAAGAGGCCTAAGAGGATGTAAGTTCTGTTCTGGCAGGAAAGTAAAACAATGAAAGAGGCCTAGAGAGACAGGAATGGAGGACAATGAGTACCCCATCTAGCATAAACAAAGATCATAGGTGCAACAATAGCTTGAGAGATAACGGCTGATAATAAAGGCGGTACTTTAATGTAACATGGCATAGGTAACCAATCAGTGAAGATGCATGCGGGCCAAGGTCCAATCAGGTGGCAGGAATTAATTTTGACATGTGTATTGTAATGTATAAAAATGTAGTGTTTGCTGTACCAATTTGGAAAGGTCTGGCTAAGACAGCGCAGACTGTTTCCCCACCGGTGCAATAAAGACAACTTGACTATCGATCTAAAACCTTGTGTCGAGTGTTGGTTTAAAATACTCCACAACACTAGTATATTACCCCCAATTCCATGTGCCCTAATTTTGTTCACCAACCTCTTGTGTGGGACCTTATCGAAGACCTTCTGAAAATCCAAATGTACCACATCTACCGGTTCCCCTTTGTCTACTCCACTAGTTACATCCTCAAAGAACTCCAATAGGTTTGTCATACAGGATTTCCCTTTCATAAATCCATGTTGACTCTACCCAATCTTACTATTAGTTTCCAAGTGCCCAGTTATTGCATCCTTTATAATAGATTCCAGCATTTTCTCAACGACTGATGTGAGGCTAACAGGTCTGTAGTTCCTCGTTTTCTCTCTCCCTCCTTTCTTAAATACCGGGGTCACATTTGCTACCCTCCAATCTGCAGGAACCGTTCCAGAATCTATAGAATTTTGGAAGATGATAACCAATGCGTCCACTATCCCAATGGCCACCTCTTTCAAAACCCTAGGATGTAGGTCATCCGATCCTTGGGATTTATTGACTTTTAGTCCCATTAATTTTGCTAGTACTGTTTTTTTATTAATAATAATTTCTTTAAGTTCCTCATTCTTGCCACACCCTTGGTTTTCTGTATTTCTAGGAGGCTTTTTGTGTCTTCCTCCGTGACGACAGAAACAAAGTATTTATTTAATTTATCTGCCATTTCCTCATTTCCCATTATAAATTCTCCCATCTCTGACTGTAAAGGACCTACATAGATACATAGATACATAGAAGATAGGAGCAGGAGTAGGCCATTCGGCCCTTCGAGCCTGCTCTGCCATTCAATGAGATCATGGCTGATCATCCAAATTCAGTACCCGGTCCCTGCCTTCTCCCCATATCCCTTGATCCCTTTAGCCTTAACATAGAAACATAGAAACATAGAAGATAGGAGCAGGAGTAGGCCATTCGGCCCTTCGAGCCTGCTCCGCCATTCAACGAGATCATGGCTGATCATCCAAACCCTAGCACCCGGTCCCTACACTGACAGCCATCCCACACAAGCCCTATCCCCGTAACCCCGTAACCCCACGTATTTAATCCCCCCCCAACACTAAGGGCCAATTTTCTTTTTTTTGTCATGGCCAATCAACCTAACCCGCACATCTTTGGGAAATATATCCAACTCTTTCTTGAATATACTTAATGAACTGGCCTCCACCGCCCTCTGTGGCAGAGAATTCCACAGGTTCACCACTCTCTGGGTAAAGAAATTCCTCCTCATTTCAGTCCTAAATGGCTTACCCCTTATCCTTAGACTATGACCCCTGGTTCTGGACTCCCCGGCCATCAGAAACATCCTTCCTGCATCTAGTCTGTCCAGGCCTGACAGAATTTTATAGGTTTCGATGAGATCTCCTCTCAATCTTCTAAACTCCAGTGAGTATAAGCCCAATCGACACAATCTCTCCTCATACGTCATTCCTGCCATCCCAGGTATCAGCCTGGTGAATCTTCGCTGCACTCCTTCCATGGCAAGAACGTCCTTCCTCAGGTAAGGCGACCAAAACTGCACACAATACTCAAGGTGTGGTCTCACCAAGGCCCTGTACAACTGCAGCAAGACATCCTTGTTCTTGTACTCGAACCCTCTTGCTACGAAGGCCAACATACCATTTGCCTTCTTAACCGCCTGCTGCACCTGCATGCTTACCTTCAGCGACTGGTGTACAAGAACACCCAGGTCTCTTTGCACTTCCCCTTCTCCCAATCTATTACCATTCAAATAATAATCTGCTTTCCTGTTTTTGCCACCAAAGTGGATAACCTCACATTTATCCACATTATAGTGCATTTGCCATGTTTCTGCCCAATCACCCAACCTGTCCAAATCATGCTGGAGTTTCACGACATCCTCCTCACAGCATATCCTCCCCCCCAGCTTTGTGTCGTCTGCAAATTTGGAGATATTACATCCAATTCTCTCGTCCAGATCATTAATATATATTGTGAACAGCTGGGGTCCTAGGACCGATCCTTGCGGTACCCCACTAGTCACTGCCTGCCACTCAGAAAATGACCCGTTTATTCCAACTCTTTGCTTTCTGTCCGCCAACCAGTTCTCCATCCAAGTCAATACCTTGCCCCCAATCCCATGTGCCTTAATTTTGCACGCTAATCTCTTATGCGGGACCTTATCGAAAGCCTTCTGAAAGTCCAAATACACCACATCCACTGGTTCTCCCTTATCTATTTTACCAGTTACATCCTCAAAAAATTCCAGTAGATTAGTCAAGCATGATTTACCTTTTGTAAATCCATGTTGACTTTGTCCGATCCAGTCACTGCTTTCCAAGTGCTCTGCTATTACATCTTTTATAATGGACTCTAGCATTTTCCCCACTACCGATGTCAAGCTTACCGGTCTATAATTCCCCGCCTTTTCTCTACCACCTTTTTTGAATAGTGGGGTAACATTAGCTACCCGCCAATCCATGGGTACCGTTCCAGAGTCTATCGAGTTCTGGAAGATGACCAGCAATGCATCTACTATTTCTAGGGCCACTTCCTTAAGTACCCTGGGATGTAGATTATCAGGCCCTAGGGATTTATCGGCCTTCAGTCCCATCAATTTTTCTAACACCATTTCCCTACAAATACTGATTTCTTTCAGTTCCACCCTTTCATCAGACCCTATGTTCCCCGGCATCTCTGAAAGGTTATTTGTGTCCTCCTTTGTGAAGGCAGAACCAAAATATGTATTTAGTTGGTCTGCCATTTCTTTGTTCCCCATTATAAATTCCCCCGATTCTGACTGCAAGGGACCTACGCTTGACTTCGCCAATCTTTTTCTCTTCACATATCTATAAAAGCTTTTACAGTCAGTTTTTATGTTCTCTGCAAGCTTACTCTCATATTCTATTTTCCCTTTCTTAATTAATCCCTTTGTCCTCCTTTGTTGAATCCTAAACTGCTCCCAATCCTCAGGATTATTGCTTTTTCTGGCCAATTTATATGTCCTCTCCTTGGACCTTATGCTATCCCTAATTTCCCTTGTTAGCCACGGTTGGGTCACCTTTATTGTTTTATTTTTATGCCAAACTGGGATGAACAAATTCTGTAGTTCATCCATTCGGTCTTTGAATGTTTGCCATTGCCTACCCACCGTCAACCCTTTGAGTGCCATTCCCCAATCAATCCTACCCAACTCGCTCCTCAGACCATCATAGTTTCCTTTATTTAAATTGAGGACCCTAGTCTCCGAGTCAACTACTTCATTCTCCATCTTAATGAAGAATTCGATCATATTATGATCGCTCCGACCCAAGGGGCCTCTTACAACAAGATTGCTAATTAATCCTTTCTCGTTACATAATACCCAGTCTAAGATGGCCTGATCTCTGGTTGGTTCCTCGACATATTGGTCTAGGAAACCATCCCGTAAACACTCCAGGAATTCCTCCTCCACAGTATTGTTACTCATTTGGTTGGCCCAATCTATATGTAGATTAAAGTCTCCCATGATGACTGCTGTGCCAGTCTTTTCCTTTTCACATACCTATAGAAGCTTTTACAATCCGTTTTTATATTTTTCACTAGTTTGTGCTCATATTCCATTTTCCCTTTCTTTATCAACTTCTTGGTCCCCCTTTGCTGATTTCTAAAACGATCCCAATCCTCAGGCTGACCGCTTTTTCTAGCAACTTTATAAGCTTGAAAAACTCAGCAGGCCAGGCAACATCCGTGGAGAGAAAATAGAGTCAACGTTTCGGGTCAAAACCCTTTGTCAAGACCCGAAACGTTGACTCTATTTTCTCTCCACGGATGTTGCCTGGCCTGCTGCGTTTTTCCAGCATTTTCTGTTGTTATTTTGGATTTCCAGCATCTGCAGTATTTTGCTATCGAACTTTATAAGCTTCCTCCTTTGACTTAATACTAGCTTTAATTTCTTTTGTTAGCCATGGTTGGATCACTTTTCCTTTTGGGTTTTTATGCCCCAGAGGAATATATGTTTGTTGCAAATTATGCATTATTTCCTTGAATATTAGCCATTGAATGTCCACCGTCATACCTTCTAGTGTAGTCTCCCAATCTACCATGGCCAACTTGTCCCTCATTCCCTTGTAGTTTCCTCTGTTTAGATTGAAGGCCTTAGTTTCAGATTGGACTACATCACTCTCAAACTTAATGTAAATTTCAATCATATTATGGTCACTTGTCCCTAAAGGCCCCTTTATCACAATATTAATGATTAGCCCTTTCTCATGACACAGTACCAGATCCAGAATAGCCTGTTCCCTGGTTGGTTCCTCCACATACTGATCCAGGAAACCATCTTGCATGCATTCCAAGAATTCGTCCTCCACACCATTAGTGGTAATTTGATTTGCCCAGTCAATATGTAGATTAAAGTCCCCCATGATTACCGTATTGCCCTTGTTACATGCACTTCTAATCTCTTGATTGATACTGTGCCCTACTTTACCACTACTGTTTGGTGGCCTATACACAACTCCCACCAATGTTTACCACCCTTTGCTGTTTTTGAGCTCCAGCCATCACAGACGCTACGGACGCTGAAAGTATGAAACTCGGAATCCTGCGGAATTGGGTAAGCCACCGGGTTTACCCCCTCATCCAAGACGCCGACACGTACCCGGCCGCCTGCGACATCCTAAAGGCGCATTACCAGCAGCCTACGAACGAGGTGTACGCTAGGCATCTGCTCGCTACTCGCACACAGCGACCTGGGGAATCGCTGGATGAGTTCCTAGTCACACTGAAAACGCTTGGCAAAGACTGCAAGTGCCAAGATGTAAAAGCCGCAGTGTACACCGACGAGCTTGTTCGTGATGCCTTTATCACAGGCCTCAGCTCCACTTACATCCGGCAGAGACTACTGGAAAAAAATGGGATTGGACCTGAAACAGGCTGTGGACACAGCGCGATCCCTGGATGTGGCCCAGAGAAACTCGGACGCTTACTCTTCAGCCCGCGCCGCCCACGCCGCCACGTGTGCACCAAGGGCGCCGCCATCTTGGAAGGCATCTTCCCCGCCCGGCAGCCCGACACCGTCGGGGCCCCGCTCTCCCCCCAGAAGCCCTACGACAGCCGCGACGCGTCGGGGCCCCAACTGCTACTTCTGCGGGCAGCCGAAGCACACCAGAAACCTGTGCCCGGCGAAAGGCACCACCTGCTCTAAGTGCGGTAAGAAGGGGCACTTCGGGAAGGTGTGCAGAGGGAACCCCGCTGGAAAACCCGCCACCGCCGCGTGTGCGCCGTGGGAGCGGCCATCTTGGACGCCATCTTGCCCGACCTCGTGGGGTCCGCCATCTTGTGAGCAGACAGCGTGGACGCCATCTTGTCTCGATCAGGGCCATACATTGGCATCGGTCACAGTGGACCAGACCAGACCACACCCGCTATCCAAATCAATGGTGGACATCGAGGTAAACGGGTGCGGGGTTAAATGTTTAATTGACAGTGGAAGCATGGAGAGTTTTATCCACCCTGAACTAGCACAACAACTCTCTCTAACGGTGGTCCCTGCTCGGGGCACCATCTCTATGGCTGATAAAACCCAGACATCGACCATTATGGGTTACTGCGCGGTACAATTGTCCGTTAACGGAACTGTATACGATAATTTTAAATTACTAATCATGAAGAGTCTATGTGCGAGCATGATCTTGGGCCTGGATTTCCAGTGCCACCACCAAAGCATCACGCTCAATTACGGTGGGTCCCAGCCGCCCCTCACAGTGTGCGGTCTGGCTACCCTGAAGGTAAAGCCGCCTTCGCTATTCGCGAACCTTACTCCCAACTGCCGGCCAATAGCGACCAAAAGCAGGAGGTACAGCTGGGAGGACAGGCGGTTTATCGCGACCGAGGTGGACAGGCTGCTGAGGGAGCGCGTTATTGAACGCAGCAACAGCCCGTGGCGCGCCCAAGTGGTGGTGGTGAGGGGTAGCGAGAAGAAATGGATGGTGATCGACTATAGCCAAACGATCAACATGTACACCCAACTAGACGCCTACCCGCTACCCCGCATATCAGAAATGGTGAACCAAATTGCCCAATACCGGGTGTTCTCCACCATCGACCTCAAGTCAGCGTACCACCAGCTCCCTATCAGACCAGAGGACCGCCCGTACACCGCCTTCGAGGCGAACGGACGCCTCTACCAATTCCTCAGAGTCCCCTTTGGGGTGACGAATGGGGTCTCGGTCTTCCAGAGGGAGATGGACCGCATGGTCGATGACCACCACTTGCAGGCAACCTTCCCCTACCTCGACAACGTCACCATCTGCGGTCACAACCAGCAGGATCACGACTCGAACCTCGAGAGGTTCCTGAAAACCGCACAAAAACTCAACCTCACTTACAACGAGGACAAGTGCGTTTTCAACACCACGCGCCTCTGCATACTAGGCAGCGTGGTGGAGAATGGGGAAATCGGACCAGACCCCGACCGATTGCGCCCCCTACGGGAGCTCCCCCTGCCCAACACTCCCAAAGCCCTGAAAAGGTGCCTGGGGTTATTTTCTTATTATGCCCAATGGGTCCCCAACTACTCCGACAAAGCCCGCCCCCTCTTAAGAGCATCCTCTTTTCCGCTCTCTGCTGAGGCCCACGCCGCCTTCAAAAGCATTAAGCGGGATATTGAATGGGCCACGCTACAGGCAGTGGACGAGAACACTCCCTTTCAAGTGGAAAGTGATGCGTCTGACTTTGCCTTGGTGGCCACCCTCAACCAGGCGGGGCGGCCCGTAGCTTTCTTCTCAAGGACCCTCCAAGGGCCCGAGATCAGACACTCCTCCGTGGAAAAGGAGGCCCAAGCCATCGTGGAGGCAGTGCGCCACTGGCGCCACTACCTAGCCGGCAAACGCTTCACCCTACTTACCGACCAGCGGTCGGTAGCGTTTATGTTTAATAATAAACAGAAGGGGAAGATTAAAAATGATAAGATTCTCAGGTGGCGGATTGAGCTCTCCACCTTCGAGTATGACATCATTTACCGGCCAGGGGCCCTTAACGAATCCCCCGACGCCCTCTCACGAGGGATGTGTGCCAGCGCCACCGGGGATCGGCTACAGACCCTCCACAACGACCTCTGCCACCCAGGGGTCACACGGCTGTTCCACTTCATAAAGTCCCGCAACTTACCCTACTCGATTGAGGAAGTTCGGTCTCTGACCAGGAACTGCCGCACTTGCGCTGAGTGCAAGCCTCGGTTCTACCGCCCAGATAGAGCCCACTTAATCAAAGCTACACGGCCCTTTGAGCGGCTCAGCTTAGATTTCAAGGGCCCCCTCCCGTCAGTCGACCGCAATGTTTACTTCCTGAACATTGTGGACGAATACTCCCGTTTCCCATTCGCCTTCCCCTGCCCAGACATGACCAGCGCCACGGTCATTAAATGCCTCAACAGCCTGTTCTGCCTGTTCGGTATGCCGAGCTACATCCATACGGATAGGGGGGCGTCCTTCATGAGTGAAGAGCTACGCCAGTACATGCTGTCCAGGGGGATCGCCACGAGCCGTACCACCAGCTACAACCCCCAGGGTAACGGCCAGGTGGAGCGAGAGAACGGGACAGTATGGAAAGCAGTCACTCTAGCTCTAAGGACCAAGGGCCTCCCTATCTCCCGCTGGCAGGAAGTCCTCCCAGATGTGCTCCATTCGATACGGTCGCTATTGTGTACTGCCACTAATGCCACGCCTCATGAACGGATGTTTGTCTTTCCCCGGAAATCCACCTCAGGCGTATCCATGCCGTCATGGCTCTCCACCCCAGGTCCGGTACTTGTACGAAGGCATGTGAGGGGCCACAAGACGGACCCTCTCGTGGAGTCAGTGCACCTACTCCACGTCAACCCCCAATACGCGTATGTCCGGCACGCCGACGGAAGGGAGGACACCGTGTCCATAAAAGACGTCGCCCCAGCCGGTAACGACAACAACCACGACAACAACAGCAACAACGATCACAGCAACTCTTACCCACCCACTATCCTTTCACCACCCCCGGAAGAACATCGACCAACAGTGCCCCCACCAACTACCCCTTCAACAACCCTGGCGGCACGCCCGGCAGAGACCCAGGAGGCCACCGGGGACACCCAGCCGACACCCGCGGCACCACAACAGCTACGTCGGTCACAGAGGACTATCAAACCCCCGAACAGACTAAATCTGTAGAAGGGGTGAATGTGATGAAATATGCCTTTCATCAGGCACTCTGTATTCTCTGTATTTGATTGTGCCTGTGACTATGGCAAGCAGGGGAGTTTAGTTTCAGTTTCATTTCCTTACCTGTATTGTATTGTGTGTAGGGCTCCGCCCATACCAGGCCCCTACTTAAGCAGGCCCCAGCGTGTCTCACAGGCAGCACAGCAGATCTCTGGATGAGAGACACTTCTCCACTGTGTATTACTTTCTGAGTTAATAAAAGCCTTGCTTTGCTCCGTTAACATTGAGTCTCGGATTCATTGAGGCATATCAGAGGGATACAACGATAGCCATCAAGCGACCAGGAACATCATAGAGCAAACAATCGGCGTCCTGAAGCAACGGTTCCGCTGTCTGGATCGTTCCGGTGGAGCCTTACAATATTCGCCGGAGCGAGTCTCCCATTTCGTGGTCGTTTGCTGCATGCTGCACAACCTGGCTATCCGCAGGACTCAGCCACTGCCACCACAGATTGGAGGACCACCTGAGGAGGAGGAGGAGGAGGAGGAGGAAGAGGAGGACCAGCACAGGAGGGAGGCAGAAAGTGCAAGGGCCGCCCGTCGCCGGCTTATTGAACGTCGGTTCTAGGCCCCCTCTCAGGGAATGGCTTGTGCCAATGTCAGCAGATGAATGTAGCCGCTCCACTAGCCCTCAGCCGAGCAGGGCAACCAGGACTTGACAAAAAAAACATGCACAGTGCAATTTAAGAGCATTAATTTATTGCAAACCTCTGTCCTTCCCACATTACAACCTCATGTGGAGAAGCCCCCTCCAAAAACACAAAACTAACAGTCTCGGCCTTACAAAAACAAAGAAAGACACCAGTCTCGGCCTTACAAAAACACAACTACACCAGTCTCGGCCTTTCAACAACCACAAAGCATTTGTGCAGACCGTCTACTTTTTGCCCTGCGAGGGCGATGCCTTTCGCATCCTTGCCTGGCCCCTGCCCGCCCTGCAGCTCCTCCTCAATGGGAGCCCAGTGGCTGCAGCAAGGCTGGGGGAAGGCTGCTGAGGGTCAGATGGCGAGACGGCAGATGCCCTTGGGGGTCGGCCTGCACCAGCTCTGGCCCTCGAGGGGCCGGCTGCTGACTGCTGCAACTCTGCTTGGGCGGCAGCAGTCTGTTCAGCGGCTCGTGGCAGCTGCAATGACGGAGTGGCAGTGTCGGCTGCAGGAATGGTGCCAACCTGACAGATTGCAGGTGCTCGCTGGTCGCCTGATACAGTGGCACTCGCACGGGCCAGCACTGCAGCATGCGCAGCAAACAGCTGAAGGACAGACTGCTGGGCTGCTGCTGCGCGGCGAGTGCCCTGGCGATGCCTGGCTGATCCAGCGAGGGTGGCAGCAGTTAGTGCCCGTGTGGCCCTGGTCTGTGTCCGCATGACAACAGCCAGTGAATGGACGGCACGACTGAGCACTTGGCTAGAAGCCGCCTGTGCTGCCGCAAAGTCCTGTAGACTCCTGGCCTGTGCTGCACTGAATTGATCCAGACTCCTGGCCTGTGCTGCTCCAAATTGCTGCACACTCCTTGACAAAGACTCAATGGAGTCAGGCATCCTTGCCACTGCAGCCATGAGCTCATTGTGCCTGCGCTCAGCCTGGACGGCCATTTCCTCCAGGAGCCGCACCTCCTCTGCGCTGACCGTCGCAGGACTGGAGGCCGCACTCACCCTCTGGGGAGAAGTCCGCCGAGCTTCCCCACCCCTCCCGCGTTGCTGCAGGCCACTGGGCCCCGGAGCTTCACTCTCCTCCGACCCTTCCCCCCGGCTCCCCTCCAGGGAAGACGTGTCCCCTTCATCGCCATGGGCTGGCGCAGCTGAGGGTGGCACTGATGGGCCGGCTTCCTCTTCCTCCTCCTCTAATTCGGAAGCGCTGACAGTGGCAGCTTGAGGGCCCGCCTCCTCACCTGGCGATTCACCATCTGAAAGCAGGAAGGCACAAGAGTAGCTTTAGAGTGAGGACAGGGCGGCAGTGAGGGAGGCATGAGTGGTGCCATTCACCGCATTGGTCGGACAGTGGCAAAGGATGCTGATCTGAGGCGCAAGTGGAACGAGAGAGGTCAAAAAGGTGATGCCCTTACCATTGGTGCCCAGAACAGGGTCGGCATCTCCACTGGCGACGGGGCCAATCAGCCGGCCTGCCATAATGCGCTCCACACGCTGGTCGAGGTTGGTGAGCTCTTTGACGTCAGGACGGCCTCCCCCGGTCTCAGTTCGTTTCCGCCGGTTGTGCACCACCTTGGCCTGCAAGAGAAAGGACGGCCTCTAAGTACAGTGTGAAGCCCTGATCTTGTCTGCACTGCCTCCCATGGTCGAATAGCTTGTACAGTGTGAAGCCCTGATCTTGTCTGCACTGCCTCCCATGGTGGACTGGCCCTGACAGTGTGAAGCCCTGATCTTGTCTGCAATGCCTCCCATGGTGGACTGGCCCTGACAGTGTGAAGCCCTGATCTTGTCTGCAATGCCTCCCATGGTCGAATAGCTTGTACAGTGTGTAAAGTGCTGAATGTGCAAGTGATTTTCATGACAGTCCCATAGCTGCTGGATGAGGGCTGGCCATTAGGGCTTTCAGGTCCCTTTGCCCATAAAGTGAGGTGCACATGCAGGGATGAGGAGGACACTGGAAAGGGTACTCACCCTGACAACCCGAGTGAGGTCGTTGAACTTTTTCCAGCATTGCACAGGAGTCCTGGCAACCACGCTGTTGGAAGACACCCTGTTTGAGACCTCCCTCCAGGCTTTCCAGTAGGCGCTGGGCAGCGGCCTCTTGCCACCTTCTGGGAACAGAACATGGCGCCTGCGCTCCACTCCGCCAACCAGCACCCTCAGGTCACCGTCGCTTAAGCGCTGCGCTCTCTCCCTGGCCTTCTCCATAGCCCTGGGCATTGCGCAGATGAAGCTGAAGTGGTCAGGCCTAGGTTGAGGGCTGCAGTGTGCAGGGCGTGGCAGGCAAACAAATCCACCCTCCCCCTTTAAGAGCTGACCGGCGCCAGAGTGTCTGCCGTCAATCAACAACTCGCCGCACCGGCGCTGCGCCCGGCCTCGGGGGTATCGCTCAGCACCGCCGGCTTAGCGCCTAAAGATAGTCGTGCATCGCCTGTTTTAGCGCAGCAGCAACCTCTTGGGGCGATGCGACTGAATATCGGCGAAGGTGGCGCGACTTTGCGCCGGGTGCAAACTTTAGCGGCCGCCCGACTTTAGCGCCCCAAAAGTGGCTATACTGAATTTCTAGGCCTTTATCTCTAATGTACCAATCTCATCCCTTATTAACAGCGCTAGGCCACCTCCTTTTCCTTTTTGTCTGTCTTTCCTGAACATTAAGTACCCTGGAACATTCAATTCCCAGCTTTGGTTACCCTGCAACCATGTCTCTGTAATGGCAATTACATCATACCCATTTACTTCTATTTGTGCCATTAATTCATCCACCTTGTTGCGAATGCTACGTGCATTTAGATAAAGTGCCTTCAACTTTGCCTGTTTAATATATTTCTGCACTTTGACCCTCTTTACTGTTGGCCTTTGTTTCTGCTCCCTGCTAGTTTTGCTGACTACTTTTCTAACTTGCACTTCCAGCTTTGTTTCTCTCCGTTCTGGGCCCAAACTTAGATTCCCAGCCCCCTTCTTAAATATATTCAGTGACTTGGCCACAACAGCTTTCTGTGGTAGAGAATTGCACAGGTTCACCACCCTCTGAGTGAAGAAATTTCGCCTCATCTCAGCCCTAAATATCCTACCCCGTATCCTGAGACTGTGACCCCTCGTTCTAGACCCCCCCCCAGCCAGTGGAAACATCCTCCCTGCATCCAGTCTGTCTAGCCCTGTCAGAATTTGATATGTTTCAATGACATCCCCTCTCATTCTTCTAAACTCTAGTGAATACAGGCCTAGTCGACCCAATCTCTCCTCATACGACAATCCTGCCATCCCAGGAATCAGTCTGGTGAACCTTCGCTGCACTCCCTCTATGGTAAGTACTTTCTTAGGTAAGGAGACCAAAACTGCACACAGTACTCCAGGTGTGGTCTCACCAAGGCCCTGTATAACTGTAGTAAGACATCCTTGCTCCTGTACTCAAATCTTCTTGCACTGAAGGCCAACATACCATTTGCCTTCCTAACTGCCTGCTGCACCTGCATGTTTGCTTTCAGTGACTGGTGTACAAGGACACCCAGGTCCCTCTGTGCATCAACATTTCCCAATCTATCACCATTTAAATAATACTCTGCCTTTCTGTTTTTCCTACCAAAGTGGATAGCTTCACATTTATCCACGTTATACTGCATCTGCCATGTATTTGCCCACTCACTCAACTTGTCTAAATCGCCTTGAAGCCTCTTTGCATCCTCCTCACAACTCACAATCCCACCTAGTTTCATGTCATCAGCAAACTTGGTAATATTACATTTGGTTCCCTCATCCAAATTATTGATATATATTGTGAATAGCTGGGGCCCAAGCACTGATCCCTGCGGTACTCCACTAGTCACCGCCTGCCACCCCGAAAAAGACCCATTTATTCCTACTCTCTGTTTCCTGTCTGTTAACCGATTTTAAATCCATGCCAGTATATTACCCCCAATCCCATGTGCTTTAATTTTGCACACTAAGCTCTTATGTGGGACTTTATCAAAGACCTTCTGAAAATCCAAATACATCACATCCACTGGTTCTCCCTTATCTATTCTACCAGTTACATCCTCAAAAAACTCCAGTAGGTTTGTCAAACACATTTTCCCTTTCAGAAATCCATGTTGACTTTGTCTAATCCCGTTGATATTTTCTAAGTGTCCTGTTGTCACATCCTTTATAATAGACTCTGGCATTTTCCCTACTACTGATGTTAGGCTAACTGGTCTGTAGTTCCCTGTTTTCTCTCTCCCTCCTTTTTTAAATAGTGGGGTTATATTTGGCACCCTCCAATCTGCAGGAACTGTTCCATAATCTATAGAATTTTGGAAGATGACAACCAATGCATCCACTATTTCCATGGCTACCTCTTTTAGTACTCTGGGATGCAGATTATCAGCCCATGGGGATTTATCGGCTTTCAGTCCCATTAATTTCTCCAGCACTATTTTTTTACTAATACGAATTTCCTTTAATCCCTCCTTCTCACTAGACTCTTGGGCCTAGAAATTCAGTTGGTTGCGCCAGCCGTTAGCGCCTTAGGAGGAGTAGATGTCGGGCGCTAGGCGGGTAGCGCCCGGGCGCAGCGAGAACTGTGCCTCGCCCCAACTTCACTCGAGATTTAGCGCCGGCGCAAAGTCTTTGCGCGCGCTCCGCTGCGCGCGCAGATCATGACGTCATTTCCTCGTGCAATGCCCTTTGTGCGCCCCAAACCGGAACTTCAGTGGCAACGCCCCATTGTGCGCCTGACGCCCCTAGCAACTGTGAAGTGGAACGGTGCTCAGCCGATGTGGGGCGCGGGGGGCGCAAATTAAAGGGCACTCCTCCTGCAATATAAAAGGCTGCCATTTTGCAGCACTCCCTCTTGCGAAACGGATCTTTGGAGAGAGACCAAGGTAGATAGCTTTCTGCTTTGGCCCAACACTCGGACAGGTACTTCTGGCTTCAGGCCACAGATTTCCAGTAGTCTTTGCCTTCATTGACATCTCATTGTTTGCCAGCATATTATGGGGGCTGCAATGGGTGTCAACGCAGGCTTTCTCAATTACATCCAAAGGGCTCACAGACGCCGTGAGAGAGTGGCAGCCCTGGCTAGACGGAGAGGGGGCAACAGGCGTCGGCAAAGGAGACCTTACCCACCCAGGGTATACCGCCAGCAGTTCTCCTATCTCAACATGTCTGAGGAGCAGTGTGTTCGGAGGCTGCGATTCAGAAGGGACGTGGTCACAGAGATCTGCCACCTGCTTGGCGGTGATCTGCAGCCACAGCTGAGGAGCAGGACATCTCTGTCAGTGGCAGTCAAGGTGACGGTGGCTCTCAACTTCTATGCCACCGGCTCCTTCCAAGCCGTTACTGGGGACATTGCCAACATCTCCCAGTTTGCCGTGCATTGCTGCATCCGCCAGGTGACCAATGCCCTTTTCCAAAGGAGACGTCAGTTCATCTCCTTCTCCATGGCCCTTGCCAAGCAGCAACAGCGTGCAATGGGCTTTGCAGCATTCGCGGGCTTCCCCATGGTGCAGGGCGCCATTGACTGCACGCATGTGGCTTTGCGGGCACCTCTGGAGAATGCCGAGGATTACTGCAACCGGAAGGGCTACCATTCGCTGAACGTACAGCTGGTGTGTGACCACAGGCAGCTCATCCTAGCTGTCAATGCCCGCTTTCCAGGCAGCAGCCACGATGCCTTCATCCTGCGACAGACTTCTGTGGCAGACATGTTCCAGGCCCAGCCTCACCCACGCGGATGACTTATCAGGGACAAAGGCTAACCTTTGTGTACCTGGCTGATGACCCCGCTCCGTGCGCCCAGCACCCCTGCTGAAGAGAGATACAACGAGAGCCATCAAGCGACCAGGAACATCATCGAACAAACAATCGGCGTCCTGAAGCAACGGTTCCGCTGTCTCGATCGTTCTGGTGGAGCCCTACAGTATTCGCCGGAGCGAGTCTCCCATTTCGTGGTCGTTTGCTGCATGCTGCACAACCTGGCTATCCGCAGGACTCAGCCACTGCCACCACAGATTGGAGGACCACCTGAGGAGGAGGAGCAGGAGGAGGAGGAGGAGGACCAGCACAGGAGGGAGGCACAAAGTGCAAGGGCCGCCCGTCGCCGGCTTATTGAACGTCGGTTCTAGGCCCCCTCTCAGGGACTGGCTTGTGCCAATGTCAGCAGATGAATGTAGCCGCTCCACAAGCCCTCAGCCGAGCAGGGCAACCAGGACTTAACCATGCACACTGCAATTTAACAACAATAATTTATTGAAAACCTCTGCCCTTCCCACATTACATGCTCATGTGGAGAAGCCCCCTCCAAAAACACAAAACTACCAGTCTCGGCCTTACAAAAAGAAAGAAAGACACCAGTCTCGGCCTTACACAAAAACAACTGCACCAGTGTCGGCCTTACAACAAGCACCAGGCATTTGTGCATACCTCTACTTTTTGGCCTGCGAGGGCGATGCCTTGCGCATCCTTGCCTGGCCCCTGCCCGCCCTGCTGCTCCTCCTCAATGCGAGCCCAGTGGCTGCAGCAAGGCTGGGGGAAGGCTGCTGAGGGGCAGATGGCGAGACGGCAGATGCCCTTGGGGGTCGGCCTGCACCAACTCTGGCCTTGGAGTGGCCGGCTGCTGACTGCTCCAACTCTGGCTGGGCGGCAGCAGTCTGTCCAGCAGCTCGTGGCAGCTGCAATGGCGGAGTGGCAGTGTCGGCTGCAGGAATGGTGGCAACCTGGCAGATCGCAGGTGCTCGCTGGTCGCCTGAGACACTGGCACTCGCACGGGCCAGCACTGCAGCATGCGCAGCAAACAGCTGAAGGACAGACTGCTGGGCTGCTGCTGCGCGGCGAGTGCCCTGGCGATGCCTGGCTGATCCAGCGAGGGTGGCAGCAGTTAGTGCCCATGTGGCCCTGGTCTGTGTCCGCATGACACCAGCCAGTGAATGGACGGCACGACTGAGCACTTGGCTAGAAGCCGACTGTGCTGCCGCGAAGTCCTGCAGACTCCTAGCCTGTGCTGCCGCGATGTCCTGCAGACTCCTGGCCTGTGCTGCATTGAATAGTTCCAGACTCCTGGCCTGTGCTGCACTGAATTGTTGCAGACTCCTGGCCTGTGCTGCCCCGAATTCCTGCACACTCCTTGCCAGTGACTCTATGGAGTCAGGCATTCTTGCCACTGCAGCCATGAGCTCAGTGTGCCTGCGCTCAGCCTGGACGGCCATTTCCTCTAGGAGGCGCACCTCCTCTGCGCTGACCGTCGCAGGACTGGAGGCCGCACTCACCCTCTGGGGAGAAGTCCGCCGAGCTTCCCCACCCCTCCCGCGTTGCTGCAGGCCACTGGGCCCCGGAGCTTCACTCTCCTCCGACCCTTCCCCCCGGCTCCCCTCCAGGGAAGACGTGTTCCCTACATCGCCATGGGCTGGCGCGGCTGAGGGTGGCACTGATGGGCCGGCTTCCTCTTCCTCCTCCTCGTCTTCCGAAGGGCTGACAGTGGCAGCTTGAGGGCCCGCCTCCTCACCTGGCGATTCACCATCTGAAAGCAGGAAGGCACAAGAGTAGCTTTAGAGTGAGGACAGGGCGGCAGCGAGGGAGGCATGAGTGGTGCCATTCACCGCATTGGTCGGACAGTGGCAAAGGATGCTGATCTGATGCGCAAGTGGAACGAGAGAGGTCCAAAAGGTGATGCCCTTACCATTGGTGCCCAGAACAGGGTCGGCATCTCCACTGGCGACGGGGCCAATCAGCCGGACTCCCATAATGCGCTCCACACGCTGGTCGAGGTCGGAGAGCTCTTTGAGGTCAGGACGGCCTCCGCCGGTGTCAGTGCGGTTGCGCCGGTTGTGCGCCACCTTGGCCTGCAAGAGAAAGGACGGCCTCTAAGTACAGTGTGAAGCCCTGATCTTGTCTGCACTGCCTCCCATGGTCGAATAGCTTGTACAGTGTGTAGCCCTGATCTTGTCTGCACTGCCTCCCATGGTCGAATAGCTTGGACAGTGTGTAGCCCTGATCTTGTCTGCACTGCCTCCCATGGTGGAATAGCTTGGACAGTGTGTAAAGTGCTGAATGTGCAATTGAATTTCATGCCAGTCCCATAGCTGCTGGATGAGGGCTGGCCATTAGGGCTTTCAGGCCCCTTTGCCCATAAAGTGAGGTGCACATGCAAGGATGAGGAGGACACTGGAAAGGGTACTCACCCTGACAACCCGAGTGAGGTCATTGAACTTCTTCCGGCATTGCACAGGAGTCCTGGCAACCACGCTGTTGGAAGAGACCCTGTTGGACACCTCCCTCCAGGCTTTGCGGTAGGCGCTGGGCAGCGGCCTTTTGCCACCTTCTGGGAACAAAACATGGCGCCTGCGCTCCACTCCGCCAACCAGCACCCTCAGGTCTCCGTCGCTGAAGCGCTGCGCTCTCTCCCTGGCCTTCTCCATAGTCCTGGGCGTTGTACAGGTGAAGCTGAAGTGGTCAGGCCTAGGTTGAGGGCTGCAGTGTGCAGGGCGTGGCAGGCAAACAAATCCACCCTCCCCCTTTAAGAGATGACCGGCGCCAGAGTGTCTGCCGTCAATCAAGAGCTCGCCGCACCAGCGCTGCGCCCGGCCTCGGGGGTATCGCTCAGCACCGCTGGCTTAGCGCCTAAAGATAGTCGTGCATCGCCTGTTTTAGCGCAGCAGCAACCTCTTGGGGCGTTGCGACTGAATATCGGTGAAGGGGGCGCGACTTTGCGCCGGGCGCAAAATTTAGTGGCCGCCCGACTTTACCGCCCCAAAAGTGGCTACACTGAATTTCTAGGCCTTGGTTCCCTAGCATTTCTGGGAAGCTATTTGTGTCCTCTTCCGTGAAGACCGAACCAAAGTATTTGTTTAATTCTGCTGCCATATCCTTGTTCCCCATTTTAAATTCTCCCATTTCTGACTGTAAGGGCCCTACATTTGTCTTCACTGATCTTTTTCTTTTTCCATACTTGTAGAAGCTTTTACAGTCAGCTTTTATGTTCCTTGCAAGCTTACTCTCATACTCTATTTTTCCCCTCTTAATCAATCGCTTGGTACTTTTTTGCTGAACTCTAAACTGCTCCCAATCCTCAGGCTTGCTACTTTTTCTGGCAACTTTATATGACTCCTCTTTGGATCTAATACTATCCTTAACTTCTTTTGTTAGCCATGGTTGGGCCGCTTTTCCTTTTGTGTTTTTGCACCAGAAAGGAATGTATAACTGTTGCAATTCATGTATTCGTTCCTTAAATGTTAGCCATTGCCTATCCACTGTCATGCCTTTTAATGAAGCTCCCCAATCTATCATAGCCAATTCACTCCTCATACCTTTGTGGTTTCCTTTGTTTAGATTTAGGACCCTAGTTTCGGATTGGACTTCTTCACTTTCCATCTTAGTGAAGAATTCCATCATGTTATGGTCACTCCTCCCGAAAGGACCCCGCACAACAAGATTATTAATTAACCCCTTCTCATTACACAATACCCAGTCTAGGATAGCCTGTTCCCTAGATGGCTCCTCAACATATTGGTCTAAAAACCCATCTCGTACACACTCCAGGAATTCATCCTCCACAGTATTATTGCTAATTTGTTTGGCCAGTCTATATGTAGATTAAAGTCACCCATGATTACTGTAATACTCTTGTTACATGCATCTCTAATTTCATGTTTGATGCTGTCCTCTACATTACCACTACTGTTTGGAGGCCTATAGACAACTCCCACCAATGTTTTCTGCCCCTTGGTGCTTCTTAGCTCCACCCAGACTGATTCTACATCTTGATTTTCTGAGCCAATATCCTTTCTCGCTATTGCTCTGATTTCATCCTTTACTAACAACGCCACCCCACCTCCTTTTCTTTTTTGCCTGTCCTTCCTAAATATCGAATATCCGTGGATATTCAGCTCCCAGCCTCGGTCACCCTGCAGCCATGTCTCCGTAATTGGAATTATATTGTATCCGTTTACATCTATTTGCGCTGTTAATTCATCTACCTTATTACGAATGCTTCGTGCATTCAGATACAGTGCCTTTAGATTTGTCTTTTTAACATTTTTAGGCATCTTAACATTTTTTTGCACTATGGCCCTATTTATCTTATCATTTTTTCTTACCCGGACCCTATTAGTGCACTCTTGTTTGTACGCTCTGTCCTTTCCTGACACAATCTGGTTATCCTTACCCCAATCACTTTCCTGCACTGCTTCCTTGTCTTTTCTTCTTAACATTCTAGATTTCTCTCCACCGGGACCCTCCCTCACCTTATTTAGTTTAAATCCACTGTTTTTAGCTTTTCACCATTTAGAACGTATGTACAGGTACACTATCCCTTATCCGAAAGCCTTGGGACCAGCTGAGTTTTGGTTTTCGGAATTTTTCGGATTTCAGAAGGTATTATTGTAAGACTGGGAAATTTGTATTTAATATAAATTTTAAAAGTTCAGGCTACCCCTTGCGACTGTTCCGTGTCTCATTCCCCTTCCTGCTTCTCTGGAAAGCCGGATATCGGCTGACTCCTACTAAGCTGGCCCGCAAATCAGGTTGGGGGTCGGGTGGGGGGGGGAGAAAAGAATATCGGACGGGCCGCGGTTCTGGTCGGGGGGGTCGGGGGGGTCGGGGGGGAGAAAAGAATATCGGACGGGCCGCGGTTCAGGTCGGGGGTCGGGTGCGGGGGGGAGAAAAGAATATCGGACGGGTCGGGGGTCGGGTCAGGTCGGGTCGGGGGGGGAGGGGAGAAAAGAATATCGGACGGGCCGCGGTTCGGTTCGGGTCGGGTCGGGTCGGGCCGGGGGGAGAAAAGAACATCGGACGGGCTGCTGCAGCTATCGGACGGGCCGCTGTATTGTTGGGTTCATTCTCCCGGTACCTCCTTCACACTGCCCGGCTCGGCCTGCAATCTCCTACCCAGGAGGGAACTCTGTGACCCTCTGCCCTGCTCAGCGTAAGTCGTGCGCCACTCTGGTCATGTCGTGCACACGACTTACGCTGAACGAAAAAACTTTCAGTTTTTAGAGGTTTTCGGTTTTTGGAAGTTCGGATAACGGATAGTCTATCTGTATATATAATATTCACACACATATATAATGGGGGGGGCTCCTTAAATCTGTTAGATTCTTTTAATATGTTAGTATATATTATATGTATGCATTTATATATACAGGAATCCCTCCCCAACCGCGGGGGATACGTCCCTGAAAACCCCTGTGGTTAGTAAAACCGCGGTTGGCAAATTCAGTATAAATGTGTATAAACACAATAAAAAAGAATATAAAAAGCATATAAAAAGCATAAAAATCATATTATTTACCTTATTCCTAAATTAAAAACCGCGGATACCTGAATTTCACTGCCGTGGTTGGCGAAAATAGTCGCAGAGAGGAAACCATGCATACGTGAAAGCCGCCTATGGCAAAACCGCGGTTGGGGCGGGATTCCTGTATATAAAATATATATATATATACACACACACACACCACGGCAGCTGGGGAATTTAAATTCAATTAAATAAAAATCTGGAATAAAGAGCTAGTATCAGTAATGGTAACCATGAAACTATCGGATTGTTGTAAAAACCCATCTGGTTTGCTAATGTCCTTTAGAGAAGGAAATCTACTGTCCTTACCTGGTCTGGCCTATATGTGACTCCAGACCCATAGCAATGTGATTGACTTTTAACTGCCCCTCTGAAATGGCCCAGGAAGCGGCTCACCACCACCTTCTCGAGGGTAATTAGGGACGGGCAATAAATGCTGGCCCTGCCGGCGATGCCCACATCCCATGAATTAATAAAAAAATATATATAAAATATGTATGTGTGTGTGTATTTATATTTATGTGAAAAGAAAGAAAGACTTGCATTTCTATAGCGCCTTTCACGGCCTCAGGATGTCCCAAAATGCTTTACAGCCAATGAAGTACTTTTGAATTGCACTCACTGTTGTAATGTAGGAGTCACGCAGCCAATTTGCGCACAGCAAGCTCCCACAAGCAGCTGTGACCAGATAATCTGTCGATCTCGGATTTAAAATTATTAATTGAGCTCGCTTCTATTGCTCCTTGTGGGGGCGAGTTCCACACTTCTACCACCCTTTGCATGAAGAAGTGTTTCCTAACTTCTCGCCTGAATGGACTGGCTCTGATTTTAAAGTTGTGTCCTAGCCTCCCCCACCGGCAGAAAAAGTTTCTCTCTACCCTATCAATTCCTTTCAAAATCCTAAAAACCTTAATCAAATCACACCTTAACCTTCTATATTCCAGGAAATAGAAGCCCAGTTTATTTAATCTCTCATCATAATCTAACCCTTGGAGCCCTGGTAACAGTCTGGTGAATCTGCGCTGCACTCCTTCCAAGGTCAATATATCCTTTCTAGGGTGCGGTGCCCAGAACTGTACACAGTACTGCAGATGTGGTCTAACCAGGGCTTTGTATAGCTGTAGCAAAACTTCCTCGCCTTTTTATTCTAACCCTCTAGTTACAAAGGATAACATTCCATTAGTGTTTTGATTTTTTTTTTGTACCCGACTACTACATTTTAGTCACGAATACAAAAGCAAAATACTGTGGATGCTGGAGATCTGAAATGAAAACAGAAAATGCTGGAAATACTCAGCAAGTCAGGCAGCATCTGTGGAGGGAGAAACAGAGTTAACGTTTCAGGTCAATGATCAACCTGAAACATTAGCTCTGTTTCTTTCTCTTCACAGATGCTGCCTGATCTGCTGAGTATATCCAGCATTTTCTGTTCTTATCCTACATTTTAGTGATCGGTGTACGTGCACCCCTAACTCTCTTTGGACTTCCACTGTTCCTAGCTTTTCACCATTTAAAAAATACTCGGATCGATCCTTTTTTGGTCCAAAATGGATGACCTCATCTTATTGAATGGCAGAGCAGGCTCGAGGGGCTGTATGGCCTAATGCTTATGTTCTCATACTTACCTGTGTTGAAATCCATCTGCCACAGTTTTGCCCACTCACTTAATCTATCAACGGCCCAGAAATTCGGGTCCCCACGCGTAGGCCCAATGAAAGTGCCAGTTTCGTGCATGCACTGCGCATGTGCGGGAAACCGGAACTTCTGTTCCCTTAAAAGAAGGGGTTGACAGGTGGAACGCGTGCGCCAGGGAGGCCGTGCGTGCGCATCGAACTTACGGTTTTTTTCCAGGTTTCTTCGAGAGGGTAAGTCTCCAGCAGTTACACTTTTAAAAAGCAGGCGCAAGGCCTGCTTTTAACAAGGTAAGTGGTGAATTAATTAAATTTAAAACATTTTTTCCACAGATTTATTATTTTTAAATACTTTAAAGAAGGGTAAGTTTATTTTTAGCCCCGTTAGAAAATGTAATTAATTTTTTCAAAATGTTAAATTATTGTTTAAAATAGTTATTTCATGTAATTTATAGTTATTTTAAAAATGTGATTAAAAAAAAAAATTATTTGAAGTTTTAGTGATGTTTTGGGGCTTATAGGTTTGACAGCTCTTCCTGTCAAATTTATGCATGAAGCATTCTCTGCTACCATTGGCTCTCCATGGCCCACGTGATCCCAGGGGATGCTTCAAACTAACTGCGCCCTGGGATACGCAAGCACTGCGCGCCGGCAGTTGGAGGAGGCCCAGGATCGGAATCCCATCCGGGCCCACAGCACAACGGCCGGCGCGCTAGGTAAGTGCAGGTCGGAGGCTTGCACCCGCGGGAAGCCCCCGACCCGAATTTCTGGGCCAATGTCTTTGTAATTTTATGTCTACACTACTTACTGTGCCACCAATCTGTGTCTCATCAGCAAACTGTCTCCCTAATGTGTTACCTAAGTCATTAATAAATATAGTAAATAGTTGAGGCCCCAGCACAGACCCTTGTGGGGCGCCACTAGTCACTTCCTTCCAATTCGAGCACGTATCTATTATCCCTACTCTTTGTCTTCTACCGCCTAACCAATCTCCTAACCAGGTCAATAAATTGCCTTCAATTCCATGAGCTTTTATTTTAGCTTAATAGCCTCTTATGTGAAACCTTATCGAATGCCTTCTGGAAGTCCATATGAACTGCACGCACAGACATTCTCCTGTCTACTACTTTAATTACTTCCTCAAAAAAATTCACTAGGCATGACTTACCCTTTACAAATCCACGCAGGCTGTCTATAATCAGCTCAAATTTCACTGACTGCTCAGTCACTCTGTCCTTAATTATAGTTTCCAGTAACTTTCCCACAACAGATGTTAGTCGAACAGGTCTATAATTTCCTGGTTGCTCTCATACCTTTCTTAAATAATAGAGTTACATTTGCAATTTTCCAATTGAAACAGACAATTCCTGAATCGAGAGAGCTTTGGAAGATTATGACTGAAGCAGCTGCAATTTCCTCACCTACTTCGTTCAAAACACTGGGGTGGAAAGCCATCAGGTCCTGGGGATTTGTCAGTCTTTAGTGCAATTATTTTTCCTTGCTTGTGTTAACCTTAGTGAGTTCTAGTCCTTGATTCATTATTAGTTTCCCTGGAATGTCAGGTATGTGAGGCATATTATCCTCGCCCTCGACTGTGATATGTGTGTATATTATATTATATATATATTATATATATATGTGTATATATGTTATATGTGTGTATATATATTATTTATATATATATATATATATGCAAGCAGATTCAATAGTAACTTTCAAAAGGGAAATGGATACATACTTGAAGGGGGAGACTTTGCAGGGCTATGGGGAAAGATCAGGGGAGTGGGACTAATTGGAGAGCTCTTTCAAAGACCCGGCACAGGGACAGGCATGATGGGCCAAATGACCTCCACACATGCTGTATAATTCTACATGTGTTTATATATAGAAAAGAAAGAGCTTGCATTTCTATAGCACCTTTCACGACCGCAGAATGTCCCAAAGCGCTTTACATCCAATTGAGTACTTTTGAAGTGTAGTCACTGTTGTAATTTAGGAAACACAGCAGCCAATTTGCGCACAGCAAGCTCCCACAAACAGCAATGAGATATATGGCCAGATCACCTGCTTTAGTGATGTTGGTTGAGGGATAAATGTCGGCCAGAACACCGGGCACTGCTCCCATGCTCTTCTTCAAAATAGTGCCGTGGGATCTTTTACGTCCACCTGAGAGGGCAGATGGGACCTCAGTTTAATGTTTCATCCAAAAGACGGCACCTCCAGCAGTGCAGCACTCCCTCAGCACTGCACTGGAGTGTCAGCCTAAAGTGTGTGCTTAAATCTCTGGAGTGGGACTTGAACCCATAACCTTCTGGCTCAGCAAGAGTGCTACTCCTGAGCCATGGCTGATACCATATAATATATATATATGTATATATATGTGTGTGTGTCTGTGTATAGGGAGAGAGATAGCCATTGGAATTTTCTTTTTGCGAAGATCATGGATTAGCCCCGGTTAAAAAAAATCTAGTACGTGCCCTTAGTACACAAGATACAGGAACACCAATGTAGTTCATCGATCCAGAAAAATCCTACAAATCTCCCCCTCACAACATTCAATGTTAGTTTTCACCTCCACCAACCTACCTGGAAGTCCATTCCATGTCGACCATGTGAAGATAACTTCCTAACAGTCCAATATTTAACTTCCAAATTCATATTCTTCTGATTTAGTTCCAAGTAGTGTTCTAGACAGACTAGATGCAGGAAGGATGTTCCCGATGGCGGGGGAGTCCAGAACCAGGGGTCACAGTCTAAGGATAAGGGGTAAGCCATTTAGGACTGAGATGAGGAGGAATTTCTTCACCCAGAGAGTGATGAACCTGTGGAATTCTCTACCACAGAAGGCAGTAGAGGCCAATTCATTAAATATATTCAAGAAGGAGTTGGATATATTTCTTAAGGCTAAAGGGATCAAGGGATATGTGGAGAAAGCAGGGACAGGGTACTGAATTTGGATGATCAGCCATGATCTCATTAAATGGCGGAGCAGGCTCGAGGGGCCGAATGGCCTACTCCTGCTCCTCTCTTCTATGGGGGAGAAATTCAGTTGTTAGCGCCGCGATTAGCGCCTAAAGAGGCCGAGAATTGGGGCGTTACCCAATTTTCGGGCGGGCGCAGTGAACCCAGCGCCTCTTGCCATATTGAGTGGGCTTTTAGCACCGGCACTAAATCTTAGCGCCCGCTCACGAGCGCAGGCAGATCATGACGTCATTTCAGTGTGCAACGCCTTTTTGGCGCCATGGACCAGAAATTCAGTGGCGCCCCCTTCTGTTCCGACCGGCGCTAATAAGGACAGCTTCCTGGAATGTTCCCCAGACGCTCTCGGGCTTAGGGGGGCGCTCTTTAAAGGAGACTGCACTGGTATAAAAGCGGCAGCCATTTTGGGAGCACAACTTATTTGAGATTTACACAGAGTTGCAAAGTTGAACTCTGAGCCATTTCGCCAGTGACCCAGTGCTGCCAAAGGACCTTCAGCCTTCATACCATCACCCTGCTGCTGGTGAGCGTTTACACCCTATTTAATTTCTGCTGACCTATTATTATGGGGGCTGCTTTGGAGGGGAACGTCCTGCCGCTCGACCATCTGGAAAGGGCACAGGGACGGAGCGAGAGAGGGCCAGGAATGGCCAGACGGAGGAGGGCCAACAGACGTCGCCACACCAGACCTTACGCTGCCAGGGTATTCAGGCAGCAGTTCTCTTACCTCAACATGTCGGAGGAGCAGTGTGTTAGGAGGCTGCGATTCTGAAAGGAGGTTGTGACTGAGCTGTGCCACCTGCTTCAGGAAGATCTGCAGCCGCAGATAAGGTGCAGGACCTCTCTGTCGGTAGCTGTGAAGATAACAGTGGCATTGAATTTCTATGCGACCGGCTCCTTCCAGTCAGCAACTGGGGACATTGCCAATATCCCAGTTTGCGGTGCATAGCTGCATCCAGCAGGTTACAGATGCCCTGTTTAAAAGGCGGCGTCAGTACATATCCTTCAATGTGACACCGGAGAAGCAGCAAGAGCGCGCAGAGGGCTTCGCGGCAATAGCGGACTTCCCCATGGTGCAGGGCGCCATTGACTGCACGCACGTGGCTTTGCGGGCGCCTGTACAGAATCCTGAGGAGTTCCGCAACCGCAAGGGGTTCCACTCCTTGAATGTGCAGCTGGTCTGTGACCACCGGCAGCTGATCCTGGTGGTCAATGCACAGTTCCCAGGCAGCAGCCACGACGCATTCATCCTGTGCCAGACTTCAGTCGCTGACCTTTTCGAGGCCCCGGCTCACCCAGAAGGCTGGCTTCTCGGCGACAAGGGCTATCCACTGTGCCCATGGCTGATGACCCCGCTCCGTACGCCCAGCACCCCTGCAGAAGAGCACTACAACATCAGCCATCAGGCGACGAGGAACATTGTGGAGCACACAATCGGCGTGCTGAAGCAGCGGTTCCGCTGTTTGGACCATTCGGGAGGAGCCTTGCAGTACTCACCAGAGAGAGTCTCCCACTTCGTCGTTGTCTGCTGCATGCTCCATAACCTCGCCACCCTGCGCACCCAGCCAATGCCAGCAGACATTGAAGGACTAGCAGAGGAGGAGGAGGAGCAGGAGGAGGAGCAGGAGCAGGAGCAGGAGCAGGAGGAGGAGGAGGAGGAGGAGGAGGAGGACCAAGACAGGAGGGTCCGAGAAACTGGAAGGGCCATCCGTCTGAGGCTGATAAGGAGTCGGTTCTAGGCCCCTCTCACGGACTGCTTGGTGCCATTCGAAGACCAGGAATGGAACCATTCGGAGAACTCAAAGCCTATGAAGGCCACAATGATTGTAACTAGCAGACATGGCCAATGACAATAACATTTTTTGTTTATTTTGAAAACTGTGCTTCCTTCCAACATGACAAAGCAATGGCAACAGAAAGCTTAACTAACAAACTAACACATAAGTGACTCGCACACCCGGGAGACTATCCAAAACATGACTAACATTCAGACCAAGTGACTCGCACACCCGGGAGACTATCCAAAACATTACTAACATTCAGACCAAGTGTATCGCACACCCGGGAGACTATCCAAAACATCGCTTACATTCAGACCAGCATCCACGGCCTTGATTTCTAGAAATAGGACGATTCTGCAGCTCCTTCTACTCTTTCACCTTTGATGGTGATCTACTTCTCTTGCGAGAACGGCCCCTTCCCTCCCTGCAGCTCCTCCGTAATGGGACCCCAGTGGTTGCATGAAGGCTGGGGGACGCCTGCTGGCTGTCCGAAAGCGCAGATGCCCCTGAGCGACGGCCTGGACGGACTGGGCTTGGAGGGGCCGGATGCTGACTGCTCCAAATGGGCATGGGTGGAAGCAGTCTGTCCTGCAGGTGATGGCAGCTGCAGTGGAGACGTGCCAGAGTTGACATCAGGAATGCTGACATCCTGAGAGCGGACACCTGCTCCGTGGTCGGCCGACACACTGGCACTCTGATGGGGCAGCACCGCAGCATGCGGACCAATCGGCTGGTCCACAGATTGCTGGCCTGCTGTGGTGCTGCAAGGGCCCCGGGTAATCCTGCCTGATCCATCGAGGGTGGCAGCAGTCAGTGCTTGTGTGGCCTCAATCTGCCTCTGCATGAGGCCAGCGAGGGACTGCGTGGCAGCACTCAGCACTTGCGTGGCAGGTGCCAGTGCTTCGGTGAAGGCCTGGACAGTCCTTTCCAGTGATGTAGCGACGCCCTGGACAGTCCTTTCCAGTAATGTACCGACGCCCTGGACAGTTCTTTCCAGTGATGTACCGACGCCCTGGACAGTTCTTTCCAGTGATGTACCGACGCCCTGGACAGTCTTTTTCAGGGCTGCCCCAAAGCCCTGGGCACTCCTTTCCAGGGCTACCCTGAAGTCTTGCACACTCCTTGCCAGTGTCTCGATGGATTCAGGCATCCTTGCAACTGCAGCCATCAGCTCAGTGTGCCTGAGTCGAGCCTGGGCGCTCATTTCTGCGAGGGAACGCACCTCTTCTGCGCTCTGTGCAGCAGTCATCGTGGCCTGACGCGCCCTCCGGGGAGACGGCTCCCGAACTTCCCTACCCCCCCTTGCGCTGCTGGAGGCCACTGGTTCCTGCAACTGGTTCCTCCTCAGAGCCATCCCCCCCGCTCCCTTCCAGGGAAGCACTATCCCCAGTCTGCAGATGGGCTGGCTCGCCTGAGGGTGGGACGGATGGTCCGGCTTCCTCCTGCTCATCACCTCCGGAGTCAGTGTCCCTGGCAGCTTGATGGCCCGGCTCCCGAGCTGGTGATGCAGCATCTGAAAGCAGGGAGGTTGAAGAGTGGCTTTAGCGAAAGGACAGGGTGGCAACAAGGGATGCAAGAGTGCTGCAATGCTCTGACATGGGTCCAGACTGAAAAAGCGTGCTGGTGGGGGGAATAAATCTGGAATTTAAAAAAAACAGTATCAGTAATGGTGACCATGAAACTACTGGATTGTTGTAAAAACCCATCTGGTTCGCTAATGTCCTTTAGGGAAGGAAATCTGCCACCTTTACCTGGTCTGGCCTATATGTGACGCCAGACCCACAGCAATGCACAGGAAACTCTCGTTTAAACGGCACCTAAATATCCAGAATTCTCTGTTAACTGGCAAAATTCTCACTCTGAAAACAACACCTCAATAACCGGCAATGTTGCCGAGTCCGAGTCTCCCGCAGTGGCCGAGTTAGTCAGTGGGGGTAGTTCTCCAAACTGCCACTACTCGGTTTCTTGGCGCTGTCGGAAGACGGAACACCTCGATACCCCTGTAACAGGAGTCTGACTCTCCCGCGCTGCCGGTAGTCTCTTCTGATCCGCCATTTTACAGGGGTACTGTGTGTCTCCCACGCTGCTGGTAGTCATTGCATTGCATTACCCTCAACTGGCAGTACTGTACTTAATCAAGCATCTTCCACCATCCATTTAACACAACATTCTGTAGGTGAGTACCCATTTACTGTATACTGCACATTTCTTGATTTTTTTATTTTTCTTTGTTAAAAATAGCCTCGGTAGATAACCCTCTCCGTCATCCGGAATTTTTGATCAACCTGCAACACGCCGGTCCCGTCGGTGCCGGATACCAAAGAGTTTCCTGTAGTTGACTCTTAACCGCCCTCTGAAATGGCTGAACAAGCCACTCAGTTGTATCAAACTGCTGGGAAAACCTTCACCACACGGACTGCAGCGGTTCAAGAAGCTGGCTCACCAGCACTTTCTCAAGGGCAATTAGAGATGGGCAATAAATGCTGGCCTTGCCTTGCCAGTGACGTCCACATCCCCTGAACAAATTTGAAAGAAATGTGTGTGCCATATTATATTATATTATATATATCTCAGACCACGGGTGTTGGTAATGGTTCAGCTGTTATCATTTACACTTCTTTACTTGTTCCATTATCACCTCCTTTTTGCTTGCACCATCATCTCTTTTGTTATTCAATCACTCCTGCTTTCCACCTTATCATCTGAACACAAGGACTCATCAAACTAAAGAGAATGTCAGTGTAAGACAGCTTCACAGAGCTGTCAAATGCTGACATTTCTTCTTTCAAGAAGTCTTGACAGATAGCACGTCTGACGTTGATGTGCTCTGTCAGTGACTTCCTCCCTAATTGGCCTGCTGAGTCCACAGGGCGGGCTTAACCAGGTCAATCAGGGGGAAATCCTTCTGGTTGGTCAGGCGTAACTTTTACCGCTGCACAATAGAGATCATCCTGACGAACTGTATCACAGTATGGTATGGCAGCTGTAGCTACTATGACCGGAAAGCCCTGCAGCGGGTAGTCAAAACTGCCCAACGCATTACCGGCACCCGGCTACCGACCATAGAGCACATATACCAGAAACGCTGTTTACGGAGGTCACGGTCCATCATCAAAGACCCTACCCACCCCAGCCACAGTTTGTTCGCCCTCCTGCCATCTGGGAGACGCTACAGATGCATTCGCACCCGTACGACCAGATTTAGGAACAGCTTCTTTCCCAGGGCTGTCATCCTACTGAACTCCACAAATAAACTCTAAAGCCTGCACATCTGCCAATGCACTTTATTATGGTTATGTTTATGTTAATGTATTACAAGCCAAATGTATGTTGAATGTTTCAATGTCTTAATCTAAATGTACACTCTCGGGAGCCGCAAGCCTACATTTCGTTGTACTGCACTTGTGCACTAACAATGACAATAAAGTTGATTATGATTATGAGATGGAGGCGGGACATTGACACGACAAGCAGCAGTCCCGCCTCCATCTCGCCTCCATTCACAAAATCCAGCCCAATATTACATATAAACTGGGTTGATTATTGTAAAAAGAGCTTGTAGACCTTCCAACTTCTCTCAGCAAATCCTTAGAAAGAGATGATCCTATAAATTACTGTTGTTGATATGAACAAAACAAACGCTTAACACATTTGTAGAACATTCCTTTGTCCGCTATTTTACTGAGGTGTTAACCCATTTAAATTATCATAAAAAAGGCAAACTTCAAAGAAGTGAGGGAAAAGCTTAAGAAAATTAATTGGGAGTGTTTGTTGGACAACATTTCCGTAGCTGGCATTTGGAACAGTTTTGAAAAATAAATGCTGAGCAGGCAGGGTAAATACATACAGACTGAACAAATGAATGAAAAATTAATTAAGGATGAAAAGTTAGTCCAACAGATCCCACAGGGAGAAAAATGAAGGGGCTCACTAGGATGAATATAAAAAAAGAGGAGTTGATCACTAAATTAGGGTGGGGCAAGGCCATGGAGCGATATGAAACCCATACACTTGAATCAACAGAAGACTGGGAGCATTATGCAGATCCCTGCACCCTTCAGTATCTCCAACATCACTGTTTCCAGTGGCAGGAGGGTCGGTAACCAGAGGACACGGATTTAAGGCGATTGGCAAAAGAACCAGTGGCGACATGAGGAAACATTTTTTTACGCAGCGAGTTGTTGTGATCTGGAATGCGCTGCCTGAAAGGGCGGTGGAAGCAGATTCAATAATAACTTTCAAAAGAGAATTGGATAAATACTTGAAGGGGAAAAATTTGCAGGGTTATGGAGAAAGAGCGGGGGGTGGGGGGCGGTGGGACTAATTGGATCGCTCTTTCAAAGAGCCGGCACAGGCACGATGGGCCGAATGGCCTCCTTCCGCGCTGTATCATTCTGTGATTCTATCGCCTTATTGTTCATTATGTCCTTTTGAAAATTCCTAAATCTTGCCCAGTGTCTCATCCACCAGTTAGGTTCGAAACTTCAAATGGCCTTTGCTCTATGCTGCGCAGCAGTGAATGAAAATGATTCTTTGCAGAGTTCCTTTCCTTTCCTCCCCTTTCCTTTTTCAGTGTGGGTGGTTCATGTTGGAACGTGAGGGCCGATTCAGTGATGCTGCACTCTGTGACCACACCCATGCTTTTAAAGAGTGTGCCTTGCTAAATCTAGCCAGTAGGTCTGAGTGCCGGATTCGTGAGGCGCCATATTGAGCTGCAGGATAAATGTCTCCACTTCTTAGAGGACTCGCAAGGAGTTAATTGTATTCACTCTCAGAATTGATCTCAGGCTGAAGTCAATGGGCTGGATTTTCATTGAGAAGTCGGGTAGGAGGCGGGACTACAACTTTCGGGGTTGTAGTCCCGCCTCCATCGAGTTGTGGCCAACCCACGCGATTTAGACTTGATTGACCTTGTTGAGCCCACCCAGCGGGCTTAGCAGGCCAATTAAGGACCACCCAGCAACAGGTGACGTCACAGATTGACATTTCATCTGTCAAGACCTTTTGACAGATGAAATATCAGCGTTCGACAGCTGTTTGAAGCTGTCAAACACTGACAATCTGTACTCTAAGTTAATTCTTTCCTCTCAGGATGAATTAGAGATCTCCCCAGAACAGAAAGCTGAATGCTGCAATTTTTGACAGATCGCGGCCATTCTGCTTTCTGTGCTGGTGAGATGAGAGACTCCCGAGACCTGAAGGAAGGAAGGCTGTAAAGGTAAGTAAAGGTTAGTAGAACTTCTTTAAACACTTTACACACACCAAACACACTTACCTTTGCACTCATGCACCCATCACTCACCTGAACACCGGACATCTCGAACCCTCCAAGCCCTTCACCCCGACGGCCCGCCTCGCTAACTTGGCGTGGTTTGCAGCCATCGGAAATCCCACACTTCAACCTTAAAAATAGGGATCAGGCTAAAAACTGCCTGTTAACTACCTGTTAACAGGCAGTTAATTGGCACTAATCCCCTTCCCGCCTCGGGGAGGCGGGTCCCAGCACAGGTCGGGTATCCGCCTCCTTTGAAACTGGCATGGAGGCGGGTTGGGTGCGGGGTGGGTTTGTGCCCCCCAATTTCGGGACTTTAACCCCCCACATGCCTCCACGGCCCAATGAAAATCCTGCCCAATGATTTTATTTCACCCTCCTTTCCCAAATGATTGCTGCCGGGATTTATTGTTCGGGCCTGAGGAACTTTCCTCCTTCAACGTGTAGCTGACTTGCTGGACTTGCACATTAATGGCCCATTAAACTCGCAGCAGAAAGTTAGGGCTGGAATTTAACTGCGTGTGTATCTGTTTAGTGATGACCAATTTTGGGGCGCAATGTCCCTGGGTTACAGGCGTCTGAGTTACATGTCGTTAGAGGCAGCTTCTCAGGATCTGTGCCACCCAACTCAAACATAGGCAAATCAGGGGCCTAACGCCTGTTTTCAACCCCCTCCCGGAAATTGGTTAAAAACTCGGCAGAACATGGGCCGTGCAAGCTCCGACTACTTTTTCCCATTCTGCAGCGGCCTAACCAGTAGTACCTAAATTCTTCTTCTTCTTCTTAGGCGGTCTCTCGGAACCGAGGATGACTTGCTTCCGCATTAAAAATGAGTTCTCAGGTGACTGATGAGTCCAATGCGGGACCTACAGTCTCTGTCACAGGTGGGGCAGACGGTGGTTGAAGGGGCGGGTGGGTGTGGTGCTTGGGTTGACGTGCGCTCCTTGTGCTGCCTGCGCTTGGCTTCCGCTTGCTCTCGGCGAAGAGACTCGAGGCGTTCGGCACCTTCCCGGATGCTTCTCCTCCACTTTGTGCGGTCTTGGGCCAGGGATTCCCCGGTGTCGGTGGGGATGTTACACTTTTTCAAGGAGGCTTTGAGGGTGTCCTTGAAGCGTTTCCTCTGCCCACCTGGGGCTCTCTTGCCGTGCCGGAGCTCCGGATAGAGCGCTTGTTTTGGGAGTCTCGTATCGGGCATGCGGACAATGTGACCCGTCCATCGGAGCTGATCGAGCATGGTCAAAGCTTCGATGCTGGGGATGTTGGCCTGAGCAAGAACACTGACGTTGATGCGCCTATCCTGCCAATGGATTTGCAGGATCTTGCGGAGGCAGCGTTGGTGGTACCTCTCCAGTGCTTTGAGGTGCCTGCTGTACATGGTCCATGTCTCCGAGGCATACAGCAGGGCGGGTATCACTGCTGCTCTGTAGACCATGAGCTTAGTGCCGGGTTTGAGGTCCTGGTCTTCAAACACTCTTCCTCAGGCGACCGAAGGCTGCACTGGCACACTGAAGGCGGTGTTGGACTTTGTCGTCGACGTCTGCCCTTGTTGACAAAATGGACCACTGGGTGCCGCCAAAGAAAAAGGTAGCTAAACATTTTTTTAATCTTCCCTTCCTGTGGAGCAGGACTGCTCCTCACAGCTCCACAACACTACGGCGGACCTCTGGCGGCCCCTACTTGGCCCCCCACCCACCTCCCGTTCCACTCTCCCCCCTCCCCCACCCCACCGCCCACCCAGGGCTTACCTGAGGGCTGCAGCTGGCCTGCACTGGTCCCGCGGCGAGCTGGAAGCGTGGCAGGTGCCTGCAGCTCGCCGTCGTATTACAATCGGGCCCCATTTCTGTCCAGCCTTGGTCCTCCCGTTTCGGACTCACGCCGGCAGCGAGCCATCAGTTACGCTGCCCCGAGAACGGGCCACACCGAAGAGCACCCTCGCCTCGGAGTCAGAAGGTTGTGGGTTCAAGTCCCACTCCAGAGACTGGAGCACAAAAAATCCAGGCTGACACCCCCAGTGCAGTGCTGAGGGAGTGCTGCACTGCCGGAGGTGCCGTCTTTCGGATGAGATGGTAAACCGAGGCTGCATCTGCTCTCTCAGGTGGACGTAAAAGATCCCATGACACTATTTTGAAGAAGAGCGGGGGAGTTATCCCCGGTGTCGTGGGCCAATATTTATCTCTCAACCAACATCACTAAATCAGATCATCTCATTATCACATTGCTGTTTGTGGGGTCTTGCCGTGCACAAATAGTCTGCCGCGTTTCCCACATTACAACAGTGACTGCACTTCAAAAGAGTACTTCATTGGCTGTAAAACGCTTTGGGACATCCGGTGGCCATGAAAGGCGCTATAGAAATGCAAGTCTTCCTTTTTCTTTTCTAGCCCAAGGGGCTGTGAAGATTTACCTCTGACCAGTGGCCAGTGGCTTTTGCGGCCTTGAGCTTCCGATGTAGTCCATTTAATGGGAGGCAGCGTTACATTGTCATGGTATAGTTGGGGCCTAACTCACATCAAAGTTTCATCAAAGGTCATTTAGAATCCTGGCAGGAGGAAAGATTCCACGAGGAACATTTTAGAATGCTGACTGCCTCAGAAATTCCCGGCCACATGGAGTGATGTTGGCCAGCGACTGGGCCGCAGCTTTGGCACCTGGTCTGGTAACATGAGCCTGCAAGATGCTGCAGCTACCCGAATGAGGAGTTTCAGGAGTAGCTGTGCCTGACTGTTAACATTAGGAACAGGAGTAGGCCATTCAGCCCCTCGAGCCTGCTCGACCAATCAATGAGGTCATGGCTGATCTGCATCTTAACCCCATTTCCCCGCCTTACCTCGATATCTCTTGATACCCTCATCGAACTAAAGATCTAATTGAGCTCAGTCTTGAACGCTCCAATTGTCCTCCAGCATCTACAGCCTTCTGGGGGAGAGAATTCCAGATTTCTACTGCCATTTGTGTCATAGAGTCATAGAATCATATGGGCTCGATTTTGTCAATGGGGAGCTTTTGGAGGCGGGACTCCCAATTTTTGGGTTGTAGTCCCGCCTCCATCGACTTGTGGCCAACCCACGCTATTTTCCCTTGATTGACCTTGTTAAGCCTGCCCAGCAGGCTCAGCAGGCCAATTAAGGGACACCTGGTTACTGGTGACGTCAGCGATTAACATTTCATCTGTCAAGAGCTTTTGACAGATGAAAAATCAGCGTTTGACAGCTCTGTGAAGCTGTCAAACACTGACAATCTGTCTTTTAACTTGTGTCCTTCTACTCAGACTCAGTTAGAGAGCTCTCCAGACCAGAAAGCAGAGGCTGCAGCTTTTGACAGTTCAGCGGCCATTCTGCTTTCTGTGCCGGTGAGCTGAGGGACTCCCGAGAACTGAAGGAAGGAAGCCTGCAGGAGAAAGTAAAGGTAAGTAAAACTTATTAAAATACTTTACACTTACCTCACACACTTACTGTTAAGTCCATGAATGATTTAGACACGGACTAGCAGGAGTGAAAACAAACAGATGTTTACTGGTGGAAGTCCATAACGAATCTAAACAACAGAGGCTCTCTAGCGCCTTTTATACAGGGGTGGTCACTGCCGGTACTGCAGCCTGAGACCAGTTATTCTCTTAAAGGTACATACACAACACTTACCTCTGCACACATGCACCCATCACCTTGTGTTTTGAAGAAGGGTCAAACCCGAAACGTCAACTCAACTCAAATTTCTCTCCACGGATGTTGCCTGACTTGCTGAGTTTTTCCAGCATTTTCTGTTTTTATTTTGCACCCATCACTCACCTGCACACCGGACATCTCGACCGCTCCAACCCCTGCAGACCGACGGTCCGCCTCGCTAACTTGGCGTGGTTCAGAGCCGTCGGACAGCCCACACTTCAGGGCTAAAAATAGGGATGAGGCAAAAAAATGCCTGTTAACTAGAACAGGCAGTTAATTGGCATTAATCCCCTTCCCGCCTCAGGGAGGTGGCTCCCAGCACAGGTCGGGTACCCACCCCCTGGGACATTGGCACGGAGGCGGGTTGGGGCGGGATGGGTTCCTGCCCCCCGATTCTGCAATTTTCCCACCACTCCCGCCTCCAAACCCGCCTCCTCGGCGCTTGGAAATTCGAGCCCATAGAGTTATACAGCGCAGAAAGAGGCCCTTTGGCCCATCGTGTCCGCGCCGGCCATCAAGCCCTGTCTATTCTAATCCCATTTTCCAGCACTTGGTCCGTAGCCTTGTATGCTATGGCATTTCAAGTGCTCATCTAAATGCTTCTTGAATGTTGTGAGGGTTCCTGCCTCTACCACCCTTTCAGGCAGTGAGTTCCAGATTCCAACCACCCTCTGGGTGAAAAAGTTTTTCCTCAAATCCCCTCTAAACCTCCTGCCCCTTACCTAGAAACTATGCCCCCTGGTTATTGACCTCTCTACTAAGGGGAAAAGTTCCTTTCTATCTACCCTATCTATGCCCCTCATAATTTTTAACGCCTCAATCAGGTCCCCCCTCAGCCTTCTCTGCTCCAAGGAAAACAATGCTTCCTGATTTCCTTCCTAAACGGCCGAGCTCTAATTTTAAGATTATGTCCTCCTCGTTCTTGATTCCCCCCCCCACCGGAGGGAATAGTTTCTCCGTGTCCACCCTAACCTAACCTTTTAACATTGCAAACCCCTCGATCAGATCACTCCTCAATCTTCTAAACTCAAGGAAATACAAGCCAACGTTATGCAATCTGTCCTCATAATTTAGCAGAGGAGGCTGAGAGGAGATTTAATTGAGGTGTATAAAATTATGAGGGGCCTGGATAGAGTGGATAAAAAGGACCTATTTCCCTTAGCAGAGAAGTCAATAACCAGGGGGCATAGATTTAAAGTAATTGGTAGAAGGATTAGAGGGGAGTTGAGAACTGTTTTCACCCAGAGGGTGGTGGGGGTCTGGAACTCACTGCCTGAAAGGGTGGTAGAGGCAGAAACTCTCATCACATTTAACAAGTACTTGGATATACGCTTGAAGTGCCGTAACCTACAGGGCTAAGGACCAAGAGCTGGAGAGTGGGATTCGGGTGGAGAGCTCTTTTTCGGCCGGCACAGACATGATGGGCCGAATGGCCTCCTTCTGTGCCGTAAATTTCTATGATTCTATAACTCTCTAAGCCCTGGTAACATTCTGGTGATTCTCCGCTGCAACCCCTCCAAGGCCAATATATCCTTCCTGAGGTGCGGTGCCCTGAACTGAACGCAGTACATAAGAACATAAGAAGTAGGAGCAGGAGTAGGCCATACGGCCCCTCTGGCCTGCTCCGCCATTCAATAGGATCATGGCTGATCCGAACCTAGACTCACGTCCACTTCCCTGCCCGCTCCCCGTAACCCCTAATTCCCTTATCAGCTAGGAAACTGTCTATCTCCATTTTAAATTTATTTAATGTTGCAGCTTCCACAGCTCTCTGGGGTAGCAAATTCCATAGATTTACCACCCTCTGAGTGAAGAAGTTTCTCCTCATCTCAGTTTTGAAAGGGCAGCCCCTTATTCTAAGATTATGCCCCCTAGTTCTAGTCTCACCCATCAGTGGAAACATCCTCCCCGCATCCGCCCGATCAAGCCCCCTCACAATCTTATATGTTTCGATAAGATCGCCTCTCACTCTTCTGAATTCCAATGAGTAGAGGCCCAACCTACTCAACCTTTCCTCATACGTCAACCCCCTCATCTCCGGAATCAACCGAGTGAACCTTCTCTGAACTGCCTCGAGAGCAAGTATATCTTTTCTTAAATATGGAAACCAAAACTGTATGCAGTAGTCCAGGTGTGGCCTCACCAGTACCCTGTATAACTGAAGCAAGACTTCCCTGCTTTTATACTCCATCCCCCTTGCAATAAAAGCCAAGATTCCATTGGCCTTCCTGATCACCTGCTGTACCTGCATACTAACCTTCTGTGTTTCATGCACCAGGACCCCCAGATCCCTTTGTACTGCAGTTTCTTTCCACTTAGATAATACAGGTAGACTACCCTTTATCCGAACTTCCGAAAACCGAAACCCTCTAAAAACTGAAGGTTTTTTCGGTCAGCGTAAGTCGTGCGCATGACATGACCAGAGTGGCGCACGACTTACGCTGAGCAGAGGGTCAGCGTATGTTGTGCGCATGATCCCCCGCGGACCCCCCCGCGGACCCCCGCCGACCCCCCCGCCGACCCAGACCCTCGCCGACCCCCCCGCAGACCCCCCCGCGGACCCCCGCCGACCCCGACCCCCGCCGACTTACGCTGAGCAGAGGGTCAGCGTAAGTCGTGCGCACGACCCCCCGCCGACCCCCCCGCGGAACCACCTGACTCTCTTCCAAAGGCTCGAAAGCAACGAGAGCTCTGAGCCCGCGGCGGTGCCGGCCCCAGTTCCGACCGAGCACGACGACCTGTTGGTGGAAATGCAGAACTTCATTGCATTCCAGGCTAGCAGCGATGGACAAGCCATGACTGCGGACCCCCCCGCAGACCCCTGCCGACGCCGACCCCCCCCGCGGACCCCCGCCGACCCCGACCCCCGCCGACCCCCCCGCAGACCCCCGCCGACCCCCCCGCGGACCCCCGCCGACCCCGACCCCCGCCGACCCCCCCGCGGACCCCCGCGGACCCCGACCCCCGCCGACCCCCCCACGGACCCCCGCCGACCCCCCGCGGACCCCCGCCGACCCACCTTCCGAAATCCGAAATTTTCCGAAAACCGAAACACGGCTGGTCCCGAGGTTTTCGGATAAAGGATAGTCTACCTGTAACTTGCTCTTTGATTTTTTCTGCCAAGGTGCATAACCTCACACTTTCCAACATTATATTCCATCTGCCAAATTTCTGCCCACTCACTTAGCCTGTCTATGTCCTTTTGCAGGTTTTTTATGTCCTCCTCACTCACTGCTTTCCCTCCCATCTTTGTATCATCGGCAAACTTGGATACGTTGCACTTGGTCCCTTCCTCCAAATCGCTAATATAGATTGTAAAGAGTTGGGGTCCCAGCACTGACCCCTGCGGAACACCACTAGTTACTGATTGCCAACCCGAGAATGAACCATTTATCCCCACTCTCTGTTTTCTGTTAGATAGCCAATCTTCCACCCGTGCCAGTATATTACCCTCAATCCCGTGATTTTTTATCTTGTGCAGTAATCTTTTGTGTGGCACCTTGTCAAATGCCTTTTGGAAGTCCAAATACACCACATCCGCTGGTTCCCCTTTATCCACCATGTTTGTTACGTCCTCAAAGAATTCGAGCAAATTTGTCAAACATGACTTCCCCTTCATAAAACCATGCTGACTCTGTCAAATGTCCTGTTACTGCTTCCTTAATACCTGTAATGGACTCCAACATTTTACTAACCACAGATGTTAGGCTAACTGGTCTATAGTTTCCAGCCTTTTGTCTACCTCCCTTTTTAAATAAGGGCGTTACATTAGCAGTTTTCCAATCTGCTGGGACCTTTCCTGAATCCAGGGAGTTTGGGGAAATTACCACCAATGCATCTGCAATCCCTACCGCTACCTCTCTCAAGACCCTAGGATGTAAGCCATCAGGTCCAGGGGATTTATCCGCCTTAAGTCCCATTATCTTACCGAGTACCATCTCCTTAGTGATTTTAATCGTGTTTAGCTCCTCCCCCCCATAGCCCCCTGTTTGTCCAGTGTTGGGATATTTTTAGTGTCCTCTACTGTAAAGACTGATACAAAATATTTGTTCAGCGTATTTGCCATCTCCATGTTCCCCACTACTAATTTCCCGGTCTCATCCTCTAAGGGACCAACATTCACTTTAGCCACCCTTTTTCTTTTTATATAACTGTAGAAACTCTTGCTATCTGTTTTTATATTTTTTGCTAGTTTACTTTCATAATCTATCTTCCCTTTCTTATTTAATCTTTTAGTTATTCTTTGCTGGCTTTTAAATGCTTCCCAATCCTCTATCCTCCCACTAGATTTGGCTACTTTATATGCCCTTGTTTTCAGTCCTTTTGTTTCTCTCTCACACCTGGCAGCTATCTTTTGCCCTGCCAGTACACTTTACACCTAATCCCAGCCTATTACCATCTCGTCTAGCTTCTAATCTCTTTTACTTCTTTTGGTTCTTTTATTCTTTTGTCCGATCGCAGCCCTGCCTTCGATCTAGTTCCTTTTCTCTCCAGTTTTGAAGAAGGGTCAAACCCGAAACGTCAACTCAAATTTCTCTCCACAGATGTTGCCTGACCTGCTGATTTTTTCCAGCATTTTCTGTTGTTATTACTGTCCTTTATTACTTTATTTAGCCACGGATGGCTGTCTTTTCTTTTACGCCCCTTTTTCCTCAGTGGAATATATTTTTCTTGAAAGTTGTGAAATATCTCCCTGAATGTACACCACTGCTCAGTACTCGCGATGGGCTCCAACCAAGGCTCTGTACATCTGAAGAATCATTTCCTTCCCTTTGTAATCCAGTCTCCTTGAGGTAAGGGCCAATACTCCATTAGCCTTCCCCATTCTATTGGAGCCTCCAGAAGCAATGCCCCTCAGTCATAGCTTTGCCTGGGCCTGTAGATATGGTGTGTGGCATATTGGTGAATGCAGAGTCTGCCTTTGGTGTTGTCAGAAATCCCTACTGTCCCTTCTTTACTCCTGCTCATTCTCCTCCATTAAATCAAGTGACAGGGAAGCACAGGTGACAGGTTTTTTTTTACTCGGCCATGTGATGTGGGCATCGCTGGCCAGGCCAACATTTATTGCCCATCCATAATTGCCCTTGAGAAGGTGGTGGTGAACCGCCTTCTTGAACCACTGCAGTCCGTGTGGTGATGGTACTCCCACAGTGCTGTTAGGAAGGGAGTTCCAGGATTTTGACCCAGCGACGATGGAGGAACGGCCAATATATTTCCAAGTCAGGATGGTGTGTGACTTGGAGGGGAACTTGGAGGTGATGATGTTCCCATGCGCCTGCTGCCCTTGTCCTTCTAGGTGGAAGAGGTCGCGGGTTTGGTAGGTGCTGCCGAAGAAGCCTTGGCGAGTTGCTGCAGTGCATCTTGTAAATGGTACACACTGCAGCCACGGTGCGCCGGTGGTGGAGGGAGTGAATGTTTAAGATAGTGGATGGGGTGCCGATCAAGCGGGCTGGTTTGTCTTGGATGGTGTCGCGCTTCTTGAGTGTTGTTGGAGCTGCACTCATCCAGGCAAGTGGAGAGTATTCCATCACACTCCAGACTTGTGCCTTGTAGACGGTGGAAAGGCTTTTGGGAGTCAGGAGGTGAGACACTCGCCGCAGAATACCCAGCCTCTGACCTGCTTTTGTAGCCACAGTATTTGTCACAATATTGATGTCACAGTATTTATGTATCCCATAACTGTGAAATATTGGTTGACCTGTTGCTGTTAGTTTAGGGTTCCTGACCGGTAAGAGCCTAGAAAGTCTGTAATGCTAGTTTCAAAAAGATGAGAATAGTACACTGCAAGTTACTTTGCGCCCCCTTAAGTACCAATACTGAGTGGCTGTGCATTAATAAACAATGCATATTCTGAGTGAGAAAGCACACAGCCCATTGACAAATCCTATCGACACTCAGCAGGCGGGAAGTGCATTTGACCAGTATCATAGAACCATGTAGCACAGAGGGAGACTATTCAGTCCATCGTGCCTGTGCCGGCTCTTTGACGGAGCTATCCAATTAGTCCCACTCCCCTGCTCCTTCCCCATAACTCTGTAGAATTTTCACCTTTTCAAGTATTTATCCAATTCCCTTTTAAAAGTTTCTATTGAATCTGCTTCCAACGCCCTTTCAGGCAGCGCGTTCCAGATCACAACAACTCGCTGCGTTAAAAAAAGTAACTCAGTTAATTGCTGCCCACACCTGTTATAATGCTGAAAGCATTTTCAAGGAGACGAAGATGCTTTGCTCGGGTGCCTTGATGTGTCCTGGCATCAGCCAAGCAGGAAGGAAAAAACTAAATTCCATGGATTCCCAGTTAATCAGACACTACAAGGTGGGTGGTGTCAGCCGTGGCTCTCTGGGTAGATCTCTCGCCTCTGAGGTCAGAGGGTTGGGGGTTCAAGTCCCACTCCAGAGACTTGAAGCTGTAGAATCTAGGCTGACACTCCCAGTGCAGTGCTGAGGGAGTGCTGTACTGTCGGAGGGGCCGTCTTTTGGATGAGATGTTAAATTGAGGCCCCATCTGTCCCCTCAGGTGGACGTAAGAGATTTCATGGCACTATTTCAAAGAAGAGCAGGGGAGTTATCCCCAGTGTCCCTCAACCTTCACTAAAAAAAAACAGACAATCTGGTCATTATCACATTGCTGTTTATGGGAGCTTGCTGTGCACAAATTGGCTGCCGCGTTTCTCTACATTACAACAGTGACTACACTTCAAAAACAGTGCTTCATTGGCTGTTAAGCATTTGGGACTTCCTGAGGTCGTGAAAGGTGTGATATAAATGTAAGTTCTTTATTTATGGTTGACATGGCAACGGTGCTCAAGCTCAGGCACCTCCGCAATCTGCCTTGCAGGGAACAGGTAAGAGGGGAGGCGCAGCGATACCAAGCGGTAGGTGGAGGGAAACAAGTCTGGGTATGAAGAATGATGGTGTGGGGATAGGAGGAGGGAGCTGGGTTAGCGAGAAGGCTTCTCATTTCATTCCAGCTGACACGGTTAGTTGGAAGGGTTTACCTACTCTGTGATAGGGAAACATTTTTTTTAACGCATTGAGTTGTTGTGATCTGGAACGCGCGGTGGAAGCAGATTCAACAGTAACTTTCAAAAGGGAATTGGATAAAAACTTGAAGGGAAAAAATTTACAGGGAAGAACAAGGGGGAGTGGGACTAATTGGAGAGCTCTCCCGAAGAGCCGGCACAAGCACAATGGACCGAGGGGCCTCCCTCTGTGCTGTATCGTTCGACGACGCTACGAGTTGTGAGTGGCTCCGGAGAGGCCCAGGCATGTGACCTCATCAGCTGTCGATGAAGGGGTTTGGGGTGGAGGCAGCAGGCACGGTTTGCACTTCAAAAGTCAAAAATAAAGAGCCACCTTGACAGCAACAGCTGATAAACAGCAGCCCAGGAACCAGTGGTGCCAGGTTTTCAATGCGGGCAGTTTGCCACTGATCTGCACCTGATGCTGCTAAATGAGATTTAGATCAAAGCCCTCTGGCATTAAGTCGTGTATAGTTTACGCTGATTCCCTCTTCCGGCACAGTCAGCTGCAGACTCCAGAACAGCCACAGTGTAAGTTCGATGCAGTGCCATTGAGGAGCACATGAGAGCAAAGCATTAGCACCCATTTTTTCCTCTGCATTGCACCAATTTTTTTGGGGTGCTATTTGAACATAAGAATTAGGAGCAGGAGTCGGCCATACGGCCCCTCGAGCCTACTCAGCCATTCAATAACATCATGGCTGATCTTCGACCTCAACTCCACTTTCCCGCCCGATCCCCATATTCCTTGATTCCCGTAGAGTCCAAAAATCTATTGATCTCAGCCTTGAATATACTCAACGATTCGGCATCTATAGCCCTCTGGGGTAGAGAATTCCAATGATTCACAACCCTCTGAGTGAAGAAATTCCTCCTCATCTCAGTCTTATTTGGGTGCAGGAGAAAGGAAAATGCAACCCATGCTGTCCCAGATTATGGGTGTGTCAATGGCAAATGAATTTCAATATGGATAAGTGTGAGGTGGTGCATTTTGGTAGGAGGAATAAGGAGGCCACATACTCCTAGGAAAATAAGGGGGAAAAATTGAGTTTGGGGCGCTAACATTGCCTGGCCGCTAACCGTAGCATCTGGCGCTAATTAGCGCCAGCGACCGCGAAATTGAGTTTTAACGCCCCAAGAGGGAAGAGGAGCACTAAATCTTCGACCCCCCCTCCCCCGGTCCGGCGATCCTCGACCCCCTCCCACGATCCCAGACTCCGGACCGGCGACCCTCGACCCCCTCCCACGATCCCGGACTCCGGACCGGCGACCCTCGAACCCCTCCCACGATCCCAGACTCCGGACCGGCGACCCTCGACCCCCTCCCACGATCCCGGACTCCGGACCGGCGACCCTCGACCCCCTCCTGCGATCCCGGACGCCGGACCAGCGATCCTAACTGAGGCCTACTCGCCCGCAGCCAGCCAGCCTCTCAATCCAAGGCCTCACATTCAGATCAGGCCCTGCCTGTAAAATCGGCAGGGCCTGTTGGAAACCCAGCCTCCCGGGCTTCCCGCTCACCTCGAGCATTGCCCCCCCCCCCCACCCTGCCCCCGCCGCCCCCCTGGGGAAAATTCCGGCCTCTGTTTTTGTTGTGTTGATTGAGGGGTAAATAGTGGTCAGGTCACCAGGAATAACTCCCCTGCTCTTCTTCCAAATAGTGCCATAGGATCTTTTACATCCACCTGAAAGGGCAAACGGAGCCTCGGTTTAACGTCTCATCCAAAAGGCGGCACCTCCGACAGTGCAGCACTCCACTGGCGTGTCAGCCTAGATTTTTGTGCTCAAGTCTCTGTGAGTGGGGGACTTGAACCCACAACCTTCTGACTCAGAGGCAAGGGTGCTACCCACTGAGCATGGCTGACACCCAAATTCCAAAGAGGAGATCTGAGACGGCTGAAGTCTCTGTCACTGCTGGTAGGGTTGGGGTAGAGGTGCGCAGGAGATCAGAGCTAAAGGACCAAAGGGCAGGGACTGGGCCATCAGGCTGGAAGAGGCTGTGGAGATAGGATAGAGGCAAGGTCGCAGAGGGATTTGCAAACGAGTGCTGTTAGTGGGACGGAGAGCTGACGGAACAGCTCCCCGCCTGCATCCGCTCAGGTTACACCAATTCTCGGTTCCTATCAGAATCCTGCAGGAAGATCAGGCTTGAAACGCAGCACCGATTCGAACAGGACACTGAGGTTATGCAATGTCTCATTTAGCAGCATTGCTGCCAGCACAGAAGGGGGTCATTCAGCCCATCATGCCTGTGCCGTAATATGAGCGTATATAACTATATATAGAATTTTTTTTTTATTCGTTCGCGGGCTGTGGGCGTCACTGGCAAGGCAGCTTTTATTGCCCATCCCTAATTGCCCTTGAGAAGGTGGTGGCGAGCCACCATTTCAGAGGGGCAGTTAAAAGTCAACCACATATAGGCCAGACCCGGTAAGGATGGCAGATTTCCTTCCCTAAAGGACATTAGCGAACCACATGGGTTTTTACGACGATCCGGTCGTGTCATGGTCACCATTACTGATACTAGCTTTTTATTCCAGATTTACTTAATGAACTGAATTTAAATTCCCCAGCTGCCGGGAATATAACTACGAACACGTATGAGCAGAAATAAAACTGAGAAAGAACTTTTCGGTTTCATTCCTCCGTGTTTTATAATCACTTCCCTGATACATCCACAGTGGTTGATGGCCTAATCACATTATCACTGAACAGTTGGGATATAACAGGATAAAGTGGCAATCCTGTGATCAGCATACCTCAATCCAGCATGGAAATGAGTTAGTAAGGGATTAGCAGGGAGCTGTCCGTGTGCCAACATACGGCAGGAGAAGCTGGCAGACTGCGGAGTCTCAAATTTCCCAGTCCCTTGGCAGCGGGCATGGGCCAAAAAACGGAGCCTCTGACCCTGTGTTGCTGCATTCTCACCACATCCAATTTCCTGACGGGCAGTTTTAGTGAAGCAAAAGTGAGACACGCTGCAGGCAATCTGAAATCATCCAAAACTCTGCTGCCCTTTGTCCTAACTCACCCATCACTCACTGAGCTCGCCGACCTACATTGACTCCCGGTCCGGCAACACCTCGATTTAAAAATTCTCATCCTTGTTTTCAAATCCCTCCATGGCCTCCTTGGCCCCTCACTATCTCTGTCACCTCCTCCAACCCCACAACCCCTCCGAGATCTCTGGGCTCCTCCATTTCTGGCCTCTTGCGCATCCCCGATTTTAATCGGAGGCCACGCTGTAATGATCAATAACATGTCATTCTATAGTGGACACTAGGTGGAGCCATAGAGCTGTATTGCTATGTATATAGTTGTATGTGTTTAAGACTACACTACCCACGATGCACTAGGCTACCCACAAGGCAGTAGTCAAGATGGAAACCTCTAGAATGATGCTGTAGAAGTCCTCATGTACTGAAGTCCTCATATACTAAATAAAGTGACTAGCTTAGAAGCTAGCTGTGTTCATAATAAGAATGTCTAGTTCAGAAGAATGAGAGGCGATCTTATTGAAACATATAAGATTGTGAAGGGGTTGGATCGGGTGGATGCGGGGAGGATGTTCCCGATGATGGGTGAAACTAGAACTAGGGGGCATAGTCTTAGAATAAGGGGCTGCTCTTTCAAAACTGAGATGAGGAGGAACTACTTCACTCAGAGGGTGGTAGGTCCATGGAATATGCTGCCCCAAAAAGCTGTAGAAGCTACATCATTACATAAATTTAAAACAGAAATAGACAGTTTCCTAGAAGTAAAGGGAATTAAGGGTTACGGGGAGCGGGCAGGAATTTGGACATGAGTCTGGGTTCGGATCGGTCATGGCCCTGTGGGTAGCGGAGCAGGCCCAGGGGCCGTGTAGCCTGATCCTGCTCCTATTTCATGTGTCTAATTCGGTTAGATTCAGGAGATGGTTCTGTGATAGTAGATTGGCGGTTAGGATCAGATCAGCCATGATCTTATTGAATGGCGGAGCAGGCTCGAGGGGCCGATTGGCCTACTCCTGCTCCTATTTCTTATGTTCTTAATGAACAGAAAATGGTACCAGGAGTTGTGAAAATCTGCTAAACATTGTGAAACGCGACATGGAGTCTTTGAAGCCACCAGGAGGTTTGAACCTCACGGGAAATGTCGACTACAATTGGCGGATTTTTAGACAATAATTCGAACTCTACATTGCTGCCATCGGGTTTGGTACGAAGCCAGATGCAAGAAAAATAGCGTTGCTGCTCACGGTTGCAGGCCCACAGGCGATAGAGGTATTTAATACATTTGTATTTAATCCAGAGGAGAACAGAGAAAAATTAGACGATGTGCTAAAGAAGTTTGATAGACATTGTTCTCCCAAAAAGAATGAGACCTATGAAAGATACATGTTCTGTTCAAGGACACAGCAGCAAAATGAGACTTTTGATAGCTTTGTGACTGATCTGAAACTGAAAGCACAGACATGTAATTTCTCTGAGCTGAAAGCATCCATGATTCGTGACCAAATTGTGTTTGGTATTCATGATAAAAAGGTCAGGGAACGTCTGTTGAGAGAAACCGAACTAACATTGGAAAATGCTGTGACAATATGCAAAGCCAGCAAGCTAGCTCAACAGCACGTGAAGACGTTCAGTGAAATCAATAATGATGCGATTGTAGTAAGTGCTGCTGTCGGTGCTGTGTTCTACAAGGGGAAGCAACATGGGCAGAACAGAAATGAAAAGCAATCGGAGGATGAAATTTTTAATTGTAAACGCAGTGGTTACAAACACCAGTCAAAACAATGCCCAGCATTTGGAAAAATGCGCACAAAATGTCATGGAAAGAATCACTTTGCCAAACAATGCTTTTCAAAAGTAAAAACAAAGAAAGGGCAACAAGTCCGAGTTAATGTGATTGAGGACACTGATTTAAGTGAGACGTTTTTTGTACGAATGGTGTCATGTGACGATATCAAAAGGGATACAGAAAATGTGCAGCCTTCAGAAATGGACAATGCTGCACATAAAGTCAATGCAGTAAAAGAGGACAAATGGATGATCCCACTGCAGGTAAATGGAGCATTAGTTACATTGAAACTAGACACTGGGGCAAAAGCAAACTTAATCAGTATGAGTGACATTAAAAATATGAAAGAAAAGCCCAAAATACTGAAAAAGTCAGTACTACTGAAGAACTATAATGGTCAGAAACTAGATAGCTTAGGTGTATGCAGACTTAAAGTGACAGTCAAAGACAAAGTGCATCATCTCATGTTTTCTGTTGTGGCTGAAGGACTTGATTCACTACTAGGTGACAAAGCTTGTGAAGACTTAGAACTGGTCAAGAGAGTCTACCATATAAACTGTGCCATAAGCAGACCAGATGACTCAGTGGATTCTGTAGTGAGTAATTTCCAGGATGTGTTCAAAGGATTTGGAGTTCTACCATTCACTTACAAGATCCAGCTAAAGGAGGATGCTCAGCCAGTGGTACATGCTCCACGAAGAGTTCCAGCACCCCTGCGTGACCGGCTCAAGAAAGAACTGGACAGAATGACCACACTAGGAGTCATCAGGAAAGTTGAAGAGCCAACAGACTGGGTTAACTCCATGGTATGTGTAAAGAAAAAGAACAATGATCTAAGAATATGCATGGATCCAAAGGATTTCAATGCAAACATAAAACGTGAACACTACCAGATTCCCAAGCAAGAAGAAATCACCAGTGAAATGTCAGGTGCCAGATACTTTACAAAGCTCGATGCCTCACAAGGATTTTGGCAACTAAAACTGGATGAAGAGAGCACCAAATACTGTACCTTCAACACACCATTTGGCAGGTATTGTTTCCTCAGAATGCCTTTCAGGATAATATCTGCATCTGAAATCTTTCACAGAGCGAAATTGAAGGTCTGGAAGGAGTCCGGGTCTATGTTGATGACATTATCATCTGGGGCTCACACTAAAAATACAAGAGCAGATCGATGACAATGCTGCAACTGAATCTTGTCATTCACCACCAGAACAATCTCATGAAAACACATCAGACTTACCTGTGTTAAGAAGACCCACACGTGAAGTAAAAAAGCCTGATAGACTTAATCTTTGAGTATAAAGTAAAGCTTTGAAAATGTTTATGTTTATAGAGCACTAGCAAAAGTGTTACTGATATCATCTTTATTGTTTTTCTTGAAAGTTGATTGATATTGATTTTGTTTAACCTCAAAGAAAGGGGGATGTAATGATCAATAACATGTCATTCTCTAGTGGACACTAGGTGGAGCCGTAGAGCTGTATTGCTATGTATATAGTTGTATGTGTTTAAGACTACACTACCCACGATGCACTAGGCTACCCACAAGGCAGTAGTCAAGATGGAAACCTCTAGAATGATGCTGTAGAAGTCCTCATGTACTGAAGTTCTCATATACTAAATAAAGTGACTAGCTTAGAAGCTAGCTGTGTTCATAATAAGAATGTCTAATTATTAATGAACATAATACACACCTTCAGCTGCCGGGGCCCTAGGCTCTGGAATTCCCTCCCTAAGCCTCTCTCTCCTCCTTTAAGATGCTCTTTAATACCTGGGATGGCAGGAATGACGTATGAAGAGAGATTGGGTTCATTAGGCTTATATTCGCTGGAGTTTAGAAGAATGAGAGGTGATCTCATTGAAACTTATAAAATTCTAACAGGACTAGACAGACTAGATGCAGGAAGGGTGTTCCCGATGGCAGGGGAGTCCAGAACCAGGGGTCACAGTCTAAGGATAAGGGGTAAGCCATTTAGGACTGAGATGAGGAGGAATTTCTTCACCCAGAGAGTGGTGAACCTGTGGAATTCTCTACCACAGAAGGCAGTTGAGGCCAATTCATTAAATATATTCAAGAAGGAGTTGGATATATTTCTTAAAGCTAAAGGGATCAAGGGCTATGGGGAGAAGGCAGGGACAGGGTACTGAAATTGGATGATCAGCCATGATCTCATTAAATGGCGGAGCAGGCTCGAGGGGCCGAATGGCCTACTCCTGCTCCTATCTTCTATGTTTCTATGTTTCTATGTTTAAACCCTACCTCTTTGACCAAGGTTCTGCTCACCAGTCCTGATACCTTCCTATGTGGCTCGGTGTCAAATTTTGTTTGATAACACTCCAGCAAATTATACTGCAAAGATTTAACTTTTCCTCAGTTATGGTCAAGATATTTGTCATTTTGAAACATTGAAGGAAGAAACATTTTCAGCTGCTCCTGTTGGTAATTATGTTGCTTTTACAGGACTTTTGCATTAAATTCTTACAATTTTTAAACTTTATTTTGCGAAGAACACAAGGGAGCAGCACTTTCAAAACTCCAAGTGCAGAATGGTTTAAGTGTGAAACGCCTTGGGACGTTTTACTACATTGAAGGCGCGATATAAATGCAAGTTGTTGATCTTGAAGCCAGGTTGCCACATTTCTCACGGACAGGCTAAGCTCTGCTCATGTAAGAGAAATGGACCCAGCCTGCTTTATTATACACATTCTTAAAGCCAGGTTGTGCTCTGATTACGATTGTAAAATTTTGGAGCCGTTTTGAGGGTCTGGCCCTTCTGTGTTGCTGCATTGTACGTGGTAGAAGTCTCTGGGCTAGATTTTCAGTTGCTAGCGCCAGCAGTTAGCGCCTTAAGAGAAGTGATTTTCGGGCGCTATGCGTGTAGCGCCCGTGCGCAGCGCAGTTTGCGCCCCGCCCCAAATTAAGTTGCCCGTTAGCGCCGGCGCAAAGTTTAGCGCCTGCCCGGATGCGCGCGCAGAAAATGACGTCACATCCTCGTGCAACGCCCTTTGGCCGCCCCGATTCCAAACTTCAGTCGGACCGCCCCATTGTGCGGCTGGCGGCCGAAGCGTTTGGAAAAAGGAACGCAACACAACCAGCGCGGGCCCCGGGGGGCGCAAATTAAAGGGGACGTGCTCTCCAGTATAAAGGCCAGCCTTTTTTCAGAAAACACTCTTGTGCAACGCATTTCTGGAGACACAACAAGGAGGATAGCTAACTGGTTTCAAGCAGCAAGAGCTCAGGTATTTTTGGACTCAGGCCAGAGCGCTGCAAGTGGCCTTTTGGAAATTTGAGTGTTTGCCAGGATTTGATGGGGGTTGCATGGGGTGCCAACGCGGAGCTGCAGCTCCATGTCCGTAGGGCTCGCAGATGCATTGTGAGAGGGGCAGCCCTGGCTAGAGGCAGAGGGGGCTACAGGCGTCAGCCACGTAGGCCTTACCCAGTCAGGCTATACCGCCAGCAGCGCTCCTACCTAAACATGAGTGCCGCGCGATGTGTTAAAAGGCTCCGATTCCGAAAGGAGGTGATTGCAGAGATCTGCCACCTGCTTCGCCGAGATCTGCGGCCAAAGCTCAGGTGCAGGACGTCTCTGTCGGTGGAAGTGAAGGTGACGGTGGCATTGAACTTCTATGCCACCGGCTCCTTCCAATACGCTGCTGGGGACATAGCAAACATCTCCCAGTACGGCGCGCATCGCTGCATCCGCCAGGTGACCGAAGCACTGTTCAGAAGGAGAAGCCAATTCATCTCCTTCCCCATGGCCCTGGAGAGCCAGCATCAGCGCGCATTGGGATTTTCCAGACTCGGGGAATTCCCCTTGGTGCAGGGCGCCATTGACTGTACGCATGTGGCTTTGCGGGCCCCTCTGGAGCATGGCGAGCAGTATCGCAACAGGAAGGGCTACCATTCTCTGAATGTGCAGCTGGTGTGTGACCACAAGCAGCGCATCATGGCAGTCAATGCCAGCTTCCCAGGCAGCAGCCACGATGCCTTTATCCTGCGGCAGAGTACTGTGCATGACATGTTCCAGGCACAGCCTCCCCCAAGAGGATGGCTACTCGGGGACAAAGGCTATCCTTTGTGCACCTGGCTCATGACCCCGCTCCGCGCGCCCAGGACCGCTGCTGAAGAGGCCTACAACGAGAGCCATCAAACCACCCGCAACATCATCGAGCAAACTATTGGGGTCCTCAAGCAGTGGTTCCGCTGCCTTGATCGCTCCGGAGGAGTTCTCCAGTATTCGCCGGACCGGGTCTCCCAATTTGTGGTGGTTTGCTGCATGCTACACAACCTGGCTATCCGCAGGACTCAGGCACTGCCACCTGACGTTGGACCAGCACCTCAGGAGGAGGAGCAGGAGGAGCATGAGGAGGAGGAGGAGGAGGAGCAGGAGTACGTTCCCAGGAGGGAGCGACCAGGGCCAAAGGCCGCACGACGCCACCTTATTACACGGTACTTCTAAGCCCCCTGTCAGGGAATGGCCAGGGGCCATGAGGGAAGATGAATGCAGCCGCTCCGCAAGCCCTCAGCCGGCGAAGCCAACAAACACTAAGAAGAACAACCATGGAGACTGCATGAATAAAGATAATTTTTTATTACACAAAAATGAAAAGCCCTTCCCACATGAATTCCCAAAAACAATAAACGGGCCCCACAAAAAGCCCAACAAACGACTCACTCCCACAAACTGGGGAGGAGTCACTCCACCTTTCTTCAAACCGGGCCTCAACGTCGGCCTAACGCAAAAAATAAGCCCTCCAACAACACAACCATGGGCAAAATAAAGATGGCCACCGCCATATAAAAGGAAAGCTGGCCACACCCTCTACTGAGTGGCCCGCGAGGGCGAGACCTTGCCCAGCCTTTTGCCTCCCCTGCCCGGCCTGCTGCTCCTTCGCAAGCTCTGCCCAGTGGCTGCTGCGAGGCTGGGGGAAGGCGCCTGAGGCTCAGATGCCCTTCCGCCAGATGCCGCTGGGGGGCGGCCTACACGGCGTTTGGGCCTCGAGGGGCCGTCTGCTGAGTGGCGCACCTGAGCCTGGCCACCATCAGCTGCAGCCGCTTGCCCTTGACGCCCCAGTGGGGGAATGGCGGCGACGGATGGCGCAATGTGGGCCAGCTGGCGTCTGGGATGCGCTGGCTGGTGCTGTGGCGCGGTGGCACTCGGCCGGGCCCGCACTGCAGGATCCGCAACAATCAGCCGAGGGGCGGCTTGCTGGGATGGTCCAGTGCGGCGGCTGCCCTGGCGATGCCTGCCTGAGACAGCGCGTGTGGCAGCAGTGAGTGCCCCTGTTGTCCTGGTGTGCGCGCGCATCACATCCGCCAGGGTCTTGACGGCATCAGTCAGCATGCGGCCACTCGCGGCAGTTGCTGCCCCGAACTCGCGCACACTGGTCGCCAGCGACTCGATGGCCTCAGGCATGCGCCCCACCATGCTCATGAGCTCCGTGTGGCGCCGGTCCGAATCCTCGGCCATCTTATCCAGCTTCCGCACCTCCTCCGAGGTGAAGGTGTCCGGACTGGAGTCGCGACTCTCCCGCTGGGGAGGAGGGGGCCGAACTAGGGGACCCTTGCCACGTTGGTGGCGGCGAGTGTGCCGATCAGCAGCACTCCCCTCTGATCCTTCCCCCCTTTGGGGGGAAGGCCGCGGGCCACGCGCACGGCTCCTGGGTGGCTGGACGCCACTGGTCCCAGAAGCTGCATTGCCCTGCGACAGTTCCTCCAGGCACTCATCCAGTGAGGAGGTGTCAAGCATTTCCTCCTCTCCTGCGGGACGTGACTGTTCCCCCGATGGTCCGGCTTGCTCCTCCTCCTCCTCCTGGTCGGAGGTGCTGTCACTGGCAGCTTCAGGGTCCTGGTCGTCACCAGCTGAAAGCAGGAATGCACAAGAGTAGCTTCAGAGTGAGGAGACAGCGTCAGCGAGGGAGTTAGGACTGGTGGCATTCAGCGCATTGGTGGGACAGTGGCAAAGGAGGTAGCTCGGATGGGCCAGTGCGACGCGAGAGGGCCAAAAGGCGAGGTCCTTACCATTGCCGGGCAGTGGAGGGTCGGATACACCGCACGCTGTGGGGACGATCACACGGGCTCCCATGAGCACACACACGCGCTCCTCCAGCCGAGTGAGCTTCTGCAGCTTGGCGCGGCCACCCCTGGCACGGGCCTGGCGATTAAAGGCTACTTTAGCCTGCAAGAGAAAGGACGGGCTGTAAGTGCGCAGTGTAGCCCTGATGTAGTGTGCACTGCCTCCCATGGTGGAATAGCTTGGCCAGAGTGAAGCCCTGATGTAGTGTGCACTGCCTCCCATGGTGGAATAGCTTGGCCAGAGTGAAGCCCTGATGTAGTGTGCACTGCCTCCCATGGTGGAATAGCTTGGACAGAGTGAAGCCCTGATGTAGTGTGCACTATACTGAAAATCTAGCCCTCTATTCTTAAATTTGCTTTTTGCTTGCTGCCTGCATTGTACCAATAGTCAATTGCCTCCAGGCTGGTATTATCACTGACATGAATCTTGTTATTCATGTGGAAATGACTTATGAAATAATACTGGGCGGCTTGCTGGTGGCGCTGTCCAGGGAGAGTATAAATACTCAGGCATGGGTCCAGCTTGCTCAGGACATTCTTTAACAGGAACTAGTGAAGGACACAACTAGATCTCCATGTTGTAAAACAGTTAATTAAAGCCTTGTTTAACGATTAGACCAAGTGCCTAGTACAGGAAACTCTTTTTTATCCGGCACCAATGCGACCGGCGTGGTGCTGGTTTATCAAAAAGTCCAGATTACAGAGGGGTATAGTAAAAGGTACGAGAGCCCCGTACACAGCCACAGATCCAGGTGTCCCTGTTGCATAGCAACAGGTGCAGGAACCCTGGTTACATGGCCACAGATCCAGGAACGGCCACTAATATGAAATAAAACTTACCTGAACCTACTCCTGAATTTTGCCGGTTAACAGAGATTTCCGGTTATTTAGGTGCCGGTAAATCGAGAGTTTCCTGTAGTTTTCTTACGTCAGTCAGCACTGCTTAGATTTGTGTCTTTCTTGCTATAAACAGCATGTAAGCGGTTAGCATCCAATATCACACAGAGGGGGAGAAATTCGTTATAGCCCAGGAATGGGCGGTAACTTTAGAAAAGTTTGAGATTTAGTACCTGGCGCTAATGAATCACGCTGCACGCAAAATTAAGTCTCATTGCTCAAAGAAAGGATGGGAGCGCTAAATCAAACGCTAATGGCCTAGCTCAGTGGCATTGCACTCAAAGCGCTGACCAATATCAGGTGCAGTCTAATCGCAAGTCATCATTGCCACAGGCTCTTTCCAGTTCTTAAAGGGGAATTTCATTGATGCTGCAGAACCTCATTCTCAGCATTGCTGGCTGTGAACCTGTGTCAGCAAGCAGAAGCAAGCCAAGCCCAAGGAGCCGGACAACTCATGCAGGTGTCATGATAGCAGATCCACGCCCCAGGGAGAGAGCGCACAGATTTTCAGACCAAGTATTGGAGGAGTTGGTGTCCATTGTGGAGAGACGGAGAGCGGTGCTGTACCCGGCAAGTGGCAGGAGGCCCTCACCACAAGTCTTCCGTGCCATGTAGAGGGAGGTTGCCCAGCATGTCTCAGGCAGCACTGTGGTCCCCAGGACCCACACACAGGGCAGGAAGAAAACTCACTCGGGTGGTCAGGGTGTGTCAATGTCTCAACAAATGGTGCATACCATCATCTGTACCACAATCTTCACACACCGCTCACCCACCAACAATCTCTACCTACCAACACTCACACCAACATCTCACACCTTGCACACAATGACAGCTATTCAACTATGGCAGGCACATCACCCAAGCACATTGCTCCACACTCACTCACACTTTCCTTTCCCTTGCAGGCCAAGGTGGCTCACAACAGGAGGGAACAGGAGTGCACAGGCGGGGGACAAGCCGACACCCAACCACTGTCTGTGCTGGAAAATAGAGTGCTGCAGATTAATGGACGCTGGCCACCAGCGACGTTGACCCCCTTTTGGGGACAACAATGGTATGTTCATCCCTACTCCTTCTTCTCACATCCCACTTCCACTTCACCCCACAAGCCTTTCTCACTTTTCAGCTAACCATGCTGTCTCCACGCATTTCTCCCTTTCTGCCCCCCTCCTCACACCTTAACCTGTCTCTTGTGCCTTTATGCTTTCAGATAATGAGCAAGCAGCCTGTCCGAGGGGAGAAGAGGAGGTGGAAGAACACGCCGCGTCACTGCATGTCTCACCCGCAGGCACCAGCTCAGATACTGGCACTAAGCATTCTTTAGAGGCGAGTATCGTAGCGGGATCTGCACAGGATGAGGCACCGGGGACGAGTGAGCTGTAACAAATCCAGGGGGAAAGGGTAACTCGGGGGCCAGCTCCCCGGAGGATGAGTTCTGCTGCACAGGACTCAGATGAGGACCTCAATGGGGAGGCCTTTAGAAGAAGAGTGATGGGCATGCACACAGAGATGATAGGTGCAATGGCAAGGGTGTCCAAGAGCCTCTCGGCAATGATAAGGAGCATGGAGGAGTCCGCCTCCAACATTGCACAGAGCTCTGCGCACACCATGGAGCCCATCATTTCCAGTCTTGAAAGGATGGTGGTCTCCCAGAGAGACCGTGGCGACCCAGACCTGATGCCGTGTGTGATGGGTGATGTCACAGCTTCCATTGCAGCACAGGCGGAAGCGACGCAACGTCTTAGTGCTGTAATGCAGTCTATGGTTGGTGCCATTCAATCTCAGACTGCTCTCATGCAGTCTCAGCTTGATGCCACCCAAGCTCTGACTGCTGTCATCGTGGTTGTGTCTACCACCACCGACCGGGGCTTTCACGGTGTCGCAGCAAGCTAGCAATCTGTGCTCCAACAGATTGCTAGGGATGCTGAGGCGCTGCCCCGGGGGGAGTGGCAGTGGATGAGTGGAGCAGGAACCTGCTGTCCTCTCTCAGGATGACAGCGTTCCTGCTCCCACCACTGGCACTCTGCCATTGCCCTTGTCGCTGCCTGTCATCCAGCCAGGCCAGACTGCTGCCGCCCCTGCTGAGGTGGTGCAGTCTAGAGCCGGGCCTTCCAGGCCCACAGCTGGTCGAGGACGTCCTGCCAGGCCATCTGACAGGATGTCCTGCCAGGCACGGACACTCAGCAGCCTTCCACCAGCCCTGCTGCAGCCACTGGGCCAACACTTCCTAGGAGCACTAGAGTAGGCAAAGGCACAGTAACGAGGGGCACAAAGGGATTGCACAAGGGTGAATAGTTAATATTGTTGTTGTAAATATGTGTTAACAGATTATTGATAAATTTATTAATTCAGTTTGGATGATTTTGTGGAGTCTCTCATTTCAGCTTTGTGCTGTGATAGGGTGTGTGACAGGGATGGAATGATGGGGATGTGGTGAGCAACGGGGATCTGGGGTTTAATTCATTCGAACCGCAGTCTGATGAGGTGGTCACAGACTGTCTTTCCGGAAGCCCGATTGAGTGGCTGCCTCCTCCCTCGCTCCTGTTCCTCCTCCTTGTCTTCCTCCTCCTCCTCCTCATAGAAATATAGAAAAATAGGAGCAGGAGTCGGCCATTCGGCCCTTCGAGCCTGTTCCACCATTCAATATGATCATGGCTGATCTTCTATCTCAATACCATATTCCCGTTGTTTCCCCATACCCCTTGAAGCCTTTTGTGTCTAGAAATCTATCTATCTCCTTCTTAAATATATTTAGTGACTTGGCCTCCACAGCCTTCTGTGGTAGAGAATTCCATAGGTTCACCACCCTGTGAGTGAAGAAATTTCTCCTCATGTCAGTCGTAAATATCCTACCCCGTATCCTGAGACTCCCTCTTCCCCCTCCTCTCCCTCTTCCTCCTCCTGAGGTGGTCCCGCTATGCCAGGTGGCAATGGCTGGGCCCTCATGATGGCCAAGTTGTGCAGCATGCAGCAAACCATAATGAAATGGGACACCCGCTCTGCTGAGTACTGGGGAACCATTGCTTGAGCACCCCGATAGCCTGCTCGATGATGTTCCTGGTGGCGGCATGGCTCTCATTATATGAGTGCTGGGCAGGAGTGTTGAGGTTGTGGAGTGGTGTCATGAGCCAGGTGGAGAGCGGATACCCCTTGTCTCTGAGCAGCCAGCTGCGAACTTGATGTGGTGGCTGGAAGAATGCTGGCACACCTGGTGCAGGATGATGGCATCGTGGCTGCTGCCAGGATAGTGGGCATTCACATTCAGGATTCGCTGTCTGTGGTCGCACACCAACTGCACATTAAGTGAGTGGTAGCCTTTGCAGTTACGGTAGATCTCAGGATTGTTATGCGGTGCCAGCAAAGCCACGTGGGTGCAGTCATTGGCGGTCCGCACCATGGAGAATCCCGCTATCCTGGCAAAGCCACATGCACACACGTCGTGCTTCTCTCTGGTGATGGGGAAGGAAATGTCGTCCCTTCTCCTACTGTATCGAGCCTCTGTGACCTCCCAGATGTAGCGATAGACAGCGAACTGCGAGATGTTCGCTATATCTCCTGTTGCAGACTGGATGGTTCCGCTGGCGAAGAATTTGAGGGCCACAGTGACCTTGACTGCCACTGAGAGAGCCATGGTCGCCTTGACCTGAGGTTTGAGGTCTGGTTGCAGGAGTTGGCTGTTAGATCCGTGTATTTTTGATGTAGCGTGTCCTTCAATAACTAGACACGAGACTGCAGGAACAATCAACAGGTATTTACTGGATGAGGGTTACTCTAAAACTAAACGTACAGATCCCTACTCAGGGTTTATATACAGGTGTGGTCACTGCCGGTACTACAGTATACAGGAGCTGTAAAAAGTAGTTCTCCCCTGAAAGGTACATACACTACAATTCCTCCCCTTTTAGATTGACAGTACCATAACATTCATTTAACAATTAACACTTTTAACATGCACATTAACTGAAAATAGTCCATTTTTAAATTCAGTCTTTGGGGCGGCTTCCTGATCCTTTCTGGATAGCGCCTTTCCTGAGTGTCTTGCTCTTGGTGCGGAGGCCCCCTGTCGTCAGTTGGTTCATCAGCTTCCGATGCTACTGTTTCTGGGGTAGATGCTATCTGTATGTTGGGTTCATCACCAGGTGCGCGAGACATGGGGTTGACTCGTTCCTGTGACTCTAGGATCTGGTCGACATGGCGTCTCACAATGTTCTCCCCAACATCCACTGTGTACATTAGTGGCACCTGCCGTGTGCATATCGTTCCTGGTTGCCATTTCTCTGTTCGGTAGTCGCGGGCCAAGACTGGTTGCCCTACATTGAAGCTCCTTGTCGGCTTCTCATTGATGTGCTGGAATTGCTTATTCTCAACATCTCTTCGTACATTTGGTCTAAGCAAATCCAGACGAGATCTCAACCTTCGGTTAAAGAACATCATGGCCGGGTTCTGGTTGGTGACTGCATGTGTCGCATTTCTGTAGGCTAACAGGAAATTGTCCACCTTATGCTGCAGTGGAATGTCGTCATCGCACATGGCCCTTACTGCTTTCTTAAAGGATTGTACGAACCTCTCAGCCAATCCATTTGTGGCTGGATGATATGGGGCGGATGTGTAATGCCTTACCCCATTCCTTTTCATGAATCTTCGAAACTCTTCGGACACAAACTGTGGTCCGTTATCAGAGCAAATCTGCTCTGGCAAGCCGTTCCTGGCAAATATGGTCTGTAGGACTGCAATAGTTTTCTCCGTGGTGGTGGACGACATTTTGATCACCTCAGGCCATTTCGAGTGCGCATCCATGGCTATTAGAAACATTGAGTCCATGAATGGACCAGCAAAATCAATATGCACCCGTTGCCATGGAGAGGAGGGCCACTCCCATGGGTGTAGAGGGGCATGTGGTGGTGCATTTTGGACCTTCTGGCATCCTGAGCAGCTATTTGTCAGGTCCTTGATTTGCTGATCGATCCCCGGCCACCACACATAAGCCCTAGCAAGGCTTTTCATTTTTACCCGTCCCAGATGGCCTTCGTGAAGCTCATTGAGCACTCTCTCCCTTAACTTTGGTGGAATTACCACTCGGGATCCACACATCAAGGTCCCCTGGCATACTGACAGCTGTTCTCTTCTGGATGAGAATGCTGGCAACAGTGAGTCGCCATGTGTTGGCCATCCCTTCACCGTCAAGTCATATACCCGAGACAGTGTTGGGTCATTTCGGGTCTCCTTCTCTATATCAGCGTTAGTTACTGGCAAGCGTTCAATTATAGTCGAATGAAATATTTCGACAGGGTCCACTGCTGGTGCTTCCTCCGCAGTAGGCAGTGGCAGGCATGATAGCCCATCAGCGTTTCCATGCTGTTTCGTGCCCTTATACTCGATTTCATATTGGTTCGCCCCTAGAAAAAGCGACCATCTTTGTAGCCGTTGCGCAGTCATCACCGGCACGCCCTTCTTTGGATTAAAGATGGAGACAAGTGGTTGGTGGTCCGTCAGCAAGGTGAACTTCTGCCCGTGCAGATAGTGGTTGAACTTTTTCACTCCCCACTTTAGGCTGAGGGCCTCCCTGTCAATCTGGGCGTAGTTACGCTCGGCTGAGGTTAGTGACCGAGACGCAAAGGCTACCGGCCTCTCCGAGCCGTCCGGGAACTTGTGCGACAGCACCGCTCCAATGCCATAGGGTGATGCATCACACGCCAACCGAATTGGTAGTGCTGGGTTGAAATGAGCCAACACCTCTTTTGATGTGATCAATTCTTTGCACTTCTGGAAAGCTCGTTTACATTCGTCACTCCACTTCCATGGTACCCCCGTTTGCAGTAGGGTGTTCAGTGGGTGTAGGACTGTAGACAAATTCGGCAAGAACTTATGGTAGTAGTTCACCAGCCCGAGGAACGACCTCAGTTGTGACACAGTTTCCGGTGTGGAGCCTTGACTACTGCCTCAATCTTTTCAGGGGACTTATGTAACCCCTCTTTATCAATAACGTGGCCACAATACGAGATCTGCTCCTGGAAAAACTCGCATTTGTGGCGATTAGCTCGGAGCCCATATTCCTTCAATCTAGTGAGCACCTGCTCCAGGTTGGCGAGGTGATCACTGTCATTTTCGCCCGTGACCAGGATGTCGTCCAAATAACACTGGGTCCCTGGAATCCCTTGCAGGACTTGATCCATTGCCCTTTGCCAAATAGCCGGAGCTGATGCTACCCCGAACACCAGCCGGTTGTATTGGTAGAGACCTTTATGAGTGTTGATCGTGAGGTACTGTTTCGAGGCTTCTTCTACCTCCATTTGCAGGTACGCCTGGGCCAGATCAATCTTAGTGAAGCGTTTCCCTCCAGATAGCGAGGCAAAAATATCTTCAATCCGCGGAAGCGGATATTGTACCGTGTGAAGGACTGGGTTCACTGTCACCTTAAAGTCCCCACAGATGTGAACTTTCTTTGGTTCCCCAGGCGTATTATTCAACGACCTCTTCATTACAGGAACGATGGGTGTGGCCCACTCACTCCAGTCCACTTTGGACAGTACTCCTGAATGTTCCAAACCTTCCAGCTCTGCTTCGACGGCTGGGCGGATTGCATAAGGCACCAGTCTGGCCTTAAAAAACTTTGGGCTTGCATTTTCCTCTATTTTGATCGTTGCTGTTATGCCTTTTAGTGTTCCAAGTCCCTCCTGGAACACTTCTTGTGCATCAGTTAGCATTTTTGACAGTCGTCCAGGTGTGGCGTCGTCATCCTTTTTGGCATCTACAGTCAGTGCTTGTATGGAATGCCAATCTAGCTGTATCTTCCGGATCCATTCACGTCCTAGTAGTGGTGGTCCTCCATCTGGCAATACATATAGGTCCATTTTTGGTGTTTCCTTACTGTTATATACAACGTTCACCCTTATTTTTCCTTTGGGGTAGACTTTTTGCCCCGTGTATGTCTTCAAGACAATCTCTGTATCTCTCAAGGGTATATGTGAGAATAGCCGCTTGTAGTCCCTTCGGTTTATGACTGTTAGGGCTGATCCTGTGTCCAATTCCATTTTCACTTGGACTCCAGCTATCTTGAGCGTGACCCAGATAGTTTGATGATCCTCTGTTTGGATCACCTTATGTAGTTTCAGACAACCCAGCTCCTTGCTTCCGGAGTCTGTATCACTTTTCTGTTCGTCTGAACTACTCTCCGTCACCTTATGTACCTTCTTGTACTTCTCCTGTGGAGATTTCTTGCTGCTGGTTTTCTTTCCCGACCTGCAGACTCTTGCTATGTGTTCTACTTTTCCACAGTGTCTGCACACTTTGTCCTTAAACCAGCAATCATTATGGTCGTGTGTTGTTCTGCCGCAGCGATAACACTTCACTGTTCCGTATGACATTTCATTTGTGCCATATGCTTGCAGTCTCCGTTGTATCTCTGCAGCGCCCCGTGCAGCTGCTTCGTGTGATACTGCCATGCTGAAAGCCTTTTCCAGCGTAAGGTCCTTTTCAGATAAAAGCCGTTTCTGGGTTCCTTCACTTTGAAGCCCACACACAAACTTGTCCCTTAAGGTACCTGCCAGTCCCGCTCCAAACTGGCAGTGTTTCGATAGCTTACGCAGTTCCGTTAAATACTCAGCATTACTTTCATCTTTATGCTGGTTCCTTTTGTGAAACTTAAATCTTTCTGCTATCAGCAGCGGTGTGGGGTTTAAGTGGTTCTGTAGGGTTGACACTATGTTTCCAAAATCCTTGTCCACTGGCTTCTCTGGGGTTACTAGGTTTCGCAGTAAGCCATACGTTTTTGCACCCATGGAATTCAACAATACCAGCGCTTTCCTCTCATCTGGCACTTCATTCGCCTTGCAGTACACTTCTATGCGTTCGACATATGTTGTCCAATCTTCGACTTCATTGTCGAACGTTGTGATACTGCCACTCTTCGGCATCCCTGGGTGTGGTTAGACTGGCTCAAAATGGCGTATTCCCGCGCTTCCCTTCTTCTCCGCTGCGGCTCAAAATGGCGTTTTCCCGCGCTCTCCCTTCTTCTCCGCTGCTGCTCAAAATGGCGTTTTCCCGCGCTCTCCCTTCTTCTCCGCTGCGGCTGCTCGGCCCTTGAACACCGGCTGCGCTCTGCGCATTTCCCTTTCTTCCCTGCTGACGCTGCTCGTCCCTTGAACACCGGCTGCGCTCTGCGCGTTTTCTGTCGCGCCTCTCTCTCTTCTCCCGTCGACGCCGTTCGGTCCTGAACACTGGCTGCGCCCTGTGCGCTCTACCCTCTCTCTTCTCCCGTCGACGCCGTTCGGTCCTGAACACTGGCTGCGCCCTGTGCGCTCTACCCTCTCTCTTCTCCCGTTGACGCCGCTCGGTCCTGAACACCGGCTGCGCCCTGTGCGCTCTACCCTCTCTCTTCTCCCGTCGACGCTGCTCGGCCTTTTCTGTGCCGTCGGTCGGCTCTAGCCGCCGCTGTCCGGGAAGGGTCTACGCCGTACCTGTTGCCAGCCCATTTCGCTGGACCACCGTGACTGGAGAACCAAGCCCAGCTCTCAACAGCCTCCCCTGCGATGCTCAATCTCTGCTGGATGACTGGGCAGTTGCTCGTGGTCGACGCCCGTGCTTCTGGCTTCAACTTTCTTCCACTGTTCTCCAGGAGCGAATCCCTGGGAGGTAATGCAGAGTTGCAGGTAGGTTCGAATCTGCCTCATCGCCACTGTTAGATCCGTGTATTTTTGATGTAGTGTGTCCTTCAATAACTAGACACGAGACTGCAGGAACAATCAACAGGTATTTACTGGATGAGGGTTACTCTAAAACTAAATGTACAGATCCCTACTCAGGGTTTATATACAGGTGTGGTCACTGCCGGTACTACAGTATACAGGAGCTGTAAAAAGTAGTCTCCCCTTAAAGGTACATACACTACAGTAGCAGAGCTCTGTGACCAGCTCCTTGCTGAAGCGGTGCCTCCTAATACACTGCTCCTCGCAGGTAGGAGAAGTGCTCTCGGAATGCCCTCGGAGGGTAGGGCCTCCTGTTGAGAGCCCTGACGGCCCTCCTCCTCCCTCTGGCCACATGTTCCAATCTTTCTCGCTGCCTGTGCTCCCTCCGCAGTAGATCCTGGAGGGCGAGGTCAACTGCCAGTACAGCCCCCATTAATCACAGAAATCACAGAAACCCCACAGTGCAGATAGAGGCCATTTCGGCCCATCTAGCCTGCACCGACACATATCCCACCCGATCCCTGTAACCCCTACACATATCCCACCCTATCCCCACGTATTTAATCCCCCTAACACTAAGGGTCAATTTATCATAGCCAATCAACCTAACTCGCACATCTTTGGACTGTGGGAGGAAACCGGAGCACCCGGAGAAAACCCACGCAAACACGTGTAACCAAGTGCAGCATTCTGATATGTTGTGAGAATAAATGTAACTAATTTTGAGTAGCCACAACACTCAGAGACTAAACAACCTTTAAATGACTGATTTAAACTGTTGCATAATGTCAAACTGACAAGGAAGCAGTGAAACAGCACTAACCTGAGAGCTGTGACTCATTACTCATGATCCCTTTAAGTAGCGCCCCTGGAGCCGGCTACCGACTTCTTCACGCCTCCTCTCCCTGTCGCTGTCGGGGCGAGGCGCTAAGCCAGGGGACGATAATCAATTTTGCAGATCGGGCGCCCAGTCACTGACATCACGATCTGCCTTTCGCTGAAGTCCCCAGCGCTAACTCATAGTGGCGGCACTACGGGAGGGGCTGGATTTGGCGTGCGTTGCTGGATTCGCCTCACCCCGGCGCTACTGCCTCAGCGCTACATTAGCGCCCCCGCCAAGCACTATCTGGAGGGGTGCTATGGTATTGAATCTCTCCCCCAGAGTATTTCTCAATGACAAGCCATCAGCTCCCAGATCAGGCTGGTTGAGTAGAGCAGGCATCACAAGGTGCAAGAGCCGTCATATTCAATTTCAGATTTCCTTGCCATTGTCAAAGATTGGCTATCAATCTAATATTCTTAAACCGAGGCCCCTTCTGCCCGCTCAGGTGGACGTAAAGGATCCCATGGCATTATCCGTAGAAGAGCAGGGGAGCTCCCCCCCGGTGTTCGGGGCCAACATTTATTGTGGTGTATGTAACCGTTCCACCTTTAAGAGAACTATTTTAAGAGTTGCACTACTTTATCTTGGCTGCTGTATACTGTAATACCGGTGGTGACCACACCGGTATATAAGTGCTGTGTAATGATTTATTGTGCAGTTCAGCCCTGACCTTCGACTAGTAAAGACCTGTTAAAATTTACTCTTGTGGTCTGTGTAGTAATTCTCACTATAACACACAGACTTAACAGTGGCGACGAGTACGATCTTACCCTGCGGCAGAGATACATCCAAGGCAGTTTGACGGGCGTTGAGAGGAGGCATCCGCCCTCATCATCCTGCTGAGAAAAGACGCGGGTCTGAAGAGCAAAAGAAGAATCCTGACACGAAGCCTTCCATCAGCAACAGGCAGTGATCATCCCTTCTATCACGGTAGTGGGTAAGCCGATCAGCGACGAGCAGCAAGTCGGCCACGTTGGCTGTGAAGTAGGGGAGGGAAAAACGGAGGATATAAGGGTGGAGAACTCGACCACGGCCGGGGAAAAGAGCCGGACAGAAGTCGGGGCCAGAGGCGCTGAGACTGGGGCAGCGTAAGGCACGGGAGCCGCGGTGAATGCAAACGCAGCCGGTGTAAAAGACCGGGCTGCAAGCGGGCTGGGAGACGCAACAGCGTCGAGAGAGAGATCGACCGCGACCGGTGAAAAAGGCCGGGCAGCTACCGAGGCCGTGAGGCGCAGCGACCGGGACAGCGTAACGCGCGGGAGAAAATAAAAAAACCGCGGAGAACTCAGCCGCAGCCGGGGGAAAGGACCGGACTGCAAGAGGGGCTGGGAGGCACGATTTGAGAACCGCTGGGGAGGGCGAACGCAGCAATACGGCAATCGCCATTACAGCCAGCGGGGGAGAAAGGCAAACGCAGGAAGCCGCCATTTTCGTAGGCGGGGGAAGAAGACAAGCGCGGGAAACCGCCATTTTGAAAAAAAAAAATAAAAGAAAAATTTCTTTTTGTTTCTCAAGAAGATTGCGAGGATGCCTAAGCGTGGTAACATCAACGATTTCGATCCCGATGTTGAAGATTGGGCCACGTATGTAGAACGCATAGAGATTTATTGTAAGGCAAATAAAATATCAGATGAAGATAAAGCACTAACCTTACTAAACTCAATGGGTGCGAAGACATACAGGCTATTGAAGCATCTTCTATCACCAGCTAAACCGGCAGATCAGGCTTTCGCTAATATTGTTGCTGTCCTGAGAAATCATTTGAACCCCACACCGCTGATGTTAGCGGAACGATTTAAATTTTATGCGAGAACGCAACTGAAAGAGGAAAGCAACGCGGAGTATTTAATTGAACTGCGTAAGCTAGCGAAATACTGTCAGTTTGGGGAAAGACTGACAGAGGCACTGAGAGACAAATTCGTGTGTGGATTGTCGAAAGAAGGAACACAAAAGCGGCTGCTTGAAGAGAATGATCTTACACTTGATAAGGCTGTCACTATTGCAGCATCGCACAAAGCCGCAGCGAGAGGCACTGTGGAAATGCAGCTGAAGGCAGCGGTACTCAGCGTAGATCAAATGGCTTTGGGTACAACGAAATGTTATCGTTGTGGAAAGACAACACACGATCAGAACCAATGCTGGTTTAAAAACCAGGAATGTAGAAAATGTGGCAAGCTTGGTCACATAGCTAAAGTATGCTGGTCAGGAAAGAAGACCAGCAACAAAAAGTCACCGCAGGAAAAGTGCAGAAAGGTACATAAGGTGGCTGAGAAGAGTTCGGATGAACAGAATTCGGATTCAGACTCCAACAGCAAGGAACTGGGTAGTCTGAGAATTCACAATGTGAGTAAGGAAGCTGACCTACAAACTATCTGGGTCACACTGCAGATAGCAGGAGTCCAAGTGAAGATGGAATTGGACACCGGATCGGCGTTGACGGTCATGAATAAGCAAGATTACAAAAGGTTATTCACACATATTCCCCTACGGGATACGGAGATAGTATTGCAGACATACACGGGGCAAAGAGTATACCCCATCGGAAAGATAAAAGTCAAGGTGATACACAAGGGCAAAGAACACCAAGGAATGGACTTATATGTACTACCTGAGGGAGGTCCACCACTTCTGGGACGGGAGTGGATCAGGAAAATAAATATGGACTGGCACTCCCTAAAAGCAATAACGGTAGATTCTGGAAAAAAAGATGTCAAACCTGAACGATTGTCCAGAATATTGGATGAGGCTAAAGAGGTGTTCCAACAGGGACTGGGAACACTGAGAGGAATTAAGGCAAAAATCAAGATTGCAGAACATGCAAGCCCAAAATTTTTCAAAGCCAGACCGGTACCTTATGCGATACGACCTGCTGTGGAAGCTGAGCTGGAAGGGCTTGAACGTTCAGGAGTACTGTCTAAGGTGGACTGGAGTGAGTGGGCCACGCCCATTGTTCCCGTCATGAAGCGTTCATCGAGTAACAAGCCAGGGGAACCGGGGAAGGTCCGCATCTGTGGGAACTTCAAGATCACAGTTAATCCGGTGCTTCACACGGTGCAATATCCGCTTCCGCGGATTGAGGATATCTTTGCTTCATTGTCTGGCGGGAAACACTTCACCAAGATAGACCTGGCGCAAGCGTACTTACAGATGGAAGTTGAGGAAGAGTCGCGCCAGTATCTCACAATCAACACGCACAGAGGCTTGTATCGATATAATAGACTGGTTTTTGGAGTGGCTTTGGCTCCAGCAATTTGGCAGAGGGCCATGGAGCAGGTATTACAGGGAATTCCAAGCACTCAATGTTACTTGGACGATATCCTGATTACAGGAGATGACGATGAGGAACACCTTGCAAATTTGAAACTGGTGCTCACCAGATTGAAGGAATATGGACTTCGAGTTAATCGCCAGAAATGTGAGTTCTTTCAGAAACGGATCTCGTACTGTGGTCATGTCATTGACCAGGAGGGGCTGCACAAGTCACCTGACAAGATCGAAGCTGTTGTGAAGGCTCCCGCTCCGGAAAATGTATCCCAGTTGAGGTCGTTCCTAGGGTTGATTAACTATTACCATAAGTTTCTGCCAAATCTATCCACGGTGCTGCACCCGCTGAATGCTCTTTTGCAGAAAGAAGTACCATGGAAGTGGAGCGAGGACTGTAAGAAGGCCTTTCGCAAAAGCAAGGCATTGATCACCTCAGAGGAAGTGTTGGCTCACTTCAACCCAACGCTACCTATTCGTTTAGCTTGTGATGCTTCTCCTTATGGTATTGGAGCAGTACTCTCACACAAGTTGCCAAATGGCTTGGAAAGGCCAGTCGCATTTGCATCCAGATCATTGACCTCCGCTGAGCGCAACTATGCTCAGATAGATAGGGAGGCTCTCAGCCTGGTGTGGGGAGTAAAGAAGTTTAATCATTACCTGCAGGGCCAGAAGTTTACACTGCTGACAGACCACCAGCCGTTGGTATCCATATTCAACCCTAAAAAGGGCGTTCCCATTATGACAGCGCAAAGGCTACAGAGGTGGTCCATTTTCCTAGGGGCACACCAATATGACATAGAATACAAAGGATCAAAACAGCATGGGAATGCTGACGGTTTATCGCGCCTACCGTTGCCAACGGTAGAAGAGGCGCCTACAGTGGACCCAGTGGAGATGTTCCACTCAACCATAGTGGAATGTCTACCAGTAACAAATTCTACCATTGAAAAGGAAACGAGAAATGACCCAACTCTCTCACGAGTCTACGATTTAACGGTGAAGGGATGGCCAGCACATGGCGAACCACTGTTGCCAGCATTCTCGCAAAGAAGAGAACAGCTGTCAGTGTGCCGAGGAACTTTGATGTGTGGATCCAGAGTGGTGATTCCACCCAAACTCCAGTATAAACTGCTAAAGGAGCTTCACGAGGGGCATCTGGGTGGAGTGAAAATGAAGAACCTAGCCAGAGCGTTTGTATGGTGGCCAGGTATCGATGGAGACATCGAAGAAATGACCAAGAGCTGTCTAGGATGCCAGAAGGTCCAAAACGCCCCACCACAAGCCCCTCTACATCCATGGGAGTGGCCCTCATCTCCATGGCAAAGGGTACATATCGACTTTGCTGGTCCATTTATGGACTCAATGTTCTTAATCGCGGTGGATGCACACTCCAAGTGGCCGGAGCTAATAAAGATGTCCTCCACCACCACGGAAAAAACCATCACAGTATTAAGGACCATATTTGCCAGGAATGGGCTGCCGGAACAGATCTGTTCTGATAATGGACCGCAATTAGTGTCCGAAGAATTCAGGAAGTTCTTAAAAAACAATGGGGTTAAGCACTACACGTTCGCCCCATACCATCCCGCCACCAATGGATTAGCTGAAAGGTTTGTCCAGACCTTCAAGAAGGCCATAAAGGCCATGGGTAATGAAGACATAAATCTACAACATAAGGTAGATAACTTCTTGTTTGCGTACAGGAATGCAACACATGTGGTTACAAACCAAACTCCCGCCATGATGTTTTTCAATAGAAGACTAAGATGCCGGCTGGATTTGATCAAGCCAAACATCAGAAGGGACGTAGAGAACCGGCAATTTCAAGGCATGAATGAAAGGCCAACTAGAACCTTCCAGATAGGTCAACAAGTTTTGGCCCGAGACTACCGTACCGAGAAATGGCAGCCTGGAACTATTTGCACACGACTAGGACCGCTGATGTATACCGTGGACATTGGTGAAAGCATAATAAGGCGCCATGCTGACCAGATCATAGCATCATCCGAAAAGGGACAACCTACACCACAACTCTATACGCCTAATGATGAAGCAGAGATACCCATAGTATCTACCTCCGATCCGGTGATACTGGAACCAGATGAACCCGACACTGGCATTCAAGCCGAATCGACCTTGCCAAAAGAACCTACTACACCACCGAAAACTACTACACCACCGAGGCGTTATCCGGACCAAGTCAGGAGGCCTCCTCAGAGACTGAATCTGTGAACTGTTTTTACATGAAGTTGTGTATATATGTTATTATGTTATGTTTAATGGGGAATATATACTGTTAAGCTAAAAAGGGAGGATTGTGGTGTATGTAACCGTTCCACCTTTAAGAGAACTATTTTAAGAGTTGCACTACTTTATCTTGGCTGCTGTATACTGTAATACCGGTGGTGACCACACCGGTATATAAGTGCTGTGTAATGATTTATTGGGCAGTTCAGCCCTGACCTTCGACTAGTGAAGACCTGTTAAAATTTACTCTTGTGGTCTGTGTAGTAATTCTCACTATAACACACAGACTTAACATTTATCTCTCAACCAACACTAAGACAAATGATCTGGTCATTATCACATTCACATTCCTGAGCGCAAATTGTCTGCCACGTTTCCTACATTACAACAGTGACAACACTTCAAAAGTACTTCATTGGTTGTAAAGCACTTTGGGATGTCCTGAGATCATGAAAGGCGGGATATAAATGCAGGTCCTCTCCCTTTCTTTTCTTTCTTTAACTTTCATTCGCTTCACTTTGTGTCACGTTTCAGAAGCGCGATGAGGAGAATTTTTTTTGATGCAGCGAGTTGTTGTGACCTGGAACGCGCTGCCTGAAAGGGCGGTGGAAGCAGATTCAATAGTAACTTTCAAAAGGGAATTGGATAAATACTTGAAAAAGAAAAGTTTGCAGGGCTCTGGGGAAAGGGCAGGGGGGAGTGGGACTAATTGGAGAGCTCTTTCAAAGAGCCGGCACAGACACGATGGGCCGAATAGCCTCCTTCTGTGCCATATCATTCTATGATTCCATAAAGTTTGCTATGTGTATGAACATTAACTCGTCCATGGGTCGTCATGCTGATCTTAATGATATATCCAGTCATACTGTCACTTTAATGTCACTAAAACAGAAACTGCTTTTACAGCGGTGCTAAAGATGAAGTTTTAATCCATTCTGCACTTGGAATTTTGAAAGTGCTGCTCCAATGTGTTCTTCACAAAACAAAGTTTAAAAATTGTAAGAATTTAATGCAAAATCCTGTAAAAGCAACATAATTACCAACAGGAGCAGCTGAAAATGTTTCTTCCTTCAATGTTTCAAAATGACAAATATCTTGACCATAGCTGAGGAAAAGTTAAATCTTTGCAGTATAATTTTTATCGAGTTACATTTGAAAGGTTCCGGTTTACCACCAATTCAAATGGATTTGCTCAGCTCCCTAACTATGAGTTTTAAGCAACTTGTCATTTGGGATCAGTTGAGTTTTTTTTTGGAAATGATAAAGAGTTAAGAATGAGAGGTTCAGAAAGGTTCAAATCAAGCTCTTCGCCAGGGAGCTGGTGGTTTGCAGTTTGACCACAAGGTGGCGGGCTGGTAACGTGAATGATCAATGGATGGGACAAGCTGGGAGGGAGAAGCCAAGCATTGGATCAGAGAGTGAGGGCCAGCTCCATGCTGTCTCACTTAGCTACAACCGGATAAACACTACAAATTATCACCAAGTAAAGGCTTGCTTACTTGCATATCAAATTAGTCCGTCCAACGTTTGAATTCTGAGCCTTAACTAACGTGTAATTTCGAGTGAATTAAAAGTACCATTTTGGAAAATACTTCCATATTTTTCCATTCTGTGTTCGGCAGCATTTTGCTGCTGTTGCTGACAAATGGGGCTTCAATATGTTCCAGCCCCTAAGGCACTGGGCCCATATGTATTGCAAGATCTTAGTCCTTCTATCCAGAAGGAAAAGAAAGACTTGCATTTCTATAGCGCCTTTCACGACCTCAGGACGTCCCAAAGCGCTTTACAGCCAATGAAGTACTTTTTGAATTGTAGTCACTGTTGTAATGTAGGAAACGTGGCAGACAATTTGCGCACAGCAAGCTCCCACAAACAGCAGTGAGATAATGACCAGCTCATCTGTTTTAGGGATTATTATTTGGCCAGGACACCGGGGACAACTCCCCTGCTCTTCTTCAAAGAGTGGGATATTTTACATCCACCTAAGAGGTCAGAGGGGACTTTGATTTAACACCTCACCTGAATAACAGCATCATCCGACAGTGCGGCACTCCCTCAGTACTGCCCCTCCGACAGTGCAGCACTCCCTCAGCACTGCACTGGGAGTGTCAGCCTAGATTTTTGTGCTCAAGTCTCTCGGAGTGGGACTTGAACCCACAACTTTCTGACCCAGAGTTAAGAATGCTACCACTGGGCCACAGCTGACACTGTGGAAAGCCCCTATAGCAATGTTCCCATTAAGCTGCGTGGCCACGGTCTGGAGGTCCCGCGCAGGCTGGTCACCGACTTTTGAATGGAAGTTTCAATAGGCCGGGCACCCAAAAATAATTAGGGGGAACATTGCCCTATAGTTCCCCTATTGCAGCCTCAAATTAATTCCAGGGGTTTCACTTCCATTGCTCCCTTCTTAAAAACAGAGGGGTAGAATTTCTGTGGAGGGCTTCTTGATCTCTCACCATAACTTCAGCTGAAAATAGAATCATAGAATCGTAGAATGGTTACAGCACGGAAGAAGGCCATTCGGCCTGTCGCACCCATGCCGACTCTCAGCTAATCCCACTCCCCCGTAGCCCTGATAATTTTTTTCCTCCAGGTACTTATCCAACTCCCTTTTGAAAGATAAGATTGAGTCTGCCTCCACCACCCTTTCAGGCAGCGCATTCCAGATCATAACCACTCGCTGAGTAAAAAAGTTTTTTCGTACGTTGCCTTTGGTTCTTTTGCCAATCACCTTAAATCTGTGTCCTCTGGTTCTCGACCCTACCGCCAATGGGAACAGTTTCTCTCTACCTACTCTGTCCAGACCCCTCATGATTTTGAACACCTCTATCAAATCTCCTCTCAACCTTCTCTGCTCCAAGGAAAACAACCCCAGCTTCTCCAGTCTATCAACGTTACTGAAGTCCCTCATCCCTGGAACCATTCTCGTAAATCTTTTCTGCCCCCTCTCTAAGGCCTTCACATCCTTCCCAAAGTGTGGTGCCCAGAATTGGACACAATACTCCAGCTGAGGCCAAACCAGTGTTTTATAAAGGTTCATCATAATTTCCACACTTTTGTACTCTATACCTCTATTCATGAAGCCCAGGATCCCCTAAGCTTTTTTAACTGCTTTCTCAACCTGCCCTGCCACCTTCAATGATTTGTGCACATATACCCCCAGGTCTCTCTGTTCATGCACCCCCTTTAGGATTGTACCCTTTAGTTTATATTTCCTCTCCTCATTCTTTCTACTAAAATGTATCACTTCACACTTTCCTGCATTAAATTTCATCTGCCACGTGTCCGCCCATTCCACCAGCCTGTCTATGTCCTCCTGAAGTCTATCACTCTCCTCCTCACTGTTCACTGTACTTCCAAGTTTTGTGTCATCTGCAAATTTTGAAATTGTGCCCTGTACACCCACATCCAAGTCATTAATACATATCAAGAAAAGCAGTGGTCCTAGTACCGACCCCTGGGGAACACCACTGTTTAACTTCCTCCAGTCCGAAAAACAACTGGCGGTAATCTTAGAAAAACGGTATAAACAACAACAACAACTTGCATTCATTTAGCGCCTTTAACGTAGTAAAACGCCCCAAGGTGCTTCACAGGAGTGATGATCAAACAAAATTTGACACCGAGCCACATAAGGAGATATTAGGACTGGTGACAGTCAAAGGTAGGTTTCCAGGAGCATCTTAAAGGAGGAGAGAGAGGTGGAGAGGTTTAGGGAGGGAATTCCAGAGCTTGGGGACCCGGCGGCTGAAGGCACGGCCACCAATGGTGAAGCGATTAAAATCGGGGGATGCGCAAGAGGCCAGAATTGGAGGAGTGCCGAGATCTCGGAGAATTGTAGGGCTGGAGGAGGTTACAGAGGTAGAATATAGATCCAGTGATATCTGGAGTTCTAATGTATTTCTTTTTTGCCCCCAATACGTACTTCATACAGAATCAAACCTGAAACTGGAGAATGCAGTTAAAAACACATGTGACGAACAGAAGCTGTAAGAATTCCTCATAAAATCTAAAGGGATCTTCTGCTAACTCAGCCCTCAACGCTTTGTGAAATACCTATGGCAGGATTATGCGATGAGTTCATTGAATGATACAGCGCAGAAGGAGGCCATTTGGCCCATCGTGCCTGTGCTGATGTTCGTGCAACGACATTCATCTTATTTCTACAGCCGAATTTCATTCACTCAAACAATGGGGGAAAAAATTGGGTTGATTTGCGCCTCTCGTTAGTGCCTCTGGGGGGGGCGCTAATGGGGCGCAAATTCCATAGCGCCCGGGCTCGGCGCTGCTAACGCCTCCCGCAAAATTCAGCGGGAGCTGAGCGGCGGCGGTAGCCGGTAGCCCCCCCCTGGCACTGCGCCACCGGTGATGACGTAATCGCCGTGCGCAGCGCCCCACTCGCGCCCTAAAAGGGTTGTCACCCAATTTTCCCCCTTCAAATCTACACTTTGTCCGTCCCACTCCCACTCTGACCTCTCCGTCCGCGGCCTCCTACACTGTTCTAATGAAGCTCAACGTAAGCTCGAGGAACAGCACCTCATCTTTCGATTAGGCACTTTACAGCCTTCCGGACTCAACATTGAGTTTGACAATTTCAGATCCTAACCACTGCTCCCTGATATAAGAAAACTACTAGGCACTTGGTCTAAGCGTTAAACAAAGCTTTAATCAACTGTTTTACAACATGGAGGTCTAGTTGTGTCCTTCACTAGTTCCTGTTAAGAATGTCTTGCGCAAGCTGGGCCCGTGCCCGAGTATTTATACTCTCCCTGGACAGCGCCACCCGTAGGCCGCTCAGTATTATTTCATAATCTTTCTTTCATCAATGACTGATTCATGTCACTCCCATTTTTTCAGAGAGCAGGTGCTGGTAATAGATCTGCTATTCCCATTTACACCTCCTCTAGACCCATCCTCTGTTTCTTTTCTTGTCCCATTACCATCTCCTTTTGCCCTCGCACCATCTGCCTTTTTGTCATTTAATCTCTCCTGCCTTCCACCCTATCACAGACCTTCCATTTTGTTCTTTCCTCCCCTCCCTCCTGTCCCTGCCTCTGTACTTGCTTAAAACCTGTTACATCTCCAACTTTTTCCAGTTCGGATGAAAGGTCATCGACCTGAAACGTTAACTCTGTGAGCTAGAAATTCATTATAGCCCAGGAATGGGCGGTATCTTTAGAAAAGTTTGAGAATTAGCGCCAGGCACTAATGCTTTAGACTGCACACAAAATTAAATCTCACTGCTCAAAGAAATGATTGGGGCACTAATTCAAGCCTTAAAGCCCAAGCTCATTGTCGTTACACTCAAAGAGTGGACCAATATCAGGAGCAATCTAATCGCATGTCATCATTGCCACAGGAGTTTTCCAGTTGTTAAAGGGGAGGTTCATTGATGCTGCAGAACCTCATTCGCAGTATTGCTGGCTGTACAGCTGCCTCGGCAAGCAGCAGCAGGTCAAAGAGAAGGAGCCGGATGACTCAAGCAGCTGTATTGATGGCAGATCCACGCCCCAGGGAGAGAGCCCGCAGATTCTGCGGTCAAGCATTGGAGACGTTGGTGTTCGCTGTGGAGAGACGGAGGGCGGTGCTCTACCCGGCAGGTGGCAGGAGGCCCTCACCGCAAGTCTTCCGCACCACGTGGAGGGCGGTAGCACAGCATGTGTTGGGCAGCACTGTGGTCCCCAAGACCCACACACAGTGCAGGAAGAAATTTAACGACCTCACTCGGGTGGTTAGGGTGAGTCAATGCCTCAACAAATGCTGCATACCATCGTCTGAACCGCAGTCTGCACACAATGGCCAAAGCACCACACCCCCAGCCCTCACCCACCAACAATCTCTACCCACCAACACTCACACCCACATCTCACACCTTGCACACAATGACAGCTATTCAACTATAGCGGGCACATCACCCAAACACATTGCTCCACACTCACTCACACACTTTCCTTTCTCTTGCAGGCCAAGGTGGCTTGCAACAGGAGGGAGCAGGAGCGCACAGACGGGGGACAAGCCGACACCCAACCACTGTCTGAGCTGGAGGAAAGAGTGCTGGAGATCATTGCACGCCTAGTGGTGGGCGCCGTGGCCACCGGCGACGTTGACCCCTTGGGAACAACAATGGTATGTTCATCCCTACTCCTTCTTCTCACATCCCACTTCCCCCTCACCCTACAAGCATTTCGCACTTTCCAGCTAATCATGCTGTCTCCACGCATTTCTCCCTTCCTGTCCCCCTCCCCTCACCTTCACCCGACTCTTGTGCCTTTATGCTTTCAGATAATGAGCAAGCACTTGAGCAGCCTGTCCCTGTGAGCACCATAGAGAGGGAGGAGAAAGAACACACCACGTCACTGCATGTCTCACTCGCAGGTACCAGCTCAGATACTGGAACTACGCATTCTTTAGAGGCGAGTGTCATAGCGGGATCTGTACAGGGTGAGGAACCGGGGACGAGTGGGCTGCAGCAAGGCCAGGGGGAAAAGAGTAACTCGGGGGCCAGCTCCTCGGAGGGTGAGTTCGCTGCACAGGACTCAGCTGAGGACCTCGATGGGGAGGCGTTTAGAAGAAGGATGATGGGCATGCACATGGATAGGTGCAATGGCAAGGGTGCCCGAGAGCCTCTTGGCAATGGTAAGGAGCGTGGAGGAGTCCGCCTCCAACATTGCACAGAGCTCTGCGCACACCATGGAGCCCATCATTTCCAGTCTGCAAAGGAGGGTAGACTCCCAGAGAGACCGTGCCGACCCAGACTTGATGCCGCATGTGGTGGGCGATCTGGCAGCTTCCATTGCAGCACAGGCGGAAGTGACGCAACGTCTTAGTGCTGCAATGCAGTCTATGCTTGGTGCCATTCAATCTCAGACTGCTCTCATGCAGTCTCAGCTTAGGACATAAGAACATAAGACGTAGGAGCAGGAGTAGTTCATTAGGCCCCTCGAGCCTGCTCCGCCATTCAATAAGATCATGGCTGATCTGATCTTGGCCTCAACTCCACTTCCCTGCCCACTCCCCATAACCCTTGACTCCCTTACCTTTCAAATATCTGTCAATCTCCGCCTTGAATATATTCAATGACCCAGCCTCCACAGCTCTCTGGGGGAGAGAATTCCAAAGGTTCACGACCCTCTGAGAGAAGAAATTCCTCCTCATTTCCAATTTAAAAGGGTGGCCCCTTATTCTGAAATTATGCCCCCTAGTTCTAGATTCCCCCATGAGGGGAAACATCCTCTCTGCATCTACCCTGTCAAGCCCCTTCAGAATCTTATATGTTTCAATAAGACCCCCTCTCATTCTTCTAAACTCCAATGAGTATAGGTCCAACCTGCTCAACCTGTCTTCATAAGACAACCCCTTCATCTCCGGAATCAACCTCGTGAACCTTCTCTGAACTGCCTCCAATGCAAGTATAACCTTCCTTAAATAAGGAGACCAAAACTGTACGTAGTACTCCAGGTGTGGTCTCACCAACGCCCTGTACAGTTGTAACAGGACTTCCCTACTTTTATACTCCATTCCCTTTGCAATAAAGGCCAACATTCCATTTGCCTTCCTAATTACTTGCTGTACCTGTATGCTAACTTTTTGTGATTCATGTACAAGGACCCCCAGACCCCTCTGTACCTCAGCATTTTGTAATCTCTCCCCATTTAAATAATAATTTGCTTTTTTATTTTTCCTACCAAAGTGGATATCCTCGCATTTTCCCACATTAAACTCCATCTGCCAGATTGTTGCCCACTCACTTAGCCTATCTATATCCCTTTAGATATTCTTTGCGTCCTCCACACAATTTGCTTTCCCACCTATCTTTGTATCATCAGCAAATTTGGCTACATTACATTCAGTCCTTTCATCCAAGTCATTAATATAGATTGTAAATAGTTGAGGCCCCAACGCTGATCCCTGTGGCACCCCACTAGTTACAGTTTGCCAACCTGAAAATGACCCATTTATCTCAACTCACTCAAGCTCTGACTGCTGCCATCGTGGCTGGGTCTACCACCGTCAACCGGGACTTTCACGGTGTCGCAGCAGGCCAGCAATCTGTGCTGCAACAGATTGCTAGGGATGCTGAGGTGCTGCCCCGGGGGAGTGGCAGTGGGTCAGTGGAGCAGGGACCCGCTGTCCTCTCTCAGGATGACAGCATTCCTGCTCCCACAACTGCCACTCTGCCATTGCCCCTGCTGAGGTGGTGCAGTCTACAGCCAGGCCTTCCAGGTCCAGAGCTGGTCGAGGGCGTCCTGCAAGGCCATCTGAAGTCTTCCGCACGGACACTCGGCAGCCTTCCACCAGCCCTGCTGCAGCCACTGGGCCAACACTTTGTAGGAGCACCAGAGTAGGCAACGGTCAACAGGTTCCTTAAAGCTCTTATGTGTCAACATTGTGTACGGCAGAAAGCTTTAAACTCATGGATAATTCAAGCGTTGTGTCCAAAGTTACTTGTCAGTTAAGTCGTGCTTGAACCGCGTGCTCTGACATGACCAATCTTGAACAACAACAACAACTTGGATTTATATAGCGCCTTTAACGTAGTAAAACGTCCCAAGGCATTTCACAGGAGCCGTTAACAAACAAAATTTGACACCGAGGCCACACAAGGAGATATTAGGGCCGATGACCAAAAACTTGGTCAAAGAGGTAGGTTTAAAGGAGGAGCGAGAGGCGGAGAGGTTTAGGGAGGGAATTCCAGAGCTTAGGGTCTTGGCAGCTGAAGGCACGGCCGCCAATGGTGGAGCGATTAAAATCAGGGATGCTCAAGAAGCCAGAATTAGAGGAGCGCGGAGATCTCACCGGGTTGTGGGGCTGGAGGAGGTTACAGAGGTAGGGAGGGGCGATTGTTAATATATGCTTTAAAAAAATCTAATTTTCCCTTTACCAAGGTTTTATTTATTCATTTCCCCACAAACATCCAAACAGCTGCAACTTAGAAAATGAGCTTATGTAGATACGGTTTTCAAAACAAAGTTATTATAGAAAAGTTAGAATGGAAGACTCCGCATGTCTTTCAAGCTGGCACAGATAAGATGGGGCAACATTGCCATTGCTACCTTTAGGAGAGGAACATTAGGAGCAGGAGAAGGCCATTCAGTCCCTTGGGCCTGTTCCGCCAATCAGTTCGATCAACAACAACAGCTTGCATTTGTATAGCACCTTTAACATGGTAAAACATCCCAAGGGTGCTTCACAGGAGCGATTATCAGACACCGAGTCGCATCAGGAGATACTAGGTGGATATTTATCAGGTGGATAAATGTGAGGTTATCCACTTTGGTGGCAAAAACAGGAAGGCAGATTATTATCTGAACGGCAATAGATTGGGAGAAGGGGAAGTGCAACGAGACCTGGGTGTCCTTGTGCACCAGTCACTGAAGGTAAGCATGCAGGTGCAGCAGACGGTTAAGAAGGCAAATGGTATGTTGGCCTTCGTAGCAAGAGGGTTCGAGTACAGGAACAAGGATGTCTTGCTACAGTTGTACAGGGCCTTGGTGAGACCACATCTTGAGTATTGTGTGCAGTTTTGGTCAACTTATCTGAGGAACGATGTTCTTGCCATGGAGGGAGTGCAGCGAAGATTCACCAGGCTGATACCTGGGATGGCAGGAATGACGTATGAGGAGAGATTGGGTCGATTAGGCTTATAATTCGCTAGAGTTTAGAAGAATGAGAGGGGATCTCATTGAAACTTATAAAATTCTAACAGGAGTAGATGCAGGAAGGATGTTCCCGATGGCAGGGGAGTCCAGAACCAGGGGTCACAGTCTAAGGATAAGGGGTAAGCCATTTAGGACAGAGATGAGGAGGAATTTCTTCACCCAGAGAGTGGTGAACCTGTGGAATTCTCTACCACAGAAGGCAGTAGAGGCCAATTCATTAAATATATTCAAGAAGGAGTTGGATATATTTCTTAAGGCTAAGGGGATCAAGGGGTATGGGGAGAAAGCAGGGACAGGGTACTGAAATTGGATGATCAGCCATGATCGCATTGGCGGAGCAGGCTCGAGGGGCCGAATGGCCTACTCCTGCTCCTATCTTCTATGTTTCTATGTTTCTATCTATGTTTCTAGGACAGGTGACCAAAAGCTTGGTCAAAGAGGTAGGTTTTAAGGAGCGTCTTCAAGGAGGAGAGAGATTAAAGGACATGGGCGAAAGGCAGGGATATAAGATTTGAGTAGAACGCTCTGATGTGTTACTAGCAGTGGCTCAGGCTGAATGGGCCGAACGGCCTCCTTCAGCACTGCAATCTCTATGATTCTAATATCAAGCTATTTTGAGACATACCTCGCTCAAATGGAACTTATATACAGTTGTTGCTGAGAGTGAGGCATTTGAAATGCCCTGTAAATTTGTTGATGCTTCTGAAATTAGAAATAGGTGTTAAAAGGCGTGTTTAGTTTTTTAGAATTAACTTGCTCGATGCTGGTTTGTTTTATTGATTTTATTTTTATAAACTGTATCATTTTTTTGAAATGCGCCTTTGTTCCTGCACTGTACAAAAGGGCACTGTAACTTCCCTGTGACTTTCAAAGAATAAATTGGATTAGAAATTGCGGTAATTTGCAAGGGAGGTTTAATCAGGTCATGTCAAAATGGTGACTAAAGGAGCAGTTACAGGTATATTGATCGAAGTTCAGTTCAACAATTTCAGATCATAACCTCCGCCCCTATTACATTTTTATTTATTTTTTATCCACGCCTTTGTTTTGGCCCTTTCCCCCCCCCCCTCTTTTTCTCTCTCCCACATGGCAGCTGTCTCCCATTCTGCCAGCGCATTTCACACCTAATCTAGAGCCGTCTTTTGTCTCCACTAGTCCCATCACCATCTCGTCTCGTTTTGAATACCTCTTAATGTCTCTTCACTTCTCTTTTGTTCTCTCCCAGCCTGGCCTTTTAATCTATTTCATTTCCTGTGCTTTTTCAGTCTTGACAAAGGGTTTGACCCGAAACGTTGACTCTAATTTCTCTCCACGGATGTTGCCTGGCCTGCTGAGTTTTTCCAGCATTTTCTGTTGTTATTTAAGTTCAGTAGATGCAGTTCACATTGCCTAATTGTAACTTGCACTGTCAGGTGCATGGGCGAGCTTCACTCTCAGTGTTTTCAGAAAGACAGTCGATACAGCCGTGGCCCAGTGGGTAGCACTCTCTCGCCTCTGAGGCAACAGGTTGTGAGTTCATTGTCCCACTCCAGAGACTCGAGCACAAAAATCTAGGCTGACGCCCCCAGTGCCAGTGCTGAGGGAGTGCTGCACTGCCGGAGGTGCTGTCTTTCTGATGAGACATTAAATCGAGGCCCCGTCTGCCCTCCCAGGAGGACGTAAAAGATCCCATGGTGTTATATTGAAGAAGAGCAGGGGAGTTTTCCCTGGTGCCCTGGCCAATATTTATCCCTCAACCATATTGCTATATGACTTCCATTAACAGCTGTTTTCTTGCACACTATTTAGAAGCAGAAGCTGAGAATATAAAAAGTGGATTTTATTACACTGTGATAACTTTTAACGGTCATCAGGCACAACATTCACAGGAACCATTGAATGGAAAAGTCACAGGGCTGGATTTTGTCAATGGGGATGTGATGGAGGCGGGACTCCCACTTTTTGGGTTGTAGTCCCGCCTCCATCGACTTGTGGCCAACCCACGCTATTTTCCCTTGATTGACCTTGTTAAGCCTGCCCAGCGGGCTCAGCAGGCCAATTAAGGGACACCTGGTTACTGGTGACATCAGTGATTGACATTTCATCTGTCAAGAGCTTTTGACAGATGAAAAATTGCGTTTGACAGCTCTGTGAAGCTGTCAAACACTGACAATCTGTCTTCTAACTTGAGTCCTTCCACTCAGACTCAGTTAGAGATCTCTCCAGACCAGAAAACAGAGGTTGCAGCTTCTGACAGTTCAGCGGCCATTCTGCTTTCTGTGCCGGTGAACTGAGGGACTCCCGAGAACTGAAGGAAGGAAGCCTGCAGGAGAAAGTAAAGGTAAGTAAAACTTATTAAAACACTTTACACTTACCTCACACACTTACCTCTGCACACATGCACCCATCACTCACCTGCACAACAGACATCTCGACCCCTCCAACCCCTGCAGACCGACGGTCCACCTCGCTAACTTGGCGTGGTTCAGAGCCGTCGGACAGCCCACACTTCAGGGCTAAAAATAGGGATTAGGCAAAAAACTGCCTGTTAACTACCTGTTAACAGGCAGTTAATTGGCACTAATCCCCTTCCCACCTCGGGGAGGCGGCTCCCAGCACAGGTCGGGTACCCGCCTCCTGGGACATTGGCACGGAGGCGGGTTGGGGGCGGGAAGGGTTCCTGCCCCCCGATTCTGCAATTTTCCCACCACTCCCGCCTCCAAACCCGCCTCCACGGGGCTTGGAAAATCGAGCCCTTAAAATTTGCTACAATTGTCATGACAAAACACGTGGCAAATCTTGTAACAAGCAAATTTAAATACGCATACACTGGTGGAGGATTCGGCGATGGTAATGCCGTTGAATGTCAAAGGTTGATGGTTAGACTCTCACTTGTTGGAGATAGTCATTGCCTGGCACTTGTGTGGCGCAAATGTTACCTGCCACTTATCAGCCCAAGCCTGAATGTCGTCCAGGTCTTGCTGTATGCGGGCATGGACTGCTTCATTATCTGAGAAGTTGTGAATGGAACCGAATAATGTGCCGTCATCAGTGTAAATCCCCATTTGGAGGGAAGATCATTGATGAAGCAGCTGAAGATGGGTGGGCCTAGGACACTGCCCTGAGGAACTCCTGCAGTGATGTCCTGGGGCTGAGATAGATTGACCTTCAACCACCACAACCATCTTCCTTTGTGCTAGGTATGACTCCAGCCAGTGGAGAGTCTTCCTCCTGATTCCCATTGACTTCAGTTTTACTAGGGCTCCTTGATGCCACACTTGATAAAATGCTGCCTTGATGTCAAGAGCAGTCACTCTCACCTCACCATTGGAAGAAGATGGGACTTTGTCTCCACAAGGACTGTACGGTGGTCATTGGTACCAATACTGTCATAGACAGGTAGATTGGTGAGGACGAGATCAAGTAGGTTTTACCCTCATGTTGGTTCTCTTTCCACCTGCCACAGGCCCAGTCTGGTAGCTATATCCTTTAGGGTGCACTGCAGCAACTCGCCAAGGCTTCTTCGGCAGCACCTCCCAAACCCGCGACCTCTTCCACCTAGAAGGACAAGGGCAGCGGGTGCATGGGAACACCACCACCTCCAAGTTCCCCTCCAAGTCACGCACCATCCTGACTTGGAAGTATATCGCCGATCCTTCATCGTCGCTGGGTCAAAATCCTGGAACTCCCTCCCTAACAGCAGTGGGAGTATCTTCACCACACGGACTGCAGTGGTTCAAGAAGGCGGCTCACCACCACCTTCTCAAGGGGCAATTAGGGTTGGGCAATAAATGCCGGCCTTGCCAATGTTGCCCACATCCCATGAATGAATAAAAAAATTTTTAAACCTTGTACAGAAGGGTAGGCACTGCATAGAATTATCAGGGTCAGAGTGGTCTCCTGGACTTGTTTCAGTCACCTAAGGGGACCAGAGAGGAATTTTACCACCAAATTGGCCTGGGTTTTTATCTTTTTCTTTGCCTCTCCCAGGAGATCACATGAATTTGGGTGGGTGGGAGGTGTATATATTGTGTGGAGCAGGTTGGATGGACCAGGGGGTCTTTTCCTGTCCGTCATTGTTCATGTGTTTGTACGTATGGCCGGCCTCCCGCCTTCCACCCTACATACACGTGAGCTCATCCAAAACTCGGCTGCCCCGTGTCCTAACTCGCACCGGGTCCCGCTCACCCTTCACCCCTCTGCTCGCTGACCTACACTGGCTCCCGGTCCGGCAACGCCTCAACTTTAAAATTCTCATCCTTGAATTCAAATCCCTCCATGGCCTCGCCCCTCCCTATCTCTGTAATCTCCTCCAGCCCTGCAACCCCCCCGAGATCTCTGCCCTGCTCCAATTCTGGCCTCTTGCGCATCCCCGATTTTCATCGCTGGGTCAAAATCCTGGAACTCCCTCCCTAACAGCCCTGTGGGAGCACCTTCGCCACACGGACTGCAGCGCTTCAAGAAGGTGGCTCACCACCACCTTCTCAAGGGCAACTAAGGATGGGCAATAAATGCTGGGCCTTGCCAGCGACGCCCACATCCCATAGACAAATTTAAAAAAATTAACATTAATCCATGTAAAATCTTGTATATTTTCTGCTGGGGGTGGGGGGGCGCAATCTGTCACCAGTTTGATTGTAGTGTTAATGTTGGTAACCTGGAAATCCCAATAGACCTCCAGTATCGTCACTTTCACACTTGGGAAATAGATTAACTACCAGTTTACTAGTATTACATTAAACTGTGCTCCTACTGGTAGATTATTTCAATTTGATAAATTGGGGAAGACCAGGGGTGATGTGTATAAGTTATGCAAGGGTTGGGCCGGGTTGGATGTTAGTCGGATTTTCTTTTCCCAGAGGATAGGAGACAATTTATCAGCTTGTGCAGTGAGTGCTGAATCTCGGCACAATTTATTGCACGTAACAGAAACAGCATCAATTTGCATTAATAGCCATTAATAAGCCTTTAGTTTGCATTATTAAACATGTAGGGCCATAATTTTCTGTAGCAGGGCATCTGTCGTTTGTTAGACGTGCCCTTGCATGTGTAGGTTTTTTAATTTTTTTGCATGGCAACTTGCTGAAAGTGCGAGCTGCTAACGGCACAGCGCGGGGAAACCGGGCACCTGGGACCCTGAGTGAACAGGGCAAGCAACAGGGTAACAACAGAAAACGCTGGGAAATCTCAGCAGGCCCGACAACATCCGTGGAGAGAGAAATACAGTCAACGTTTCGGGTCGAAACCTTTCTACAGAACTGAGAAAAAAAGGCAGGAAATGAAACAAAAGGCAGTTTGGGGGCTAGGAAATGGGGGAGGGGTTGAAAGAAGAGACATTAAGAACATAAGAACATAAGAAGCAGGAGCAGGAGTAGGCCAATCGGCCCCTCGAGCCTGCTCCACCATTCAATAAGATCATGGCTGATCTGATCCTAACCTCAAATCTACTATCACTCTACATCCCTCCCGAACCCATGTGATCTCCCGGGAGAGGCGAAAAACCAGATAAAAGACCCAATGGCCAATTTGGGAGATATTCAAGGTGAGAGGAGATGGTAATAGGGCAGGTAAAGAAACAGACAATGGCTCGAGATGAAGTGTGAAATGCGCTGGCAGAGTGAGAGACAGCTGCCATGTGGGAGAGAGAGAGAAAAGGAAAAGGCACAAACCAAAAGTGTGGATAAAAAACATAAAAATGTAATAGGGGCCGAGGTTATGATCTGAAGTTGTTGAACTCGATATTGAGTCCGGAAGGCTGTAAAGTGCCTCATCGGAAGATGAGGTGCTGTTCCTCGAGTTTACGGTGACAGGGTAACTGCACAACCAATCAGATTGAAGGATTCTGAAATTAACAGTGTAAGGACTGAGAAGGAAGCGGGTGGTGAATTCAAGGTCAAACCAGGTAGAGAACGAGAAATAAAGGGAGGGAAAGAAAGATTGGATTAAAAGAGAAAAAAGAGACAGAAAGGGAAAGATTAAAAAAAGTTTTTATTTTAAAATTTAACATTTAAAAAATCTCCAACAACAATTAAAACCTGAAGAAATGAGACTCCACATTTGTATAAGTTAATTTTCGATGCCAGGCAGATTGACTGACAGTAATTAACATTGGCCCTGAATTTCCAATCGGAGGCTTCCTGCGGGCGGAGGCCTCCGATCGGAAAAAATATCTACGAACTTACCTGCTGGTCCCGGAGATCCTGAGACTTGCAATCCTGGGCCGCTCCTCTTGGAAATGCGCAGAGGCCCAGGTATCCCAGGGGCGCAGGCGGTTCGCAGGCGTCCCTGGGATCACGTGGGCCAGGCGAGCCAATGGAAGAATGGAATCCCCCTTCATACCTTTGACAGGTCCGTACGCACAGAACTGTCAAAAGTATGAATGGGGATGACTGCAAAAATGCACCAACACACTAACATAAATAAAGGAAAACCATTACATATTTAAAATGAATTAAAATGCCATTTAATTAAATATTTTAAACAAAAATGTAATTTTTTGAAAAATAAATTTCAATGTTTTAAAGGGGCTAAAAATAACCTTACCTTATTGCACGGGTTTTTTAATGTTTAAATGATTGAAAAAAAATTATTTTTATGTTATTTTAAAATCTTATGCTGGTAAAAGCAGGCCTTATGCTTTCACCAGGCGTAAGAATTCTGTGGCCTTTCAGCGGGCGGAGGTTGTGCAAAAAACGCAACTCTCCTCCCGCGGAGACCCGTCACCCGGGGATGCGGAGGATCTGTCAAGATGATTCTTGACAGATCGCAAGTGCTGGGTTTCAGCGCATTTGGTTCGCCTGACTAAACCTGGCACTTGCGCGGCTCATATGGCCGCAGACACATCTCGTACACACCTCTTGTTTTTCATACAGACCCCAGCATCTGCAATATTTGATCCCTTGTGACCCCACCTCATTGTTCTTTGATGTAATGTTTCCCTGACTGACCTGTTTGGACACCATTCACACCTTTGACTGCTGTGATTATCTCTCTGCCGAGGTGCGATAAATGGCAGTTGGAAAGGTTACCTGTAAACATCTGACATGATTCTCTGACTATATAAGCTGTGTCTTTATGCATTTCTCCACTTCACCTGAAGAAGGAGCAGCGCTCCGAAAGCTTGTGATTTCAAATAAAGCTGTTGGACTATAACCTGGTGTTGTGTGATTTCTTACATTTGTCCACCCCAGTCCAACTCCGGCATCTCCACACCACACCTCTTAGGCACCACATATGCACCTCGTACGCACCTCATACCCACCTCATACGCATCTCGTACACACCTCGTACACAGCTCGTACGCACCTCGTACGCACCCCGTACGCACCTCGTACGCACCCCGTACACATCTCGTATGCACCTCATACGCATCTCGTACACACCTCGTACGCACCTCATACACAGCTCGTACGCACCTCGTACGCACCTCGTACGCACCCGTGGGGGTTGCAAAATTTGGCCCATTATCATGTTGTTGAAAGGGGACTTAGACTGGAATGGACAAGACTTAACTTTCTGTGGCGAGTTTAGTGTGTATCTACTGTGCAAATACAGCAACTTCACACCGTTCAATGCCTGCCAATGGTGAGGGAGATGGCGAGATGCCGATTTCGCGAAGCTAACGGCGGAGCGACACATCTCGAAAAGCAACTTTTGGATCTCCGCATTTCACCGCGCATCTGCTCCTTGCCTGAAGTTGCTGTACCGTTTGCGAATAAATAACGGTGCGCACCATTAGCCTCACCAATACTATGACAGCAAATCCTGGCCCATTGTGTCAAAATAATGACAGGACTTTAGTGTCTTTAGTAAGTTCTTTTTTCACAGAATAGAAAATTCAGACAGCCCTAAAACTGGCACATGCTGTGACTAGAGCTGTTTTCCTAGTTTTCCACCGGTTTAAACATTAAGGGGGAGAAATTCGGTACCTTAGTGCCTCCCGTTAGCACCTCCGGGGGAGTGCTAACGGGGTGCTACCAGCTTTACGACCGGGCGCAGTGATAGTACCGACGGCCACAAAATTGATGTGGAGTTTTGCGACGGCGGTAACCACTAGTGCCACGATCTCCTGCGCCCGGAGATCATGACGTCATCCAGCTGCGCAGCGCCCCAGTAGCGCCCCAGAACAGAAATTCATTCTCGCCCCCTGCCTGAGCGCCTGCCGTTAGCAACGACAGGTAGAGGAGGAGGTACGCAGTCAGATGAGCACTGGAGGAGCGCTGTATGAAGGCGTTGACATCCAGTTTATTTTTAGTCGGCAAAGAATGCTGCCTAGTCAGTTTGACATAGGCAAACAGGTGTTTTGAGCGATTTCAGCGTTTTTCACTTGAAGGAATCTTCTGCCTCAGAAAAATTATTCACTTTCATTTAGGTGAGATTTGAAAGTGCAACATTTCCATACTTTAATGGGGGCTGTACTGGCACTGGACCTCGCCCTCCATCATCAACATTGGAGGCAGCGGAGGCAGAGAGAAGGATTGCATGGTATGGCAGCTGTAGCTGCTATGACCGGAAAGCCCTGCAGCGGGTAGTCAAAACTGCCCAACGCATTACCGGCACCCGGCTACCGACCATAGAGCACATATACCAGAAACGCTGTCTACGGAGGTCACGTTCCATCATCAAAGACCCTACCCACCCCAGCCACAGTCTGTTCGCCCTCCTGCCATCTGGGAGACGCTACAGATGCATTCGCACCCGTACGACCAGATTTAGGAACAGCTTCTTTCCCAGGGCTGTCATCCTACTGAACTCCACAAATAAACTCTAAAGCCTGCACATCTGCCAATGCACTTTATTATGGTTATGTTTATGTTAATATACTACAAGCCAAATGTATGTTGAATGTTTAAATGTCTTAATCTAAATGTACACTCTCGGGAGCCGCAAGCCTACATTTAGTTGTACTGCACTTGTGCACTAACAATGACAATAAAAATTGATTTGATTTGATTTGATTTGAAATGTGGCCAGAGGGAGGAGGCCCAACAGGGCTCTCAACAGGAGGCCCAACAGGGCTCTCAACAGGAGGCCCAACAGGGCTCTCAACAGGAAGCCCAACAGGGCTCTCAACAGGAGGCCTTACCCTCCCAGGGTGTTCCAGCAGCATTTCTCCTACATCAATCTCACTGAGGAACAGTGTTTCAGAAGGCTCCACTTCACCAAGGAGGTGGTCACAGAGCTCTGCCACCTCCTGCAGCCAGACCTCGAGACTCACATCAGGACCACCACGGCTCTCTCAGTGACAGTCAAGGTCACCGTCGCCCTCAATTTCTACACCAGCGGATCCTTCCTGCAGCAGGAGACATAGCTAACATCTCGTCCATTGCTGCATCTGGGAGGTCACAGATGCTCTCTACAGAAGGAGAAGGGATTACATTTTCTTCCCCACGACCAGAGAGAAGCACGACGAGTGTGCATGTGGCTTTGCCAGGATAGCGGGCTTCCCCATGGTGCAGGGTGTCATTGACTGCACCCACGTCGCTTTGCTGGCACCACATAACAATCCTGAGATCTTCTGTAACCACAAAGGCTATCACTCACTTAATGTACAGTTGGTGTATGACCACAGGCAGTGAATCCTTAATGTGAATGTCCGCTATCCTGGCAGCAGCCACGATGCCTTCATCTTGCGCCAGACCGGTGTGCCAGCACTCTTCCAGCCACCACATCAAGCTCGAGGGCGGCTGCTCGGAGACAAGGGCTGTCCACTCTCCACCTGGCTCATGACTCCACTCCGCAACCCCAACTCTCCTGCCCAGCACTCATATAATGAGAGCCATGCTGCCACCAAGAACATCAACGAGCAGACCATCGGGGTGCTCAAGCAATGGTTCCCCTGCCTTGGCCGTTCGGGAGGAGCCCTCCAGTACTCGCCGGAGCGGGTGTCCCATTTCATGGTGGTCTGCTGCATGCTCCACAACTTGGCCATCATGAGGGCCCAGCCATTGCCACCAGGCATAGCCGCACCACCTCAGGAGGAGAAAGAATGAGAGGAGAAAGAGGAACAGGAGCACGAACAGCAGCGATGGAGGAGCCAGCCACTCAATTGGCCTTGTGGAAGCACAGTCCGTGACCGCCTCATCAGACTTCGGTTCCAATGAATTCGAGGCCACTTCCCGCTTGCTCAACACGTTCCCATCATTCCATCAATTTCTCATTCCGTACCACACCCTAAAGCTGAAATGAGACACTGCACCAAATTTGTAACATTCCAATAATAAATTTATCCAATCCAGTAACCACAGACAGAAAACTCTCGTTTAAACAGCAGCTAAATATCCGGAAATCTCTATTAACCGGCAAAATTCTCGCTCCGAAAACAACACCTCAATAACCGGCAATGTTGCCGAGTCCGAGTCCGAGTCTCCCGCGGTGGCCGAGTTAGTCAGTGGGGGTAGTTCTCCAAACTGCCACTACTCGGCTTCTTGGCGCTGTCGGGAGTCGGAACACCTCAATAACAGGAGTCTGACTCTCCCGCGCTGTCGGTAGTCTCTTCTGATCCACCACTTTTCTGTTTACTGTATAAGTTTTGTTTTACAGTTAAGTAATTAAAGAGTTATGGATTACCCTCAACTGGCAGTACTGTACTTAATCAAGCATCTTCCACCATCCATTTAACACAACATTCTGTAGGTGAGTACCCAATTACTGTACACTGCACATTTCTTGATTTTTTATTTTTGTTTGTTAAAAATAGCCTCAGTAAATAACCCTCTCCATCATCCGGAATTTTTAATCAATCGGCAACACGCCGGTCCCGTCGGTGCCGGACACCAAAGAGTTTCCTGTATATACAACAACAATATTAACTAATGACCCTGTACAAACCCTTGTCTCCTCTCGTTACAGTGCCTTTTCCTAATCTACTGCTCCTACGTGGTGCCTCCCCAGTGGCTGTAGCAGGGCTGGTGGAAGGCTGCTGAGTGTCGGTGCCAGAGACTACAGATGGCCTTGCAGGACGCCCTCGACCAGCTCTGGGTCTGGAAGGCCCGGCTGTAGACTGCACCACCTCAGGATGGGCGGCAGCAGTCTGGGCTGGCTGGATGACAGGCAGCGACAAGGGCAATGGCGGAGTGGCAGTGGTGGGAGCAGGAATGCTGTCATCCTGAGAGAGGACAGCAGGTTCCTGCTCAACTGACCCACTGCCACTCCCCCAGGGCAGCACCTCAGCATCCCTAGCAATCTGCTAGAGCACAGATCGCTGGCCTGCTGCGACACTGTGAAAGCCCCAGTCGACTGTGGTGGACCCAGCGATGATGGCAGCAGCCAGAGCTTGCGTGGTATCAAGCTGAGACTGCATGAGAGCAGTCTGAGACTCAATGGCATTGACTGCATTACAGTAGTAACACCTTGCATCGCTTCTGCCTGTGCTGCAATGGAAGCTGCCACATTGCCCATGACACGCGCCATGAGGTCTGGATCCGCACGGTCTCTCTTGGAGTCTACCATCCTCAGCAGAGTGGAAATGATGGGCTCCATGATGTGCGCAGAGCTCTGTGCAATGTTGGAGGTGGACTCCTCCACACTCCTTACCATTGCCGAGAGGCTCTCGGGCACCCTTGCCATTGCACCTATCATCTCGGTGTGCATGGCCATCGCCCTTCTTCTATAGGCCTCCCCATCGAGGTCCTCATCTGAGTCCTGTGCAGCAGAACTCGCGCGTGAACTCACCCTCTGGTGAGCTGACTCCCAAGATACCTTTTCCCCGGCCTTGCTGCAGCCCGCTCGTCCCCGTTGTATCACCCAGTGCAGACCCCTCTACTAAACTTGCCTCTAAAGATCACGTAGTGCCAGTATCTGAGGTGGTGCCTGCGGGTGAGAGATGCAGTGACGCAGTGCTTTGCTCCTCCTCCTCTTCTCCTTCCTCACTCTCAGTGGGGGGCTCAGGGACAGGCTGGTCACCTGGTTGCTGATTCTCTGAAAGCATACAGGCACAAGACTCGAGTTAAGGTGAGGACAGGGGGGCAGGAATGGAGCAAGGAATGCAGACATTCTCAGGAGCTGGAAAGTGAGAAAGGTTTGTGGTGTGAGGGGGAAGTGGGACGAGAGAAGGAGAGGGGCTGAAGATACCATTACTGTAAATTGTTTTCTTCCTCTTAGTGTTAAAAGAAAGAAAGTCTTGCATTTCTATAGCACCTTTCATGACCTCAGGACGGTCCAAAGTGCTTTACAGCCAATTAAGTACTTTTTGAAGTGGAGTCACTGCTGCAATGTAGGAAACGCAGCAGCCAATTTGCACACAGCAAGCTCCCACAAACAGCAATGTGATAATGACCAGATAATCTGTTTTTCTAGTGAATGTTGATTGAGGGATAAATATTGCCCAGGACAACGGGGAGAACGCCCCTGCTCTTCTTCAAAATAGTGCCAGGGGATCTTTAACATCTGCCTGAGAGAGCAGACGGGGCCTCAGTTTAACACCTTATCCCAAAGACTGTTGTTGGTTACTTTTTAAACTCTGTACAATCATTATTAGTTAACTAGGATTAGTTGATGCTAACTTTATTATGCGTTTACATCTAATATTTGCTGACTTTCAACCTGACTTACTGGAAAGAAAGAATGAATGAACTTGCACTTACATCGCACCATATCACATCTTCAGCTTGTTTCAAAGCGCTTTACAATAAATACTTTTGAAATGCAACCATCTTCTCTTCTTAGGTAGTACTCAGAACCGAGGATGACTTGTTTCCACATTAAAAATGAGTTCTCAGGTGACTGATGAGTCCAATGCGGGACCTACAGTCTCTGTCACAGGTGGGGCAGACGGTGGTTGAAGGGGCGGGTGGGTGGGGTGCTTGGGTTGACGTGCGCTCCTTGCGCTGCCTGCGCTTGGCTTCCACTTGCTCCCGACGAAGAGACTCGAGGTGTTCGACGCCTTCCCGGATGCTTCTCCTCCACTTTGTGCGGTCTTGGGCCAGGGATCCCCAGGTGTCGGTGGGGAAATGCAACCAGTGGTGTACCAAATGTGTATTTGCCTCCAACTATCGATAAGCATTTTACAATCCAGTCACGCATACTTAACACAATCCAAAGCACTTAGCCTACAACCTACTCGCACAGGTTTTCAAACAAGGATTACAATTTTTTGTGAATAACTTACTTGAAAACTGAAACAATTTGTAACCATAATTTAACAAAGAGAAATAAAAATGAAAGTGAGTTTGTTCAGGTGATTTTTTTTTCAGTCCTCATCCTATAATTCTGGTGCCAGTCTTTCCTCATTCTTCACAATGTGTTCTCCTGTGTCAGGATTGATTCAATTAACAGATTACAAGAGACACAAAATATTAACTGTGGGAACCTGAGTTTCAACAGAGACATGAAACAATGCAAAAACAATATAGAGTAAACTCTTGTTTAAACGGCACTTAATCATCCAGAATCCTTTAATAACCGGCAAAATAGATAACTGGTAATCTTGCCGAATCCATCCAGCGTTCGTTTTGCCGAGTTCGAGCCTCCCGCAGTGGCCGAGTTAGTCAGTGGTTTTTATTTTTGTTTGTGTTAAAAATAGCCGACCTCTCTGTTATCCAGAATTTTTCATCAACCGGCACCATCCTGGTCCCGTAGGTGCCGGATAAGAAAGAGTTTACTGCTTGCATTTATATAGCGCCTTTAACCTAGTAAAACGCTCCAAGGCTCTTCACAGGAGCGTAAGCGGACACAAATTGACACCGAGCCAAAGAAGGAGACATTAGGAGAGGTGACCAAAAGCTTGGTCAAAGAGGTAGGTTTTCATAAGTGTCTTAAAAAAGGAGAGGGTGGTGGAGAGGCAGAGAGGTTTGGAGAGGGAATTGCAGAGCTTAGGGCCAAGATGACTGAAGGCACGGCCGCCAATGGTGGGGCGAAGGAAGTAGGAGGTGGACAACAGGCTCGAGTTGGAGGAGTGCAGAGATCTCAGAGGGCTGTGGGGCTGGAGGAGATTACAGGGAATAGTGAGGAGAGAGGCCACGGAGGGATAACATAAGAACATAAGAATTAGCAGCAGGAGTAGGTCATGCGGCCCTTCGAGCCCCTTCTCCCTCCTTCTGTCCCTCACTAACCTTTCCCTTTCCACACGATGCCACCCCACCCCTCACTTCCATGTCTCTGTCCCCCTCTGATTCCTCACTCTCGAGCTCTTCTGTAACCTCCTGCTCCTGCTCCCCGTCAGATACAAAGTCCTGCTCCGCCATTCAATGAGACCATGGCTGATCTTCTACCTCATCTCCACCTTCCTGCACTATCCCCATATCCCTTGATTCCCTTAATATTCAAAAATCTATCGATCTCTGTCTTGAATATACTCGTATGTAAGAAATCACACAACACCAGGTTATAGTCCAACAGCTTTATTTGAAATCACAAGCTTTCGGAGCGCTGCTCCTTCGTCAGGTGAAGTGGAGAGATGCATAAAAACACAGCTTATATAGTCAGAGAATAATGTCAGATGTTTACAGGTAATCTTTCTAACTGCCATCAAAGGTGTAAGTGGTGTCCAAACATGGTTTGGACACCATTTACACCTTTGATTGCTGTGATTATCTCTCTGCCGAGGTGTGATAAATGGCAGTTAGAAAGATTACCTGTAAACATCTGACATTATTCTCTGACTATATAGGTAGTTAACAGGCAGTTTTTAGCCTAATCCTTATTTTTATCCCTAAAGTGTGGGATTCCCGCCGGCTCCAAACCACACCAAGTTAGCAAGGCGGACCGTCGGGCTGAAGGACTTGGAGGGGTCGAGATGTCCGGTGTTCAGGTGAGTGATGGGTGCATGAGTGCAGAGGTAAGTGTGTTTGGTGTGTGTAAAGTGTTTAAAGAAGTTCTACTAACTTTTACTTACCTTTACAGCCTTCCTTCCTTCAGGTCTTGGGAGTCCCTCATCTCACCGGCACAGAAAGCAGAATGGCCGCCAGCTGTCAAAAGTTGCAGCATTCAGCTTTCTGTTCTGGAGAGATCGCTAAATCATCCTGAGAGGAAGGAATTAACTTGGAGTACAGATTGTCAGTGTTTGACAGCTTCAAACAGCTGTGAAACGCTGATATTTCATCTGTCAAAAGTTCTTGACAGATGAAATGTCTGTCTGTGATGTCACCTGTTGCCGGGTGGCCCTTAATTGGCCTGCTGAGCCCGCTGGGCAGGCTTAACAAGGTCAATCTAGTGGAAATCGCGTGGGTTGGCTACAACTCCATGGAGGCGGGACTACAACCCCAAAAGTTGTAGTCCCGCCTCCTACCCGCCTCCTCAATGAAAATCCAGCCCACAGAGTCTGCAAAGGGATATCGATAGACTGAGTGAGTGGGCAGTAAGGTGGCAGATGGAGTATAATGTAGGGAAATGTGAGGTTATTCACTTTGGTAGGAAGAATAGAAAAACAGAATATTTTTTAAATGGTGAGAAACTTTCAAATGTTGGTGTTGAGAGAGATTTGGGTGTCCTCGTGCAAGAAACACAGAAAGCGAGCGTGCAGGTACAGCAAGCAATAAGGAAGGCAAATGGCACGTTGGCCTTTATTGCAAGGGGGTTGGAGTACAAGAGTAAGGAAGTCTTGCTACAATTGTACAGGGCCTTGGTGAGACCACACCTAGAGTACTGTGCACAGTTTTGGTCTCCTTATCTAAGGAAGGATATACTTGCTTTGGAGGCGGTGCAACAAAGGTTCACTGGATTGATTCCTGGGATGAGAGGGTTGTCCTATGAGGAGAGATTGTGTAGAATGGGCCGATACTCGCTGGAGTTTACAAGAATGAGCGGTGATCTCATTGAAACATACAAGATTCTGAGGGGGATTGACAGGGTAAATGTTGCGAGGTTGTTTCCCCTGGCTGGAGTGTCTAGAACTAGGGGGCAGAGTCTCAGGATAAGGGGTCGGCCATTTGCGACCGAGATGAGGAGAAGTCTCTTCACTCAAAGGGTTGTGAATCTTTGGAATTCTCTGTCCCAGAGGGCTGTGAATGCGGAGTCTTTGAGTATATTCAAGACAGAGATCGATAGATTTTTGGACTCTAGGGGAATCAAGGGATATGGAGATCGGGCGGGAAAGTGAAGTTGAGGTCGATGATCAGCCATGATCTTATTGAAAGATGGAGCAGGCTCGAGGGGCCGAATGGCCGACTCCTGCTCCTATTCTTATGTTCTTGCAACAAATAGAATTGAACTGGCAGGTAGTGAAGTGCAAAGGGACGTAGAACTCCTGGTCGACTCATTCGGGGACACTTAGACTTTGTGCGATAGAGTAAAACGAGCAATATCGGATCAACCGCCCGTTATACATCTCTCCTGATTTTCATTTTCATTGGCTTCGATGGAAATTGATGTCAATGGAAATGAAGACGTGTAACGGGCAGATAATACCAATATCGCCTGTTTTACTCTAGAGTCTAAACACAAAATGACCCCCCATTAGTTTCAATATGTAGATAACGTGGAGGAGCAATTAAAAAGCTAATAGAATGATGGGCTATCTAGCTGGAACAGTACACCATGAACCGCCAGAAGTTATCCTATGGCTTTAAAAAAAGAAAGACGTCCATTTCTGTAGCACCTTTCACGACCACCAGACGTCCCAAAGTGCTTTACAGCCAATGAAGTACTTTTGAAGTGTAGTCACTGCTGTAATGTGGGAAGCACGGCAGCCAATTTGCACACCGCAAGCTCCCACAAACAACAATATGATGATGACCAGATCATCTGTTTTAGTGATGTTGATTGAGGGATAAATATTGGCCAGGACACCGGGGATAACTCCCCCCTGCTCTTCTTCGAAATAGTGGCCACGGGATCTTTTACATCCAACTGAGAGGGCAGACGGGGCCTCGGTTTAACGTCTCATCTGAAAGACGGCACCTCCGACAGTGCAGCACTCCCTCAGCGCCACACTAGAGAGGCAGCCTAGATTTTTGTGCTCACGTCTCTGGGGGTGGAACTTGAACCCACAACCTTCATGACTCAGAGGCGAGGGAGCTGCACACTGAGCCACAGCGTACATGAGTCAGACTACACTTAACTATATTAAACCCTGGTCACAATGCTACAAAATACATATTGGCCCAGAAATTCGGGTCTCCACGCGTGAGTACGCACGGGGTACTCACCCGTAGGCCCAATGGAAGTGCCGGTTTCGTGCATGCACTGCACATGCGTGGGAAACCGGAACTTCCGTTCCCCTGAAAGAAGGGTTCAGAGATGGAATGCGTGCGCTGGAGAGGCAGCGCGTGCGCATCGAACTTACTTTTCTTTTCCAGGTTTTTCCGGGAGGTTAAGTCTCCAAAAGCTACACATATAAAAAGCAGGCACAAGGCCTGCTTTTAACAAGGTAAGTGGTGAATTAATTAAAATTAAAACATTTTTTCCACAGGTTTATTATTTTTAAATACTTTAAAGAAAGATAAGTTTATTTTTAGCCCCGTTAGAAAATGTAATTAATTTTTTCAAAAATTTAAATTATTGTTTAAAATAGTTATTTTATATAATTTATAGTTATTTTTAAAATGTGATTTTCAAAAAAATGTATTTGAAGTTTTAGTGATGTTTTGGGGCTTATAGTATTTATAGGTTTGACAGGTCTTCCTGTCAATTTTATGAATGAAGCATTCCCTGCTCCGATTGGCTCTCCATGGCCCACGTGATCCCAGGGGACGCTTCGAACTAACTGCGCCCCTGGGATACGCAAGCACTGCGCACCGGCAGTTGGAGGAGGCCCAGGATCGGAATCCCACGCGGGCCCACAGCTCAACGGCCGGCGCGCTAGGTAAGTGCAGGTCGGGGTCTTGCACCCGCGGGAAGCCCCCGACCCGAATTTCTGGGCCATTCAATCATTGGAGAGGGTCCGGAAAAGAGCAACAAGACTGATCTCAAGTGTAAAGTGGCTGAGCAATGGGGGAAGATGAGAAAAGCTCAAGGTCTACAGTGCAGGACGAAGGCGGTGGGGACGAGCCCATCTCGTTGCAGTGGGTCAAAAGGTTATAGACAATATAAAGCCAGGGGAGCAGAACCAGGAGACATCAATTTAAATGAGTGAAAAGTAAACTTAGGCAGAACCTCTTCTGCTCAAAGAATAACAAATGTTTGGAATAATTTGCCAGGCAGGGCAATAAAATGAGAAAAGGTTAAGGACATTCAAACTGGAACTGAAAGGCTTGGGATGCAAGAGAGATAAACTTCAAAAGGTCAAATGAATTTTTTTTAAGTCCTTGATTTTTTTTTAGTGCTCCTGTCGGGCCAAATTTAATGGCCAGTGCCATGTCTTTAAAAACTTAAATTCTTTTCAAAGGAAACTAGATAATCTGCTTAAAAAGAGGAAGGTTAATGTCTTAATCTAAATGTACACTCTCGGGAGCCGCAAGCCTACATTTCGTTGTACTGCACTTGTGCACTAACAATGACAATAAAGTTGATTATTATTATTATTATTAAAGCTTTAGGGAAGCGAGCGAGCGAGTGGGATCAGACTGGGGGCGGGAGGAGGCCTCAGGTGGAGAAAAACACCTGTGAGGGGGCAAACAGTCTGATTCTCTGCTGTAACACCCCACGATCCATCTCTCTGCACTTTTTAATGCAGGCATTAGAGAGTGTAAACGTTTGTTCACAAACAATGGAGATTACTTTTGTTACACAGCTTTTGGCTCCAAATATCTTTCTTCCAATCAATTCTGACGAAGGGTCGTCGACCTGAAACGTTAACTCGGTTTCTCTCTCCACAGACGCTGCCTGACCTGCTGAGTATTCTCAGCATTTTCTGTTTTTATTTCAGATTTTCAGCATCCGCAGTATTTTGTTTTTGTACCAAAATTAACTGATCATTTACTCTGTTGCTGTTTGTGGGATCTTGCAGTGTTCAAATTGGCTGCTGCCTTTCCTACATAACAGTGATGATGCTGCAAAAGTAAATCAGGGACTGTGAAGTAGTTTCGCAAGTCCTGCAGACATGAAAGGCACTATATAAAGGCATGATCTTGCTTTTCTTTAAATGAAGTGCTTAGAGACTTTTCTGAGAGAGGTGATGAGGTGATTTATAAATGAATACAAGTCTTTCTGTTTTTGTTTCAGATTTCCAGCATCTCCTGTATTTCGTATTCTATCTTCCAATGTCGTGGTGAAATCATCGACCATAAAATTATACGTTGATATACTAACGAGGACTCATTTGAAATTCCTCTTCTGTTTCTGTAGGGGGGATTAATTGATTTCTGGTTAATTCCACCACTGAAATAGTGCAGTAGTGAACTTGAGATGAGCAGACTGTTAGTACACAGGTATCCCACTGTATAATTCCAGGGCATTGACACTGAGGTAAGTCTCTCTCTGCTACATAGAAAGACAGAACTTACATTTACATAGTGCCTTTCACAACCTCAGGACATCCCAAAGTGCTTTACAGCCAATGTAGTCATGTAAGAAACGCAGCAGCCAATTTGCAAACAGCAATGTGATAATGACCAGATAATCTTTTTTTGTGATGTTGGTTGAGGTTAATATTGGCCCCGGGACACCAGGGAGAACTCCCCTGCTCTTCTTCGAAATAGTGCCATGGGATCCTTTACGTCCACCTGAGAGAGCAGATGGGGTCTCAGTTTAACGTCTCATCCGAAAGACGGCACCTCCGACAGTGCAGCACTCCCTCAGTACTGCACTGGGAGTGTCAGCCTGGATTATGTGCTCGAGTCTCTGGAGTGGGACTTGAACCCACGGCCTTCTGACGGAGAGGTGAGTGTGCTACCAACGGAGCCACAGCTGACATCCCAAATGTGCAGAGTAAAACTTCCTTTGGTCCCTTTGTTTTACAATTTCGTTAGAAATAACAAATAAAGGTTATCTTGACAAACACATCTATGATGTCCCTTCACACGGTGGACAGTGATTTCTAACCCCACTGATGCAGAATACTTTCCTGTCCATGCTTTGTCTTCACTTTTGGCTTAGAATCACACTAAATGCATATTTAGCCATTTACTCACCGACCTTCGATTCTGCAGCATTTCCACACCCTGGTCATGACAATCTCTTTCAAAGGGGCGCATCTGCGAATGTACAAAGCGGGGGTGACAGCTGCATTTACTCTGGGCAGAATCTTCAGAGGATCTAACCCATCTGTTCCAAACCTCAAGCAGAAGTGGCGCGAAAACAAACAGGCCACAACGTTGAGAAAGATGGGCAACCAAAAGGCAAGAAAGCAACTCGCCACGACTACAATGAGGTAGAGTGAGGTTCTCTTGTTCCCTCTCTCTGGCGAGGGTGGTTCCCTTTCCAGCTGATACTTGGCGATCAGATAGAGCTTGACGTTCAGCCTGACCATAATGAAGTAGGTCACTAGGTTGCAGATAAGCGAGCCGATCCCACTGATCTTCATGCCAATTCCAGAGGTGACTAGGTTCTGTGCGCCAGTGACCGTGTAGGCGTAGATCCATAGACAGGCAATGACAATTCCTGTCCTGGTGCAGGTCGTCCTTTGGGAATATCGGAAAGGTGAACTGATAGCATGGTAACGGTCAGCTTGGGCTGCCAAGGTGACCAGGTAGGAGAGTCCCATGAAAGTGGATCCAATGTAATAAGTCCCATTCCTTGGATGGAATGCATCCAATACATCAAAAAGGCCAGAGCAGTACCAGGAGATGCCCGTCCCCAAATCGCTTATACACGTACTCAGCATTAACAAGAACCTGTTCTCCTTCAGGAAGAACTTCCTGATCAAGAGAGCCAGCAGGACATATGCATTGAGCACCACTATAGTTGTGGCTAAACTAATGTGGAATACGAAGAGAACTACATAGCCCATACCCCCAAACTTTAATATTAATGCAACAGGCATTTCGCCAGCAAGGTGCAGAATAAATGCTCTCCAACACTCCCGGGTCTTATGCTCATTCTGATCTATTTTTAATCAGATTTACTGCACTTTAGTGTCAGTGGAATTATAATTAGTGAACGTCCTTACGTGTGGCTGTCGGTGGCTCGGAATAATCTCAGTGGGGCAATTATAGATGTCTACTTCACCTTTAAGTATGGCTTCTCCAGAGACTTGAGCACAGAAATCCAGACCGACACTTCCAGTGCAGTGCTGAGGGAACGCTTTCGGAGGAAACGTTAAACCAAGGCCCCGTCTGCTCTCTCAGGTGGACGTTAAAGATCCCAGGGCCACTATTTCAAAGAAGAGCAGGGGAGTTCTCCCCGGTGTCCTGGCCAATATTTATCCCTCAATCAACAAAACAAAAAAGAAACAAATTATCTGGTCATCATCACATCGCTGTTTGTGGGAGCTTGCTGTGCGCAAATTGGCTTCTGCTTTTCCTACATTACAACAGTGACCACACTTCAAAAGTACTTCATTGGCTGTAAAGTGCTTTGGGACGTTCTGAGATTGTGAAAGGCGCTATATAAATGCAAGTTTTTTTTTCTTTCATTAAAGGGTGTTGTGACGTTGGGACAAGATTTGCTCTGTGTTTAACAAAACTACAATTTTTTGTTTTACGAAGAATGGGTTTAGGATTTCGCCTCACTTGCCCCCATTCCCTCCCCCCATATTCCCCACCATTCCTACTCTCCAAACATTGTATTATGGGTCAGCTCCTCTCCAGTGGATGTGTACCCTAGCCATTTGGGTAGAAATAATAATTCAAGCAGGTACTTGATTCAGAAGTTGGTGGTTTCTTGGCCCAGTCTGGGACTTGAGCACACAGCCTAAGCTGATACCCCAATGCATTACTGAGGGAATCCTGTGTTGCCCATCCTTTGGGTAAGGTGTTAAACTGAGCTTCCACCTGCCTGATCCTGGGGCTTTAGTGGACATTAAAGATTCCATGGCAATGTCAGAGAAGAGCTGGCAGTTCTCCCAGTTTCCCGGCCAATATTCCTCCCTCAAGCAAGACCACCAGATTAGCTGGCCATTCATTTAATTTTTGTTTGCGGGATCTTGTTGTGCATACATCATGGTGTTGACTTCTTTCTTCCTGTCATGGTACATAAGAGGTCACAAAACCAGTTTTACTCACAAAAGACATGCCCTACTTTATTTTTGATATAATAGTTGTAACAATTAGTCATGTAGTCTTAGCCAGGTTTCTGAAGGAGGGGGCCAAGCCAATCAATTCAAATACAAACATCTGGTGGGATTGATTTCAGTTATTTTTGGCAGCTTTTTTTGTTTAGTTCAACAGGAGTTATTTAAATTGTCTTATTCCCTGTCATTCTTGGGGAAGTTTTTCCTCAACCTGTCTAGTTCAAGTTAGAGTCTGTCTGCGGCTTAAGGTTCCAGCTGCATGTTGGATATCATAAACTAGAGCGGGACGAGTTCCTTTGTTTCCCTGTTTCTAGCTAAATCCTGAAAGAATGGAAGTTTGCCATTTGGCATCGAACTTTGTCATCAAGGTAAATCTTCCCGCTGTGTTCAAGTCTCTGCTAACAGGCACGAGATATCTCCCGCCCCCAACCTCATTGCATGGGCAGAGGTGCCAATGTGTGGCAACTGGGCATCGACTACATCCCAACCCCTGCTGGCTTCCAGTAATAAACCTATTGGCTCACTGACAAGCAGTCACACTCACTGTCGCAATCATAGTATTTCTCCCAGTTCATTCTGTTACTCAGCATGACAAGCCCGTCTCCCTGGCATCTATAATGGGAGTTTTAACTATTTCCAATATCGCGTGTATGTATGTCCTCTTTGGTAGTTTGTTTTACTTTTTTTTTAAATATCAACCAGAAAGTAGGATCGAAAAATTCACTTTTTTTTAATCATCGGAGAACGTTCGCCTTTGTTACACGCAGAGTTTGGGAGCGAACAGATTGGGGCTCTCATTTCAGATTTCCAGCGTCCGCGGTATTTTTGTTTTTGTCTTATTAACTGATTGCTGCATTAGCTACACAGTGTGTGAGGTCACTGCTCCAGTTGTGTGTAATCCCAGCAGGTGTGTCTCAAAATTGTATCTCATCGCTCTTTATGCAAATTGGCTGAACGTATCGAACATTTGCCATTTTAAGACTCCCATTCATGAATGTGAAATTCCAATTTAAACCGAAACAAGTCAAGTAAAAGATGGGAACCATTAACAAATAGTCTAGAAATACATTGATTCATTCCAAGTTCAAGCTTTCCTGATTGTGATGAATTTGCATTTTGTCCCATTGTTTGTTTTTTTGTAACATGTCAATGAATGATCTTGCAGGGGACCAAAAGCTGTAATTTTGCGCTATAACAAGATTTGAAACAAAAAGAAAGACTTGTATTTATACAGCGTCTTTCACGACCTCAGGATGTCCCAAAGCGCATTACAGCCAATGAAGTATTTTTGAAGTGTAGTCGCTGTTGTAATGTAGGAAGCACGGCAGCCACAGCAAGGTCCCACAGACAGCAACGTGATAATGACCAGATCATCCTTTTTTTAATGATGTTGGTTGAGGGATAAATATTGGCCAGGCCACTGGGGATAACTCCCCTGCTTTTCTTTGAATAGTGCCGTGGGATCTTTTACATCCACCTGAGAGAGCAGATGAAGCCTCGGTTTAACATCTCTTTTGAAAGATGGCACCTCCGACAGTGCAGCACTCCCTCAGTGCTGCATAACATTCCACCTATAAGAGTGATAATGGCACTGCCGTTGCTGAGAAGCTTACAGCGACAGCATCTTTTGTCTGCGATTTGCCAGCCATGCCCGATGGTTAAGGCATGACAATCTAACTCCAACAGACAGAAAAAATCTGATTCTGAATAATTCGATGCACATGTTTGGATTCTGCAGATTCCGAGACAAGACAAGGTGTAATGAACATACTGTACACAAGGGGGCAAGCGTGAGCTCCATCTCCAGCCACGTTACCCAAAGATATTTCCCTGCAGTCCAGAGTTACACCCTGAACATAAGCAGAAAGCACGACTTGCAGGAAGGATCAAGGAGCTATAACCAAGCAATTTATGTTTTTGATTGTAAGGTTAAAGTTGAACCATAGTCAAAATTATTAAAACCAAAAATTACATGAATTACATAGAACTTACAGCACAGAAACAGACCATTCAGCCCAACTTTTTTTTAATATTTGTTTATGGGATGTGGGCGTCGCTGGCAAGGCCAGCATTTATTGCCCTTCCCTAATTGCCCTTGAGAAGGTGGTGGTGAGCCGCCTTCTTGAACCGCTGCAGTCCGTGTGGTGAAGGTACTCCCACAGTGCTGTTAGGGATGGAGTTCCAGGATTTTGACCCAGTGATGATGAAGGATCGGCCGATATATTTCCAAGTCAGGATGGTGTGTGACTTGGAGGGGAACTTGGAGGTGGTGGTGTTCCCACGCGCCTGCTGCCCTTGTCCTTCTAGGTGGAAGAGGTCGCGGGTTTGGGAGGTGCTGCCGAAGAAGCCTTGGCGAGTTGCTGCAGTGCATCTTGTAGATGGTACACACTGCAGCCACGGTGCGCCGGTGGTGGAGGGAGTGAATGTTTAAGGTGGTGGATGGGGTGCCAATCAAGCGGGCTGCTTTGTCCTGGATGGTGTCGAGCTTCTTGAGTGTTGTTGGGAGCTGCACTCATCCGGGCAAGTGGAGAGTATTCCATCACACTCCTTACTTGTGCCTTGTAGATGGTGGAAAGGCTTTGGGGAGTCAGGAGGTGAGACACTCGCCGCAGAATACCTAGCCTCTGACCTGCTCTTGTTGCCACAGTATTTATGTACTGTATAACAGGTCTGTGCCAGTGTTTCTGCTCCACACGAGCCTCCTCCCACCCCTCTTCATCTCACCCCATCGGCATATCCTTCTATTCCTTTCTCCCTCATGTGTTTATCTAGCTTCCCCTTAAATGTATCTATACTATTCGCCTCAACCACTCCCTGTGGTAGCGAGTTCCACATTCTCACCACTCTCTGGGTAAAGAAGTTTCTCCTGAATTCCCTATTGGATTTATTAGTGACTATCTTATATTTATGGCCTCTAGTTCTGGTCTCCCCCATAAGTGGAAACATTTCTCTACGTCGACCCTATCAAAGCCTTTCATAATTTTAAAGACCTCGATCAGGTCACCCCTCAGCCTTCTCTTTTCTAGAGAAAAGAGCCCCGGCCTGTTCAATCTTTCCTGATCGGTATAACCTCTCACTTCTGGTATCATCCTAGTAAATCTTTTTTGCACCCTCTCCAGTGCCTCTGTAACCTTTTCATAATATGGAGACCAGAACTGTTCGCAGTACTCCAAGTGTGGTCTAACCAAGATTCGATACGAGTTTAACACAACTTTCGGAAGTTTAGGTGAACAAAGTTGTCAACTATAACGAACAATTTTAAAGGCAATAGATAAAGATCAGTCGGCATTTAGTGCATCGAGTACTTTAATAGGGGACAATAAAGCACACCATTTATATCTGTATTCATTTCCTACATTACAACAGTGACTACACTTCAAAAAGTACTTCATTGGCTGTGAAGCACTTTGGGACGTCCGGTGGTCGTGAAAAGCGCTGTAGAAATGCAAGACTTTCTTTTCTTTTTCTGTATATATCTTACCCCGGGCTTCCCACTCCCAACACTTTCATCACCCCAACTCTACCATGCCAATCTCCACCCCCCCCACCACCTGACCGCCAGGGAGGGATCCCGCGAGTCCCCGGCTGCGGCCTCCTGCCTGCGATCATCTGCTCCCGCCGGCCAGCCAGGGAATGCACCTGCCCGGGTTCGGACGGGACTCAGATGAGATGATATGGTAATGAGATGGTAATGAGATGGTAATGAGGCTGCCACCTCCAGACAATGATCTGTGACGGGCTTATCTGAAGTGGGGGCAGACTGCAAGATGGTCCCTCAGAGACCAACCGCTACCCTGTTCAGCCATGCCTAATAACATCTTGCAACAGCCGCGGACATAAGCCGCCCATACAGGCAGAAAGGAACTTGCATTTCTATAGCGCCTCTCACAACCTCAGGAGGTCCCAAAGCGTTTTACAGCCAAGCAACTACTTTTTTTTTGCAGTGGAGTCACTGTTGTAATGTAGGAAACGCGGCAGCCAATTTGTGCACAGCAAGATCCCACACACAGCAATGTGCTATTGACTAGATAATCTGTTTATCGCAATGTTGGTTGAGGGATAAATGTTGGCCAGGACATCAATATCGATATGGGACACTTCACAAACCTCAACAGGTCAGGGGGCAACTTACAGTACCGCCCCGCCAGGGTCTGCAAAACCGTCATTATCTCCTGCACGCTCCTCAATCTTCCAATAGAAAGCCAACTAACTGCAAGGGATGGAGGAAGAGGAGTCAAATTGCAACCAAGCTTGGAGCTGGATGCAGACACTGGACGAGGTGATGTCACTGCAGAAACAACAACAACAACTTGTATTTATATAGCGCCTTTAACGTAGTAAAACGTCCACAGGAGTAATAAAAGACAAAAAATTTGACACCGAGCCACATAAGGAGATATTAGGGCAGGTGACCAAAAGTTTGGTCAAAGAGGTCGGTTTTAAGGAGCATCTTAAAGGAGGAAAGAGAGGTAGCGAGGCTGGAGAGGTTTAGGGAGGGAATTCCAGAGCTTAGGGCCCAGGCAACAGAAGGCACGGCCACCAAAGGTTGAGCCATTATAATCAGGGATGCTCAAGAGGGCAGAATTGGAGGAGCGCAGATTTATTGGGGGAGTTGTGGGGCTGGAGGAGATTACAGAGATAGGGAGGGGGCGAGACCATGGAGGGATTTGAAAACAAGGATGAGAATTTTGAAATCGAGGCGTTACTTAACCGGGAGCCAATTTAGATCAGCGAGCACAGGGGTGATGGGCGAACGGGACTTGGTGTGAGTTAGGACACGGGCAGCCGAGTTTTGGATGACCTCAGGTTTACGTAGGGTAGAATGTGGGAGGCCAGCCAGGAGTGCGTTAGAATACTCAAGTCTAGAGGTAACAAAGGCATGGATGAGGGTTTCAGCAGCAGATGAGCTGAGGCAAGAGCGGAGACGGGCGATGTTACAGAGGTGGAAATAGACGGTCTTAGTGATGCTACGGATATGTGGCCGGAAGCTAATTTCAGGGTCAAATATGACACCAAGGTTGCGAACAGTGTGGTTCAGCCTCAGACAGATGTTAGGGAGAGGGATGGAGTCAGTGACCGAAAACAATGGTTTCGGTCTTCCCAATATTTAATTGGAGAAAATTTCCGCTCATCCAGAACTGGATGTCGGACAAGCAGTCTGACAATTTAGAGACCGTGGAGGGGTTGAGGGAAGTGGTAGTGAGGTAGAGCTGGGTGTCGTCAGTGTACATGTGGAAACTGATGCTGTGTTTTCAGGGGAATTGGCAGGGACATTCAGCTAAGTGTCTGAGCTGTGCCGTTAAGTAATGCTACTGTCCACAGGGCATTGAGAAAGTGGCTCCAACCATTGTCTGCACTGCAGCCCACTGCACTTCCTCAACCAGCTTCAATGACCATTCTCTGCTGTCCTGCTGGTTTCTTCTATACAAGCAAAAAGAACCTCCTCTGGACAAAGTTGAAATGCAGATCAATCACGTTATCCCCCTATTATGTGTGAGTGATGATAGTGCCCTTTCCGCCAGCGCTTCCCCTTAATGATGTTATACCGCGCGGGAATTCTAACGCCAAATTTATGATTTCTTTTTGAATGATTCCCCAATGCAAGGGCTGCAGGGTTTCAGTGGGAGCCAGCTGAGCCCTGTGCTGGTTCCTAAGATGTCCCTGCAACTCATAAAGCCACATCTGCCATTGCTGTGGTCATCTGCTCTTGCCCACTTTCTGGCTCATCGGCTGTCATTTGCATAGGGGGCGGGGGGATGGGGCAGAGGTGGTGTTGCTTGGTGTGAGCCGTGCCTTGGTGTGAGCCGTGGCTCAGTGGGTAGCACTCTCTAGGTGGGAGGGGCTAGGAGTGAGCAGGTGCTGCTGGGTGCTTGATTGCTGCAGGGAGTTGGAGTGAGTTTGTAAAAGGTTAGTGTTGGTTTTTTTTCCAGGTTTTAGGGCCTTTTTGGTCCTTAAACAGCAGCTGAGGGGCCCAGACTGCTGGGCCCCTCAGAGGACAATGTTCCCAAGATGAATTTAATCAGGGGAGGAAATGTTGGGGGAAGGGAGAAAAGAAGGCCCAAAGATTTGGGCCGGGACCCCAGGAGGTTTCGAAAAGAAAACACGGTGATGGTTCAGTGCGAGGATAAGGAGATGCGAGCTTGGGATATTATCCAGGTGGTACATGAGGACTGCGGCGAGGGAAGCTGCTTTGCCTGCCGACCAAAGCCGAATATTGGGTTTGAAGTGACGGTCAGTGGCCAAGAGGAGGTGGAAAGACTTTTACTGAGTTTGAAGGTTGGAGACAAGTTCTTGGAGGTATCTCTGCTATATTCGGAAGAGGTGGTGGTCTCATTCTTAAACCTGCTGGTTTATATTGAGGACGATATGCTAATAAAAAATGTTGGAGTTGGCAATAAAGAGGAGGTACTGTCCAGGAACACGGGTAGCAGATGGAACCCATTTTGTAAAGGTGTGGTTCCCAGAGGGGGTGAAGCCATTGCCGCACAGCATGAAATTCGAGACAATGGAAGGAGTGCAGTACTTCCGGGTACTGCATGATAACCAGGTGAAGATTTGTTAATATTGTCTTGGACGCACCATTTTGTAAGAAGCTGTCCAGACTTTTACTGTTATAACTGCGGTGAGTCTGGACACATCGCTTGGAGCTGCAAGGCGGAGAGCTGTAGGGTGTGTCACAAAGGCCCCACCCACTGTGAGTGTGAGGCAGATAGGGAAGCCCCATGAGTGATGAGGAGATGGGAGAAGGAGAAGGAGCAGGAGGTGTGAGTGGAATGGCTGGACGAGCGGAGCAGGCGGAGGACACAGCTGACGAATGGAAGGAGAAAAGAGCGCAGGAAGTGGCAGAAAATTGCGGAGCACAGAACAGGATGGAGATGGTGGAAAACACACCAAGCATGGTGGAAAAGGACAAAGACAGTAGCGGACAGCACGAGTCGAGGGCAGAGTCGAGCCATAATATGGCTTGGCTTCCCTAAAGAATCTGGTGTCCGGGGGGTGGGGGGGAAGAGAGGAGGTGTGAGTGAGATGTGGGGTAAGTGTAAGTACTCTAAAGAAAGACGGGGAGTCCGACATCTCGGGGAGCAGGAGGGGGCAAGACAAGGAGAGCGTTCAAGAGGTAGGAGTCTTAAAGGGGCAGCAGGAACTCCGGTCTTGCCACCTCACTCCATCTTTGTCTCCTTCTAAGCATCTATGCTATGGATTCTCTACACTCACTCCTTCATTCTCACTCAGCCTCCACTTGTCTCCCTCAGTGCACGAAAAGAGAGCTCACAATAAAAGAGAAAGAGCCAGGACAGGAGGAGGGCCACCCTCAATAGCCCACCTCACCCCCTGGGAGGAGGCGGTCCTGGAGATCGTAGGAGTGGAGGAAGATGCACAAGTTGGGGACGGACAGACGGGAGCATCACAGCAAGCTGGTGACAGAATAGTTTTCCATCTCTCATTGACATTACATGAGTCACTGATAATGATTCTGAAGCTCTAACAGATGGACTTATGATCATCTGCAATATGCAATGTGCATGTAACCTTGGCATCACATCTCTGACTCTTTCCTTTACTCCCCCACTGGACCATCGAGAGCCCCCGTCCCCACTGTCCAGGAGGAAGAGCCTGAGCTTCCAGACTCCTCAGAGGAAGCTGCAACCTCTGAGGGCGCAGCGTCAGCAGAATTCACCGCACCCAGCACCAACGCAGACACTCACACCTCGGTGGGACCTTCGGACATAGAGTAGTGTTGTCACCTGGTGTATCACAGCTCACAAGTGAGCATCAGCAGATTGTGGCGACAGGGACAGCAGTGGAGAGTCCTCATCAGAGGGCGCAGGACTCTGCCAGCTCGGCTCAGCTGCATGTCGACCCTCTGCCTCTGGGTCCATCCACAAGATCAGCGGTGCTGGAACTCCAGGAACAGGTGCAGGAGTCTCTGGCAGGTTTTGTCTCCAGGGTCACTGCGAGTGTGGAGCAAATGGAGGAGTCCATAGCGAACATGAGCAGAGCCTTTGTGGAGTCATTGGCGCATGAACGCATCACCATGGAAAGGATGGCAACCTCCATGGAGGTGATAAGTCGCCAGAGTGCAGAAAACATGGTGAGTGCTCAGAATAGAATATCTCTGGAGGAGCGATGGGCACCTATTGAGCAGAGAAACCAGACCTTCATGGAAGTCCTTCTGAGTAGGACTGCCAGTGCAGATACGGGTCCCCATGATGTGCAGTAAGGTGCTCTCAAGCCACTTGCAAGCGCTGAGGGGGACCTGACCCATGAGAGGGAAGTTGGTGGCAGACATCAAGGAAGTGGGGGCTCCTCTCCAAGTGCTCACACTTCCATGCCACTGCAGAGCCCTCAGTCAGAGCCCCACCAGAGTCCACACCCAGATTGGCGTCTCAATCCCTGCACAGCCACAGGAGCAGCAGACTGTTGACGAGCCCTCACAGGCTCGCAACCCCAGAGGACGCCCGCCAAAGATGTCGCGACAGAAGCAGCAGGAAAGTGAGCAAGGGACCTCCACATCTGCTGAAGCCACAGGGGAAGCGCCACGTAGGAGCACGCGTAAGAGAAAGATACTGCACAAATAGTCACAACGGTAGTCACTTGGGTCAAATTTGATGTTTTATGTGAAAAAGCCATCAGGTCAATAATGTTAATAAAAAATCTGATGGCTACTGCTGTAGTTGTGGTGTGTGTCATTTCGCGAATGGGACTTTCACATTGAGGGCTTAGGATTACTTGGAATTGTCATTATGGTGGTCAAATTGCTAGGAGTCAGCTGGTTCTTGGCCATTGTCGATGCTCAGGTAAGAAGATGCGAGGCAAAAGTCCTTGAGTGGCTAGGCTAAGCAAATCTGGCAAACATGAGTGTGTTCCTTGCATCCCGGGCAGCTATGTTCACGCGTACTGCTGCCACTGGTTGATGGGCCTCTGCAAGAAGTTCGTTTTCACTCTCCTCCTCCTCCTCCTCCTCATCTGAGAAGGATAAGTGAGGAGCCACTTGGTCCTCAGGAATCTGCAAGCCACGACGCTGTGCCATGTTGTGAAGTGCACAGCAAACCACGACGATTCTGGAGACCCTGGCTGCTGAGTACTGCAGGGCTCCACCGGATCTATCCAGGCATCTGAAGCGCATCTTCAGCAAACCGATGGTTTGCTCGATAATGGATCTGGTGGAAATGTGGCTGGAGTTGTAGCGCTCCTCAGCTTCGTTGGCTGGCCTCCTCAACGGCGTCATTAGCCACGTCCTCAGGGGATAGCCCTTGTCTCCAAGTAGCCATCCGTTAAGTTGGTCTGGCGGACTGAAGAGCAGAGGCACACTAGACTGGCACAGTATGAAGGAGTCATGGCAACTGCCAGGGTACTTGGCACAAACATGCAAAATTTCCTTCTTGTGGTCACACACCAGCTGAACGTTAAGGGAGTGAAAGCCCTTGTGGCTGACAAAAATACCTGGATTGCGATGGGGTGCCTTAAGGGCCACATGTGTCCAGTCAATGACGCCCTGCACCCTTGGAAAGCCTGCCAGATTAGCTAATCCAACCGCTCGCGCCGTGCCACTTGCTTGATCCTTGGTGAAATGGATGTGATTGTGCACGATAGCAAAGAGGGCATCGGTTACCTGCATGATGCAAGTGTGTGCGGCCGCCTGGGAGATGCCGCTGATGTCTGCTGCTGATCCCTGGAATGAGCCTGAGGCAAAAAAGTTGAGTGCGGTGGTGACTTTGACGGCCACTGGTAATGCTTGTCCACCTGGTCCTCTGGGCAGCAGGTTTTGTTGCAGCATTGCGCAGATGTCACTCACTACCTCTCGCGAAAGTCGGAGCCGCGTTTGGCACTGCTGCTCAGACATGTTGATGTAGCTGACCCTGTGTCTGTAGACCCTGTTTGGGGGGGGTATCTCCTGCACCGACGGGCTTCCATGTGCTGGCCCCTTCTGGCCTGTGCAGCTTCAGGTGGGTGAGCAGCAGCCTGGCGCTCCTGTTGTTGCTGCTGCTGTTGGTGCTGCTGTTGTTCCTGGTTCTGCTGGTGCCGCGGCTGGTCCTCTTCCTCATCTAATGCCGAGAAGGGAAGGAAATAAATGGCTCCCATGCTTCTGGTATATGCTTCAGTTGAGGAAGCGCTCAGTGAAGGTGGCGAGAGGGGTTTCCCAGGAGGTCACACTGGAGATGGGTGTCAGGCTGCAAACTTCCACAGCCGTGGTTATGCCTTCTAAAAGTTCCCCCAGACCTGAGACAACAAAGTCCTGCCACCTGCAAATGATGACTGTTCAAATCTCCTATTTAATGGTGGAGCTGCAGCTGATAGTCAGCAATCCAATTGTGCTCCCGCCAGGTTTCACCTTCGTGTTTCAGAACAGGCATGTTTCATGTGGGAAAAGGGTTAAAATCACAAAGGCCTATCAAAATGGCATTATAGAGCCAATTTAGTGCTTGTTAAGGGCCTTAACGGCCTATCCCGCCTCTTGGAGGCGGGACGGAGATGGGACCACTAGACACGAATTATTGAAAATTGCTTGGCGGCGGGATGGAGGCGGGGTTGGGCCCGTCCGCCAGTTAATGCAACTTTAACCCCCCCACACGCCTCCAATCCCGCCTCCACGGCCCAATGAAAATCCAGCTCTATGTATCTGACGGGGAGCAGGGACGGGAGGTTACAGAAGAGCTCGAGAGTGAGGAGTCAGAGGGGGACAGAGACATGGGAGTGGGGGGTGGGGTGGTATCCTGTGGAAAGGGAAAGGTTAGTGAGGGGCAGAAGGAGGGAGAAGGGGCAGCTCCTCGACCCAAACCTAATGTAAGGAAGAGGCTGAAACTGCCGGGAAATTTCAAACAGGAGGTGAACAAGAGCTGGAGGCTGCAGGAGAAAGCAACAGCTGTCCGAAAAGTTGGGAAGGAGCATGAGAGGAGGGAAGGGCCAGAGATTAAATGATGGGGGGATTATCAGGCACACTTCCCTTATTCGGAGCCATGATTACTGATCAATTTTTAAAGTACAATAGATTAGTATATGTTATGGGAGACAAATTAAACTTCAGGTTTTGATGTTAATATGTGGTGGAGGAATGGCTGTGCAGAGCGGCGGAATGGATTTGTATGTTACAATGAATTATCATGATGTTTTTAATGTTCAATAAATAATATATATTAAAAAAGAGACAACAGCTCAGCCATGCCTTGCTGTGAGCTGTGGCTCAGTGGGTGGCACTCTCACATCTAATTCAGAAGGTTGTGGGTTCGAGTCCCACTCCAGAGACTTGAGCACAAAATCTAGGTTGGCACTCTAGTGCAGTGCCGAGGGAGTGCTGCACTGTCGGAGGTGCTGTCTTTTAGGTGAGACATTAAACTGAGGCCCCCGTCTGCTCTCTCAGGTGGGCGTAAAAGATCCCATGCCACAATTTTTGAAGAGGAGCGGGGGAGTTCTCCCCGGTGTCCTGGCCAATATTTATCCCTCAACCAACATCACTAAAACAGATTACCTGGTCATTATCACAGAGTGTCAGCCTACGCTTTTTGCTCAGGTCTCTAGAGTGGGACTATGAACCCACAACCTTCTGACTCGGAGGCGAGGGTTCTGCCAACTGAGCCAAGGCTGACATATGAGTAACAAATTTTGGAAAGACTACACCATTCTTATTCAAGTTTGGAGGGAGGTTCTGAATAAAAGTCTTGAATTTAGTCATGCTTATTTAAGCAGAACTTTTTCTTTAGGTAGTAACTTTTAAAAATTCTCGACTTAACATGTTTTTTATGGATCCCCTCAATGCTCTTTCTCTACTGTGATGATTCATTTCCAACAATCCCAGTCTACAATAGGGTAGGTTTCTACAATTACAGCAGATTGCATTTGTTTCTTTCTATTTTATTTGTATATAAATTCGCTTAAGCTAATCTTATTTGGTCTGTTAACTTTCACCAATCTGATCTTAAACCTGAAATCGTCAGTTAGTGGAGAAATCAACAACAACTTGTATTTATATAGCGCCTTTAACATAGTAAAACGTCCCAAGGTGCTTCACAGGAGCGATTATCAGACAAAATTTGACACCGAGCCACATAAGGAGACATTAGGACAGGGGACAAGGAGGTAGGTTTTAAGGAGTGTCTTAAAGGAGGAGAGAGGGATAGAGAGGCGGAGACCCAGGCAGCTGAAGGCACGGCCGCCAATGGTGGGGAGAAGGAAGCCGGGCTCAAGAGGCCAGAATTGGAGGAGCGCAGAGATCTCAAAAGGTTGTAGGGCTGGAGAAGGTTACAGAGCTAGGGAGGGGCGGGGGCCGTGGAGGGGATTTTGAACACAAGGATACTCGCAAAACCAGGAATTGACAAAATGAGGGGAGGGGGAAATCCTTTCAGTTCTATTCCATGTTAAACTTACAAAGAGCTGAGAAGTTTGATTCTCTGTGAAGAGAAATGGCTCAGTTTTCCTTGTTAATCATGTAACGAGTCACGATGACTGCATCGCCCAGCCAGTGTGAGGGATACAAGCAGGATGGTGATCTGAGCAGCATCTGTTCCCTGAAGTGTGTAAATCATCGATGATCAGCAAAGGCAACATTGTTGTCCGGCTTATGCCATGCACACAGGAACGGTGACGTAACTGTGAGTCACTACTCGATATTATTTGCAAACAGCTTTACATACTTTACCGCTGTAAGCGAGTATCGAGTCACTTTTACACCTTTGACAACTCTTAACTCATTGTAACTTCACAACAGAACAGGTTTGAATCATAATGCAGGGTCTCCATAACGTTGTGAATACTGTTGGCCAAATGTTGCCGATATCTGTTTCTAATTACTCCAGAATGTTCCCACTTCCCAAGTCTGACACATTAGGGCGAATGATTCATTGTTGCTCAGGTCCAGTCAGACTAGTATCTACATTGCCGCTGAGAGTTTGTCTGCAGGATTGCAGCACTTGGGCAACAACTCACGCTGCACATGTTACGCGTAGAAATTTGTCAAAGGACATATTGGGCCAGATTTTGCAGTCAGCAGTAAGCGAACGGCACCAGCCCTTCATTGCACTTGCCCATAGAATTCCTATGGGACTTTGCACTGGAACGTACTATAATTCGGGAGCCATTTTGGTGCGAAGCCCTCTACAGGGGATCTGGGACCTGTGTGAACAGGGCAAGCAAGAGCGTGTCTCCATAACCAATCAGATTGAAGAAGTGTTACTGAGCAGCACAGAGTTCAAACCAGGAAGTGTAAATTAGAATTTTTAATTCAATGTCAAATAATGTTTCAGGGCCAGAGAGGTTGTTTGGCAGTAATGAACATTTATCGCGCCGTTAAAAATGTACTTACGCTGGGATCGACAAGCTCTAACTTTTTCTGGCAAGTTTAGTGGGTATCTATCATGCAAGTACTGCAACTTCACACCATTCCATGTATTTGAATGGCGAGTCTCTCGGTGAGATACCGGCATAGCGCAGCTTCTGGAGGAGCAGGGCAACTCAGACAGCAACGTCCTGAGTTCCGCGTTTAACTGCACATGTGCGGTCACCAGAAGTTGCTGTCCAATTTACCCTTTAATAGCAGCGAGCGCTGATAACCTCACCATTACTTTTACCGCAAAATCCAGGCACATGTCACACCAAATACCTTGCTTAAACTGTCACATATTGGCTTGTGCTCATGCAACAGCAACAACTACATTTATATAGCAACAGAAAATGCTGGAAAAACTCAGCAGGCCAGGCAACATCCGTGGAGAGAGAAATAGAGTCAACATTTCGAGTCAAACTCTTTGTCAAGACTTGACAAAGAGTTTGACTCGAAACGTTGACTTTATTTCTCTCTCCACGGATGTTGCCTGGCCTGCTGAGTTTTTCCAGCATTTTCTGTTGTTATTTCGGATTTCCAGCATCTGCAGTATTTTGCTATCGAACTACATTTCTATAACGCCTTTAATTTGTAGGAAAATGTCCCAAGGCGCTTCACAGGAGCGATTATCAGACAAAATTTGACATTGAGTCGCATAAGGAGACATTAGGACAGGTGACCAAAAGCTTGGTCAAAGAGGTCGGTTTTAAGCAGCATCTTAAAGGAGGAGAGAGGTAGAGAGGTGGAGAGGTTTAGGGAGGGAATTCCAGAGCTTAGGGGCTAGGCAGCTGAAGGCACGGCCACCAATGGTGGAGCGATTAAAATTGTGGATGTTCAAGAGGCCAAAATTGGATGGGAGCAGAGATTTCGGGGGAGGGCGGTGGGGGGCTTGGAGGAGGCAACAAAGATATGGAATGGTGAGGCCATGGAGGGATTTGAAAACAAGGATGAGAACTTCTAAATTTGAGGCGTTGCCGGACCGGCAGCCAGTGTATGCACGGTGGCATAGTGGTTAGCACTGTTGCCTCACAGCGCCAGGGACCCGGGTTCAAATCCGGCCTCGGGTGACTGTCTGTGTGGAGTTTGCACATTCTCCCCGTGTTTGCATGGGTTTCCTCCGGGTGCTCCGGTTTCCTCCCACAGTCCAAAGATGTGCGGGTTAGGTTGATTGGCCATGATAAAAAAAAAATTGGCCCTTAGTATTAGGGGGGATTAAATACGTGGGGTTACGGGGATAGGGCTTGGGTAGGATGGCTGTCGGTGTAGGGACCGGGTGCTAGGGTTTGGATGATCAACCATGATCTCGTTGAATGGCGGAGCAGGCTCGAAGGGCCGAATGACCTACTCCTGCTCCTATCTTCTATGTTTCTATGTTTCTATGTAGGTTAGCGAGCAGAGGGGGTGATGGGTGAACGGGACTTGGTGCGAGTTAGGACACGGGGCAGTAAAGCTTTGGGATGAGCGGCGGGTTCAAGGTGGGAGGCAAGCCAGGAGAACAATCTTGTTGAGCGCCTCCATTATTTTTTTGACTGTGCACACACACGTGTGTGTACGTATGCATGTATATGTCTGTGCATGCACGCGTCTATGTTCATCCATGAATGTAGCCCGCAAAGGTGCAGCGGAAACTGCAACAGTGCAAGCCCATTAGGGTCAGCTGTATTTCAGTTTACTCTACTACAGCTTCTGATGTGGTGTCAACCGAACTTACTGAACAACATGTTTCCGTTAGATATGTGGCAGCTTTATTCAGGAAACATCTGTGCATTCTAGTGACAAGATGTGTTTCATTTTTTAAGAAGCGTTGGAAGCCATTTAGTTTTGACTTTGTTTATTGTCAGGTTTCTATGGTGTTACCCTCAGGGCTGTTGGAAACAATCATAGAAACTTTTAGGAGGAGTGTACAGGGCAATAAAATAACACTGCAGTCCCGTCTCAGAGCTCAAGACGTGCAATACCACCGTCTCTTGTCCCCCCTCAATCGTTTCTCTGGCCAAAAAAAAACCTATTCACCTCCCTCTTGAATTTTCCAACAATTTCAGCAGGCTCCTCTGAATCTATATTTCACACATTCACCACCCTCTGGGCTAGATCTGGACTTTGTGCTAGTGTAAAACGGGTGATAGCGAGTCGGCAGCCTGTTTTACATCTCAGACCAGTGTCAGCCGTGGCTCAGTGGGCGGCACCCTCGCCTCAGAGTCAGAAGGTTGTGGGTTCACTGTCCCCACTCCAGAGACTTGAGCACAACAATCCAGGCTGACTCTCCCCAGTGCAGTGCTGAGGGAGCGCCGCACTGTCGGGGGTGCCGTCTTTCAGATGAGACGTTAAGCCGAGGCCCCGTCTGCTCTCTTAGGTGGATGTAAAAGATCTCATGGCACTATTTCGAAGAAGAGCAGGGGAGTTCTCCCCGGTGTCCTGGACAATATTTACCCCTCAATCAACACCTCTAAAACAGATTATCTGGTCACTCGAGCTCCGGGTTTCGGAGCTTGAGTGGCGGCTGGAGTCACTGCGGTGCACCCACGAGGCTGAGAGTTACGTGAATAGCATATTTCTAGAGGTGGTCACCTCGCAGCTTAAGGGTATGCAGGCAGAGAGGGAATGGGTGACTGCCAGGCAGAAGAGGAGGACCAGGCAGGTAGGCAGGAGTCCCCGGAGTGCATCGCGCTCTCCAACCAGTATTCTGTTCTGAGTACTGGTGAGGGCGATGGTTCCTCTGGGGAGAGCAGCCAGAGTCAAGTCCACGGCACCACGGGTGGCTCAGCTGCACAAGGGGGAGAGGAAAAAGAGTGGAAGAGCAACAGTGGTAGGGGATTCGATAGTTAGGGGAGCAGACAGGCGTTTCTGCGGCCGTAGACGTGACTCCAGGATGGTATGTTGCCTCCCTGGTACCAGGGTCAAGGATGTCACTGAGCGGCTGCAGGACACTCTGAGGGGAGAGGGTGAACAGCCAGAGGTCGTTGTCCATATCGGTACCAACGACATAGGCAGAAAGAGGGATGAGGTCCTGCAGGAAGAGTTTAGGGGGCTAGGAGAGAGATTAAAAAGCAGGACCTCAAAGGTAGTAATCTCCAGATTACTCCCGGTGCCACGTGCTAGTGAATACAGGAATAGGAGGATAGAACAGATGAATGCGTGGCTGGAGAGATGGTGCAGGAGGGAGGGCTTTAGATTCCTGAGGCATTGGGACCGTTTCTGGGGAAGGTGGGACCTGTACAAGCCGGACAGGTTACACCTCAACAGAGCCGGGACCAATATTCTCATGGGGAGGTTGTTAGTGCTGTTGGGGAGGATTTAAACTAACTTGGCAGGGGGATAGTCACCAGCATATAGGAGTAGAAAAGAGGAATAAGGTGCATAAAAGAGTGAGTGTGTTGGATAGTACTAGAGAAGATAGTACTAGAGGCGGAAGTAGTACCATATTAGATAGGAGGAGACTAAGAAAGACTACGAAAAATTCAAAAATGGGTTTAGAATGCATGTACATAAATGCACAAAGTGTGGTGAATAAGGTTGGTGAGCTACAAGCTCAGTTAGTTGCGTGGCAATATGATGTTGTGGCAATAACGGAAATGTGGCTTAAAAGCAGTGAGGACTGGGCACTTAATATTCAACGTGTTCAGAAAAGATAGGGAAGGAAAAAAGGGAGGTGGGGTGGCAGTGCTGAATAAGGAAGACATTGTAGTGTTGGAAAGGGAGGATGTTCTTGAGGGGACAAGGACAGAATCCATTTGGTTAGAGTTGAGGAGCAAAAAGGGTATGATCACGCTATTGGGGATATTCTATAGGCCTCCAAATAGTGAGAGGGAGGTAGAGGAGCAAATCTGCAGGGAAATCGCAGAGATATGCAAGAGCTATAGAGTGGTGATATTGGGGGACTTTAATTACCCAAATAGCGATTGGGATAATGCCAGGGTGAAGGGAAAGGAGAGGGAGGAATTTCTGAAATATGTTCAGGAGAATTTCCTTGACCAATATGTTCTTGGCCCAACTAGGAAGGAGGCATTGCTGGATTTGGTGCTGGGGAATGAGGTGGGCCAGGTCGACCAAGTGTCTGTGAGAGAACACTTGGGTACGAGTGATCATCGTATCATAAGATTTAGATTAGCAATGGAGAGGAGCAAGGAACAATCTAGAGTGGAACTTCTAAACTGGAATAGGGCTAACTTCAATGGGATGCGAAAGGATCTAGCCAGGGTAAAATGGAACCAAAGACTGACAGGAAAAACTGTAACAGAACAATGGGTGATCTTTATGAAGGAGGTGTTCTAAGTACAGGCTAGGTATATTCCAACAAGAGGGAAGGGTAACGGAACCAAAGCAAGGGCTCCTTGGATGACGAGGGAGATAGAGAAGATAATGAAACAAAAAAAGAGGTTGTATGATGCATGTCAGGTGAATTCTTCAAGGGAGAATCAGACCAAATACAATAAGTTGAGAGAGGATGTGAAGATGAAAATAAGATTGGCAAAGAGAGAATATGAGAGTAAAATGGCAGTTAACATAAAAGGGAACCCAAAAATCTTCTATCGGCATGTAAACAGTAAGTGGGTAGTAAGAGGCGGGCTGGGGCCTATTAGGGACAAGAAGGTGATATATGCTTAGAGACGCAGGGCAAGGCTAGAATACTCAATGAGTACTTTGTATCGTTGTTTATTAAGGAGGTGGATGCTGACAAAATGTCGGTAGAAGTGGAAAAGGTAGAAGCAATGGAAGGGGTGGAAATTGATAGACAGGATGTACCAGAAAGGTTGGGTATGCTTAGAGTGGACAAGTCGCCTGGTCCAGATGGCTTGCATCCCAAGTTGCTAAGGGAATTGGGGGAGGAGATAGCGGAAGGGCTTGGCATAATTTTCCTACCTTCCTTAGATGCGGGGGAGGTGCCTGAGGATTGGAAAGTGGCAAATGTGACACCATTGTTCAAGAAAGGGTGTAAGGACAATCCTAGTAACTACAGGCCGGTCAGTTTAACATCAGTGGTGGGTAAAGTTTTAGAAACAATAATCAACGAAAAAATTAACGGGCACTTGGAGAGGTTTAAGCTAATTAAGGAGCAATATGGATTTGTAAAAGGCAGATCGTGTTTGACTAATCTAACTGAATTTTTTGATGAAGTAACAGGAAGGATTGATGAAGGGAATGCAATGGATGTTGTCTACATGGATTTTCGGAAGGCATTTGACAAAGTACCACAAAGAAGGCTGGTTAACAAAATTGAGCCTCATGGAATAGGTGGGTCAGTGGCAGCTTGGATAAGGAATTGGCTTAAGGACAGAAAACAGCGAGTTGTGGTAAATGGCTGTTTTTCAGACTGGAGGATGGTAGACAGTGGTGTTCCCCAAGGGTCAGTGCTGGGGCCACTGCTTTTTTTGATATATGTAAATGACCTGGATATTGGAATACAGAGTAGAATTTCTAAATTTGCTGATGACACCAAACTTGGGGGTGTGGCAAACAGGATGATACCAATCGACTGCAACAGGACATAGAAAGGCTCGCAGAATGGGCAGACAAGTGGTAGATGGAATTTAATGCAGAAAAGTGTGAGGTGATGCATTTTGGCAGAAGGAACAGGGAGAGGCAATATACACTTAATGGCACAGTTTTAAAGAGTGTGCAGGGACAGAGGGACCTGGGAGTTAATGTGCATAGGTCCCTGAAGGTGGCGGGACATATTGAGAGAGTGGTTAACAAAGCTGATGGGATCTTGGGCTTTATAAATAGAGGTATTGAGTACAAAAGTAGAGAAGTTATGTTGAGCCTTTATAAATGCTGGTTAGGCCACAACTGGAGTATTGCGTCCAGTTCTGGTCACCATACTTTAGGAAGGATGTGAAGACCCTGGGAGTTAATGTGCATAGGTCTCTGAAGGTGGCAGGACATATTGAGAGAGTGGTTAACAAAGCATATGGGATCATGGGCTTCATAAATAGAGGTATTGAGTACAAAAGTAGAGAAGTTATGCTGAACCTTTATAAAGTGCTGGTTAGGCCACAACTGGAGTATTGCGTCCAGTTCTGGTCACCACACTTTAGGAAGGATGTGAAGGCCCTTGAGAGGGTGCAGAGGAGATTTACCAGAATGGTTCCGGGGATGGGGGATCTTAGCTACAAGGACAGGTTGGAGAAGCTGGATTTGTTTTCATTAGAGCAAAGGAGGTTGAGGGGTGATTTGATCGAGGTGTACAAGATTATGACGGGTTTGGCTAGGCTAGACGGGGAAAGGCTGTTACCACTAGTTGATGGTACAAGGACTAGGGGACACAGATTTAAGGTTTTGGGCAAGAGATACAGGGGGGGATGTGAGGAAAAACTTTTTTACACAGCGAGTGGTGATGACCTGGAACTCGCTGCCGATGGAAGTGGCGGAAGCGGAGACACTCAATGTTTTCAAGGGGAGACTGGATAGGCACTTGAGGGAAATAAACTTGCAGGGCTACGGGGATAGAGTGGGGGAATGGGACTGACTGGATCGCTCTACAGAGAGCTGGCACGGACTCGATGGGCTGAATGGCCTCCTTCTGTGCCATTATGACTCTATGGCTCTATTATTTCATCGCAGTTTGTGGGAGCTTGCTGTGCGCAAATTGACTGTCGCGTTTCCTTCATTCCAACAGTGACCACACTTCAAAAAAAGTACTTCATTGGCTGTAAAGCGCTTTGGGACATCCGGTGGTCACGATAGGCGCTATAGAAATGCAAGTCTTTCTTTTTTTTCTTTTCTCTCTTGATTTTTATTCCCATTGACTTCACCGGGTCCGAGAGTTCTCTTTTTCTGCTGATAAAATTGGGGAGAGATGTGAAACGGGGCTGCCGACTTGCTAACAGCCATATTACACTATCGTACAAAGTCAAAATCTACCCCTCTGTGGCTGGAACTAAATTGTCTGTGTTCCTTCCCTCTTTAGAGTCTGAATCCCCTGCCCCCCGTTACAGGCTCTGCAGTTTATTAGGGTTCAGTATGTTGGTAACTCTCAGAGTCCTGGACTCTTTCATGTTTAATTGACTGTCCACTTCCCCTCTCCTGTTCTGAAGGAGCTGACATGCTGGGAATGGCCCCACCTGCATGAGCAGCCCTCACTGAAGTGACTGTTCCTCATATTCATATTAGCAATGCACACTGGCAGGGATATTTGACCACGGGGAGCCACCCTGGCCGAGCTTGACCTTGCCCTCCCCTGCTGTCCGTGAACATGTACTACCTACTAAGGATAATGATCGGAAGTGTGAATCTTGGCTGATTTTTTCCCTCAGTTTAGGGAGGCTGAAGCCAACGTTCTTGCTGCTCATCTGAGACCAGCTAACTCAACACAGATTAGGAATGGAAGACAAGGACTATGTGACAACCAAACACAGTGAAAATGGACACTCCCAAAAAACGGACACCTACAAAGAGTGGACACTATTGACAGTCCCAAATAATTTACATTATAAAATATGCAAGGGTACTTGTGCACAAATCTTTGAAGGTGACAGGATAGGTTAACAAAGCAGTTTATAAAGAGATCCTGGGCTTTGTAAATAGAGGCGGAGTACAAAAGCCAGGAAGTTATGCTAAGCCTTTATAAAACACTAGTTCGGCCCCAGCTGGAGTATTGTGTCCAATTCTGGGCACCGCACTTTAGGAAGGACGTGAAGGCTTTGGGGAGGGTACAGAAGAGATTTACTAGAATGGTTCCAGGGATGAAGGAATACAGTTACGTGGATAGACTAGAGAAGCAGGGGTTGCTCTCCTTGGAGCAGAGAAGGCTAAGAGGAGATTGGATAGAGGTGTTTTAAAATCATGAAGGGTTTAGATAGAGTAAATAAAGAGAAACTGTTTCCAATGAAGGGTCGATAACCAGAGGGCACAGATTTAAGGTGATTGACAAAAGAACCAGAGGCGACATGAAGAAAAACCTTTTTAGGCAACGAGTGCTGAGGATTTGGAACGCGCTGCCTGAAAGGGCGGTGGATACAGATTCAATAGTAGCCTTCAAAAGGGAATTGGATAAATACTTGAAGGAGAAAAAATTGCAGGGATATGGGGAAAGAGCGGGGGAGTGGGACTAACTGGATTGCTCTTCGAAAGAGCCAGCACAGACTGGATGGGCCGAATGGCCTCCTTCTGTGCTGTACGATTCTATGGTTACGAACTACGGACAGCCTTCAATGCACCAAGCCCTTTTACAACTTAAAACATGGGTCACAGCCTGACATCACATTTTAAAATGTTCAAAGCAGCGACTGTATCTGAGTCTGATGATCGTGATGACTGATGGATTGTTACTGGAATCTTTTCTGTCCATGCTGGTATCGGGGGTTGAATCACCCCTGCGGCCGATACCCCTGCTTCCAACAGCAACCTTGTTGACAATGCAAGCCAGAAGATGCGAGGGCACCCGACCCCACACAGTGCGATTGTCCGTCGCCTGAGAGTGTCATTCGGATCAGGTTCCACAGTCGGGAATCGGCAGTCGGGGATGGTGGGGGATGGTTAGGGGTTCGGGATCGGGGATCGCGGGAGGGGGGTCGACAGTGCGGGGGGGGGGCATTGGGCGGTCGGAGCATCGGCAGAGGGGGTCGGCCGGGGATCGGCGGGGGGGCGGGGGCATGGGGGTGGTTGGAGGTTCGGCAGTGGATTGGGGAGGGGTCGGGGATCGGCAGGCGGGTGTGAGAGGATCGGGGCCGGCCTCAGCATCATTGGTAGGGGAGGGGGGGCCTCATGGTGGGGATCAGAGGCCTGGGAAGGCATCATGAGGGAGTCTCTGATTGTGGGGGGTGGGTTAGGCAGGGACCCTGGTTCCAGGTATAGAGCCACTTCCCCCTGGATGCAGCAGTCCCTGCCTTGGTTTAACTGCCAGGGATCACGAATTGTGTGAAACCCATCCACATGCAGTTAAATTCAAAATGGAGATGAAAAAAGAGGCTTCCAGCCTCATTATAATATTTAAATTGAGGTATCGCCCCCTGGGAGTAGGTTGGTTGCCCGCCCTGCCTCCATTAAAACCGGGAGTGGGCGGGTTGGAGGTGGGATCAGGTCGGTAATCCCATTTTCAACAATTTAACTGCCCCCACGCTCCAAACCCACCAGTATTTTTAGGTGTAAATTCCAGCCAATGAGTTTGAAGTTGTGTAGGCAAATGCAGCAGCCATTTTACACACAGCAAGATACCACAAACCACAATGAGAGGAATGTTCAGTTCATCTGCTTTTCGTGTTGGTCATGGTTGAGGGGGAAATGTTGGACAAGGCACTGGGAAATCTCCCTGCTCTTCTTCCAATAGTACGGTGGGATCTTGAACAGGCAGACAGAGCTTAACCGGGGCTGAAAGGGTTAAATTATGAAGACAGGTTGCACGGACTAGGCTTGTATTCCCTTGAGTATAAAAGATTAAGGGGTGATCTAATTGAGGTGTTTAAGATGATTAAAGGAGTTGATCGGGTAGATAGAGAGAAACTATTTCCTCTGGTGGGGGGAGTCCAGAACAAGGGGGGGCATAACCTGAAAATTAGAGCCAGGCCGTTCAGGGGTGATGTCAGGAAGCACTTCTTCACACAAAGGGTGGTGGAAATCTGGAACTCTCTCCCCCGAAAAGCTGTTAAGGCTGGGGGGGGTCAACTGAAAATTTCCAAAACTGGCATTGATTGGTTTTTATTAGGCAAGAGCATTAAGGGTTACTGAACCAAGGCTGGTAGATGGGGTTGAGATACAGATCAGCCATAATTTAATTAAACAACGGAACAGGCTCAAGGGGCTGAATGGCTTCCTCCTGCTCCCATGTTCCTTTGCGTAGTTTAATGTCTCATTTGAAAGAAGGCACCTCTGACAACGCAGCACTCCTTCGGTCTCACATTGGAGTGCAAACCTAGGTTATGTGCTCAGGTCTTTGACTGGGTTTGTGCCCACAACCTTCTAGGGAGGGAATAGTCACTAAGAGAGTGGAAGGAGAGGGGAGGACACAGTTGTCAAGTCTCAGAAACACAAGTTGGATCAAAAGGCTGGAGGAGTTGCAGAGGTAGGATAGGCAAGCCCAGGAGGGATTTGTAAATAAGGATTAAAGGGTTTTGAATTCAACCTGTTGGGGGATGGGGAGCGAGTGCTGGTTGGCAAGAACAGGGGTGATAAGCGAGTGTGGCTCAGAATGCAATGAATACGAGTGGTGGAATATTGGATGGCCCTTCACTACAATATGTGAAGTGATTTGAAATGCTTGAGAGACGCAGTAGAACACTATGTAAAGGGAAATAACAGCAGAAAATGCTGGAAAAACTCAGCAGGTCAGGCAACATCCGTGGAGAGAAATTTGAGTTGACGTTTCGGGTCAAACCCTTCTTCAAAACTGGAAAGAAAAGAAAACAGATCGAAGGCAGGGCTGCGATTGGACAAAAGAAGTGAAAAAAACAAAAGAAGTAAAAGACAATAAAAGGCATTAGAAGCTAGACGAGATGGTAATAAGCTGAGATTAGGTGTGAAGTGTACTGGCAGGGCAAGGGATAACTGCCAGGTGTGAGAGAGAAACAAAAGGAAAGTGGGGGAGGGGGAAAGGAGTGGAAAAATTACAAGAAAAAATGTGTAATAGGGGCCGAGGTTATGATCTGAAATTGCTGAACTCGATAATTGAGTCCGGAAGGCTGCAAGGTGCCTAATCGGAAGATGAGGTGCTGTTCCTCGAGTTTACGTTGAGCTTCCGTGGAACAATACAAGAGGCCAAGGACGGTGAGGTCCGAGTGGGAATGGAGCGGTGAATTAAAATGACAGGCGACCGGAAGCTCGGGGTCACCCTTACGGACTGAACGGAGGTGTTCCGCAAAGTGGTCACCCAATCTGCGTTTGGTCTCCCCAATGTAGAGGAGACCGCATTGTGAGCAGCGAATACAGTATACTAGATTGCGAGAAGTACAAGTAAATCGCTGTTTCACCTGGAAGGGGTGTTTGGGGCCCTGGGCAGTGGGGAAGTATAGGGGCAGGTGTTACATCTCCTCCGCTTGCACGGGAAGGTGCCAGGCGAAGGGGAAGGGCTGTTTGGGGTGATAGAGGAGTGGACTAGGGTGTCTCGGAGGGAGCGGTCCCTACGGAATGCTGAAAGGGGAGGGGAGGGGAAGAAACGTTTGGTGGTGGGATCAATTTGGAGGTAGCGGAAATGGCGGAGGATGATCCGTTGAATGTGGAGGCTGGTGGGGTGAAAGGTGAGCACAAGGGGAACCCTATCATGGTTCCGGGAGGGAGGGGCAGGGGTGAGGGCAGAAGTGCGGGAGATAGAACTGACACGGTCGAGGGCAGTGTCAACCACGGTAGAGGGGAATCCTCGGTTGCGGAAAAAGGAAGACATGTCTGAAGCACTGGTGTGGAAGGTGGCATCGTCGGAGCAGATACGGCGGAGACGGAGAAACTGGGAGAATGGAATAGAGTCCTTACAGGAAGCGGGGTGGGAGGAAGTGTAGTCCAGGTAGCTGTGGGAGTCAGTGGGCTTGTAGTGAATATTGGTCGATAACCTATCCCCAGAGATGGAGATGGAGAAGTCGAGGAAGGGAAGGGAAGAGCCAGAGACGGACCATGTGAAGGTGAGGGAAGGGTGGAAATTGGAGGCAAAGTGAATGAAATTGTCAAGTTCGGGGCGAGAGCAGGAAACGGCACCGATACAGTCATCAATGTATCGGAAAAAGAGGTGAGGGAGGGGACCCGAGTAGGACTGGAACAAAGATTGTTCTACATAGCCCACGAAAAGGCAGGCATAGCTAGGACCCATGCGGGTACCCATGGCAACACCTTTGATTTGGAGGAAATGAGTGGAGTTAAAGGAGAAGTTGTTCAACGTGAGAACAAGTTCAGCCAGGCGGAGGAGGGTGGTGGTGGATGGGGACTGGTCGGGCCTCTGTTCAAGGAAGAAGCGGAGCGCCCTCAGGCCATCCGGGTGGGGGATGGAGGTGTAGAGGGATTGTACATCCATGGTGGAAAGGAGGCGGTTGGGGCCGGGAAACTGGAAACTGTTAAAGTGGCGGAGGGCGTCAGAAGAGTCGCGGATGTAGGTCTCCTCTACATTGGGGAGACCAAACGCAGATTGGGTGACCGCTTTGCGGAACACCTCCGTTCAGTCCGTAAGGGTGACCCCGAGCTTCCGGTTGCCTGTCATTTTAATTCACCGCTCCATTCCCACTCGGACCTCACTGTCCTTGGCCTCTTGTATTGTTCCACGGAAGCTCAATGTAAACTCGAGGAACAGCACCTCATCTTCCGATTAGGCACTCTGCAGCCTTCCGGACTCAATATCGAGTTCAACAATTTCAGATCATAACCTCAGCCCCTATTACACATTTTTTCTTGTAATTTTTCCACTCCTTCCCCCCTCCCCCTTTCCTTTTGTTTCTCTCTCACACCTGGCAGCTATCTCTTGCCCTGCCAGTACACTTCACACCTAATCTCAGCCTATTACCATCTCGCCTAGCTCTTTTGTTTCTTTCACTTCTTTTGTCCGATCGCAGCCCTGCCTTCGATCTGTTTTCTTTTCTTTCCAGTTTTGAAGAAGGGTTCGACCTGAAACGTCAACTCAAATTTCTCTCCACGGATGTTGCCTGACCTGCTGAGGTTTTCCAGCATTTTCTGTTGTTATTTCGGATTTCCAACATCTGCAGTATTTTGCTATCGTACTATATAAAGGGAAATCTTTGGGGTTTTAAAAAATCTTTTTAAACTTGATACATCTCTACCCTTCCACAGAAGCATAGATAAGGGTTTGAGCTGTGAGAGGATGGAAGTGGCTGATATTTTGGAAGTGGAAATAGACAATTTTGGTGATGGACTGCATGTGTGGATTTGAAGCTCAGCCCAGGATTGAATGTGACTCTAAGGTTCTGGACTGTTGGATTTATCCTAAATGAACACCCAAGGAGGGTGACGGAATCTGGCAACGCCTCGATTTTAAAATTCTCATCCCCGTGTTCAAATCCCTCCGTGGCCTCGCCCCCCTCCCTATCTCTGTCACCTCCTCCAGCCCGACAACCCGCCGAGATCTCAGCACTCCTTCAACGCTGGCCTGTTGGGCATTCCCGATTTCCTTCACCCCTTCATTGGGGGCCGTGCCTTCTGCTGCCTAGGCCCTAAGCTCAGGAATTCCCTCGCTAAACTTTCTCCTTTAAGCTGTTCCTTCAAACCTACCTCTTTGACCAAGCATTTGGTCACCTGTCCTAATATCTGGATTTGAGTACAGGAGTAAAGAAGTCTTACTCCAATTATATAGGGCCTTGCTGAGACCATACCTGGAGTACTGTGTACAATTTTGATCTCCTTACCTAAGGAAGGATGTACTTGCCATAGAGGGAGTGCAACGAAGGTTCATGAGATTGAATCCTGGGATGGCGGGACTGTCGTATGAGAAGAGATTGAGTAAACTAGGCCTGTATTTTCTTAAATTCAGAAGAATGAGAGGGGATCTCATTGAAGCATACAAAATTATTACAGGGCTTGATAGGGTGGATGCTGGGAGAATGTTTCCCTTGGCTGGGGAGTCTAGAACCAGGGGCCACAGCCTCAGGATAAAGGGTAGGCCATTCAGGACTGAGATGAGAAGAAATTTCTTCACACAGAGGGTGGTGAATCTTTGGAATTCTCTACCCCAGAGGGCTGTGGAGGCTCAGTCATTGGGTATATTCAAAACAGAAGTCAATAGTTTTCTGACTAGTAAGGGCATCAAGGGATGTGGCGATAGGGCCGGTGAATGGAGTTGAGGCAGAAGATCAGCCATGATCTCATTGAATGGTGGAGCAGGCTCGAAGGGCCGAATGGCCGACTCCTGCTCCTATTTCTTATGTTCTTCTTATGTGACTCGGTGTCAAATTTTGTTTGATAATGCTCCTTTGAAGCGCCTTGGGATGTTTTGCCACATTAAAGGCGTTGTATAAATGCAAGTTGTTGTTGCGTTTATGAATAACATTTCTAAGAGGCAGCAAGTACAGGAAGATTTGGAGTTTCTGAGGATGGCACCTTGGGGCATGCTGGAGATGACCCTGTGAACACGGGAGGACAAGTCATTGCATGAGATGTGCTGCTTATATGGGGACAGGCGGGAATGCAACCAGGCAAGAATGGTGCCATGGAGATGGAACATGGACGAAGACAGTGCTGGGGGATGGGGCCATCGACCATATCAAAGTTCACAGAGAGGCCAAGGAGCCCTCGGGCCGGGTTTGTGTGCATTTTCTGTGTCCACATGGAACCAAAGAGTAATAACACACTGTTTTCGCAGTCACGCAGGATATTGTTGGTGACTTTGACCAGGCGATCTCAGTGCTGTGGGCAGGTTGGAAGCCAAACTCCAGCGACTTGAGCACAAAAATCTAGGCGGAAACTCCTGTGCAGTACTGAGGGAGTGCTGCACTGTCAGAGGTGCCGTCTTTCAGATGAGATGTTAAACCGAGATGTAGGATGAGACCTGAGGCAATTTGGAGCAGTGGCGGGCATTGGGTAACAGGAGGGCATTGGGTAACAGGAGGGCATTGGGTAACAGGAGGGCATTGGGTAACAGAAGGGCATTGGGTAACAGGAGGGCATTGGGTAACAGAAGGGCATTGGGTAACAGAAGGGCATTGGGTAACAGGAGGGCATTGGGTAACAGGAGGGCATTGGGTAACAGGAGGGCATTGGGTAACAGAAGGGCATTGGGTAACAGAAGGGCATTGGGTAACAGGAGGGCATTGGGTAACAGGAGGGCATTGGGTAACAGGAGGGCATTGGGTAACAGGAGGGCATTGGGTAACTGGAGGACATTGGGTAACAGGAGGGCATTGGGTAACAGAAGGGCATTGGGTAACAGAAGGGCATTGGGTAACAGGAGGGCATTGGGTAACAGAAGGGCATTGGGTAACAGAAGGGCATTGGGTAACAGGAGGGCATTGGGTAACAGGAGGGCATTGGGTAACAGGAGGCTGAGGCAGCTTAAGTGGACGATCTAAGTTTTGGAGTTGAAAAAAATTCATGAGACCCTTGCAAGTGGCATCAGAACTGAAGGTGGAAGGGAGGTTGAAGGAGACAGTTTGTGGTGGAGAAAAGTTTGGAAGAAAAGTTTGGGGTAGTCCTTAGCCTCCAGGATAATCCAGGGTTTGACAACAGACAGGAAACGGCAATATTACGTGAGGTGGTCAAGCCAGATCTGGCGATGGATGACCGGGCCAGTCATGGATCACGTACCCTGGACCCTCAGATTTTGAAGTTGCAAAAGAGACAACAATGGAGGAAGAGCCAAGAGAAGGCAATGGAATGGAGAGAGGGACAGTGAGAAGATCGGAGAAGTTTGATTCTCTCTCCCACCCCCACCACCCCTCCTCCTGTTAGCAAGGTTGGTATGTAGGTTCTGCTGAAAGGTCATCCACCTGAAGTGTTGACTCTGGTTCTCTCTCCACAGATGCTGCCCGACTTGCTGATGGTTTCCAGCATCTTCTCCTCTTATTTCAGATCCACAGTGTTTTTGCTTTTGTACGGCACATAGGTCTGGTCGGAGAGGGAAATCAGCCAATTGGCATTGCTGCCCTGGGAAAGACAGTGGCCTGTGCCACTGTGTATGCAGTGACTTGAGCACCAAAATCCAGGCTGACTCTCCAGTCCAGTGCAGTGCTGAGGGAGTGCTGCACTGTCAAAGGTGCCGTCTTTCGGGTGGGATGTTAAACCGAGGCCCTGTCTGCTCTCTCAGGTGGATGTAAACAATCCCATGGGACTATTTCGAAGAAGAGCATGGGAGTTCTCCCCGGTGTCCTGGCCAATATTTATCCCTCCATCAACATAAAAAAAAGCAGATTATCTGGTCGTAATCACATCGCTGTTTGTGGGAGTTTGCTGTGGGCAAATTGGCTGCCGCGTTTCCTACATTACAACGGCGACTACACTGGTTGTAAAGCGCTTTGCGATGTCCTGAGTTTGTGAAAGGCGCTATATAAATGCAAGTCTTTCTTTTCTTTATGGGACTCAAGCCTGTGATCTTGGCAGAAAAGGAGACCAGCAGAAGGTAGGAACCGGTGGAGCGCGGCACAGTGCAGTAAGATGGGTGGATGTGTGGAGTGTTGATAACCCAAACTGTAAGGGGGAACTAGGAGGTGAAGGGGTTACAATGAACAGAGGAGACAGCTGTCAGAATGGGAGGACCCAGAGTGACACGAGCACCGGTGGACACAGAGTTGAGTTGCTGTGGGGTGACCTGCGCCCATAAGGCTCTGTGTTAAGGGGCTTGAGAAGGATGATCAGAGTCTGGGGCCAGGCTGGACTAGTTGGCATTCATCGATTAGGATTGACTGGAAGAGGCTGGGGTTTTTTACTGGAAGAGTCTGGGTGGTCGAATTGCAGGCTGGCTGATGGCCAGCGTCCAGGGCTGGCTAGTGGTCGAGCCCGAACTGGCCGGCAGTCTGGCAGCAGTCGGAATCTGGAATAAAAACAGAAAACACACAGCATCTGTAGAGGGAGAAACAGAGTTAACATTTCAGCTTTCATGACCTTTCATCAGATGTTAGAAATGAACAACTTTTATGCAAGTGCGGAGCCAGGGAAAAGTGGGGCAGGGAAAGAACAAAAGGGAAGGTCTATGATAGGGTGGAGGGCAGGAGTAATTCAATTACAAAAGTGACGATGCGAGGCAAAAGGAGGTGCTAATGAGACAAGTAAAGAAACATAAGATTGGGTCCAGGGGAGGTGTAAATGGTGACAGCAGAATAGCAGAGGGGGAGGGAAGCATGGAAGATCTGGCAAAGTGGAGAAGGCTTCCGTGGCCCGGGAATGTGGCGGAGAAAGGCGGGTAGACCCCAGCGGTGCGGACCATCCGCCAGTCGTATACCGATAGGAGATCCCCAGCCCAAGCACCAGTCCGCACCTCCTCCACTCCCAATGGCTCGGGTGCAGCCATCCATAAGAACATAAGATATAGGAGCAGGAGTCGGCCATTCTCGAGCCTGCTCCACCATTCAATAAGAATTTGGCTGATCTTCGACCTCAACTCCACTTTCCCGCCTGATCGCCATGTCCCTTGATTCCCCTGGAGTCAAAAATCTATCGATCTCAGCCTTGAATATACTCAATGATTCAGCATCCACAGCCCTCTGGTGCAGAGAATTCCAAAGATTCACCAACCTCTGAGTGAAGAAATTCCTCCTCATCTCAGTCTTAAATGGCTGACCCCTTATCCTGAGTCCATGCCCCCTAGTTCTAGACTCTCCAGCCAGGGGGAACAACCTCTCAGCATCTACCCTGTCAATCCCCCTCAGAATCCTCCATTACCAGTGCTTGCTGTCTGAGAGAAAATGGCTAAGACTTAAGATCTAAAGCTGTTAAACTTTTTTTTGAGAGGAGGTGTAAATGGTTACAGCGGGACCTGTGTCTGGCTAGCTGGCAGCCAGAGGTTGGTGCTTGGTCATGTCTGAACCCTACTGATTGTTTTCATTGCATGTCAGCTGTGGTCAGTTGGTAGCACCCTCATCCCTGAGTCAAGACGGTTGTGGGTTCAAGTCTCACTCCAGAGACTTGAGTACAAAAATCTAGGCTGACACTCCCAGTGCAATACTGAGGGAGTGCAGCACTTCGGATGAGACGTTAAACTGAGGCCTCGTCTGCCCCCTCAGGTGGATGTAAAAGATCCCGCGGCACTACTTCAAAGAAAAACGAGGGAGTTATCCCCAGTGTCCTGACCAATATTTATCCTTCAATCACCATTGCTCATTATCACATTACTGTTTGTGGGAGCTTGCTGTGTGCAAATTGGCTGCTGCCTTTCCTACATTACAACAGTGACTACACTTCAAAAAGTGCTTCATTGGCTGTAAAGCGCTTTTGGAGGTCGTGAAAGGCGCTATAGAAATGTAAGTCTTTTTTTTCACCTTCTCAGTTTTCCTTTTTCCTCTTTGTAGCCTTGGTGCCTTTCTGCTTGCTACTCATTCCGTATTCATAAGGCTCAAGTTGGCGAGTCGAGTTAAAGACACATTTGGTAGCAATAACCCTGCCTTCCTCTCCACTCCCCACCCCCACAGATGCTGCCTTGACCCGCTGAGTGTTTCCAGCATTTTCTGGGTTTTTTTTTGTTGTTGATAAAATGCAGTGTGACCAGTTGCAGTTGCCAAGAAAGCCACAAGGTGTCAGGGAAATTCGTGCCTTGTGACCCTTTTTTTGGGGGTAGTGGGGGGCGGTGCGGATTGTTACGTTGTATATGGGCGCTACTGGTTTAAACAAAACGATTGGGGAAACATGCTTGCCTCGCAGTATCTGCTGTGCTTGAAAGGATTCTCTCACTGCACAAGTTCTGGGGAATTATTACTAATAGTAAATTGCTGGGGGGAGAGGTTGTTGAATATTTTTGATCATCGTCTGCCTTTCTCCCCCTCCCAGAGCTGACGTTGCAGTTTAGACACAGCCTTTCTGAGTTTAAGAGGCCTCAAGTCTTTTGTCACCGAGGCACGGAACGCTTGTCACTTTAATTAATCTTATGGGCGCCGCTCAGGATTCGGTGAGCCACCCTCCCCCTTACTGAGGTGTGGATATTTCACTGTGAAATGACACAAACTTGTCTTGGGACGAGTATCGCGGTGTCTTGCTTTTTACAATTAAAACACCTACAATCTCTCTTGTGAATTCCATGCAACAAATAACGATTTTTAAAAGTGTTCCACAAGGCTCAGAGACTCTTCCCAAATATGGTATGAGATGTGTGGTGACGACATGTAACAGATTGTGCCCACAACCATACACGTTACCCATAGAAACCAGTAACGCCAAAGCAGCCAATCCTATCGGCATGTGGGCGGGCTGGGGGATTTCTTCAATGATTTCATTTCCGATGGGAACATCTGTGAGCTTATCTTTTGTTTGTTACCGTAAGGCACTTGAATACCCTTTATCCCACAATTAAAATCCCCCTTTTTAACGTTGCTGAAATAGACTTTCAGCAGTTTAAAGGGGGGGGGGGGTGTCCATCTCACAGCATCACCATTTGAAGGGCAATTTAAAAAAAAAATTGGAATTAGTATATATTAAAAAAAGAGAACCTCAACACGCTGTCTTTAAAATGCCTATGGCATGGCATTGCTCAGCGAAGGAGAAAAAATATATTGCAGGTCTTGGCATGTAATGATACATTGCAGCTGCCTTGCCCTTGGGAAACCAAGTTCCCCATGAGCAGAACCTGAATAAAATTAGCAGAGAGAGAAAGAAACCCACACAAATATATAAAACATAGGAATACACAAATATATAAAACATAGGAATACACAAATATATAAAACATAGGAATACACAACAAACATGTACATCTTTCCTCAGTCTTTACTCCCAGGGGTTACAAAGTAACCAAAATACCCCAATTTGATACTAAAAGTAGCAATATATTCTCAGCAGTAACAATGTTGCTTAATGTGGGAAAGTTGTTACATTGCAGCTCGCGTGTCAGCTTCCAATGTTGCACAAGGGCTTTTCTCTCTCTCTCTCTTTCTATCTCTCTTTCTCCCTCCCCCTCTTTCAATCTCTCTTTCTCCCTCCCCCTTTCTCTTTCTCCCCCTTTCTCTATCCCTTTCCCCCAAAATATACTTTTTTCGTAAAATTTGTCTCTTCCTCCCTTCTCTCTCTCCCTCTACCTCCTCTCGTTCTTCCTTTCTCTCTCTCTCTCTCCCTCTCATTCTCCCACTCTCTCTCTCTCATTCTCCCACTCTCTCTCTCCCTCTCATTCTCCCTCTGGCTTTCTCTTTCTCTTTCTCTTTCTCTCTCATTCTCCCTCTCTCGCTTTCTCTTTCATTCTCCCCCTCTTGCGCGCTCTCTCTCTCTCTCATTCTCACTCTCTCTCATTCTCCTTCCCTCTCTCATTCTCCCTCGCTCTCTATCTCATTCTCTCTCTCCCTCTCTTGGCTTCTATTCAAATAGTGGGTCAGGGGTGAGATACCAACGTCACTAGTTAGCAAGATGGCGGTGCAGAGCCTGTGAGATGAGACCTGGTGTGGTGCACTGAAAGCCTCGGCGGATGTCTCAAGGTATCCCTCCCAACTTTGCTTCTTTTTGTGTTGTAGTTGCTGCTTTCTCCCTTGTTTTGCCGCAAGCTGGGGGTGTGGGGGTGTTGTGCGAGGGGTTTAATGGCTGCTTTGCTCCAAGCCTGGTGACACTAGAAGTGCAGGATCTCCCTCTTGTGTTGTGCCTACTCCTCAGGCCAGCAATACCAGCTTGGCAAGCTCTGGTCACCATGTCCCCTTCGCTCTCTCTCCCCCCTGTAAGCCTCTTGTTAAACGAAAGAGGGTTTTTCTTCTCTCATCGAGACAGAAATTCCTTTCCACAACCCCTCCTCAGTCTCTTTTCCTTTCATGGATTAAAATCGATCGAATCCAGTTGAGAATTTGGAGGGGATTATTCTACATTTTCTGACTGAAGTAATGTGTTTTTTTAAATATATATCTCTCTTGGGTTTTTTTATGGGTTCGAACTGGTGCCCGTGGCGTGAGCGCCATTGGCCAAAGCAGGTATTGATCAGAAAAGCTGCAAGTGTAAACTTTAGTTTTGTGTGTGTTTCCGATGACCTCTTTTTCGAATCTATCGATCTTTTAAGATATATATATATATGTATTTTTTAATATAAAGAGTACTGAGAATTCCCCCCCCCCTAAAAAAAAAAGCACGGCGGTGGTTTAAATCTAATCTCTACACCGGGCATTGCGGCACCGAAATTCGACATTGTTCTTTTTTTTCAAAAAAACGCTCAATTCGGAGTAATCTTGCCCCCTTTCCCACCCCTCCCTCCCTCCCTCTCTGCCCGCCGCTTTGGAGTTGTGTTTAGCGCACATTGGCATTGTATCACCAGGGGAATACCAGCCGAAGGTAAAATTATTAAATTCAATTATCCCCCACTCAGTTTAACCCTGCTTTCTTCCTTTTAAGGGCAGCTTGTGTGTAATACCTTGCTGCAGATTGCTTTATTTAATCAGATCTTTGGCCATAGTACCTCACTAATATGGATGTCTCTTCAACCCCTGTGGGACATGGGACTAATATTGCTGCAATTTGGAAGATTTAGATTTTCTGTAGAAGAAGTAACAACAGTAAATAATCTTTCAGCAACTCTTTAATGTTGTCTGGGGCAGTGATGCCTCGCTTTCTTATTTTTTTAATGTATTTTTGTTCCTCAGATTGATGCAGAAATGTGTAATTATATCTACCAGTATTCAGTACTATCAGAACAGTTTAATCGCTGTGAGGGGAATTCAGAACTTGTGGGTTAATGGATGGATATAAACTTGGGAGGGTAGCTGTAGAAAATAAGGAAATGTACAGATTGCCGTATAAATCAATTTTTCTGAGGGGTTGGGAAAATGTGCATCTTTGTGCGTTTATTAAAACTGAAATGCAGTACTGCACAGTTTGTATCTGTGTCAGAGAATTTTTTACTTCTAATTTTAAGGTTTTTTAATGTCACTTCAAATGCATTAAATATAAACTACAGGCTGAGGTGACTGACATCAAACAGCAATGTAAAGGGTTTTGACAAAACACCATTTTGAGTCCCTTTTTTTAATACTGTCGACCAACTCTCCCAAATTGCTTTTCAGTGCCTGAACCTCAGTAAAGATGTATAACCCACCGTGGTTATTTTTTTGGTTTTTGCTGTATCTTGTCACCGAGGTGTGTATTAAGATAACTTTCTCCTGGCCTGAGAGGAAAAAAGTGGAAATTCTTGTTTTAATTTTGAGGATGTAAATTATAAGGCCGAGCGGGCTTGATTTTTCTGTTTAGGCCAATTTAAGTAGTGCTATTCCGCACTTAAAAAGTTAAACTTTATGCCTTGGAACCCTGACTCAAGAGCTGGTTGTGATGGCTGTTTATTGAAGGGTCACTAATTGGCTCTTTCCAAGTACATGATGTGTTATGTTGTCCTGTGTGCAACGCTACAGGCACGATCAATCAGCCAATTCATACAAGATTTTTTAAAAATATCCTGAGCGCGTGCCTTCCCAAAAAAGACACATTAGGAATTTTAATTTCAGAGATCTCTAAACCCATACTTGTGGGGTGAGATGCACGTTTGATAGGACTGTGCCCATTCAGAAATTTGTTTTGTGCGATTTCGACTGAATAATTCAGTGGATTGCTACGTATAGTATTGACTTCTGTTCTGCTGTGAGTTTCATCTACTGTAACATGTCTTGTGGGAAAACCCATTAAAGCTTACATTGTTGTCAGTGCGTCTTTTCTGGAGGAATGACAACAAAAATAGTTAAAAGCTTTCCTAATGGTCAAATCAAGGAAGTTTTAAAAATGTTTTTGGAAGTCGCACGCTTATAAGATTGTTGCACTGTGAGGCACCATTAAAAGCTGACTTGTTTTTGAAATATTTCTGTAATAGTTGGACCCAAGTGGGGAGTGTGCGTATGCGTATCGTCCAGTTCATCTGCTTGCAAATCTGACCAGCATGTAGTTCGTTTATGTATCGGTACTGTAGATTCAAGAGTAGCATTTTTAAAAAAAAAAAAGCATTTTAAAATCCTGTGCTCTTTTTTTTCTCGGGTGTCTCTATGCAATTTACCTTTCCTGACAGAACGCATAGGTGAGTGACCTTCTCCCAAGCTCCTACTAGTGCTGCTCTGGTGCTGATTACTGATGAGCAATGCACTGGGGTATCCCAGGGAACTTGCCATCCATGTTTTACTTTAATCTTTCTCCTGCTGTCCCAATGAATCCAACCCATTGCAAAAACCTTACTAACCTAGGAGTTTTGTGTAATACCGACGGGCCTTATTAATGAACATGTTATTTTCAATGGTACAGAAGATACAGACCACAAAAATGAGACCTAAATTAAACCAAATGGAAATATCTTCAGTTTGAAAGTGGCTTGGCTACTTCTGGTATTTTGGGGGAAAACATGTACTAATAAAAGTTTATTTTTGTGGAGGATTAGAACCAGTGATCCCTTCCCCTTTTGCCAGATTGTGCCTTTTGGAAGTAAGTGATTAAAAGGGGAAAACTGCAAATTCTGGAATCTGAAATAAAAACAATATGCTGGATACGGGGAATGCACAGCGAGTCTGCAGCATCTGGAAAGAGGGGTCAATATTTTGGGTACTGACAAAGAAGTTACACCTTGAGCATGGGAGCAGGAGTCGGCCAATCAGCCCCTCGAGCCTGTTTCCCTAGCCATTCAGTGAGATCATGGCTGATCGGCGGCTCGACTCCACTTACCCGCCTTTGCTTCATATTCCATGATACCCTTGCCCAAAGATCTATCGCTGTCGGTCTTGAAAAGTTCAGTTGACCCCCCACCCCCCCCCCCCAAGCATCCGCAGCTTTTTGGGGGAGCGAGTTCCAGATTTCCACTACTTGCGTGAAAAAAGTGCTTCCTGATTTCACTCTTAAACGGCCGCCTCGCATTTTAACATTTTTCTGGATTCTCTCTCCACCCCCCCCCCCCCGCCCCCCCACCTGAGGAAATAGTTTCTCTGTATCAACCTGATGGAATCCTGTTAATATCATGTTAAACACCTCAAGTGGGACACCCGCTAAACCTTCTAAACGCTAGAGGATCCAAGCAATGTTCCCTTTAAACAGCAGTGCTGCGCAGCCGCCTCGAGGTACCGGGAGCTGGCTTCACGGTACAAAAAAATCGTGCGTGTGCGAAAGTTTGAACGGGTCGCACAGCCCCCCAAAAAATTAGGTGGGGGGTGGTAACATTGAATGCAACCTGTCCTCATAATGTAACCCTTTAAGCCCCGGTATCATTCCGGTCAATCTGCGCTGTATCCCCTCCAAGGCCAAAATATCCTTCCTGGAGTTCAGTGCTGGAAACTAAACTAAACTGGAAACTACTTGGGGTCTGCTAACCTGTCTTTTCTCTCTTCAGATCCCACCGGGTCCGCTATGTATTTTTAAAAAATAATTGGGAGAAGTGTAAAAAGCAAAATAGAGCTGTATAATCCCCCCACCCCCACATAAAGCTCCACAAAATTCCACGCTCTTTCCCCCCCAACTCCCTCTCAACGCGGTTTACAAACTAACCTCTTTAAGCAGCTGAACATGAACTGAACGGGGTCATAATGTCCTAATAAATTTTGCAATTCCGTGCAGAAAGGGAAATTCCCCTGCTCCCCACTTCAAAACAGCAGCACTTGTGGCGACGGTCCCTTTTTATAACACCCTGTGTGTTGGCTGCAGGGAGGGATTACTTTTGACTGTATGTGCCTGAAAGGAAATTGGATAAATATTTGAAGGGGGGGGGGGGCGGGGGGGGGAAACAAATTTGCAGGGCAAGGGGGGGAATGAGCAGGGGGAGTGGGGCTAATTGGAGAGCTCTTGCAAAGAGCCGGCACAGGCACGATGGGCCGAATGGCTGTATCGTTCTATGATTCTGTGAGCAACAGTATTGTCCACCTGGGTCTGCTTAAATATCTCTCAAATAGCAGCTTTTAAAAAAGATAAAATAAAATGTGCTTCCGTTTATTTTATTTTTTAAAAACCCTGCATTATGTCCCCCGCATATGCCAGTAAGCACTGAAGTGCCACTGTCTTACTCCTAACTACTCTTTACTGGGACGATAGCAAAATACTGCAGATGCTGGAAATCCGAAACAACAACAGAAAATGCTGGAGAAACTCAGCAGACCAGGCAACGTCCGCGGAGAGACATTATAGTCGACGTTTCGGGTGAACCCCTTTTCAAAACCAAAACTTTTTGAAAAAGGGTTCACCCGAAACGTCGGCTCTAATTTCTCTCCACGGGTGTTGCCTGGCTTGCTGAGTTTCTCCAGCATTTTCTGTTGTTGACTCTTTACTGGGGCTGATTGTTCATCCCGTGTTGTTTGTCCATTGCCACTGAACCTTCAGGCTCTTCACTCTGTGAATTTTAACTATATTTCTGTCGTGTGCCATTTGGAGGGTTTTGAATTTTCTTTCATGCAGATGCAAACTGGCTGAATTTGGGTGGGCCTTGTTTTTTTGAATGTACCTTGTTCTGAGATAGACCGGCTCAGCTGATTTGTAGATGTAGCAGTTCAAACTGGCTGTGGGGGGGGGGGGGGGAGAGCGGGGGCGGCGCCCTGAAACTCCTCAGCAAAAAAAAAGATTCCGCATCCAAAATACTGGATTTGGAATTGAACCCAGGGCCTAGCACCTCACGACCAGGTGGAAGAATTCCTAACTTGCTCAGATTTACTGTCATTGTCCGGTGATTTATTATTTCATTAATTTAATGGGGAAGGAAATGCAGGCGAGTATTTAACCTTCAGTGTGTCCGGAGCTTCTTCACGGGAGTCCCTGTGTATGACTTTCAGCAGCCAAGCAGTGGGACAGATGTGCTGCCTTTAATGGAAGTCAAACGATTGAGGCCAATTTCTGACATGGGTGGCGGTATTAATACAGCTTTGCCTACGCAGCAACTACACTTCAAAGGTAATTTATGTGAAGTGCTTTGAGAACGTCCTGGGAGACATGATAAGGCAGGATAAAAATGCATGTTTTTTTTTCAATGTGATCAGTTGATTTTTATATATTTTTTTAAAAAGTCAAGCGCAAAGATGTGTGCCAGATTTTTCCTGCAACCTATTAAGATTTTGCCAGACCCATCAGTGCTGAGTTAGCTGTGGCGACAATTGGGAGAGTGCAATGTGGCATCCATGCCCTTGGAGCAGAGCGGGGGAAAAACATGCCTGGGTTTCATCTCTTGGAATCCTAGAGTGACGCAGCATAGTAGGAGGCCGTTCGGCCCACCGTGTCTGTGCCAGCTCTTGAAACATAGAAGATAGGAGTAGGCCATTCGGCCCCTCGAGCCCGCTCCGCCATTCAATGTGATCATGGCTGATCATCCAAACTCAGTACCCTGTCCCTGCTTTCTCCCCATATCCCTTGATCCCTTTAGCCTTAAGAAATATATCTAACTCCTTCTTGAATATATTTAATGAATTGGCCTCAACTGCCTTCTGTGGTAGAGAATTCCACAGGTTCACCACTCTCTGGGTGAAGAAATTCCTCCTCATCTCTGTCCTAAATGGCTTACTCCTTATCCTTAGACTGTGACCCCTGGTTCTGGACTCCCCGACCATCGGGAACATCCTTCCTGCATCTAGTCTGTCTAGTCCTGTTAGAATTTTATAATTTGAAAGAGCTCTAGTCCTGTTAGAATTTTATAATTTGAAAGAGCTATCCGATTAGTTCATTTCCCCCTAATAGCCCTTGCAAATTTTTTTTCCCTTTCAAGTATCTCCTGATCATTATCCAGTGCCTGGGCACAGCTATCGGCGGCTAATGGAGTTGGGTTTGCCTGTTATGCCCCCCCCCCCGCCCGTTGTCAAACAGCCTGCCAGTGTTCAAAGCTGAAGGGTGGTGACGCGGGCAAGGTGCCACCTGTCAATAGTGTCCCAGTGGGAGTCGGCTCCCTTCAGGAGATAAAATAAGCACGCAGGGCACTTCAAAGCAGGACTGAGATCGTGCTGATTTGGTGTGAAATTGGAGAGATATTTGATGCCCATATTCGGAACTGGGTATGCTTCAGGGATATCACCTGGGCTTGGGTCATCCCAGGCGGCCTGCTCCATTGTTTTGCTGCTTAAATGGAGCATCACAGTAAGTGGGAATAATTTAAACATTTAAAGGAACAGGTGGCCATCATATTACTCCAGTATAACCACCTCCCTTTTTAAAAGAAAAAATTCTATTTTTTACTGCATTCATAACAACAATTTGTATTTATATAGCGCCTTTAACGTAGTAAAACGTCCCAAGACGCTTCACAGGAATGTTATAAAACAAAAATTTGACACCGAGCCACGTTAAGGAGATATTCGGACAGGTGACCAAAAGCTTGAGTCAAAGAGGTAGGTTTTAAGGAGCATCCTAAAGGAGGAGAGCGAGGCGGAGAGGTTTAGGCAGGGAATTCCAGAGCTTGGGGCCCAGGCAGCTGAAGGCACGGCCACCAATGGTGGAGCGATTAAAATCGGGGATGCTCAAGAGGCCAGAATTAGAGGAGCGCAGAGATCTCGCGGGGGGGGGGGGTTGTGAGGCTGGAGGAGTTGCAGAGATAGGGAGGGGCGAGGCCATGGAGGGTATTTCAAAACTAGGATGAGAATTTTAAAATCGAGGCGGCCTTAACCGGGAGCCGGTGCAGGTCAGCGAGCTGCAGGTCAGTGGTCTTCCTGCCATGATCTTCATGGATCCTTTTGCAAACTAGTCTGCTGGAAGTCATCTGAGTGCTTAAAAATTCTGACTTCACCTGCGACCCACAGCACCTTCAGTAGATCCGGTTTGCGAACTTTGCTTGCCTTGTATTTGGTGCAGTTCCGATGTCCGGTTTACGTGTAAATTTGAACAAGCCAGCCCGCGCCCATTTTTCTACTGTTTCACGCAGCAGGGTGATGTACATAAGACGTAGGAGCAGGAGTGGGTCATTCGGCCCCTCGAGCCTGCTCCGCCATTCAATAAGATTCAATTCAATTCAATTCAATTTTATTTGTCATATATGCAGCAGACGTGTGTACTGCACAATGAAATGTTGATTTTTACGAGTCCTCCCAACATTGGAATAAATATGGCATAACAATGATAGAAATACTAATAGAAAGACAGTAATAATAATAATAAATAAAACAACAGTAATAAATAATAAATTAATCGTTCATGAGTCTTATGGCCTGGGGGTAGAAGCTGTTTCGAAACCTGTTGGTATGAGACCGTATGCTTCGGTATCTCTTACCAGACGGGAGCAGGGCGAAGAGGTTGTGGCTGGGGTGACTCGCGTCTTTAATGATTCTCAGGGCCTTCCCCCGGCACCCCTCGGGGTAGATATCCTGCACAGCAGGTAGTTTAATTCCTATAGTATGTTGTGCAGCTTTCACCACCATCTGTAGAGCCTTGCGGTCTGTGGCGGTGCAGTTGCCATACCAGGTAGTGATGCAGCCGGACAGGATACTCTCGATGGTGCACCAGTAGAGGTTGGTGAGAATCTGGGCGGCCATTCCAAATTTCTTCAGTCTCCTGCGGAAGAACAGGCGTTGGCATGTCTTCTTGGTTACAACGTCGATGTGATGAGACCACATTAAGTCCTCCGTAATGAATACACCCAGGAATTTGAAACTGCTAACCCTCTCCACCTCCGCCCCTTCGATGATGGCTGATTTGATCTTGGCCTGAACTCCACTTCCCTGCCCACTCCCCGTAACCCTTGACTCCCTTACCTTTCAAAAATCTGTCTGTCTCTCCACCTTAAATATATTCAGTGACCTAATTTCGATGTCCCAAATGAGTTAATAGAAAATGGTGTGCCTGACCAACCGTTGGGACTGTGCCTATCTTTTGTTGCCTCTGTGTTAGCACAACTCAAAAAGTGGACGTGTAGATTTATTTTTCTGATGAGTTTTTATTTTTACCCTCAACTCCACTTTCCCGCCCGATTCCCCTAAAGAGTCAAAAAATCTATCTCTCTCAGCCTTAAATATACTCGACAATTCAGCATCGGGTAGAGAATTCCCAAGATTCACAACCCTCTGAGTGAAGAAATTCCTCCTCATCTCAGTCTTAAATGGCCGACCCCTTACCCTGAGACTGTGTCCCCCTAGTTCTAGACTCTCCAGCCAGGGGAAACATCCTCCCTGCATCTACCCTGTCAAGCCATGTAAGAATTTTGTATGTTTCAATGAGATCACCTCTCATTCTTCTAAACTCCAGAGAGTATCGGCCCAATCTACTCAATCTCTCCTCAAAGGACAGCCCTCTCATCCCAGGAGGGATCAAGCTAGTAACTTTCAGTTTAACACTGCTTAGCTGGTTAAGGGTTAACTTAATGGAGCAGAAATGTAAAAACACATTTTTTCAGTTTAGAAACATAAATATGCATTTAATATCTGCAGATTTGGAAAAAAAAATGATTTCTTAAAATTCCAGATACGCTGCTATTTTGGGGAAGAATGTTTGTTTAAGTTTCTCCACTTTTTTTGTGTGTGTGTGCGTGCTTTTTCTTGCCTGTGATATTTTAAATTACATAAAAATTACTTTTATAGTATTTCCCCAATGTAAGGAGCATCTAAAGTTCTCTCAATTGCACTCTTTTCCCCCCCCCCCCCCAAATATGTACAGGAAACTCTTTTTACCGACACCTAAATAACCGGAAATCTCTCTTAACTGGCAAAATTCAGGAGTAGGTTCAGGTAAGTTTTACTTCATATTAGTGGCCGTGTAACCGGGGCTCCTGCACCTGTTGCCGTGCAACAGGGATGCCTGGATCTGTGGCCGTGTAACCGGGGTTGCTGGATCTGTGGCCGTGCAACAGGGACTCCTGGATCTGTGGCCGTGTACGGGGCTCTCGTACCTTGGTAAGTATACCTCTCTGTAATCCGGACTTTTTGATCAACCGGCACCACGCCGGTCCCATCGGTGCCGGATTAAAAAGAGTTTCCTGTACAGTGTTTAATCGTGAATGTGACTGAAAAGCGCAGGCGATTGTATTACAACCTGCTCTGTGTTGTTTTGTCTCTTTCCCTAAGATTTTGTACAAATTGTAGGGGAATAAAGCAATAGCCATATTCAGCAAGCCTATACTGTTATGTTAGTGGGAATTGCGCGAAGGCTCTCTTGGGTGAAACGACAGCAACGAGGCACAAAGGTCACCAGCTTGGGTGTGACCTGGGCTGCTACAAAGATGCTGCAGTAGCAGCAGCATAACAGAGCTCGGGGAAAGCCCTTGGTTTTCTGTGATTACTACACTTTGCTTCCCATTTGACTATTCCAACGCACTCCTGGCCGGCCTCCCACGTCCTACCCTACATAAACTTGAGCTCGTCCAAAGCTGGGCTGCCCCGTGTCCTAACTCGCCCCGTGTCCTAACTCGCACCGCGTCCCGTTCGCCCATCACCCCTGTGCTCGCTGACCTACATTTGGCTCCCCGGTTAAGCAACGCCTCGATTTTAAAATTCTCATCCTTGTTTTTAAATCCCTCCATGGCCTCACCCCCCTTTTTATCTCTGTAATCTCCTCCAGCTCCACAAACCCCCCCTGAGATCTCTGCGCTCCTCTAATTCTGGCCCCTTGAGCATCCCTGATTTTAATCGCTCCACCATTGGTGGCCGTGCCTTCAGCTGCTGAGGCCCTGAGCTCTGGAACTCCATCCCTAAACCTCTCCACCTCGCTACCTCTCCCCTCCTTTTTAAGACGCTCCTCAGAACCTACCTCTTTGACCAAGCTTTTGGTCACCTGCCCTAATTTCTCCTCGTGTGGCTTGTTGCATAATTTTGTTTTCTAACGCTCCTGTGAGGTGCCTTGGGACGTTTTACTATGTTGAAGGTGCTATATAAACACAAGTAGTTGCTTGCGTTTTGCAGTATGCTTTTAGTCCATCTAGGCGGAACGTCCAACGCTTGGACAATGATGCACTATACAGGAAACTCTTTTTTTTTTATCCGGGACCGGCGTGGTGCCGGTTGATCAAAAAGTCCAGATTACAGAGAGGTATACTTACCAAGGTACGAGAGCCCCGTACACGGCCACAGGTGCAGGAGCCCCGGTTACATGGCACTTGTGCAGGAGTCCCGGTTACAAGGCCACAGATCCAGGAGTCCCTGTTGCATGGCAACAGGTGCAGGAACCCCGGTTACACGGCCACAGACCCAGGAACCCCGGTTACATGGCCACTAATATACAGTAAAACTTACCTGAACCTACTCCTGAATTTTGCCGGTTAACAGAGTTTCCTATATTTCAGTCGAGTACACATCTGAGATTCTATGGCAGCAATAGGGTTGTCAATGGCAATGCAAAGCCCACAGATACAGTTAAAGTTGAACCAGGACTGCTTTGAACAGCATTCAAAAGGGGGTGAGTTATTAAATCAATGATATGGAGCCACTGGCCGCTCTCGCATTTACTCAGCATAAATCTCCATGTTTTGATACAAAAACATCTTGAGCGTATTAAATATAGAACGCGTGTCGCAAGACTTGGAGCATTACAGCTAGCACCAGATAAGCATTAAGGTGGCTTTTGTTCATGGATGTAGCCCCCCCAAAAAAACCAAATGCACCACTCTAATCCCAGTAAATAATTAATGCTGCCACTGGAGATAGAGGACTTTGTGGTTGTGGTACTGCAGCTTCAACTTAATATAGATGGCAGCTACCGTCCGCCTGTATTTATAAAAAAAAACACTGCTTTCATCAACTGGACCTGGACAAAGAAAAAGAAATTAAAATGTAACCCACGGGCACTTTATAATTAAAGATGTTTCTGACGGCAGGTTTGACATGATAAGGCTGGCGATTATAGTGGAACAAATGTTGATCACATCCCATCCCTTTTTCGTTAAATAGAATTGTATTTTTTTTATAAATACATTTTTTTTTTAGAAGAAAATGTGTACCCATTGCTTGGCAGTCTCCTACAAAATGGTGAGGGTTTATACGCAGGTGAGCTGGCAGGCAGTGAATGATCGCAGGAATGCCAAACATCTCTCGGAAGGTGCGTTTAACTTCCAAAAGTCCTGGTATTTTTATTTTAAAAATGAAAGAAGCATTTGTTTTAGAAGTGTGCCAACAGCACATCAATTGATGGGTTTTCAGACCGGTTCCTTTGGTGAATCTGCAAAAAGTTGGAGCCAAAGCACATTTCAAAAGGAACAGCATCATTCGCTTTGAATTTCTTCACTTTTTTTAATGTCACTTGTATGCAAGAACTTTTTTTTTTCTATATGCTCCTGAGCAAAATAACTTAAAAAATACCAGAGGTAATTATCAGGTAGTAAATAATGGTTTCCATGCAGCAGATCAAAATAATGTTCAAGTTATTATAATGAGCCCATTTCCTTAACCTGTCTGTCATTCTCCTGCAAGAACACTGGGCTTCCAAGTGGCAGATCCAATTGGACTCGAGTTGTGATTCCCAGCAATGCTCCGTGATCTCCGTCTGTTGGAAGGGCGGAATCACATGGGTTGTGTCTGAGGGATTTGAATGCAGCACACCTGGCCCATAATGTAATGTAATTTTTTAATTACTGTATATGTGAGCTCCAAGCTGTCAAAATACCTCAGCAATAGTATGCAAGCATATTGTAGGGGGGGGAGGTGGGGGTGTGTGGAAAAAGTGACTGGCTGGCAAGACTGCACAAGTACGTTACTGACTCTTGAGTTGCTATCTATGTCTTGAAGATGAGAGCCTTTCTTTTAACGAAGATGCCGGCCACAGTTTCAATTTAAAACGGCATCAAATTCATGCTACGTTTGGAACAGGAACAGTACCTTGTTTGGAACAAGGTACAGCGTCGCCTATTTTTGATGTGCTTTCAATTAAGTATGAAAACATGGATGGGGACAGTTCAAGCATAAGATTGTTCACGGATATGATCAAGATGTCAATCTTTTTATAATTTAGAGCGGGGTTTGCTCTATTGAAAGTACCTCCATTTAAAACAAAACACAGTTTTGCAGTTGGAGTACTGTACAATTTTGGGCATCCCATTTGTAGAAAGGATGTTTAAAGCACAGAGTGATTGCACCGGGCTTGATGTCTGGGGTGGGAACCTATAGTTGTGAGGAGAGACTCGAGGTCATAGAGTCATAGATTTATACAGCACAGAAAGAGGCCCTTCGGCCCATCGCATCCGCGCCGGCCATCAAGCCCTGTCTAATCTAATCCCATTTTCCAGCACTTGGTCCGTAGCCTTGTATGCTATGGCATTTCAAGTGCTCATCTAAATGCTTCTTGACTGTTGAGGGTTCCTGCCTCTACCACCCTTTCAGGCAGTGAGTTCCAGATTCCAACCACCTTTTGGGTGAAAAAAGTTTTTCCTCAAATCCCCTCTAAACCTCCTGCCCCTTACCTTGAAACTATGCCCCCTGGTTATTGACCCCTCTACTAAGGGGAAAAGTTCCTTTCTATCTACCCTATCTATGCCCCTCATAATTTTGTACACCTCAATCAGGTCCCCCCTCAGCCTTCTCTGCTCTAAGGAAAACAACCCCAGCCTGTCCAGTCTCTCTTCATAGCTGAAGCGCTCCAGCCCAGGTAACACTGGGACTATTTCCACTGGAACTGTGAAGGCTTTAAATGAGTTTAAAAAAAAAAAAAAAAAAAAAAAAAAAAATTCTGAAGTGTTTGGAGTGAATAGGAATATCGTCCTCTGGTTGGGTTTGCCTGTCCCAGCAGCTGTACCCGATCTGCAGCTCTGCACCTGACGGCAGCAGCGCGGAAATATTAAAAGCAGCTTTAAAATTGCTGCTGGCTGAAGTGTGGTTAGGAGGAATTCCTTCACACGAGAGGATTGTTGGAGAATGGGCTGCTTTGCCACAGGGATTGGCGGCGGTTGTGACCACTGCATCTATTAAGGGAAAATTCAGTAACTATTTGAATGGAGCAAGACCGAGCACTGGTAGTTTTGGATTGCCCCGGCAGATGAGACGTTAAACCGAGGCCCCGTCCGCCGCCTTGGGCAGATGTAAAAAATCTCATGGGCGCTATTTCGAAGAAAAACAGGGGAGTTCTCCCCGGTGTTCTGGCCAATATTTATCCCTTAACCGACATCGCTCAAAGCAAATTATCTGCTCATTATCACATTGCTGTTTGTGGGATCTTGCTGTGTACAAATTGGCTGCCGCGTTTCCTACATTACAACAGTGACTACACTTAAAAAAAAAAAAAAAAAAAGGTACTTAATTGGCTGTAAAGCGCTTTGGGACGTCCTGGGGTTGTGAAAGGCGCTGTATAAATGCAAGTCTTTCTTTAGCGAACAGCTGGTACAGATACGGTGGGGCAAACTGCCTCCCCCTGTGCTGTAAACTCCTACGGTTTCATAATTCTATCATCGTGAGGTTAAGAGCGTTGTTCAAGTTATCCTGCTAACTTTGCTGCATGCTGTCTGTCTCTGTCTCATAAATTATATTCTACACTTGTGTCTCACCCCACCCATCAAGGATTTCTAATTTAACCTGTCTTCATTTTCTTTGTATGTGTGTCCTGTGGGTGATTTGTTTGCATTCGGGCCTGTCAATAATAGTTTTGGAAATGAAATGGCAGCTTATGTTTCATACAGCATTATACAGCACCTTATTTTAGTGATTGGCTTTGATAGAATATATCAAAACAATAGTTATCACAGGTGGAATATCATGAGAAGGATAAATTCAGATGCTGCTTTTAATTATTTTATTAAACTGATTTTTAAAAATGACTGTTGCAGCATTTCAAGAGAGAAAATGACTTCAGTTAAATGAGGGAAATGTTGCACATTGGTTTATTAGACATTTCATACCTTGTAATCATAACCATTGCTCCCATTGCGCAGCTGCGCAGCAGTCCGGAGGTCCCGCGCAGGCCGCTCACCGGCTTTACAATGGAAAAAAATGTGCATGCGCAGAAATTTGAACGGCCCGCGCAGCCCGTTAAAGGGGCCGCGCACCCAAAGAAAAATTAGAGGGAAGATTGATCATAACTAGATTGTGGAACTCGCTTCCACAAACCGTGGTTGAGGCGACTAACATAGATGCATTTTAATGGGAAAGCTAGATGAGTACATGAGGGAGAAAGGAATGGAAGGGGGAGAAAGGAATGGAAGGGTCAGATGAAGTAAATAGGGTGAGAGGAGGCTCGTGTGGAGGATAGACGCTGGCACAGACTGGCTGAGCCGCATGGCCTGTTTCTGTGCCGTGTAATTGTATGTAGAACCGCCTCTTTAGTGTTTTGAACCATCAGTTTCATTCTTCAATAACGGGAGAAATCGAGGCTTGAAATGACTTGGTGGTGCTTGCAGCTAGGGAGTTAATGGTGCTTTTACTGGCAAGCAGCCGGAAGGTGATGGGGACTGGTAGGTGGTTGAAGGGGTCTGGGGGTTGGTCGGCAGTTGGAAAATGGCAGGGGCCTGGCAGGCAGGCAGTCGGGGTCTACGATCATCCGGCTAGCTTGTTAGTGGGGTCTCCCAAAACAAGCGCTCGACTCGGAGCTCCGGCACAACAAGAGAGCCCCAGGTGGGCAGAGGAAACGCTTCCAGGACACCCTCAAAGCCTCCTTGAAAAAGTGTAACATCCCCACCGACACCTGGGAATCACTGGCCCAAGACCGCACAAAGTGGAGGAGAAGCATCCGGGAAGGCGCCGAACACCTCGAGCCTCTTTGCCGGGAGCCAGCGGAAGCCAAGCGCAAGGAGCGCACATCAACCCAAGCACCCCACCCACCTGCCCCTTCAACCACCGTCTGCCCCACCTGTGACAGAGACTGTAGGTCCCGCATTAGACTCATCAGTCACCTGCGAACTCATATTTTTAATGTGGAAGCAAGTCATCCTCGGTTCCGAGGGACTGCCTAAGAAGAAGACAATGGGGTCTGGGGACAGCTAGCTTGTTAGAAGATACTTGGAGGGGCCTGACTGACTGACTAGTTGGCATTCAGGAACTGGGCCTCTGTCCTCCTGTGGTGTTCACATGTGTCCCCACATAGTCAGACCTCGGTGAAGCGAGCTTGTATCACCGTCGTTCCATCGCAGCTGTGTGAGTCATGCATAAGGGATACGGTAGCACAGTGGTTCTGTTGCTGGACTAGTAATCCAGAGGCCTGGACTAATGATCCAGAGACATGAATTCCAAGCCCACCACAGCAGCTGGGGAATTTAAATTCAGTTAATTAAACAAATCTGGAATTAAAAAGCTAGTGTCAGTAATGGTGACCATGAAACTACCGGATTGTCGTAAAAACCCATCTGGTTCACTGATGTCCTTTTTAGGGAAGGAAATCTGCCGCCCTTACCCGGTCTGGCCTATATGTGACTCTTACTTGCCCTCTGAAATGGCGGCTCACCACCACCTTCTCGAGGGCAGTTAGGGCTGGGCAATAAATGCCGGCCTTGCTGGCGACGCCCACACCCTGAGAAGTGAAAGCTTAAACTCTTGAGAATTTGCAGCGGAATTTCCCCGTCCTGCTGCAGTGCAGGGACGATGCTTGTTATCGCACCAGTACAGAGACCCGGTGTTAACCGGTTTATTTTAACACTCTTGTGACGAGCGCGGGTTCTAGGCTAGTAAAATCTCCACTCAAACCTTGAATTCAAGGCCACCAGGAAGTCAGGCTTCAGTTTTGGGCCTATTTTTTCTATGGAGTAAATGCACACGAAGACAATCTCCTCTTGCCTTCCACGCTGTTTTCATATTCTGATTCTGCAGTTTATCCTGCTACATCCACCTTCCGGAGGAAGCCACCTCTTCGATCCGGGTGAAAGTGGGTCTATGAGTCTGCCACCAGGCTATGGATTTAACAACATAAGACACTGGGAGTCAGTTCACGGCTGTCAGGGCTCCCAGAGTCCGAATCGGAAGAACATACGAGCCGCTAAAACGTGTTGCACTATGCACAGTAGAGTCTTTCAGCCAGTTTGTATAGTTTGAAACAGGATTCTCGATCCAATATCTGGTGACCACAGAAGGAGGCTCTTCAGCCCAGAGGGTCTGTGCTGGCTTTTCACGAGATTGTGCGACCCAGGAATAGAAAGAAAGGAAGTAAGACTTGCATTTATACGGCGCCTTTTGTGGCCACTGGACGTCCATAAAGTACTTCATTGGTTGTAAAGCACTTTGGAAGTACAGTCAATGTTGTAATGTGGGAAATTTGGCAGACAATTTTGCGCACAGCAAGTGCCCACAAACAGCACTGTGATAATGACCAGATAATCTGTTTTTAATGATGTTGATTGAGGGATAAATATTGGCCAGGACACCGGGGAGAACTCCCCCTGCTCTTCTTCAAAATAGTGCCCATGGGGTGTTTAACGTCTCATCTGAAAGATGGCACCTCCGACAGGGCAGCACTCCCTCAGCACTGCACTGGGAGTGTCAGCCTAGATTTTTGTGCTCAAGTCTCTGGAGTGGGACTTGAACCCACGACCATGTGGGAATCCGTGTGAGAGCAGGAATGCACAACTTTCACTCCTTCCCTTTGATGTAGAAGGCCCAACCAACTGCCGACCAGCTTTTGCTGTACTATGGCCTGGCACTGTTCCCTGTGGCGCACCGATCAAAAACAGGAACTATATAGGAAAGATGGAGTTTGGCCCATTTCCATCCTCCTTAACTCACCTCACACACCAGCACAAGATAACTTCTTTTTAGGCAGTCCCTCGGAGCCGAGGATGACTTGCTTCCACACTAAAAATGAGTTCTCCGGTGACTGATGAGTCCAATGCGGGACCTACAGTCTCTGTCACAGGTGGGGCAGACGGTGGTTGAAGGGGCGGGTGGGTGGGGTGCTTGGGTTGACGTGCGCTCCTTCCGCTTGCTCCCGGCGAAGAGACTCGAGGCGTTCGGCGCCTTCCCGGATGCTTCTCCTTCACTTTGTGCGGCCTTGGGCCAGGGATTCCCAGGTGTCGGTGGGGATGTTGCACCTTTTCAAGATAACTACTACAGGGTGTTACTGGGGAGGGGGGGCTGTGTGTTACTCCGAAGGGTGGGTGGACACTGAGTATTGCTCCGGAGGTTGTGGGGTTGGGTGAGGGCACTGAGTGTTGCTCTGGTTGGGTGGGGGGGGGCACTGAATATTAAATAATTTCTTTCCTTGTAATTTCTACCAAATATTTCTGATTTAACAGGGTAAATACGATGTGCATAGATAGGAAATTGAATCCATTTTCTGTGTGTATACTGATTATTTGATACAACGTGACATATTTCAGAGAAGTTCTATTGCTTGAAATTTGCATAGAATGTCACCTCGAATCTATTAAGACTGGAATGCAGCCGCACATCTGCATTCCCCCCCTCCCCCCCCCAAAGTTTCTAAACTCTGGCCAAGGTGTGGGAGGGAGGGAGGGAAGACTGAAATCCAATCCCATACTCCTGGCAAATGGTTACTGAGTGACACTGGCAAAAGGTTGTTTAGGAGTATGGTCTGTGTGTGTGTCTGTGTGTGTGGTGCTGGGACTGAGGAACAGCAACTGATATTTATAAAGCACCTTGAAACCATCCCTGCGGAGGAACCGATGCCAGGCCATGATAGCAAAATTAGCGCAGATGACAAAAACCTGGTTGAAAAGGTTTCGTAGATGCCATTAAAGGGGGTGAGAGACATGGCAAGGGTTTTGGGAGAGAGTGACAGAGTACAGCCCAGATAGACGAAGGCTGTGCCACGAGGGCAGAATGCACTGGAGGCCTGAAGTATTCGGTCTCCGACATGGGGCTCCAGGAGTGAGGTGGGGCAAGGGTGTGGAGGGATTTTAAGTCGGGTCGAGTAAGTTTGAATTTGATGTCGTTGGAGGGCTTTGAGGCAGTGGAGGTCAATGAGGATGGGATCCAGGTGTGGAAGCGGATTCGGGCAGTGGCGTTTCAAAGGCGGGGTTGGAGGGGGGGGCGGCGCAAAGAGAATGACAACAGAGGCCACGATTTTAATAGAGGCAATATTTTTCATTAATTTCAAGGGTACATGTAAAAGCTTTAGAATGACCACTGTTTACAAGCTCGAGTTTCTTGCGATAGAACTTGTGTCGAGACTTTTCGTGCTTTACCCCAAGGAGTATCTACCATTTGAAATGAATGGTTGGTTATTTGGGAAAGGTGAATTAGTGGATGATCAGAATTAAGCAATATCTGTGTTTAATACTAAACTCCCGACATAGCTGTCCAAAGAACACGATCATCAAAAATTAAACCGCACTTTTGAAACCTGAGTTAGTGCAGTTTAGAATGTCGGAAGGGTGGTTTCCCAACAACAACTTGCATTTGTATAGCGTTTTACAGGAAACTTTTTTACCCGGCGCTGACGGGACCGGCGTGGTGCCGGTTTATCAAAAAGTCCAGATTACAGGTATACTAAAAGGTATGAGAGCCCCATACACGGCCACAGATCCAGGCGTCCCTGTTGCATGGCAACAGGTGCAGGAACCCCGGTTACACGGCCACAGATCCAGGAACGGCCACTAATATGAAGTAAAACTTACCTGAACCTACTCCTGAATTTTGCCGGTTAACAGAGATTTCCGGTTATTCAGGTGCCGGTAAATCGAGAGTTTCCTGTATAATGATGGGTGAACGGGACTGGGCGCAAGTTGGGAGAGGGGCAACGGAGTTTTGGATGAGCTCAAGTTTACAAAGGTAACCGCTGTAATATATTGGCCAAGTGGTTAGCATTCCTGTGCGAGTCTGGCACCATATTTGATTCAGAGCATTCAGCCTGGGTTGTTTTCTCCCTGACCGCACCTTCCACCGTCGCGGCCCCGCCCCCCCCCCCCCCCCAACCCTCACTTGCATGTCCAGATAGGTTGAGGCCGACTTTGGTGTCCCTACTAAAAGAAGGACAAACTTGCATTTATATAGCGCCTTTCACAACCTCACAATTTTGCAAAAGCACCTTGTAGCCACTGAAGTACTTTTTGAAGTGTACTCACTGTTGTAATGTAGGCAAATGCAGCAGCCAATTGGCGCACAGCAAGCTCCCGACCAAATAGGTGCCGTCTGCCTGTTTTTAAGTGGAGCTAGAAGATCCCATGACGTTGCTCAAAAGAGCAGTGTGTTCTCCTGGCCAACATTCCTCACTCCACCGCTAAGCAAATGTCCTTGAAGTTAATTGCCCTATTTTCGTGTACTGTGTAACCAACCGGACAGAGCGCTACATGTTACAACCCGGAAGTTACACTTCTTGGGGGAAAAAAGAACTGTCGCCAATCCTCGTGGTTTCAGCCCATCTTAACGCTACAGCTTCACCTGGGCGTCCAACTAGTGTGTGTCTGCGTGGGAGTAGGCATCGCTCCAGCCCCTTTCCCGTAACACACTTCCATTTGATGGTTCGCTATTCAACACCGGCACCTTTTCTGCTGTTCTCGATCATCCTCGTCACACTACCTGTTATTAAGAACGTAAGAAATAGGAACAGGAGCAGGCCATTCGGCCCTTTGAGCCTGCTCCGCCATTCAATGAGATCATGGCTGATCTTCTGCCCCAACTCCATTCACCGGCCCTATCGCCATATCCCTTGATGCCCTTACTAGTCAGAAATCTATCGACTTCTGTTTTGAATATTCCCAATGACTGAGCCTCCACAGCCCTCTGGGGTAGAGAATTCCAAAGATTCACCACCCTCTGTGTGAAGAAATTTCTTCTCATCTCAGTCCTGAATGGCCTACCCTTTTATCTTGAGGTTGTGGCCCCTGGTTCTAGACTCCCCAGCCAAGGGAAACATTCTCCCAGCATCCATCCTATGAAGTCCTGTAATAATTTTGTATGCTTCAATAAGATCCCCCCTCATTCCTCTGCATTCAAGAGAATACAGGCCTAGTTTACTCAATCTCTTCTCATACGACAGTCCCGCCATCCCAGGAATCAATCTCATGAACCTTTGTTGCACTCCCTCTATGGCAGCGCCTCATCCCTACTCACTGTCTCTGCTCTCAGCCAACAGCCCTGCATATTTCAATAGCTTTCTGTCACACGCGTCCTGCAACAACAACAACAACTTGCATTTATATAGCGCGTTTAACACAGTAAAATGTCCCATGGTGCTTCACAGGAGTGTTATAAAACAAAATTTGACAGGGACACGGTAGCATAGTGGTTATGTTTACTGGACTAGTAATCCAGAGGCCTGGACTAATGATCCGCGAGTCATGAGTTCAAATCCCACCACAGCAGCTGGGGAATTTAAATTCGGTTAATTAAATAAATCTGGAATAAAAAGCTAGTATCAGTAATGGTGACCACGAAACTATCGGATTGTTGTAAACACCCATCTGGTTCACTAATGTCCTTTTTAGGGAAGGAAATCTGCCGTCCTTACCTAGCCTACATGTGACTCCAGACCCACAGCAATGTGATTAACTCTTAACTGCCCTCTGAAATGGCCTAGCAAGCCACTCAGTTGTACCAAACTGCTACATAGAAGTGTCATGGACTGCAGCGGTTCAAGAAGGTGGCCCACCACCACCGTCTCGAGGGCAATTAGGGATGGGCAATAAACGCTCACATCTTGTGAACGAGCCATAAGGTGAGCAAAAGCTTGCTCAAAGAGTTAAGTTTTAAGAAGTGTGTTAAAGGAGGAAAGAGAGGCGGAGAAGTTTAGGGAGGGAATTCCAGAGCTGGGGGCCGAGCCAGCTGAAGGCACGGCCGCCAATTGTGGAGCGATGATATCATCAGGGATGCGCAAGAGGCCAGAATTGGAGGAGTGCAGAGAGCTCGAAGGTGTGCCAAGTAACCATCGTGTGCAGATTGTCTTGACCACTATGACCACAGCACCATATCTGGTCATAAATTAATGCACCATCACCACTTCTAAAAAAAAAAATACGCAGACTAACATGAAGGTAGACATCTTGCTGGGATGTTAGTCTAATTGTGCTCCCGACCATTTGCCCTCGTTCCAGTTGAACTCAATTACGGACTGTTGCTATGACTCCCCCCAAATATTATTACACATATATATTTGTACATTTAAAACAGCTCATCAGGTACAGGCGTCACACTCCAGACACTGCACTTTGTTAGGCTAACAATCTTCACCAAAGCCTCAACCCGACCTGCCACTGAAACTTGAGGAAACATTTTCTAACTTGCGAAATATTCTTGACCAAAACAGCAATTAAACCCTGATTCATCTCGGCCTCCATTTGCCTGTTTGCGCCACGAGAAAGAAAAGAAAACCCGTCTGTCCTGCAACTGAGCCAAGCATTAATTTCAAGAATGTCGAGCGATTACACCTAGTCGCCTTAAAAGCTACACCTACCCACAGTTCAGCAACAGACCACTCACTGGAGCAAGGATGTCTTGCTGCAGTTGTACAGGGCCTTGGTGAGACCACACCTCGAGTATTGTGTGCAGTTTTGGTCGCCTTATCTGAGGAAGGATGATCTTACCATGGAGGGAGTGCAGTGAAGATTCACCAGACTGATACCTGGGATGGCAGGAATGACGTATGAGGAGAGATTGGGTCGATTAGGCTTATATTCGCTGGAGTTTAGAAGAATGAGAGGGGATCTCATTGAAACTTATAAAATTCTAACAGGACTAGACAGACTAGATGCAGGAAGGATGTTCCCGATGGCCGGGGAGTCCAGAACCAGGGGTCACAGTCTAAGGATAAGGGGTAAGCCATTTAGGACTGAGATGAGGAGGAATTTCTTCACCCAGAGAGTGGTGAACCTGTGGAATTCTCTACCACACAAGGCAGTTGAGGCCAATTCATTAAATATATTCAAGAAGGAGTTAGATATATTTCTTAAGGCTAAAGGGATCAAGGGTTATGGGAGAAAGCAGGGACAGGGTACTGAATTTGAATGATCAGCCATGATCTCATTAAATGGCGGAACAGGCTCGAGGGGCCGAATGGCCTACTCCTGCTCCTATCTTCTATCACTGCATACGCGGTACACACAGTATAATGCCCCTGCCCTTGTGATATGGGATGTCCTTTGACTTACCCGTGAGCAACACCACTGAAGATCCACTAGTGTATATTAGAAAATGCACAAACTTTTCTTTTGCCTTAAGTTAAAGATGACTCATAAAACCACTCCTTGGTGAACCAAAAAAACCACAGATACTAAATCTGATTTTTTTTTGGGGCATTAAGTTGGAGACCGGTGGAAAGTGGCATCAAATAGTGACTTGCTCATAAACCCTTTATGAAATTTGTAACCTCTACGTCCTTTCATCCGAATGTGAAGATCATGTTCCAGCAGCTCTGCGCCTGGACATCATAACGTGGTACCCTGGACCTCCTAGACCCAATATTTCTTTAAGGGACTTTTTGTCATGCCCAATGTTATCGACTTAGCCTCATTGTTCATGTCGTCACCATCATCGGTTGACGTTGTCGGAGCTCCTGTGAATGTCCCCCACACCTTTTAAGACACGGACCTGAACCCTGTGTTCTAAGAGCACAGAAGGAGGCCACTCGGCCCATCGTGCCTGTGCCAGCTCTTTTGAAAGAGCTATCCAATTAGTTCCCACTCCCCACCCCCCCCCGCTCTTTCCCCCGCAGCCCCGCAAACTCTTCCTTTGTACGTATATCATCCTCAGTTTTGAGACCATTCTCGTTTTTTTTTTCTCTTGCTTACCGCGGTTCTTTTTTTTTTAACTAGCGTTTTGCCACAACAGCTATGCATTTTTCAAAGGTCTCCCCGATTATCCGAAGTTTTCCTGTATACATTGCTGTAAACTTTTCCTTGTGTTGTGTGACACTCTTTCTTTCGTTGACTTGTTCTGTACTGTGGTTGGGTCACTGATTGATGGTAGGTTGTGGACACCGTTGGCTAGTTCAAGGATTACGCTCAATCTGCCCATTTGACGGCACTTCCTCCCATCAAGAGTCCCACTCGCTTCCTCCAGCAGCGCATCCGCCCCGAATCCGGCGGTGGCCCAGATACTTAACCAGCACTCGGTGTTGACCAGTCATGGGTAGCGACACCTACCGTCATTACGGTAGCAGGTTTTAACACCCAGCGCCTAATTTTTCATGTATACAAGGTAAATAACAAATGGACGAGTATTAAGAACATACAAACACGGAGCAGGCCCCTCGAGCCTGCTCCGCCATTCAATAAGATCATGGATGATCTGATTACTCCACATTCCCACCTATCCCCGATAACCTTTCACCCCCTTTGCTTATCTTCATCTGCCTTAAAAATATTCAAAGACTCTGCTTCCACCATCCTCCGAGGAAGAGAGTTCCAAAGACTCACGACCCTCTGAGAAAAAAATTCTCCTCATCTCTGTCTTAAATGGGCGACCCCTTATTTTTAAAGAGTGACCCCTAGTTCTAGATTCTCCCACAAGAGGAAACCTCTCCACATCCACCCTGTCCAGACCCCTCAGGATCTTATATGTTTCAATCAAGTCACCTCTTACTCTTCTAAACTCCAGCGGATACAAGCCTAGCCTGTCCAACCTTTCCTCATAAGACAACCCACCCATTCCAGGTATTAGTCTAGTAAACCTTCTCTGAACTGCTTCCAACGCATTTACATCCTTCCTTAAATAAGGAGACCAATACTGTACATAGTACTCCAGATGTGGTCTCACCAATGCCCTGTATAACTGAAGCATAACCTCCCTACTTTTGTATTCAATTCCCCTCGCAATAAACAATAACATTCTATTAGCTTTCCTAATTACTTGCTGTACCTGCATAGTAACCTTTTGCGATTCATGCACTAGGAAACCCAGATCCCTCTGCATCTCAGAGCTCTGCAATCTCACCATTTAGATAATATGCTTTTTTTATTCTTCCTGCCAAAATAGACTTCACATTTTCCCACATTATACTCCATTTGCCAGATCTTTGGCCACTCACTTAACCTATCTATATCCCTTTGTAGCCTCCTTATGCCCTCTTCACAATTTACTTTCCTACCTATCTTTGTGTCATCAGCAAATTTAGCAACCATACCTTCGTTCCCTTCGTCCAAGTTATTTATATAAATTGTAAAAAGTTGAGGCCCCAGCACTGATCCCTGTGGCATCTTGCCAACCAGAAAATGACCCATTTATGCCTACTCTCTGTTTCCTGTTAGCTAGCCAATCTTCTATCCGTGCATAACATAAGAATTAGGAGCAGGAGTCGGCCCTACGGCCCCTCGAGCCTGCTCCACCATTCAATAAGATCACAACTGATCTACATCAACTTCACTTTCCCGCCCTATCCTCATATCCCTTGATTCCCCAAGAGTCCAAAAATCAATCGATCTCCATCTTGAATACACTCATCGACTGAGCATCTGTAGCCCTCTGGGGTGGAGAATTCCAATTTTCACAACCCTCTGAGTGAAGAAATTCCTCCTTATCTCAGTCTTAAATGGCTGACCTCTTATCCTGAGACTATGCCCCCTAGTTCTAGACTCTCCAGCCAGAGGGGAATGACCTCTCAGCATCTACCCTGTCAAGCCCTCTCAGAATCTTGTACGTTTCAATGAGAGAAAATCTCATTCATCTAAACTCCAGGGAATATAGGCTCAATCTCTCTTCGTAGGACAACCCTCTCATCCCAGTATTGTACAAAATAAGATGGTCAGCAATGAATTAATGACATGTGTGGAGGTAGTTTATTTGTCTTCAGCTTCAGTGTGTACTTGCAATATAAACAAATGCACACAACGCCTTAAACTAACTCGTCGCTGCATCTCGAGTTTTAAACATTCATTCAAACGGGTAACCCGGGATTCTAGCCTCTTAACACAGTATTTCAAACATGCCAACGTACCCTTGCAGCCTGTTAATAGGCTATTTAAGACTTGCAGATACAATGTAAAAGAGTGAATGATTACTTCTGGCAGTTTGATTTTAATTTTATTCAAACGACCCTCCTCCTGAAAGACAGCAGCAATTTTCCAGTCAAAGTCAAGACTGCAGGCGGCTGCATTGAGACAGGTAAATTGGGAATTGGGAAGGTTGTAATCAAATGGGGATGGGTCTGTTCAGCTTTATGTGCTGTACGTGATTGCAATTCACCCCTTCTCTATTTCTCCGTGCCTCGGTTAGCTCTAGGCTCGACTATTCCAATGCTCCCCTGGGCCCCCCCCCCCACCCCCCCACCCATCTTGCACCCTCTGTAAACTTGAGCTCATCCAAAACTCTGCTGCCCGTGTCCTAACTCGCACCGAGTCCCGTTCACACATCTCTTCTTCTTAGGCAGTCCCTCGGAACCGAGGATGACTTGCTTCCACATTAAAAATGAGTTCTCAGGTGACTGATGAGCCCGATGCGGGACCTACAGTCTCTGTCACAGGTGGGGCAGACGGTGGTTGAAGGGGCGGGTGGGTGGGGTGCTTGGGTTGACGTGCGCTGCCTGCGCTTGGCTTCCGCTTGCTCCCGGCGAAGAGACCCGAGGTGTTCGGCGCCTTCCTGGATGCTTCTCCACTTTGTGCGGTCTTGGGCCCGGGATTCCCAGGTGTCGGTGGGGATGTTACACTTTTTCAAGGAGGCTTTGAGGGTGTCCTTGAAGCGTTTCCTCTGCCCACCTGGGGCTCTCTTGCCGTGCCGGAGCTCCGAGTACAGCGCTTGTTTTGGGAGTCTCGTATCGGGCATGCGGACGATGTGGCCCGTCCATCGGAGCACCCTCCTGTGCTCGCTGACCTACACTGGCTCCCCGGTCTGGCACTGCCTCGATTTAAAAATTCTCAACCATTATTTTGTTGCAAATTTCTTCATGGCCTTGCCTCTCCCTATCTCTGTAACCATCTCCAACCCTACAACTCTGCGAGATCTCTGCGCTCCTCCAGTTCGGGCCTCCCGCGCGTCCCCAATTTCCTTTGCCCCACCATTGCCTTTAGCTGCTTAGGCCCTGAGCTCTGGAATTCACGCCCTCAAACCTCTGCCTCTCTACCTCTCTCCTGTGAAGCACCGTGGGACATTTTACTACGTTGAAAGCACGAAATGCAAGTTATAGTTGTAATAGGGGAACCCATGGGATCATTCCCAGAATCATTCTCTGCCTATAGGAGAGGAGGAATAAAGTGAACAATGTTTTCACCTGGGGGAAAAAAAATTGCTTTATTCTCGGCTGTTGTAAATAAAAATGGTATTTTGATCTCTCCTATGCTGTAATGTGAAGGCGCTTGCTCGGCAAGATGTTGTCTTATTTTAAAAATCGTATTAGAAGAGATTAAAGTTTAAACATCATAGAATCATATACGTTTACAGCACAGAAGGAGGCCATTCGGCCCACCGTGTCTGTGCTGGCCGACAAAGAGCTATCCCACTTTCCAGCTCTTGGTCCGTAGCCCTGTACTTCAAGTGAATATCCAATCACTTTTTAAATGCGATGAGGGTTTCTGCCTCTACCACCCTTTCAGGCAGTGAGTTCCAGACCCCCACCACCCTCTGGGTGAAAACATTTCTCCTCCACTCCCCTCTGATCCTTCGGCCAATTACTTTAAATCTGTGGCCCCTGGTTATTGACCTCTCTAAGGGAGATGGGTCCTTCCAATCCACTCTATCGAGGCCCCTCATCATTTTATACACCGGGCAAATTCCAGCCCCCATTACTGCACCTACATTGAATGCCGAGCTCTGGGATGGCTAGCCACCTGACTGTTAACCACCAGTAATTGAGATGGACTCACTTCAGTTCCCAGTCAAGGCTGGCGGCTTTTAAAAATAAATGACCAGCGCAAGTGAGTCGGGGCGAAATTTAAGATAGAAAGACGTCCATTTCTCCAGCGCCTTTCACGACCACCGGACGTCCCAAAGCGCTTTACAGCCAATTAAATACTTTACAGCCAATGAAGTACTTTTTGAAGTGTAGTCACTGTTGTAATGTAGGAAACGCGGCAGCCAATTTGCGCACAGCAAGCTCCCGCAAACAGCAATGTGATAATGACCCAGATAATCTGTTTTAGTGATGTTGATTGAGGGATAAATATTGGCCGGGACACCGGGGTGAACTCCCCTGCTCTTCTTCAAAATAGTGCCACGGGATCTTTTACATCCACCCGAGAGAGCAGACGGGGCTTCGGTTTAATGTCTCATCCGAAAGATGGCACCTCTGACAGTGCAGCGCTCCCTCAGTACTGCACTGGGAGTGTCGGCCTGGATTTTTGTGCTCAAGTCTCTGGAGTGGGACTCGAACCCACAACCTTCTGACTCCGAGGCGAGAGTGCTGCCCACTGAGCCACGGCTGAAACGGCTACTATCCTCGTGACGAGCGATTTAAAACGTGACGTATTTTGACTAAGTCTGAGTACTGGCTGCAGTGTAAGCAGACCAGCTCCCTGTACCTCAGTCCCTTATGCAAATTGTGCTATTTGAATAACAAACATATATTCAATGGTCTGTATTGTTTCTTGTTCCCTCCCCATACACCCTCCTCCACATGTGGTACAACCAGTACTGTATCCAACACACACCAGCCAGCTTAAAAAAACAGTAATTTAAGTATAAAATCAGTCAGTTTTCAAATACTTGTATCAATTTATATTTAAAGTTTTGGACAATTATGCTGGTGAAAATTTCACCTCCTGAATGCAGTTCAAAATTTTTAATATTGTTGCTTATGCAGTTTGGTTGGTGGGAGACCAGCTCCCAGACATTTACACCAACTTGCATTTATATAGTGCCTTTAACGTAGCAAAAACTCCCAAGGCGCTTGACGTGTTATCAAACAAAATTTGACACCGAGCCACCTAAGGAGATATTAGACGATCGCAAAACACTGCGGCGGCTGGAAATCTGAAATAACAACAGAAAATGCTGGAAACACTCAGCAGGCCAGGCAGCATCCGTGGAGAGAGAAACAGAACTCTGTGTTTATCTCTTGTTTCTCTCTCCACGGATGCTGCCTGGCCTGCTGAGTGTTTCCAGCATTTCTGTTGTTATTAAGGAGATATTGGGACTGGTGACCAAAACCTTGGTCAAAGAGGTAAGTTTTAAGGAGGAAAGTCGGAGAGGTTTAGGGAGGGAATTCCAGAGCTCAGGGCCCAGGCAGCTGAAGGCACGGCCGCCAGTGGTGGAGCGATTAAAATCGGGGATGCGCAAGAGGCCAGAATTGGAGGAGCGCGGGGATCTCGGAGAATTGTCGGGCTGGAGAAGGTTACCGAGATGGGCATTTACACTGCCGAATCCTGCTCCCTCGTCTTGGCGGCAGACACGTAAATAACTCCGAAGTGCCAGGAGCCCGAACTAAACCGTGCCAATAAACGTGCAGATGTTTGAAACGGAGGTTCTTTCTCAGCCTCAATCAGCAGATAGTGCTGCCTCGAGAGATACTGGACCACTCGGACCAACAAGACCCCAGGATCAGCCCCTCACTCCTGCGCAGTTAGTGTGTCTCATTTGGCTTCTACTTGCTGGAGTTTAGAAGAATGAGAGGGGATCTCATTGCAACTTATAAAATTCTAACAGGACTGGACAGACTAGATGCAGGAAGGATGTTCCCGATGGCCGGGGAGTCCAGAACCAGGGGTCACAGTCTAAGGATAAGGGGTAAGCCATTTAGGACAGAGATGAGGAGGAATTTCTTCACCCTGAGAGTGGTGAACCTGTGGAATTCTCTACCACACAAGTCAGTTGAGGCCAATTCATTAAATATATTCAAGAAGGAGTTAGATATATTTCTTAAGGCTAAAGGGGATCAAGGGATATGGGGAGAAGGCAGGGACAGGGTACTGAGTTTGGATGATCAGCCATGATCGCATTAAATGGCGGAGCAAGCTCGAGGGGCCGAATGGCCTACTCCTGCTCCTATCTTCTATGTTTCTATGGCTGCCAATGCTGGCCGCGCTTCAGCTGACCTCTGTATTCCTGCCATTTATAAAAGAAAAGAAAATCCTGGAGAAACAGGCAGCATCTCTGTTGGAGAGCAACCGAGTTAACGTTTCAGGTCGATGGACCTTTCAACAGAACGCCAGCATCCGCTGTGTTTTACTCCCGCGTACTCTGCCTTCCTGTGTTAGGGAAAACTGAAAATCAGCTGCTGATTCCTATCCCAGTGAACCCTGCTGGAAAATAAATGTGGGTGTTGGGAGGAGGGTGAGGGAACATGCTCAGTCTCAACACACTTTAATGTGTTGATGGAGTTAGATGAAGTAAGGCTCGTGTAGAGCATAAACACCAGCACAAGCCTGTTCAAGCAAGACGTGCATTTATATAGCGCCTTTCACACCTTCAGGACGTCCTACAGTCAATGAAGTACATTTTGAAGTGTAGTCACTTTTTTTTATTTGTTTATGGGATGTGGGCGTCGCTGGCAAGACCAGCATTTATTGCCCATCCCTAATTGCCCTTGAGAAGGTGGTAGTGAGCCGTCTTGAACCGCTGCAGTCCGTGTGGTGAAGGTCATGTGGGAAACGCGGCAGCTAACTTGCGCACAGCAAGCTCCCACAAACAGCAATGTGATCATGACCAGATAATCTCTTTTTTTTAAAAGTGATTTGAGGGATAAATATTGGCCCAGGACACCGGGGAGAACTCCTCTGCTCTTCGAAATAGTGCCATGGGATCTTTTACGTCCACCTGAGGGAACAGAAGGGGGCCTCGGTTTAACGTCTCATCCGAAAGACGGCCCCTCTGACAGTGCAGCGCTCCCTCGGCACTGCACTGGGAGGACCAGCCTAGATTTTCTTTTTGTGCTCAAGGCTCTGACTCTGAGGAGAGAGCGATGCCCACTAAGCCACGGCTGCGACTTGGGCCGAATGGCCTGTTTCTGTGCTATTAAATTTCTATGTAACACTGCCCAGGCTCATCGGTTTTAAAACATTAAAAAAAAAAGTGGCCAATCGTGTGTGGCACAGAGAGCTGTCAATACCCGGTGACTCACAGGCCAGAGTGAGCCCAGAGGAGCAAGAACATAAGCGGCAGGGAATTCAAACCGAAATGTCGTGATCACAAAGCACTTCCTTTCCGTGTTAGACATATTAACTTCATCAGTAAAGCAGCGGAGCAGATCTGAAGTGCAGCTTCCAACACGGCTTGAACTTCAGACATTGAGACTGTGTGGAGGCACCTTCCCGGGGAGTCGCGGTGAGTTCCAGTAATTAAAGATTAGGAGATTCCGCCTGGCGTTATGCAGATTCTTTCACACATGCTGTTGTGCAGTTTCCCATATTTGGAAATAGCGAGGGTGCGAGCCACTCGTTCCTCAATGCTGCGTGTTTCATTTTTTGGGCCAGGCAGCTTGAGTAAAGTTAATTAGTGAAACATTTCTGCGCCGAATGGTTAGTCATTGATGCATTTTTGGTTTGCCCTTAACTGTTTCACTGCCAAAGCCATTGAAATTAAATTCCATTCATTGAATTCCAAAACTTGTAATTATATCTCATATTTTCAGAGTGTGTCACATATTGTTAGTTGTTGTGCTGTTGAAAACCTATTGCGAAAAGGGAGCTTGCTTTTTTGCCCCTCTCGAGTGCAGCTGGGCGTATAAGTTGCTCTGGCGCGCAGTCGCTGTTGCTACCTGGGAAAAGGCGGCAGCCGTTTTGCACGCAGCGACACCTCTGCAAATGCGTCGAGGTGAATGATTGGTCGACTCGGTGCTATCGCACGTTACATGTGGAGCCTTTTTAAAAAAAAAAAATTAAAAAAAAACTTTTTTTTTGATGCTGTCGATTTGAGAGAAGAATGTCGAGCAGGACATCGGGAGAACCTCCTGGTTGCCCTTTTTGAGTAGTTCCGTGGGTTCTTTTAGCATCCACCTGAGCAAGCGTACGGAGCCTCGAGGTGGAACTGCTAACAATGTATCATTTCCTCCACCCAATCCAATGCAGCACCCCCTCAGAAATTCATCACCGTGTCACCTTGATTTTTTTGGGCTGGAGTCCTGTAGTGGAACAACTCATGATCTCCTGACTCGGAGTACGCTCAACAGACCATTTAACAAAAATATTTGACTCATTTTCCCACCACTTTTAATCGATCTTCGTCCTCGGTTTCCCCTGGAACGTACTATTCCCTAGTAGCTGTGGTTCAGTGGGTAGCACACTTGCCTCTGAGCCAGTAGGTTGTTGGTTCAACTCCCACTCCAGAGACTGGAGCATGAAATCTAGGCTGACGCTCCCAGTGCCGTGCTGAGGGAGTGCTGCACTGTCGGAGGTGTTGTCTTTCGGATGAGACGTTAAACCGAGGCCCCACCTGCTCTCTCGGGTGGACATAAAAGCTCACGTGGCACTATTTCGAAGAAGAGCAGGGGAGTTCTCCCCGGAGTCCTGGTCAATGTTTATCCCTCAATCAACATCACTTTAAAAAAAAAAAAAAATGATCTGGTCATTATCACATTGCTGTTTGCAGGACCTTGCTGTGCGCAGATTGGCTGTCGCGTTTCCTACATTACAACAGTGACTACACTTCAAAAGTACAAAATTGGCTGTAAAGTGCTTTGGGATGTCCTGAGGTCATGAAAGGTGCGATTATAAATGCAAGTCTTTTGTCTGTCAACGTGTGACCTATTAGTAATGTAATTTCTATATATTTTTCTGAAATTACATGATTGGGCCACTTGGTGCTATCGCTCATTACTGTGGTACCTTGTAAGACTGGGAGACTTGGGTTAGAATCCGACCCCTTTGCTCCAACCTTCCCTCCAATGAGGAGCCACTAATCTCACCTGGGTCACCGCCGAGTATTGGCCCTGGGGAAGGAGAGAAAATGAAACCCCGTTTCTTCACCCTCTCAAGTCATGATCTCGCAGGCGATGTAGCGAAGTTCACAGTCGCCCACGTATCCTTTCAGCAAGCAGTGACTCGCTGCGCCCCAAGTAATCACGAAGGGCAGAACTAAAAAGCGCCAAATGATCCAGAAGGGAATGCAATGCAACAACACATCAAATTTTGCAATGTCTAGGAGTATTCCTGTTCGGCCATTAACCCTCCACAACAGCACAAATCGCCCATACAACCCTCTGAGATCTTTGGCGCTCCTCAATTCTGGCCTTTTGCGCATCCCCCGATTTTAATCACTCCACCATTGGTGGCCGCGCCCTCAGCTGCCTGGGCCCTAAGCTCTGGAATTCCCTCCCTAAACCTCTTCGCCTCTCTACCTCTCTCTCCTACTTTTAAGACGCTCCTTAAAACCTGCCTCTTTGACCAAGTTTTTGGTCACCTTATGTGGCTCCGTGTCAAAATTTGTTTGATAGTCGGTCCTGTGAAGCGCCTTGGGATGTTTTACAAGTTTTTGTTGTCCCTACCGAAACTGGGAAAAAATTGCTGCAATCATCCAAAATGGTTGTTGTTTTAATACTAGCCCATGAGGGCCTTCTCTCTTTCTCCGCCCCCCAACCCCCACCCCCTCCCCTCCCCTTCCTTTCCCTCAGTAGTTTCCCAAATTTGATTTTTAAATTTGGGCTCTGTGAATGCTGGAGTAATAAGGGCCTTGCAAATAAACCTAACCAAATTATAATGACTTGAGCTGTGATTAAGTAGCAGCCTGCGCTCCACCCATCACGGAGTATGACATGACTTCTCGTCATTCTGGTTAGTGGGAAAAGTACATGTTGTGAAATGTGCGTCAGAAAATTGCACTGAATGGCTGCATTTAAAAAAAAAAAAAATGATCCTACTTGGTGGAATTAAGTAGAACCAGGAGTTTAGGTAACTTCTGAAGATATTCCGTTCTTTTCAAATGCTTTACAAGCTGATTTTGTTTCACCAGTTGCCTTGGCCCTAACCTCTGGAATTCACTCCCTACCCCTCTCTTTCCTCATTTAAGATTTGTTTCCCACATTACAACAGTGACTACACTTCAAAAGTACTTCATTGGCTGTAAAGCGCTTGGGACGTCCGGTGGTCGTGAAAGATGCCATAGAGATGCAAGTCTTTCTGTCGTCTTTTAAGACGCTCCTTAAAACCTACCTCTTTGACTTGAGCTTTTTGCTCATCCGCCCTAATACAGGTACACTATCCCTTATCCGAAAGCCTTGGGACCAGCTGAGTTTCGGTTTTCGGAATTTTTCGGATTTCTGAAGATATTATTATAAGACTGGAAAATTTGTATTTAATATAAATTTTAAAAGTTCAGGCTACCTCTTGCGACTGTTCCGTGTCTCATTCCCCTTCCTGCTTCTCTGGAAAGCCAGTTATCGGCTGACTCCTACTACGCTGGCCCGCAAATCAGGTGGGGGGGGAGAAAAGAATATCAGACGGGCCGCGGTTCGGGTCGGGTCGGGGTGGAGAAAAGAATAACGGACGGGCCGCGGTTCGGGTCGGGGGGAGAAAAGAATATTGGACGGGCAGCTGTATTGTTGGGTTCACTCTCCCGGTACCTCCTTCACACTGCCCGGCTCGGCCTGCAATCTCCTACCCAGGAGGGAACTCTGTGACCCTCTGCCCTGCTCAGCATAAGTCGTGCGCACGACTTACGCTGAACGAAAAAACTTTTGGTTTTTGGAGGTTTTTGGTTTTCGGAAGTTCGGATAAAGGATAGTCTACCTGTAGCTCCTTATGTGGCTCAGTGTCAAATTTTGTTTGATAACAGCTCCTGTGATGAGCCTCGAGATGTTTTATTACATTTAAAGGCGTTCTATAAATATATAAGTTGTTGTTGATCACGAATTGGCTTGTACCTCATGACGTGAAAAGGTTGGGTTGTTTCTCTCCTCTTGCTGTCTTAACATGGATCAGGGGCTCCTCCACACTGTCCATTATGTAGGTGTTGCTTGCTCTGTGGAATAGCTGATTGGGGGGGGGAGGGAAGGATGCTCCCATGGGATTGACTGCCCTGAATGAAGGTGGACAACCCAGCCTGGCAACAAGTGGGAGTGGGTGGGATCGGCCACCTGACTTTACACTATATGCACTCGGAACATTATTGTCATGCTAATATTGCCGTGTCCTGCTAAAGTCTTCAGTTAGAAATTGAGGGACGGCCCCAGTGGTGGTGTATGCTCTGCAATGAGTCAATTCTTCTAGCGTCAAGTAGGACTTTCCAACAAAACAACTTGACCTTGCCTGAACTCTGTAAAGCCGATATTCAACTTTGTTCTCTATTGGGTGGGGGGGAGGGGGGGAAGTCATTCATGTATCGAAATAAATTTTTAATTTGTACTTTTTATATTAAAAAAAAACCCCCGTTTCCTATTTTTAAAGCTCCTTTTATATTGTTTGTGCTACTGCCTTCCTTTGCTGATCAGCTGGTGGGAAGAGCAAACGAAATTTGCTGGATGCACCAAGGCTGACTGTGGAAATGCTGTGTAAAGGCAGCTTCGGTCTATTCCATGCTCCCTCTTCCTCCCCCGCGGTCTGCGCGCGAGTTGGCTGACGGATAAAGCAATAACTTGCATTGATACAACATCTCGTCGCATCTCCAGGGTGCCCCAAAGTCAAGTGCAGTCGCTGTTGTGCAAGCACATGTGGCAGCCAAATTTGTTTTTATTCGTTTATGGGATCAGGGCCTTGCCAGCGACGCCAACATTTATTGCCCATCCCTAATTGCCCTCGAAGGTGGTGGTGAGCCACCTTCTTGAACCGCTGCAGTCCGTGTGGTGAAGGTACTCCCACAGTGCTGTTAGGGAGGGAGTTCCAGGATTTTGACCCAGCGACGATGAAGGATCGGCCGATATATTTCCAAGTCAGGATGGTGTATGACTTGGAGGTGGTGGTGTTCCCATGCGCCTGCTGCCCTTGTCCTTCTAGGTGGAAGAGGTCACGGGTTTGGGAGGTGCTGCCAAAGAAGCCTTAGCGAGTTGCTGCAGTGCATCTTGTAGATGGTACACACTGCAGCCACAGTGCGCCGCTGGTGGAGGGAGTGAATGTTTAAGGTGGTGGATGGGGTGCCAATCAAGCGGACTTGCGCACAGCAAGGTCCTCCGAACCGCACAGCAATCAATGCATGATCAGTTGGTCTGTTTTTTGGTGGTTTTTGCTTAAGGGAAGCAGAGCGGCCAAGGTCACTGGTGGGAACATGGTTAGTTTGCAGCGCAGAACTGGGAATCAAACCTGGGGCATTCTGTATGGCACAGCTCGATTCCACGCTGCCTTTAACACTAAACCATTGGCGAGCTACACATTTTTACTCGCGCCTGAGTCTTTCTTTGCAAATTCCCTTTTGTTTTAAAATTCTTGAGATATATTTATTAAAACACATGGTCCATGTGATGATCTGGACTGGTTTTGATTGCCTGAGTGGGGTTGGGGAGGAGGAGTTGTGGGGGGAGGTGGAGAGGAATTTTCCAACGTATTTCTTCCCTTATTAGCCCTGGGTTTTTTTCCTCTTTTGCCTGTCCCATGAGATTCTATGGCTGGGAGAAGCGGTGGGGGAAGAGAGTGTTTAGTCACGGTGTTCTGGCCATCGTGGTGTGGGGCAGGCTTGATGGATCCAGCTGGTCTTTTCCTGCCCGTCAACTTGGTATATGTTCCTAAAATGCTTGGCATTTTTGCGTATTATTTACAAAATTGAAAAGACGATTTAATTTTTTTATTTAAAAAAAAAGAACTAAGCTCCAGTTAAGACTAGATTAATTTAACATTTTGAAAGACTGTTCTAGTTTGTAAAGAGTGAGACTAAAAAAAAAAATAGGTTGTATGGAATTTGCATGAAATAGACCGTAGATATTTACTGCAGAGAAGGAGGTCATTCGGGCCTTTGCTGGCTCTTTGCTAAAACAATCCAAAGCTATTCCCACTGCCCCGGTCTCTTCCCATCGTGTTGTATCTTCCTCTGCTTCAAATATTTATTCAATTTTTCCCCTTTTCTTTAAAAGAGGCGGTAATCTGTACCCCAACCGGTCCTGATAGCCAAGCATTCGATACTCCACCGCGTAAAGAAATTTTCCCTAATTTCTCTCCTCACTCTCTCTCTCTCAGCGACCATTTTAAGTGTCCTTTTATATTGCCGTGTGTCTTGTTTTGCACACTTTGTACAAAACTAATAGATTGCAGGACAACGGAGTATTACAGTTTAAACTCTTTTAATGAAGCATCAGGTCTGCTCTGACTCACAGCAGTACAGCACCGTGTGGACAAGATGGAGTCAGGGCCCCTGGGTCCTCCAAAACAATAGCAGTCCTTACAGATGCCTGCAGGCCAATGACAACTCGGCATGTGATCACATGTGAATATAATAGGTATTCCTTACAGATGCCTGTGGGCCAATGATAAATCAATATGCAAATGTTACACCGTGTTGCTGCCGCCGTCGGTTGCTGAGTTGCAGCTTGCGTGCAGCTAAAACCACACACCGTTCTCTTATGTAGTCTCCCCACATTACAACAGTGACTACGCTTCAAAAGAACTTCATTGGCTGTAAAGTGCTTTGGGACGCCCTGAGGTGGTAAAAGGCGCTATAGAAATGCAAGTTCTTTTTTTTTCCCTTTGTGGCCTAACCAATGCTTTGAGCAAAATCTCTCGTTGCTCTTTTACTCTCTGCCCCTGTTAATTAACCTGGTTTCATTAACATTCTTTAAGTCTTTACCTACACTTGCACTTTGAGGGAATTGTGTATGTGTATCCCTCGGCTCCTTTGTTCATTCATACCCTTCAGCATCTTTCCATTGAGTGCGTGTACTTTTTTTTTCCCCCCCCTCCCACAGTAATCCGTACAATATTTCAGTAGATGTAGTGTACGGTATATGCATTTTCAGAAGGTGCTGTAATGAACTATTTCAAGAGGCTTGTTACAAAAGTTCAGGTGTATCGTAGAAGAGGAAATGGAGTAGCAGGGATAGAGTTGCATACTACATTAGACTGACTGTTGATCCTTCTCTCCGTGACACAGTTAGTAAATTGGGACCAGACCTCTGCTATCTCTGCTCTGACTTCTCTTCGCAGCTTAGGGTGCATTTCATCGGGGACCCAGCGACTTGTTCACTCGCAAGTTCACTGCTAATTATTTTCGGAACCAATTCTGTGTCTAGTTGTCGCTGGCAATTGTTCCGTTCTGCATCCTCCTCCAGTACACCTACATTCTCACTTCCACTATCATTTGTAATAACTGACACAAAATATTTACTTAACCGCTCTGCTATGCCTTCATCCTCCACAAATAGACTCCCCTTTCACCCGAGTGACCCTACTCTCTAACTATTTTTTTTAACCTATTGTAAAGGCCCTTATTATTTCCTTTTTTATGTGATCTGTAAATCGCCGAGCTCCGACTAAACGAGGGTAACTCCAAATGGATTAACCAATTTTTTTTTAAAAGTTGAAATAAAGAGCAAAAAATGACCACTACAGAGAAGGGAAGGGTTTCACTGCAATGAATACGGGAACATGCAGAAACACTGGATAATCCGAGAGGCCAAGAGAGACTTGGAAAAAATTCATCGTTCTTGAGGCAAAACACTACTGGCTTTTTAAGAAAAAAAAATGAAACAAACTTTCAGCGCTATGGTAGCAAGAGGGTTGTAGAGAAAAAGTAGAAACCATAAAAAATGCACATGATCTCAAAACTGAGGATGATGTACTTGAAATGGAAAAGTTTACAGGGCTATGGAGAAGGGACTAAATGCATTTAAGGGGAAGCTAGATAAACACATGAGGGAGAAGGGGATAGAAGGATATTTGATGGGGTTAGATGAAGAGGGGTGGGAGGAGGCTCGTGTGGAGCATAAACGCCGGCACGGACCAGTTGGGCCTGTTTCTCTGCTGTAAATACTATAACATTTTAAAATTAATTCACTGGATGTGGGTGTCGCTGGCATTTATTGCCAATCCCTAATTGCCCTTGAGAAGGTGGTGGTGAGAGTCGACCACATTGCTGTGGGTCTGGAATCACATATAGGCCTGACAGGGTAAGGACAGCAGATTTCCTTCCCTAAAGGACATTAGTAAACCAGATAGGTTTTTACGACCAGTTACATGGTCACCATTACTGATACTAGCTTTTTTTTTAAATTACAAGAAACTTTCGATTAACCGGCCCCTCGATAACCGGAAATGTCGGTTAACCGGCAAAATTCAGGAGTAGGTTCAGGTAACTTTTATTACTTGCCTTGCTCCATGTGTTGCTGTGCAAGGGTGTGGCTGCAGCTGTTGCTAAGCTACAGAGACGCTTGCAACTTGTGGCCATTGTTCTGAAGCTGTTGCTAAGCAACAGGGTTTGTTGCTTTATACGGAGCTCTCAGCTCCGTATCTTTTACTATAGCGTTCGGTTATCTGGAATTTTTGATGAACCGGCACCACGTCGGTCCCGTCCGTGCCGGATAAAAGAAAGTTTCCTGTATTGAAATTCCCCAACTGCCGTGGTGGGCTTTGAACTCTGGCCTCCGGATCATTAGTCCAGGCCTCTGGATTACTCGTCCAGTAACATGACCACTGTGCTGCCATTTCCAAAACTGTGTAACTAGATAGCTCTTTCAAAGCCACAATGGGCTGAACGATCTCCTCCTGTGCTGTATGATTCTGTGAGCGCAAAATAGTAAATGTTCTGGAAAATTACCTTTTCCAAGTATTCACCAAGGAAGCCATGACTAATATGATCTCCCAAAACCGAATGAATAAGACAAAATTAATGTCTCTGATTATAAATATGATGGACGTCCTAGACGACATGTTAAAGGGCTCAAAACCAGTGAATCCCCACAAATAGATTGTATTTATTTCAAAGTGCTGAGAGAGACTAAGGTGGTGGCTTGTGAAGAGGCATTGACCATTGAAGAAATCGGTAGGCATTGGTGAGGTGTCAGTACATTGGCTAATGTGCTCATATTCCAAAAAAAGGTAATAAAACAGATATTGGCGAATATAGACCTACTTACAAAAGCAAAATACTGCAGATGCTGGAAATCTGAAATAAAGCAGAAAATGCTGGAAATACTCAGCAAGTCGGGCAGCATCTGTGGAGAGAGAAACCGAGTTAACGTTTCGGGACGAAGGGTCGTCGACCGGAAACGTTGACTCTCTTTTTCTCTCGCCACAGATGCTGCCTGACCCGCTGGATATTTCCAGCATTTTCTGTTTTTATTATAGACCTGCTTACTTCATTTCCATGTAAAGTAATAGAGTTGATTATCAGGAGTAAACTTGAGCATTATCTATACAACAGTAACGCAGCCTCAGAAGGGGGAGATCTTGTGACCAACCTCCGCAAATTCTTTTGAGGATGTGACTCACCAAGTGGAAGCCCCTACAGCTGGGCGCAGCTAGTCTTCCACAGGGCACAGATTGATACCTGGGATGGCAGGAATGACGTATGAAGAGAGATTGGGTCGATTGGGCTTATATTCGCTAGAGTTTAGAAGAATGAGAGGGGATCTCATTGAAACTTATAAAATTCTGACAGGACTAGACAGACTAGATGCAGGAAAGATGTTCCCGATGGCGGGGGAGTCCAGAACCAGGGGTCACAGTCTAAGGATAAGGGGTAAGCCATTTAGGACAGAGATGAGGAGGAATTTCTTCACCCAGAGAGTGGTGAACCTGTGGAATTCTCTGCCACACAAGACAGTTGAGGCCAATTCATTAAATATATTCAAGAAGGAGTTAGATATATTTCTTAAGGCTGAAGGGATCAAGAGATATGGAGAGAAGGCAGGGACAGGGTACTGAATTTGGATGATCAGCCATGATCTCATTAAATGGCGGAGTGGGCTCGAGGGGCCGAATGGCCTTCTCCTGCTCCTATCTTCTATGTTTCTATTTGTCAAAAGGCTACTAGGTGAGCTCAGATCTGTGGGGATTTAGGGCAGGCGTTGGGAATTGATGAGAAACTGGCTAAAGGGTTGAAAACAACTAGTATTTGCTCGTGGAATTATCAATTTGGAGAGAGGTTCTGAGGCCATGTTCCCAGTTGGGATCATTTCCATTTCTAATTTACATAATACAGGAAACTTTCTGGTATCCGGCACGGACGGGACCGACGTGGTGCCGGTTCAGCAACAATTCCGGATAACCGAACGCTATAGTAAAAGATACGGAGCTCAGAGCTCCGTACAAAGCAACAAACCCTGTGCCTCAAAACAATCGGCACAAGTTGCAAGCGTCTCTGTAGCTTAGCAACAGCTTCAGCTACACCCTTGCACAGCAACAAATCAATTTAAAAAAGTAACTAAAAGTAAAAAAAGTTAACCTGAACCGACTCCTGAATTTTGCCGGTGGATCGAGCGTTCCGGTTATTTAGGGGCCGGTTAATCGAAAGTTTCCTGTAACTTGAATTCAGAGCCTCCTGTGCAAATTAGTCCAATTTGCAAAATGGCACCAAACGAGGAGGTGCAGTGAAATCGAAGGAGGTAAAATTCAAAATTACGAAATGAGTTGGAGAAAATATGTACGTGGGCAGAATAATTACAGATCAAAAAATGTACTGCTGACAAGTGCACACAAAGAAAAAATGGATGACACATTCTCCATATTGAAATAACTAAGAAGTTGAGAGACTTGGGAGTCTTCGACTCAACATGGTGAAACCAAAACCGAGCAGCAATCATCAAACCCGATAAAATGTTGAACTACCTGGTCAATGCAGTAGAATATAAATTGCATGAATTTGTGATCGAGCTGTGCAGTTCTTTGGCCCGACCATATCTTGAATACTGTGTCCATTTCTGGTTGGCAAGACACAGGTACTGGACATAAGTGTAGAGAAGACACTCAAAAAATGATTAAGGGTCACAGGACTCAGTTACGATTGGAGACGCTTGGGCCTTTCAACAACAGCTTGCAATTTATATACGGGAAACTCTGGTATCCGGGACCGACGTGTTGCCGGTTGATCAAAAATTCCGGATGACGGAGAGGGTTATCTACTGAGGCTATTTTTAACAAAGAAAAATAATTTAAAAATCAAGAAATGTGCAGTATACAGTAATTGGGTACTCGCCTACAGAATGTTGTGTTAAATGGATGGTGGGAGATGCTTGATTAAGTACAGTTGAGGGTAATGCAATGCAATGACTACCAGCAGCGTGGGAGACACACAGTACCCCTGTAAAATGGCAGATCAGAAGAGACTACCGGCAGCGCCAAGAAACCGAGTAGTGGCAGTTTGGAGAACTACCCCCACTGACTAACTCGGCCACCGCGGGAGACTCGGACTCGGCAACATTGCCGGTTATTGAGGTGTTGTTTTCAGAGTGAGAATTTTGCCGGTTAATAGAGAATTCTGGATATTTAGGTGCCGTTTAAACGAGAGTTTCCCGTACCACCTTTTATAATTCATATGGTGTAATCAGACAAAAGATGGGCACCGAGATGTGAGAAGTGCTTGGTTTTAAGGATGATCTTAAAGGACGAGAGGGAGGTGGAGGGATTTAGGGAGTTAATTCCAGAGCAGTGGTGGCTGCCAGTGGTGGAGTGAAGAGGGGGAGAGATGCACAAGAGGCCAGAGTTTGGAGAATCGCGGTTCGGGCGGGGTGCTGTGCCGCTGGAGGGTTTTTAACGAGAGCGGGAAAGGGCGGGACTTGTAAGGGAATTGGAACACGAGGACGAGAATTTTAAATTGGAGGCCTTGGTGGCGATTGGGAGCCAGTGTAGGCTAGCGAAGACCAGCGTGTTGAGTGAGAAAGGACTTTGGGCAGGCTGAGCTGGAGTTATGGAGGATGGGAGGCTGTCCAGGATAAGAAGGCGATAACTCACATTTATATAACGCCTTTCACGACCAGTTGGAGGTGCCATCTTTCGGATGATGCCACATTTTTGACGAAGAGCAGGGGAGTTATCCCCAGTGCCCTGGCCAATATTTATCCCTCAACCAACATCAATATATATTTAAAAAACCAGATTATCTGGTCATTATCACCTCACTGTTTGTGGGAGCTTACTGTGCGCAAGTTGGCTGCCACGTTTCCTACATTACAACAGTGACTGCACTTCAACAGTATTTCATTGGCTGTAAAGTGTTTTGGGACATCCCAAGGTTGTTTTTTTTCTTGTATTTCCCTCTGGGGCTGCTCACAAATGATGTACTCTGAGACAGCCTTAGTTAAAGTTACTAATGACATCCTGTGTGACTGCATCCCCTGTCTTCTGGCCGAGCTTTCAGCCTTATCCTCTGGAGTGCTTTCCGTAAACCCCTTTTCATTTTGCTATTTCCCCTTCCCATCCTTAAACAGTGCCCTCTCAACCTACTTTTTTGACCAGTATTCACAGGGAAAATGCAATAAAATGTTTGGGATGAAGAGCTAGGATGTGACTTGTAAGGGTCAGCTTAGAAGTTGGTAGTCCTCTTATCTGAGTCAGAGGTAGTGTGCCCAAGTCTTTTGGGATAGACATTAAACCAAGTCTCCAGTTCAGGTGAGCATAAAAGATCCCGTGGCAGAACTTGAAGAGCAGGGTGATCTCTTGGCCAGCACCAGCGAAATAAACTGATTAACTGGTCATTCATTCATTTGCTGTTGGTGGGACCTTGCTGTGCACAAATTGGCACCCGCGTTTACCTTTGTAACAACGGTGACTGCCCTTCTAAAAGTAATCCTTTGGTTGTGAAGGACTTTGGGACATCCTGAGGATGTGAAAGGTGCTATATAAATGCAAGTTTGCCCTTCCTTTCTTGCCGAAGGAGGTGATTTTGGACGGTCTATTTGGCCTGGATGGGGCTGGAGTACCACGTTCAGTTTTAATCCCCGCATTACTTCAAGCATATGGAGCTATTGAAAACCGTCCGGATGAGGACATTGAGGCTGATCCCAGAGGGCTGGCTTATGGGAAAAAGATTGTCTACTTTACTGTCTGGAGAAAAGGTGGATGAGGGGCGAGTTAATGGAGGCCTTCAGAATTATCTGTGGTACGGCAAAATTAGATACGGAGAGGTTATTTTTATCGGGGGTCAAAGGAAAATCGAAAACGTGGGCAAATAGTAAGAGGGTGATAGGATTGTGGAACAGATTACCAGTGGAGGTGATGGGATATAAAAATATGACGGGCCAGCATGCATTCCTGCTGGTAAATAGGATACGAGGCTTAGTTCTAGGATCATTTTCTACATTACAACCGTGACAATCGTCCATTGGCTGTAAAGCTCTTTGGGACGTCCCGAGATCATGAAAGGTGCTCTATATAGGCAAGTTTTAAAAAATTCATTCCTGGGATGTGGGCGTCACTGGCAAAGCCAGCATTTATTGCCCTTGAGAAGGTGGTGGTGAACCGCTGCAGTCCCTGTGGTGACGGTACTCCCACAGTGCTGTTAGGGAGGGAGTTCCAGGATTTTGACCCAGCGACGATGAAGGAACGGCCGATATATTTCCAAGTCAGGATGGTGTGTGACTTGGAGGGGAACTTGGAGGTGGTGGTGTTCCCATGCACCTGCTGCCCTTGTCCTTTTAGGTGGAAGAGGTTACGGGTTTGGGAGGTGCTGCCAGAGAAGACTTGGCGAGTTGCTGCAGTGCATCTTGTAGATGGTACACACTGCAGCCACGGTGCGCCGGCGGTGGAGGGAGTGAATATTTAAAGTGGTGGATGGGGTGCCAATCAAGCGGTTCTTTCTTTTTCTTTCAAAGTAAGGAACTGATAGGGAAATTTGGAAATGTATGCACCGTTTTGAGTCTAGGCAAAGTGACGCTGGGCCTGGACCCGGACCCAATACCACCCCAGGGCAAATACCACTACAAGCATCCCTGTTGGAAGCCCTTTTTGCTTCTCGAGTCAGAAGGAAGGTTGGGGGTTCGAGCCCCATTCCAGAGACTTGAGCACATAATCTGGACTGACACTTCCGTTGCACTACTGAGGGAGTGCTGCATTGTTGCAGATGCTACATTAGACCGAGGCACTGTCTGCCCGATCAGCTGGACGCCGAGGCCCCAGAGGAGCTTGGCTTGAAGAGCAGGAGCGTTCTCCTGTTGTCTTGGCCAACACCCCTCCCTCAACAAAAACCGATCAACTGGTTCATTCACTTCATTGGCGTTTGTGAGATCTTGCTGTGCAAACATTGGCTGCTGCATCTGCCTATTCAAGAGTGACTGGCTGCCAATAAATTACTTTTGAAGTGTGATAGTTCAAGATATCAGGAGGACGTTAAAGGCGCTATATAAATGCAAGTTCTTTCTTTAATGCATGCAGTACAGAAATATATGCAGCGATAATGGGGGGGAATTCTACGATGAGCAAAAGCATTGCCTATTAAAAGTCAAGTGATTACCACCCTTAGGCTTCAGTAGCAAAGCTGTGGGTCAGTAATGGGTAATTATGGAATACGTAAACACCTATTTAAAAAAAAAAAAAAAAAATGCGTAAACATTGCACTTGGGTTTTACAGTTGAGTGATAATCACTAGTCATGTCCCAAAGTTCGCAGGCCATAAGACCCTGCATGAAAATGTGATTTCTGCACACTATTATACAGTACCTGGGATGAAGGATTGATTACCTTGCATCGCAGATAAACATTTAGGTTCAGGTGGGGCATTTTTACGATAGGAGTGAAACCATTTGCACTTTATAAAAATGTGTTTTCCATAGCAGGCGCTTTTAACACCGTGCCAGATTTTTGATCCCCTTTTTACATTCGGTGTTCGGAGCCAATCAGCGGTGACGTGCTGGGCTTCATGGCTGTAGTCTCGGTGCCCAATCCCACAACACCAGCTCCCTACCTCTTTTAGTTTATTTTAGGGGTCCTATCTGCCTCTTTAGGAGCACACAGAAGTAATTGCGGTAGAGTTTCCACTTTGGGCGCATAGAAACATAGAAGATAGGAGCAGGAGTAGGCCATTCGGCCCCTCGAGCCTGCTCCGCCATTCAATAAGATCATGGCTGATCATCCAAATTCAGTACCCTGTCCCTGATTTCTCCCCATATCCCTTGATCCCTTTAGCCTCAAGAAATATATCCAACTCCTTCTTGAATATATTTAATGAATTGGCCTCCACTGCCTTCTGTGGTAGAGAATTTCAGAAGGGAGATTGAGATCATACAGTGGCAACATGTTCCCGTAAAGGTCAAGAGTGGTTCCAAAAACCACAGGGAACCTTGGATGTCAGGGGATATACGAGAATGGATTAGGAAAAAAAGGAGGGCTTTTGGTAGATACAAAAGGCTAAAGACGGAGGAAGCCCGAGAGGAGTACAAAAAGTGCAGGGGGATACTTAAAAAAGAAATTAGGAGATCAAGGAGGGGCCATGAAATAACACTGGCGAGCAAAATAAAGGAAAATCCGAAGATGTTTTATAAGTATATTAAGGGTAAGAGGATAACTAGGGAAAAAATAGGGCCCATTAGGGACAAAAGTGGCAATCTGTGTGTGGAGCCGGAAGATGTAGGAGGGGTTCTAAATGAATTTTTTGCATCTGTTTTCACTATGGAGAAGGACGATGTAGACATAGAAATAGGGTGGGGGGACTGATATGCTCGAACATATTAACATCGAGAGGGAGGAGGTATTGGCGGTTTTAGCTGGCCTAAAAATGGATAAATCCCCAGGCCCGGATGAAATGTATCCCAGGCTGCTGTGTGAGGCAAAGGAAGAGATTGCGGGGGCTCTAACACATATATTCAGGACCTCTCTGGCCACAGGGGATGTGCCAGAGGACTGGAGAACCGCTAATGTAGTACCATTATTCAAGAAGGGTAGTAGGGAAAAACCGGGGAACTACAGGCCAGTGAGCCTAACATCAGTGGTAGGAAAATTGTTGGAAAAAATTCTGAGGGACAAAATTTGTCTCCACTTGGAGAGGCAAGGATTAATCAGGAATAGTCAACATGGCTTTGTCAAGGGAAGATCATGTCTGACTAATTTGATTGAATTTTTTGAGGGGGTGACTAGGTGTGTGGATGAGGGTAACGCAGTGGATGTGGTATACATGGATTTCAGTAAGGCCTTCGATAAAGTCCCGCACAGGAGACTGGTCAAGAAGGTAAGAGCCCATGGAATCCAGGGTGCCTTGGCACATTGGATACAAAACTGGCTTAGTGGCAGAAGGCAGAGGGTGATGGTCGAAGGTTGTTTTTGTGACTGGAAGCCTGTGGCCAGTGGGGTACCACAGGGATCGGTGCTGGGTCCCTTGCTGTTTGTGGTCTACATTAATGACTTGGATATGAATGTAAAAGGTATGATCAGTAAGTTCGCGGATGATACAAAAATTGGTAGGGTGGTAAATAGCGAGGAGGGTAGCCTCAGTCTGCAGGACGATATAGATGGGTTGGTCAGATGGGCGGAACAGTGGCAAATGGAATTTAACCCGGAAAAGTGCGAGGTGATGCACTTTGGGGGGACTAACAAGGCAAGGGAATACACAATGAATGGAAAGACCCTAGGCAAGACGGAGGGTCAGAGGGATCTGGGTGTGCAAGTACACAGATCCCTGAAGGCGGCGGAACAGGTGGATAAGGTGGTAAAAAAGGCATATGGGATACTTGCCTTCATTAGCCGAGGCATTGAATATAAGAGCAAGGAGGTTATGATGGAGCTGTATAAAACACTGGTTAGGCCACAGCTGGAATACTGTGTGCAGTTCTGGTCGCCACACTACAGGAAGGATGTGATCGTGTTAGAGAGGGTGCAGAGGAGGTTCACCAGGATGTTACCAGGGCTGGAGCGCTTCAGCTATGAAGAGAGACTGGGCAGATTGGGTTTGTTTTCCTTGGAGCAGAGGAGGCTGAGGGGGGACATGATTGAGGTGTACAAAATTATGAGGGGCATAGATAGGATGGATGCTGAGGAGCTTTTTCCCTTAGTAGAGGGGTCAATAACTAGGGGGCATAGATTCAAGGTAAAGGGCGGGAGGTTTAGAGGGGATTTGAGAAAGAACTTTTTCACCCAGAGGGTGGTTGGAGTCTGGAACTCACTGCCTGAAAGGGTTGTGGAGGCAGAAACCCTCACAACATTTAAGAAGCATTTGGATGAGCACTTGAAATGCCATAACATACAAGGCTACGGACCAAATGCTGGAATATGGGATTAGATTAGACAGGGCTTGATGGCCGGCGCGGACACGATGGGCCGAAGGGCCTCTATCCGTGCTGTATTACTCTTTGACTCTATGACTCTAATTCCACAGGCTCACCACCCTCTGGGTGAAGAAATTCCTCCTCATCTCAGTCCTGAATGGCTTACCCCTTATCCTTAGACTGTGACCCCTGGTTCTGGACTCCCCCGCCATCGGGAACATCCTTCCTGCATCTAGTCCGTCTAGTCCTGTTAGAATTTTATAAGTTTCAATGAGATCCCCTCATCTAAACTCTAGCAAATATAAGGAAATTGCGCCCAAAATGCGCTTGGAGTTTCGCTGGTTTGGTTGCAGTTCAAGTTTCTGCTAAAATTCATTTGCATAATCACAAACATTAAATCAACAACGACTGTGTATTTATACAGCACCTTTAACACAGTAAAACGTCCCACGGTGCCTCACCGGAGCGATTATCAAACAACATTTGACACCGAGCCACATGAGGTATTAGGGCAGGTAACCAAAAGCTTGAGTCAGAGGTGGGTTTTAAGCAGCGTCTTAAAGGAGGGTAGAGAGGCGGAGAGGTTTAGGCAGGGAATTCCAGAGCTTCGGGCCCAGGCAGCTGAAGGCACGGCCGCCAATGGTGGAGCGATTTTAAAATCTGGGATGCTCAAGAGGCCCGAACCAGTGCAATTGGGCAGTGTAATAGAACATAATTGTTGCTTTCTTTACATTTAAAAACAAGTATTTGATGCTGTATTTGAGAGTTAACGCGGTGCAGTTTTACTAATGCAGCTTAAAATGGGTTTATCAGCGCAAATAAGCATTTTGAGTCCAGTCTTCCAGCTGTGAGTAACCTGACTTAAAATCACTGAAATTTATTGTAAAGAAAAATACTGAACCATTTGATAGTTTCATTGGTGTACACTAGTCAGTTTGTTAGTAAATTAAATATTTTTTGATATGAGAGAACTTTTTAAATGTGCCTCCTAGTGCCTGTGCGCCTGAGAAAATGAGCTCAATATGAAGAGCACTTCCTGAACCGGCGGAATCTCGTAACGTTGACCTGGGGGGGCGTGGCCAGTTTGGGGGGGCAGGGCCTGATCCGAGCTAATCGAATCTTGAACCAGCATAAAAGATGGCGGAAAGCACGGATGTAAGTGGTTTTTTAGGCGTAACTCACTTGCACTTAAAATCCCCCCCCCCCCCCCCCCCGATCTTTTGTGCTGGTTCGGCAGATTGTGCCGATATTATCAGCGGAAACTTTACCCCTTTTATTCAAAGAGCAAGGGCCGTGCCCTGGCCAACACTCCTCCTTCAACCAACACCACTAAAAACAGATTAACTGGTTATTTATCTCATTGCCGTTTGTGGGAGCATGCTTTGTGCAAATTGGCTGCTGGATATGCCCACAAAACGAGCAAGTGCAGAGTAATTCCTCGGCTGCGAAGCGCCTTGGGACATCCTGAGGGAGTGAAAGATTGCTACATCAGTGCAGGTTTGTTTGTTCTTTACTGAAACTGGCCGACTTAACCTGGCAAGCCACTTTGATGGGCCTTTGCTCCTAGCGTTTGCAACCGTCTTCGGCCAGAAGTGCTGAGTGGATGATCCATATCGGCCTCCTCCTGAGGGCCCCACCACCACAGAAGCCAGTCTTCAGCCAATTCGATTCACTCCACGTGATATCAAGGAACGGCCAAGCGCACTGGATACAGCAAAGGCTGCGGGATCCCGGCTGTCGTACTGAAGACTTGTGCTCCAGAACTAGCCGCGTCACTAGCCAAGCTGTTCCAGTAGAGCTACAACACTGGCATCTGCCCGACAATGTGGAAAACTGCTCAGGTATGTCCTGTCCACAAAAAACAGGATAAATCCCACCAGGCCAATTACCGCCCCATCCGTCTACTCTCAATCATCAGCAAAGTGATGGAAGGTGTTGTCGGCAGTGCTATCAAGCAGCACTTACTCACCAATAACCTGCTCACTGATGCCCAGTTTAGGTTCCGCCAGGACCACTCTGCTCCAGACCTCACTACAGCCTTGGTCTAAACATGGACAAAAGAGCTGAATTCCAGAGGTGAGGTGAGAGTGACTGCCCCTTGACATCAAGGCAGCATTTGGCCGAGTGTGGCATCATGGAACCCTAGTAAAACTGAAGTCGGGGGAAACCGCTCCATTGGCTGGCGTCATACCTAGCACAAAGGAAGATGGTTGTGGTGGTTGAAGGTCAATCATCACAGCCTCAGGACATCGCTGCAGGCGTTCCTCAGGGCAGTGTCCTAGGCCCAGCCATCTTCAGTTGCTTCATCAATGACCTTCCCTCCATCATTAAAGTCAGAAATGGGGATGTTCGCTGATGACTGCATGGTGTTCAGCGTCATTCAGAACTTCTCAGATAATGAAGCAATCCATGCCCGCATGCAACAAGACCTGGACAACGTTCAGGCTTGGGCTGATAAGTGGCAGGCAATGACTATCTCCAACAAGCAAGAGCCTAAACACCGCCCCTTGACATTCAATGGTATTACCATCACCAAATCCCCCACCATCTACATCCTGGGGGTCACCATTGAACAGAAACTTAACTGGACCAGCCACACACATACTGTGGCAACAAGAGCAGGTCAGAGGCTGGGTATTCTGTGGCGAGTGTCTCACCTCCTGACTCTCCAAAGCCTTTCCACAATATACAAGGCACAGGTCAGGAGTGTGATGGAATACTCCCCACTTGCCTGGATGAGTGCAGCTCCAACAACACTCAAGAAGCTCGACACCATCCAAGACAAAGCAACCCGCTTGATTGGCACCCCATCCACCACCTCAAGCATTCACTCCCTCCACCACCGGCGCACCGTGGCTGCAGTGTGGACCATCTACAAGATTCACTGCAGCAACTAGCCAAGGCTTCTTCAGCAGCACCTCCCAAACCCGCGACCTCTTCCACCTAGAAGGACAAGGGCAGCAGGCGCATGGGAACACCACCACCTCCAAGTCACACATCATCCTGACTTGGATGTATATCGCCGTTCCTTCATCGTCGCTGGGTCAAAATCCTGGAACTCCCTCCCTAACAGCACTGTGGGAGCACCTTCACCACACGGACTGCAGCGGGTCAAGAAGGCAGTTAGGGATGGGCAATAAATGCGGGCCTTGCCAGCAACGCCCACGTTCCACGAACAAATTTTTATTTAAAATGCTCCCTGGTGCAGCTGAAAGAGTGGGAACCACACATTTGATGTCAGCTGCACTCGAGTGTAAAATAGCTTCTAAATTAATTCCTGGATGAGAGAGATGATTCCGTTCGTGGATAAACATGGTGTTATGTGCAGTATTTTATTATAAATTGCTTAAAGGAGTGGTATGTCACAAATGGTATGCTTAAATTAACTTCTTACTTGGTCTCCTCCCTGCTAATGAGCTTTTTTTTAAAAAAAACATACATTTCGTAATAAGTTAAGATAACAAGCACCATATAGGAAACTTGTTGCACAAGCCTACACATCTATCCAACCACCAACCCCCCCCACCTTCCCCAGGGTTGGTTATAGTACATGTAGCTTGGTAATACTTGCCTGTCTACCTATAATACATTGCCATGGTAACAAAACAGGCTATAGACGGGTAGTATTGTGAAGCTGCAGTCCTAATGGCGATAGGGCTGGTGAATGGAGTTGAGGCAGAAGATCAGCCATGATCTTATTGAATGGCGGAGCAGGCTCAAAGGGCCGAATGGCCGACTCCTGCTCCTATTTCTGATGTTCAAAACACCCGAGCCAAACCGGCCGTCCTGTCGAGCGAGCAACTCTCGTTGGCTTTTGTTGTTGTAAAATTTAATGTGCAGTAGAATTGCACCGTCAAACGTGTGATCTGATGACCTGTTGCACCTTGAATTGGCAGCCATTTTGAGCCCTGTATGACATTTAATACCCACCCCCTCTTCAGGAGCTCCCCCCGCCCCGCCCCACCCCCCATGCCTGCACCAGAGGAGAGGAGGCGAGCCCTCCCATCATCTGCTGCAGTGTAACTTGCTAGATGTGACCTTTCTTTCAACAACTGCTCCACAGCAGCCCAGTCTGAGATCGGGAGGTCCCAGTTTGCGGAGGGTTGCAGACGCGAGTCCGTGATGCAGCAACGTCGGGCTTCTATCTCCGTTTTATATGCTTCGAGGCAGTTTTCTTGGTATCGGGGCTCCAGGGATGTGGTCGTCGAGTGGGGACCTACAACTAAGGAATGCCGTTCTCCCTTTTTCATTCAGGAGTAGCTTCTTTACCCAGAGAGTGGTTAGAATGCGGAACACACTACCACAAGGAGTAGCTGAGGCCAATAGCGTAGGTGCTTTTAAGGGGAAGCTCGATAAGTAGAGGAGGGAGAAAGCAATAGAAGGCTATTTTGATATGGTTAGAAAGAAAGAAAGAGACTTGCATTTATATAGCACCTTTCACAGCCTCGGGACATCTCAAAGTGCTTTACAGCCAATGAAGTACTTTTGAAGTGTAGTCACTGTTGTAATTGTGGGAAACGCAGCAGCCAATTTGTGCACAGCAAGCTCCCACCAACAGCAATGTGATAATGACCAGCTAATCCGTTTTTTAGTGATGTTGATTGAGGGATAAATATTGGCCCAGGACACCGGGGAGAACTCCCCTGGCTCCTCTTCGAAATGGCGCCGTGGGATCTTTTACGTCCGCCTGAGAGAGCAGACGGGGCCTCTGGTTTAACGGTTTAGTGCGGCACTCCCTCAGTACATCACTGGGAGTGTCAACCTAGCTTTATGTGCTCAAGTCCCTGGAGCGGGGGACTTGAACCCACAACCTTCTGACTTGGAGGCGAGGGTGCTGCCCACTGAGCCACGGCTGACACCATAGATGAAGTAGGACGGGAAGAGGCTCGTGCGGAGCATAGACATTGGCATAGTTGGGCCGAGCGGCCTGTTTCTGTGCTGGGAATTCTATGTAATACTTTAATCTGTAGGGTTGCACGTAATCGGTGTCAAAGCATCTTGAAAGGTGCAAGCCTTTTTGTTGGATAGTTCTCTTAATTAAAAAAAAATATCTTTCTCTTCTCTGTCCCCTTCACCTTTTTTCCCCCTCTCTCTACATCCTGCTCCACTCGCTGGTGTGTACCTGTGACCTGCTGGCTGATGTTGCCCGCACCTGATTTTACAAAAAAAAAAAACCACAAGCACGTCTTGAAATCTTTTTGAGCGTCACTAAACGCAGCTCTGCTCATCTCAAAGCAAGACAGCGCGCAGCACACGGTTTCCTCCCTCGAGGGGTGAGGCACTGCCCGCCACAAGAATGTCCCACCCAGCCCCTTCAGGATGGCGAAAGGAAAAATTTGGCCTTCGCGCCCCTCCAGATCGCCCTCCGATTTCCCCCCTGCTGGAAGTTTTTTGCGAATGGATGTTGAGTGAGGATAGAATCGGCTTTGATTGTCCCATTGTTGAATAGACCCCCTAGGTTCAGCTGTGGCTCAGTGGGAAGCACCCTTGCCTCGGAGTCAGAAGGTCGTGGGTTCAAGTCCCCACTCCAGAGACTTGAGCGCAAAAATCTAGGCTGACACTCCGGTGCAGTGTTGAGGGAGTGCCGCATTGTCGGAGGTGCTGTCTTTTGGATGAGACGTCAAACCAAGGCCCTGTCTGCTCTCTGAGGTGGACATTAAAGATCCCATGGCACTATTTCGAAGAGGAGCAGGGAAGTTCTCCCCGGTATCCTGGCCAACATTTATACCTCAACCGACATCGCCAAAAACAGATTATCTGGTCATTATCACATTGCTGTCTGCGGGAGCTTGCTGTGCGCAAATTGGCTGCTGCGTTTCTTCCATTACGACAGTGCCTACACTTCAAAAAGAACTTAATTAACTGTAAAGCACTTTGGGACGTCCGGTGGTCGTGAAAGGCGCTGTATAAATACAAATCTTTTTTTTTTTTTTGCACGTGGTGAAGTGGCACCAGTACCCATGGGCAATGCGCCAGTAAGATACATTACCGTGTGAGGGGGGTGTGAGGGGGAACCTCTTGAAATGGACATGTAGCCTCAAAAGGCCTTTTTCTTTCTCGTTCGGCAGGCACAGCACGTTGGGCCATATAAATAATCATTTCACTGCAGCAATCTTGAACTGTGGAATGCTTCCCCACAACTGCCTATGGAGGCAGACATAATAACCTCCATTTAAAAGCGAATCGATGATGTTCTTGAAAAGTCAAATGAAATGGGATTTGAATAGGCAGTTAGCACTCGAAGCGCTAGCACAGGAATGATGGGCCGAATGGTCGTCTGTATTGTGATTTCCATGATTAAATGTGATCATCTGCTGTGTGCCTTTTTGGGAGGAAGACTTGAGCAGAGACAATATAAACCAAATGGTACAATTTCAAAGGGGACACCGGAACCTGAGGGATCTCATACACACAAATCTTTGAAGGTGGCAGGGTAAGTTGATCAAGCTGTTTATATAAAAAAAAATAAAGCACGTGGGATTTTTTTGCTTTATAACTAAGAGGCATAGAGTACAAAAGCAAGGAAATTATGCTGAACCTTTTTTAAATCACATGGTTTGGCCTCAGCTGGAGGATTGGGTGCAATTCTGGGTGCCACGCCAGGGCTGTCAAGGCACTTGGCTTCGGAGAGGGTGTAGAGGGGGTTGAAAAGAAAGACTTGCATTTATATAGCGCCTCTCAGGACATCCCAGAGCGCTTTATTTTAACAGAATTGTACCAGGGATGATGGACTTCAGTTATGTGGAGAGACTAGAGAAGCTGGGGTGGTTCTGCTTTAGAGCAGAGATGGTTCCAAATTATAAGGGGTTTTGATAGAGTAAATAAGGAGAAACTGTTTCCACTGGCAGGAGGCTCGGTAACCAGATGACACAGATTTAAAATAATTGGCAAAAATCAAGAGGGGGAGAGATGAAAAGTTTATTTACACAGCGAGTTATCTTGAATACACTGCCTGAAAGGGTGGTGGAAGCAGACTCGATAGTAATTTTCAAAAGGAAATTGGATATATACTTAGAAAAGGAAACTGTAAAAGCTTCTCTAGGTATATAAAAAGGAAAAGATTAGCGAAAGTAAATGAGGATCACTTACAGGCTGAGACGGGAGAAATTATAATGGGGAATAAGGAAATGGCTGAGAAATTAAACAAATACTTTGTGTCTGTCTTCACGGAACAAGACGCAAAAAATCTCCTGGAACTAGTGGAGAACCAAGGTTCTAGCGAGAATGAGGAACTGAAAGATATTGGTATTAGTAAAAAAAAAAAATAGCATTGGAGAAATTAATGGGACTGAAATCCAATAAATCTCCTGGACCTGATGGCCTACATCCTAGGGTTTTGAAAGAGGTGGCTATAGAGATAGTGGATGCATTGGTTGTCATCTTCCAAAATTCCATAGATTCTAGAACGGTTCCCACAGATTGGAAGGTAGCAAATGTAACCCCTCTATTTAAGAAAGGAGGGAGAGAGAAAACGGGGAACTACAGACCAGTTAGCCTGAAATCAGTAGTAGGGAAAATGCTAGAATCTATTATTAAGGATGTGGTAACAGGGCACTTAGAAAAAAATAATGGGATTGGGCAGAGTGAACACAGATTTATGAAAGGGAAATCATGTTTGACAAATCTGTTAGAGTTTTTTGAGGTTGTAACTAGCAGAATAGATAAGGGGGTGTGTATTTGGATTTTCAGAGGCATTCTATAAGGTGCCACACAAGAGGTTATTAAACAAAATTAAGGCTCATGGGATTGGGGGTAATACACTAGCATGGATTGAGGATTGGTTAACGGACAGAAAACAGAGAGTAGGAATAAACGGGTCATTTTCGGGTTGGCAGGCTGTACCTAGTGAGGTACCGCAAGGATCAGTGCTTGGGCCTCAGCTATTCACAATCCATATCAATGATTTGGATGAGGGGACCAAATGTAATATATCCAAGTTTGCTGATGATACAAAGCTGGGTGGGAATGTAAGTTGTGAGGAGGATACAAGGAGGCTTCGAGGGGAATATAGACAGGCTAAGTGAGTGGGCAAGAACATGGCAAATAGAATATAATGTGGAGAAATGTGAAGTTATCCACTTTGGTAGGAAAAATAGAAAAGCAGAGTATTTTTTAAATGGTGAGAGATTGGGAAATGTTGGTGTTCAGAGGGACCTGGGTGTCCTTGTACACGAATCACTGAAAGTTAACATGCAGGTACAGCAAGCAATTAGGAAAGCAAATGGTATGTTGGCCTTTATTACAAGAGGATTTGAGTGTAAGAGTAAAGATGTCTTACTGCAATTATATAGGACCCTGGTGAGACCACACCTGGAGTATTGTGTACAGTTTTGGTCGTCTTGCCTAAGGAAGGATATACTTGCCATAGAGGGAGTGCAACAAAGGTTCACCAGACTGATTCCTGGGATGGGGGGATTGTCCTATGAGGAGAGATTGAGTAGACTAGGCCTATATTCTCTGGAGTTTAGAAGAACGAGAGGTGATCTCATTGAAACATACAAAATTCTTACAAGGCTCGACAGGGTAGATGCAGGGAGGATGTTTCCCCTGGCTGGGGAGTCTAGAACACGGGGTCACAGTCTCGGAATAAGGGGTCGGCCATTTAGGACTGAGATGAGGAGAAATTTCTTCACTCAGAGGGCGGTGAATCTTTGGAATTCTGTGCCCCAGAGGGCTGTGGAGGCTCAGTCGTTGAGTATATTCAAGACGGAGACTGAAAGATTTTGGATATTAAGGGAATCGAGGGATATGGAGATAGTGGAGGGAGAAGATCAGCCATGATCATTTTGGATGGCGGAGCAGGCTCGAGGGGCCGAATGAAAACTTAACTCGAGATCAGGCTGAATTAGTGCAGCTAAGTAAGATGATGCAGCTGTTTTATATTTCGAATCCGATTTCATTTTAATCTGAGTGATCAGAACAAAGTGTTTTGCACTCAGTTATCCAAACACAGCTCCGATCCCAGGCAACATTAAATTATCAGCCCGTCAAATGTGCTGAATTCCTCCTTGCCGGGGGAAAGAAAGTGGCTTCAAATAGTTAATGTAGCCTGGGATAAAATGGCTGCGGTTGTGAGGAGGTGCTACACTGTTTGCAAGTCTACTCTTTTTTTGCACAGCACCTCGGATGTGTGTACCATTTGAGGTTTCAAAATACAGAAATTAATTTGACCTAGTTTCGTTGTGTACTTTCACAACCGTATCGCAGCAAGTTTGTGTCACAAATCATGATGTTATCTCCCCTCCTCCCTGTTCCACCTCTACTTCTCCCAATGCCATCCATGCATTCTATCTCCTCCCTATACAGGCATTCCACTGCCTGCTGTTTTAACCCCCTGTACCGCCCACTATATTGGCTCGATGCCAACTAAATGTCCGTGGCTCTGCCCTGAAGAAAGAACTTGTTTAGCATATTTCACATCTTCGGGACAACCCAAAGCTCTTTAGATGATGTAACTGGTAGAATAGATAAGGGAGAACCAGTAGATGTGGTGTATTTGGACTTTCAGAAGGCTTTCAATAAGATCCCGCATAATAGATTGGCGTGCAAAGTTAAAGCACATGGGATTGGGTGTAAGGTACTGACTTGGATAGAGAACTGGTTGGCAGACAGGAAGCAAAGAGTTGGAATAAACGGGTCTTTTTCCGAGCGGCAGGCAGTGACTAGTGGGGTACCGCAGGGATCGGTCCTAGGACCCCAGCTATTCACAATATATATTAATGATCTAGACGAGGGAACTAGATGTAATATCTCCAAGTTTGCAGACGACACAAAGCTGGGTGGGCGTGTGTGCTGTGAGGAGGATGCAGAGAAACTCAGTATGATTTGGACAGGTTGGGTGATTGGGCAGATGCATGGCAGATGCAGTATAATGTGGATAAATGCGAGGTTATCCACTTCGGTGGCAAAAACAGGAAGACAGATTATTATCTGAACGGCAGTAGATTGGGAAAAGGGGAAGTCCTTGTGCACCAGTCGCTGAAGGTAAGCATACAGGTGCAGCAAATGGTATGTTGCCCTTTATAGCAAGAGGATTCGAGTACAGGAGCAAGGATGACTTGCTGCAGTTGTACAGGGCCTTGGTGAGACCACACCTTGAGTATTGTGTGCAGTTTTGGTCACCTTATCTGAGGAAGGATGTTCTTGCCATGGCGGGAGTGCAGCGAAGATTCACCAGACTGATACCTGGGATGGCAGGAATGACGTATGAAGAGAGATTGGGTCGATTAGGCTTATATTCGCTGGAGTTTAGAAGAATGAGAGGGGATCTCATTGAAACTTATAAAATTCTAACAGGACTAGACCGACTAGATGCAGGAAGGATGTTCCCGATGGCGGGGGAGTCCAGAACCAGGGGTCACAGTCTAAGGATAAGGGGTCACCCATTTAGGACAGAGATGAGGAGGAATTTCTTCACCCAGAGAGTGGTGAACCTGTGGAATTCTCTACCACAAGGCAGTTGAAACCAACTTATTAAATATATTTAAGAAGGAGTTAGATATATTTCTTAAGGCTAAAGGGATATGGGGAGAAAGCAGGGACAGGGTACTGAATTTGGATGATCAGGCATGATCTCATTAAATGGCGGAGCAGGCTCGAGGGGCCGAATGGCCTACTCCTGCTCCTATCTTCTATGTTTCTATGGAGCAATGAAGTACTTTTTGAAGTGTAGTCACTGTTGTAATGTAGGAATTGCGGCAGCCAATTTGCACACGGCAAGCTCCCACAAACAGCAATGTGATGATGACCAGATAATATGTTTTGGTGGTTGAGGTTGACGGATAAAATATTGGCCAGAACACTCCTGCTCCACTTCAAATTAGTGCCATGGGTCCACCTGAGAGGGGCATAAGAAACAGGAGCAGGAATGGGCCACTTGGCCCCTCGAGCCTGCTCCGCCATTCAATAAAATCATGGCTGATCTCGGGCTCAAAGCCACTTCCCTGCCCGCTCCCCATAACCCTTCACTCCCTTATCTTGCAAAAATCTGTCTATCTCCACCTTAAATGTATTTAATGACCCAGCCTCCACAGCTCTCTGGGGCAGAGAATTCCACAGATTTACAACCCTCTGAGAGAAGAAATTCCTCCTCATCTCAGTTCTAAAAGGGTGACCCCTTATTCTGAAACTATGCCCCGAAGTTCTAGATTTCCCCACGAGGGGAAACATCCTCTCTGCATCTACCTTGTCGAGCCCCCTCAGCATCTTATATGTTTCGATAAGATCACCTCTCATTCTTCTAAATTCCAATGAGTATAGGCCCAGCCTGCTCAACCTTTCCTCATAAGTCAAACCCCCTCATCTCTGGAATTAACCTAGTGAATCGTCTCTGAACTGCCTCCAATGCAAGTATATCCTTCCTTCAATAAGGAGACCAAACTGTACGCAGTACTCATGGCGTGGTCTCACCAATACCCTGTACAGTTGTAGCAGGACTTCCCTGCTTTTATATTTCAACCCCCTTGCAATAAAAGCCAACACTCTATTTGCCTTTTTGATTAATTCCTGTACCTGCATGCTTACTTTTTGTGTTTCATGTACAAGGACCCCCAGGTCCCTCTGAACTGTAGCATTTTGTAATCTCTCTCCATTTAAATAATAATTTGCTTTTTTTTTTCCTGCCAAAGTGGATAACCTCGCACTTTCCCACATTATACTCCATCTGCCGAATGTTTGCCCACTCACTTAGCCTGTCTATATCCCTTTGCAGATTCTTTGAGTCCTCTGCACAACTTGCTTTCCCACCCGTCTTTGTGTCATCCGCAAACTTGGCTACATTACACTCGGTCCCTTCATCCAAGTCATTAATGTAGATTGTAAATAGTTGAGGCCCCAGCACCAATCCCTGTGGCACCCCACTAATTACCATTTGCCAACCGGAAAATGACCCATTTATCCCGATACTCTGCTTTCTGTTAGTTAGCAAATTCTCTATCCATGCTAATATATTGCCCCCAACTCCGTGAGCTCTTATCTTATGCAGTAACCTTTTATGTGGCACCTTAGCGAATGCCTTCTGGAAATCCAGATTCACCACATCCACTGGCTCACCTTTGTCCACCCTGCTCGTTACCTCCTCAAAGAACTCCAGCAAATTTGTCAAACATGATTTCCCTTTCATAAAACCATGCTGACTCTGCCTGACTGCATTTTCTAAATGCCCTGCTACCGGGGCAGACGGGGTTCTCTGTATTAACGTCTCACCTGAAAGCCGGCAGCCCTGACAGTGCAGCACCCCCCCCAGTCACTGCACTGGGAGTGTCAGCCTAGGATTTTGTGCTCCAGTCTCTGCAGTTGGGGGCTTGAACCCTCCACCTTCTGGCTCCGAAGCAAGAGCACTGCACTCTGCCCCGCGGTTGACAGCCACAAATACAAAAGCCGGACTGCGGTGCGAACAAGGTAGCTCAGTCGCCCCAGAAGTTTGAAACTGGCCTGCCTCACCTTCCTCATGTCCCCCAGTCAGCCGCCGCCCTGCCTACTGTTGCCGTATTCGCTTTTGGACACGAGATGATTGGGACATGCTGGATCTCAACAGGAGCGCATCTTGAACGCAGCACTGAGCATAATGATCGCCGTGAATAAAATTATATTATTTCAGTACCCCAACAACACAGTGGGTGACTCTTGTTTTACATATTTAATTTCCCAGGCATTTCAACTTTGCAGTGTCTGGGATCTTGCTGTGCTGCTGCATTCGCCTGCATCAATGAATCTTTGGCATTCTCTACCCCAAAGGGCTGGGGATGCTTAATCATTGAGTATATTCAAGGCTGAGATAGATAGATTTTTTTTTTGACTTTTAGAGGAATCAAGGGATATGGGGATCGGGAGGGAAAGTGAAGTTGAGGTCGAAGATCAGCCATGATCTTCGAGGAGCCGAATCACCACCTCCTGCTCCTAGTTCTTATGTTCGTATTGGCACTTTTCAAAAAATAATTCATGAAGCAATTATTTTGTTGGTTCTTGAGATGTAGACAACGACCACAAAGCAGCATTTGGTGCCCATCCTAATTGCCCCAAGAGCATTGAGTCAACCGCATAGTAGAATCACATGAAGGCCAGGCTGCGGTGGCATGCTCCTTTTCCTTGAAGTGCATCAGCGAGCCAGTTTGGCTTTAGAGCAGCTTTTAATTTTTGTTCCGACGCCAGGCCACAAGTTTACCAGATTTATTGGATTCAGTTTTTACAACTTGCCGCAGTTGGATTAGTCCAGTGCCATAACCACTAGGCTATGGCACATGCACACGCCTCGAGGGCCGTGCGAGAGCCAGTTCTTCTTTCTATTTTGCCTTGAGAAAAGTGCGACAGGATCACACACTGGGGAGAGGAAGTCTTACCGGCGTAACAACATGCAGTGCGGTGCCATCATCCCACATGATTGCAGTGTGAAAAGGGGAAGAGTGTGATGGTTGCACTCATATCGAGAAGAAGAACGGTTGTTGTGAGATGTATTTTTTTATAATGAATCTGGGAGGGGCAGATCAGTTTAAATTTAATGTTTAACTTCAGGAACTGCCGGAGAGCCTGGCGTGTGTGGTTCATGAGTTTACGATTTTTTTGCGAGCCTTTTCTGATCTGCCGCTTTAGCCTGAAAACTATTTGAACAAGATTGTGCGGATCTGTGATTAGCGGTTTGTGGGTTTTAATGAACAAGGTCTGCTTAGTTTCCTTGGCATGGGCAAATTGAATCATCCTAGCAAAGGGACTGATTAACTATGCTGTTCTGCATCATGATCTGATTGCTGATCAAAATATTACTGCTGGTTCTGACCTGCCAAGAAAGCTTCAATTAAGGTAGGTTACCCTATCAACAATTCAGTACAGACCAATTTGTGGTGGTTCATTAAAAGTTTATTTTAATAATCTAATTTGGTGAATTCGGTAAAACCATTTTACAGAATCTTTAGCAACCACAGAGTTTAGCCCAGTCTGAGGAAAACTTGCATTTATACATGCCTTTCATGTCCTCTGGATGTCCCAAAGTGCTGCACAGACATTTAATTTTTTTCGAAGTGTGGTCACTGCTGTCGTGTAGGCACGCGCAGCGGCCAATTTGCACACGGCAAGATCCTATAAACAGCAAGGCAGCAAGGATGGTGTTGCTCGTACGGACATTGATGTCTTGCACGCAGCAGATTAAAATAGCTTCCATTACAGGACGTCATTGTCACTTTGCCACTGTGTCATTGAAGTGTCCCTATTGAAAAGCAGCAGGCTGCCTCTTCAGTAAACTCAAGCCACCTCCTCCCATAGCCATTCATATTGTCCCAGCTTAAATCCTCCACATTTCAGTATGAAATGTTGGGGGGGGGAAATTCTCCATTTCAGAAACCATCCATGTAAAATCTCATAGTTACTTTTAAATATATGAAACAAATAATTTCATAAACTGATTTTTTAAAAGTATTTGCGTAGCACGCCACACTCCCAGAAGAAAGTTTTAATTGCTCTACTGAGCAGAGGATAGAAATGGAGAGGGGGTAGAGAAATGCGTGATGAAAGAGAAAGGCGGTGAGGTGGCAAGTGTTCAGGAAGGGAGATTTAGAAGACAAGGGCATAGTGGCTGGAAGAGAGACGGCCGATCCTGCCTGACTAGTGTGAGTGGCCCAAGACCGCACAAAATGGAGGAGAAGCATCCGGGAAGGTGTCGAACACCTGGAGTCTCTTCGCCGGGAGCAAGCGGAAGCCAAGCGCAAGGAGCGCACGTCAACCCAAGCACCCCACCCACCCGCCCCTTCAACCACCGTCTGCCCCACCTGTGACAGAAACTGTAGGTCCCGCATTGGACTCATCAGTCACCCTGCAAACTCATTTTTAGCGCAGAAGCAAGTCATCCTCGGTTCCGAGGGACTGCCCAAGAAGAAGTTTGAGTGACTATTTTCGAAGAGGTGACCTGTCCAGTACGCTGCGGTAAACCCTTGCGATGCCTGTAGACTTCCAGAAAGCCTTTGATAAAGTTCCTCACGAGAGGCTGCTGGCAATTCAAAGTCAAGCCTGGAATTGGATAAGAAATGGTCTGAAAGAAAGGAAGCACTTGTTAAGGGAGCGATGTCCGGTTTGGCAGGGGGAAGAAAGACTTGCATTTTTATCGCACCTTTCATGACCAATTAAGTATTTTGAAACTGTTGCAATGTGGGAAACGCGGCAGCCAAAAAAAAAATTGCACACAACAAACTCACTAACAGCAACGTGTTAATGACCAGAGGATCTGTTTTCGTTTAGTGATTTTAGTTGAGGGATGAATATTGACCAGGCCACCAGGGAGAACTCCCCCTGCCGTTCTTTGAATAAGTGCCATAGGGTTTTTTTTACATCCACCCGAGAGGGCAGACTGGTGTCTCTGTGTAACATCTCGTCCAAAAGACGGCACCTCGGACAATTCAGCACTGCAGCCTAGATTTCTGTGCTCAAGTCCCTGGAGTGGGGACTTGAACCCACAACCTTCTGACTCCGAGGCGAGAGGGTGCTACCCACTGAGCCACGGTTGACCCCAAAAAAGGAGTCCAGTGCCTCGGGACACAGCGCTGGGATACCTGCTGTCTCTAATTTACATCATCGACTTGGATTCAAACTCATTGCAAGGTCGTCGTCGTATGTGTCTTCACACTGTTCCCTTTGGGGAACTGTATGAAGTGGTGGAAGGATTTCTGGCCGCGATTAATGCTCCTTCCGTGACCGTAACCATCTTCGTACCAGCCATTAGGGTGGTTAGTCCTATGGCGGGAGGGTTTTACGGGCTCCCACAACCCATACGAGGGGGGGCGCCACCCACACCCACGGATGCAAGTATCCCGCTGGATGTCAACCCAGAATTTGGAGCCGGGGCTCCGACTTCACTTGCCGGGACTGTCTGGAGTGGGGTTCGAAACCCTACGCCTTCTGGCCCAGCGGCGGGGATGCTACCGCTATGCCAAAGGCCCACTCCCATTGCAAGGTAATCAAGTTTGAAAAAGATTCCAAACCTTGGGAGATGAGCAAGGAGCAGCCAGTGTCTTGCAAAAGGATTTAAATAAGATATGTAATTGGGCAGGACAGTGGCAACAAGAAGTTAAATGCAGATATGTAAATGACTGCATATATTAGAACAAAAGGTGAGCATAGCCGTTGCTAATGTTGAGGTTAAAAAAGGTGTTCATAGACTCAGCACTTTGCATATCAAGACACTGGCGCAGCAATTAACAAAGCTGAACTGTGTTGCCTGTTTTCAGTGGAGTACACGTCCGAGAAGGTTGCACTAAAGCTGAATAGTGCTCTGGTCACCCAAGACCAAAGGTGGGCCATTGAAGCCCAGGAGAGAAGAGCCAAGCAACCGATCCCAGCACCTGAGGAACGAGCCATGAGAATAATAGACTAAAGAGACGGGGGCCTCGTAAGAAGACAAACTGGAGGGGATGTTATCCTGAGTCTGGGTGGTCCAACAGACGTTTTGAGGAAAGTACCTCAGGAAAAGCTGCTGCTTAAGCTCAAAACAGTGGGAAGGCAAGGTAAAACCGGGAAGCGAATAATAAACCAACTGACTAGAAAGTTGCGGGTACTTGTTAGGGGAATGATGAAAGGAAAGAAAACGAACGACTTGCATTTCTATAGCGCCTTTCACGACCACCGGACGTCCCAAAGCGCTTTACGAAGTGCAGTCACTGCTGTAATGTAGAAAACGCGGCAGCTAATTTGCGCACAGCAAGGTCCCACTAACAGCATTGTGATAATGACCAGAGAATCTGTTTTTTAGTGATGCTGATTGAGGGATAAATATTGGTCCCAGGACACCGGGGAGAACTCTCCCTGCCCTTGGAAATAGTGCCCTGGGATCTTTTACATCCCCCTGAGATGGGGCCTCGGTTTAACTTCTCATCCGAAAGACGGCACTTCCGACAGTGCAGTGCTCCCTCGGTACTACACTGGGAGTGTCAGCCTGGATTTATGTGCTCAATTTTCTGGAGTGGGACTTGAACCCACGACCTTCTGACTCAGGCGAGAGTGCTACACCACTGACCACAGCTGACGCTATATTATGAGCTAACACAAAGTTGGGAGCCAGTATGCAAGATGTTAACTATCTAGAAAAGGTAAACCCAGAGCATTATTTCAGAGTGAACCCATGGCAAAAGGGACACTGGTTAAAACTGACGAGGGCTAAATTTAGAACTGACATCAGAGAATAATAGACTTCCAGTAAGCTGAAAATCTTAAGTCGGCCAAGAGATGTTGGATGCCAGCTGTTGGTGGCTGTTCTTCAGCTGCCCTCTTGTGTTCCTGTAACAAAAACCAGCAAATGCTGGAAACACTCCGCAGGTCAGGCAGCATCTGTGGAAAGAGAAACCGAGTTAACGTTTCAGGTTGATGACCTGTTGGCAGAACTTCAGCATCCGCAGTATTTTCCTCCCCCCCCCCACCCCAACCGTTCTCCTGTGTTAGGGAAAACTGAAAATCAGCTGCTGATTTACTATTCCAGTAAACCCTGCTGGAAAATAAATGTGTGGGGATGTTGGGGTTGGGAGCAGTGATCAGACTCCACCTACTTTATGGAGTTAGATGAAGTAAGGTGGGAGGAGGAGGAGGAGGCGGCCCGTGTGGAGCTTAATACACCCGGCGCTGAGCTGTTGGGCCGAATGACCTGTAGCTGCGCTGTCAAATTCTATGTAATTCTGAGATGGGTGATGGGGAGAACTGTGCAGCTTGCTGTTTGGATGAATGGGTCACTACCTCCTTCTGTATTCATCTCATGAAGGCAGATTATTATCTGAATGGCAATAGATTGGGAGAAGGGGAAGTGCAACGAGACCTGGGTGTCCTTGTGCACCAGTCGCTGAAGGTAAGCATGCAGGTGCAGCAGGCGGTTAAGAAGACAAATGGCATGTTGGCCTTCGTAGCGAGAGGGTTCGAGTACAGGAGCAAGGATGTCTTGCTGCAGTTGTACAGGGCCTTGGTGAGACCACACCTTGAGTATTGTGTGCAGTTTTGGTCGCCTTATCTGAGGAAGGATGTTCTTGCCATGGAGGGAGTGCAGCGAAGATTCACCAGATTGATACCTGGGATGGCAGGAATGATGTATGAGGAGAGATTGGGTCGATTGGGCTTATACTCGCTGGAGTTTAGAAGAACGAGAGGGGATCTCATTGAAACTTATAAAATTCTGACAGGACTAGACAGACTAGATGCAGGAGGGATGTTCCCGATGGTCGGGGAGTCCAGAACCAGGGGTCACAGTCTAAGGATAAGGGGTAAGCCATTTAGGACAGAGATGAGGAGGAATTTCTTCACCCAGAGAGTGGTGAACCTGTGGAATTCTCTACCACAGAAGGCAGTGGAGGCCAATTTGTTAAATATATTCAAGAAGGAAGTTTGATAATACTTAAGGCTAAAGGGATATGGGGAGAAGGCAGGGACAGGGTACTGAATTTGGATGATAAGCCATGATCTCATTGGTGGAGCAGGCTCGAGGGGCTGAATGGCCTACTCCTGCTCCTATCTTCAATGTTTCTATGATCATCTTGTGAGGAGTAAATTGGTGTCCGAGGACTGCAGCATGCACGTGAGCCTCTGGCTGGAGGAAACCGCTTGAGGTGCCGCATTAGCTCTGGTAACTCTTGTCATCTTCTCATCCCCCCCCCCTTTCATCTCACACAGTTGCATTGAAGGACAACAGCTGGGCCATGCAGAATGATCTAGGCAAGCATGCTACCCGGCAATTTGTTGACTTCAATCTGAGGGATTTTCCGCTCCGAAGGTGCACAGTATTTCCTTCCAGGAGGAAAATTTCTCTTGCTCCAGGGACAGATCATGTTTCTCACCTTTTATTCTTTGATACTAAAAATACTAAGATTCCTGTTGAGTATAAGTGCTCTCGGGGGGGGGGGGGGGTTTCCATCTGTAGTGATCATGAAGCTTTTATCCTGTAACTTGCCCATTAATTACAACCGGTGGCCTTCAAGTTGGATAAAAGCAAGGTCCCCCCCCCCCCCCCACCACCCAAAAACTAGGTAGGTGAACACCCATGCCTCTGGAAGTCAACACCTTGCCATTCCCTATTGGTAATTTACTTTGATATTGCCGGCATTCATTCAATATTTCCTCTATCAACAGCCCCCTGCAATATAAAAGATGCAAACTCCATTCCTCTGGCATCCAGAACTCAGACTCTTTGAGACTCCAAAGAAAAAAGAAAAGAAAGACTTGCATTTCTATAGCGCTTTTCATGACCACCGGACGTCCCAAAGCGCTTTACAGCCAATGAAGTACTTTTTGTTTTTGAAGTGTAGTCACTGTTGTAATGTAGGAAATGCGGCAGCCAATTTGTGCACTGCAAGCTCCCACAAACAGCAATGTGGTAATGTCCAGATAATCTGTTTTTAGTTACATTGATTGAGGGATAAATATTGGCCAGGACACCAGGGAGAACTCCCCTGCTCTTCTTCAAAATAGTGCCATGGGATCTTTTACGTCCACCTGAGAGAGCAGACGGGGGCCTCAGTTTAACGTCTCATCCAAAAGACGGCTCCTCCGACAGTGCAGCACTCCCTCAGCACTGCACTGGGAGTGTCGGCCTAAATTTTTTTCCCCCAAGTCTCCGGAGTGGGACTTGAACCCACAACCTTCTGACTCGGGCGAGAGTGCGACCCACTGCGCCACGGCTGACACAAGAGTGTTGTTATCATAGCCAACACAGTGCATTAGGGTGGCGGGGAGGAGGGACCTTCCTCAATGGGCCTCAAACAGGTCCAATACAGACTGGTGGCAAAACTGCAAGGAAAGAATGTAGAGAGAAAACTGGTCTCCCAGCCTCACCGCTGGCAAAACCGCACACGGGAAGCTTTGGAAACCATGTAGGTGTGGGTAATCATGCAAGACTTTCACAATTTCCAAAATGTCTGCGCCATTTTTCTTGTCATTAGGCTGAGGAGTGACCAGAGGAAAAAGCAAAAACACTGCGGATGCTGGAAATTTGAAAGCAATGCTGGAAACACTCAGCAGATCAGGCAGCCTCCGGGGAGAGAGCAAGAGAGCTAACGTTTCGGGTCGATGACCTTTCATCGGTACAGAAACAAAATCCTCCCTCCCAGATGCTTGCACATTACTCCCACATAGCTTTCTGCGTTCCCTAAAACCAGCACTAAAGTAAAGAATTTGTTGAATATCCATCGTTATAAATCATGAATCTCATCTTATTTCAGTTGCATGTCTTTGTCCTAGGGCCGAATTGTATGCTTCGCACGGTAGCGAGCAATTATGCAATGGTATTCCATGCAGAATGGGGGCCAGCCTGCCATACATTTCGCACCAACCCATATTCAAAACCTGCTGAATACCAGTCCAGCTGGTTCGACGAGAAGCCCCAATTGAGCCACGACCAGAGAGCAAAACCAGTTACAGTACTGTCTGAAGCGGTCGCTGGACCTCTCGCTGCTAGGATGGGCGTCGCAGTAGAGGCGATGTATCTCCAGTCTGAGATTCCTGCCCCGCTGGGTGAAGCTGTTCAGTTCTAGTTTGGTTTTTAACTCTTCTTGCAGTCGCTTATTAGCATTGGAGAATCTAATCACTGGCATGTTGCCTCACTTTGCGTGAGTGAATGGTCTTTTAAAAGATGGTATATTTTCTTTCTCTCTGCTGCTGTCAGGTGTACGTCTATGAGAGTGAACATTTAGATGGTTAAACTAGGGGATGGTCTAATACGCAGGTCACTGCACCGAATGGTATTGTAGCTCACCCTGGTAAGTGCACTTGCCTGTGACTGTCTCCTTCCCACTCCTCACCCCGCCCTCTCCCCCCCCCCCCCCCACAACAACAACAATCATTTTGAACTCTTTGTTTTCTCTACCAAAAACAGATTCACCGATATGTTCATCTCCTTTACTGTTTGCGCAACCTTGCTGTGTGCAAAGAGGCAGCTGCATTTGCCAACGCAATAACAAGTGACCACGCTTCAAAAATAACTTGTTGGTTGTGGAGCATGAGGATGTGGAAGGCACTATATAAATGCAGGTTCTTTTCTCCAGTGGCACCACTTTTTTTTCTCTCTTTTTCTCTCTCTCTTTCTTTCTCTCTCTTTCTTTCTCTTTCTTTCTCTTTCTTTCTTTCTTTCTTTCTTTCTTTCTTTCTTTCTTTCTTTCTTTCTTTCTTTCTTTCTTTCTTTCTTTCTTTCTTTCTCTCTTTCTCTCTTTCTCTCCCTCTCTCTCTCTTCTCTCCTGTCTCTCTTTCTCTCTCTTTCTCTCTCTCTCTCTCTCTCTCCTTTCTCTCTCTCTCCTTTCTCTCTCTCTCTCCTTTCTCTCTCTCTCCTTTCTCTCTCTCTCCTTTCTCTCTCTCCTCTCTCTTTCTCTCCTCTCTCCTCTCTCCTCTCTCTTTCTCTCTCTCTCCTTTCTCTCTCTCTCTCTCTCTCTCTCTCTCTCTCATTCGTTCCCGGTCGCTAGGTGTTCCCAGTGATGGCAGCCTGTTTTCCAGCTTGTCTGTGCAGCTTCTAGTGACTGATTGATTGGGAGGGAGGTGTTCGGGAGTATTTTGGGTGGAATGTACAGAGGCGAGTTTTCTGGCACATGGGTTAGCCTGCTCATGAGTATCTTTTTGATATTTTGTTCCTGGCCCTCCATTATTTCTTCTTCAATTTTTCTGCCCCACCCTATTTTTTTCCCCCTCGGGCTCCTTCATGTCAAGTCTCAATTCCGTGCCAGTTGTTGCGCTGGTCACCCGGGAAGATAGTAAAGAGAAGGTGTGGCAAAAGCAGACTCCGTGAAGTGTTTTTGTTCCAACAAGAGCCTGGGTGTGAAACATGAAGTCTACTTACTTTTCCCCAAAGCTACAAAACACCTTTTTAAAAAAAAAAAAAAAAAAAAAATTTAATTAAAAAAAATTCACCCAAGGCCCACCTAAAGCTGAGGTGGGCTTGATGGGACACGAGCCTAACTTCAAGCCAAAGTGTGCCGGGAAGACCAGTTAACGACAGCCATTGTCATTCTGTTGCCCACTGTTGGGCTGAAACTGGGTCGGCGGAACTCCCAGTCAAGCCAAGGTACAGTCCCAATGAATTCGGGGAACAACACCCTCCAGGCTACTTCGTGACGTGTGCTGTGCAGTCTTTTACTTGGGAATTTCCCAGCGTGTTGTCACTGAAAGGTAGTCCGTGACTTTTAACTTCTACGTGTCAGCTGTGGCTCAGTGGGCTGCACCCTCGCCTCTGATATCGGAAGGTTGTGGGTTCACAGTCCCACTCCAGAGACTTGAGCACATAAATCTAGGCTGACACCCCCAGTGCCGTGCCGAGGGAGTGCTGCACTGTTGGAGGTGCCGTCTTTCGGATGAGACGTTAAACTGAGGCCCCGTCTGCTCTCTCGGGTGGACGTGAAAGATCCCATGGCACTATATCGAAGAAGAGCAGGGAGTTAGCCCCAGTGTCCTGGCCCAATATTTATCCCTCAATCAACATCATTGAAAGAAACAGATTATCTGTTCTAACAGAAACAAATTCTAACAGGACTAGACAGACTAGATGCAGGAAGGATGTTCCCGATGGTGAGGGAGTCCAGAACCAGAGGTCACAGTCTAAGGATAAGGGGTAAGACATTTAGGACAGAGATGAGGAGGAATTTCTTCACCCAGAGAGTGGTGAACCTGTGGAATTCTCTACCACAGAAGGCAGTAGAGGCCAATTTGTTAAATATATTCAAGAAGGAGTTAGATATATTTCTTAAGGCTAAGGGGATCAAAGGATATGGGGAGAAGGCAGGGACAGAGTACTGAATTTGGATGATCAGCCATGATCTCATTAAATGGCGGATCAGGTTCGAGGGGCCGAATGGCCTACTCCTGCTCCTATCTTCTATGTTTCTATGTTATCGCATTGCTGTGTGTGGGATCTTGCTGTGCGCAGATTGGCTGCCAAGTTTCCTACTGTTCATAAAGTACTTCATTGGCTGTAAAGCGCTTTGGGATATCCTGAGGTTTTGAAAGGCGCTGGAGAAATGCAAGACTTGTTTTTCTCTTTTTTGCCGTGCTTTTTAAATCGGTAGCTCTACACAAGCACCGACCGAGTCCTCCCCGAAGCTACCCATTGCCAAGAACTCCTTTTTACTCCGTGTGTGTGTGTAATTATGCCAGGCATGACATTTTAGCTCGGTTATCAAGTGGAAATGTGAACTCTGTGCATCCTTGTTTAAACTGCAATTTACTTGTGTTCCCAAAAAAAACACAGGCTGGTGTGGAGCATAAACACCGGCGCGGACCCGTTGGGCCGACTGGCCTGTTTTTGTGCTGTAAATACTACGTACTTTGTAATAAATTCTTCTTTTATCGGAAATTCTGGAGAGGATGGTTTTATGTAAAATGATTGTTCCAGTTATTTCTCCCATTGCTGAGTTTGCAAAAAAAAACGGCGTCGTTCTACAACTTGGGCATTAAAAACAAAAATGCTAATTACAGTGGTTTCATTTTTGCTAGTGGCGAGAGAGAGACTTTACTATACACTTGAAAATGCCATTTGGCGACTCCTTTCATAACCTGCTGTTGGGAGCTAAACGGTTTTTTTTGGGGAGAGGGTGCGGGGTGCTGGTTTGAAGGTGACACATTAAGCAGAAGTGTAGCTAGAAAAAGACATTTTCTGCACCACCATTTCCTCTTCCTCCCCCCCCACCCCTCCTTCCATTTTCAAGGATTATTGCGGATTGATTAGTTCAAGGGGCGTGCACATTAATGTTACATAATCTCAATTAAATTTTGAGCACTGTGGGCAGAGCTAAACTCATTTCATAAGACAGGTGATTTCTATCTTGGTCAAGGATTGCTGATTTGTTTGAGAGCATGAGTTTTGTTGAAAGAAAGGAAGACTAGCATTTATGTAGCGCCTTTCATGACCACCGGACATCCCCAAGCGTTTTACAACCGATTAAGTACTTGTACTATAGTCACTGTTGTGATATGGGAAGCCTGGCAGCCAATTGGCGCACGGCAAGCTTTCACAAACAGCAATGTGATAATCACCAGATAATCAGCTTTAGATGTTGATTGAGGGATAAATATTGGCCAGAACACTGGGGATGGTGTGTGTTGGCTGGGTGTATGCACTAAGTCCAGCATCAGTGTTGTGTATGTACCTTTAAGGGAATAACTGGTCTTAGACTGCAGTACTGGCAGTGACCACCCCTGTATAAAAGGCCCTAGCAGGCTTCTGTAGTTTCAGTTTCAAGCTGCCTCTTGTTCAGTAAAGTACCTGTTAACTGTTCTCCCGAAGTCCGTGTATTATTGAGGCGCGGACTTTACAGTGGCGACGAGTAAGTTCGAACTCACCTGCAGTGTGGCATCATCTCACGGGGATCTCGCCTGAAAGGAAGGTCCTGGAAGGCCGTAGTCTGAGCAACGGGCGTCGACCGAGGGCAACCGCCCAAAGAATCCATCGGCGTTTGGAGAATTGCGGGAGAGACTGTGGTTCCAGCGAATCGTGCTGGTAGCAGGTAGCGCGCTGACCCTTCCGGACTGCGGCGGGCTCAAGCTTGATCGAGCGGCTCTACAAATCGGGCTGCGCAGCGTCGCCGGGAAAAGAAAACGAGAGAGAGGGTGGAGTGCACAGGGCGCGGTCGGTGCTCGAGAACAGGACAGCGGAGAGAAACTAAACGGGGGGGGGGGGAAGGAAAGCGAGACGCGCTGAAGCTGCGGGTCGTCGCCATTACCCCGTAGAATGCTAAGAGCAGCGTGGCAGTAAGGGGGAAGAAGCAAAAGCGCAGGAGGCGCCATTTTATCCCGTTGGGGAAGAAGCAAAAGCGCGGGAGGCGCCATTTTAAATCGCCCAAGATGCCGAAAAGTGGCAGTATCACTGCTTTCGACAACGAGGTAGAAGACTGGACCACGTATGTAGAAAGAATCGAAGTGTACTGCAAGGCAAATGAGGTGGCTGATGGAAAGAGGGCGTCGGTATTATTAAATCTGATGGGTGCGAATGCGTACGGCCTATTGCGGAATTTAATTACCCCAGCTAAACCAATGGAGAAAAGTTTTGAGGAGATTGTTCATATCTTACAGGAACACCTAAGCCCTACACCACTGCTGATAGCAGAAAGATTCAAGTTCCATAAAAGAAACCAGCACAAAGATGAGAGCAATGCTGACTATCTTACGGAACTACGCAAGTTATCGAAGCACTGCCAGTTCAGAGCAGGACTGGCAGACACCTTCCAGGATAAGTTTGTCTGCGGGCTCCAGAGTGAAGGAACCCAGAAACGACTACTTTCAAAAAAGGACCTGACGCTAGAACAGGCTTTCAGCGTGGCAGTATCCTACGAAGCAGCAGCACGGGGAGCTGCGGAAATACAACAGAAACCACAAGAATACAACGCTAACGAAATGGCGTATGGAGCCGAAAAGTGCTTTCGCTGCGGCAGAACAACCCATGAGCAGAAGGACTGCTGGATAAAAGACAAAATATGCAGGCAATGCGGGAAGATGGGACATATAGCAAGAGTCTGCAGGTCGGGAAAGAAGACCAACACGACAAGAACTACTAAGGAACAGTACAGGAAAGTAAAGAAACTGACAGATAGTAGTTCAGAAGATCAGGAGAGTGATAAGGACTCCGGGAGCAGGCGACTAAGTTGTTTAAAGTTACACAAAGTGATCGCAAAAGAAGATCACCGAACCATTTGGGTCACCCTCATGATAGCAGGGTCCCCAGTGAAGATGGAATTGGACACAGGATCAGCCCTAACTGTCATGAATCGACGAGACTATGAGCGGCTATTCTCACACATACCCTTAAAGGACACGTCCATTGTATTGAAGACATACACGGGGCAAAAGGTCTACCCCAGAGGAAAAATAAGGGTGCCAGTTGAATATAACGGAAAGGAAACACAGAAACTATACATGTATATACTACGAGATGGAGGACCACCATTATTGGGACGTGAATGGATCTGAAGACTACAATTGGATTGGCATTCCATTCTGGCACTAACTGTGACTGACAAAAAAGATGATGACGTCGCACCTGGACGTCTGTCACAAATTCTATCTGACGCGGAAGAGGTGTTCCAACAAGGACTTGGGACTCTAAAAGGAGTAAAGGCAACCATAAAGATTGAGGATAACGCAACCCCAAAATTTTTCAAGGCCAGACCGGTACCATACGCGATACGCCCAGCTGTGGAAGCTGAACTGGAGAGTCTGGAGCATTCGGGGGTGCTGTCTAAGGTGGACTGGAGCGAGTGGGCCACACCCATCGTTCCTGTAATGAAGAAAGCATTGAGCAGCACGCCTGGGGAGCCAAGGAAGGTTCGCATCTGTGGGGACTTCAAGGTGACTGTGAACCCAGTCCTGCACACAGTACAGTATCCGCTTCCGCGGATAGAAGATATTTTCGCCTCACTATCTGGAGGGAAACGTTTTACAAAGATTGACCTGGCTCAAGCATATCTACAAATGGAGGTGGAAGAAGCATCTAGGAAATACCTCACGATAAACACTCACAAAGGCCTTTACCAGTACAATCGACTGGTATTTGGGGTAGCATCGGCCCTGGCTATGTGGCAGAGGGCAATGGAACAAGTCCTGCAAGGGATCCCGGGGACCCAGTGTTATTTGGACGACATCCTGGTTACGGGCGAAAATGACAATGAACACCTTGCCAACCTGGAACAGGTGCTCACGAGATTGCAGGAATATGGGCTACGAGCCAACTGTCCCAAATGCGAGTTCTTCAGGAGACAAATCTCGTATTGTGGCCACATGATTGATGAGGAAGGGTTGCATAAGTCGCCGGACAAGATTGAGGCTGTAGTCAAGGCTCCAGCACCAGAAAATGTGTCGCAACTGAGGTCGTTTCTCGGGTTGGTGAACTACTACCATAAGTTCTTGCCGAATTTATCTACAATTCTGCACCCACTGAACGCCCTCCTTCAAACTGGTGTAACATGGAAATGGAGTGATGAGTGTAAGCGTGCCTTTCAGGAATGTAAATGCCAAATCACTTCAAAAGAAGTATTGGCCTACTACAACCCAACACTACCGATTCGGTTGGCATGTGATGCGTCACCTTATGGCATTGGAGCGGTGCTGTCACACACATTCCGTGACGGTTCAGAGAGGCCAATAGCCTTTGCATCGCGCTCGCTAACCTCAGCCGAGCGTAATTGCGCCCAGATTGACAGGGAGGCCCTCAGCCTGGTGTGGGGGGTGAAGAAGTTCAATCACTATCTGCACGGGCAGAAATTCACCCTATTGACTGATCATCAACCCCTGGTCTCAATTTTTAACCCAAAGAAGGGCGTTCCGGTGATGACGGCGCAACGGCTGCAAAGATGGTCACTTTTTTTCTAGGGGCACATCAGTGTGACATAGAGTACAAAGGTACGAAGCAACATGGAAACGCTGATGGGCTGTCGCGCCTACCGTTGCCTACGGCGGAAGAAGCACCTGCAGTGGACCCGGTGGAGATATTCCGTGCGACCATAGTCGACTGTTTGCCTGTTACCAGTGCAAGTATTGAGAAGGAAACCCGAAATGACCCGACACACTCTCGGGTCTATGAATTGACGGTGAAGGGATGGCCAGCATATGGCGACTCACTGTTGCCAGCATTCTCGCCAAGGAGGGAACAGCTGTCGGTGTGCCGGGGAACCTTGATGTGTGGATCCCGAGTGGTAATTCCACCCAAGTTGAGAGATAGAGTACTCAATGAGCTTCACGAGGGTCATCTGGGAGGGGTAAAAATGAAGAGCCTAGCCAGGGTGTTTGTGTGGTGGCCGGGAATCGATAAAGAAATCGAGGATATGACCAAGAGATGCACAGGATGCCAGAAGGTCCAAAACGCTCCACCACAGGCCCCGCTACATCCATGGGAGTGGCCCTCATCTCCATGGCAACGGGTACGCATTGATTTCGCTGGTCCATTTATGGACTCAATGTTTCTAATCGCTGTAGACGCCCATTCGAAATGGCCAGAGGTCATTAAAATGTCCTCCACCACCACGGAGAAAACTATTGCAGTCCTAAGGACCATCTTCGCCAGGAATGGGTTGCCAGAACAGATCTGTTCCGACAATGGCCCACAGTTTGTGTCTGAGGATTTCCGGAGGTTCCTGAAGAATAATGGGGTGAAACATTACACATCTGCCCCATATCATCCAGCCACAAATGGATTGGCTGAGAGGTTTGTTCAGACCTTTAAAAAGGCCATAAAGGCAATGTATAATGACGACATACCACTGCAACGCAAGGTGGATAACTTCCTGTTTGCTTACCAGAATGCGACACATGCAGTAACCAACCAAACTCCAGCCGTACTGTTTTTCAACCGGAGACTAAGATGGCGCTTGGATTTGCTCAAACCAAACATAAGACGAGATGTTGAGGATAAACAGTTCCAGCACATAAATGAGAAGCCAACCAGGAGCTTCAAGATAGGGCAACCAGTCTTGGCCCGCGACTACCGAACAGAAAAATGGCAGCCAGGCACGATATGCACACAGCAGGGACCACGAATGTACACAGTGGACGTTGGAGAGAGCATCGTGAGACGCCATGCTGACCAGATTCTAGAGTCACAGGAACAAGCCAAACCTGTACCACAAGCATGGGCACCTGGTAATGAGCCCGAAGTACAGATTGCATCTACCTCCGATGCAGGGGTATTGGAAGCTGACGAACCAACCAATGACAATGAGCCAGAATTGACTCCACCGCCAGAACAGGATACTCGAGAAAGGCGCTATCCAGTCCGGATCAGGAAGCCTCCCCAAAGACTGAACTTATAAATGACTATTTCAGTTGATGTATATATTACTGAGAAAATTGTAGTTGTAATTAGTTATTATTTAGTTGTTAAATGAATGTTATGTACTGTTTATCTAAAAGGGGAGGAATTGTTGTGTATGTACCTTTAAGGGAATAACTGGTCTTAGACTGCAGTACCGGCAGTGACCACCCCTGTATAAAAGGCCCTAGCAGGCTTCTGTAGTTTCAGTTTCAAGCTGCCTCTTGTTCAGTAAAGTACCTGTTAACTGTTCTCCCGAAGTCCGTGTATTATTGAGGCGCGGACTTTACAATCAGTGTGATGACCCAGGGTGACCAGGTCTTGCCAAGAGGGGTGATCTGGCCAAAGTCAAATGGAGCAGGTCAGTAGTTAGTACACAGGGAAGCCATTCGGGCCATCGTGTCTGTGCTGGCTCTTTGCTAGAGCAATCCAAAACTCATCCCACTGCCCCGCGCTCGCTCCATCTTCCTCTAATTCAGATGTTTATCCACAGGGAATGGTTGGGGGTAGAGACCATGGCACCAATTAAGGGAAAAATTCAATAAATATTTGAAGTAGAGGAAGATACGGGGTACGAGGAGGGCTTTGGTAGGGATCAAGGGATATGGGGCGGAAGCAGGGACAGGGTACTGAATTTGGATGATCAGCCGTGATCTCATTGAATGGCGGAACAGGCTTGAGGGGCCGAATGGCCTACTCCTGCTCCTATCTTCTATGTTTCTATGTTTGGATTGCTCTGGAAAGCAGTCAGATGGGCTGAATGACCTCCTTCTGTGCTGTAAACATGTTTGGTGCTAACTTCCCTTGAAAGATGCTATGATCTCTGCCTCAATCACTCCTTGAGGCAAAGCATTTCATGCTCCATCTCTTGATGGCAACTGGAGGTAATAGTCTTTCCCAATTCATCCTGTCAAAGCTCCTCTGTAATATGAAACAAAACCGCTATTAAATCTCCTCTTCCATTCCACATTCTACCCTCCGTAAACTTGAGGTCATCCAAAACTCGGTTGTCTGTGTCCTAACTCGCACCAACTCCCGTTCACCCATCACCCCTGTGCTCGCTGACCTACATTGACTCCCGGTTAAGCAAAGCCTCGATTTCAAAATTCTCATCCTTGTTTTCAAATCCCTCCATGGCTTCGCCCCTCCCTATCCCTGTAATCTCCTTCAGCCCCATAACCCCCCCACCCCCCGAGATATCTGCGCTCCTCTAATTCTGCCCTCTTGAACATCCCTGATTATAATCGCTCCACCATTGGTGGCCGTGCCTTCTGTTGCCTGGGCCCGAAGCACTGGAATCCCCTGCCTAAACCTCTCCGTCTCTCTTTCCTTCTTTAAGACGCTCCTTAAAACCTACCTCTTTGACCAAGCTTTTGGTCACCTGCCCTAATTTCTCCTTATGTGGATCGGTATAAAAAATTTTGTCTTCAAATACTCCTGTGAAGCGCCTTGAGATGTTTTACTACATTAAAGGCGCTATATAAATACAAGTTGTTGTTGATGATGAAAATAGTCCCTCTGCCCCAGCGTTCTCATCGCTACAGTTTCCCATTCCTGGCATTTTCATATAGAACCTATGCTGTACGTTCTCTGTGGCTTTACTGTCCTTTCTGTAATGGAGCACCCAAAACTGCTCACAGTGCTCCCTAGTTGTGGCCGAACCAATGGTTTGCATAAAAGTGCCAGTGCACCTGTGAATAGCTGTTGTCGTGCCACCTGGTTTGAGGTAGTGAAGTGCAATCTTATAAATAAAAGTGGCGTTTTAGTTTTCTTTCCTGATTCTACTAATTAATGCAGCACGAGCCACTCCAATGGACAGCAATAAGCGAGGCGCCCACTTTAGCCGGACAATCCGCTGGGAAACCAATGTTCTTGCAGCGCATTTCTATAGACGTAACGCACTGCGACAGTGATTTATTTTCACGCCACCCAAGTATAAAAAATCTTTTGGGCTGGTTAATTGTTGCCTTGTTCTGTAATATTTGTCTGCTGCGGCTCAGTGGGCAGCACACTCGCCTCTGAGTCAGAAGGTCGTGGGTTCAAGTCCCACCCCAGAGACTCGAGCACAAAAATCCAGGCTGAAACTCCAGTGCAGTACTGAGGGAGCGCTACACTGTCAGAGGTGCCGTCTTTTGGATGAGATGTTAAAACGAGGCCCCGTCTACTCTCTCAGGTGGACATAAAATATCCCATGGCACTATTTCGAAGAACAGCAAGATAGTTCTCCCTGGTGTCCCTCAATCAACTTCACTGGAACAGATTACCTGGTCATTATCACAATGCTGTTTTGTGGGAGCTTGCCGTGTGCAAATTGGCTGCTGTGTTTCCTCCATTACAACAGTGACTACACTTAAAAGTGCTTCATTGGCTGTAAAGCGCTTTGGGATGTCGGTGGTCGTGAAAGGCGCTATAGAAATGCAAGTCTTTCTTTCTTTAGAGGTGTGAAAAACCATGAATGGGCTACAGTAACTGCTTGATCTTCACCACTCTATTGGCACATGCTTGACCCTTTCATGTTGCTGGAGTTGTAAAGCTATTGGCCCAGAAATTCGGGTCGGGGGCTTCCCGCGGGTGCAAGCCCCCGACCTGCACTTATCTAGCGCGCCGGCTGTTGAGCTGTGGGCCTGCATGGGATTCCAATCCTGGGCCTGCTCCAGCTGCCAGCGCGCAGTGCTTGCGTATCCCAGGGGCGCAGTTAGTTCGAAGCGTCCCCTGGGATCACGTGGGCCATGGAGAGCCAATGGTAGCAGGGAATGCTTCATTCATAAATTTGACAAGAAAAGCTGTCAAACCTATAAATACTATAAGCCCCAAAACATCACTAAAACTTCAAATAAATTTTTTTAAAACATCGCATTTTTAAAATAACTATAAATTACATGAAATAACTATTTTAAACAATTTTTTCCAAAATTTAAATTAATTGCATTTTCTGACGGGGCTAAAAATAAACTTATCTTTCTTTAAAGTATTTAAAAATAATAAACCTGTGGAAAAAATGTTTTAATTTTAATTAATTCACCTTGCGCCTGCTTTTTAAAAGTGTTACTGCTGGAGACTTAGCCTCCCGGAGAAACCTGCAAAATAAAAAGTAAGTTCGATGCGCACGTGCTGCCTCTCCGGCGCACGCGTTCCACCTGTCAACCCCTTTCAGGGGAACGGAAGTTCCGGTTTCCCACGCATGCGCAGTGCATGCACGAAACCGGCACTTTCGTTGTGATAGAACGGATTCTTTTATCCTCAGTCTGGTTCAGCAATCACTGAGTCGAATACAACTGGAGAGTTCAAACGATTTATTATCCGCGGAGTCTTACTCCGATATATCAGCACCGACTCCTGCAAGAGTCTGACAAATCCAACAGAGTAAGCAATTGTTCATACAGCGTGCTACATTTTTATACCTGCATTGAGAAAGCATTAACACATCGTACATTCTGCACCAATCCTGAGCTGTGCACGTATACTTTTAATTTGATTTCCTGGCCTGGCAGTTCGAGCTGGGCAAGCCACATTTTACTGAATGGGTTACAGCTAAGTAAACATCATGGTAATGCGTTTGCGATCATGGTAATGCGTTTACGATCACCTATTGTCTATAACTTCTGCACGCTGCCCTACATTGTTCCTTATCAGCAAGGTGTACCATCGTGGGCGTCAGCCACATTAGCAGCTAAAGATCAGGTTAGCCTTTTTATTTTACTTCTTTGCTGCCTTTACAGTTTCTCGTTTCTTTTTCATTGACCTTGGTATTCTCAGTTGGGCCTACGGGTGAGTACCCAGCGCATCCTTACCAGTGGGGGCCTGAATTTCTGGGCCCATAGTTTAAACATTAACCATTACGCTGTTTTAAAAAAAACTTGCATTTATATAGCACTTTTTGCATCCACAGGATGTCTCAAAGCGCTTCACGACCAATCGATTAGTTTTGAAATGCAATTGCTGTTGGTTTTGTAGGCAAACGCAGCGGCCAATGTATGCACAGCAACATCCAGCAAACCGTAAGATGAACCTGCTTTTTTGGGTGGTCCTGGTTGAAGAATAAATGTTGGCCTGGGTACCAGAACTCTTTCCCCCCCACCCCCGTTAAGTGCAGTGGGATCTCTTGCATCCAGGACGAGCAAATGAAGGGCCCCTCCAACAATGCAGCACTTGCTCAGGTCTTGGAGTGGGTCTCGAACCCACAACCTTCTGGCTTTGATTTGGGTTTTGTACCCTGCATGGCTGGCATCCGGGCATTAGCGAATCAGGCAAGTGCACCTATGGTGGTTGCTGCCAGCTGCTTCGAGATTTCCTTCTTAAAATGTGTTCCTGGGATGCGGGCGACGCAGGCAAAGCAACAATTATTGCCCATCCCTTGTTATCCCGCGATGGTGGTGGTGGTCCTCCTTTTCCTGGAACCGCTGCAATCCTGGTGCTCCCACAATTTTGTTGGGTAGGGAATTCCAGAACTTCTGACCCAGCAACGATGAAGGACCAGCGATTGTATATCTCCAGTCAGGATGGTTTGTGGTTTGATGGGAAACTTGGAAGGTGATGGTGTTCCTACAGCGCTGCTGCTCTTATTCTTCTTGGTGGTAGAAGTCGCACGTGGAGAAGAGACGCTGTCGGAGTTGTAGTGTATGTACTTTGCAGAAGGAACTATATTCTGCAGCCCCTGTATACTGCTGTAGCAGTAGTGACCACCCCTGTATATAAGCCTGTGTAGTAACTTTTGCATAGTAGTTCCAGTTTGTCTCCACTCAGTAAAGACCTGTTATAACCAACTCCTGCAGTCCGTGTCTCAATTACACATGGACATAATAGGAGTAACCTTGGTGAATTGCTGCAGTGCACACTTACTGCAGCCACGGTGCAGTCCGGGTGGATATGGAGTCCAGTGGTGTGGTCATGCGACCTGCTCTGTCCTGGACGGTTTCGTGCTTCAGGCGTGTTGTAGCGGCCAAATCTATCCAGATGAGCGGTAAGCATTCCATCACACTCCTGACTTGAGCTTTGTAGATGGTGAAGAGGTGTTGAGGGGGGGTCAGAAGGTGAGCCAGTCATCGCAGAGTACGCAGCATCTGTCCCCTTCTTATAGCCGCAGTGTTGATGTGGCTGATCCAATTCAATTTCTGGTCAATGCTGAGCCCCAGGATGTGGATGTTGTTGTTGGTGTCTCGATGATGGTGACTCCATTGAAGGTCATGGAGAGGTGACTGGGCTTTCTCTTACTGTGATGGTCGGTTCTTGCCAAGTTAGGCTGTCATGGGCTGCTTCGTTATCGGAGAAGTTGTGAATGGAGCTGAGAAGTTTCAGCATCCAGCCCCACTCCTGACCTTATGGAGAGAAAGTCATTAAAGAAATCACTGGAGATGCTTGGGCCAAGGACTCCTCCCTGAGGAACTCCTGCAGTGATGTCTTAGGGCTGTGATGACTGGTCTCTGACAACCATCTTCCTCTGCATCAGGTATGACTTCCAGCCATTGGAGAATTCTCCCTTTTACCCACATTGAGTTTAGTTTTGCTGGGGCTCCTTGGCGCCATCCTTGTTTGAATGCTGTCTTGTTGTCGAGAGCGGCGACTCTCTCCTCTCTTCTGGCATTCGCCTCTTCGGTTCACGTCTCAACAATAGCCTTTAACGTAGTAAAACGACCCAAGGCTTTTAACAGGAGCTATTATCAAACGACATTTGACACCGTGCCACGTAAGGAGGTATTGGGACAGGTGGTCAAAGAGGCAGGTTTTAACGAGCATTTTAAAGGAGGAGAGAGAGGCGGAGAGATTTAAGGAGGGAATTCCAGAGCTTAGGGCCGAGGCACGGCCGCCAATGTTGGGTGTGAATAAAATCAGGGATGCTCGAGGCCAGAATTGGAGGAGCGCAGAGATCTCGGTGGATTGTAGGGCTGGAGGAGGTTACAGAGATAAAGGGGTGGGGGGGCGATGCCGTGGAGGGATTTGAAAACGAGGATGAACGGTTTCGGCAGCAAATTAATAGTAATGCTAGTCCACCAGCACTACTACTAATCTGCCCCTTTGACAGACCAGTCAATGTGACTGGCTGGATGGACTAGTGAATGGGTTTTGCAAAAAAATCTTCCACGTGTGCATGTGGAATAGCGAGTGTTTTATTTTTCCACTCTCTTTATTGCAGAGCAGTCACTTGTTTTCAAGTAACAACAGAAAGTGCTGGAAACACTCAGCAGGTCACAGCATCGAGGGAAGAGAAACAGCGTCAACGTTTCGGGTCAAACCCTTCGTCTTGATCCTGCCGTCTAGTGGTTTTGAGGCTTTAATTTCAAAGCTTTGACTTCATCACACCCAGATTAAAACTTTAAATGTCTCTCTTCAAAGTATTAATATACCAAACTTGCTGTTGGGCATTCTTTGGCCCGCACTCAAATGCATAATTACTGTCAGTTATAATTTCTTAATGATAACTACCACAGAAAAGCGATAGTAGGTTTTCTTAATTTAATAGCCTGACACAAGGGGGGGTTGAACATACCGCAGGCAAACTTAATAGCAAATAATCTGGCAGAGGAATTACCAGCTTCAAAAGGAGTGGAGAATGCATTTTAGCGGAGCGTGTAATCCATGTTGGTTTCTGCACATTAACATGTAACATTATTTTCACACAATACACAGTATTTACAGCACAGAAACAGGCCATTCGGCCCAATGGGTCCATTCCGGTGTTTATGCTCCACACCAGCCTGTGCTTTTTTGGGGGGGGGGGGGGGGGAAACGCAAGTAAATCGCAATTTAAACAAGGATGCACAGAGTTCCCATTTCCACTTGATAACCGAGCTAAAATGTAATGCCGGGCATAATTACACACACACAAGTAAAAAGGAGTTTTTAGCGATGGGTTGCTTCGGGGAGGACTCGATAGCTTGTGGAGAGCTACCGATTTTAAAAAAGCACGGCAAAAAAAAACTTGAGAAGTCGCACAACACCAGGTTATAGTCCAACAGCTTTATTTGAAATCACAAGGTTTCGGAGCACTGCTCCTTCGTCAGGTGAAGTGAAGAGAAGCATACAGACACAGCATATATAGTCAGAGAAAACTGCCAGATGATTACAGGTAATCTTTCTAACTGCCCTTTATCACACCTCGGCAGAGAGATAATCACAGCAATCAAAGGTGTGAATGGTGTCCAAACAGGTCAGTCAGGAAAACATTACATCAAAGAACAATGAGGTGGGGTCACAAGGGGTCAAATGTTGCAGATGCTGGGGTCTGTATGAAAAACAAAAAACAATTCAAAAAAAAAAAAAAAAAATTTTTTTTGCTGGAAATCACAGCAGGTCCGGCCACATCTGTGTAGAGAGAACTCTATGTATGTTTTTCATACAGATCCCAGCATCTGCAACATTTGACCCCTTGTGACCCCACCTCATTGTTCTTTGATGTAATGTTTTTCTGACTGACCTGTTTGGACACCATTCACACCGTTGATTGCTGTGATTATCTCTCTGCCGAGGTGTGATAAAGGGCAGTTAGAAAGATTACCTGTAATCATCTGGCAGTATTCTCTGACTATATATGCTGTGCTTATATGCATCTCTTCACTTCACCTGACGAAGGAGCAGCGCTCCGAAAGCTTGTGATTTCAAATAAAGCTGTTCGACTATAACCTGGTGTTGTGCGACTTCTCACATTTGTCCACCCCAGTCCAACACCGGCATCTCCACATCAAAAAAAAACTTGCGTTTCTACGGCACCTTTCACAACCTCAGGATGACCAAAAGTGCTTTACAGCCAATGAAGTACTTTTTGAAGTGTAGCCACCATTCCTTCAGTGCCCTTTTTAAAAATCGATGTGTTTCAGTATTATCAACCCTGACAACTGAGCGCATATTTGTCACCTTTTCTTTCCCCCCCCCCCCCCCCCATTCAGTACAGTACAAGTCACGGGATTACTGTGCAGATACAGCAGCAACGTGCATTTATATAGCACCAGTCACAAGGTGCTTCACAGTATCCTAGCGAGACCCTGGTTCCAAATGATTCGAGTATTGGAGACAATGATTTAACTTCGCACAAGCAAGACATTACAGTCCAGGAGCAGCAGTTTACAGAGACTAATTGAGACTTGTATTACTCCATTATCCTCTGGGGTGTGTGTGTGTGAAAAGGGTTACCCATTATACATTCGTAACTGTTGATCATTACAGACTTTTATATTTAATTCTTGCACACAATTTTAAATCCATTACCGATAAGATACTGATGATTATAAGATAGTAAAGTAAGTATTCTTAAAAAAAAAACAACAAATCCACGATCTTACAGTGGAGATGTGAATACTAACTTCATTACAATGTTGAAGTATTAAAAAGATTTGCATTGAAATGGAAGAAAAAGTGAAGCTGCGTAAGTGTGTGTACATTTGTATCTCTACGTTTTTAACAGGCGTGCACACGTGATAATATAAACGTGATAATATAACACGAGTTTTTATTTTTATGGTATCTTTTATATATATATACACTAGCAGGGGAGCCCGGCGTTGCCAGGGCAATTTTGGGCCGCGCGGTCTCTGTGCCCCTGTCTGTGCCCCCTCTCTGTCCCTCTAATGGTCTCCCTGTGCTGTTCTCTCCCTCCCTCCCCTCTCCCTGCCTAGCGCCTGAGGCCCAGTGCCGTTGTGATAGCGGCCGTGCGGGGCCTAGCGGCTGAGGCGCGGCCGGGCTGTCAGGCCGAGACGGACCCGAGCTGAGCTCCCCCGCGGATCGCGCGGCTGACGGGCGGCCGCTGCTGCTCCCCCGACCGCTGTGTGTGTCGGGCCGAGCGGTTGCGAGGCACGGCCCAAGTGAGCCCAACTTACCTGCCGCTCGGGAGCCGAAATGTGGGGGTTTGTTTTGGTGCTGCTGTCCCTGTGGGGATGGAAAAAATGGCAGCGAAGTTTAGGGAGACTGGAGGATTAGGACCCACCCGTGACGCACTGATTGGTCAACCATCAGGTGAGTGAACTGTAGGATTGGTCAATCATTACGTCACAGGATTGGTCAACCTTCACGTCACTCAATGCTAATGAGTGGATAATGAGTGGAATTTTGAAGGTTTTTTGTATACTGCCTGAACAATTTCAAAAAGTAAATATGCTTATGAGGTTTCGATAATCATAAGCTTTCTTTTGATATAACACATGTGTAGGTACGCTCTATGACTTTTGATTGTATAGCCGGACAGATAGAAAGACAGACAGAAAGACAGACAGACTTATATATATATATAAAATATTGTGTCTGTATGTGTGTATACACATAGATAATTTTATGTATGTGTATATATATATATATATCACACACACACTTATTCAGATGAAAGTATTCAGCTGTGCCTTGTTTGGTGAAACTTTGTAAGATCTGTGTTGAGGGATCGTTGGGCTGCTTTTGTATTCTTTGTAGGCGACCGAATGAGTTTTGACAAGAGTGCTCCCTGTCTCTCCCTGTCTAATCATGTGATTCGCTTGTTCTGCTTAAGACGTGAAAGCCTTTTGATTGATCAGCTTGTGCTGGCAGAGGGTCAATGGCAGGATCGTGCTTCAAGCCTCTTTGTGCATTTTAGTGTTCATTCGCAACATTAAGATGAGAGGAAGCTTTTTGAACATTTTGTTTTCCAGCTGTTCAGTTTAGAGAGTGTGTGTGTGTGTGTTCTTATGGAACTCAATTTTTTAAAATCTTTAGAAAATCCTATGCTTTCTGAATGACTTCCTAAATCCCTTTATAACACATCAGGGCTCCATATTTAAAAAAAAAAATACTTTTTAGACCTTCGCTAATCACGTTCTCCCCCTCAGGCGACACTTGTCATATTTAGGCTGACAAAATGTGTGGCAAGCTTTTTCTCTTTTTTATGTTTTTGGCATTTTTAATGCGTGCAGCAAACTGCGGTGCTGTGTTTGATGTCCCTCTTGTGAGGCAGGGTGAATACAAAGGTACGGGCAAGGGGGGGGTGCTGATGATGATGCCCAAAGGTTCATTGATTGCATCGGTGAAGAAACGTGAAGAGGGTGGTCACCAAGTGTAACCTTTTTTTTTGTCTCGCTGTGCCAAGGTAGCCGGTGAAATTACCGATTCTGAATGTTCTTAAACTCAGACGGGATACTCGGCACCAGTGTGCATGTTCAGCTGCGACTGAGCAAGCCCGACTCGGCAAAAAGCCTTGGTTGACACCATTAAAAGGGTGAAGAATAGATGACTTTGTTTTAGCTCCTCAATAATTACTGCAGTTTGAAAAGGTGTCTCGCAGGGTCTGTCCCCCGCCCCCCCACCAACCCCACAATCATCATCTGTTCAGGAAGAGGAAAATCAGCTGCTAACTACTATCCCAGTAAACTCTGCTGGAAAAATAAATATGAGAAGAAAGACTGAGTTGCATTTATAGAGCGCCTTTCACAACCACCAGACGTCCCCAAAGCACTTTACAGCCAATGAAGCACTTTTTGAAGTGTAGCCACTGTTGTATTGGGTGGGTGTTGGAGTGGGAGGGAATTTGATTAGTCTCGGCATACTCCGATATGTTGATGGGGGGGTGAGATGAAGTGAGGGTCGGAGGAGGCTCGTGTGGCGCACAAACACCGAGACGGACCAGTTGGGCCGAATAGGCCTGTTTGGGTGCTGCAACACTCTGTAATACCTCGAGCCCGAAGGTTGTGGATTGAGCTTGTGAATCCAGCTGGGATGGTGCTGAGGTGGTGCAGCATCGTTCGAGGTGCCAGCCTTCTGGTGAGAGATGGAATTGTAAGCCTGTTCTGGTGGTTCCGGTGGTGGGGGGAGCCATAAACCATCCTGACCTGAATCAGTCATTCATGAAAGAAAGACTTATGAAATAATACTGAGCGGCCTGCGGGTGGCGCTGTCCAGGGAGAGTATAAATACTCGGGCACGGGCCCAGCTTGCGCAGGACATTCTTAACAGGAACTAGTGAAGGACACAACTAGACCTCCCATGTTGTAAAACAGTTGATTAAAACTTTGTTTAACGCTTAGACCAAGTGCCTAGTAGTTTTCTTACGTCAGATCCCACGGCACTATCTTGGAAGAGCCAAGATTTCTGGTATGAAAGCAAAATACTGCGGCTGCTGAAAATCGGTTATGTGGAAGCGTTTGGCAAGTCAGGTAGCATCTCTCCACTGTCACAGCCTGACCTGCGGCGTATCTCCAGCATGTTCTGTTTTTTTTTCTATATTTCAATATTTCCGGTCTCCAGGCCAACTTTCTCTCTTTTCCCCCCCACCCCCCCGATCAATATCGCCACAAAAGGAAAAAAACAGGTTAATTGCTCAGTCAACTCATTCATTGTTGGTCGTGGGATCTTGCTCTGCACGGAATGGTTGCCACCTTTGCCTACGTGACAGTCACTGGACTTTAATTGCATGTGAAGCACTTTGAAACGTTCCAGAGGCGTGGAACGATGCTATGAAAATACGAGCCTTTTCACTGGCAGTGGAATATCAAATCAGATGAAACAAAAGATTTTTTTTTGATTTGTTAGACTTTGGTTCCTTGAAGCATTTTTATTTTGAGTAAATCGCAGCTCGTTTTTTGGTTATCTATTATGTGCGTGCCTGATCTTCTTGAGCAACATAAGGTTTGTAAGCTGAACTGTGCTTTCACCGGACTGATTTACAAGATAGAAAAAAATTTTTTACCACACAACATTCAAATATTTCACCTCAAACTATCACACTGGTTTCTCCCCTATGTGCAGCTTGTAGCTTTGGGCATTGATAAAAAGAAAGACTTGTATTCATTTATAAAGCACCTCGTCACCTCTCTCAGAAAGGTCTCTAAGCACTTCACTTAAAGAAGTGCCTTTCATGTCTGCAGGACTTGCGAAACTACTTCACAGTCCCTGATTTACTTTTGCAGCGTCATCGCTATTATGTAGGAAAGGCAGCAGCCAATTTGAACACTGCAAGGTCCCACAAACAGCAACAGAGTAAATGATCAGTTAATTTTGGTACAAAAACAAAATACTGCTGATGCTGGAAATCTGAAATAAAAACAGAAAATGCTGAGAATACTCAGCAGATCAGGCAGCATCTGTAGAGAGAGAAACCGAGTTAACGTTTCAGGGCGATGACCCTTCGTCAGAACTGGAAAAAGTTGGAGATGGAACAGGTGTAGGGGCAGGGAAAGGGGAGAGGGGTGGAAAGAACAAAAGGGAAGGTCTGTGATGGGATGGAAGGCAGGAGAGATTAAGAGACAAAAGGGATGATGGTGGAAGGCAAAAGGAGATGGTAATGGGACAAGTTCAGAAACAAAGGATGGGTCTAGATGAGGTGTAAATGGGAATGGCAGAATGATCAACAGCCGCCATGTGAGAGAGAAAAAAATGATAGGGGCCGAGGTTATGATCTGAAATTGTTGAACTCGATGTTGAGTCCAGAGGGCTGTAGAGAGCCTAATCGAAAGATGAGGTGCTGTTCCTCGAGCTCACTTATTTTGGTGTATTGGTCGAGGGATGGCTGCTGGCCCGGACACTGGGAGAACGTTCCCCTCCTCTTCGAAAAGTGCCGTGGGATTTTTTTAATTTACATCCATCTAATCGTGGGATCTCGGTTTGACATCTCATTCAAAACATGGCATCTTCAACAATGCAGCACTCCCTCAGTAATGACCACTGCAAATTTCACACACGCAGTGCCTTCAACATTAAAACCAAGTCCCAAAGCGCTTCACAAAAAAGGCGTAATCCGAAATAAATGGGCAGTGTGTGTAACAATACAGGGCGGGACGCGTAGCCATTGCTGGAGATGCTCTGGCTACGATCAGATCAGTCAGATGGAGGTAAGGCAGTCCCACTGAGCTTGACGAAGGCAGAGATAGATGCATTGGAGGAGGTTGATGTGGTTGACTGTCAAAAGGCTGCAGAGAGATTGAGGTACTGCACTGAAGTGTCAGCATGGAGTACGTGCTCAAGTCCTGCAGTGGGGCTTGAACCTTGTGCTAGGATATCTTGACTTTTATGAGCAAACTTCTGTTTGAAGTGGCTCATTGTGAAATCTACTGCTAGATCTAAAGTACCCAATGCCAAATATTCCAAAAAAAGATTAGCGGGAAGCCTTCTAATGTAATTTTACACAAAACATGGGGAACTGGCAATGTTAAGAGATTACTAGCCAAGTTGAACAAATGAGCAACTTCTTCTTTCATCAGAACTAGATGCATAGATGTATTTCCTGTTCAACTCCCTGTTGTCGCAATTTCTGGTCACGCTTTTATGTCAACATTTGAAAGTGCCTATGTCAACATTTGGAATGGAAATCCTTTGCCTGTAATGGTGTAGTTGCAGGCCCTGGGCAGTGGGTGGCACTGTGGAGTGAGCTTCTGAAATGACGGCCCCCAAATCCGTCACCATTTTAGTGACGGTAAAATGCCCCCCCTCCAACCTTCCTGGTCATTATTGGTTTTGATTTTTTTACCGGTGGTTTCCTACTGACTGTTGTTTTTGTTTATTGGGAGGCGGCCGACCCAGTATTGGTGCACGTTTACCATGCCGGGGGGAAACTAGCCCATCTCGTGCGCAGTGACCTTGTGAAAAGGGCCCAGTGCAGCCCCCTTCCTATTCTTTTCCAAAGCGCTTGATGGACTTTGAGGGGCCGAAATGAGTGCAATGCAGGCTGGAAAACGGGTTGGTGATGCACACGATGCTAACAGCAACTTGCACGTGTGTGTATATAGGACCGTCAACATCACAAAGCGCCCAAGGTGTTGAGGGTGCAGATGTCGGGGGCATTTATTAAACATTGCAATCTCCAGTCAAAGAAAGTGTTCCCATTGAACAGGCATCCTGGGCACTTTGCGTACCTAAAATAATGATTGTGTTTCGCACAGCAAACCAGCAGCAGCTGACATTTTTTTATATTTGTATGTAAAGAGACGAGCAGAAAGTACAGGAAGAAAATCGCTTCAATATTTGAAATGTCCAATTGACCCATGAACCTGTTAAATCCTGTGCTTCTCATTCTTTTTACACAAAACAATGTTGGGTCATACTTGATGGTCTTGACATAGTCTAGTTCCTGGCAATCCTCCCAACAGCAAGCATCAGGCAAAGCCGAGAGGCGCAAGTAGCAATTTGAAGGATGACAAAAAAAACCTTGTAATTCCTTTAAACATAAAAGTTAGGAGCAGGAGTCGGCCATGCGGCCCCTCGAGCCTGCTCCACCATTCAATAAGACCATGGCTGATCTTCGGCCTCAACTCCACTTTCCTGCACTATCTCCATATCCCCTGATTCCCCTGGAGTCCAAAAATCTATCGATCTCAGCCTTGAATATACTCAACGACTCAGAATCCACAGCCCTCTGCGGTAGAGAATTCCAAAGATTCACAACCCTCCGAGTGAAGAAATCCCTCCTCATCTCAGTCTTAAATGGCCGACCCCTTATCCTGAGACTGTGCCCCCTAGTTCTAGACACTCCAGCCAGGGGGAAACAGCCTCTCAGCATCTACCCTATCAATCCCCCTCAGAATCTTATATATTTCAATGAGATCACCTCTCATTCTTCTAAACTCCAGAGAGTATAGGCTCAATCTCTCCTCATATTACAACCCCCTCATCCCAGGAATTAATCTAGTGAACCTTTGTTGCACCGCCTCCAAGACAAGTATATCCTTCCTTAGATAAGGAGACCAAACCTGTGCACAGTACTCCAGGTGTGGTCTCACCAAAGCCCTGTACAATTGTAGCAAGACTTCCTTACTCTTGTCAAATTCTAACAGGACTAGACAGACTAGATGCAGGAAGGCTGTTCCCGATGGCGGGGGAGTCCAGAACCAGGGGTCACAGTCTAAGGATAAGGAGTAAGCCATTTAGGACTGAGATGAGGAGGAATTTCTACACCCAGAGAGTGGTGAACCTGTGGAATTCTCTACCACAAAAGGCCATTGAGGCCAATTCATTAAATATATTCAAGGAGGAGTTAGATATATTTCTTAAGGCTAAAGGGATCAAGGGATATGGGGAGAAAGCAGGGACAGGGTACTGAATTTGGATGATCAGCCATGATCTCATTAAATGGCGGAACAGGCTCGAGGGGCCGAATGGCCTACTCCTCCTATCTTCTATGTTTCTATGTACTTCAACCCCCTTGCAGTATTGGCCAGCACGGCATTAGCCTTCCTAATTGCTTGCTGTACCTGCATGCTAACTCTGTTTTCCTGTGTGAGGACACCTAAATCTCTCTCAACACCTAAAACATATTTTCTATTTCTCTCCTCTTCCTAGGTGGTTAACGTTTGAGGAATCCGAGGTGGAAATGGAACTCCCAAATCACGCCAAACAACTGCTGCTGCAGCTAAACCAACAGAGAAGCAAAGGGTTCTTCTGCGATGTCATCATAGTGGTCGAAAATGCCCTGTTCCGCGCCCACAAAAACATCCTGGCGGCGAGCAGCATGTACTTCAAGTCCCTCGTGCTCCATGACAACTTGATCAACCTGGACACCGATATGGTCAACGCCACCATCTTTCGACAGATTCTGGATTTCATCTACACTGGGAAGCTCCTGGTCACTGACCAAGCCAGCGAGCAGAATTTCAACGCCCTCCTAACGGCCGCCAGCTACCTCCAGCTTCACGACCTAGCCGCCATTTGCAGGAAGAAGATGAAACGCAACGGAAAGACGTTACACGGGAAGCTGGTGGGCCCCAACCCCGGGAAGCTCGGGAGGGGCCACAGACTTTCCTCCACTCCGGTTATCCAGCCGCGCTATTCGGGGTCGCCCGAGGGGCTCAAGAGGCAGCAGGCAGGGGAGCTGCATAGGGTGGAGGTGACTGGAGAAGAATTGTACATCGCTAGCTCAAACAAAGGAAACTCTCACTCTCACGGCCAAACCAGCAAAAGCAGCAATACTAACGGCACCAACAACAGCGGGGAGCAAGAACAAATGCTGGGCCTCGACCTGTCCAAGAAAAGCCCTTCAGTCCCTCCTCACATGTCTCAGGAAGACATGCAGCTTGGTGAGTGCAACCAAGGCTCTCCACATTCTGCCTCTGTTTCTGCAACCAACAGTGCCTCCTTTGAAGACAACACCACGAATCCTCATAAAACGGAGAACAGCGAGTCCGCAGATAGGAATGACATTACTGACAACCAAAACCTGGCCGACACCGGGCAGTCCAAGAGCTTTCGCCTCTCGGGCCGCAACACAGGGTGGATAAAGCAAGAGAAGGTATTTAACAGGCAGGAAAGTGTGAACTGCAGGGAGGAGGGTACGTCCGTCATGAATGGCGTCATTATGAGCCCGCTGGTCAAGTCATTGGAGCGCGATTCGAGCCACCGTTTTGACCACGCCATGCACTGCAAGGAGGAGGAAGAGGAGGAAAACGGCAAAGAATGCAGCGACGAGAGTGGCCAGAGTGAGGACGACAGCGGGCAGCCCAGCGCCCACCCGTACAGGCCGGGCCAGGACGGCTTCGAGCCGGTGGTGTACGGCGACAACCTCTACGTGTGCATCCCCTGCGGCAAAGGCTTCCCCAGCTCCGAGCAGCTCAACGCCCACGTGGAGACGCACACGGAGGAGGACCTGTACATCAAGGATGAGGCGGACAGCCTGGCCGCGCCCAACCCGCCTTACACCAACGACTCCCGGCCGTACAAGTGCTCCGTCTGCGAGAAGAGCTACAGGGACCCCTCGACCTTGCGGCAGCACGAGAAGACCCACTGGCTCTCACGGCCCTTCCCCTGCAACATCTGCGGCAAAATGTTCACCCAGCGGGGCACCATGACGCGGCACATGCGCAGCCACCTGGGGCTGAAGCCTTTCGCCTGCGAGGAGTGCGGCATGCGCTTCACCAGGCAGTACCGACTGACGGAGCACATGCGGGTCCACTCGGGCGAAAAGCCCTACGAATGTCAAGTCTGCGGCGGCAAGTTCACGCAGCAGCGTAACCTGATAAGCCACATGCGAATGCATACCTCACCGACATAAGCCAAAGACTCGAACCTAATTTTTTTTTTTCGGGAGAATGTCTGCTTCTCCACCATCGACGGAGGAAAATAGTCATATGGACTGCCTCTTTAACAAGATTGGAGGGCGAGCAAGGGGCAGAGGGAGTGGGCGGGTGGGGAGGGGGTCTTTAGTTTCCGATAGTTGGTTAGAGAAATCCCTCGAAGCTTAGAGGTACTTGTTTTATTAAAAAGTAAGGACCTTGTAATTTTTGTGAATGTTTAAACTGGAAGGTCGAGGGATATAGCTGGGGTAGTTTGGTGTGGGCTGGACTTGCTGCAAATTCCTTAGGTACATTTCCTTTTATATTTTGTCCTGTGTTTAGCTCCTCTCCCCTTGCTAAACAAGTCTGGTTGAAGTGACTTATCAGCTTGCTACCTCTTCACGACGATAATTTATAAGAAGAAAGATAAATTAAAGGGTTAGCCAACGAGTAATGGGAGGGGGGTAGATATCTCTAACAGTATAATACAATAAGTTTTAAGGTTTCGTATTTCCATTTTTGACATTGTCCATCCCAGCTTATTGATTCTATCCAGATGTTGGCTGACCCTTTTTTTGTTTTCCAAGCCAGACCAGATAAGACTTATACGTTTTATCTGCTTTGACCAAACTATCCAACAGTGTATAGTGTTTTGAATTTTGAGCCATACCCCATTTGAAGTCATGGCTGCATCAAAGTCGCAATAGTCATTCTAATGGTCAGTTCCGGGTCGGGTAGGGTTGGGGGGGGGGGCGGGGAGGGCAGAGGTGGGGCGGGCTTGTATTTTCAATAGCTTTTTATTGGTGAGCTGCTGAACCCAAGAGAAAACGGAAGAATGAAAAAAAATAGCATGACGTGGAAAGGGTTAAACTGGTGTTTACATAGGCCTGCTAGTCAGTAAGGGCCGACAGTTGTTATTAGCATGGTACGGAAGTTCTAGTGAGGACAGCAAAGTGTGAGGATAAACGAGCTTTTGTCTATTAGCTGTACATTCCTGACAAAACCAAATTCTCAATTGCTGCATAGAAACAAAGACTGTAATAAATCAGGGGCACACAAAGGCGGATTTTGATGGCTTTGATTGGAACAATTTTCCAGAGAAACGTGTTGGAAAAAGTTTACAAAGTATCTGTCGGAACAGCACCTAAAACGCCCTAATACAAAGATACAGAAAGCTTTTTTTTTTAACAAATATATATATATATTATATATATATAGGGCTGGTTTAGGGTTTTTTTTTGTTTGTTTTGTGTGTTAATGATTTCACATTTTGACAATTCAACGAGTCAAACATTGTACGAGTCCTGATGAAAAATACATTTTTTTTCCCTGTAAAACTGAGTGTAGGTACTAGGGAAGGAGGGGATTCACAGGAAAAGAACCCCTTTCTTAAATGAACAAAGTCGATTTTATTTGACTTTTGGGGAACTGGAAATGACTTGGACGGCACACGGTCATATTCCAATTTGTTTTTCTGAAGGGACACTGGGGCAAGTCTAGGTATAGTCATTCCTTATTTTCCCAAAGTACGTTTTTTTTTGTTTCTTGTTTTAAATATATATATTTAATATATATATATATATATCTATATATATATATATATATATATGTTGGGATGGAACGAAGATCTAAACTAGTGATTACAGCTTAAACAAATGGGAAAAAAAGAGTGCAGTATCGTTCTCAGCACTTAAAACGAGTACGACATTATGTCTGTGTACAGCAAAGGTATTGTACAGGAGCTTTCCTTTCAAGTAGCTATGTAGAATTGCAGTTAATAGATTTTTATTTAAAGGAAAAATTAAAAAAAAATCAAATAAATGAAAAAACTTTCCAAACTGTGACAATAAAGGTTCATAATTCAGGGATTGTCCAGCACCTGCACAGTGCAGTAATCTCAACTACATTTATACGATGTCGTAATGTATCAAGACATTTTCTGTATTTTAATGAGAAGCAGAACACTAGTTTCATATTTAAGATTTTGATGGGGCGGGGGGAACGGGGGGGGGGCGGGTTACTTTTTTCAGATATACACACAAAGAGCCTCGAATGAGGTTAGGCAGCTCATGCAGAAATAAAATAGAACTATAGGCTGTAGTCATTTGTTCCTGTTTTTGTTTTATTTTGTTTTTGGTTTTTTTTGTTTTTGTCTTATTTTGAGAGTTATCAGAGTTGTATAAAAAAAAAAAAGCTCATACCCAAATTCACAAAAAAGAAACTATTTTTAAACCAAAGCACATTTTAATGAGTATAAAAAGAACCTCATGTGACTCAAAAAATTATGTATTTATCTCATTGTTTACATGTAAACTTTCGACAGTCTCAGACCTCAGCAAAATGCTTCTTTCTGACAAAAAATGGTGCAAATTTAACACTTTTTTGACTTCTTTTTATCAATATATATGTATTTGCAGTAATGAATGTATTTATTTCTTTTTTTGAATTCTGTACACACTGTTTGCATTTATTTTTCAGTCCATATGCAAAAAGCTGTATATGTTGGACCTCTTTCAGAAAAAAAAGTATCTCAGAGACTTAACCACATAGCCATAAACCGCATAACCTGTGAAGACATTATTTACAAAAAGACTGGACAATGTTGTTTTTTTCCCTCTTTTTTTTGGCTTTGCATTGAAAGATGTAATATGTTTTGTTGTATTTAATACAATGTATTTCTTTTCTCTCGTCACCATGCACATCCATCCTAAGCTAACGGGTGGCGAGCATTCCACGTCCTGCCACTGCGTAGCTTTAGGTAGCAGTATTTATCTTTTTTTTTTGTGTTCTGAAATCGTCACTTTTTCGCGCAAAAAAAAAAAAGCTTGAATTCAGGTCCGGGCTGCATTAAATTGCAGCCCAAAAAATGTCATGTGTCATAAAAAAAAAACAAATGTATGCTGGACTCGGCATTCAGAAAAGTTACAGTCTTAATGTACAGCAATCAGAAACTGTTATTTTACAATCTTTTCATTAAAAGCTTGACTGAAAACCACGCGCGTCTCGTGCTCTTGACATTGGCAACCTGGCAGATGGCAGCGCCGTTGATATGCTCTCGGTTAAGGCAGCAGGGAAACGCAGTGGGGACCCGGCCGTGACCTACAAGCACCACTGTTGCTTGGTTTAGTGTGCTCTTATTCAGACCAGGTGAGGTGCGTCAGTCGGGGGGGTTGTTTTGCCGCCTCTTTTTTTTGCGCTGCGTTACGGGATCTGTGGAAGTTCAGGTCCTGGATCGTGTTGGGCCCCGTGCAGCTTGTGCACCAACTCCACAAATAGTGAGAGGTCCCCCAAGCCCGTTGTCCATGACCAATTTATCAAGGAGAAGCCCTGGTGTTTCCTCAACGCTTCCGTAGGGACTTGCAGCTCTGGAGGAGGCCAATTGCGTCTTTGCTAGAGCAATCCAAAAACTAATTCCACTGCCCTGCTCTCGCCCCGTGCCTCTGTATCTTCCTCTGCTTCCAATGTTCATCTGCTCTTCCCTCAAAGGATGGAATGATCTCTGCTTCAACCACTCCCTGTTGCAAAGTGTTCCATAATCCAACAGCTCTGCATAAACCACAATTCTCCTAACCTCTGTCCTCACGCCATTGATTGCCTTTTGTCACTGACTCCCTAACCAGCAGAAATGGTCGTTTCCTCTTCATGCTGTTCTAGCCCTTCATAATTTTGAAAACCTCAATTAAATCTGCTCTTGTGGTATTAAGCCCCAGAGTCTCCAGTCTCTCTCAACTGTAGTTTCTCGTCGCTGGGGGAACCTATGTTCCAGAAGAAAATGATAGAAGATTCTAATCTTCTATCATAACAGCGCTGCCTGTTTTATATCTCAGCTCTGCGTCCTGTTTTTGGACAGTTTTAAGAAAATGATTGTGGGGGGGGGGGGGGAGTACTTTTGTCCTCTGTGTCTGCTGTGATCTACCAATCGCATTCTGTTTAGATTGGACTGATCCGCTTACAATGTGCTTTCTCAGCACTTACACTTGCCTCTGCCCTGACCCAGTCACTGGATGGTATTCAGTTACTACCAAGACATGTGGAGTGTGATTTTTTTTTTTTTTCTTTTTTCCTTGGGAGCGGGCTTGAATCAGCATGTTTGCAACAGTCCAATTTGAGTTCTATTGATTGAATGTCTCCTTTTAAACTGTTACTGAAGGAGCCAGGCATTTGCTTCAGTATTCATTTGGAGTGCAAACTATTCTGCACCATTTTTTACACCCACAGCCTCGCCACAAGCCACCTGCACCTTTGCAATGTAACGTTTTTCTCTGCCCCCATGATATTTTCTCATTTTCGAATCCCACATCTATGATCAACTTAAATACATTGTCGCCCCCAAATTCAGTCTTTGAAAAGAAAGAACAAACTCTCATTTATGTAGCGCCTTGCATGTCCCCGGGATGTCTCAAAACTCTCCACAGTCAACAAGATAAAGTGGAGTCACTTGTGTTTTTTTTTAGGCAAATGCAGCAGGCATTTTGCACGCAGTCGTCGTCTTCTTCGGCAGTCCCTCGGAACCGAGGATGACTTGCTTCCACATTAAAAATGAGTTCTCTGGTGACTGATGAGTCCAATGTGGGACCTACAGTCTCTGTCACAGGTGGGGCAGACGGTGGTTGAAGGGGGCGGGTGGGTGGGGTGCTTGGGTTAACGTGCGCTCCTTGCGCTGCCTGCACTTGGCTTGGTCTTGGGTCAGGGATTCCCAGGTGTCGTTGGGGATGTTACACTTTTTCAAGGAGGCTTTGAGGGTGTCCTTGAAGTGTTTCCTCTGCCCACCTGGGGCTCTCTTGCCGTGTCGGAGCTCCGAGTAGAGCGCTTGTTTTGGGAGTCTCTTACCGGGCATGCGGACAATATGACCTGTCCATCGGAGCTGATCAAGCGTGGTCAAAGCTTCAATGCTGGGGATGTTGGCCTGAGCAAGAACACTGACGTTGGTGCGCCTATCCTGCTATCCTGCCAATGGATTTGCAGGATCTTGCGGAGGCAGCATTGGTGGTACCTCTCCAGTGCTTTGAGGTGCCTGCTGTACATGGTCCATGTCTCTGAGGCATGCAGCAGGGCGGGTATCACTACTGCTCTGTAGACCATTAGCTTAGTGCTGGGTTTGAGGTCCTGGTCTTCAAACGCTCTCTTCCTCAGGCGACCGAAGGCTGCACTAGCACACCGAAGGTGGTGTTGGACTTCGTCGTCAACATCTGCCCTTGTTGACAGTAGGCTCCCGAGATATGGAAAGTGGTCCACGTTGTCCAAGGCCTTGTCGTGGATTTTGATAATCGGGGGGCAGTACTGTGTGGCAGGGGCAGTATGGTCCCACAAACAGCAAATGAATGATTGAGGGTTGACCTGTCTACTGCTGGTATTGCTGAGGGAGGAGTGTTGGCCAGGACACCAGGGAGCACTTTCCTATTATAGCGCCGTGAGGTCTTTCTTAAAGTTCACCTGAACGAGCGGAAGGGGCCCTCGGTTTAACAACTGGTCCAAAAGGCAGCACCTCCCTCAGTACTGCACCAGAGTGTTAGCCTACATTATGTGCTCAAGTCCACCGGTGGGCTTTGAACTTCTGAGGTGGGCGAGAGTGCTACCACTGAACCAACCGACACTCCTTTTTGGCCTCCTTTGCCAGTCCCAAAACCCTTCCTGTATTTAAGATCTGTAGCTGGATTGATATTTCATTTTTCTTTAGCTTTTTCTGGTCCAGCATTTCCTGACTGATCAATTTTATTAGCTAAATTATAAAAAAGGATATAGAGGCACTGGAGAGGGTGCAGAGAAGATTTACAAGGAATGCGAGGGTATACATATCAGAGAAGAGAAGGCTGAGGGGTTGTAGTGTATGTACCTTTAAGGGGAGAACTACTTTTTACAGCTCCTGTATACTGTAGTACCGGCAGTGACCACACCTGTATATAACCCTGAGTAGGGATCTGTACTTAGTTTTAGAGCAACCCTCATCCAGTAAACACCTGTTGATTGTTTTCTGCAGCCTCTGTCGATTATTTGAAGGGGACACTACCTAAAGATATCCAGATTTAACAGGGGTGACCTAATAGAGGCCTTTAAAATTATGAAAGGTTTTGATAGAGTGGATATAGAGAGAATGTTTTCACTTGTGGGGAAGAGCAAAACTAGAGGCCATCAATATAAGATAGTCACCAAGAAATCCAATAGGGAATTCAGAAGAAACTTCTTTACCCAGAGAGTGGTGAGAATGTGGAACTCGCTACCACAGGGAGTGGTTGAAGTGAATAGTATAGATGCATTTAAAGGGAGGCTAAACAAGCATATATGGGAGAAGGGAATAGAGGGTTACGCTGATAGATTTAGATGAGGTAAGACTGGAGGAGGTTCGAGTGGAGCATAAACACCAGCATAGACTGGTTGGGCCGAATGGCCTGGTTCTGTGCTGTACATTCTATGTAATGTAAAACTCCTCAGCCAGTCTAACTGGTGATGCAGTGACTCCAGTGTTTGCCAGCTTGTCAATGTCTACATAATGGCTGTACTGGCAATTGGTAAGTAGCCAGGAGCAGTCCCTGCCACCTTTATTCTGTCGGAACCATTTTTCCCCCATCATAATGTAAAGTTGGATAAATATTGAATATCCTGACTCTCTGTGGCACTATGCAGTACAAGTTTTGATTTGTAACCAAGTACTGGTATAGGAACTGTGTGGCAAGGTGGACTGGGATTGGGTCAAATCTAGCCTAGACTGATTGGATGTAAGTGCACCGTGTCTGCTGGCTGTAAGGGTCCTATGTGAAAACAGTTTGGACAGTCCCAATCCAGTTCCTAGTGAATAAAATGGGGAAACATGTCACACTGGTATAGTTGGGATGCGTTTCTAAGTTTGGGGCTGAGGCAGAATAAAGTGATTTTTACTCTTGATCAGGCTATGCTATGTCTGACCTGGGAGTGCCAGGTGCTTAACTGGGAGTCTGAATTGGGAAGAATTCCATTTCCCAGGCTGACACTCCAGTGCAGTACTGAGGGAGTGCTGCACTGTCTGAGGTGCCGTCTTTCAGATGAGATGTTAACCCGAGGCCCCGTCTGTCCTCTCGGGTGGGTGTAAAAGATCTCATGGCACTATGTTCAAGCAGAGCAGTGGCGTTCTTCCCAAGTGTCCTGGCCAATATTTATCCCTCTAACCACCACCTGAAACACATGATCTGGTCATTTATTTCATTGCTGTTTGTGGGACCTTGCTGTGCTCAAATTGGCTGCCGCATTTCTTACAACAGTGACTACACTTCAAAAAGTACTTCAATGGCTGTAAAGCGCTTTGAGACTTCCGGATGAAATGTTAAACCAAGGCCCCATCTGCCCTCTCTGGCGGACATAAAAGATCCCATGTCACTACTTCGGAGAAGAGCAGGGGAGTTCGCCCCAGTGTCCTGACCAATATTTATCCCTCAACCAACATCACTAAAAAAAAAACATTATCTGGTCATTGCCACAGTGCTGTTTGTGGGAGCTTGCTGTGCGCAAATTGTCTGCCTTGTTTCCTACCTTACAACAGTATCTACACTTCAAAAAGTACTTCATTGGCTTTGGGACTTCCGGGGGTCGTAAAAGGCGCTTATATATAAATGTAAGTCTATTTTTCCTGAAATTGCGCGCTCTTGCTATTTTAGTAGCGGTTTTAACCTGTGAGTGGGTAGAACAGGGAGTGGGATTTTGGAGGAATTTGGCAGCTGGTGTCCTACCATCAGAGCAGTTGCTCACATACATGCGCACTTTCAAGTAACCATTCCGGCTTTGCTAGCGTTCAAGTTAACAGACTTTGTACAGTTCTACGCAGCAGGTGTTGGGTGATCTGACCAGTTATTTAAAAATGTGTGTGTAAAAATGTGTGTGTGTCTGTACAGAGAACCACAATATCTTGCCATTCCTGTGATTTTTATTAGAAGGGGCCAGAGTACGTCAAGATTGGCATTGATGACAAAGGCAAGGTTATAAATCACCCAGACCTGTTCCAAAGGTATTAATTGTCTAGACACAAGTGCTGACTTACATCGAATTCCTGGTTATGGTGCAATGTGTGTCCTAATTTATATTATGAGCTGGTTTCCATTTTGGAGAAATCAGTCATTTTGTTCCCGTCTGGTTTGCTGATTCTAAGGAAAGTTGACATCAGTAACGTGATGACTTCTGCACTAAATGACTCATTGGTGAAGTACAATAATGAACCCTGAAAAGCGGACCTTAATAAATAAATATATATATAAAAACAATATGCATGCCAAAGGTCGAAGATGCAACAAGAACCGTCTACTCCACTTTAAAAACAAAGGTTGTGCTATCTTTACAAAACGTTTTGCATTATCTCAAAGCCGCTGCCCAGATGTACAAGGTAGATATTGTGACTAACACTGAGTTCAACCCTTGATCTGTTATCGGTTTACCAGCTTTGAACGGGGTAGAGTCACTGACAGGGCAGTGCGAACAAATGCACAACCGAAGCACATTTCAATGTCTTTTGCTCAACAGTCATCCGCTGTTATTTAAGATTGCAAGGCCCCCCCCTCCCTCCCTCACTTTTCCCTGTGGGCTATAACCCATTTTGCAACACTGAAAATACAACAGGATCTACTCGGGATTCCTGTTACCTATTTTTTAACAAGCGATCTCAAACCCAAAATGCTCACGGAAGACCGGCTGTGCATTTCTAACGCTCGCGTGCATTTTATTTTTTTAATTCCACCTCTTTTTTTTTCCCGAATTAGTTCCTTGTAATTCTTTCTCCCAGGCTGGCTGCCCTCTTGGCCACTGACGATCGAGCGGCGCGGCCGCGGCTATCGGGCTTAAGTGAGGCGCAGGCCGTGCCCGCCTGAAGCCCAGGGCGGTAACGGTGTGACCTCGGGCTGGCTGCGTGGACTCTGCCAATTTTAACCCCCCCCTCCCCTCGCACCATTCACGCTGGTGTGGTCCATGGAATATGCTGCCCCAAAAAGCTGTAGAAGCTACATCATTACATAAATTTAAAACAGAAATAGACAGTTTCCTAGAAGTAAAGGGAATTAAGGGTTACGGGGAGCGGGCAGGAATTTGGACATGAGTCTAGGTTCGGATCGGTCATGGCCCTGTGGGTAGCGGAGCGGGCCCAGGGGCCGTGTAGCCTGATCCTGCTCCTATTTCGTGTGTCTAATTCTGTTAGATTCAGGAGATGGTTCTGTGATAGTGGCTTGGCGGTTAGGATCAGATAAGCCATGATCTTATTGAATGGCGGAGCAGGCTCGAGGGGCCGATTGGCCTACTCCTGCTCCTACTTCTTATGTTCTTATGAGAGGGAGTTAAAATCGACCCCAGATCTCTCGCTCTGTGAAATGTCTCCGATTACGCAGCACAAATAATTGACATCCGAGAGTTCTAAAACAGAGACTGATCTGCGTCTCTGCTCGTGCCTGATGGCTGTTGGTCACTCATGTTAATAAGTTTTTAAAAACCCTTATCACACAAGGTGCACTTACATTGGGCGTCTTTTATTCTGGGCGGTCATCTACTGAATCAGTAAGACCAATTAAAAGTGAAAATGGTGAATGTACGAGTGTCTGGAGATTAATATGTAAGGACAAAAATTTGTCTCAAATTGTGATCTAATATAATGCCTGCTATAATTTGCATCTAATAATGTTGAAAGTAATTCTTCTTAGGCAGTCCCTCGGAACCGAGGATGTCTTGCTTCCACATTAAAAATGAGTTCTCAGGTGACTGATGAGTCCAATGCGGGACCTACAGTCTCTGTCACAGGTGGGGCAGACGGTGGTTGAAGGGGCGGGTGGGTGGGGTGCTTGGGTTGACGTGCGCTCCTTACGCTGCCTGCGCTTCACTTCCGCTTGCTCCCGGCGAAGCGACTCGAGGTGTTGGGCGCCTTCCCGGATGCTTCTCCTCCACTTTGTACGGTCTTGGGCCAGGGATTCCCAGGTGTCGATAGTGATGTTACACTTTTTCAAGGAGGCTTTGAGGGTGTCCTTGAAGTGTTTCCTCTGCCCACCTGGGGCTCTCTTGCCGTGCCGGAGCTCCGAGTATAGCGCTTGTTTTGGGAGTCTCGTATCGGGCATGCGGTCAAAGCTTCGATGCTGGGGATGTTGGCCTGAACACTGACGTGTTCTTGAAAGTAATTACACCAATAGCTACAGTAAAACTCGTGTTTATGCCCATCACAATTGTTTGATTGATTGATGAATATGACCGATTCATAACGGCCAGAAACTTCTATTATCTTCATACTCACCTGCAGGCACGGTCTCCCATTTGATGAGTGTCCATTTTAAATCAGCATTTCTGTACTGCTTGGTGTGGTACCGAGCCCTCCACACCAAAAGGTCCATGCTGGCTTAGGTGACCTCGGGGAGGCCAGCAGTTTGGGTGCTACAATTGGCCAAGGGAAAGAGGGTAACATGAGCCAGGGTCCCACTCCTGCTGGGCACGGATGAAAGTATGGACATCAGGACAGGATTGTACTTTTGGCCACCTAACCTCTATTATCTCCTTCCGTGGCTCAGTGTCAAATGTTGTCTGATAATGCTAATGTAAAAATGTCCCAAGGTGCTTCACTATGCCAAAGGTGCTATATAAATGCACGTTGTTGTGCTTGACTGTGATGCCCTCTATGGAATAGCCCACCAACACTCACTATAGGGTTTGCAGAAGGAGCTGCATTGGAGGCAGTTCAGAGAAGGTTCACGAGGTTGATTCCGGAGGTGAAGGGGTTGTCTTGTGAAGAAAGGTTGAGCAGGTTGGGCCTATACTCATTGGAGTTTAGAAGAATGAGAGGGGATCTTATTGAAACATATAAGATTCTGAGGGGGCTTAACAGGGTAGATGCAGAAAGGATGTTACCCCTCGTGGGGGAATCTAGAACTAGGGGACATAATTTCAGAATAAGGGGGCACCCATTTAAAACAAAAATGAAGAGGAATTTCTTCTCTGAGGGTCGTGAATCTTTGGAATTCTCTGCCCCAGAGAGCTGTGGAGGCTGGGTCATTGAATATATTTAAGGTGGGGATAGACAGATTTTTGAATGATAAGGGAGTCCAGGGTTACGGGGAGCGGGCAGGGAAGTGAAGTTGAGGCCAAGATCAGATTAGCCATGATCTTACTGAATGACCTACCAAATGTCCTACTACTGCTCCTACATCTTATGTTTTTATGAGCTCGACCACTTAAATAAGGTACCTAAAGGGACGCTATAATGTCGACCATGGCAAGCTCTTTCACCTTGTGCCAAACAGATCCAGAACACACGGCCTGCAAAACAAATCTGCGGAAACAATATTTCAGTGAGCGAGTGGTCAATCTATGGAGCAGGCTCCCTAAGGAGCCGATGGATTGATTCATTCAAATGCAAATTAGATACATTTATTTCAGAGAATTAACACTTTGGGATCCAGTATCTGAGTAATTTGAGACATGATGTGTGGTGAGCTCGGGAGGAACAGATGACTTTGGACCGATGGTTCCCAAAGCTCTCCACCACTGGGGGGTTTCCTCGCCTCGTGTGTGGGTCTGTTGTAGACTCATTGATAGAGATTGGTCGCCGTGATTAGTCAACAACTCGATTACCGTCGCATCGTGCGACGAGCAGGATGGTAGACGGCGATCTCGATGGACCTTGGTCTTTAATCGTACAGCAATTCCTAAGTGCCAAGAGGGTTGCTGTGGCAACTGTACCCTCAGCAAGAGTCGGTGCCTTCGAGAGGAGAAGGGGGGAAAAAAACTGGAATAAAAATAAAAGTAGAATTATGAGCACGTCTGCAGAGCGGTGGGTAGTAACAAGTGAACTCATTCCAAAATGGCTGCTGCAAACAGCACACAAAAGGAGTTGGTGATGAAAGTATTTACACGTCACTTCAAAAAAATTTCACCAAGTTATCAAGGACCAAAACAAAAGAAACACCCAGCCAGTTATGAGAATTTGACGGTAGATTTTTTTTTTGCTCATTCATAGTCAATAGCTGGAAATTCTAGCCCTTGGGTATCTAAAATTAATTGGAGTGATTATATCAGTTCCCGGAACTTGCTTGGCTTGAATTATAAACCATGTGTACCTGCATAAAGAGGTAACGCCTACTTGGCATGAATTTTGATAGGCCATGGGTGAGTAATAGGCCAGTAACCTTGGCCAATGCCGGATCTGTTGGCAACACACCTTGAGAACATTCAGGCAGGACAATATTTTCAAGACCTAATTTTTTTTGTAGCCACCCTTGAACATGTAGACAACAACAACTGTGCTTTGGATGAGACGTTAAACCGAAGCTCCGTCTGCCCCCTCAGGTGGACGTAAAAGATCCAATGGCACTATTTTGAAAAAGAGCAGGGGAGTTCACCCTGGTGTCCTGGGCCAATATTTATCCCTCAACCATAATACGGCCCCTCGAGCCTGCTCCACCATTCCTCAACTCCACTTTCCTGCCTGATCTCCCCCCCCCCCCCCCCCCCGATCCCCATGTCCCTTGATTCCCTTGGAGTCCAAAAATCTATCGATCTCAGCCTTGAATATACTCAATGATGAGCCTCCACAGCCCCCTGGGGCAGAGAATTCCAAAGATTCACAACCCTCTGAGTGAAGAAAGCCCTCCTCATCTCAGTCCTAAATGGCCAGCACCTTATCCTGAGACTATGACCCCTAGTTCTAGACTCTCCAGCTGGGGGAAACAGCCTCTCAGCATCTACCCTGTCAATCCCCTCAGAATCTTATATGTTTCAATGAGATCACCTCTCATTCTTCTGAACTCGAGAGTTTCGGCCCAACCTACTCAATCTCTCCTCATAGGACAGCCCTCTCATCCCAGGAATCAGTCTGGTGAACCTTCATTGCACCGCCTCTAAGGTAAGTCTATCCTTCCATAGGTACGGAGACCAAAACTGTACACGGTACTCCGTACTCAGTAGCTCGGGGTTAGGAAATCGAGGGCTACACCTGTTGCTCGAGGGCCCAGTACATCTCAAATAGCTGTACCTGTTGGGTGTCCAACAGGGACCCCAGAGAAAATTTACCCTGCAAACCTTATTGCGGGGAGAATAGTTTGTGGTGTGCTCAGGAGTTGCCAATTCTAATACACCTTGCAAAGAATTTCAAACTGGTTCAAATGCAATTTTTTTAAATGTCTGCATAGTTTGATTAGACTTCTGAGCAGTAAATACATATCTCTTGTGATATACAGCAGGATTTAGACCATTCTAGGCCTTAATAAGTAAACATTATCAACTGTGTAAACTGCTGAGAAAGAAAGAGCGAGCTCACACTGTGGTTGATGTGGCCTAGCAAGGCATTCAGTTTTGTCAAAACACCTTAGAGTCATAGTTATACAGCACAGAAAGAGGCCCTTCGGCCCATTGTGTCCACACTGGCCATCAAGCCTTATCTATTCTAATCCCATTTTCCAGCACTTGGTCCGTAGCCTTGTATGCCATGGCGTTTCAAGTGCTCATCTAAATGCTTCTTGAATGTTGTGCGGGTTCCTGCCTCTACCACCCTTTCAGGCAGTGAGTTCCAGATTCCAACCACCCTCTGGGTGAAAAAGTTTTTCCTCAAATCCCCTCTAAACCTCCTGCCCCTTACCTTAAACTATACCCCCTGGTTATTGACCCTCTACTAAGGGGAAAAGTTCCTTTCTATCTACCCTATCTATGCCCCTCATAATTTTGTACACCTCAATCAGGTCCCCCCTCAGCCTTCTCTGCTCGACAACCCCAGCCTGTCCAGTCTCCCTTCATAGCTGAAGCGCTCCAGCCCAGGTAACATCCTGGTGAATCTCCTCTGCACCCTCTCCAATGCAATCACATCCTTCCTATAGTGTGGCGATCAGAACTGCACACAGTATTCCAGCTGTGGCCTAACTAGCGTTTTGTACAGCTCCATCATAACCTCCCTGCTCTTATATTCTATGCCTCGGCTAATGAAAGCAAGTATCCCATATACCTTTTTAACCACCTTATCTACCTGTCCTGCTGCCTTCAGGGATCTATGTACATGCACACCAAGGTTCCTCTGTCCTTCCTAGGGTCCTACCATTCATTGTGTATTCCCTTGCCTTGTTAGACTTCCCAAAATGCATCACCTCACACTTTTCAGGGTTAAATTCCATTTGCCACTGTTCTGCCCATCTGACCAACCCGTCTATATCGTCCTGTAGCCTGAGGCTTCCCTCCTCGCTATTTACCAATCCACCAAATTTTGTGTCATCTGTGAAATTACTGATCATACCTCCTACATTCATATCTAAATCATTAATGTACACTACAAACAGCAAAGGACCCAGCACCGATCCCTGTGGTACACCACTGGACACAGGCTTCCAGTCACAAAAACAACCTTCGACCATCACCCTCTGCCACCTGCCACTAAGCCAATTTTGGATCCAATGTGCCAAATTGTCCTGGATCCCATGGGCTCTTACCACCTTGACCAGTCTCCCATGCGGGACTTTGTCAAGAGCCTTATTGAAGTCCATGTAGACTACATCAACTGCACTACCCTCATCCACACACCTAGTCACCCCCTTGAAAAATTCAATCAAATTGGTTAGACATGATCTCCCCCTGACAAAGCCATGCTGACTATCCTTGATTAATCCTTTCCTCTCCAAGTGGAGACTAATTCTGTCCCTCAGAATTTTTTCCAATAATTTCCCTACCATTGATGTTAGGCTCACTGGCCTGTAATTCCCTGGTTTATCCCTACTACCCTTCTTGGATAATGGTACTACGTTAGCTGTCCTCCAGTTCTCTGGCACCTCCCCTGTGGCCAGAGAGGTTCTGAAAATTTGTGTCAGAGCCCCTGCAATCTCCTCCCGTGCCTCACACAGCAGCCTGGGATACATCTCATCTGGACCTGGGGATTTATCCACTTTTAAGCCCGCTAAAACTGCTAGTACCTCTGCTCTCTCTCAATACCAATTTGTTCAAGTATATCACAATCCCCCTGCCTGATTTCTATGCCTACATCGTCCTTCTCCATAGTAAACAGATGCAAAATATTCATTTAAAACCTCACCCACATCTTCCGGCTCTACACACACATTGCCACTTTGGTCCCTAATGGGCCCTACTCTTTCCCTGGTTATCCTCTTTCCCTTAATATACTTGGAAAACACCTTGGGATTTTCCTTTATTTTGCCCGCCAGTGTTTTTTCATGCCCCCTCTTCGCTCTCCTAATTTCTTTTTTAAGTACCCCCCTGCACTTTCTATACTCCTCTAGGGCTTCCACTGTTTTTAGTCCTTTGTATCTGCCAAAAGCCTCCCTTTTTTTCCTAATCCATTCTTGTATATCCCTTGACATCCAGGGTTCCCTGGGCTTGTTGGTCCCACCCTTGACCTTTATGGGAACATGTTGCTGTTGTACTCTATTTCCTTTCTGAAAGACTCCCACTGCTCTGATGTGGATTTTCCTACAAGTAGCTGATCCCTGTTCACTTTGGCCAGATCCTGCCTTATCATATTAAAATCAGCCTTCCCCCAATTTAGAACCTTTATTTCCGGTCCATCTTTGTCCTTTCCCATGACTACCTTAAATTTCACTGAATTATGGTCACTGTCACCAAAATGCTCTCCTACTGACACTTCTACCACTTGCCTGGCTACATTCCCCAGAATTAGGTCCAGTACCGCCCCGTCTCTTGTAGGACTTTCTACATGCTGGCTCAAAAAGCTCTCCTGGATGCACTTTAAGAATTCTGCACCCTCTAAGCCTTTCATATTCTGACTATCCCAGTTAATATTGGGGAAGTTGAAATCCCTTACTATTATTACCCTATTATTTCTACACTTCTCTGAGATTTGCCTACATATCTGTTCCTCTATCTCCCCCTGACTGTTTGGGGGCCTATAGTACACTCCCAACAAAGTGCTTGCCCCCTTTTGTTTTTAAGTTCTACCCATATGGCCTCAGTAGAGGAACCTGCTAAGATATCATCCCTCCTTACAGCAGTAAATGACTCCTTGATTAATATTGCGACACCCCCACCTCTTTTACACCCCCCTCTGTCTCGCCTGATGATTCTATACCCCAGAATATTGAGCTGCCAGTCCTGCCCCTCCCTCAACCATGTCTCTGTGATAGCAATATCATACTCCCATGTGTTCATCAACACCTTCAATTCATCTGCCTTACTCGCAAGACTCCTTACGTTAAAATAAATGCCATCCAACCTTGCCATACTCCCTTGTGCTGTTACATATTTGCTCTGCCTTCCAGGCTGACTTGTTTTTTCCTCTATATTTGGCTGTGCATCACCCCCTACTATAGCTCCACTCCGTATCCCATCCCCCTGCCAAGTTAGTTTAAACACCCCCAACAGTACTAGCAAACCTCCCCACAAGGATGTTGGTCCCGTTCCAGTTCAGGTGCAACCTGTCCAACTTGTACAGGTCCCACCTTCCCCAGAAGCAGACCCAGTGACCCAGGAAACTAAAGCCCTCCCTCCTGCACCAACTCTTTAGCCACGCATTCATCTGCTCTATCCTCCTATTCCTATACTCACTAGCACGTGGCACCGGGAGTAATCCAGAGATTACAACCTTTGAGGTCCTGCTTTTTAATCTGCTACCTAGCTCCCTAAATTCTTGTTGCAGGACCTCATCCCTCTTTCTACCTATGTCATTGGTATTAATGTGAACCACGACCTCTGACTGTTCATCCTCCCCCTTCAGAATGCCCTGCAGCCGTTCAGTGACATCCTTGACCCTGGCACCAGGGAGGCAACATACCATCCTGGAGTCACATTTGCGGCCACAGAAACATCTATCTGTTCCCCTTATGATAGAATCCCCTATCACTATTGCTCTCCCACTCTTTTTCCTCCCCTCCTGTGCAGCTGAGCCACAGTGTAGTGCCACGGACTTGGCTCTTGCTGCATTCCCCTGAGAAACCATCTCCCCCAACAGTATCCAAAACGGAAAATCTGTTGGAGAGGGAGATGGACCCAGGGGACTCCCGCACTACCTTCCTAGTTCTTTTACTCTGTCTGGCAGTCACCCATTCCCTGTCTGCCTGTGCACTCTTTACCTGCAGTGTGACCACCTCATTAAACGTGCTATCCACGAAGATCTCAGCTTCGCGCATGCTCCACAGTGACTCCAGCCGCAGCTCCAGCTCCGAAACGCAGATTTCGAGTAGCTGCAGCTGGAGACACTTCCTGCACGTGTTCGCCCTGGGCACCGAAAGTGTCCCTGACTTCCCACATAGCACAGGAGGAGCACTCCACACTGCTGAGCTGCCCTGCCATGTCCTACCCTTAATTTACTCCCTTTACTTCCTTGATATTCTTTAATTTAAAATACACTAGGGACCTTACTTCCCTTTAAACACTACTTACTCTAAACTAGAGACCTTATTTTTACTTCAATGACTGGACTGTAGAAATACACACCAGGTCCTACTTACCAATCAGCTCCTTCCCTGGTTGTGACATCACTGTAGCGGTTTTGCAGTTGTTGTTGTTTGACTGCTCCCGCTCTCGGACTCTTTCCCAACTTGCAGCACTCCGGAGTCGGGCCTCCTCTGCAGCGCTCCTTTATGGCTGATCCGCCTTCTCTCAGGTCCCGCTGCTGCTCCCACACAGGTCCGCCTCCACCTTCATCACCTTAAATAAAAACAGAAACTGCCGGAAATACTCAGCAGGTCAGGCAGCATCTGTGGAGAGAGAAGCAAAGTTAACATTTCAGGTTGATGACCCTTTGTCAGAACTGGAAAGAAGTTAGGAGTGTTTATATATTGTGATGCATCACAGCTGTGTGGGACAGGCTGAATGGACCAGAAGGTCTTTTCCTGTCCCTCAACAAAGACCGCCTATTTCCACCTCCGTAACATCGCCCGTCTCCACCCTGCCTCAGCTCATCCACTGCTGAAACCCTCATCCATGCCTTTGTTACCTCTTTGTTGACTATTCCAACATACTCCTGGCCGGCCTCCCACATTCCACCCTACGTAAACTTGAGGTCTTCCAAAACTTGGCTGCCCATGTCCAAACTCGCACCAGGTCCTGTTCGCCCATCTTCCCTGTGCTCGCTGACCAAGATTGGCTCCTGGTTAAGCAACGCCTTGATTTCAAAATTCTCATCCTTGTTTTCAAATCCCTCCATGGCCTCGCCCCTTCCTATCTCTGTTATCTCCTTCAGCCTACAACCCCCCGAGATATCTGCGCTCCTCTAATTCTGCCCTCTTGAGGATCCCTGATTATAATCGCTCCACCTTTGTTGGCCGTGCCTTCTGTTGCCTGGGCCCTAAGCTCTGGAATTCCCTGCCTAAACCTCTCCGCCTCGCTACCTCTCTTTCTTCCTTTAAGACGCTCCTTAAAACCTACCTCTTTGACCAAGCTTTTGGTGACCTGCCCTAATTTATCCTTATGTGGATTGGTGTCAAATTTCTTGTCTTAAAATACTCCTGTGCAGTGCCTTGGGATGTTTTACTATGTAAAGTTTACTACTATATAAATATATGTTGTTGTTGTCATTGTCCTATGCTTGTATGTGTAGAAGTCTCTATCCCATGGCCATGCTGGAAAGCATATGCATCTGAATGTTGGATGAGGGCGGGATCTTGTCCTCCACAGTCAAAGAGCCTACAGACCCTCACCGTCCACTCTCGCCCCTAACTACGGTCAGTTGGGTGAGATATCGGAGAGTGGCCTGGCAGGAGTCGAACTCCCTTCAGTGCAGAAGGGGAGAGGACTTCAAAAATGAAAGAGAAGGAAAGAAGGAAGAAAGATATGAAGCAAAGCAAAGGTAGGACACTTTTTCCTGTAGTTGTTGAACGAGAAAACTCTGCTGATAAACGAACTGCAGCGACAAGTTAAACTTCAAGAAAGCAAGACCATCAAGTTCATCGCTGCCAGGTTTATGCAAAATAAATTGAGTAGTATAATGTACTTTTCAAAAGAAGCGACTAGCACGTTCAGTATTTTAGTTTGCAACATATTTTGTTCCGGAGGGGGTTTGGCAATGAGTGTGAGCATTTCCTTTACCATAAGCCACTGCCTGTGCAGAGAAAATTCATTGACTGGTGGGATCTCACTCTTACAGTTTGCCCAATTTACAATTTAGCCTTCAACTTGCACCCTTGACGCATTTTTCCATATGTCACCTGAAGAATCTGCTGCCACTCCTTGCTCAAGAATTCTATTGATCTTCCCCCTCATTCTCACTCTGAAAGGACGCTCAGCTTTGACAGTCTCTTAGATAAGCCTCTCCAGAGAAGTTTGCCCCAGTTGGCTGAGTTAGTGTGGGACTTAGTTATGCAGGTTAAGAAGGTATCACTTTCCATTCTGGCTGTGTGCTAACTTAGCTGACCATAGCTTTTTAAAAAAATATTCATTCCTGGGATGTTGGCGTCACTAACGAGGCCAGCATTTATTGCCCATCCCTAATTGCCCTTGAGAAGGTGGTAATGAGTTGTCGTCTTGAACCACTGCAGTCCGTGTGGTGAAGGTACTCCCACAGTGCTGTTAGGGAGGGAGTTCCAGGATTTTTACCCAGCGACTATGAAAGAGCAGCGATATACTTCTAAGTCAGGATGGTGTGTGACTTGGAGGGGAACTTAGAGGTGGTGGTGTTCCCATGTGCCTGCTGCCCTTGTCCTTCTAGGTGGTAGAGGTTGCAGGTTTGGGAGGTGCTGCTGAAGAAACCTTGGCGAGTTGCTGCAGTGCATCTTGTAGATGGTACACACTGCAGCCACGGTACGCCGGTGGTGGAGGGAGTGAATGTTTAAGGTGGTGGATGGGGTGCCAATCAAGAGGGCTACTTTGACCTGGATGGTGTCGAGCTTCTTGAGTGTTGTTGAAGCTTCACTCATCCAGGCAAGTGGAGAGTATTCCATCACACTCCTGACTTGTGCCTTGTAGATGGTGGAAAGGCTTTGGGGAGTCAGGAGGTGAGACACTTGCTGCAGAATACCCAGCCTCTGACCTGCTCTTGTAGCCACAGTATTTATGTGGCTGGTCCAGTTAAGTTTCTGGGCAATGGTGACCCCCTAGGATGTTGATGGTGGGGGATTCGCCGATGGTAATGCCGAATCCCCTCAGCTGGGGCATTGGCAAGGATTCCACAAGTGGCCTCAGCACCACGAGGCTAGGGAAGAGAAGGATCAGCCATGTCTCGCACTCCTGATTGCTGAAGAATGGTATGAAGAATGACTATTTAGGCAAGGTATTGGATGATGGCCAGAACCTGTGGAACTGTATCCTAATATGAGTCTGCACCTTTGAGAGAGGGAGGGGGGGAGGGGGTAGCTGTGGGCGGGGGATAAGTTTTCCCAAGTTGTGCCTTATGGTATTGACCTACCCTTGAAAACAACAGCCATCCATCCTGTAAAATAGGAAGGAAAAATGTGAGGCTTTATTTATAAATAGACACCACTTGGCAGCCTGGGGGCTTATCAAAGGATAGTGGAAATCTGGAACACGCTCCTCTAATAAGCTGTTGAGGCTGGGGGGAGGGGGGGTCAATTGAAAATTTCAAAATTGAGGTTGATATATTTTTGTTAGGCAAGATTATTAAGGATTACGGAGCCAAGGCGCGTAGATAGAGTTAAGATACCAATCAGCCATGATCTAATTGAATGGCAGAACAGGCTCAAGGAGCTGAATGGCAGACTCCTATTCCAATGTTCCAGTGTTCCTATCCTATTGGTATTTGTGTCAATATGATGGGCCGTGCAGCAGTAGGAGTCATGTTTATATCTCATTACTGCCCACACAGCAAGTGCCAGAGAGGAATGGAGTAGAGGACAGTCAAATGGTGGCGACAGTTAACTTGTGTCACTTGTTCCTGGGTCAAAATCCTTGAACTCGCTACCTAACAGCATCGTGAGAGTACCTTCACCACACGGACTGCAGCAGTTCAAGAAGGCGGCCCACCGCCACCTTCTCCGGGGCAACTAGGGATGGGCAATAAATGCTGGGCCTTGTCAGCGACCCCCACATCCTGAGAATGAATAATTAAAAAGACTTCTGCTCTCTCTCTTTCGATTATCCAAATAGTCCCACTCCCCGCCCCCCCCCCCCACCCCCCCGCTCCTCTCTCCCTTAATGGCGAGCAACATCTCTTGGGAGCAGTTGGTGCGTCCCCTCGCACTTCAAAGATGGAGATGTTCTATGCAGAGCCAGAGGAAACATTTTCTTTACACAGCAAGTTGTGATCTGGAACGCACTGCCTGAAAGGGCAGTGGAAGCAGATTCAACAGTAACTTTCAAAAGTGCATTAGATAAATACTTGAAGGGAAAATATTTGCAGGGCTATGGGGAAAGAGTGCGGGGGGGGGGGCAAGGGGAGAAAAGATAGAGTCGAGATAGGGATAAGATAGAGTAGAAATAGAGAAAAGATAGAATAGAGATCTAGCGGAAGCTGAACACCAACTCTCCGACACCACCTCCTACCTCCACCTGGACCATGACCCCACTACCGAACATCAAACCACCGTTTCCAAGACTGTCACTGACCTCATCTCCTCTGGAGATCTTCCCCCCGCGGCCACCAACCTCATAGTTCCCCAACCCCGCACAGACCCCTTCTACCTCCTTCCCAAGATCCACAAACGGGACTGCCCTGGTAGACCCATCGTTTCAGCCTGTTCCTGCTCCATGGAACTTACCTCTTCCTATCTCGACTCTATTTTCAGAGACGAGCAGGGGAGTTATCCCCGGTGTCCTGGCTAATATTTATCCCTCAACCAACATCACCTTAAAAAAAAAAAACCAGATTATCTGGTCATTATCACATTGCTGTTTGTGGGAGCTTGCTGTGCAGAAATTGGCTGCCACGTTTCCTACATTACAACAGTGACTCCACTTCAAAAGTACTTAATCGGCTGTAAAGCGCTTTGGGATGTCCTGAGGTTGTGAAAGGTGCTGTAGAAGGCTGTCTTGCTGCAGTATTGTGTGCAGTTTTGGTCGCCTTACCTGAGGAAGGATGTTCTTGCCATGGAGAGAGTGCAGCAAAGATTCACCAGGTTGATACCTGGGATGGCAGGAATGATGTATGAGGATAGATTGGGTCGATTGGGCTTATACTCGCTGGAGTTTAGAAGACTGAGAGGGGATCTCATTGAAACTTATAAAATTCTAACAGGACTGGACAGACTAGATGCAGGAAGGCTGTTCCCGATGGCGGGGGAGTCCAGAACCAGGGGTCACAGTCTAAGGATAAGGGGTAAGCCATTTAGGACTGAGATGAGGAGGAATTTCTTCACCCAGAGAGTGGTGAACCTGTGGAATTCTCTACCACAGAAGACAGTTGAGGTCAATTCATTAAATATATTCAAGAAGGAGTTGGATATATTTCTTAAGGCTAAAGGGATCAAGGGATATGGGGAGAAAGCAGGGACAGGGTACTGAATTTGGATGATCAGCCATGATCGCATTGAATGGCGGAGCAGGCTCGAGGGGCCGAATGGCCTACTCCTGCTCCTATCTTCTATGTTGCTATATAAAAGCTAGTTCGTTTTTTCTTTACACATACATACTTGTGTTACGTTTACACTATACATCCAATTCCAGCTGTTTTTAAGTAAAACCCTATGTTGGCCCAATTTAAAAGCGGTGCTTTTATGACCCCATATTGTTGCAGCGTTGGGATTGATCGCAGCTTTTAACGTATTTATGATCCACCATTTGTGTCTCTCCACGGAGCACCAGATGTTCAGCCTGTTTATGTGCAGAAAATACTGTTGATATCAGGGAGGTTTACATGAAAGAGAGGGGGGGTCAGGAGAGAGGCAGAGTGAAGATAATGATAGAGGGCAGCTCAGTAGAGAGGCTGAGTGAGTAGCAGAAGACACAAAGGGAGAGAACAGCAAGGCTCAAGGTGGAGCAAAAAGGGAAAGAAAGCAGGGAAAGGAGCTAGAGTTGAGAATGCAGTGGGGAAATGACACCTGCAACCGGAGAGAAGGCGCAGCCGAGCATATTGCAGTGCCTCGTCGTATAGTTGCAAACAAGAAGTGTTCAGGCAGGCAACAAAAAAAAAAATCCGTTGCTGATTTATAAAAACGAGAATGAACAACTGTCCTTTCTCGTGGGCTTCAAGTAAAACTCCATCTGGTAAATGCAGTTTCCCACCATCGTAAACCCTGGTAGGTCCCAGTATAGCAACATAGGAACAGGAGGAGGCCATTCAGCCTCTCGAGCCTGTTCCACCATTCAGTGAAATCATGGCTGATCTGTGACTTAACTCCATATGCCCGCCTTTGGCCCATATCCCTTAATACTTTTGGTTGATAAAAACCTCTGATTTTAAAATTAACAATTGATCTCTCATCAATTGCCATTTGCGGAAGAGAGTTCCAAACTTCTGCCGCCCTGTGTGTGTAGATGTGTTTCCTAATTTCACTCCTGGAAGACCTGGCTCTAATTTTTAGGCTGCATCCCCCTAGTCCAAGAATCCCCAACCAGCGGAAATAGTTTCTCTCTAACCTATCAGATCCCCTTCAGATTGTGAAAACTTCGATCGAATCACCCCTTAACCTTCTAAATTCCAGGGAATACACTCCTAGTTTGTGTAATCTCTCCTCGTAATTTAACCCTTGGAGTCTGGGTATCACTCTGGTAAATCTACGCTGAACTCCCTCCAAGGCCAGTATATCCTTCCGAAGGTGTGGTGCCCAGAACCGAACACAGTATTCAATATCAGATTTACCGTGCTGTGAAGATACGTCTGCTGCTGCACTGACTGTTTCCTGCAACTTCTGTGACTGACTTGCTGCGTCTTGCAATGGTTCGCACACTGCCTAGGCCACCACTCATGTTCCTGTCAGAGCGAAGGTGAAACTGAAACAAGGTGTTGTATTTTTGAACTCTAGATGTGCTCTAGCATGTTGCCCAGGCACACTACACGGACAGGTTTATTACTCCATTATCCCTTCACCGCCCCCCCCCCCCCCCCCCCCCAAACCAGTGGCACAGTGCAGATAAAGCGGAGGACTGAGAGGACCAGGTACAACTGGGCTGGCACATCCCAACACGACCTCTTCAAATGTTGGCTTGGCTCAGTGGGTAGCACTTCTTGCCTCTGGCGTCGGGAAAGTTGCAGTTTCAAGCCCCACTCCAGGGCTTGTAGGAGCAAATCTAGGCTGCCGCTGCAGTGGAGCACTGAGGAAACGCTGTCTTCTGGATGAGATGTTAATTCAAGGCCCCAATCTGGGAGATATAAAAGATCCCACAGCGCAACTGAAAGAACATTGGGAGGTTCTGCCGATGTCCTGGCCAACATTCGTCTACCACACAATACCATCCAAAAAGGCAGATTGGGGTAAAAATTAGACTGGACGCGTGCCAGAGCAGCGAGGTCAGAGGTCGGCCCAAAATTGGGCCACTGGTTTCATCTAAATATTCCGGGCTAGCTGTTCCGCTCAGCGGTGATCAACTTCTTTAAGGGGTCCTTAATTCGTCATTGGCTGTGAAGCGCTTTGGAGTGCCCCGAGGTCGTGAAAGACGCTATATAAATGCAGGTCCTTTCTTTCTAGCATTTTGCCTTCAATAACCCACCACCAAATCAGATTAGCTGGACTTTCCCGGCTGTGTGGGATCTTGCTTTTCGTGCAAAATGGTTGCCGTGTTTGCCTCCATAACAACAGTCCACCCCTGTGCCTCGGAGCAATTCATTGTATGGGAAGTATTACGAGACCTCTGTTGGGAGACATGAAAAGACGCTACATAGATACAACACGTTCTGTTTTTTTTCTAATGGCCTTGGCCCTTCAACTAGCTTGTTCCGCTAAAATAAATAAGCGCTTTAAAAGAAAGACTTGCATTTTTACAGCGCCTTTCACGACCTCAGGACAACCCAAAGTGCTTTTCAGCCAATGAAGTACATTTTGAAGTGTAGTCACTGTTGCAATGTAGGAAACGCAGCAGCCCATCTGCGCAGAGCAAGCTCCCACAAACATTTGATGTGATAATGACCAGATAATCTGTTCTATTGATGTTGTTTAAGGGATAAATATTGGCCAGAACGGCAGGGATAACTCCCCATGCCATGGGATCTTTTACGTCCACCTGAGCGAGCAGACGGGGCCTCAGTTTAACGTCTCATCCGAAAGATGGTACCTCTGACAGTGCAGCACTCCCTCAGTACCGCACTCAGTGTCAGCCTAGAGTTTCGTGCTTAAGTCTCTGGAGTGGGACTTGAACCCACAACCTTCTGACTCAAGAGGCGAGGGTGCGGCCCACTGAGCCACGGCTGACACTTGAACAGAGGGAACAGGAGAAGGGGAATTTCAATGATCGGTGCGAAAATGTTTACCCTTTTGGGAGATGCAAACACAATTTGTGTCATCACACGGAGCATTTATACAAGTTAAAAACAGTTTGGCCATAACATACCGACACCACAGGGCCATGGAAAGGGGACGTTGCGGGCATACGAAATTGACGTGCTGGAATTGACCAGCTGGTCCATCAAGCCTGGCCGACACGCCATGATGGCCGGAGCATTGTGACTAAACATTCCGTCACTCCCACCGCTCCCCTCAGCCATGTACTCTCCTGTTCAGTGTAAGTGAGCAGAATACAAGGCTGAAGCGTTTGCAACCATCTTCAGCCAGAAGTGCCGACTGGATGATCCATATCGGCCTCCTCCTGAGGTCCCCACCACCACAGAAGCCAGTCTTCAGCCAATTCGATTCACTCCACGTGATATCAAGAAATGGCCGAGCGCACTGGATACAGCAAAGGCTATGGGCCCCAACAACATCCCGGCTATCGTGCTGAAGACTTGTGCTCCAGAACTGGCCGCGTCTCTAGCCAAGCTGTTCCAGTACAGCTACAACACTGGCATCTATCCAACAATCTGGAAAACTACCCAGGTATGTCCTGTCCACAAAAAGCAGGACAAATCCAATCAGGCCAATTACTGCCCCATCAGTCTACTCTCAATCGTCAGCAAAGTGATGGAAGGTGTCATCGACAGTGCTATCAAGCAGCAGTTACTCACCAATAACTTGATGCCCAGTTTGGATTCTGCCAAAACCACTCGGCTCCTGACCTCATTACAGCCTTGGTCTAAACATGGACAAATGAGTTGAATTCCAGAGGTGAGATGAGAGTGACTGCCCTAGACATCAAGGCAGCATTTGACCAAGTGTGGCATTAAGGAACCCTAGTAAAACTGAAGTCAATGGGAATCAGGGGGAAAACTCTCCACTGGCTGGAGTCATACCTAGCACAAAGGAAGATGGTTGTGATGATTGAAGGTCAATCATCACAGCCCCAGGACATCGCTTCAGGAGTTCCTCAGGGCAGTGTCCTAGGCCCAACCATATTCAACTGCTTCATCAATGACCTTCCCTCCAACATAAGGTCAGAAATGGGGATGTTCGCTGATGACTGCACAGTGTTCAGTGACATTCACAACCCCTCAGATAATGAAGCAGTCCATACCTGCATGCAACAAGACCTGGACGATGTTCTGGCTCGGACTGATAAGTGGCAGGTAACATTCGCGCCACAGAAGTGCCAGGCAATGACTATCTCCAACAAGCGAGAGTCTAAACACTGCCCCTTGACATTCAACGGCATTACCATCACTGAATCCCCCACCATGAACATCCTGGGAGTTACCATTGGCCAGAAACTTAACTGGACCAGTCACATAAATACTGTGGTAACAAGAGCAGGTCAGAGGCTGGGTATTCTGCGGCGAGTGTTTCACCTCCTGACTCCCCAAAGCCTTTCTACCATCTACAAGGCACAAGTAAAGAGTGTGATGGAATACTCTCCACTTGCCTGGATGAGTGCAGCTCCAACAACACTCAAGAAGCTCGACACCATCCAGGACAAAGCAGCCCACTTGATTGGCACCCCCTCTACCACCTTAAACATTCACCGGTGTACGGTGGCTGCAGTGTGTGCCAGCTACAAGACGCACTGCAGCAACTCGCCAGGGCTTCTTCGGCAGCACCTCCCAAACCCGCGACCTCTTCCACCTAGAAGGACAAGGGCAGCAGACACATGGGAACACCACCACCTCCAAGTTCCCCTCCAAGTCACACATCATCCTGACTTAGAATTATATCGTCGATCCTTCATCGTCGCTGGGTCAAAATCCTGGAACTCCCTCCCTAACAGCACTGTGGGAGTACCTTCACCACACGGACTGCAGCGGTTCAAGAAGGCGGCTCACCGCCATCTTCTCAAGGGCAATTAGGGATGGGCAATAAATGCTGGCCTTGCCAGCGATGCCCACATCCCATAAAAAAATGTTTTAAAAAATATACAGAGGCCTAGCTAATAGTCAACAATAGTATGGGATTTTTAAAATACCTTTCTTAAAGTAATAATTAAAAGACTATCTCAACAGGGAACTAAAAGTAGCACGATAATTGACTATAGTATATAACAAGTTTAAGTTAAAAAAAAATTCTAATTGATGCACCAATATCTTTAGAACACTATTTAGTGTCACAGGTTTATAGGAGGTGAAATTTGACTCTTAATTTAATTTTAATTAGTATAAACTGTCACTTTTATTGTTAATGAAGAGCAGATCATTATGGAATGTAATTGAAGTAAGAGAGGGCCTGGGGAAATCTTCATGCCAGCGCTTGGCACAGTGCCCGGTTTCATCTCCTGTTGATAAAATCAGTTCCTGTAATTAATTAATGTGTGGAGCATGAGAACGGAGACAGCTGAAATCCCTAGAAACAAGCAAACCCAACTGGTGCAGTTCAATCCTGCCCTGCTAACGCTGAAGCTGTACATATGTTTTTATTATCCTTGTAATAATAATACGTTTTGCACCACATCAAGGGCACGTCTCCAGTCAATGACAGTGAAAGCATCTGAGGGCGATTAAACCGTGGAGTCCTGGATAGTGCACATCTTGTGATACTAGCCCGTGCCAGCTCTGGCTGGAGATGTCATCAGGTGACCTCCTGTCTCCCACCGCCACGCCCCCACGCTCCCGCCATTGGCCGCCCGACACGGCCATCCTCGCAGCTCCTCACCTTCCCGCGGCCAATTGGAAAGCGAACAGACTCTTCACTACGCGACTGGATGATTCCTCACTCTCAGTCAAATGGCCTTTTTGCCCCCCATTTCCAATATTTTTAGAACTAATGAACAGACGTGTTCAAAGAAGATGGAAATAAGCACACACATTTCTTTAATCCCCTGATAATTTTTCTCCTGGGTGCTGTTCACAGCAATGCCCTGGGAGATGAATCTTCAATTCCCGGAGACTCCAGGCCAATCCTGGAGGGTTGGCGACCCCATGTTATACCCTTACTGGGTTCGTTGAGGGGAAAAAAAAGCAAAGCTTTCTCTAGCAGCAAGTTCGCTTAATAAATGACCCCAATCCCCACCAGCCCTTTCCAATGGAGAGCAAAGGACACTCACCTCCTTACAGAAGGGGAGAAACATAGAAGATAGGAGCAGGAGTAGGCCATTCAGCCCCTCGAGCCTGCTCCGCCATTCAATGAGATCATGGCTGATCATCCAAATTCAGTACCCTGTCCCTGCCTTCTCCCCATATCCCTTGATCCCTTTAGCCTTAAGAAATATATCCAACTCCTTCTTGACTATATTTAATGAATTGGCCTCTACTGCCTTCTGTGGTAGAGAATTCCACAGGTTCACCACTCTCTGGGTGAAGAAATTCCTCCTCATCTCAGTCCTAAATGGCTTACCCCTTATCCTTAGACTGTGACCCCTGGTTCTGGACTCCCCAACCATCGGGAACATCCTTCCTGCATCTAGTCTGTCTAGTCCTATTAGAATTTTATAAGTTTCAATGAGATCCCCTCTCATTCTTCTAAACTCCAACGAGTATAAGCCCAATCGACCCAATCTCTCCTCATACATCATTCCTGCCATCCCAGGTATCAGCCTGGTGAATCTTCGCTGCACTCCCTCCATGGCAAGAACATCCTTCCTCAGATAAGGCGACCAAAACTGCACACAATACTCAAGGTGTGGTCTCACCAAGGCCCTGTACAACTGCAGCAAGACATCCTTGTTCCTGTACTCGAATCCTCTCGCTACAAAGGCCAACATACCATTTGCCTTCTTAACCGCCTGCTGCACCTACATGCTTACCTTCAGCGACTGGTGCACAAGGACACCCAGGTCTCGTTGCACTTCCCCTTCTCCCAATCTATTGCCATTCAGATAATAATCTGCCTTCCTGTTTTTGACACCAAAGTGGATAACCTCCTCTTGGGAGGAGAAATTGGAGGCAGAGTCACCCAGGCTACATTGAACATTTATCCGTGACTAATTGTAGAATGTCATTGACACAAAACCAATTGCATCCCTAGCCCTCTGAGGACAATATGCCCATTAAGGCCTCTTGCTTTGCTGTTTTAAAGTTTGTTTCCCCCTCCAACCTTCTCCCCTCCTCGCACTCACTGTGGTATGGCCCTCCAACCTTCTCCCCTCCTCGCACTCACTGTGGTATGGCCCAAGTGTAGGGTTGCCAACTCTGGTTGGACGTATTCCTGGAAGTTTCATCACATGACCTCCCGTCTCCCGCTGCCCCGCACCCACCATTGCTCACCTGACCCGGCCATCCACGCGGCACCCCGCTCTTCCCACGGCCAACTGGGAAACGAACAGACTCTTTATTACCTGATTGGATGATTCTCAGCTTCAGTCAAACAGCCCTTTTCCCCACCTCCAAAGTTTTTTTTCAATATAACTAATAAACAAAAGTGTTCAAAGAAAATATAAAAAGCACATTTTTTTTAAAGTCCTGATGATTTTTCTCCAGGTTTGCTCGCAGCAGTGTGCCGGAGATCAGTCTTCAATTCCTGGAGACTCCAGGACAGTCCTGGAAAGTTGGCACCCCAACCCAAGTGGTCAGTCATCATGTGTAACCCAAGACAGTGCATTTCGTTAGACTCCTCTTCTTCTTCTTAGGCAGTCCCTCGGAACCGAGGATGACTTGCTTCCACACTAAAAATGAGTTCTCAGGTGACTGATGAGTCCAATGCGGGACCTACAATCTCTGTCACAGGTGGGGCAGACGGTGGTTGAAGGGGCGGGTGGGTGGGGTGCTTGGATTGACGTGCACTCCTTGCGCTGCCTGCGCTTGGCTTCCGCTTGCTCCCGGCGAAGAGACTCGAGGTGTTCGGCGCCTTCCCGGATGCTTCTCCTCCACTTTGTGCGTCTTGGGCCAGGGATTCCCAGGTGTCGGTGGGGATGTTGCACTTTTTCAAGGAAGCTTTGAGGTTGTCCTTGAAGTGTTTCCTCTGCCCACCTGGGGCTCTCTTGCCGTGTCAGAGCTCCGAGTAGAGCGCTTGTTTTGGGAGTCTCGTATCGGGCATGTGGACGACGTGACCCGTCCATCGGAGCTGATCGAGCGTGGTCAAAGCTTCGATGCTGGGGATGTTGGCCTGAGCGAGAACAGATGTTGGTACGCCTATCCTGCCAATGGATTTGCAGGATCTTGTGGAGGCAGTGTTGGTGGTACCTCTCCAGTGCTTTGAGGTGCCTGCTGTACATGGTCCATGTCTCTGAGGCATACAGCAGGGCGGGTATCACTGCTGCTCTGTAGACCATGAGCTTGGTGCTGGGTTTGAGGTCCTGGTCTTCAAACACTCTCTTCCTCAGGCGACCGAAGGCTGCACTGGCACACTGAAGGCGGTGTTGGACTTCGTTATCGATCACGTGTGACCCAAGACATCACGTGTAACCCAAGACAGTGCGTTTCGTTAGACTATTTTGACTATCACAGCCGAGGCTCAATCTTGCCCACATGTGGACATTTGGACCAAATCAGACAGGGATCAAGAGTAGATTGAACTCTCAATTTCTCCATGCCAATGATCATATCCATAATTTGTTCTGTCTTGCCGGAGAGTATTGAGGACCAGATCTATTTGTACATACAAGCATACGGAAAAGGGGACAGGAAAAGCCTGTCCCAAACAATCAGTAAAATGTGCAGATACACACAAAGAGCCCTCGAATGTGGTCAGGCAGCTCATGAAAAGAAAATAAGCAGAATATAGGCTGTAGTCATTTGTTCCTGTTTATGTTTTTTTTTGTTTCTTTTTACATTGAGAATTATCAAAGTCGTATAAAAAAAATGTTTTAAACCAAAGCACATTTCAGTGACTGTTTGGAACATTGTTCAATAGTAACTGTCAAAAGAGAATTGGATAAATACTTGAAGGGGGAAAATTTTGCAAGGCTATGGGGGAAAGAGTGGGGGAGTGGGGCTAATTGGAGAGCTCTGTCAAAGAGCCGGCACAGGCACGACGGGCCGAATGGCCTCTCTCTGTGCTGTAAGATTACAAGATTGTATTCTATGATAATCAGCCTGGATCAGTGGGTATACACTCAAGTGAAATGATTTCAGTGAACCGTTATGCTTTTTATACTTAGTTACTCATGTGCAACTAGTACATACGAACATATAAACATATGAATTAGGAGCAGGAGTCGGCCACTCGGCCCCTCGAGCCTGCTCCGCCATTTAATAAGATCATGGCTGATCTGATTACTCCACATTCCCGCCTATCCCCGATAATCTTTCGCCCCCTTGCTTACCAAGAATCTATCTACCTCTGCCTTAAAAATATTCAAAGACTCTTCCATCGCCCTCTGAGGAAGAGAGTTCCAAAGACTCATGACCCTCTGTAAGAAAATATTTCTCCTCATCTCTGTCTTAAATGGGCGACCCCTTATTTTTAAACAGTGACCCCTAGTTCTAGTTTCTCCCACAAGAGGAAACATCCTCTCCACATCCACCCTGTCCAGACCCCTCAGGATCTTATATGTTTCAATCAAGTCACCTCTTACTCTTCTAAACTCTAGCGGATACAAGCCTAGCCTGTCCAACCTTTCCTCATAAGACAACCCGCCCATTCCAGGTATTAGTCTAGTAAACCTTCTCTGAACTGCTTCCAATGCATTTACATTCTTCCTTAAATAAGGAGACCAATACTGTACACAGTACTCCAGATGTGGTCTCACCAATGCCCTGTATAACTGAAGCATAACCTCCCTACATTTGTATTCAATTCCCCTCGCAATAAACAATAACATTCTATTAGCTTTCCTAATAACTTGCTGTACCTGCATGCTAGCCTTTTGCGATTCATGCACTAGGACACCCAGATCCCTCTGCATCTCAGAGCTCTGCAATCTCTCACCATTTAGATAATATGCTTCTTTTTTATTCTTCCTGCCAAAATGAACAACTTCACATTTTCCCACATTATACTCCATTTGCCAGATCTTTGCCCACTCACTTAACCTATCTATATTCCTTTGTAGCCTCTTTATGTCCTCTTCACAATTTACTTTCCCACCTATCTTTGTGTCATCAGCAAATTTAGCAACCATACCTTCGGTCCATTTATCCAAGTCATATATATAAAAACTTCACCTTCACAGAATCACAGAAACCCCACAGTGCAGATAGAGGCCATTTCAGCCCATCGAGCCTGCACCGACACATATCCCACCCGATCCCCGTAACCCCTACACCAACACATATCCCACCCTATCCCTGTAACCCCACGTATTTAATCCCCCTAACACTAAGGGTCAATTTATCATAGCCAATCAACCTAACCAGCACATCTTTGGACTTAGGTGAGGTAACCACTCTGATCTGGGAGTGGTTGCACATTTAGGAATGTTCTGAATATGAATGCACTAGGCGTGTACATGTACACATTGTAATTGTTACCTATTTTAATCTCAAGGGAAAATATCACTGGATAATGACTCTGTCTGTTCTGATGCAGTATTGGAAGAAGTCACACAGAAACCCCACAGTGCAGATAGAGGCCATTTCGGCCCATCGAGCCTGCACCGACACATATCCCACCCGATCCCCGTAACCACTTCACCAACACATATCCCACCCTATCTCCGTAACCCCACACATTTTAATCCCCTAACACTAAGGGTCAATTTATCATAGCCAATCAACCTAACCCGCACATCTTTGGACTGTGGGAGGAAACCGGAGCACCCGGAGGAAACCCACGCAAACACGGGGAGAATGTGCAAACTCCACACAGACAGTCGCCCGAGGCCGGATTCGAACCCGGGTCCCTGGCACTGTGAGGCAACAGTGCTAACCACTATACCACCGTGCTACAGTAATGTAGAATGAAAAGACTTGCATTTCTCCAGCGCCTTTCATGACCACCGGACGTCCCAAAGTGCTTTACAGCCAATGAAGTACTTTTTGAAGTGTAGTCACTGTTGTGATGTAGGAAACACGGCAGCCAATTTGCGCACAGCAAGCTCCCACAGGCAGCAATGTGATAATGACCAGATAATCTGTTTTAGTGATGTTGGTTGAGGGATAAGTATTGGCCAGGACACCGGGGAGAATTCCCCTGTATAATATGATCTGTATAAACCTCTATATGGAACAAAGTAATTACAGCTCATGCAAAGTATAAAAAACCCTACAGCACTGTGCTGAAGGCCATGTGAAAGTATTCAATATTGGCATCAAACTGATTGTGGTTAGGAAGCTTTGAAGAAAAAAATCAATCCAAACAATGTAAAATTTGAACTTTCAATTTGTCCCTGATCAGTGATCATATCCATAATGTGTTCTGTCTTGTCGGAGAGTACCAGATCTATTTGAACATACAAACAAACGAAAGAGAGACAGGAAAAGCTGGTCCATCAAGCCTGTTCCAAACAGTCATCACACAATTAAGTATGGTGACTCTCCCACTTACAATCGTGTAATCTCCTGGGAAAGCTGAAAAAACAGTTAAAAAAACCCTAGGCCAATTCAATAACAACAACTTGTATTTATATAGCGCCTTTAACATAGTAAAACGTCCCAAGGCGCTTCACAGGAGCGATTATCAAACAAAATTTGACACCGAGCCACATAAGGAGATGTTAGGAATGATGACCAAAAGCTTGGTCAAAGAGGCAGGTTTTAAGGATCAACTTAAAGGAGGAGAGAGAGGTAGAGAGGCGGAAATGTTTAGGGAGGGAATTCCAGAGCCTCAGGCCCAGACAGCTGAAGGCACGGCCACCGGTGGCGGAACGATAAAAATCGGGGATGCGCAAGAGGCCAGAATTGGAGGAGCGCAGAGATCTCGGAGGGTTGTGGGACTGGAGGAGATTACAGAGATAGGGAGGGGGCGAGGCCATGGAGGGATTTGAACACAAGGATGAGAATTTGAAAATTGAGGCTTTGCTGGACCGGGAGGCAATGTAGGTCAGCGAGCACAGGTGTGAGGGGTGAACGAGACTTTATCCAGGGATAACAATCTGGGAAATTCCTCTCTGACCCCTGAAGGTAATGAAAGAGTTCCAGGAGATCACAGTGACCAATGTCCCACCTACCTTTTGAATGCAGTGATATTAGCCACCGCAAGAAACTTGTCCAGCTTATTTTTGAACAGTTGAATCAAATCCGCACTCGCCACTTGAGCTGGTGACTTATTCCACGTGTCGACAACCTTCTGCGTAAAGAAAAACCTCATGACATCTAACCTAGTCCTATGCTTGCATAGCCTATACACATGACCTCTTGTTTGCCCTAACCTATCTTGTTCAAATAGTCTGTCCACACAGGCACAGTCTAGTCCCTTCATCCTTTTAAACACTTCAATTGAATCTTCCCGAAGCCTATGCTTTTGTAAAGTGAAAAGACCCAGTTCTCTAAGTCTATCGTGATAAGTAAGGACTTCTAAACTAGGAATCATTGTATTGGCCATTCTTTGAACCTTTTCCAGGGCCGTTATATCACCCACCATGTGATGGGAATAAAAAGTATTCCAGTTCAGCCCGAACTAAAATCTTGTACATGGACTTTATAGTTCTTTTAGTTTTACACCATAGTATGCTATTTTTCTTTGCAACAGCCCCACGGCACTGGTCATGCACTATCAGAGACTCATGTACTAGAATGCCTACATCCCTTTCCTGCTCAACAGTTTCAGGCCATTAGTAAAATGTTTGTGTTCGCAACGGTGGTGTCATATTTGACCCGGAAATTAGCTTCCAATCACATATCCGCGCCATAACCACGACCGCCTATTTCCACCTCCATAACATCGTCCGTCTCCGCCCTTGCCTCAGCTCATCCGCTGCTGAAACCTTCACCCGTGCCTTTGTTACCTCTAGACTTGACTATTCCAACGCAGTCCTGGCTGGCCTCCCACATTCTACCCTACATAAACTTGAGGTCATCCAAAACTCGGCTGCCCATGTCCTAACTCGCACCAAGTCCCGTTCACCCATCAGCCCTGTGTTCGCTGACCTACATTGGCTCCTGGTTAAGCAACACCACGATTTCGAAATTCACATCCTTGTTTTCAAATCTCTCCATGGCCTTGCCCCTCCCTATCTCTGTAATCTCTTTCAGCCCCACAGTCCCACCCCCCCCACCCCGAGATATCTGAGCTCTTCCAATTCTCCCCTCTTGAGCATACCCGATGCTAATCGCTCCACCATTGGTGGCTGTGCCTTCTGTTGCTTAGGCCCTAAGCTCTGGAATTCCCTGCCTGAACCTCTCTGCCGTGCTACCTCTCTTTCCTCCTTTAAGACGCTCCTTAAAACCTACCTCTTTGACCAAGCTTTTGGTCACCTGCCCTAATTTCTCCTTTTGTGGCTCGGTGTCAAAATTCTTTGTCTGATAATCGCTCCTGTGAAGCACCTTGGGATGTTTTACTATGTTGAAGGCGTTATACAAATGCAAGTTGTTGTTGTTGTGTTCCACCTTATAATGTTTCCGATAATTCTGTTCTGTGAGCCCACTCAATGGCTTTGTTGATAAATGTTGGGGTTCTATGCCATTCACACCAGGAAGATCTCAGGTGCCAACCCTAGTCTGTGCCAAGGTAGCAGTAGGGGGCAAGACAATGGGTGTCAGTGGCAAATAGGCCAGGGAGGGGCAAAATCAGGCAGGGCTCCTGCTCCTAATTGCGGGAGTGTGTACATGCGGTTACTGGGTGAGGGCCAGATCAAGTTAGGCTGTGATCCCCTTCCCTTGCCAGGCTTAAATATCCCGCCAACACACTCACGGCTATCTGGAGTAGAAACAAAGCGTAGAGCTATTGGCCCAGAAATTCGGGTCGGGGGCTTCCCGCAGGTGCAAGCCCCCGACCTGCACTTACCTAGCGCGCCGGCCATTGAGCTGTGGGCCTGCGTGGGATTCCGATCCTGGGCCTCCTCCAACTGCCGGCACGCAGTGCTTGTGTATCCCAGGGGCGTAGTTAGTTCGATGCGTCCCCTGGGATCACGTGGGCCATGGGGAGCCAATGGTAGCAGGGAATGCTTCATTCATAAGTTTGACAGGAAGAGCTGTCAAACCTATAAATACTATAAGCCCCAAAACATCACTAAAACCTCAAATAAATTTTTTTTTAAATCACATTTTTAAAATAAACTATAAATTACATGAAATAACAATTTTAAACAATAATTTAAATTTTTGAAAAAATTAATTACATTTTCTAACAGGGCTAAAAATAAACTTACCTTTCTTTAAAGTATTTAAAAATAATAAACCTGTGGAAAAAATGTTTTAATTTTAATTAATTCACCACTTACCTTGTTAAAAACAGGCCTTGCGCCTGCTTTTTAAAAGTGTAACTGCAGGAGACTTGCCCTCCCGGAGAAACCTGGAAGTAAAACGTAAGTTCGATGCGCACGTGTTCGACCTCTGAACCCCTTCTTTCAGGGGAACGAACGTGCCGGTTTCCCACGCATGCGCAGTGCATGCACGAAACCGGCAGTTTCGTTGGGCCTACGCGTGAGTACCCAGTGCGTACTCACCCGTGGAGACCCACATTTCTGGGCCATTAATCTAGAGCAAGGAAATAAGGCTTTTTAAAAATTAGATATGCGGTGGGGGGGGGGGGGGGGGGTGGAATTTGACAATGAAAAAGCAAAACTTCAAAGGAAGAACTTGCATTTCTATAGCACCTTTCACAACATCCCAACGTGCTTTACAGCCAATGAAGTACTTTTTGAAACGTAGTCACTGTTGTAATGTAGGAAACGTGACAACCAATTTGCGCACAGCAAGCTCCCGCAAACAGCAATGAGATAATGACCAGATAATCTGTTTTTAGTGATGTTGGTTGAGGGATAAATATTGTCCAAGACACCGAGGATAACTCCCCTGCTCTTCTGCGAATAGTGTCATGGGATCTTTTACGTCCACCTGAGACAGCAGATGGGGCCTCGGTTTAACGTCTCATCCGAAAGACGGCACCTCCGACAGTGCAGCACTCCCTCAGCACTGCAGTGGGCTGCCAGCTCAGATTTTGTGCTCCAGTCTCTGGAGTGGGACTTTGAACCCACAACCTTCTGCCTCAGAGACAAGTGTTGTACAACACTTAGCCACAAGCTGACTGGGAGGATGGTAAGATAAAACATGAAATCAATTTCTGTATAGTAAACAAACAAAAAGAGACTCGGATAACTAAAAGCAAAGGCCTAGAAATTCAGTATAGCCACTTTTGGGGCGGTAAATTCGGGCGGGCGCTAAAGTTAGCGCCCGCCGGAAAGTGGAGGCCACTTCGCCGATATTCAGTAGCTTTGGCCAAGGAGTTTGGGCGAGCGCTGAAACTGGCGTTGCACCCCTATCTTTAGGCGCTAAGCCGGCGGTGCAGAGTGATGACGCCGAGGCCGGGCGCAGCGCAGGTGCGGTCATGTTTTGATTGACAGCAGACACCCTGACGCCGGCCAGCTCTTAAAGGGGGAAGGGTCGACTTGGTCTGCTGCCACGCCCTGGATACTGCAGCCCTCCAGCTAGGCCTGAACACTGCTGCTGGACCCAAATAGCGCCTGAAGCCATGCAGAAGGCCCGTGAACGAGCGCAGCGCTTCTCAGAGCATGCTTTGAGGGTGCTGCTTAGGGGTTTGGAGAAGAGAAGAGATATCTTGTGCCCGGACAGTGGCAAGAAGGCTCCCAAGAGGCTGTACAGGAGAGCCTGGAGGGAAATCGCCCAGAGGGTCACAGCCAACAGCGATGTCCCCAGGACTGGTGACCAATGCCGCAAGAAGTTCAACGACCTCACTCGGTTGGTCAGGGTGAGTACCCTTTCCAGTGTCCTCCTCATCCTTGCATATGCACCTCACATTATGGGCAAAGGGACCTCAAAGGCCTAATGGCCAGCCCTCCTCCAGCAGCTATGGCACTGGCATGATCATCAGTAGCACTTTCTGCACTTGACACACTGGCCAAGCTATTCGACCATGGGAGGCAGTGCACACAACAACAGGGCACCACACTGGCCAAGCTATTCGACCATGGGAGGCAGTGCACACAACAACAGGGCACCACACTGTACTTAGAGGCCGTCCTTTCTCTTGCAGGCCAAGCTGGCACAGAATCTGAAGAGCTGGACTGTCACCGGGGGAGGCCGTGTCCAGTTCCAGGAGCTCAGTGACCTGGAGGAGCACGTGGCTCGACTCATGCGTGCCCGGGTGATTGGCCCCGTTGCTATTGGAGATGCCGACCCTGTGCTGGGCCCCAATGGTAAGGACATGACCGTTTGGACCTCTCTTGTTCCCCTTGCGCTTCAGATCTACATCCTTTGGCACTGTCCCACCAATGCGCATAATGCCACCACTCATGCCTCCCTCGCTGACGCCCTGTCCTCACTCTAAAGCTACTCTTGCGCCTTCCTGCTTTCAGCTGGTGAGGAGGAGGTCCCTGAAGCCGCGAGTGTCAGTCCCTCGGAAGAGGAGGACGACGAGGACCAAGAGGAAGGCGGCACATCGGGGGAACCCTCATCCGCACCAGGGGATGGCAATGGAGGGGACACGTCTTGCCTGGAGGAGAGCCAGGGGGAAGTGTTGCAGGGGGGTGTAGCTCCTGTGCCCAGTGGCGTGCAGCCACGCGGGAAGGGTCGGGCAGCACGGCTGCCTTCTCCCCAGAGGGGGGAAGTGTTGCAGGGGAGGGCAGTTCACAGAATCACAGAATCACAGAAACCCCACAGTGCAGATAGAGGCCATTTCGGCCCATCGAGCCTGCACCGACACATATCCCACCCGATCCCCGTAACCCCTACACCAACACATATCCCACCCTATCCCTGTAACCCCATGTATTTAATCCCCCTAACACTAAGGGTCAATTTATCATAGCCAATCAACCTAACCTGCACATCTTTGGACTGTGGGAGGAAACCGGAGCACCCGGAGAAAACCCACGCAAACACGGGGAGAATGTGCAAACTCCACACAGACAGTCGCCCGAGGCCGGATTCGAACCCGGGTCTCTGGCGCTGTGAGGCAACAGTGCTAACCACTATGCCACCGTGCCACGGGAAGGGTCAGCCAGCTCGGCGGCCTTCTCCCCAGAGGGAGAGTCCGGCCTCCAGTCCGGAGACGGTCCTCGCCCAGGAGGTGCGCCTCCTTGATCAAATGTCCGCGGATTCGGAGCGGCGCCACACCGAGTTCATGGGGGTTGTGGGACAGTTGCCTCAGGCCATTGAGTCCCTGGCTCATAGTGTGGCCGATTTCGGGGACTCACAGGCCAGGGGTGTCGAACAACTCGCGACAGCACAGGACGCGAGTCGAGAGTTCATGAGTGGTGCCGTGCAGACACTGGCTGGTCTGATGCGGGCACAGACCAGGGCAGTACGGGCACTCACTTCTGCCACACTCGCTGTGTCACGGACGCATCGCCAGGGCACCCGCCGCGCTGCTGCAGCACAGCGGTCTGGCCTTCACCAGATTGCTGCACTTGCTGCAGTGCCAGCCCGGCCGAGTGCCAGTGTCTCTGGCGACCAGCGAGCGCCTGGCATCAGCCAGCTTGCCCCCATTGCTGCAGCCGCCACTGCCATTCCCCCCAGCAAAGCTGCGACGAGCTGCTGGAGAGACTGATGCTGCCCAGCTGCAGCAGTCAGCAGCCGGCCCCTCCAGGGCCGGATCTCGTCTAGGCCGACCCCCAAGGGCATCTGCCGTCACGCTTTGTGCCCCTCAGGAGCCTTCCCCCAGCCTTGCAACACCCACAGGGCCCAGGTTGAGGCGGAGCAGCAGGTCGGGCAGGGGCCGGAGAAGCCTGCACAAGGACTCGCCCTCTCGGCACACCAAGTAGAGTGTGTTGCCAAATGGTTTTTTTAGATGGGGGTGTTTGTGTTCTGTATGGGGGGGGTTTATTTTGGTAAGGCCGAAGATGATGGCAAATGTTTTTTTAGATGGGGGTGTTTGTGTTCTGTATGGGGGGGTTTGTCTTGGTAAGGCCGAGGATGAAGGCCAATTGGATGGACAAGTTTTGATATTCCTCCCCAGGTTGTGGGAGTGAGATATGTTTTTGACTGTTTTTTGGGGGTGTTGTCTGTTTTTGTGTTTCATGTGGGAAGGGCCCTGAGTTTGTTAAATAAAGCTTTTTATTTATTCAGCTTGTCCATGTGTCATGTTTCAAGTGGTTGTTGCGTTAACCGGCTGAGGGCTTGCGGAGCGGCTGCATTCAGGTGCGTTCATTGCCACAAGCCATTCCCTGAGAGCGGGCCTAGAAGTGTCGTTCAATAAGCCGCCGGCGGACGGCCCTTGGACCTTGTGGCTCCCTCCTGGGCTGGTACTCCTCCTCCTCCTCATGGTCCTCCTGTTCGTCCTCCTGAGGTGGTGGTCCAACGTGAGGTGGCAGTGCCTGAGTCCTGCGGATAGCCAGGTTGTGCAGCATGCAGCAAACGACGACGAACTGGGAGACTCTATCCGGCGAATACTGTAGAGATCCGCCGGAACGATCCAGGCAGCGGAACCGTTGCTTGAGGACGCCAATCGTTTGCTCTATGATGTTCCTTGTGGCTTGATGGCTTTCATTGTATGCCTCCTCAGCAGGGGTCCTGGGTGCGCGGAGCGGGGTCATGAGCCATGTACACAAAGGGTAGCCCTTGTCCCCGATAAGCCATCCCCTTGGGGGAGGCTGTGCCTGGAACATGTCAGCCACAGTAGTCTGGCGCAGGATAAATGCATCGTGGCTGCTTCCTGGAAAGCGGGCATTGACAGCTAGGATGCGCTGCCTGTGGTCACACACCAGCTGTACATTGAGGGAATGGTAGCCCTTCCGGTTGTGGTAATCCTCGGCATTGTCGATAGGTGCCCGCATAGCCACATGCGTGCAGTCAATGGCGCCCTGCACCATGGGGAAGTCGGCGATCCTGGCAAATCCGACTGCACGCTGCTCCTGCCTCTCTAGGGTCATGGGGAAGGAGATGAATTGGTGTCTCCTTGCGAAAAGGGCATCGGTGACCTGCCGGATGCAGCGATGCACGGCGAACTGGGAGATGTTCGCTATGTCCCCAGCAGCGGCTTGGAAGGAGCCGCTTGCATAAAAGTTCAGAGCCACCGTGACCTGCACATCAGCTGTGGACGCAGATCTCTGTGAAGCAGCTGGCAGATCTCTGCAACCACCTCCCTTCTGAAGCGCAGCCTCTTCACACAATGCGCGGCAGTCATGGTGAGATAGGACACCTGCTGCCGGTATTCCATGAGTAGGTAAGGCCTACGTTGCCGACGCCTGATGGCCCCTCTGCGTCTAGGCATGGCTGCCCCTCTCACACAGCATCTGCGAGCCCTTCGCACATAATGCTGGAACTGAGGGTTGGAACCCCATGCAGCCCCCATAATATACTTGCAAACAGTGAAATCACAATGAGTCAAATTTCCAAGCTCTGGCCAGAAGCCAAAAATACCTCTCCTATGTTGTCCCAAATCAGTAAGGTCTGTTCCTTGGTCTCTGTCCAGAAATCCAAAGCACTAAAGTCATTGCAGCAAAATGGCTGGCCTTTATAGTCCAGTCTGAGTGCCGTTTAATTAGCGCTCCCCGAGGCCCGCAGGGCCTCTGCTGCGTTCCACTTCACAGTTCTTAACAGCGCCACGCCCACATTGGGCGGGCGCCACTGAAGTTCCGGTTTGGGGCGCACAAACGGCGTTGCACGACGAAATGACGTCATAAGCTGCGCGCGCAGCTGAGCGGGCGCAAACACTTTGCGCCGGCGCTAAATGTCAACTGAAGTTGGGCGTAGGTGCAGATCGGCCTGCGCCCGGGCGCTAAGTGCCTAGCGCTCGAAATCTACTCCTCTTATGGCGCTAACGGCTGGCGAACGCAACTGAATTTCTAGGCCAAAGGGTCTATGAAGTACCTTTAGCTGAATATGTGAAATATTCAGAATAAAATAATGGAATTACAAGCGATCAAGGTGGTAAAGAAGTTATGTTACAAAGTCTACAGAATTGTGATTCACTCCGGAAGATGGTATTGAATTGGACATGCAGTAAAAGGTCCTGCTGGACAAACCCATTTTGAGGATGTTACAGGAAACGTAAATAGTGCGAGAATGCGAACAATATGATCTTCCAGCAAGAAATGGAACCTGGGAGAAGACTCGTCACTTTCAATGTCGAGGCAACGTGGAGAGCCAATTGAAATTGAAGTGTTGGAATACCTAGCCAGAGCAGTACAGGAGAGGGTTGTGTGCCAGGCAAGGATCTGGGCACAAGTCAGCGGATCGCAGGCTTGGGCATGGCGGTCAGGGATCCTGGTTTCACGGCACTCCTGATTGTCCATTTTATTTTTTAACATGAATTGGGACTTCCGCGAATTGGCCATGTTGAGCTCCGCGCCCAGACCCTCGGCTGTGTGGTCCCCTTCGAGCAAGGTTCCACACTGGGAGCCTCGCCTCGCAAAACATTTACCCTCACAAGTCTACAGAGATTACCATGAGGTTTTTGTAATGCATTGCTCCGACCACACCGAGACACATAGACGTCTTAGAACCGCAGGAGGCCACTCAGTTCCCCTTTTCCTGCATTGAATTAAAGCCCATCTCACGGGCTGATTTGACACAGTCGCATTGCCCTCCTTTCTCCCCAATCCTTTCATACTCTTCTTCCTTAAGTAATTACCCAGTACTTTTTGAAGGTTGCAATTTAGCATCGACCACCATTTGTGGCAGAACATTGCACATCCCTCTACCTCTGCATGAGAAAGTCTCTTCTAATGCCCCCGCCTTTATGTGTCTAGTGTTTATATTGAGATCGTGGGCTTGTGTCTTTAATTTACCTACCATTGGGAATAACCTATATTTACCTAGTCTATTTTTATCGCTTTGAACACTTCTATCGAAATCTTCCTTCAATTTACTACGTTTGAGGAGCAGACAGCTCCCAGTTGCCCCAGCCTTCCCTGGTAACTCAACGCCCACTTCATCCCCATGTTGCACTTTCCTCTTTGCTCTTGTAACGCCAGGAGCTCCAAACTGCACACAGTATTCCAAATAACAACAGAAAATGCTGGGAAAACTCAGCAGGTCAGGCAACATCCGTGGAGAGAAATTTGAGTTGCCGTTTCGGGTCGAAACCCCTTTTCAAAACTGGAAAGGAAATAAAATAGATCGAAGGCAGGGCTGCGATCGAACAAAAGAAGTAAACGAGACATTAAGAGGTATTCAAAACCAGACGAGATGGTAATAGGCCAGTGGAGACAAAAGACAGCTGAGATTAGGTGTGAAGTGTACTGGCAGGATAAGAGACAACTGCCAGGTGGGAGAGAGAAACAAAAGGAAAGGCGGGGGGGGGGGAAGACCCAAAACAAAGGGGTGGAAAAAATTATAAGTAAAAAAGTAATAGGGGCCGAGGTTGTGATCTGAAATTGTTGAACTCGATATTGAATCCGGAAGGCTGCAAAGTGCCTAATCGGAAGATGAGGTGCTGTTCCTCGAGTTTACGCTGAGCTTCCGTGGAACAATGCAAGAGGCCAAGGACGGTGAGGTCCGAGTGGGAATGGAGCGGTGAATTAAAATTCCCACTCGGACCTCACCGTCCTTGGCCTCTTGTATTGTTCCACGGAAGCTCAACGTAAACTCGAGGAACAGCACCTCATCTTCCGATTAGGCACTCTGCAGCCTTCCGGACTCAATATCGAGTTCAACAATTTCAGATCATAACCTCGGCTCCCATTACTTTTTTACTTATATTTTTTTCCACCCCTTTGTTTTGGGTCCTCCTTTTTCCCCCCCCCCCTTTCCTTTTTTTCCTCTCTCCCACCTGGCAGTTGTCTCTTACCTGCCAGCACACTTCACACCTAATCTCAGCTGTCTTTTGTCTCCACTGGCCTATTACCATCTCGTCTAGTTTTGAATACCTCTTAATGTCTCATTTACTCCTTTTGTTCGATCGCAGCCCTGCCTTCGATCTATTTTATTTCCTTTCCAGTTTTGAAAAAGGGTTTCGCCCCGAAACGGCAACTCAAATTTCTCTCCACGGATGTCGCCTGACCTGCTGAGTTTATCCAGCATTTTCTGTTGTTATTTCGGATTTCCAGCATCTGCAGTATTTTGCTATTGCACACAGTATTCCAGACGTGGCCTGCTCACTAGAGAGCAAAGTCCGGATCATAAATAGACACAAAGGTAATATAAATACTTCAGGTCCAGGGGAAAAAAAAACTAACAAAGATACAACAGGAATGATGATAAAGAAGTGCGATAAGTTTTAAAAAAAAGTGAGAGAGAAACAGCCTCAGGACAAAAGGCTCTTTAAAAAAAATTAATTTACCGGATGTGGGCCTCGCTGGCATTTATTACCCATCCCTAATTGCTCCTGGAGAAGGTGGTGGTGAGCCGCCTTCTTGAACCGCTGCAGTCCGTGTGGTGAAGGTGCTCCCACAGTGCTGTTACGGGGGGAGTGCCAGGATTTTGACCCAGTTGCCCAAATAGGAGTTCAATCCACGTAGCACAAGGAATAAAACCAGCAAATTAGAAACGCAAATCCAGCTTCAAGGGTATGACGTAATGGCCAACACTGGGACCTGGCTACAAAAAGAAAGACTTGCATTTCTATAGCGCCTTTCACATCCACCGGATGTCCCAAACTTTTTTACAGCCAATGAGGTACTTTTTGAAGTGCAGTCAATGATGAGTCAGCCTACAGGGAGGAGGTCCAGCATCTCGTGAAGTGGTGCGCCGATAACAACCTGGCCCTTAACATCAAGAAAACCAAAGAAATCATTGTGGACTTCAGGAAGTCTAAAGGCGGAAGTCACACCCCCATCCACATCAATGGGGCTGTGGTGGAAAGGGTGGACAGCTTTAAGTTCCTCGGAGTCCACATCACGGAAGACCTCTCCTGGTCCCTCAATACCTCCTCTCTGGTGAAGAAGGCCCAGCAGCGCCTATATTTCCTAAGGAGGCTGAAGGGATGTAACCTGTCACCCCTGATCCTCTCTAACTTTTACCGCTGCACAATAGAGAGCATCCTGACGAACTGTATCACAGTATGGTATGGCAGCTGTAGCTACTATGACCGGAAAGCCCTGCAGCGGGTAGTCAAAACTGCCCAACGCATTACCGGCACCCGGCTACCGACCATAGAGCACATATACCAGAAACGCTGTCTACGGAGGTCACTGACCATCATCAAAGACCCTACCCACCCCAGCCACAGTCTGTTCGCCCTCCTGCCATCTGGGAGACGCTACAGATGCATTCGCACCCGTACGACCAGATTTAGGAACAGCTTCTTTCCCAGGGCTGTCATCCTACTGAACTCCACAAATAAACTCTAAAGCCTGCACATCTGCCAATGCACTTTATTATGGTTATGTTTATGTTAATGTATTACAAGCCAAATGTATGTTGAATGTTTTAATGTCTTAATCTAAATGTACACTCTCGGGAGCCGCAAGCCTACATTTCGTTGTACTGCACTTGTGCACTAACAATGACAATAAAAGTTGATTTGATTTGATTTTGATTTGTAATGTGGGAAACACGGCAGCCAATTCGCGCACAGCAAGCTCCCACAAGCAGCAATGTGATAATGACCAGATAATCTGTTTTTAGTGATGTTGATTGAGGGATAAATATTGGCTAGGACACGGGATAACTCGCCTGCTCTTCTTCAAAATAGTGCCATGGGATCTTTTACGCCCACCTGAGAGAGCAGACAGGGCCTCGGTTTAACATCTCATCTGAAAGACAGCACCTCTGACAGTGCAGTGCTCCCTCAGCACTGCACTGGGAGTGTCAGCCTAGATTTTTGCGCTCAAGTCTTCTGCAGTGGGACTTGAACCCACAACCTTCTGACTCGGAGGCAAGGGTGCTCCCCCACTGAGCTACAGCTGACACAGGCTGGGCTTGACTGGGAGCTAAATATTCCAGGTTATAAGGTTTTGAGAAAGGTCAGAGAAATTGGAAAAGGAGGAGCAATATTGCTAAAGGACAGCATTAGAAAGAGAGGATTTGAATAAGGGTGAGCAAGCAGTAGGAAATCTTTAGGTGGAATTCAAGAATAGATAAAGGTGCAAGACTTTGGTGGGAGTTGTCTACAGACCTACTGATAGCAGCGATAAGGTAGCGGGATACATAAATGCGGAGATCAGAGAAGCTTGCTCCAAAAGCAGAGTGGTGACAATGGGAGACTTTAATTTTCACATAGACTGGGAGAAGCAGATATGTTCCTATGTGCCATTGTATTGTACAGAATATCAAGGCTTCCTTGCTTTTGTAGTTAATGACCGTGTGCTTTAAACCACAAAATCTCATTTGCCTTCTCGGTGGCATTTTTCCAGGTCCAACCACTTTTAATGACATTATATGCCTGCACACGAAATTCCTTTTGCTCCTCCATTTAATTGAGAAATTTGCCGCTAAAGGTATATTTATATTCTTTATTCCTGTTGCCTGAATGTATTACCTTAAATTTGTCTGTACTAAACTGCATCTGCCAATTACCTGCCCATCCTCCTAGCCTATTTAGTCCTCCTGCAGTCACCTGCATTCTTCCTGGCGTTTCGCTGCCCCTCCCAGTTTGGTATCATCATCAGACTTTGATGTTCACTCTTTGTTTGCCTAAGTCCAGATCATTTATGGAACATAGGAACATAGGGACAGGAGGAGGCCATTCGGCCCCTCAAGCCTCTTCCGCCATTCAATTAGATCATGGCTGATCTGTATCTTAACTCCATTTACCCGCCTTGGTTCCATAGCTCTTAACAGCCTTACCTAACAAAAATCTACCAATCTCAGTTTTGGCATTTTCAATTGTCTCCCAGCCTCAACAGCTCTTTGGAGGGGAGAGCAAGTGGGTCCCAAAAATCCCATGAGTCACGGCCCACCAGTCTCAGAAACATCCATTTACCACAACCCTTCGCTATCTATCTTTCCTCTGGGAGTCCAGAACAAGGGGGTAAAAGCTTAAAATGAGAGCTAGGCCGTTCAGGGGTGATGTCAGGAAGCACTTCTTCACACAAAGGATAGTGGAAATCTGGAACTCTCTCCCTCAAAAAGCTGCTGAGGCTGGCGGTCAATTGAAAATGTCAAAACTGAGATTGATAGATTTTTGTTAGGTAAGGCTGTTAAGAGATATGGGCCTAGAAATTCAGTTGTTTGCGCCAGCCGCTAGCGCCTTAGGAGGAGGAGATGTGGGGCACTAGGCGGCTAGCGGTCGGGCGCAGCGCGATCTGCGCCTCTCCCCAACTTCAGTAAAGATTTAGCGGCGGCGCAAAGCCTTTGCGCACGCTCAGCTGCGCGCGCAGATCCTGACGTCATTTCATCGTGCAACGCCCTTTGTGCGCCCCGAACCGGAAATTCAGTGGCGCCGCCCTTCTTTGCGCCTGGCGCCCCCAGCGACTGGTAGAGGGGAACGGTTCCCAGTCGCTGCGGGGCGCGGGGGGCGCTATTTAAAGGGGACTCCTCCTGCAGTATAAGTGGCAGCCATTTTGTGCCAATCCCTCTGTGTGAGAGACGGATATTTGGAGAGAGACAAAGGCAGAGAGCTTTCTGCTTTGACTCAGCGCTTGCACAGGTACTTGTGGCTTCAGGCCAGAGCTTTGCACTTGGATTTCACTTTCAGTGCCATAGCCTTGAGTCGCCACATATAATGGGGGCTGCAATGGGTGGAAACGTTGGCTTTCTGCATTGCATTCAAAGGGATCAGAGACGCCGTGAGAGAGTGCCAGTCATGGCCAGACGGAGATTGGCCAACAGGCGTCGGCACAGGAGGCCTTACCCACCAAGGGTATACCGCCAGCAGTTCTCATATCTGAACATGTCTGAGGAGCAGTGTGTTCGGAGGATGCGATTCAGAAGGGAGGTGGTCACTGAGATCTGCCACCTGCTTTGCAGAGATCTGCACCCACAGCTGAGGAGCAGGACGTCTCTGTCAGTGGCAGTGAAGGTGACGGTGGCTCTCAACTTCGATGCCACTGGCTCCTTCCAATCCGCTACTGGGGACATTGCCAACATCTCCCAGTTCGCGGTACATTGCTGCATCCGCCAGGTGAACAATGCCCTTTTCAGAAGGAGACGTCAGTACATCTTCCCCATGACCCTGGACAAGCAGCAAGAGCGTGCAATCGGCTTTGGAAGAATAGCGGGCTTCCCCATGGTTGAGGGCGTAGAACTGATGAACCAGCAATGGTCAGGCCTTGCTTCAGGGCTGCAGTGTGCAGGGCATGGCAGCCAAACAAGTCGACCCTTCCCCTTTAAGAGCTGACCGGCGCCAGCGTGTCTGCCTTCATTGAGCAACTCGCCGCACCTGCGCTGCGCCCGTCCTCGGTGTTAGCGCCCCGGATCGCCGGCTTAGTGCCTAATGATAGTCGTGCATCGCCTGCTTTAGCGCAGCAGCAACCTCTTGGGGCGATGCCACTGAATATCGGCAAAGGTGGCGCGAAGTTGCGCCGGGCGCAAACTTTAGCGGCCGCCCGGCTGTAGCGCCCCAAACGTGGCTATACTGAATTTCTAGGCCATGGAACCAAGGCAGGTAAATGGAGTTAAGAAACAGAACTTAGGCTCGAGGGGCTAACTGGCCTCCTCCTGTTCCTATGTTTCAGCCATCTCTCTAGCCGCAGCCTTTTGTGCCAAGGGCCTTAATCTTCTCAACAAGTTTCTCATGCAACACTTTGTCAAATGCTTTCTAGAAGTCCATATAAACTAGACATACCACATCCCTGCTATCCATACCTTCTGTTGCAATCTCAAAATAAATCCTTTAAGCTTAGTCAAACATGACCTATCCTTCATGTTGACTATCTCTCATCAGTCCATGCATGCCCTTCTAAGTATTCATTTATTTTTATCTCTGATGATGTCACCAGTCATTTTCCTACTACTGATGTGAGGCTGATCGACCAGCTGTGGCCTGACTCACCCCCTCACCCCTTTTAGAATAGATGTGTGACATCTGCCACCCTCCAGTCCTTTGGCACAGCTCTTGCCTCTAAAGAATGTCATGCTTCGTCCCTCCGCTACTCACCACGCTAACCTCCTGCACTATTCTTCCTCATTCATATCAGCGTTTGAAGACTCCCTTCACTCGCCTCTGCCAACGCTGAATTTGTTAAGAAATATAAACCAAAAGGGAAGAAAAGAAAAATGGCAGATGCTGGAAATTTGAAGCAAAACCAGAGGAATGCTGGACACACTCGAGCAGGGCAGATCCCTGAGGGTCCAGACCTGAAGCGTTAACAGCTGGAGTACTGCATACAGTTCTGGTCACCACATTACAGGAAGGATGTGATTGCACTAGAGAGGGTACAGAGGAGATTTACGAGGATGTTGCCAGGACTGGAGAATTTTAGCTATGAGGAAAGATTGGATAGGCTGGGGTTGTTTTCTTCAAAACAAAGCTCTCGTTCTTGATTCTTCACCGAGGGAAGAGCTTCTCCGTGTCTACCCTATCCAATCCTTTTAACATTTTAAACATCTCAATCAGATCACCCCTCAATCTTCTAAACTCAAGCCAGGTTTATGCAATCTGTCCTCATAACTTAACAGAGGAGGCTGAGGGGAGATTCGATTGAGGTGTATAAAATTATATGGGGCTTAGCTAGAGTGGATAGGGAGGAGCTGTTTCCCTTAGCAGAGAGGTCAATAACCAGGGGGCACAGATTTAAAGTAATTGGTAGAAGGATTAGAGGGGAGTTGAGGAGAAATGTTTTCACCCAGAGGGTGGTGGGGGTCTGGAACTCACTGCCTGAAAGGGTGGTCGAGGTAGAAACCCTCATCACATTTAAAAAGCACTTGGATATTCACTTGAAGTGCCGTAACCTACAGGGCTACGGACCAAGAGCTGGAAAGTGGGATTTGGCTGGATAGCTCTTTGTCGGCCGGCACAGACACGATGGGCCGAATGGCCTCCTTCTGTGCCGTAAATTTATATGATTCTATGATTGATTGTCTGTTCTCTTCACAGACTGAGCCGCTGAGTGTTTGGAGCATTTTGAGTTGTTAATTTGTTAAGCAAATCTGCTGTTTCTTTATCAATCACAATAATCTCACGTCAGTCACCACACCCCTTCATTATGAGTCTCTTTTGGCTAATGTGTTGTACTTTCCGTTACTTTGGCTGCAAGTTTGTTTTTTTCACACGCCCTCTTAGCTCTTTGTATTGCTATTTTTTGCTTCTATTTATAGAGTACGGTATTTCTGATGATTCTCTCTGTCACCAGCTATAGATTCGACCCTATTTAGCTTTTTATTTTCTTGTTACTCTGAGTGTTCATCCTCAGACGTATAAGATTCTGAGGGGGATTGACATGGTAGATGCTGAGAGGTTGTTTCCCCCTGGCTGGAGAGTCTAGAACTAGGGGGCCTAGTCTCAGGATAAGAGGTCGGCCATTTAGGACTGAGATGAGGAGAAATTACTTCACTCAGAGGGTGGTGAATCTTTGGAATTCTCTGCCCCAGAGGGCTGTGGAGGCTCAGTCGTTGAGTATATTCATCACTGAGATCGATAGATTTTTGGACTCTAAGGGAATCAAGGGATACGGGGATCGGACAGGAAAGTTGAGGTAGAAGATCATCCATGGTCTTATTGAATGGCAGAGCAGGCTCGAGGGGCCGTATGGCCTACTCCTGCTCCTATTTCCTATGTTAGATGTAAGATGTATGTCCCTAAGCTGCGATGTACTAATCTCATATATTTCCCCATGGTTCCTCCATTACTTTGCCAGTTAACCTTTCCCTGCAATTTATCCTGGATAACATCTTTTTCATCCCTCTGCAGTTTGCTCTTCTCCAATCAATTAGCTTAGTTTTTAACCTCATGCTCTATTTTAAATCTAAAACCCTGGACCATGTACAGCAGGCACCTCAAAGCACTGGAGAGGCACCACCAACGCTGCCTCCGCAAGATCCTGCAAATCCATTGGCAGGATAGGCGCACCAACGTCAGTGTTCCTGCTCAGCCGACACGGCAAGAGAGCCCCAGGTGGGCAGAGGAAACACTTCAAGGACACCCTGAAAGCCTCCTTGAAAAAGTGCAACATCCCCACTGACACCTGGGAATCCCTGGCCCAAGACCACACAAAGTGGAGGAGAAGCATCCGGGAACACCTCGAGTCTCTTCGCCGGGAGCAAGCGGAAGCCGAGCGCAAGCAGCGCAAGGAGTGCACGTCAACCCAAGCACCCCACCCACCCGTCCCTTCAACCACCGTCTGCCCCACCTGTGACAGAGACTGTAGGTCCCCGCATTGGACTCATTAGCCACCTGAGAACTCATTTTTAATGTGGAAGCAAGTCATCCTCGGTTCCGAGGGACTGCCTAAGAAGAAGAAATCTAAAGTCAATCAACTCATCCCCAATTTTTCTCTCCCACCTTAACATTGCAGACATGCTCTGGTTCATTAGCCAGAACCGAGACCTGTATTTGATCTTTCCTTTTAGGGCTATTTATGTACTGACTTGGAAGGGGGGAAAAATGCATTCAATCAATCCCTCCCTATTTAGCCCCATCTGATGTCTTCTCCCAGTCTTATCTCTGAATTATTCCAGTTTCCCCACTGTTATTGTTTTATTATTTCTACACTGAATTGTCTGCAGATTTCCTACTTAATTTCTTTCAGATATTTATCGCTCTGTAAAGGACACCCACTTCTTCCTACAGAGACAGTGGTCAGAGCTTCCAGCCCACCATTTCCTGCTCAACAGGGAACGGAAAACCTTGGCCTCAGTCTGGTTATAATTGAATACAATATCTTGTTTAGAACAAGGAACCATAGATACAAGATTAAATATGAGAGTTCGAACAGAGAGCAAGAGAAACTTCTTTACACAGAGCTTTGTGAGTCGGTGGAATTCACTTCCAAGTTTAGTGGTTGAGGCAGAAACTATGGCCGTGATTTTGCCGGTGCTCAGAGGGCGGGTTTGGAGGCGGGTCAGGAGTTAAATCCAAAATGATTGGCGGCGGGTTGCGAACCCGCCACAAACTCGTCTCCACACGACTTTCCAAAGTGTCGGGTCTGCGACTCCTGATCGGACCCGACACCAAGCGGCGGGAGAGGCAGTTAAGGTAGTTAACAGTTTGTTAGCTACCTGTTTAATGCTATTTTGAGAGGGTTTTTCAACTTTGCCACATTTTCACCATCTTCCACGGCGTTCGACAAACACGCCAGCTGAGTGTGCCGGGTGTTCCAACAAGCTGAATAGTTCATAGCTGCAACTGCAGCATTAAAGCTAACCTGCCACATCAGTTCAATTTCAAAAGCCAGAACTTTCTGATTTCAGGATTTGGAAGACATATTTCAGGTGTATTGAGGTTGTAAGTGTGTTGTGAGATCTATATGCACTGTGACCTCCTTGGAATAAGCTCTCTCCACATTAACTGAGCTTTTCTAACATTTCATCCTCAAGTGACGTATAGACCAGCGGAATGGGAACCATTTATACTCTCTCATCCTGGTCCTCCGATTCAAAGGACGAGCAGCCGCAGCAGCAGCAGAACCAGGCTCACCAGCAGCACCGACAACAAGAGTGCCAACCTTCTCCTCAACCACCTGATGCTGCAGAGGGCAGAGGGCATCAGCGCAGGGTTGCACCGCGCCGCAGGAAATACCCCCAACACAGGGTTTACAGGCAGAGGATGAGCTTCCTCAACATGACTGAGCAGCAGTGCCAAAGGAGGCTGAGACTTTCGCGAGAGGTAGTCGCTAACATTTGCACAATGCTGCACCAAGACCTGCAGCCCAGAGGAGCGGGTGGACACTCCTTACCAGTTGCTGTCAAAGTCACCACCGCACTCAACTTGTTTGCGTCAGGGTCCTTCCAGGGATCATCAGTGGCATCACCCAGTCGACTGCCCACAGATGTATCACGCAGGTTACCGATGCCCTGTTTGGCAAGTCAGCCAATTACATCCACTTCTCAATGGATGAAGCAAGTGTTACCGCGCAGGCGGTTGGGTTTGCCAATCTGGCTGGCTTCCCAAGGATGCAGGGCATCATCGACAGCACACATGGGGCCATCTGGGCACCTCCTCACAACCCAGCTGTATTTGTGAACCGCAAGGGCTTCCACTCCCTTAACGTCCAGCTGGTGTGTAACCACAGGAAGAACATTATGGCATGTGTGCGCAAAGTTCCCTGGCAGCTGCCATGACTCATACATCCTGCGGCAGTCCACTGTGCCTCAGCTCTTCAATCCTCCAACTCAACTTTCCGGATGGATACTTGGAGACAAGGGCTATCCCCTGAAGACGTGGCTAATGACACCGATGAGGAGGCCATCCAACAAAGCTGAGGAGCATTACAGTGAGTGCCACATTCCCATCAGAAGCATCATAGAGCAAACCATAGGATCTGGTGGAGATCTGGTGGAGCCCTACAGTACGCACATGCCAGGGTGTCTAGAATCATCGTGGTCAACATCGCACTGCAGCGTGGCTTCCCGCTGCCTGAGGAACAAATGGCTCAGCACACAGCCTCGTCCTCAGAGGAGGAGGAAGAGCCGAATGAGGCTGCAGATGAGGAACACCTGGTGGAGACAGCTGTCCCAGTGCTACCAGCATGCGAGCACATTGCTGGCCATGAGGCAAGGGATGGACTAATCCACGCCAGATTTGTGTAACTTTACGCAGCACAGACATGCAGCTGGCACATGCACATGAAGGTTGGCAGGACCTCCATTCCACACCATATAGCATCTATACAATGAACTGCGCATTCTTATCACTCTCCCCACCATCACTGCAGATGAAAGGCGCCCTCGCCCCGCACTGTGCCACTTCCAATTCTGAGCACACATAAGGCAACGCATTGAATCATTGACATCGCCATTACTTTAATACACTAAAAATAAAGATCACAAACGTAAATTGGTATAATATGAAATCACCCAAGTGACTACCCTTGTGACTATTTGTGTTTTCGTTTTCTCTTACACGTGCTTCTACGTGGTGCTTCCCCTGTGGCTTCAGCAGATGTAGAGGCAGTGTGCTCACTGCCCTGCTGCGCCTGCTTAGATGCCTTTGGCAGTCATCCTCTGGGTCTGGGAGCCTTGAAGGGCTCCGCAAAAGTCTGCTCCTCCTGCGGCTGTGCAGGGGCAGAGACGGCCATCTCATTTGGGTGCGGCATCTAGGGCTCTGACCGAGGGCTCCACAGTGGCATGGGAGTGTGAGCGCTTGGAGAGGAGCCCCCACTTCCTTCTTGTCGACCACCACCAACCCTCTCATGGGTCACCCGCACTTCACTGCTAGCAAGTAGCTGGAGAGCACCTTGCTGCACATCAGTGGGGCCATGAGGGCCCATTTCTGTGCTGACATTGCTGATAACGGGGACGCCCATGAACCTTTGGTTTCTCTCCTCAATAGATGCCCATCTATCCTCCATAGATGACCATCTATTTAGAAGTGTTACCATGTTCTCCTGAGTCTGGCGATTTATATCCTCCATGGAGATTGCCATCCTTTCCATGGCGGCACCTACATTCGCCATTGTATGCACCAAGGCATTGCTCATGTTTGAGATGAACTCCTCCATTCTCTGCACACTCGCAGTTACTGTGGTTGCAAACCCTGTTAGAGCCTCCTGCACTTGTTCCTGAAGCTCCAGCACCGCTCTCTTTCTGGATCGCCCTAGGGGCACAGCGTCCACATGCAGCTGAGCAGAGCTAGGAGCGTCCAGCGCCCTCTGACGAGGACTCTCCGCTGCTGTCACTGTCTCCACCTTCTGCTCTTGCTCACAGGTGACAACACTACTCTATCTCGCACACGACCCACCGAGGTGAGCGTCTCTGTGCTGGTGCTGGGTGCGCTCATTTCTACTGACGCTGCTCCCTCAGAGGCTGCAGGTTCCTCTGAAAAGTCCTCCAGCTCTTCTTACTGGACAGTGGGGAGGGGGATTCTCGATGGTCCTGTTGGGGAGTAAAGGCATGAGTAAGACATGTGATATTTAGGTAGCAGACACATCCCATTGTGCAGATCATCAGAACTCAATTTCTATGAGCATCAGATTCCATATCAGTCACTCATGAAAGCAAAATCAGAGGGTTGCAAATCAATTCTGTCACCAGCTTGCTGTACTGCGCCCATCTCTCCGTCCCCCATGTCCAGCTCCCCTGCACCTCCCACGATCTCCAGAGCTGCCTCCTCAGCATTTGTTAGATGCGCCACGGATGGTGGGCCTCCTCCTGTCCATCCTCTCTTTCTCTTACTATGGGTTCTTTTTTCCTGCAATGAGGGACACAAGTGGAGTTTCAGCGAGATTGATGGAGTGAGTGTAAAGAATGGATAACATAGATGTTTAGAGGGAGACAAAGATGGAGTGAGGTGCCAATACCAAGGTCCCTCCCTGTGCGTTGTTAGTTGTTGTCATTGCATAACAGTGAGAGCGAGTGTGAGGGGTGCATAGTAAGATGGTGAAGTGACTCTGTACATAGAGAGAGAGGGATGGGTGAGGGTGCAAGGGATGTTAGGGTGAGTTGGGATGTGCAGGAGTTGGTTGCCAATGCAGAGTGATGGGGATGAGAAGAGATGGGAAGCAGATTGAAGGTAAGTGTGACGTTATACTCACTTTTGCTGAGCGCATCAGATCATTAAACCTTTTTCTACACTGCACCCAGGTGCGTGTACAGACCGACCTTGCACTGACCTCCTCAGCAATTCGCAGCCAGGCTGCCTTGGTGTGCTGAGGGGGGCTTCCTCCGTCCATCGGAAGGGAAGAGGACCTCCTTGCGTCCTCTTACTCCCTCCACAAGAGCATTGAGGGAGTCATCATCAAACTGGGGGAGCAGCCTTGGACCGCTGTGCTGCCATGCCTGCAGCAACCAGCACTCGGGAGCGGAAAAAAGCAAGTGAAAATCAAAGGGGACATGGCCCCCTTTAAATATAGAGGCTCCCAGCGCGTCATCGAGCCCGATCAGCCGACCCGCACCCACCGATTGGGCCGGGTAGCGCGCACAGCAGCCTTACTGAGGGCAATCTGGGGAAAATCATTATTGTAGGGTGGCTGGAACCGGGAGTGGGACCGCGGTGAACCCACAGAACAGCGGATCAGCCACCATCCCGCCTCCGGGCGGAAAATCCAGCACTATGTCAACATTCGAGATTAGATTGGATGAAGGAAAAAGGATTGAAGGGATATGGGAACAGGGCATGTAAATGTGTTCAGGACTATTCGATCGCAAGGAGGGTCGACTCCAACATGGACTAGTTGGACCGAATGGCTTATTTCCATATTGTAACTTCTATGTATATCCTTCATTCCTGATGTCAAAATCCCTCCTTAATAGGTACTGCTAACCCCCCCACCAACACCCTTTTTATTTTCTCTATCTCTTCTAAAAAGAAATGTTATATCCCATGTTTAGCCCCCCCCCCCCCCCCGACCCGCCCCCCAGTAATTCAAGAAATCGAAAATGCTGGAAATACACAGCAAGTCAACCAGCATCTGTGTAGAGACAATACAGGTCTGTTGACGCGTTGGGATGTTTAACCCTTAATCAGAACCCAATCAAAATGTATTTTCTCCTAACAGAAGCTGACGGACCTGCTACATATTGCCAATATTTCCAATTGATGTGCCGGCTGTGGCTCAGTGGGCAGCACCCTCGCCCCTGCGTAAGAAGGTTCGGGGGCTCAAGTCCCGACTCCAGAGACTTGAGCACAAAATCCAGGCTGACACTCCAGTGCAGTGCTGAGGGAGTGCTGCACTGTCGGAGGTGCCGTTTTTCGGATGAGACGTTAAACAAAGGCCCTGTCTGCCCTCTCAGGTGGACGTAAAAGATCCCATGGTGCTATTTTGAAGAAGAGCAGTGGAGTTCTCCCCAGTGTCCTGGCCAATATTTAACCCTTGGCACAAAAACAGATTACAGGAAACTCTCGATTTACCGGCACCTAAATAACCGGAAACCTCTGTTAACCGGCAAAGTTCAGGAGTAGGTTCAGGTAAGTTTTACTTCATATTAGTGGCTGTTCCTGGATCTGTGGCTGTGTAACCGGGGTTCCTGCACCGGTTGCTAAGCAACGGGGACGCCTGGATCTTGTGGCCGGGGTTCCTGCACCTGTTGCTAAGCAACAGGGAAGCCTGGATTTGTTGCTGTGTATGGAGCTCTCGTACCTTTTAACTATACCTCTCTGTAATCCGGACTTTTTGATAAACTGGCACCACGCCGGTCCTGTCAATACCGGATAAAAAAGAATTTCCTGTATCTGGTCATCATCACATTGCTGTTTGTGGGAGCTTGCTGTGCGCAAATTGGCTGCCGCGTTTCCTACATTACAACAGTGACTACACTTCAAAAGTACTTCATTGGCTATAAAGCACTTTGGGACGTCCGGTGGTTGTGAAAGGCACTGTAGAAATGCAAGTCTTTCTTTCTTTAGACGTCAAAAGAGACTTACATAGATTGCGAAGGTGCAGGGGCAAGCAACAAGAATGACATCAAGTGCAAAGGGAATGAGCTATGAAGAAGGATTACAGAATCTAAGGCTCTAACATGTGGAAAGAAGGTGAGTAAAGGGGCCTCACTGAGTTATTTGAAGCAGTAAATGGTTTAGTTAAGGACGCTAAAGGTTTGCCAAGTAAAGGAGTGGAGTCCAAAACGTTAAGGAAGTTCAGAATATAGTTGGTTGCCAGGCTGAGTGAGTTGGAGTCCTAGAGGGTTGACTTCAATGGTCCGAGTGACATGTTCTCCACTTCCAATTACATTCTCACCCACCCAGCACTCATGGAACCTACCACAGAATCATAGAACGGTTACAGCACAGAAGGAGGCTGATGTAAAAAGTCTACTGAGCGCTTGGTTTGAGTATAAAACAAGGCTTTAATCAACTGTTTCACAACCATGAAATTCTAGTTACACCACTAGTTCCTGTTTACAGAAACATCCTGAGCAAGCTGGGCCCACGCCCGAGTATTTATACTCCACGGATGGCGCCACCAGCTGGCCACCCAGTGTTACTTCATGAGTCACGATAAGATTCATGACAGGCCATTCGGCCCGTCGAGCCCGTGCCGGTTCTCTGCAAGAACAATTCAGCTAGTCCCACTCCCCCGCCCTTTCCCTGTAGTCCTGCAATTTTTTTTCCTTCAGGTACTTATCCAATTCTCTTTTGAAAGCCACGATTGAATCTGCCTCCACCACCCTTTCAGGCAGTGCATTCCAGATCCTAACCACTCGCTGCGTAAAAAAGTTTTTCCTCATGTCGCCTTTGGTTCTTCTGCCAATCGCCTTAAATCTGTGTCCTCTGGTTCTCGACCCTTCCGCTAATGGGAACAGTTTCTCTCTATCTACTCTGTCTAGGTCCCCTCATGATTTCGAACACTTCTATCAAATCTCCTCTCAACCTGCCCCAGCATCAGCCAGCACCTTCAGGAGAGGAAGAGGGAGAGCTTGGGCCAGTTTGGTTCAATCTGTTCAGCACTGCCATAAGTCGCTGGAGTTGCGAATGATAATATGTCAGGTGGGGCTGTATTGCTTTGCCCTGTTATAACTGAAAGCACCACAATGCTATACCACCACAAAACCATCACTTTGTAGTGTTCTCACTGCAACTCACTCCAGCAAGTGTAGAATGACACCCCAGGGTCTGTGCTACATTGTTACTGGCATCTTGAAGGAGATGGTGGCACAAAAACAATCTACTGTAACAGGGGTTTGGAAGATAGGTCGAGGACACAGAATTAACTGTAACCTTAGTAAATCGTCGCATCCATAGAGCTTAAATTTCAATCCATTGTGTGTAGAAAGAAGCCACGTAGAGATAAAATGCATGAAATAATTGCAACACTGCAATCTGATAATGAGTTAGCTCCAACAGAGATTTTATAACACTCTTTACTGGTAACAACATTTAAGTATGTCAGCATAGTCTCACTGGTATCTATGTGCTAATTTAGACAAATTTAGGTTAAGGGCTAGAAATTGGGTATCACCACGGGAAATTCAGCTTTAGCGTTCCAAGCAGGAAGCGGTGCGCTAAATCACGCGCTAACCACTGCTCCTAGGGCGCTAAAGTCCGGAAGCGGGACGGTAGCGGCAGAGCACGGAACAATTTGGAGCCCATCGCTAACGGCATCAGAGGCGGCTTCCCTCGCTCAAAGGGAAGGGCCTGTGATTCTTCACAACCCACTTGTCGGTAGGTCTGCGTTGCCAGGCGACCAGCGTGACTGCCATTAAAGCCCCAAACACTCTACAAAGCGGAGGGCTCGGACATCTCGCAGCGACCAAAAAACCTTCAGCAGGAACCAGACTGGTGCCAGCAATAAAGATTGGCCTACTGAAAACCCTTCCCTTTAAACAGCGCTCCCCAAGCAGCACCAGTCGAGTTGACGACGCCTCCTCTTCCCGCCGTCGCTGACACCCGGCGATACAGCGGGGAGGTGGGGGGGGGGGTGGGGTGGCAGGAGCCAATTTCACATCCGGGGCGGTAACAGGGCGCTGCACACTTGATGATGTCACGATCTGCGAGACGCTCGAGGCCCAGGCGGTAAGAGGTGGCGCCAGCGCTAAACCGGAAATGAATTTCGCGGGCGTTGCTGCATTCGCCGCGCCCAGTCGCTAACCCCTTAGCGCCCCCCCCCGGCGCTAACGGGAGGCGCTAACCAACCGAATTTCTCCTCCACAGCCTCCTAACATCTATATTTAAGTCGATAATGTTTTACTAAAACAGCGGATCTAAATGGCTATTTTCAGTACATTAGTAAAGAGGCAGAAATGAAATTAGGAAAATCTTGTGAGGTCCCACTGTTAGCACAGGATGAAATTATCAGGGTAAATTCCCTGATCCCTGAGGGAAGCAGCGCTTGATGGGAATGCAAGTTGGAAAATCAGCGCTAAAGTTTTGCAGTGCTATCTCCCACCCGCGGTCCATGGGGGTGATTTTCACTCAGAAGTCGGGAAGGAGGCGGGACTACAACTTTCGGGGTTGTAGTCCCGCCTCTATCAAGATGCAGCCAATCCACGCGATTTTAACTTGATTGACCTTGTTGAGCCCGCCCAGCGGGCTCAGCAGGCCAATTAAGGGCCACCCGGCAACAGGTGACGTCAAGACGTTTTGACAGATGAAATATCAGCGTTTCACAGCTGTTTGAAGCTGTCAAACACTGACAGTCGTACTTCTAACCTGAGTCCTTCTACACAGACTCTGTTAAAAATCTCTCCTGCACAGAAAGCTGAAGGCTGTCACTTTTGACAGTTCACAGCCATTCTGCTTTCTGTGCCGGTGAGATGATGGACTCCCGAAACCTAGAGTAAGGAAGGCTGTAAAGGTAAGTACAGGTAATTTAAACTTCTTTACACTCTTTAGACACACCAAACACACTTACCTTTGCACTCATGCACCCATCACTCACCTGAACACCGACATCTCGACCCCTCCAAGTCCTTCAACCCGACGGCCCAACTCTTCCAACTTGCCGTGGTTTGGAGCCATCGGGAATCCCACACTTCAAGCTTTAATATAGGGATTAGGTTAAAAACTGCCTGTTAACTACCTGTTAACAGGCAGTTAATTGGCACTAATCCCTTCCCGCCTTGGGTAGGCGGGTCCCAGTGCAGGGCGAGTACCCGCCTCCTTTGAAACTTACATGGAGGCGGGTTTGGGGCGGGATGGTGTCGCGACCCCCGAATTCGGGACTTTAACCCCCCGCACGCCTCCAATCCCGACTCCACGGGTCAGTTAAAATCGAGGCCCTTTTGTCCACAGCTCCAGAGTGGAACTGCAGTCTTGGTGGAGTTAACCTAGAATTATGAAGCAGGCTTGCTTAATGGCTCAGTGCTGATGCGCTACTTATTCAAGCATTGAGCCGCACAGACCAGGTGATCCCAGGCAGGGCGGGTGGCCTGGCCATATGGGAAATGGTTCAATCTCGCTGCCACCCCCCCTTTTTTTTCCCGTGAGAGTCCCAAGGAATCCCGCACCCTTTTCCAGGAAGCCACTCCATCCCCTGGGTCTCAGGTTCAGCCCACAGTCTGTGCTGAGCTATCGGCTAGGTGTCCCGAAGCATCCCCAGATCAGGAAGGTGAATGAAATTAAGGCAGGGTTCCCTGTCCTAGCTGGCTATTGAAAAGTGGATATTTGGGTGTGTTTGACTTGTGATGTTCTTGCCCCACCAATGGTCAAATATCCTCCTAGCCCTGTTCAAGCTCACCTCATGAAGGGTGAGCGTGTGAAGGTGATATACCGGTTATTACAATTATATAAAGATCTGGTTAGGCCCCAGCTGGAGTACTGCGTGCAGTTCTGGGCACCGCACCTAAGGAAGGATATATTGGCCTTGGAGGGAGTGTAGCGCAGATTCACCAGAATGATACCAGGCCTAAAGGGGTTAAATCATGAGGTTGCAAGAAGTAGGCTTGTATTCCCTTGAGTATGGAAGGTTAAGGGGTGATCTAATTAAGGTGCCACACAACTAAGACTGCCTATTTCCACCTCCATAACAGCGCCCTTCTTCGCTCTTGCCTCAGCTCATCCGCTGCCGAAACCTTCATCCATGCCTTTGTTACCTCTAGACTCGACTATTCCAACGCACTCCTGGCTGGCCTCCCACATTTTACCCTATGTAAACTTGAGGTCATCCAAAACTCGGCTGCCCGTGTCCTAACTCGCACCAAGTCCCGTTCACCCATCACCCCTGTGCTCGCTGACCTACATTGGCTCCCAGTTAAGCAACGCCTCGATTTCAAAAATTCTCATCCTTGTTTTCAAATCCGTCCATGGCCTCGCCCCTCCCTATCTCTGTAATCTCCTCCAGCCCCACAACCCCCTGAGATATTTGCGCTCCTCTAATTCTGCCCTCTTGAGCATCCCTGATTATAATCGCTCAACCATTGGTTGTTGTGCCTTCTGTTGCCCAGGCCCTAAGCTCTGGTATTCTCTCCCTGAGCCTCTCTGCCTCTCTACCTCTCTCTCCTCCTTGAAGACTCTTCTTAAAACCTACCTCTTTGACCAAGCTTTTGGTCATCTGCCCTAATTTCTTCTCATCTGGCTCGGTGTCAAATTTTTCTATAATAATACTCCTGTGACGCACCTTGGAACATTTTACTACGTTAAAGGCGCTATATAAATACAAGGTGTTGTTGTTGTTAAGATGATTAACGGAACTGATAGGTTAGATAGAGAGGAACTATTTCCTCTGGTGGGGGGAGTCCAGAACAAGGGGGCATAACCTTAAAATTAGAGCTAGGCCGGTCTGGAGTGATGTCAGGAAGCACTTCTTCACACAAAGGGTGGTGGAAATCTGGAACTCTCTCCCTCAAACAGTTGTTGAGGCTGGGGGTCAATTGAAAATGTCAAAAGTCAGATTGATAGATTTTTGCTGGGCAGAGGGTATTAAGGGTTGCAGAGCCAAGGCGGGTAGAGTGGACGTAAGATACAGATCAGCCATGATCTAATTGAATGGTGGAACAGGCTGGAGGGGCTGAATGGCCTCCTCCTGTTCCTATGCTGCTGGCACTGCTCCCATCCTAAGTGGGGGTGGGCGGAGGATGTAATGAAACGGGGGGAAAAAAATGTTTTAATTTGGCAACATATCATTTTTAACTTTCCTTTACACTAAATCCTGGAGATAAGATGAGTCCTTGACCTTCCCCTAACCCTGATAACACCACACCGATCAGAACCCAGTCCGTGGTGAATTGTGGGTGCAAACCAGCAACTTAGCATTCTGCAGCTCCAAGGATATAACTGCATCTTTAAAGCCTATTGCGAGGGATGGTCAGTTTCATCATCACCTTTAAGGGACTAAAACTGAGGTGTGACCCTTACTTTATCTACACAAGCTCTCTATAAAACTACATACACAAGCTCTCTAAAACTACATACACAAGCTCTCTAAAACTACATACACAAGCTCTCTATAAAACTACATACACAAGCTCTCTAAAACTACATACACAAGCTCTCTATAAAACTACATACACAAGCTCTCTAAAACTACATACACAAGCTCTCTATAAAACTACATACACAAGCTCTCTATAAAACTACATACACAAGCTCTCTATAAAACTACATACACAAGCTCTCTCTAAAACTACATACACAAGCTCTCTATAAAACTACATACACAAGCTCTCTAAAACTACATACACAAGCTCTCTATAAAACTACATACACAAGCTCTCTAAAACTACATACACAAGCTCTCTATAAAACTACATACACAAGCTCTCTCTAAAACTACATACACAAGCTCTCTATAAAACTACATACACAAGCTCTCTAAAACTACATACACAAGCTCTCTATAAAACTACATACACAAGCTCTCTAAAACTACATACACAAGCTCTCTATAAAACTACATACACAAGCTCTCTATAAAACTACATACACAAGCTCTCTAAAACTACATACACAAGCTCTCTAAAACTACATACACAAGCTCTCTATAAAACTACATACACAAGCTCTCTATAAAACTACATACACAAGCTCTCTAAAACTACATACACAAGCTCTCTATAAAACTACATACACAAGCTCTCTATAAAACTACATACACAAGCTCTCTATAAAACTACATACACAAGCTCTCTATAAAACTACATATACAAGCTCTCTATAAAACTACATACACAAGCTCTCTATAAAACTACATACACAAGCTCTCTAAAACTACATACACAAGCTCTCTATAAAACTACATACACAAGCTCTCTATAAAACTACATACACGAGCTCTCTATAAAACTACATACACAAGCTCTATAAAACTACATACACAAGCTCTCTATAAAACTACATATACAAGCTAATGACTTGAAGTTGAAGAATCCTTCACCACATGCCAAACGCTTCACATTTCAGCACCATTTGCAGACACAACCCAGCCCTAAAACGGCACTGACATCAGCATTAGCAACTTGCTTATCAGCATAGTAGCGTCTGGTAACATGCATGGTTTGTACTGTGACAGCGCAAGACAGTTTCATTAACTTGTCATTCTATGCTCCCAAGCCATAAGTCTCCATTACATCAACAGGGTGTTGGGTTTTTTGCTGCAAGATAATTGCACAATTTATATTCTCTTTATGAAAAACAATGCTTCAGACTTTGCCCAGTGGCTCAGTTGGTGAGTAGCAGAGAAAGAAAGACTTGCATTTGTATAGCGCCTTTCATGACCTCAGGACATCTCAAAGCACTTTACAGCCAATGAAGTACTTTTGAAGTGGAGTCACTGTTGTAATGTAGGAAACGTAGCAACCAACTGCACACAGCAAGCTCCCAGAAACAGCAATGTGATAATGACCAGATAATCTGTTTTTTAGTGATATTGGTTGGGGGATAAATATTGGCCCAGGGCACCGGGGATAACTCCCCTGCTGTTCTTCAAAATAGTGCCATGGGATCATTTACGTCCAGCTGAGAGAGCAGACGGGGCTTCGGTTTAACGTCTCATCTGAAAGACGGCACCTCTAACAGTGCAGCACTCGCTCAGTACTGCACTGGAGTGTCAGGCTAGATTTTTGTGCCCACAATGGAACCCACAACCTTCTGACTCAGAGACGAGAGTGCTGCCCACTGAGTCATGGCTGACACTATGTGGAGCTGAATGGAGACCCGGGTCACGATCCCCCCACTGTTCCAAGTTAACTGGTCTCAATCAGGATGAGTGCTAATATTGGTCACAGTGTCCGTGGAATATGGGAAGGGAAAAATCAGGTAGATTCACCTGCCCTGATTGCTTCCCACGCTGGAAGTGCAATTGTGTGGATGTTTGGGGGATGAACGGGATCAGGCTTGACTGTGATGCCCCCTCCGCCGAGAGTAAAATAGCTTGCCGATGCTGTCTGTCTTACATATGAAGAGTGGCCATTTAGCCAGGGGTAAACCAATGCTCATCAAACCATAGAAAATAGGAGCAGGAGTAGGCCATTCGGCCCTTCGAGCCTGCTCCGCCATTCAACGAGATCATGGCTGATCATCCAAACCCTAACACCCGGTCCCTACACCGACAGCCATCCCACCCAAGCCCTATCCCCGTAACCCCACGTATTTAATCCCCCCTAACACTAAGGGACAATTTTTATCATGGCCAATCAACCTAACCCGCACATCTTTGGACTGTGGGAGGAAACCGGAGCACCCGGAGGAAACCCACGCAAACACGGGGAGAATGTGCAAACTCCACACAGACAGTCACCCGAGGCCGGATTTGAACCCGGGTCCCTGGCGCTGTGAGGCAACAGTGCTAACCACTATGCCACCGTGCTGCCAGCGAGGAGTCAACATGTTCATGAGAGGACAAAAATGAGCAGAAACACAGAGGTGGGGGGAGAGAAACCAAATTAACCTCACATTCAAATAAGCAAAACAAATCTCACCTCCATATTGTTGTACTGAAACAGGGAGATTTAAACTTACACCACAGTGTCAGCTGTGGCTCAGTTGGTAGCCTCTGAATCAGAAGGTTGTGGGTTTGAGTCCCACACCAGACTTGAGCACATAAAGCTAGGCTGACACTCCAGTGCAGTGCTGAGCGAGTGCTGCACCTGTCAGAGGTGCCGTCTTTCAGATGAGACGTTAAACCGAGGCCCCGTCTGCTCCCTCAGGTGGACGTAAAAGATCCCATGGCACTATTTTGAAGATGAGCAGGGGAGTTATCCCCGGTGTCCTGGCCAATATTTATCCCTCAATCAACATCACGAAAAACAGATTATCTGGTCATTAACACAATGGCCCAGTAATTCCGGGCACAACGCGTGAGTACGGACGGGGTACTCCCGCGTGTGCCCGGAGGAATTGCCGGTTTTCAGCATGCACAGCGCATGCGCTGAAAACCGGCATTTCCTGTCTGCTGACCCAAGGGGTTAAGAGGCAGAACGCGCGCGACTGCACAGGCAGCGCGTGCGCAGTGAAATTCCTTTTTTTTTTTCAGAGTTGCGCGTGTGTAAAGGCCTCCGGTCTTTACGCATTGAAAAAGCACACGTAAGTACTTAGTTTTTCAGGTAAGTGGGCTTTTAGTACAATTGAGAATTTTTTTTTCCACAGGTTTGTATTTTTAAAGAATTTACAGTAAGGTAAGTTTAGTTTTAGCCCCGATTTAAAAAAAAAAAAATTTTTTCAAATTTTAAAATTATTGTTTAAAATAGTTTTTCAGAGTTCTTTATTGTTCATTTAAGTAGTGCAATGTTTTTTGTAATTTTCTTTCAGGTTTAAGTAGTGTTTTGGGGCCAGGAGTTTTCATGGGTTTGACAGCTCTTTCTGTCAAACTCATGAATGAGTTTCCCCTCCCCTGATTGGCTGCACAGTGCTCACCTGATCCCAGCCGGCACATCGCACTAACTACGCCGCTGGATCAGGTAAGCACAGCGCGCCGACATCTGAACCAGGCCAGGGACAGCAAATGCAAGCAGGCCCGGGCTTCAGATGTCGGCGCGCAGGGTGAGTGCACATCGGGGGCTTGCACGTGCGGCAAGCTCCCGATCCTAATTTCAGGGCCATTGCTATTTGTGGGAGCTTGCTGTGTGCAAATTGGCTGCTGTGTTTCCCACATTACAACAGTGACTACACTCCAAAAAAAAACTTCATTAGCTATAAAGCGCTTTGAGACGTCCGCTGGTCATGAAAGGCGTTATATAAATGCAAGTCTTTCTTTTAAAGTAAAGCCTGCATCAGACTTCGTGTTGCTCATTTCCTTTGGGATTGTAGCTGTAATCAGCTCCGCTAATTGAGAGTTCAAGACATTGAGAAGCCCAGAAAGATGAGACCAAAGGGTCGCCACAGCACAACTGCCCCTAGAAGTGACAGCATTTCCATTCAATAAGCCATCATTGCTCAGAAGGCAAGTCCTCACTATACAGACCTCTGTGATTAGAGGGGGTCATTGTGTGATTCAGCACCCAGCAAGAGCCAATGTTTGCAGTGAACACGTCTCAGTAAATCATCTGCACTCCGTGCAAGCAGCGGTTCCCCCTGGGAGGAATCCCCCCCCCGAACACAGAAACACCCCCTCATACCTACTGCATGCCAACAAAATACCAACAACCACAGCCTGGCGATGACACAGACATAGCTGGAATTGTGGGCAGTGTAGGTCGAAGCATCAAATTACAAAGGGATATCGACAGATTAAGTGAATTGATTTCAATGTAAGCAAATGTGAGGTCATCCACTTTGGACCTGAAAAGGATAGAACAGGGTATTTTCTAAATGGTGAAAGGCTAAAAACAGTGGAGGTCCAAAGAGACTGGGGGGTCCAGGTACATAGATCATTAAAATGTCATGAACAGGTATAGAAAATAATCAAAAAGGCTAATGGAATGCTGGCCTTTATATCTAGAGGACTAGAATACAAGGGGGTAGAAGTTATGCTGCAGCTGTACAAAACCCTGGTTAGACCACACCTGGAGCACTGGGAGCAGTTCTGGGCACCACACCTCAGGAAGGATATATTGGCCTCGGAGGGAGTGCAGCGTAGGTTTACCAGAATGATACCCGGACTTCAAGGGTTAAGCTACGAGAAGAGATTACACAAATTAGGGTTGTATTCTCTGGAATTTAGAAGGTTAAGGGATGATTTGATAGAAGTTTTCAAGATATTTCCACTAGTTGGGGATTCTAGGACTAGGGGGCAGAGTCTAAAAATTAGAGCCAGACCTTTCAGGAGTGAAATTAGGAAACACTTCTACACACAAAGGGTGGTAGAAGTTTGGAACTCTCTTCTGCAAATGGCAGTTGAAGCTAGATTAATTGTTAATTTTAAATCGGAGATTGATAGCTTTCTGTTAACCAACGGTATTAAGGGATATGTGGAGTTAGATCGCAGGTCAGCCATAATCTCATTGAATGGCAGGGCAGGCTCGAGGGGCTGAATGGCCTACTCCTGTTCCTATGTTCCTATGGATTGATACAGTGTCCCTCAGTGTATAGATCTGTGGGCAGTGTTGAGCTCCATTCTATAGGAAGGAAATTGAGGTTTTAGAGAAGGGACAATGCAGATTCACTAAAATGCTGCTTGAGGAAATACAAAAATACGAAGAAAGACAAAAAGTGGGGCTTTTCTCATTAGAAGTGTGGTATCTTGAGACACAGCATATATATACAACAGCACAACATGGCTTCCAGTAAGAACTGTACTGCACATGGCTTTATTATTATATACATCAGTAGTCCACCAGGTGTCTCTATTACACTTCTCCCTCCTTATTGAAGAAGTTAATCATAGTAAATAATCATTGTACACGACTTGCATGGTATACCCAACTCTTGGTATACATTTCTCAAATGGAACCCATTTTATGTTTCCAAATTCTACTATAGAATTCTGTAACACAAACAAAAGAAATGAGCTTATTTTCCATATTTACAGATTAAACATAACCACTGGTTTTCTGTTTCAAAGAAGATACCTTCTTTCTTGATCAGAACTTTCAGATCTTGCTGTAGGACTTTGACTCATTCTAGGCTGAGCCTGTGGAAAAATTTTCTCCAAGGGCTGACCTTGATCTACATTTGGACTCTGCACTTTCAGACTGTTTGTCTGCCTGACTCGGGCTCAGACTTAAATTCTGACTTTGTCTTGGACTTGTTTCTGGTAAGTCTGATGTAGGATTTGCTGCTGATACTCTACTTGTAACAAGACTATCTGACTCATCAGAATAAATTGAATCATCCCAGCTTTCAACTCCTTTCACATCTGTAGGTAAGATATGATCAATGTGAACAAACCTAACCTTTCTATGATCAAACATCTTGACCAAATATTGAATATATATATCTTCACTACTCCTCCTGGTAACCACTTTAACCATTTATGGTGATGGTTCTTCACTCTAACTTTTTGGTTCAACTTCACACTTCCCTCCCTTTAACTCTACCTGTATCATGACTCTCTTTCTGCCTTGATTGTTTCTCTTCTATGGACTGTGCCAAGTTTGGCTTTAACAACGAGAACCTGGTTCGTGGCTGTCATTTGAGAAACAACTCTGCTGGTTTTCTACCAGTAGTGGTAAGAGGAGTATTCCAATAAGTAATCAGAAAATTTGCCAGTTTGTGGTCCAACGACAACTGACGTTTCTTTGGATTTGGATCCAACATTTGCTTGATGAGGGCACGTTTGACAATTTGTACTGTGCGCTCTGCTGCACCATTTGAAGCAGGGTGGTACGGTGGAACTTTGGTATGTTTCACACCGTTTCTGCTCATGAACTGTGTGAACTCTTCTGAACAAAACTGTGGTCCATTATCAGACACAATTTCTTCTGGGAGGCCGTATGAAGAAAACAATCTTCACAAATTGTTTAGTGTTTTGCTTGTTGTTATTATCCGCATCGGAAACACCTCTGCCCATTTCAAGTCACTATCTATCACCATGAACAATTGCTGTTCTTTTAGCTCAGTAAAATCGACATGTAACCTTTGCCACACTCTGGGAGGCCATTTCCATGGCTGTAATGGTACTGATGGTGGTTTCTTGCTCACCGATTGACGTGTTGTGCACTGACTGACTATGTACTCTATCTCTTTATCTAAACCTGGCCACCATAAGTAACTGCGTGCAAAGCTCTTGGTCAAGCACATTCCCAGGTGCTGGTCCTGAAGATCTCCTAACAATTTAGACCTGAACCTATTTGGGATAACCACTCTTGCTCCCCACATGATACAATCTTTATCCACTGACAATTCATTCCTACAAAGTATGTCTGGATACCATCCTCCGATACCTGGTTTGGCCATCCATTTGCTATGTAATCATACACCTTTGACATAATTGGGTCACGTTTGGTTGCCCTACCAATCACTTCAGCTGTGACTGGCAGCTCATCAATGTATGAGAAATAGAACACTTCTTCCTTATTGGGTGTAACTTGTGATGGGGATGAAAACCTGGACATAGCATCAGCATTACTGTGATCAGCTGATCATCTGTACTCAATGTCATACGTATATGCTGACAAAATCAAAGCCCATCTCTGCATTCGGGCTGCAGCTAAGGTTGGAACAGAAGTACAGGAGTAAAGAAGTCTTACTCCAATTATATAGGGCCTTGGTGAGACCACACCTGGAGCACTGTGTACAATTTTGGTCTCCTTACCTAAGGAAGGATATACTTGCCATAGAGGGAGTGTAACGAAGGTTCACGAGATTGATTCCTGGGATGGCGGGACTGTCGTATGAGAAGAGATTGAGTAAACTAGGCCTGTATTCTCTTGAATTCAGAGGAATGAGAGGGAATCTCATTGAAGCATTCAAAATTATTACAGGGCTTGATAGGGTGGATGCTGGGAGAATGTTTCCCTTGGCTGAGGAGTCTAGAACCAGGGGCCACAGCCTCAGGATAAAGGGTAGGCCATTCAGGACTGAGATGAGAAGAAATGTCTTCACACAGAAGGTGGTGAATCTTTGGAACTCTACCCCAGAGGGCTGTGGTGGCTCAATCATTGGGTAAATTCAAAACAGAAGTCGATAGATTTCTGACTAGTAAGGGCATCAAGGGATATGGCGATAGGGCCGGTGAATGGAGTTGAGGCAGAAGATCAGCCATGATCTCATTGAGTGGCAGAGCAGGCTCGAAGGGCCGAATGGCCTACTCCTGCTCCTATTTCTTATGTTCTTATAAACTGGGGACTTTGGATGGAGGATTGCTGTCAGGGGCTCATGGTCAATAACTATTGTAAACTTACAACCAAACAAGTAATTGTGAAACTCCTTGACCCCAAAAATCAATGACAAAGCTTCCCTTTCGATCTACGCATAATTCCACTCACTGGCACTGAGAGTGCGTGAAGCAAAAGCAATTGGTCTCTCTTCCCCATTATCTAGTACATGAGAGATCACTGCCCCAACTCCGTACAGAGAGGCGTCACGCGCTAGCTTGATCTCCTTAGATACATCATAGTGAACTAACATGGTACTCTCTACTCACTGGCTTTTACACTCTTTGAATGCTGTGTCGCATTCTTTTGACCACTTCCAAGGGACCTGTTTTCTCAACAGCTCATTCAGTGGATGTAACAATGTAGCCAAGTTTGGGAGGAACTTTCCATAATAATTCAAAAGACTCAAAAATGATCGAAGTTCAGAGACATTCTTGGGAGTGGGTGCATTTCTGATTGCATCCAGCTTTCCCTTGGTTGGATGTTTACTCTGTGCCCTAAGTACTCCACTGAGTTTTGAAACAACTCACACTTGTGAGCTGTCACTCGTATTCTGTGCTTGTCTGGCCGTTTGAGCACTTCATTCAACACCTCATCATGGATTTGCCTGTTTGGTGCTGAAATGAGTATGCCATCCAAAACACCCCTTCAATCCCTTGCAAAATTTGGTTCATCACCCCCTGGAATATATCGGCGGCAGAAGACACTCCAAATGGAAGCTAATTGAACTGATATAGGCCTCGGTGAGTATTTATAGTCAAGCATGAGTTGGACTCATCATCTAACTCAAGTTGTAGCTAGGCGTTTGTTAGATCTAACTTCGAAAAGATCTGGCCACCTGTCAGTGTTGTGAACAAATCTTTCACATTTGGCAACATATTGGGTAGATTACACTTTAGAACCTGGTTTATGGTTACCTTATAATCACCACACAACCTTATCTTACGATAGCAAAATACTGCGGATGCTGGAAATCCGAAATAACAACAGAAAACGCTGGAAAAACTCAGCAGGCCAGGGCAGCATCCGTGGAGAGAGAAACAGAGTTAACGTTTCAGGTCGATGACCCTTCGTCAGAACTGGAAAAAGCCTTATCTTACCATCTGACTTAGGTAACAATGAGTGTAGCCCAATTAGTCAGATCTACCTTAGAGATAATGTTCTCAGTTTCTAGTCTTCTGAGTTCTTGCTCAACTTTCTTCTTGAATGCGCATGGTATATGTGGTGTATGTAACCTGTTCCACCTTAAGAGAACTTAAGCCTGTTCCACCTTAAGAGATGTACTACTTTCTCTGGCTGCTGTATACGTAATACTGGTGGTGACCACCGGTATATAAGCACTGTGTAGTAATATTGTATTTAGTAGTAGTCCTGACCTCCAACCAGTAAAGACCTGTTGAACTTTAATCTTGTAGTCTGTGTTAGTAATTACAACTAGAACACACAGACTTAACAGTGGCGACGAGTCCGATTCTTACCCTGCGGCAGTTTATATCCACGGCGGCTTCGTCCACAGAACGGACGTCGAAGAGAGGCTTCCACCCTCATCACCCTGCTGGAAGACACGTCGCGCGGCAGACATCGAGAAACCAGAGTGCAGAAGACATCCTGAACTCGAAGCCTCCATCAGCGGCTGTCAGCTATCTTCTTTCTACCTCGGTGGTGGGTAAGCCGGGCAGAGACGCGACCAGAAAGTCGGCCGCATTGGGTGTACAGACGGGGAGGGAAGACGGAGGAATAAGGGCGGTGAGATCGATCGCGACCGGAGATAAGGGCTGGGCCGCATTCGGGCCGAAAGGCGCAGCGTCTGGGGCAACTGAAGGCGCGAGAGCCACGGTGAAGCGGAGACAGCGTCGGGGGACGGGTGAAGACCGCCAAGCGCGGGAAAACCGCTATTTTGCAGGCGGAGGACGAAGACAAGAGCGGGAAGCCGCCATCTTGGATAAAAATAAAAATAAATTAAATTGCAACGATGCCTAAACATGGGAACATTAATACCTTTGATAGCGACATCGAAGATTGAGCCATGTATGTAGAACGCATACAAAATTATTGTAAAGCAAATAAAATCCCAGATGAAGAGAAAGCACTAACATTATTAAACTTAATGGGTGCGAAGACATACGGGCAATTGAAACACCTTTTATCACCAGATGAACCGGCGGATAAGACGTTCGAGGAGATTGTTACTGTCCTGAAAAATCATCTAAACCCCACGCCGCTGATGCTAGCGGAATGATTTAAATTTTACAGCAGAAGGCAGCTGAAGGATGAAAGCAATGCTGAATATTTAATGGAATTGCGTAAGCTAGCAAAGTACTGTCAGTTTGGAACGAGACTGACAGAGGCGCTACGAGATAAATTTGTGTGTGGTTTATTAAAAGAAGATACACAAAAGCGACTGCTCGAGGAGAATGAGCTGACGCTTGAGAAAGCGGTCACTATGGCAGCAGCACACGAAGCCGCAGCGAGAGGCACGGCAGTAATGCAGCTACGGTCACCGGAACTCAGTACAAATAAATTGGGTTTGAGTACTGTAAAATGTTATCGTTGTGGAAAGACAATGCACGATCAGAACCAGTGTTGGTTTAAAAACCAAGAATGCAGAACGTGTGGCAGGCTTGGCCACATAGCTAAAGTATGCCGGTCAGGAAAGAAGACCAGCAACAAAAAGTCACCGCAAGGAAAATACATAAAGGTACACAAGGTGACAAAGAACAGTTCGACCGAACAGAAGTCAGATTCAGACGCTAGCAGTAATGAACTGGGTAGCTTAAGAGTACACAACGTTGGTAAGGATGCAGATCTCCAGACAATTTGGGTCACCCTTCAGATAGCAGGAGTCCAAGTAAAGATGGAATTGGACACTGGATCGGCGTTGACAGTCATGAATAAGAAAGATTACAAAAGGTTATTCCAACATATTCCCCTACGGGATACGGAGATTATATTGAAAACATACACGGGGCAAAGAGTGTACCCCATCGGAAAGATAGAGGTAAAAGTGGTCCACAAGGGCGAAGAAAGCCAAGTAATGGACTTATATGTGCTACCTGAAGGAGGTCCACCACTACTGGGACGGGAGTGGATTAGGAAAATGAATATGGACTGGCACTCCTTGAAGGCACTAACGATAGATTCCGGGGAAACAGATGTCAAACCTAAACGATTGTCCAAAATATTGGATGATGCTAAAGAGGTGTTCCAGCAGGGACTGGGAACACTGAGAGGAATTACGGCAAACATCAAGATTGATGAACATGCACACCCAAAATTTTTTAAAGCCATACGACCTACTGTAGAAGCGGAACTGGAAGTGTTAGAACGTTCAGGTGTACTGTCTAAGGTAGATTGGAGTGAGTGGGCTACGCCCATTGTTCCCGTTATGAAACGTCCTTCGAGCAACAAGCCAGGAGAACCAGGGAAGGTTCGCATCTGTGGAGATTTCAAAATCACCGTTAATCCGGTGCTTCACACGGTGTAGTATCCGCTTCCGCGGATTGAGGATATTTTTGCTTCATTGTCTGACGGGAAACACTTCACCAAGATAGACCTGGCGCAGGCGTACTTGCAGATGGAGGTTGAAGAAGAGTCACGCCAATACCTCACGATCAACACGCATCGAGGTTTGTACCGGTACAATAGGCTGGTTTTTGGAGTGGCATCGGCTCCAGCAATTTGGCAGAGGGCCATGGAGCAGGTATTACAGGGAATTCCAGGCACACAATGTTACCTGGATGATATTCTGATTACAGGTGATGGTGATGAAGAACACCTCGCAAACTTGGAACTGGTGCTCAACAGACTGAAAGAGTATGGACTTAGAGTTAATCGGCAGAAATGTGAGTTCTTCCAGAAGCGGATCTCGTACTGTGGTCATGTCATTGACCGGGAGGGGCTTCATAAGTCTCCTGACAAGATGGAGGCAGTTGTAAAGGCTCCCGCTCCGGATAATGTCTCTCAGTTGAGGTCGTTTCTAGGATTGATTAACTATTACCATAAATTTCTACCAAATCTATCCACGGTACTGCACCCGCTAAACGCTCTTTTACAGAAGTGGGTACCATGGGAATGGAGCGAAAACTGTAAGAAGGCATTTCGCAAAAGCAAAGAATTGATCATCTCAGAGGAAGTGTTGGCTCACTTCAACCCGACACTGCCTATTCGGTTGGCTTGTGATGCTTCTCCATATGGTATTGGGGCAGTACTCTCACACAAGTTGCCAAATGGCACGGAAAGGCCAGTCGCATTTGCATCCAGATCATTGACCTCCGCTGAGCGCAACTATGCGCAGATCGATAGGGAGGCTCTCAGCCTTGTATGGGGAGTGAAGAAGTTTAATCATTACCTGCAGGGCCAAAAATTCACACTTCTGACAGACCATCAGCCGTTGGTATCCATTTTTAACCCTAAGAAGGGTGTTTCAGTGATGACAGCACAGCGTCTCCAGAGATGGTCCCTTTTCCTAGGGGCACATCAATATCAAATAGAATTCAAAGGTACGAAGCAGCATAGCAATGCTGATGGGCTGTTGCGCCTGCCACTACCTGAAGAAGAAGAAACGACGAAAGTTGACCCTGTTGAGTTATTTCATTCGACCATCATCGAGTGTTTACCAGTCACCAATGCAAGATTTGAAAGAGAAACCAGGAACGACCCGACACTGTCCAGAGTCTACGAGGTGACAGTGAAAGGATGGCCAACACGTGGTGATCCTCTGTTACCAGCATTCTTGGCAAGGCGAGACCAGCTGTCCGTCTGCCATGGTACTTTGATGTACGGGACAAGAGTGATTATTCCTCCCAAGTTAAGGGAAAGAGTTCTAAAAGAACTGCATGAAGGTCATCTGGGGGGAGTTAAGATGAAAAGTCTTGCTAGGGCTTATGTAAGGTGGCCGGATATTGACCAACAGATAGAGGAGTTGACGAAAAGCTGCGCTGGGTGCCAAAAAGTGCAAAATGCACCTCCGATCGCACCACTACACCCATGGGAATGGCCTTCAGCCCCATGGCAACGCGTACATATTGACTTTGCTGGTCCATTCATGGACTCCATGTTCCTAATTGCGGTGGACGCACATTCCAAATGGCCAGAAGTGATCAAGATGAATACCACTACTTCAGAAAAGACAATTGCGGTGTTAAGAACAATATTCGCAAGGAACGGATTGCCAGAACAGATCTGTTCAGACAACGGACCACAGTTCGTGTCGGAAGAATTCCAAAAATTCTTAAAGAAGAATGGGGTGAAACATTATACCTCTGCCCCATATCATCCGGCGACAAACGGGTTGGCCGAGAGATTTGTCCAAACATTCAAAAAGGCAATAAAGGCCATGAACGATGATCAGATTCCGCTACAGCACAAGGTGGACAATTTCCTAATGGCATATCGAAACGCCGCTCATGCAGTGACTAACCAAAGTCCTGCCATGATGTTTTATAACAGGAGGTTGCGGTCCAGGTTGGACTTGTTAAAACCAAATGTGCGGAGGGAAGTGGAAAACAAACAGTTCCGGCATATTAATAACAAGACCACTCGAAGTTTCGACGTAGGACAACCAGTGTTGGCAAGGGGCTATGGAAACGAAAAATGGCAGTCCGGAACAATTCGGGCCAGACAAGGACCTCTGATGTACACAGTAGATATTGGTAACAATGTGATAAGGCGTCATGCGGATCAACTGGTAGAATCGAGAGCAAGGGTCGAACCCATGGTTGCGACAGAGACAACTGTGGAAGACGTTAATGAACCTGAAGCATCTACCTCGGCAGGGAATGTACCTGATGATGATAACACCCAATGCATGGGAGACCAACTAGAGGAGTCACCTCAGCAACAGGAATCAGAGACCACTGAAAGGCGTTATCCAAACCGAATCAGAAGGCCTCCTGAGAGACTGAACCTTTGAACTGTTTATACCTGAAGTTATATATGTTATTATGTTATGTTAAATGGGGATATAACTGTTAAGCTAAAAAGGGAGGATTGTGGTGTATGTAACCTGTTCCACCTTAAGAGAACTTAAGCCTGTTCCACCTTAAGAGATGTACTACTTTCTCTGGCTGCTGTATACGTAATACCGGTGGTGACCACCGGTATATAAGCACTGTGTAGTAACATTGTATTTAGTAGTAGTCCTGACCTCCAACCAGTAAAGACCTGTTGAACTTTAATCTTGTAGTCTGTGTTAGTAATTACAACTAGAACACACAGACTTAACAGTATGGGACGTGGCTTGCAGTAAACTGGTCTTGTGTCCTTCTGCACTCTGATACTTTCCTTGAAGTCTTGGATCGGACTGCCCGTTTCATTTCTAAAACCATCCGGTTGTGGTTTACATCATCGGGGATTTCGACAATAATATTCGCGGTGAAAAACATTTCTAGCCGCTCCACATACGCTCCGAAAGTGTCTCGGTCGCGATGGAACTCACCCAAGCGCCCTATTATTCCCATAGGCACGGCCATCTGAACTCTGGCAACGTCGCCAGGTCAGCCACGTGTGCTCGAAATTTACCGCCCGGGATTTTTAACTTTTTCTGCAAACCGAAGAACCTCTAACAGTCCCTCTGTCGGTTGGCAGGATTATCCTCCAACACAAACTTCAGCTAGGGAATCTGCAATCCCATCTTCGTTGCCAATTAAGAACATAAGAAATAGGAGCAGGAGTAGGCCATTCGGCCCCTCGAGCCTGCCCCGCCATTCAATAAGACCATGGCTGATCTGATCTTGGCATCAACTCCACTTTCCCACCTGTTCCCTAGCACCCTTGACTCCCCTGTAGCTCAAATATCTGTCTATCTCCACCCTGAATATATTCAATGACTCCGCCTCCGCAGCTCTCTGGGGAAGAGAATTCCAAAGATTCACGACCCTCTGAGAGAAGAAATTCCTCCTCATCTCCGTTTTAAATGGGCGACCCCTTATTCTGAAACTATGCCCCCTAGTTCTAGGTTCTCCCATAAGGGGAAACATCCTCCCTGCATCTACCCTGTCAAGCCCCCTCAGAATCTTATATGTTTCAATAAGATCACCTCTCATTCTTCTAAACTCCAATCAGTATAGGCCCAACCTACTCAACCTTTCTTCGTAAGACAACCCCTTCATCTCAGGAATTAACCTAGTGAACCTTCTCTGAACTGCCTCCAATGCAAGTACAGGAAACTCTCGATTTACTGGCACCTAAATAACCGGAAATCTCTGTTAACCGGCAAAATTCAGGAGTAGGTTCAGGTAAGTTTTACTTCATATTAGTAGCCGTTCCTGGATCTGTGGCTGTGTAACCGGGGTTCCTGCACCCGTTGCTAAGCAACAGGGATGCCTGGATCTTGTGGCGGGGTTCCTGCACCTGTTGCTAAGCAACAGGGACGCCTGGATCTGTTGCTGTGTACCGGGCTCTCGTACCTTTTACTATACCTCTCTGTAATCCGGACTTTTTAATAAACCGGCACCACGCCGTGTCTTGTTTTGCACACTTTGTACAAAAATAAGAAATTGCAGGACAACGGTGTATTACAGTTTAAACTCTTTTATGAAGCATCAGGTCTGTAAGCTTTCTCAATCAATACAGCAGTACAGCACCGTGTGGACAAGATGGAGTCCGGACCCTGGGTCTTCCAAAACAATAGCAGTCCTTACAGATGCTTGCAGGCCAATGACAACTCAGCATGTGATCACATGTGAATATAATAGGTATTCCTTACAGATGCCTGCGGGCCAATGATAATTCAATATGCAAATGTTACATCCCCTTTCTTTTAAAAGAAAAATGTTATGCATTACTTTTAAACCTTTCTTCTACCAATGTTCTTAGTAGCATCAAAATATAAGTAAACTCAACAGTTAACTAGCACTGAAAACATCTCAACGTTTTAATAACGGTGTACAGTTTTTTTAGGGCAGCGATCCGCCTACACCCTTTGGCAGTTCACAAGTCAAGGATAACTCTAGGCTTGACCTCTCGTCAGAATGACGGTGTTGTTCCTTGGTGTTCAGGAGGTGCCTGCGATTGCGGCGGTACACCTGTCCTTCTGGGGTGCGGACGTGATACGATCGCTCGGTGTCAGTTGGCTGGATGACGACTGCTGGCTTCCAGTAGTCATGCTCCTGGATTCTGACGGATTCTCCATTGTGCAGCGGCGGCAGTAGTCTAGCTGACCTGTCATAGTATCTCTTTTGGTGTTGCTGTCTCTGTACACGTTTTGCATGCACTTGCTTGCAGCCGACGACCTGCCAGGGCCTGTCTGGGATATGGTGAGGTATCTTGGGCTCTTTGACATTTGATGGGCGGCGTTCTAGACAAATGGAACATTTTCTGACAATATCCTCAATGTGTTTGCACAATCCGGGCCAAAACATAATGTCACGCGCTCTTTGTTTGCATTTTTCCATGCCCATATGTCCAGCATGAATTTTTGTCAACATCTCTTCTCTGAGACTGGTAGGAATGATGATTTTCTCCCCTTTGAAGACGATTCTGTTGATTTGTGACAGTTCGTCTCTGTGGTTCCAGAATTCAGATATGCTCTGAGGGCATTTCCTCCTTTCCTCAGGCCACCCTTCATGTATGACTTTGCTCAGCAGTGTGAGTTGTGCATCTTTCTCTGTTCCTGCCCGGATCTCCTTCAGTTTTGAGTCACTCACAGGTAAGCTGTTGTACACCATGTGCACCTGCACATCCATGCCTTCACTGAGGCTGTTGTCCTGGTAGCTAAGAGACTTTCTGGAGAGTGTGTCTGTGACAGGAATGTCTTTGCCTGGACGGTGAATGATTGTGAAGTCATACTTCTGTAGCTGAAGGATCATTCTCTGTAGCCTTGGTGGGGCTGCGGCTAGTGGTTTCCTCATGATTGACTCGAGGGGCTTGTGGTCGGATTCCACAATGATTTGTCAGCCATAGACGTATTGGTGGAAACGCTTACATCCAAACAGAATTGCATATAGCTCTTTCTCAATTTGAGCATAGTTGATTTCACTGTGTGAGAGATCTGGAAGCGTAGCCGATGGGCTTTCCTTCTTGCAGTAATACTGCGCCTAGTCCATACTTTGACGCGTCCACTTGTAGTCTGAGCTCTTTGTTGGGGTCGAAGTAGGCAAGAACCGGTCCTGGTTCTCTGGTGATTAGGTCTTTCATTTTCTGAAATGCTGTGTCATGTTGTTTGTCCCACAGGAACTCATTGGATTGTTTGAGCAACTGACGCATGGGTGCGTTGATTTCGGAGAGGCTCGGGGCAAACTTGGCTAAGTAGTTAACCATGCCTAGTACTGTCTCTAGCTCTGCGCGGTTCTTCGGCAGCTCCATCTTCTTGATGACGGAGATTTTCTCTGGATCCGGCTTAATGCCATCAGTTGAGAGGCAATGCCCAAAATAACTGATCTCGGTGGATCTGATTATGCTTTTCTCGGGGTTGAGCTGGATACCTTTCTCCCGTGATCTTTGTAGCATCGCATAGAGGTTCCTGTCATGTTCCTCTCTATTCCTGCCATAGATGAGGATGTCGTCTATGATTGCGACTACTCCATCGAGGCCTTCATAGGTTTCGTCAATCTTCTGCTGGAATTCATCCTGAGCTGCGATAAGACAAAATGGTAAACGCAGAAATCGGTAGTGTCCAAATGGTGTGTTGAACGTTGTTAGCTTAGATGACTCTTCCGTGAGCTTGACAGTCCAGTATCCTGATCGTGCGTCCATTACACTGAAGTAACGTGCTCCCACTAGCTTGGGTGTGATGTCATCTAGCGTTGGTAGAGGGTAATGAGGGCATTTGATAGCCTTGTTCAAATCTCTGGGGTCGAGACAGACTCTGAGCTTGCCTGTACGTGATTTCTCAACCACTACTAACGCGTTGACCCACTCTGTCGGTTCTGTTTCCCGGACGATGATTTCTGTATTCTCCATGCTCTGTAGCTCCTCCTTCAGGCGACTACGTAGAGCAAGGGGTATCCTTCTCGGTGAGCAAACCACAGGGGTTGCTGCTGGGTCAAGGTGAATAGTGCATTCACCTGGGAATAGTCCGATTCCTTTGAAAACGTCAGCAAACTCCTCCATGACTGTCTGCTTCTCAACTGGTGCTGTCAATGATTGCACTAGCTTGATGAGGTCCATGTCTAAACATGCCTTTAGACCTAGCACTGGAGGTGCTTGAGTGTCAATAATGTAAAAGTCCAGCATCATGTCGCTTTCTTTGTACTTGCATTTCATCACACATGTGCCTTTTACAATGAGCTGCTCACCCCCATAGCCAGTCAGTCTGCGTGAGGTGGGTTGTAGCTCACACTCATCCTTCAAGCTGTGATACTCACTCAGAGGAATTACGTTAACCTGAGATCCAGTGTCTAGTTTAAACTTAAGCTCTTTGCCCTGTTTTCCTATCTCAATATCGGCATAGGCTTGCTCAGTCCCTGAAATGTTTTTTCTGTGACACAGAATCAATAAACAGTTCCTCTGCATTTGGCTCTCTATCTGGCATTTGGCTGTCACTCACTGTGTGTACTGCTTTTCCGAAAACAGTCTTGCAAACTTTAGCAAAGTGGTTCCGTTTACCACATTTAGTACATTGCCTTCCTTTGGCAGGGCAGTACTCCTTTTCTCCATGCCAGTTGTTTCCACAATATCCACAGTTTTTGAAGCGTTTTATGTCTGTGTCGCCCATTTTTAGAACTCTCGCTGTTCTTTCTGTTCTGAAACACGCTCTCTGGGCAGTGTTCTTTGGTGTGTTTCCATTAACTGCATGCACTGTCTGTTCACTCGAGCTGCTCTTGGCACCGGTTATGGTTTTCAACTGTGCTTGGGCTATCTCGTGCGATCTAGCTATGTCTATAGCTTTGTCCAGCGTTAGCCCGGACCCAACATTCAAAAGTTTCTCTCTCACTTTAGCTGAATGTATTCCAAACACGATGCGGTCTCTGACCATCTCATCTTTACCAGTCTTTTACCAGCAGTTTTAACTCAGTCACGAACTGTTCAAACGACTCACTAGCTCCTTGTTCTTTCTCCTGAAACTTGTACCTAGGGAATATCGTATTTGTCTTGGGCATCACATATGATTCAAAACGGTCAAAATAACTTTTCAGTACCTTTGCTTCATCCACGGTGAGAGACCATGTGTTAAAAATGTCTCTCCCTTTTTCTTCGATCCACAGGAGTAGGTAGCTGCATCTTTCTTCCTCCCCTTTGCTTTTCAGTGGACCCGAAAACATCAACTCCACGTGTTGCTTGAACTTGCTCCATTCTCTAGGTAAGTTCAAAGATTCCCAATTCATTCGGGGTAAGGGAGTTCCAACGATGTCCATTTCAAATCCCACTTCTGACGCCATGTCTTGTTTTGCACACTTTGTACAAAAATAATAAATTGCAGGACAACGGAGTATTACAGTTTAAACTCTTTTATGAAGCATCAGGTCTGTAAGCTTTCTCAATCAATACAGCAGTACAGCACCGTGTGGACAAGATGGAGTCCAGACCCTGGGTCTTCCAAAACAATAGCAGTCCTTACAGATGCCTGCGGGCCAATGATAATTCAGTATGCAAATGTTACACGCCGGTCCTGTCGGTGCCGGATAAAAAAGAGTTTCCAGTATATCCCTCCTTAAATAAGGAGACCAAAACTGCATGTGGTACTCCAGGTGTGGCCTCACCAACACCAAATTCTGTGGTATCTTGAGACACAGCACAACATGGAACAATGCAGATTACGACGTGATATGGTAGAAGTCTTCAAAATTCTGAAAGGATGGGACCGGCTAGGTAGAATCAGACTGTTTAGAACAAGGAACCATACAAACAAGATTAAATATAACAGAGTTTGAACAGAGAGCAAGAGAAACTTCTTCACACAGAGAGTTATGAGGGCATGGAATTCACTTCCAGGGTTAGTAGTTGAGGCAGAAACTATGCCAACATTCAAGGTTAGATTGGAGAGGTGGATGAAGGAAAAAGGATTGAAGGGATATGGGAACGGAGCGGGTAAATGTGATCAGGACTATTTGATCGCATGGAGGGTAAAAACCAATATGGACTAGTTGGGTCCAATGGCTTATTTCCATATTATAAGTTCTACGTATTTCTCACAGTGCAAAGATAACTCAGAACTAAACTGAATGTGATTCCTCGTCCAGAATTTATAGTCAGCAGTTTCCCAATGGCCAGAAGCCTGCTGACTCTAATCTCTCCATGGCCTCGCCCCTCCCTATCTCTGTAACCTTCTCCAGCCTTACAACCCTCCGAGATCTCTGTGCTCCTGTAATTCTGGCCTCTTGCGCATCCCCGATTTTCATCGCCTCACCATTGGTGACCGTGCCTTCAGCTGCCTGGGCCCTAAGCTCTGGAATTCCCTCCCTGAACCTCTCCGCCTCTCTATCCTCCTTTAAGACGCTCCTTAAAGCCTCTTTGACCAAGCTTTTGGCCATTTGTCCAAATAGCTCCTTATGTGGGTCGGTGTCAAATTTTGTTTGCTAACGCTCCGGTGAAGCGCCTTGGGACATTTTACTACGTTAAAGGTGCTGTATAAATACAAGTTGTTGTAGGCTCGTGCAGGCCCATGTGGGTGAGGTGCCGCAGTGCCTCCAACGCCTGTGATATGGGACCCCAGCAAGAGTCTGACATGAATCTTGTCATTCATGTGGAAATGACTTATGAAATAATACTGGGTGGCCTGCTGGTGGCGCTGTCCAGGGAGAGTATAACCACTCGGGCACGGGCCCAGCTTGCTCAGGACGTTCTTTAACAGGAACTAGTGAAGGACACAACTAGATCTCCATGTTGAAAAACAGGTGATTAAAGCCTTGTTTAATACTCAGACCAAGTGCCTCGTAGTTTTCTTACGTCAAGAGTCTCTGGGAGAGGAAGGGAGAAACTTGGACTAAAGACTTGGTCGCATACTGGGAGTATTAAGCTTTATTAACGATGGTCAAAAAAAAAAGGCAAAGAGTAACAATGAACTTGAATATCCTGTCACGAATGAGGCGAATGAATACATATAACTAAAGCTCAAGCTCCGGGCTAATGCCTATGGTTTTGGGCCTTTCACTGAGTGATAATGACTTCCCCTATTTTCACAAGGTGGCGTCAGGTTAGGATGGTGAAGGACCTTCACCCTGTTTGATCCCGCCCATCCTTTTCGCACTGTGACCTGGAGCTCGTGCCCTCGTGCCTACCATTAGCACAGCCAGAATATGTCGTTCAGGCGAGCGGGTTGAATTCCCGCTCAGTGTCAACGAGGGACGAAACACAGCCCCATTTCTGATTCTATTCTGTTTTAAATAAATTTTGCATCTCAGCCACAGGCGGGGCGGGGGGGGGGGGGAACATCTAGCCGCTTGTGGTTCTCACAATTTTGGGAAAAGATGAAGGGGGGGGGAATGACATTTTATTTTAAAGCATTTTCATCAATCTTTCATCGACATGGCGCGTCCTTGGCTGTAACCCGGCAATATTTGCCATTTCACATACCATCAGCAGAAGATCCGATTACTGAAATGATGGGTTTCACATCTCAGTTTTAGGTATCAGATGTGGCTCTGTGGGTAGTGCCGTTTGCCTCGGAGTCAAAAAGGTCATGGGTTCAAATCCCACGGCAGAGAATTGAGCCCATAATCCAGGCTGACACTTCAGTGCAGTACTGAGGAGAGTGCTGCACTGTCAGAGGTGCCGTCTTTCAGAAATGAGATGTTAAAACTCTCTCAGGTGGTTGGATGTAAGATGTCCCGTGGTATCATTTCGAAGAAGAGCTGGGGAGTTCTCGCCGGTGTCCTGCCCAATATTTATGCCTCAACCAACATCACTGAAACAGATTATATGGCCATTCTCACAGGTGTCGCTACACCACAAATGGAGGAAATAACATTGCATGATATATTGTCTGCATTTGCATGGCATCGTATGATTTTGCATATCATACGCTCACCCCATCATGCCCAGAATCTCTCATAGGCTGGACAAGGTGTGGAGAATCAATGGAACTGACTACCACCCTAAATTCAGGCTGCTCACCCCAGGAAGCACTCCATTTATGGGCCCAGAGTGTTGGATATTCCAAAGCAACGCCACAGAAAACAGCAATAGACTGTGTCATGAATCTTACCATTCATGTAGAAATGACTCATGAGGCAACACTGGGCGGCCAGCTGGTGGCGCTGTCCAAGGAGTATAAATACTCGGGCGTGGGCCCAGCTTGCTCAGGACGTTTTTGTAACCAGGAACTAGTGATGTAACTAGAATCTCATGGTTGTGAAACAGTTGATTAAAGCCTTGTTTTATACTCAAACCAAGTGCTCAGTAGCTTTTTTACATCAGACTCCAAATAGAGAGCCTGCTCTGATAGTTAGGGGGAATAATTTGGTTGCTTTGTGCCTCCTATTAGCGCCCTAAGAGGCAACTAGCATTGAGCGTGGCGATGTTTGCGCCGCTCACGAAATTAACCAGACATTTTGCAGCGGCGCTAAACACTACCACCACGATCTCCTGCGCCGGCAGATCGTGACATCAGTCGAGTGCGCAACGCCCCGTTAGCGCCCCGGACTGGATATTCAGTGGTGCCCCCTGCCTTACCTCCTGCCGCTAGCAACAACAGGTTGAGGGGAACGTTTTGCAGTCAGGAAGGGACTGGGGCAGTGCTATTTAAAGGTGACTGCTTCCTGCCTTTTTTTGTTGGTGACATTTTTGCACCACGCATTTTGAGAGAGAGAGAGACTTCTGGAGAGATTCAACGCTGTGTGAAGGAGTTTTGGGTACTGAGCAGCACTTTGCAGGTTCATTTTGATTTGACCTTCCTTGCATCGATTTAGAAGAGACTATGGGGGCTGCACTCTGAGCTCTTTCCCTGGGCCTCTCCATTGTTCTTTCCAGCAGATTTGATGTACAGGTCTCTCCAGGCCGAGATTCAAGGCTGCAATGAGCAGGATGTGGATGGAGAGCAAGATCGACCCTCCCCTTTAAGAACTGGCCGGCGCCAGTGTGTCTGTGTTCCATTGCTCACTGACCTCCATCACATGAGCTTCACCAGCGCTCTGAGTTAGCGCCTCACTCCTCGGCGTTAGCACCTTAAGAGAGGTGTGTAGCGCCTGATTTAGTGCTCCAATCACCTCCAGGGGCGATAGAAGCTAAGTTTGCAGTCGGAGGCGATAATTAGCGCCAGGCACTAAACTTTGCGCCCGGCCGATAATCGCGCCCCAAACAGGGCGATACCGAATTTCTCCCCCTTAATGTTCAATGTTAATGTTCTGTCAAAAAGATATCAATAACACATTTACTGAATAGTATAGCATGCCATATGCGAGAGACAATAGAGGCAAAACATCAGTACTGCACCAACGTTGCCTCCTGCAAAATTGGGCACATAACTCCAACTGGGTAATGGGTTGTGTAGTGTAGTGGTTATGGTACTGGACCAGCAACCCAGAAGTTGTGAGTTCCAGTACCTCAGCTGTGGCTAAGTGGGCAGCACTCTTACCTCTGCCAGAAAAGGTTGTGGGTTCAAGTCCCAGAGACTTAAATACAAGTCAAGGTGGCGGCCGAGACGGTCCGGTGCTAAGCGCGCTCCCCCTGCTTCGGGCGGCCCGCTCTCGCCGCTTGCTCCCGCAACCGGAGCGAAGTGTTCGGCGAGTCGGGCGGAGGCAGCGCAGCGCAACGAGCAGCAGCAGCAGCCACGACGACCCGCTACAGCACGTCGGCCGGCAGCTCCTCGGCGGGAAGCTCGCAGTCCGACTGGGAGGAGGGGAGCCGGGCATGGCGGCCAGAGGTCGGATCGTGAGCGGGAGAAGCAGGCTACCACACGTGGAGCCGGCAACAGTGAGGAGGAGGCCGCGGTGACGAGGAGGACGGAGCGGCTGAGGGACATCGTGCTCCCACTGCCACTGGATGCCATTGAATTGACTTTCTGAACACGGCGCTGTAAGAATAGCTGACGTGTCCCTACGGGGAGTAAGCATTCCATTGTACTTGTACTTGTACTGGTTACATATGGCAAATTGAATTGAATTGAAATTGAAAATCTAGGATGACACTCCAGTGCAGTGCTGAGGGAGCGCGGCGCTGTCTTTCGGATGAGACGTTCAACCGAGGCCTTGTCTGCCCTCTCAGGTGGACGTAAAAGATCTATTTGGAAGATGAGCAGGGGGGAGTTCTCCCCGGTGTCCTGGGCCAATATTTATCCCTCAATCAACATCACTAAAAAACAGATGATCTGGTCATTATCACATTGTTGTTTGTGGGAGCTTGCTGTGCATAAATTGGCAGTCGCGTTTCCCACATTACAACAGTGACTACATTTCAAAAGTACATAATTGGCCGTAAAGCACTTTGAGACATCCGGTGGTTGTGAAAGGCGCTATAGAAATGCAAGTCTTTCTTTCATGGCAAATTGTGAAATGGAATTCAATAAATTCTGGAAAATATGACTATGAAAGTCGCCTGGTTGTTGTAAAAAAAACCCCCAGCTGATTCACTAATGTTTTTCTAACGCAGGCAGACAACCTCTCCTATCCAGTCAGGTCCACTTGTGGCCAAAGTTCCACACATCCCAAGAACACTGCCAGCATCGTAGCGAGGTACTCAGTAAGCAAATAACTGCAGGAAGTCCGACCACCTCCTTCTAGAGATAGCCAATAAATCCAGCCTCGAGTTAAAGACGTTAATTATTTATATCTCAAAGGAGACAACGTGAAAATCCAGAGATATATAAAACCCTGCAGACACAGGAGAAGTGAAATAAAAGAAGAAAGTAGCAGAAACACAACGTAAGGCAGCCAGCATCTGATTGGTTAACAGTCCAGGTTGGAGCCTTGGTTAATTTGAAATTTCACATCGGTTCACGGTTCAGAAGTGAGGAGTATTCATGTCACATATTTTAGAACATGGCATACTTCTTGCCTTTAGTGAAAATAACGTATTAAAACAAATGTTTTGAGGTTTGAAACTGATTATGTTCGGGAAGCACAGGATTCGAGCCGCCCGTCACGTTCCATGTTTGCTGTGAACTCTGGCTCCTGGGTGAAACAGAGGTCAAAAGGTCTGGCAGCAGAGGTAGTGACCGATTGTGTGAAACCGATGCTGGTTTAAGTAAAATACACGCTACGTCTATGTTTCACACCATCTCAAGATAGCAACAGGAAACCGCAACTTCTGTAATCAGATCATGCTTAGCGGTGTGGGTAAATATTTTGGTCTGATAGTACTTCTAGAAGAAAAGCCAGGGTGGCATGTGGTTGAAACTGAGCAAAGGCTACGTGACCAGAGATGTGTCGTTGAGGGAAGAGGTAGTTCGAAGCAACTTTTTGGTTTCAATCATGCGGGCCCTGACGTCTAATCTAGGGCCGTGTTTGTACTGTTAGCTACGGTTCTGCGAGCAGTAGGCACAGAATTGGTTCAAGCCAGGCGCTGCCTTGCTCATCTTGCCTGGTTCCAACTTGAACCCTTGGTGCCAGGAGAGGAGCTGCGTGCCCACGTGCTTGGGCCGGTACTTTTGAAGTGTTTTTTAGCAGCAGGGGAGGGGGTGGGGGGGCGCCCATCTCTTTAACCATTACAAATCGACCCTCAGCTTTGATTTACAAAGCGACCACCAGCCAGTCGAAGGGAAAGCACTGAGCACTTTCGAAACCCCATTTGACGCTGTACTAGAGGTAGGCCAGGTCTCACACTGCTCCAACTTGGGAGCCAGATCAGGACGTGCTTATCACTTTTAGCAGAGATGCGCAACTGATGGTATAACTGCAGTCATAGGCAAACAGACATTTTCTTTGTTTCACTTTTTGAACAGTCAACTTTCTGTAGTTTGCAATGCAACTCTTTAACCACAATCCTCAAAAAAGGCGTCTCCCAGAAGATCAGATGGCTTGCGGGGGGGGGGGGGGTGGTGGGGGCAGGGGGGGAGTGCATATTTCATGATGCACAAGGCATCGCAGTTATGTGGGACAGGCTGGGTGGACCAGTGGGCCTTTTCGTATCTGTCATTGTTCGTAGACTTGTATCTAATACAGTCACTGTGACACTTGTGGTAATGGGGCATTGATGAGCTCACAAGAAGGTTTCTATTTCTACCTGAGGCCATGCTCACATGCAAACGTAAAGAGCATTAATTAATGTTACGCCTGTGTTAGCTTCACACATGCTGCACTCGCCACTGAGATCAGAGAACAGATAAAGGACGTTGCAATGTGTCGGGTTAACACATTTTCAGAGCCCCTGTTTCTTATTGGCTGAGAGTTTATGCGAACACAGCTAACCACAGGTTGTTTTCACCTAAGCAAAAATACTGCGGATGCTGGAAATCTGAAATAAAAACAGAAAATTCTGGAAAAAAAACTCAGCAGGTCAGGCAACATCTGTGGAGAGAGAAACCGAGTTAACGTTTCAGGTCGACGGCCTTTCCGGTGAGTTCTAATGAAAGATAATTGACCTAAAACCTTAACTCTGTTTCCCTGTGACTTAGTGGGTAACACCCTCGTCTCTGAGTCATGAAGGCTGTGGGTTCACAGTCCCACTCCAGAGACTTGAGCACATAAATCTAGGCCGATGCTCCCAGTGCGGTGCTGAGGGAGTGCTGCACTGTCGGAGGTGCCGTCTTTCGGATGAGACATTAAACCGAGGCCCCATCCACCCTCTCAAGTGGACGTAAAAGATCCCGTGGCCACTATTTTGAAGAAGATCAGCGGAGTTCTCCCCAGTGTCCTGGCCAATATTTATCCCTCGAACATCATCACTGAAAACAGATTATAGGAAACTTTTGATTTACCGGCACCTAAATAACCGGAAATGTCAGTTAACCGGCAAAATTCAAGAGTAGGTTTTACTTCATATTGGTATTTGCCTTCTTCCATCTGTGCCGTGCAAGGGTGTGGCTGCAGCTGTTGCTAAGCTACAGAGACGCTTGAAACTTGTGTTCATTGTTCTACAGTTGTTGCTAAGCAACAGGGTTTGTTGCTTTATACGGAGCGGTCAGCTCTCCCTATCTTTTACTATAGCGTTCGGTTATCCGGAATTTTTGATGAACCGGCACCACGCCGGTCCCGTCCGTGCCGGATAAAAGAAAGTTTCCTGTACCTGGTCATTATCACATTGCTGTTTGTGGGAGCTTGCTGTGTGCAAATTGGCAGTCACGTTTCCCACATTAAAACAGTTGACTACACTCCAAAAAGTACTCCATTGGCTGTAAAGCGCTGTGGGACATCCTGAGATTCTGAGAGGCGCTACAGAAATGCAAGTCTTCCTTTTTCTCACTCCACAGCTGCTGCCTGACCTGCTGAGTGTTTTCCAACATTTTCTGTTTGTATCACAAGGTGCTTGCTGCTGTTAGAGTACCCATTGCTACTGAGTAAAATAAAACCCCATACATTTTTGAAATGACTATTGAAAACTATGAGGTAAATTTTCAACGTACTGTCTGGGAGCATAAAACCAGCGTTGCGGGTTGACAGTCTGTGGGAGAAGCCTCCCGGTTTCCCGTTTCCATTGAAGTGATCCGCACCAGCAGCTATACACCTGGGCGGCAAGTGGAAAATCTACCCCTTTATACACAGGATGCACTTAAAGAGCCACCTCCCCAAATCAACCACACACAGTGTACTGCTCCTACTCACTCATTTTGCCAATCTACGCTCAATCAGAGCGAATATAAGGGTCAGAATCCTGGAACTCGCTACCTAGCAGCATCGTGGGAGCGCCTTGACCGCGCGGACTGCAGCGGTTCAGGGGGAAGGCCCCCCGCCCCCCCCCCCCAACCGCCTTCTCGAGGGCAACTAGGGATGGGCAACGAATGCTGGGCCTTGCCAGCGACGCCCACATCCTGAGAATGAATAATAAAAAAACACTTCTGCTCTCTCGCTCTCTCGCTCGACCCCCCCCCCCGCTCCTCTCTCCCTTAATGACTAGCACCGTCTCTTGGGAGCAGTTGGTGCGTCCCCTCGCACTTCGAAGATGGAGATGTTCTATGCAGAACCAAAGGAAACTTTTTTTTACGCAGCGAGTTGCAGTGATCTGGAACGCGCTGCCCGAAAGGGCGGTGGAAGCAGATTCAACAGTAACTTTCAAAAGGGAAATTAGAGAAAAATTTGAAGGGAAAATATTTGCAGGGCTATGGGGAAGGGGCGGGGGGGGGTAGTGGGGTGGCGGTGTGGGACTAATTGGATAGCTCTACCAAAGAGCCAGCACAGGCACGATGGGCCAAAGGGCCTCCTTCTGTGCTGTATCATTCTAAGTAAATGTCGCCTCTGACTAAGGCCGTAACTACTGATTCAGGGAGTCCTGTGGCTGGAGCTTCCAACGGGGGAATGTCTTGCTGGTTTGGCTCAGAATGATGGGGTGGATACCTTCAACGGCACTTCAGGGAATCCCTGCACATCAGTTGGAATCACCTAATAAAGGATGTCTGGAGGGTTCGTCTACGGAGCAGGGAAAATCGGGGTGGGGGGGGGGGGAAACTGAGCCTAAGGCATTCGCTTGGGAAAATCAGAGGTGTTGATCCAAAGAGTACGTGGAAGTTCCTGCACAACAAGAAAGGGACGCAATTTTCAAGGAATCAATAAAAGCTAAACATTTCAGAATGGGTTCCCACCTTCTGCCAAATTCGAAACAAAGCACATCTGGCTCGAAGGAAAGAATTTGCATTTGTATAGTGCCTTATCATATCTCTCATGATGTTCCAAAGTGCTTCACGTACAATGAATTACTTTGAAATGAAGTGATGTTATAACGCAGCAGCCATTTTGCATACAACAAGGTCCCACAAAGAGCTAAGAGATGAATCACTATTGGCGGAGTTGGATGAGGCAAGACTGATGGCCGGGTCAACCTTCTGATCTTCTTCAGGTGGTGACATGGGATGTTTAATGTCCATCGGAACAGACAAACGGGGGCTTGGTTCAACGTATTACTTGATGGAGGGCACCTCTCCTCAGAAATGCACCACCAATTGGAGGGAAGCAACATTTTGAATGACAATTTTAATCGTGAAAGAACGCTACATAAATGAAAGTTCTTTCCTTCTTACAGTACCTGCTACTCTCTGGTACCTTGCTCATGTGGCCATTGTCATGTGCAGCCTCAACTGTGGGTGAGGTCAAACTATTCAACCACAGGGGTTTCACAGGTGTGGTCGGCCTTCCTTTCTAACAGGCATCATTGGATAGCAACAACAACAACTTGCATTTATATAGCGCCTTTAACGTAGTAAAACGTCCCAAGGCGCTGCACAGGAGCGTTATCAGACAAAATTTGACACTAAGGCGATATTAGGGCAGGTGAAAGAGGTAGGTTTTAAGGAGCGTCTTAAAGGATGAAAGAGCGGTAGAGAGGTGGAGAGGTTTAGGCAGGGAATTCCAGAGCTTGGGGCCTTGGCAACAGAAGGCACGGCGATTATAATCAGGGATGCTCAACAGCTCAGAATTGGAGGAGTGCAGATATCTCTGGGGGGTTGTGGGGCTGGAGGAGATTACAGAGAATAGCGATCAGGAACTCCAACCTTGACATTGTGGCGGAGCCACTGAATGACTCTGGGCAACTGTATATAATTCCCTTTAACGATGTTCTAACACCAGCGCCTAAGCCTGTACCATTGTGTTAGACATTACTGTGTTTTGTATATAGTGTTTGTATGTACGGGGCGTGGCCCCTTTAAGAGCGCGGGAAAACGCGGGCAAACGCAATGACGTCACGTCGCAAACCACGTGACTGTCCGGGCAGTCCTTGTGGAATCTCCATCTTGTTAAGACCTGTTTTCGTGGTTCTCCTGTATCGATCTCAACAAACTGTTTGAACTCGTTTAGTCTTACATTAAAGACCTGTTTGATTGATCTCCTGAGTCGACCTCAGTTATTGGTTAGGAATTCGTCAATTCCTACAACATTTTTTTTTTAGCATCGATAGCCCTAGTGCCTCAGTTAACATCAGGTTCACGAGGTTGATTCCGGAGATGAAGGGGTTGTCTTATGAAGAAAGGTTGAGGCTATACTATTTGGAGTTTAGAAGAACGAGAGGGGATCTTATTGAAACATATAAGATTCTGAAGGGGCTTGACAGGGTAGATGCAGAGAGGATGATTCCCCTCGTACGGGAATCTAGAACTAGGGGGCATAATTTCAGAATAAGGGGGCACCCATTTAAATCGGAAATGAGGAGGAATTACTTCTCTCAGAGGGTCGTGAATCTTTGGAATTCTCTTCCCCAGAGAGCTGTGGAGGCTGGGTCACTAAATATATTTAAGGTGGAGATAGACAGATTTTTGAAAGGTAAGGGAGTCAAGGGTTATGGGGAGCGGGCAGGGAAGTGGAGTTGAGACCAAGATCAGATCAGCCATGATCTTATTGAATGGCGGAGCAGACTCGAGGGGCCGAATGACCGACTCCTGCTCCTACGTCTTATGTTTTTATGTTCTTATGAACTCAACATAAAGTAGGAATCAAACCTGGGATCAATCTTTCTAACTGGCTCAGGTCCCACACTGATTTTTTGCATCTGTGTTCACTATGGAGAAAGACGATGCAGACATAGAAATCGGGCAAGGGGACTGTGACATACTTGAACATATTAGCATCGAGAGGGAGGAGGTGCTAGCGGTTTTAGCGGGCCAAAAAGTGGATAAATCCCCAGGCCCGGACGAGATGTATCCCAGGCTGCTGTGGGAGGCAAGGGAGGAGATTGCAGGGGCTCTGACACTAATTTTCAGAACCTCTCTGGCCACAGGGGATGTACCAGAGGACTGGAGAACAGCTAACGTAGTACCATTATTCAAGAAGGGTAGCAGGGATAAACCAGGGAATTACAGGCCAGTGAGTCTAACATCTGTGGTGGGGAAATTATTGGAAAAAATTCTGAGGGACAAAATTAATCTCCACTTGGAGAGGCAAGGATTAATCGGGGATAGTCAGCATGGCTTTGTCAAGGGTAAATCATGTCTAACAAATCTGATCGAATTTTTCGAGGGGGTGACTAGTGGGGTGGATGAGGGAAATGCTGTGGATGTGGTGTACATGGACTTCAGTAAAGCTTTTGACAAAGTCCCGCATAGGAGACTGGTCAAGAAGGTAAGAGCCCATGGGATCCAGGGTGCCTTGGCGCGTTGGATCCTAAACTGGCTGAGTGGCAGGAGGCAGAGGGTGATGGTCGAAGGTTGCTTTTGTGACTGGAAGCCTGTGTCCAGTGGGGTACCTCAGGGATCGGTGCTGGGTCCTTTATTGTTTGTGATCTACATAAATGATTTGGATGAAAATGTAAAAGGTATGATCAGTAAGTTCGCAGATGACACGAAAATTGGTGGGGTGGTAAATTGCGAGGAGGAAAGCCTCCGGCTACAGGACGATATAAACGGGTTGGTCAGATGGGCGGAAAAGTGGCAAATGGAATTTAACCCTGAAAAGTGCGAGGTGATGCATTTTGGACGGACAAATAAGGCAAGGGAATACACAATGAGTGGTAGGACCCTAGGAAGTACAGAGGGTCAGAGGGACCTTGGTGTACATGTACATAGATCCCTGAAGGCAGCGGAGCAGGTAGATAAGGTGGTTAAAAAGGCATATGGGATACTTGCCTTCATTAGCCGAGGCATAGAATATAAGAGCAGGGAGGTTATGATGGAGCTGTACAAAACGCTGGTGAGGCCACAGCTGGAGTACTGTGTGCAGTTCTGGTCGCCTCACTATAGGAAGGATGTGATTGCTTTGGAGAGGGTGCAGAGAAGATTCACCAGGATGTTACCTGGGATGGAGCGCCTCAGCTATGAAGAGAGGCTGGACAGGCTGGAGTTGTTTTCCTTGGAGCAGAGAAGGCTGAGGGGGGACCTGATTGAGGTGTACAAAATAATGAGGGGCATAGATAGGGTAGATAAAGAGGAACTTTTCCCCTTAGTGGGGGGGTCAATAACAAGGGGGCATAGATTCAGGGTAAGGGGCAGGAGATTTAGAGGGGATTTGAGGAGGAACTTTTTCACCCAGAGGGTGGTTGGAATGTGGAACTCAATGCCTGAAAGGGTGGTGGAGGCAGGAACCCTCACAACATTCAAGAAGCATTTGGATGAGCACTTGAAATGCCATTGCATACAAGGCTATGGACCAAATGCTGGAAAATGGGATTAGACTGGACAGGGATGGATGGGCGGCGCAGACACGATGGGCCGAAGGGCCTCTTTCTGTGCTGTAAAACTCTATGACTCTATGACTGACCATACGAGCTGTTTGGCTGGGGGGGGGAGGGGGGGGGGGGTAGCACCTTTTAAATGTATTAATTGCTTTTAAAAACAGTACAACCCCAAATGAGAGTTAAACACGTTCACAATGTTTGATAGCATTGCTCATGACCAATTAAGTAACTCACCTGTTCAGTTCCGTGCAAACCTCCCCCTCCAATGACCTACTTAGGTCATGTATCATAAGAGACTTAAAAGCCATCTTCTTTTCCATTTTTGGAGCCTAAACAAAGGAGGCTCTGTGTAGCATTGGCTGCAAATCTTGAGACATTACTTGCCTTTTTTTTACACAAAGCCGGTCTCTCAGGTGTAGAAGAATTTGATACTTGATACTTTTTAGAAGAAAATCTGTTTTGGTAACTTTGAACACTTCATATTACCCAGGTTTCAAAGCTATAGATATATTTTATAGCAGGCTGTTCTGTCTAGGCCTGCAAGCCTGCAGGCTGATCACTGAATGGGGTCACAGTATACATCAATGTTGTCTTTGGCTCTGTTCCTGGTACAAAATTGAAAATACTTCGGTCGATGGTGACAAACTCCTCTGCCACACTTACTTCCTCTGATGTCAAAAGAAAGAAACCAGCTGCTGAGGGACATGTGTGCACAGTGCCTCAGAGGCCCGAATTCCCAAAGGCAGCTGGGATCTCTCAGAGAGGATTATTGGCAGCGTTCTTTTTCCCTTATAGACTCCATGCAAGATAAAAAAAAAATATTTTTAATTATTTTCTTTGCTCCGAAAAGAATTGAGTGGGATGTTACTCTGGAAAGCACGAAGGGCAGTTTCCTGTATGAAACATCCGGTCCAATTAGATCCTGGAGAGCAGGCTCTAATAAAACACAGCTAAAGTTATTCCGAGGCAAAGAGTGCATCGTAGAATCACAGAATGATACAGCACAGAAGGAGGCCATTCGGCCCATCGTGCCCGCGCCCACTTTTTGGTAGAGCTGTCCAATTAGTCCCACTCTCCCCCGCTCTTTCCCCATAGCCCTGTAATTGTTTTCCCTTCAAGAATTTATCCAATTTTCTTTTCAAAGTTACTATTGAAGCTGCTTCCACCGCCCTTTCAGGCAGCACAGTCCAGATCACAACAACCCGCTGCGTAAAAATTTGTTTCCTCCTCTCGCCTCTGGTTCTTTTGCCAATCACCTTAAATCTGTGTCCTCTGGTTACCGACCCTCCTGCCACTGGAAACAGTTTCTCCTTATTTACTCTATCAAAACCATTCATGATTTTGAACACCTCAATCAAATCTACTTTTAACCTTCTCTGCTCTGAGGAGAACAACCCCAGCTTCTCCAGTCTCTCCACGTAACTGAAGTCCCTCATCCCTGGTACCATTCTAGCAAATCTCCTCTGCACCCTCTCCGAGACATTGACATCCTTCCTAAAGTGCGGTGCCCAGAATTGAACACGATACTCCAGCTGAGGCCCAACCAGTGTTTTATAAAGGTTTAGCAGAACTTCCTGTGCCTCTGTTAATAAAGCCAAGGATCCTGTATGTGTTTTAACAGCCTTCTCAACTTGTCCTGACACTTTCAAAGATGTATGTACATACACCCCCAGGTCTCTGTCACATTAACCGATCATTCTCCTTCAGATGTTCACTAACATGTATTGCCAACATTTTCCATTTTTATTTCAGATTTCCAGAATTTACATTTTCTTAAAACTTTTTATTAATGCCTTTAGTTAATGGACATGATTGGAAATCATTATTTGAATGCCAGCTCACCATATCTTTCCTGAGACTACTTGTTTGTTATGCCTATTTCCTGTTGTGATTTACCAATGCTTTAGTGACATTGGCAACATCTAGAGGCAATGCTTGAAATGTTCCAATAATATCGGCTTCGAATACCTTTAATAGGTAACTCTGCAATGGCTGCATTTCCGTCCTCCCACCACTGATGATGCTGTGGCACGCGTCAGCCCTCTTTGCCCACTCTTTTGCAGGGTGCCGATTGACACCACTGTGTCAGCCAATGAGACTGAGGCAGGGCGAGACTTACGGCAGGATGTACAGCAGTCTATCTATTCAGCAAACAAAGTCTGTTTACAGAGTCGATTTAAAAAGAGGCTCTGCGACCGAAACTACAGCAACATCACCCAATAATAGCAGGGTGATTTTGTCAGCAAAAATGCAGTGAGTGGAGGATAGTTACAGAAGCACTACCTGCGTAAGATCAATCCCACTCACCTACAGCGGTGGTTGATGGGGAATTACCCAATCATCTCCATTCTGGCCGGGAATAGTGGTGTCACTATATATTAAACCATTTTTTTGTTCTATTACAGACATGCCAATTCCTCCAACTAACTGTAAGCAAGGCCATAGGAGAATCACTAGTATTACAACAAAAGTGATGCAAGTCCACACTTTATTATAAGTCCAGAGTATCATTCTTAAGGGCTGATTCTGTGGCAGTTTTTCTCAATTTTCCTTCTCTCTCTACAGGTGCTGACTTACGCTAGGCACAGTTTCCTGGGTTGCAGGAGACGATTACTTCACCCAAGTGCGTGTTCTTCATTGAATGACCACAAGCTGTTCAAAGGCGAGTGATGTCACAGCCAAGCCTCATCCTTTCCTCAGCATGTACCAACAGGAGTCACTGGTTAGCGATCAAGAGGATATCTCTCTCTCTACTAACTGTACAAGCTCAACTAGGGTAGCTATTCACAGTGGCAGTGGTGTTCCACAAGGATCAGTACTGGGACCACTGCTGCTCACAATTTACGTTAACGATTTAGACTTTGGAATCAAAAACACAGTTTCTAAATTTGCTGATGACACCAAATTGGGGGGTGATAGTCAATACTGAGGAGGACTGCAACAAATTACAGGAGGACATTAATAAACTTGCAGAATGGGTAAATAATTGGCAAATGAAGTTCAACACAGATAAATGTGAGGTATTACATAGAAACATAGAAGATAGGAGCAGGAGTAGGCCATTCGGCCCCTCGAGCCTGTTCCACCATTTAATGAGATCATGGCCGATCATCCAAATTCAGTACCCTGTCCCTGCTTTCTCCCCATATCCCTTGATCCCTTTAGCCTTAAGAAATATATCTAACTCCTTCTTGAATATATTTAATGAATTGGCCTCAACTGCCTTGTGTGGTAGAGAATTCCACAGGTTCACCACTCTCTGGGTGAAGAAATTCCTCCTCATCTCAGTCCTAAATGGCCTACCCCTTATCCTTAGACTGTGACCCCTGGTTCTGGACTCTACCGCCATCGGGAACATCCTTCCTGCATCTAGTCTTGGTAGATTTTGGTAGGAAGAATAAGGAGGTCACTTATCACTTGGAGGGTGCGAGTCGAGGTGGGGTAGAGGAACAAAGGGATCTCGGAGTACAAATACACAAATCACTAAAAGTTGTGACGCAAGTTAGCAAGGCCATAAAAAAAGCAAACCAAGCACTAGGGTTTATTTCTAGAGGGATAGAATTGAAAAGTAGGGAAGTTATGCTAAACTTGTATTGAACCTTGGTTAGACCACACTTGGAGTACTGTGTACAGTTCTGGTCGCCATATTATAAAAAGGATATAGAGCCACTGGAGAGGGTGCAGAGAAGATTTACCAGAAATGCGAGGGTATACATATCAGGAAAGGATGAACAGGCTGGGTCTCTTTTCTTTTGAAAAAAGAAGGCTGAGGGGTGGCCTAATAGAGGTCTTTAAAATTATGAAAGGTTTTGATAGAGTGGATACAGAGAGAATGTTTCCACTTGTGGGGAAGAGCAAAACTAGAGGCCATCAATAAGAAATCCAATAGGGAATTCAGAAGAAACTTCTTTACCCAGAGAGTGGTGAGAATGTGGAACTCGCTACCACAGGGAGTGGCTGAAGCAAATAGTATAGATGCATTTAAGGGGAGGCTAGACAAGCATATGAGGGAGAAGGGAATAGAGGGTGACGCTGATAGATTTAGATGAGGAAAGACGGGAGGAGGCTCGAGTGGAGCAGAAACACCGGCATGGACTGGTTGGGCCGAATGGCCTGTTTCTGTGCCATGTAATCCTATGTAATACAGCCTTGGCTAAAATCTGCTGACATAGCACGGTCTAGCTGGGAGCTTCCTGCTCTCAATCTCCACACAAAGGGTAGTAGAAATCTGAAACTTGCTCCCCCAAAAGACTGTGGATGCTGGGGTTTCAACTGAAACTTTCAAGATTGAGCTTTATTTAAGGTAAGGCTATCAAGGGACAGGGAGCACAGGCGGGTAAATGGGGTCGAGTTACAGATCAGCCATGATCTAACTGAATGGCAGAGCAGGCTGGAGGGGCTGAATGGCCGACTCCCGTTCTTATACATGACTGAGTATCACATCAAGGGGGTAATGTTGACTTTGTGCAATAGCGAGTCGGCAGCCCGTTTGACATCTCGTAAGATAGCAAAACACTGCAGATGTTGGAAATCCAAAATAACAACAGAAAATGCTGGAAAAACTCAGCAGGTCAGGCAACATCCATGGAGAGAAATTTGAGTTGACGTTTCGGGTCGAACCCTTCTTCAAAACTGGAAAGAAAAGAAAATAGATCGAAGGCAGGGCTGCGATCGGACAAAAGAAGTGAAAGAGACAAAAGCAGTAGAAGAGACAATAAAAGGTGTTCGAAGCCAGACGAGATGGTAATAGGCTGAGATTAGGTGTGAAGTGTACTGGCAGGGCAAGAGATAGCTGCCAGGTGGGAGAGTGAAACAAAAGGAAAGGGGGGGGGGAAAGGAGTGGAAAAATTACAGGTAAAAAATTAATGGGGGCCGAGGTTATGATCTGAAATTGTTGAACTCGATATTGAGTCCGGAAGGCTGCAAGGTGCCTAATTGGAAGATGAGGTGCTGTTCCTCGAGTTTACGTTGAGCTTCCGTGGAACAATGCAAGAGGCCAAGGACGGTGAGGTCCGAGTGGGAATGGAGCGGTGAATTAAAATGACAGGCGACCGGAAGCTCGGGGTCACCCTTACGGACTGAACGGAGGTGTTCCGCAAAGCGGTCACCCAATCTGCGTTTGGTCTCCCCAATGTAGAGGAGACCGCATCGTGAGCAGCGAATACAGTATACTAGATTGCGAGAAGTACGAGTAAATCGCTGTTTCACCTGGAAGGGGTGTTTGGGGCCCTGGACAGTGGGAAGGGGGGAGGTATAGGGGCAGGTGTTACATCTCCTCCGCTTGCACTGGAAGGTGCCAGGCGAAGGGCCGTTTGGGGTGATAGAGGAGTGGACTAGGGTGTCTCGGAGGAAGCAGTCCCTACAGAATGCTGAAAGGGGAGGGGAGGGGAAGATACGTTTGGTGGTGGGATCACTTTGGAGGTAGCGGGAATGCCGGAGGATGATCCGTTGAATGTGGAGGCTGGTGGGGTGAAAGGTGAGGACAAGGGGAACCCTATCGTGGTTCCGGGAGGGAGGGGCAGGGGTGAGGGCAGAAGTGCGGGAGATAGAACTGACACGGTCGAGGGCAGTGTCAACCACGGTAGAGGGGAATCCTCGGTTGTGGAAAAAGGAGGACATGTCTGAAGCACTGGTGTGGAAGGTGGCATCGTCGGAGCAGATGCGGCGGAGACGGAGAAACTGGGAGAATGGAATAGAGCCCTTACAGGAGGCGGGGTGGGAGGAAGTGTAGTCCAGGTAGCTGTGGGAGTCAGTGGGCTTGTAGTGAATATTGGTCGATAACCTATCCCCAGAGATGGAGACGGAGAAGTCGAGGAAGGGAAGAGTCAGAGATGGACCATGTGAATGTGAGGGAAGGGTGGAAATTGGAGGCAAAGTGAATGAAATTGTCTAGTTCAGGGCGAGAGCAGGAAACGGCACCGATACAGTCATCAATGTATCGGAAAAAGAGGTGAGGGAGGGGACCCGAGTAGGACTGCCCGATTTACATTGACTTCAATAGAATTGAAAATCGGGAGAGATGTAAAACGGGTGTAGTTGGAAAAGCGTGACAGCTTTTTTTGTGTGCTGTGGACCTATTTAAAGAGTGACACATGCTGTACACAAGAATTGTCAATCAAACTGCAGTGAAAGCTGGTTACCTGGTGAGGTAATTCGAAAAGGGAGAATTGATAAATGATCTTAAGAGATAACGACAGGAAACGCTGGAAAAACTCAGCAGGCCAGGCAGCATCAGTGGAGAGAGAAACATAACGTTTCAGGTCAATGACCCTTCGTCAGAATGATTTTAAGAGGTTCTTTTACAGGGTGTACTGTGGGAAGGGACTGTCTAATCCCATTCCCATTAACCCTCTTCACTGACTCAAGCCCGGTTGCATCCTACACACCAGTAACCTAGATCTGGAATTCATTTGTGCACTGTATCAGCACAAAAAAAAACCACTACCTCCCCAACCGGATCACACCGGCAGAAACTCAGTCAGGCCGCTGGATGGCTGACGTGCAGCAATAGGTGTCTGAGGCACGTGACTCCCCTCCATTCGTGCATGCAAGTGAAGCGATTTATTCCACGTAATCTCAAAAGTAACAAGCTTTTAACGCAGAAAGTTCACAATGAGTCAGTGGGTGAGCACTTTGCTCACAGTGCCGGTCGTGCAAGCAGTCATTCAGAAAGGTCACCAGCAGTGCCAGTCTACGGGTGTTGGTCATGAGTCATCGCTCTAGAAACTTTTAAGGTATTGTAGCTTGGAAGCTTTACTTGGTATCTGGGGTCTACGACCATGGTGTCTTAGCGTAAGAGTTGCAAAGAACCTAAATTTGACCACATTAACATATTCAGGTGGCAACAATCTAGATTTCCCTATTTGAGGTTTTGCTTTTCGGTTGTACTACTTTGAATTTGTGCTGTTGTGCTTCTAATTTGGGCACAGTCTCAGCCACATCACTCATTTCCAAGATGCCCCGCATTAAAAATAACCAACCAATTCACTGAAAAATGATCTCACCGGAATGTTCTGAGGGTCTTGGCCAAGACTAAGCAAGGCCTGCGGAGTAAACATTAGTGCAATTCATTTCAGTCACTTAAGCATCAGCTATTTCTCATGTGCTAAAGATTAATATTACATTCAGGAGGTGTGTGATTGTGGAGATCATTTTCTGCCTTTGCTACCTCTAGACTCGACCATTCCAACGCCCTCATGGCTGGTCTCCCACCTTGCACCCTCCGTAAACCTGTGCTCACCCAAACCTATGCTGCCCGTAATCTAACTCGCACCAAGTGCCATTCGCCCATCACCCCCTGTGCTCGCTGACCTACACTGGCTCCCGGTCCGGCTACGCCTTGATTTCAAAATTCTCATCCTCGTGTTCAAATCCCTCCATGGGCCTCTGCCCTCCCTATCTCTGTAACCTCCTCCAGCCTTGCATTCCTCCTGAGAATTCTACGTTCCTTCAATTCTCGCCTCGCGCATCCGTGATTTTCATCGCTCCACCATTGGTGGCCTTGCCTTCAGCTGCCTAGGCCCCAACTCTGGAATCCCCGCCCTAAACCTCTCCACCTCTCTCTCCTCCTTTAAGACGCTCCTTAAAGCCTACCTCTTTGACCAAGGTTTTGGTCACCTGAACTAATATCTCCTTATTTGGCTCGGTGTCAAATTTTGTTATATAACACTCCTGTGAAGCACCTTGGGACGTTTTACAACATTAAGGGTGCTATATAAATGCAAGTTGTTGTTGTTGCAGCCTACAAACTAGAGGATCTACGGTAATCTGACAACTTTAAACAAGAAGACTTAAAACTTGCATTTAAACAGTGCCCCCTCACATCTCTCAGAAATATTGAAAGGCACTTCACATACTGTGAGTTACTCAACACTTAAAAAAAAGTCAAGTGTGAGAAAAGGCCATTCAGCCCATCTAGCCCATCCCTCTCGTATTTCAACTCAAGCCTAACATCCAATTATATCTTGAACGCCGCTTATGTCCATGATTGTGCTACCTTACCTGGTAGACCCTTCCAAACATCTGTTTAATATTCGTTTATGGGATGAGGGCGTCGCTGGCAAGGCCAGCATTTATTGCCCATCCCTAATTGCCCTTGAGAAGGTGGTGGTGAGCCGCCGCCTTGAACCGCTGCAGTCCATGTGGTGAAGTGCTGTTAAGGAGGGAGTTCCAGGATTTTGACCCAACGACGATGATCACCCTTTGAGTAAGGAAATGATAAACTATAAAACTATTACTTTGTCAAGCTCTTCCATAATGTATTACAGATAGTTGTTGTGCCATTGCAAGTAAAATATTAGAAAGAATTTACATTTATATAGAGCCTTGTCACATCTCCGTGGATCTCCTGTAGCTCTTCACATATAACGAGGTTGTTCTGTAACTGTGAATGTGTATGGACATTGGTAACCTTTTGATGCACAGCAAGATCCCACAAACAGCAATGAGATAAATCATCTTTTGGTGGTGTGGGTTGAGGGAGGAATATTGGCCAGGACACCAAGCGTGTTCCCTGCTCTTCGAATAAGACCATGCAAAATTTAACATCCACCTGAGCAGGCAGACACAGCCTTGGTATCATATCTCCTCTCAGAATAGGACCTCCAGCCATCCAAGTTCCCTCAGTACCGCACATCAGGATCAGCCTGGATTATGCCATGAAGGTCTAGAGTGGGACTTGAACCCACAAACTGCTGACTCAGAGGTGAGAGCGCAACCAATTAAAACCAAACTGAACCTTTACCCGTGCTATCAATTTTCACGTGAGCCCTGACAAAAAATATATATTTTTTAATGTAGAACTATTGGATATCTCATGGTGTTGCTCGTAGGGGGTGGGTGGTGATCGGGCAGTGAGCAGGTAACATAAGGTTGTGGGTAGCAGGGTAGCTGTGTGTTTGGGGTAGCCCTGTGTCCGCAGCAGAACCCCCACTAAGTGGGGAAAGCGATGAAGCTGATGAGTGCCATTCAAATTTTAAAAAAATTGAAATCTAGTCATTAAATATTGTTATAATCTATCTGTCTGACTTTAGTAGTGGTCAGGGTTCTTTCTTTCGTAGAATGTGATTGGTTCCGTGATTTTAAAAGAAAAGAAAGAAAGACTTGCATTTATATAGCGACTTTGAGACGTCTGGTGGTCGTGAAAGTGCTTTACAGCCAATGAAGTACAGTCATTGTTGTAATGCAGGAAACGCGGCAGCCAATTTGCGCACAGCAAGCTCCCACAGACAGCAACGTGATAATGACCAGATAATCTGTTTTTGTGATGTTGATTGAGGGATAAATATTGGCCCCAGGACACCGGGGATAATTCCCCTGCTCTTCTTCGAAATAGTGCCATGGGATCTTTTACGCCCACTTGAGAGAGTAGACGTGGCCTCAGCTTAACATCTCATCTGAAAGATGGCATCTCCCATGGCACTGCACTGGAGCATCAGCCTAGATTTATGTACCCTAGGGGGATTAAAATATGTGGGGTTACGGGGATAGGGTGGGATATGTGTTGGTGTAGGGGTTACGGGGATCGGGTGGGATATGTGTCGGTGCAGGCTCGATGGGCCGAAATGGCCTCTATCTGCACTGTGGGGCTTCTGTGATTCTGTGATACTACAAGTCCCTGGAGTGGGTATTGAACCCACAACCTTCTAACTCAGAAGGCGAAGTGTGCTACCCACTTTTTTTAAATGTTATTATTTAATATACTTTATTGAACATTAAGAACATTTACAACATCGTGATCATTTCATTGTATGATACAAATCAATTCCGCCGCTCTGCACAGCCATTCCGCCACCTCATTTTAACATCAAAACCTGAAGTTTAATTTGTCTCCTGTAGCATATATTAATCGATTTGTACTTTAAAAATTGATTGTAAAATACTATCTTTAAATTCCTTTCTGAATAAAACATCCACAGAGAGTGTGCTATCCACTGAGCCATAGCTGACACTGTGAAGTTCTTTACTAGAATGGTTCCAAGGTTGAGGGATTACAGTTACCTGGAGAAGCTGGGGTTGTTCTCCTTAGAACAGAGAAGGCTAAGAGGAAATTTGATTGAGGTGTTTAAAATCATGAAGGTTTTGGAAGCACAGGAGGAGGCCATTCGGCCCATCGTGCCTGTGCCAGCTCTTTCAAAGAGCTCTCCAATTAATCCCACTCCCCCCTGCTCTTTCCCCATAGCCCTGCAATTTTCACCTTTTCAAGTATTTATCCAATTCCCTTTTGAAAGTTACTATTGAATCTGATTCCACCGCCCTTTCAGGCAGCGCATTCCAGATCATCATAACTCGCTGCGTGAAAAATGTCTCCTCCTCTCCCCTCTGGTTCTATCGCCAATTACCTTAAATCTGTGTCCTCTGGTTACCGACCCTCCTGCCAGTGCAAAGAGTTTCTCTTTACCTAATTTATCAAAACCCCTTGTAATCTTGAACACCTCTATTAAATTCATGTAATTAATCTAGTAAAGAGATATTTTATTCATTTATGAAAATCTTAAAAATATGCATGCATTAAAATTAATACCAATCAAAATTAGAAAAAGTATTGCTAGAGTTTCAAAGAAAACAGAACAAAAAGGCTGCAACAACAACAACTTGCATTTATATAGCACCTTTAATGTATAAAACGTCCCAAGGCGCTTCACAGGAGTGTTATATAACAAAATTTGACACCGAGCCAAATAAGGAGATATTAGTTCAGGTGACCAAAACCATGGTCAAAGAGGTAGGCTTTAAGGAGCATCTTAAAGGAGGAGAGAGAGGTGGAGAGGCGGAGAGGCTTAGGGAGGGGATTCCAGAGGTTGGGGCCTAGGCAGCTGAAGGCAAGGCCACCGATGGGGAATTTAAATTCAGTCAATTAAATAAATCTGGAATAAAAAGCTAGTATCAGTAATGGTGACCATGACGCTACCAGATTGTCATAAAAACCCATCTGCTCCACAAAAGGATATTCCCTGGTCTGGCCTATGTGTGACTCTAGGCCCACAGCAATGTTGACTCTTAACTCCCCTCTGCAGTTCAAGAAGGAGGCTCACCACCACCTTCTCAAGGGCAATGAGGGATGGGCAATAAACGCCGGCCTTGCCAGCAACGCTCACATCCCAGGAACAAATTTTTAAAAATCATTTGGTCTGCTGTCCTAATATCTCCTTATTGGGCTCAATGTCAATTTTTTGACTGATAACGTTCCTGTGAAGCACCTTGGGACATTTCACTACATTAAAGGCGCTATATAAATGCAAGTTGTTGTTGCTGACTTTGGCTGCTAGCTGATGCAACCGGTAGCGAGCTAAAGAATTTATCTTTAAGCTCAGTTTGATCGCGTATAAATTGAATCGACAACAGTCTTGGATCCCGTGCTAATGCAGAGCGGGAAATGCTCAAGAGCCAGCATCATCGGGGCAATGGTGGAATGTTCCATTAGCGTAAAGTTAATTCCTGTAGCAGCCTGGCTGAGCCAGGAACTAATGAAACATTCCTACTGTGGCACAGAAAGATTTAATTGCGGCAGAAGTAGATGTAATCCGCAGCATTGAGAATAAAAGCCCCGCTATCCGATAAGGAAGACAACGATGTCAGTCTCAAGGCCTTCAGAAAATACTTTGATATTTGCTACAAACAGAAAGATATCACATTTGTTGAAGGGTTATAGAATCATAGAAGTTTACGACACAGAAGGATGCCATTCGGCCCATCATGTCTGTACCATTTGAAAAAGAGCTGTCCACCCTAATCCCACTTCCCAGCTCTTGGTCCGTAGCCTTGTAGGTTACGGCACATCAAGTGCATATCCAAGTACTTTTTAAATGCGATGAGGGTTTCTGCCTCTACCACCCTTTGAAGCAGTGAGTTCCAGAACCCCACCACCCTCTGGGTGAAAAAAATTCTCCTCAACTCCCCTCTAAACCTCCGACCAATTACTTTAAATCTGTGTCCCCCCCCTGGTTATTGACTTCTCTGCTAGGGGAAATAGGTGATGTGCCTCAATAATCCCGAGACTCGATGTTAGCGGAACAAAACAAGGCTTTTATTAACTTAGAAGATAACACGCAGTGGAGAGAGGTATCTTCCATCTGGAGCTCTGCAGTACTGGATATGAGGCCAGACTGAGCTGGCTTACATAGAGGCCAGGTATGGGCGGAGCCCTACACACAACACATTCCATACATTCCAATATACAATACAATGGTGAGGAGAAACCTGAAACCAACCACAGTCACAGGCAATACAATGGTGAGGGGAAACCTGAAACCAACCACAGTCACAGGCAGTGATGAATGGAATATTTCATCACATTCACCCCTTCTATAGATTTAGTCTGTTCGGGGGTTTGGTAGTCCTCTGCGACCGACGTGGCTGTTGTGGTGTCGCGGGTGTCGGCTGGGTGTCCCCGGTGGCCTCCTGGGTCTCTGCCGGGGGTGCCGCCAGGGTTGTTGAAGGGGTAGTTGGTGGGGGTGCCATTGGTCGATGTTCTTCCGGGGGTGATGAAAGAGTAGTGGGTGGGTAAGAGTTGCTGTGGTCGTTGTTGCTGCTATTGCCGTGGTTGTTGTCGTTACCGGCTGGGGCGACGTCTTTTATTGACACGGTGTCCTCCCTTCCGTCGGCGTGCCGGACATACGCGTATTGGGGGTTGGCGTGGAGTAGGTGCACTGGCTCCACGAGAGGGTCCGTCTTATGGCCCCTCACATGCCTTCGCACGAATACCGGACCTGGGGTGGAGAGCCATGATGGCATGGATACGCCTGAGGTGGATTTCCGGGGAAAGCTAAACATTCGTTCATGAGGCGTGGCATTAGTGGCAGTACACAATAGCGACCGTATCGAATGGAGCACATCTGAGAGGACTTCCTGCCAGCGGGAGATAGGGAGGCCCTTGGTCCTTAGAGCTAGAGTGACTGCTTTCCATACTGTCCCGTTCTCTCGCTCCACTTGACCGTTACCCCGGGGGTTGTAGCTGGTGGTACGGCTCGTGGCGATACCCCTGGACAGCATGTACTGGCGTAGCTCTTCACTCATGAAGGACGCCCCCCTATCCGTGTGGATGTAGCTCGGCATACCGAACAGGCAGAACAGGCTGTTGAGGCATTTAATGACCGTGGCGCTGGTCATGTCTGGGCAGGGGAAGGCGAATGGGAACCGGGAGTATTCGTCCACAATGTTCAGGAAGTAAACATTGCGGTCGACGGACGGGAGAGGGCCCTTGAAATCTAAGCTGAGCCGCTCAAAGGGCCGTGTAGCTTTGATTAAGTGGGCTCTATCAGGGTGGTAGAACCGAGGCTTGCACTCAGCGCAAGTGCGGCAGTTCCTGGTCAGAGACCGAACTTCCTCAATCGAGTAGGGTAAGTTGCGGGACTTTATGAAGTGGAACAGCCGCGTGACCCCTGGGTGGCAGAGGTCATTGTGGAGGGTCTGTAGCCGATCCCCGGTGGCGCTGGCACACATCCCTCGTGAGAGGGCATCTGGGGATTCGTTAAGGGCCCCTGGCCGGTAAATGATGTCATACTCGAAGGTGGAGAGCTCGATCTGCCACCTAAGAATCTTATCATTTTTGATCTTCCCCCTCTGTTTATTATTGAACATAAACGCTACCGACCGCTGGTCGGTAAGTAGGGTGAAGCGTTTGTCGGCTAGGTAGTGGCGCCAGTGGCGCACTGCCTCCACGATGGCTTGGGCCTCCTTTTCCACGGAGGAGTGTCTGATCTCGGGCCCTTGGAGGGTCCTCGAGAAGAAAGCTACGGGCCGCCCCGCCTGGTTGAGGGTGGCCGCCAAGGCAAAGTCAGACGCATCACTTTCCACTTGAAATGGAGTGTTCTCGTCCACTGCCTGTAGCGTGGCCCGCTCAATATCCTGCTTAATGCTTTTGAAGGCGGCGTGGGCCTCAGCAGAGAGCGGAAAAGAGGATGCTTTCAAGAGGGGGCGGGCTTTGTCGGAGTAGTTGGGGACCCATTGGGAATAATAAGAAAATAACCCCAGGCACCTTTTCAGGGCTTTGGGAGTGTTGGGCAGGGGCAGCTCCCGTAGGGGGCGCAATCGGTCGGGGTCTGGTCCGATTTCCCCATTCTCCACCACGCTGCCTAGTATGCAGAGGCGCGTGGTGTTGAAAACGCACTTGTCCTCGTTGTAGGTGAGGTTGAGTTTTTGTGCGGTTTTCAGGAACCTCTCGAGGTTCGAGTCGTGATCCTGCTGGTTGTGACCGCAGATGGTGACGTTGTCGAGGTAGGGGAAGGTTGCCTGCAAGTGGTGGTCATCGACCATGCGATCCATCTCCCTCTGGAAGACCGAGACCCCATTCGTCACCCCAAAGGGGACTCTGAGGAATTGGTAGAGGCGTCCGTTCGCCTCGAAGGCGGTGTACGGGCAGTCCTCTGGTCTGATAGGGAGCTGGTGGTACGCTGACTTGAGGTCGATGGTGGAGAACACCCGGTATTGGGCGATTTGGTTCACCATTTTTGATATGCGGGGTAGCGGGTAGGCGTCTAGTTGGGTGTACCTGTTGATCGTTTGGCTATAGTCGATCACCATCCGTTTCTTCTCGCTACCCCTTACCACCACCACTTGGGCGCGCCACGGGCTATTGCTGCATTCAATAATGTGCTCTTTCAGGAGCCTGTCTACCTCGGTCGCGATAAACCGCCTGTCCTCCCAGCTGTACCTCCTGCTTTTGGTCGCTATTGGCCGGCAGTTAGGGGTAAGGTTCGCGAATAGCGAAGGCGGCTTTACCTTCAGGGTAGCCAGGCCGCACACTGTGAGGGGCGGCTGGGACCCACCGTACTTGAGCGTGATGCTTTGGTGGTTGCACTGGAAATCCAGGCCCACGATCATGCTCGCGCATAGATTCTTCATGATTAATACTTTAAAATTATCGTATACAGTCCCGTTAACGGACAATTGTACCGTGCAGTAACCCAGAATGGTCGATGTCTGGGTTTTATCAGCCATAGAGATGGTACCCTGAGTAGGGACCACCTTTAGGGAGAGTTGTTGTGCCAGTTCAGGGTGGATAAAACTCTCCGTGCTTCCGCTGTCAATTAAACATTTAACCCGGCACCCGTTTACCTCGATGTCCACCATTGATTTGGATAGTGGGTGGGGCCTGGTCTGGTCCACTGTGACCGATGCCACTGTAGGGCCCTGATCGAGACAAGATGGCGTCCACGCTGTCTGCTCACAAGATGGCGGACCCCACGAGTTCGGGCAAGATGGCGTCCAAGATGGCTGCTCCCACGGCGCACACGCGGCGGTGGCGGGTTTTGGTTTTCCGGCGGGGTTCCCTCTGCACACCTTCCCGAAGTGCCCCTTCTTACCGCACTTAAAGCAGGTGGTGCCTTTCGCCGGGCACAGGTTTCTGGTGTGCTTTGGCTGCCCGCAGAAGTAGCAGTTGGGTCCCCGACGCGTCGCGGCTGTCGTAGGGCTTCTGGGGGGAGAGCGGGGCCCCGACGGTGTCGGGCTGCCGGGCGGGGAAGATGCCTTCCAAGATGGCGGCGCCCTTGGTGCACACGTGGCGGTGTGGACGGCGCGGGCTGAAGAGTAGGCGTCCGAGTTTCTCTGGGCCACATCCAGGGATTGCGCGGTGTCCGCAGCCTGTTTCAGGTCCAATCCCGTTTTTTCCAGCAGTCTTTGCCGGATGTAAGTGGAGCTGAGGCCTGTGATAAAGGCATCGCGAACAAACTCGTCGGTGTACACTGCGGCTTTTACATCTCGGCACTTGCAGTCTTTGCCAAGCATTTTCAGGGTGCCTAGGAACTCCTCCACCGATTCCCCAGGTCGCTGTGCGCGAGTGGCGAGCAGATGCCTAGCATACACCTCATTCGTAGGTTGCTGGTAATGCGCCTTTAAGATGTCGCAGGCGGCCAGGTACGTGTCGGCGTCTTGGATGAGGGGGTAAACCCGGTGGCTTACCCAATTCCGCAGAATTCCGAGTTTCATACTCGCAGCGTCCGTAGCGTCTTTGACGGCTGCGGAATTGTCCAGGAAGAATTCCATACACATAAACCAGTGTCCGAAGCGTGCTGATGCGTCCGGAGCATGCTGATCCAAATCCAAACGTTCGGGTTTCAGGAGTTGATCCATTGTGTTGAAAAATAAGTTAATAAAATTGATGTGCCTCAATAATCCCGAGACTTGATGTTAGCGGAACAAAACAAGGCTTTTATTAACTTAGAAGATAACACGCAGTGGAGAGAGGTATCTTCCATCTGGAGCTCTGCAGTACTGGATATGAGGCCAGACTGAGCTGGCTTACATAGAGGCCAGGTATGGGCGGAGCCCTACACACAACACATTCCATACATTCCAATATACAATACAATGGTGAGGAGAAACCTGAAACCAACCACAGTCACAGGCAACACAATGGTGAGGGGAAACCTGAAACCAACCACAGTCACAGGCAGTGATGAATGGAATATTTCATCACAATAGGTCCTTCCTATCCACTCTATCTAGGCCCCTCATAATTTTATACACCTCAATTAAATCTCCCCTCAGCCTCCTCTGTTCCAAAGAAACAACCCCAGCCTATCCAATCTTTCCTCATAGCTAAAATTCTCCAGTCCTGGCAACATCCTGGTAAATCTCCTCTGTACCCTCTCTAGTGCACTCACTCCTGTAATGTGGTGACCAGAACTGTACGGGTTGTTTTACAGTTGTCAGCTGTGGTTCAGTGTCACACATAGGCCAGACCAGGGAATAGCCTACAAACTAGAGGATCTACGGTAATCTGACAACTTTAAACAAGAAGACTTAAAACTTGCATTTAAACAGTGCCCCCTCACATCTCTCAGAAATATTGAAAGGCACTTCACATACTGTGAGTTACTTAACACTTAAAAAAAAAAGGTCAGGTGTGAGAAAGGGCCATCTAGCCCATCCCTCTCGTATTTCAACTCAAGCCTAACATCCAACTATATCTTGAACGCCTCTTATGTCCATGATTGTACTACCTTACCTGGTGGACCCTTCCAAACATCTTCTTTTTAAATATTCGTTTATGGGATGTGGGTGTCGCTGGCAAGGCCAGCATTTATTGCCCATCCCTCATTGCCCTTGAGAAGGTGGTGGTGAGACGCCTTCTTGAACTGCAGAGGGGAGTTAAGAGTCAACATTGCTGTGGGCCTAGAGTCACATATAGGCCAGACCAGGGAATATCCTTTAGTGAACCAGATGGATTTTTATGACAATCTGGTAGCGTCATGGTCACCATTACTGATACTAGCTTTTTATTCCAGATTTATTTAATTGACTGAATTTAAATTCCCCAGCTGCCATCATGGGATTTGAATGTATGTCTCTGGCTCTTTAGTTGAAGGCCTCTGGATTACTAGTCCAATAGCATAACCACCATGCCACAGTACCCGCCAACTTTAGTCAAAAAGGTAGGATTTAAGCAAAGTCTTAAAGGAGGAGGGCGAGGAAAAGCGGTATGGAGAAACAATTCCGGAGATTAGGGCCGAGACGACTGAAGGCACAGCTGCCAATGGTGGGGCAAAGGAAGTGGGGGGATGTGTAAGAGACCAGAGTTGGAGGAACACAGAGTTCTCCGAGGGTTGTCGGACTGGAGGAGGTTACAGCGATAGTCCCGTTCACCCATCACCCCCTGTGCTCGCTGACCTACATTTTCTCCCGGTTAAGCAACACCTCGATTTCAAAATTCTCATCCTTGTTTTCAAATCCCTCCATGGCCTCGCCCCTCCCTAGCTCTGTAGTCTCCTTCTTGCTCTGTCAAGCCCATGTGGTAGCTTGTGTGCAACGGCCAGCCCACGTTAAAAGAATTCACGCACAGGCATCTTCCACCCTTTAAAATGAAGTTCGGGACCTGGAACGTCAGGACCCTCATGGACAACCCCAACAGTGACAGAGACTGTAGGTCCCGCATTGGACTCGTCAGCCACCTGAGAACTCATTTTTAGTGTGGAAGCAAGTCATCCTCGGTTCCAAGGGACTGCCTAAGAAGAAGAAGAGAATCTCCTTCAGCCCCACAACCCCCCGAGATCTCTGCGCGCCTCTAATTCTACCCTCTTGAGCATCCCTGATTATAATCGCTCAACCATTGGTGGCTGTGCCTTCTGTTGCCTAGGCCCTGAGCTCTGGAATTCCCTCCGTAAACCTCTCCGCCTCGCTACCTCTCTTTCCTCCTTTAAGACGCTCCTTAAAACCTACCTCTTTGACCAAGCTTTTTGGTCACCTGCCCTAATTTCTAATTATGTGGCTCAGGGTCAAATTTTTGTCTTGTAACACTCCTGTGAAGCGCCTTGGGACGTATTACTACATTAAAGGCGCTGTATAAATGCAAGTTGCTGTTGTTGTTACTGTGTGTCAGAAGCATATCTTAAAACCAACTTTTTGCTCTATCACACAGTGCAGAGAGCACCAGTTCAGAATGTTCACTCGAGCGGGACAATGAAGCTGGTACTGCTAAATAGCAGATAAAAATGCCAACATGTCACTCCTGGAAGTCCCCAAGTTCTATCCTCGGTCTGTGCTGAGCTATCCAGCCTCAACCAGTGGCGGCTGTCCAGCTGCCACAAATAGCCACTGCTGTAGAGATGAGGAAGTCAGCCGTGGTTACTGCGTTTGAATGCAGGAAGTGCCCGTGTATGGGCATTCTGTGTGGGCAGGATCGGACTCTGCACTAATACCCCCCCACCCTGGCAGATGAGAAAGAAAGACTCACATTTATAGAGCGCCTTTCACAACCACCAGACGTCCCAAAGCACTTTTACAGCCAATGAAGTACTTTTGAAGTGTAGTCACTGTTGAATTGTGATAATGACCAGATCATCTGTTTTATTGTGATGCAGATTGAGGGATAAATATTGGCCAGGACACCAGGGGTAACTCCCCCTGCTCTTCTTCAAAATAGTGCCATGGGATCTTTTACATCCACCTGAGAGAGCAGATGCCCGGTTTAACGTATCATCTGAAAAACGGCACCTCTGACAGTACAGCGCTCCCTCAGTACTGCACTGGAGTATCAGCCTGGATTTTTGTGCTCAAGTCTCTGGAGTGGGTCTTGAACATATTAGTAAACCAACCAATTTATAATTCTGAGTCTCTCAATCTATTAATGTTTTTTTCTCCTCTTTGCTTCTACTCTTTAAGTCAATTTATTCCTCATCCAGTTTCCCATGGTCCTGTCTTCGGAACCCCTAATTCTTGCTGAGATTGGCCCTCTGCTGTTTGCTTGTCATCCCCCACACTCACAGTCTGCTCTTTGCTTCCCTACAGCACAGAACTTAATTCCAATAATTCCACTCTCCCTCGGTCCCGAGAGTGTCGCCATCTCAGAAACCTGTCCCCATTTTTCTTCCATTTCAATTTTGTTAAGCAAGACGTATTGACACCCGGCTGAGCAAAGGTGCAGCGACTGAACCAGAGGGAGCAGAGAGCTATGTCGTGGTGTGCCAACAAAAGAGTCGTTAAGATTACCTCCTGTTAAAGCTCAGCTATAACACTGAAATTGTTATCACAACGTGCATTATTATTAAGCGAAAAGCATCGGCGATGGCTCAATTTTTTCCAGGCATCTCAAGCTGAATAATAACTCGTGGCCTGTTCTTTCATGTTGGGATGTTTGATTCTGATGGTATGGAAGAGACAATCTCGTTCTGGATTGTAACAAGTGCTGTATTTGGACCATAGTAAAGGAAGGCTTGTTTGCATTTAGATAGTCAAGCTGTCAATTTTATTTATATGGAAACAACATTCTGCTAGGCTCCCCCCCCCCCCCCACCCCCCCCCCCCATCCCTTCCCCAGTATACTTTCTCCGAACATCTGCTGACATAGAATTTACAGCACAGAAACAGTCCATTCAGCCCAACTGTTCCGTGCTAGGGTTTATGCTCCGCACAAGCCTACTTCCCCCCCGCCCCCCAAAGTCTCCAATATGTCAGCGTGTAAGGTTCCTCAGTGCTGGAGTGAGCCTGGCCTGACTCTCAAAATTAAAAGTGACTGTAGAATTTCATATCAGAAACTGTTAAAACCAACTCGAGACTAAGCACAGCTTTCCAGGGACCTCGGGAAGGTCCTAATCCAGGGAATCGAGCACTTACTTAGCACCATCACTGGAACAGATGACCTGGACAATCACCTCACTGCTGGTTGTGGGACCAAGCTGTGTGCAAATTGGCTGCTGCGTTTGCCTACCTTACAGCACTGACTACATGTAAAAAGTATTTAATTGGCTGTGAAATGCTTTGGGACATCAGGAGCTCTATACTGTTAAATGCAAGATCTTTCTTTCCTTATTTATTTATAATGAAAGGGGCTGGGACAGTTCAACAGTTGGTTAAGTGACTATGCACAAAGCCTGTGGATTATATAGATATATATACACCAGGAAGCTCTTGGGTTCAATATCTGGGTTGATGCCATTAGGACATCCCAGCTGGGGCAGTAGATGGGATGTCCACAGTGCCCCTGGGTTAAGAGGGGTGACAAATCAGGCAGGGTTACAGCTCGAAAATGCACGCGTATGGCCTATTAGGTAAGGACAGGATTGGGGGGGGGGGGGGAGGGATTCAGCTGTGATTTCCTCCACGGTGGAACAGCCCGTCAACACCCACTGTCATGGCTCACCAATGGCCAGTCAAGTACTCAGCCAATGTGAGTCAGCTCCTTCAGGGAATCAGGGGATATGGGGCTAGGGCGGGAACGTGGAGTTGAGGTTGATGATCAGCCTTATTGAATGGCGGAGCAGGCTCGAGGGGCCGAATGACCGACTCCTGCTCCTATTTCTTATTTTCTTATGTTCTTCAGGAAAGGAGAGGAGAAAACCAGGTTGGGGGTTTGGGGCAGGGGGGGGAAAGGGGGCATGGAAGTCAAGCTCCTTGCGCCTTATTTGTCGAGGTCGCAGGTCGTACTAGAGTGAGGAACATTTCCTGCAGAAACTTAGTACAGGTTCTGAAACCAACAGCGAATAAATACAGCAGAGTGGTTCCAGATCTTTCTGAATCCCCTGGTTAGAATCGTAGAATCAGAGAATAGTACAGCACAGAAGGAGGCCATTCAGCCCATTGAGTCTGTGCTAGCTCTTTCGAAGAGCAATCCAGCTAGTTCCACTCCCCCGCTCTTTCCCTATATCCCTGCAATTTTTTTCACCTTCAAGTGTTTATCCAATTCCCTTCTGAAGGCTACTATTGAATCTGTATCCACCGCCCCATCAGGCAGTGCATTCCAAATCCTAAACACTCGTTCCGTAAAAAAGTTTATCCTCATGTCGTTTCTGGTTCTTTTGCCAATCACCTTAAATCTGTGCCCTCTGGTTATCGGCCCTTCAGCCATTGGAAACAGTTTCTCTTTATTTACTCTATCTAACCCATTCATGATTTTAAACACCTCTATCAAACCTCCTCTTGGCTTTCTCTGCTCCAAGGAGAACAACCCCAGCTTCTCCAGTCTATCCACGTAACTGTAATCCCTCATCCCTGGAACCAGTCTAGTAAATCTCCTCTGTACCCTCGCCAAAGCCTTCATGTCCTTCCTAAAGTGTTTGCTCTGCAGCAAGTCGCTGGCAAAGGAACTAAAGAGATATTACGAAATGAGAGCAGGGTAAAAACCAACAGGAAATTGTGCATCACAATTCAAAGAAACAACCAACATTACGCAGTGAAAAACAAAATAAAACAAATTGTTCCAATAAGATAATGCATGTCGGTTAACAAGATAACTGTTTGCAGCCAATTATACTCTCGCTACAGAACTGCAGCATGACACTAATTTATTGTTCTTTTGCAACCTTGCCCACATATTTGTTAACTAACGACATTAAAACTGAAAATGATTTTGTATCGCTAAATCTATGAAGCGATCGTAATGTTTTAGTGTGAAGTTAAAATAAGTTAACTCTTATCAAGTCTTTTCTCTCCACCTGCTTTTTTCAATTAAAAAGTATCTGGCTGGGATCCATAGTTAGTGTAGGTTGCTGTCACAGTCGGGCACAAGAAGAGGCAAGTCAAGAAGTATGGATTAGGTGATGTCAAGGCTTGGGGTTTAAAAACTTGTAGATTATAGGATGAAAGGAAAACTGAGAGAGGTGGGAAGTTCCACAGGATTGAGATGGAATGTGTTAGGAGATTTATATTGAATCTTTAACGTAGTAAAACGTCCCGAGGCAGTTCACAGCACTGTAATCAGACATAAATTGACACCAAGCCAAAGTAGGAGACATTGGGACAGGTGACCAAACGCTTTGTCAGTGAGGTAGGTTTTAAGCAGAGTCTTAAAGGAAGCGAGAGATAGGTGAAGAGGTCTGAGGAGGGAATCCCAGAGTCTAGGGCCTAGACGGCTGAAGGCACAGCCGCCAATGGTGGGCGGGGGAAATGGGGGATGCACAAGAGGCCAGTGTTGGAGGAATGTAGAGTTCTTGGAGGGTTGTAGGGCTGCAGGAGGTTACAGAGGTAGGGAGGGGGGAGGCCGTGGAGGGATTTGAACACGAGGATGAGAATTTTAAAATCAAGGCGTTGGTGGACCGTGAACCAATGTAGGCCAGTGAGCACTTGGGTGCTGGGTGAATCAGTTCTGATTTCAACACAGTGAAGTCACAGGGAGGAGGAAGAACGTGTAGACTGGTATATTTGGAACATAAAAGGGAACAAGAGAGTTTCTTGACCATAAGAAGCTGGTGAGATCATTTTCTGCTACACTGAGGGAACTCGGTGTTTTTTTTGGCTTGGAATGGTGCAGAACAGCACGTAAGGCTTTGGGAAGTGAAACCGGTCAGGGGGGCAGGCTTTAGGAGGGGGACTGTGAGGGAGCTGGTCCCTTCTGTATCTGGAATGACACTCAGCAAGTTCAAGATGAACTCCACACTGTGTGTCAATGTCATCTGCTATTCAAGCAGGGATTCATGCTGTCATATGGAGGCGCTGTAGCGGTTATGACGCTAGCAACCCAGAGATTGCGAGTTCATCATTCCACCGTGGTGAGTTGCAAAACTGAATTCAAAAGATCTGGTTATTTGGCAGCTGGCACCAAAACCAAAATGACCAAGAAAGTTGCCAAAATGTCCTAAAAATCCAACTCCAGTGCAGTACCGAGGGAGTGCTGCACTGTTGGAGGTGCCGTCTTTTGGCAGAGTCTGCTGTCTCAGGTGGACATAAAAAACCCCACAGCACTATTTCAAAAAAGAGCAGGGTAATTTTCCCTGGTGTCCTGGCCAATATTTATCCCTCAACCAAGAGATTATCTGCTCATTATCTCACTGCTCTTTGTGGGAGCTTGCTGTTCGCCAGTTGGCTACCGCGTTTCCTACGTTACAATCAGTGACTACACTTCAAAAAGTACTTCATTAGCTGTAAAGCGCTTTGGGACGTCATGAAGTCATGAACGGCGTTATAGAAATGCAAGCCTTTCTTTCTTACTTTCTAATGTCCTACAAATGGCTCCAGTCCCATATGACAAGGTTGAGGCTCAAGACCCAACATCACCTTCAACAAGAACAGCAACTTGTATTTATATAGCGCCTTTAACGTAGTAAAATGTCCCCGTATTCTTCACAGGAGAGTTATAAAACAAAATTTGACATCGAGCCACATAAGGAGATATTAGGGCAGATGAGAAGTAGGTTTTAAAGGAGCGTCTTAAAGGAGGAAAGAGAGGTAGAGAGGAGGAGAGGTTTAGGCAGGGAATTCCAGAGCTTAGGGCCTTGTTAGCTGAAGACACGGCCACCAATGGTGGAGCGATTATAATCAGGGATGCTCAAGAGGGCAGAATTAGAGGAGCGCAGATATCTCGGAGGGTTGTGGGGCTGGAGGAGATTACAGAGATAGGGAGGGGCGAGGCCATGGAGGGATTTGAAAACAAGGATGAGAATTTTAAAATCGAGGCGTTGCTTAACCGGGAGCCAATGTAGGTCAGCGAGCACAGGGGTGATGGGTGAATGGGACTTGGTGCGAGTTAGGACATGGGCAGCAGAGTTTTGGATGACCTCAAGTTTACGGAGGGTAGAACGTGGGTGGCCGGCCAGGAGTGCGTTGGGATAGTCAAGTTTAGAGATAACAAAGGCGTGGATGAGGGTTTCAGCAGCAGATAAGCTGAGGCAAGGGGCGGAGTTGGGCAATGTTCTTCTCAGAACAAATAGGGATAGGCAATTTGCAAGGCGAGGGAGAAAAGCAAGCTAAGAGTAAGAAAGAAAGTTGGGTAAATTAGACTTGGGGAATAATACATAGAAGTTATAACCGGGAAACAGACAGTTCAGCCCAACCAGTCCATGTCAGTATTTACCCTCCACTCGAGTGAATAGTTCTAATCGCATTTACCCGCTCTGTTCCCATATCACTTCAACCCCTTTTTCCTTCATCCATATATCCAACCTAATCTTGAAGGTTGAAACAGTTTCTGCCTCAACGCTGGAAGTGAATTCCACCGCCTCACAACTCTCTTGTGTAGAGGTTTCTCCTGCCCTCTGTTCTAAATGTCTTACATTCAATCTTGTATCTATGGACCCTCATTCTAGGCCCTTCAACGACAGAAAGCAGTCTGCTTCTATCTACCCTGTCCCATCCTTTCATAATTTTGAACTCATCTATCACATCGCCCCGTAATTTCCTTGTTCTAACAAAAAAAAAAGCCCTTTCAGAACAGGAGGGGAGACAAGGGGAGAATTTTTTTTTTAAATGAGCATCAGTCTCATACAGCGCCCATCAAGAACATCGTGTGGCCCATCGCACCAGAACTCGGCACCACTTGTGTAGAGCAACACACTAGTTTATTGATCTGCTGGTACTACTTTCAACTGTTCACACATTGTCAGCTACAGCAGGCTTGTCTCCTACTGTTGAAGCATTCATGTCAACGAGAGAGTGAAGGAAAGATAATCCGTTTCCAGGCACTTCCCACTACCATTTAAAGGAATACCATTGAGTAGACTCGGCCTATATTCCCTAGAGTTTAGAGGAATGAGAGGTGATCTCATTGAAACATATAAAGTTCTTACAGGGCTTGACAGGGTAGATGCAGGGAGGATGTTTCCCCCTGGCTGGGGAGTCCAGAACCAGGGGGCACAGTCTCAGAATAAGGGGTCGGCCATTTAGGACCGAGTTGAGGAAAAATTTCTTCACTCAGAGGGTGGTGAATCTTTGGAATTCTCTACCCCTAGAGGGCTGTGGAGGCTCAGTCGTTGAGTATATTCAAGACAGAGATCGATAGATTTTTGGATAATAAGGGAATCAAGGGATATGGGGATAGTGCAGGAAAGTGGAGTTGAGGTCGAAGATCAGCCATGATCTTATTGAACGGCAGAGCAGGCTCGAGGGGCCGAATGGCCGACTCCTGCTCCTAATTCTTATGTAAAGGGGAAAATAAAGTTTGGCACCAGCACCCTGTTCCTTTTTTCCAAAATTCTTCCCTCCCCTCAAGGGAAAAAAGAAAAAGAAAGAATTTGCATTTATATAGCGCCTTTCATGACCTTGGGGCGTCCCAAAGTGCTTTACAGCCGACGAAGTACATTTGAAGTGTAGTCACTGTTGTAATGTAGGAAACACTGTGACCAATTTACACATAGCAAGCTCCCACAAACAGCAATGTGATAATGACCAGATAATCTGTTTTTTTAGTGCTATTGATTGAGGAATAAATATTGGCCAGGACACCGGGGAGAACTCCCCTGCTCTTCTTTGAAATAGTGGTTGCAAGATCTTTTACATCCACCTCAGTTTAACGTCTCATTCGAAAGACGGCAGCTCCGACAGTGCAGCGCTCCCTCCGCACCACACTGGGAGTGTCAGCCTGGATTTCTGTGCTCAAGTCTCTGCAGTTAACTTTTGCTGGCGTACAGTTAAACAGGAACTGGCCGCCTTCTGGCACTTCACTCAAGCAGTCGTTCTTCAACCACGAGGAAATCACAAACTTGCTCGATGCTGCCCTCGTCCACATCCTCGCGCAATATCCACACCGCGTGCTTTCGAACCAGGATCAACGCCAACAGCATCTTGCATTTATACAGCACCTTTAATGTCCAAAAGCGTCCCAAGGCGTTTCACAGAAGCATAATCAGGCAACAGTTGACACCGAGCCAAAGGAGGAGATATCATCTCTTCAATGCTGCCAACACTAGCAATTTTGTTAGTGATATATGGGCTTGGCACTATTCATGCATGTAACTTGTGGAATAGAATGGGAAAGAAAATTGATCGAACTCCCGTCCAACTCTTGTAAATTACACACGTTAAAATCAATAAATCTTTGCTTCTGAAATTGTGACTGTTGGCAATGCTGTTTGTTGTACTTGTTTGGAAAAAAAAACCTTGATGCTGTTCTGCACTTATGGGCCTTGCCCTTTCACCTAGATTTCTCGATAGACCAGGTCTCGTACAAAGTTCCCTGTGAGTTGCACTTTATTCTGCGCGGCCTGTTTCTTTTAATGTGCGGTTGCTTTAAATTTCTGCGCGTGCGCGGTACTTACAGTGGGAAAGCCGGCGAGTGGGCCTGCGCGGGACCATTCCCGTCACCGCGTGGCCGCACAGCTCAGGGGAAACGTTGGTCTCGCAGCTTGTTAGGGTGGCTCCTTTGCCCTGATATGCCTCTCCTAATCTTTGTCGTGCCTTCGTGTCTGTTAATACTTGAAGGGGAAAAAAAATTGTAGGGTTGTGCAGAAGGGACGGGGTGGGGGGGGGGGGGTAGCAGGACTAATCGGAGAGCTCTGTCAAAGAGCCAGCACAGGCACGATGGGCCGAATGGCCTCCTTCTGTGCTGTATCATTCTGTGTAACTTGAGGTTTCCCTCTGTCCATTCGCCGCTCCAGACCTGAGCCCATTATTTCTATTACACTTTCTCTTATGATAGAAACAGAGGTGTCGATTTTCATTAAGCTGTCGGGAAGGAGGCGGGACTACAACTTTCGGGTTTTAGTCCCGCCTGCATCGACCTCCGGCTAATCCACGTGATTTTCCCTTGATTGACCTTGTTGAGCCCGCCCAGCAGGCCAATTAAGGGCCACCCGCCAACAGGTGACGTCACAGACTGAAATTTAATCTGTCAAGAGGTCTTGACAGATGAAATATCAGTGTTTCACAGCTGTTTGAAGCTGTCAAACACTGACAGTCTGACTTCTAACCTGAGTCCTTCTACACAGACTCAGTTAGAACTCACACCGGCAATGAAAGCTGAAGGCTGTCACTTTTGACGGATTGCAGCCATTTTGCTTTTAGTGCCGGCTGAGTGATGGACTCCCGAAACCTAGAGGAAGAAAGGCTGTTAAGGTAAGTACAGGTAATTTAAACTTCTTTACACACTTAAGACACACCAAACACACTTACATTTGCACTCATGCACCCATCACTCACCTGAACACCGACATCGCCACCCCTCCAAGTCCTTCAACCCGACGGCCCGCCTGCTCTAACCTGGCGTGGTTTGGAGCCGTCGGGAAACCCACACGAAACCCCTCAAAATAGGGATTAGGCTAAAAACTGCCTGTTAACTACCTGTTAACAGGCAGTTAATTGGCACTAATCCCTTCCCGCCTCGGGTCGGCGGGTCCCAGTGCGGGGCGGGTACCCGCCTCCTGTGAAACTTACATGGAGGCGGGTTTTGGGATGGATGGTGTCGGGACCCCCTGAATTCGGGATTTCCCCCCCCCCCCACACGCCTGAAAGCCTGCCTGACGGCTCCCGGAAAATCGACCCCAGAGCTTCAATGGTCTCCTCCAATGTTCTTCCCTTCCCCCTTGGATTAGAGTTTAATGACCACGATCACCCGCCTGCATGTCCTTTATTCACGTGTGAGTCATAACTGGACTGAAAGGGTTAAAGTATGAGAATCGGTTGCACGGACTGGGCTTGTATTCCCTCGAGTATGGAAGATTAAGGGGTGATCAAATTGAGGTGTTGAAGATGATTAAAGGATGCGATAGGGTAGAGAGAGAGAAGCTATTTCCTCTGGTGGGGGGAGTCCAGAACAAGGAGACATAACCTTAAAATTAGAGCCAGGCCGTTCAGGGGTGATGTCAGGAAGCACTTCTTCACACAAAGGGTGGTGGAAACCTGGAACTCTCTCCCCCAAAAAGCTGTTGAGGCTGGGGCGGGGGGGTTCAATTGAAAATTTCAAAACTGAGATTGATAGATTTTTGTCAGGTAAGGGTATTAAGGGTTAAGGAATCAAGGCGGATAGTTGGAGTTAAGATACAGATCAGCAATGATCTAATTGAATGGCAGAACAGGCTCGAGTTGCTGAATGGCCTCCTCCTGTTTCTATGTGAACAGTGAGTGTTGTGAGCTATTTCCTTCACCACATCCGAGCCCGATCTTCTCCTCACCCAGTGCTCACGCGCACTTCCAGCGGGGTTTCTTGGATATCTGCTGGCATCCTCACCAAATCCTCCTTCTCCTAACAGCACCTTGCCAGTTGAGATCAGCACAGAGTGGGGAATCAGCTCTGGGTCCTAACTGGTCTGGGCAGGTCCAAGGCAGAGTCACTGGGACACGGTGCGTGTGATTTAAAAAAAAAAAATGTATAGTACGCTCAGCACATTCAGGTTGCACACTCCCCTGGGGCTCTCCCTTCCCCCCCCACCCCCCAAACTCCCGACAGCAGCAGTATTTCATTCTGTCCTCAATCTCCCATCCTGTTCTCTACCCTTCCCCCTCTTTGAAAGTATATGTGCCAATATAGCAGCCTGTGTTTGTGCAGTAGGCGATTCCACATTGACGCATCCAATCAATCAACTTCACCCGAATTCTCACTGACAGTGTGTGCACACTGATTTTTTGAGATTGGTCAATGTACAAGGTATGAACTACATGCTCTCACTGTGTAAAAGTCATTGAAATTTAATGAGATAGATATTGGCTTGGAAACTGCTGAGCCAATGATATTCATTAGTGCTTCCATGGAAACCATGTGCCTCATTTGACCCACATTCATTCCCACTGGTCCAATCTCCACACATTCGGGAAGAGGGAAGCGAGCACTTAAACATACACAGTTTGTTCAGTGCAGTGTTTGATCCTTCAGCTCGGTCTGTCTTCGCTGAGAGTTAAAAGAAAAAACTTACAATTCTACAGCGCCTTTCACGACCTCGGGACATCCCAAAGCGCTTTACAGCCAATGAAGTGTAGTCGCTGTCTTAATGTAGGAAACACGGCAACCAATTTGCGCACAGCAAGCTTCCACAAACAGCAATCTGATAATGACTGGATAATCTGTTTTTAGTGATGTTGGTTGAGGGATAATTATTGGCCAGAACACCCAGGAGAACTCCTCTGCTGTTCTATTGAATCTTTTACAATTCACCCGAGGGGGCAGACGGGGCCTCGGTTTAATACCTCATCTGAAAGACGGCACCTCCGATAGTGCAGCGCTCCCTCAGCACCGCACTGGGAGTGTCAGGCTAGATTGTGTGCTCAAGTCACTGGCGTGGGACTTGAACCCATGACCTTCTGACTCAGAGGTGAGAGTGCGACCCACTGAGCTAAATTAAGGGATTTTATCAGAGACTTATTTTACGCCCTGCTCTGGTCTTATTGCGAGAATCTGCAGTGTGTCTGTCACAGTTGGATTGGCATCATCAGGAGGACAGAAAAAGGGGGGGGGGGTTGGGAATATTTTGAACCTGACAGGATGCGAGGTCGCGATATAATCTCAGGGGTCAAGATGAAACTTGCACCTCCAGTACGCTCAACGTTTTTTAATATCTAAAATCATACAGGACAGTTTCACTTCGGTTGAAAACGTTTTACTCCAATACAGAAACAATGTTAACAGCAGCGTTGGGTCTCTGATTGTCTTTCACTCCCAGCGTGGAAGTCAAATGGAAAAGAGAACGAACAGCTCTCAGTAGCAAATGGCCAATTCATTTCAACGAATGCTTAATTCCACCTAACTGAATACCCAGCCCATTGTGTGCAGGGAATAGAAGTTGAAAAGCCCAAATCCAACTTCAGCCCCTCAGCCGCCATCTTCGGGTGCGAACTTTGAACTCCTCACCGATTTTTGGCGCCAGCTCCTGGCGATAACCAAATTACCCCCCCACCCACCCACCTCCATGAGCCTTCAGGGAAGGAAGTGGGGGGGGGGGAGGGAGCGGAATTTGGAAAGAAATTATTACATATAAGAAAATAAAAGAGCAGAGAAACGACCCCACATGCAACATATTGGCCCAGAAATTCGGGTCGGGGGGCTTCCCGCGGGTGCAAGCCCCCGACCTGCACTTACCTAGCGCGCCGGCCGTTGAGCTGTGGGGCCCGCATGGGATTCCGATCCTGGGCCTGCTCCAGCTGCCAGCGCGCAGTGCTTGCGTATCCCAGGGGCGCAGTTAGTTCGAAGCGTCCCCTGGGATCACGTGGGCCATGGGGAGCCAACGGTAGCAGGGAATGCTTCATTCATAAGTTTGACAGGAAGAGCTGTCAAACCTATAAATACTATAAGCCCCCAAAACATCACTAAAAGTTCAAATAAATTTTTTAAAAATCACATTTTTAAATAAACTATAAATTACATGAAATACCTATTTTAAACAATAATTTAAATTTTTGAAAAAATTAATTACATTTTCTAACAGGTCTAAAAATAAACTTACCTTTCTTTAAAGTATTTAAAAATAATAAACCTGTGGAAAATATGTTTTAATTGTAATTAATTCACCATTTACCTTGTAAGAAGCAGGCCTTGCGACTGCTTTTTACATGTCTAACTTCTGGATACTTAATCTCCCGGGAAACCTGCAAAAAAAACGTAAGTTCGATGCGCACGCGCTGCCTCTCCTGCGCACACGTTCAACCGCTGAACCCCTTCTTTCAGGGGAACGGAAGTGCCGGTTTCCCGCGCATGCGCAGTGCATGCAGGAAACCGGCACTTCCATTGGGCTTACGGGTGAATACCCCGTGCGTACTCACCCGTGGAGACCCGAATTTCTGGGCCATTAATAAATATAATAAATTTAAAACAATCGAAGATTACAGTGTAAACTCATGGTAATACTGAACCATTTAAGTTAAATTTGTGTGTCTCTCTCCATTATATAGTGTGGCCTTGAATGACTCTAGTGTCTAAACACTGAACATATTTATCTGAAATTCCTCTCGTTGCTATTGTGTTGACGGCGTTAAGCCCTTTACCCCACAACTAAACCAGCGGAGAAAGGAATTTCCGACAACGCCATTAAGCGTTTCTCCGCTGCTAGCTCACAACAACTTGCATTTATATAGCACCTTTAACCTAGTAAAACATCCCAAGGCACTTCACCGGAGCGATTATCAGACAAAAATTTGACACCGAGCCATATAAGGGGATATTAGGACAGGTGACCAAAAGCTTGGTCAAAGAGGTAGGTTTTAAGGAGCGTCTTAAAGGAGGAGGGAGAGAGGCGGAGAGGTTTAGGGAGGGAATTCCAGAGCTTAGGGCCTAGGCAGCTGAAGGCACGGCCGCCAATGGTGGGGGCGATTAAAATCGGGGATGCTCAAGAGGCCAGAATTGGAGGAGCGCAGAGATCTCGGGGGGGGTTGTGGAGCTCACATCCTTATTTCAGGGCCTACATATTAAAAGACCTACAGGGCATCTTCAGATTCATAGAAAAATACTTGCCCAGGTACAGAAATGAAAAGGCGGTAACAGAACAATATAAAGATCTCTGCTTTATTTTACTCGTAGGGTTAAACAAAAACCAGAGCATTGCTGCTGAACTCGCATCCAATCTAAATAACATGATTCAACTGGTAAATCTCTGACTGCATGTGAATGCTGACCTTTTATCTACTTTTACCACCAAACCATCATGCTTTTTGTTCCCTTTTGATTTGATAGAGTGGAGGAGGGGGTGGGGGCTGTTAGGGACGGGGAGCGGAGAATCCACAACACATGATCCAATACTGCAGTATCTGAGTTGAAGACATGATGATATCTATGGCAATCCTTGGATGGGGGGCAGGGAGGATATACTATATAAGTATGGAAATATGATTAAAGGAAAGAACGTGCATTTATATAGCACCTTTCAGGACCTCATTACGTTCCAATGTGCTTTCCAGCCAATAAAGTACTGATTTTGAAGCGTCATCACTGTTGTAATGTAGGAAGCGCAGCAGCCAATTTGCGCACAGCAAGCTCCCACAAACAGCACTGTGATAATGTCCAGATAATCTGTTTTTAGTGATGTTAGTTGGGGCATAAATATAGGCCCAGGACACCGAGGAGAACTCCCCTGCTCTTCCTCAAAGAGTGACGTGGGAACTTTTACGTCCTCCCGAGAGGGCAGACGGGGCCAGTGGATCGTGGGTTCAAGCCCCACTCCACAGAATTAAGCCCAAAATCTAGGCAGTAGACACTCTAGCGCAGTGCTGAGGGAGCGCTGCACTGTCGCAGGTGTCGTCTTTTGGATGAGACGTTAAACCAAGGCCCCCGTCTGCCCTCTCAGGTGGACATAAAAGATCCCACGGCACTATTTCGAAGAAGAGCAGGGGAGTTATCCCCGGTGTCCCGGCCAATATTTACCTCTCAAGCAATAGATTATCTGGGCATTATCACATTGCTGTTTGTGGGAGCTTGCTGTGCGTAAATTGGCTGCCGCGTTTCCCCACATTACAATAGTGACCACACTTCAAAAGTACTTCATTGGCTGTAAAGCGCTTTGGGACGTCCGGCGGTCGTGAAAGGCGCTATATAAATGCAAGTCTTCCTTTTGTTCTAATTGGCAGGTTGGTGTTGAGAGACAGGCATAGCCAATCTATCATTCCAGGGCGTTCCACTGCCGGGAAAACTCCTGGCAGGTGCTGCAAAGGCCCCAAGAGCCTTTTGTTTCGGATTGATTTTGGTTTTCGAAAGTTTAAGTGAAAGTGGTCAGCCCAGCTGAAAGCTGGCAGTTGCTGCGCAAGCTCATGCCAACAGGAAGATCAGCCTCTCGTTCTCCATGCTTGAATGGAGAACATGCATTGAACACGCTGGAAGTTGTCGTCTTGTTGAAGCGCTACAGGCTACATTACACGGCAGTTTAAAAGGGTGGCTACCTATCTAGTTTTTAAACCAGACTGTCTGGTTTTTTGAGTGGACTGGCAATAAAATTTCCAGAATGCAAACAGGGCTTTTTAAAAAAAAACTGTAAGCCTATTTTTTTCCACTTTGCTTCTGTTTTTCATGGTTTGGAGAAGTTAATTATAAAAGTTATTTTCTGCAGTAGCAAAGTAAACATCAAGTACTGAAGCCTAGACCCCATACTTAATCCTACCAGTCCCTTTGAGATCCATAGACATCGGCCTTCTTAGACTTACGTAAGTGCTGTGTGTTTATATAAAAGAGAAAATTTATCTTTAACGCCCACCTGACAGAACAGGCGACGCCTCAGTTTACATAAGAACATAAGAAATAGGAGCAGGAGTCAGCCATTCGGCCCCCTCGAGCCTGCTCCGCCATTCAATAAGATCATGGCTGATCTTCGACCTCAACTCCACCTTCCCGCACTATCCCCATATCCCTTGGTTCCCTTAGTATCCAAAAATCTATCGATCTCTGTCTTGAATATACTCAACGACTGAGCCTTCACAGCCTCTGGGGTAGAGAATTCCAAAGATTCACCACCCTCTGAGTGAAGAAATTTCTCCTCATCTCAGTCCTAAACGGCCGACCCCTTATTCTGAGACTGTGACCCCGAGTTCTCGACTCCCCAGCCAGGGAAAACATCCTCCCTGCATCTACCCTGCCAAGCCCCTTAAGAAGTTTAAACGTTTCAATGAGATCACCTCTCAATCTTCTAAACTCTAGGGAATACAATCCTAGTCTACTCAATCTCTCCTCGTAGGACAATCCCCCCATCCCAGGAATCAATCTGGTGAGCCTTGGGTGCACCCATTCTAAGGCAGGTATAACCCTCCTTAGGCAAGGAGACACTTTAATGTCTGAATCCACTAACTTAGAGTGTTGCACTGTTGGAGGTGCCGTGCTTTGGGCGAAAGGTTAAACCGAAGCCCCGTCTGTTCTCTCAGGTGGATGTAAAAGATTCCATAGCCACTATTTCGAGATGAGCAGGGGAGTTCTCCCCGGTGTCCTGGCCAATATTTATCCCTCAACCAACCGATTATCTGGTTATTATCTCATTGGTGTTTGTGGGAGCTTGCTGTGCGCAAATTGACTGCCACCTTTCCTACATTGCAACAGTGACCACACTTAATAATACTTAATTGGCTGTAAAAGCCCCTTGGGAAGGTCCCGAGGTCGTGAAAGGCTCTATATAAATGTAAGTTCTTTCTCTTTATGAAGCAATTTGATGCGCAAGAGGCCGGAATTGGAGGAGCGCAGGGATCTCGGAAGGTTGTAGGGCTGGAGGAGGATACAGAGATAGGGAGGGGCGAGAGGTCATGGAGCGATTTGAAAGCAAGGATAAGAATTTTCAATTCGAGGTGTTGCTGGACTGGGAACCAGTGTAAGTCAACGAGCACAAGGGTGAAACGTTAACCCTCTTTCTCTCTCCGCAGACGCTGCCTGACCTGCTGAGCGTTTCCAGCATTTCCTGTTTTTATTTCAGGTTTCCAGCAGCCGCAGTATTTTGCTTTTGTTTTATCTTCCCCTCCTTTAGCGTAAATAGCAAGAATGACTTGCATTGATGTAGCACCTTTAATGCAGATAAACGCTCCAAGGTGCGTCACGGAGAGGAAGCTGACGCCCAAACAATCTTTGAAGAGTTTGGAAAGAAACCATGTTTGAAATTAAGGTCTGAGGAGGCCTTTTAAAGGCAGGATGAGAAGTAGCAAAGTGAAGAGAGAAAAAGACTTGGGTTTCTATAGCGCCTTTCACAACCTCAGGATCTCCCAAAGCGCTTTACAGCCAATGAAGTAATTTTTTGGAAGCGGATTCACTGTTGTAATGTGGAAAACGTGGCAGCCAATTTGCGCACAGCAAGCGCCCACAAACAGCAATGTGATAATGAGCAAATAATCTGTTTTACTGATTGTTATAAATCTCATCATCATGAAGAAATGACTCATGAAATAACACTGGACGGCCAGCTGGTGGCGCCGTCCAAGGAGTATAAATACTCGGGCGTGGGCCCAGCTTTCCCAGGACATTTTGTAAAACAGGAACTAGTGAAGTACAACTAGACCTCCATGTTCTGAAACAAGTTGATTAAAGCCTTGCTTTATGCTCGAACCAAGTGCGTAGTGAGTTTTATTACGTCAGTGATGTTGGTTGAGGGATAAATATTGGCCAGCACACCGGGGAGAACTCCCCTGCTCTTCTTCAACATAGTGGCCGTGGGATCTTTTACGTCCACCCGAGGGGGCTGACAGGGTCTCGGTTTTAATGTCTCATCCGAAAGACGGCACCGCCAACAGTGCAGCACTCCCTCAGCACTGCACTGGGAGTGTCAGCCTGGATTTTTTGTGCTTAAGTCTCTGGAGTGGGACTTGAACCAACGACCATTCGGACTACAGAAAGAGCGAGAGCGCTACCCACTGAGCCACAGCTGGCACTTTAGGCGTGAAGGAGTTTAGTGAGCGTGCACCAAAGAGTACCACCAATGGTGCAGCGGAAGAAATCGCAGGAGGCCAGAATCAGAGGAACACGAAGAGCTTGGCTTGGACAGGGGGACCGGAGGAGGTTGCAGAGATGAGGTGGGCGATAGAAAGGACTGAGGGACATGGTTTTAAGGTGAGCCTATGGGGTTGATCTTTCAAACACGGGCAGGCTTGTTGGGCTTAAGGGCCTTTTCCTATTTCAAAAAAAAGTCTTCTGATCTTCACTTTGGTACGTCGGTAATACACAAGATGAAGCCGAAGCCTATAAATAACCCTGCACCAATAGGCGGAGACAGAATGAAATCTTGCTAGCCACTGAATTTCGAGAAATCTGTTAGCTGCTGGAATTCTTCTACCACACCACACAGAAGAAACCAACCCAGACATGTCCATATATGTCACCAAAAGGTGGTAGCAGAATGTGCCAGAAATGCAAAAACAAACCATAAATAGGCATAATGATTAGAATTACACAGAAAATTACATACCCAAGTAAAACAGCCTGGAAAAGCGTTGAGCATTGCTGCTCCCCATACGTGTGGGGCCCCTGTGGTCACTGGGTGTGTTTATCCAGTGGGCCGCTGATCCATACAGCTCAGGAAGGCTCCAGATCTGAAGCCTGCTGAGCGTAATGCTGTCAGCTGAGGCAGCGGACGTCGTTCTCACATCCGATTACTACAGCAACAACTCACATTTATATAGCGCCTTTAATGGAGTAAAACGTCCCAAGGCGCTTCACCAGAGCAAAATTTGACACCGAGCCACCTAAGATGATTTTAGGACAGGTCAAAGAGGCTGGTTTTAAGCAACGGTTTAGGGAGGGAATTCCAGAGCCTAGGAGCCAGGCAGCTGAAGGGCCCAGGCCACCAATGGTGGAGCGATTAAAATCGGGTGTGCGCAAGCGGCCAGAATTGGAAGAGTGCAGAGATCTGGGAGGGTTGTAGGGCTGGAGGAGGTTACAGAGATAGGGAGGAGGGGCGAGGGATTTGTAAACAAGGATGAGAATTTTTAATCGGCAGCTAATGTAGGTCAGCGAGCACACGGGTGATGGGCGAATGGGACTTGGTGGAGTTAGGAGACGGGCAGCAGAGTTTAGGACGACTTCAAGTTGATGGAGGGTGGAAGATGGAAGGCCGGCCAGGAGAGCGTTGGAATTGTCAAGCCTAGAGGTAACAAGAGCATGGATGAGGGTTTCAGCAGCAGATGAGCTGAGCTGAGGCGAGGCGGAGACGGGCGATGTTACGGACGTGGAAGTAGGCGGTCTTGGTGATGGCGCGGATATGTGGTCAGAAGCTCATCTCGGGGTCAAATAGGACACCAAGGTTGCGAACAGTTTGGTTCAGCCTCAGACAGTGACCAGGGAGAGAGCTGGAGTCGGTGGCTCGGGAACGGAGTTGGTGGCCAACCCCAGCTGGATAGAAAGAAAAGAAAGAATTTGCCTTTTTATAGTCCCCTGTCATATCCTCAGGATGTCCCAATGCACCTCACAGCCAATGAAGTACTTTTGAAGAGCAGTTACTGTTGTAATGTAGGCCAACGTGCCAACCAAATTACACACAGCAAGATCCCAGAATCAACAATGCGATAAATAGCCAGATAATTTGTTTTTGATGGTAATAGTTGAGGGATGAATGTTGGTCAGTATACCAGGAAGACTCTGTTCTTCTTCATAGAATCATACAGCACAGAAAGAACCCATTCAGCCCACCGTGTCAGCTCCTGGAAAGGGCTATGCAATTAGTCCCAGTCCCCTACTCCTTCCCCCCTAGCCCTGAAAATTTTTCCCATTTAAGTATTTATCCAGTTCTGTTTTGAAAGTTACTATTGAATCTGCTTCCACCGCCCTTTCAGGAAGCGCATTCCAAATCGTAGCATCTTGCTGTGTAAATCGCTAAAAGTTGCGACACAGGTTAGCAAGGCCATAAAAAAAGCAAACCAAGCACTAGGGTTTATTTCTAGAGGGATAGAATTGAAAAGTAGGGAAGTTATGCTAAACCTGTATCGAACCTTGGTTAGACCACACTTGGATTACTGCGTACAGTTCTGATCACCATATTATAAAAAGGGTATAGAAGCACTGGAGAGGGTGCAGAGACGATCTACAAGGATGATACCAGAAATGCGAGGGGGTATACATATCAGGAAAGGATGAACAGGCTGGGTCTCTTTTCTCTTGAAAAAAGAAGGCTGAGGGGTGACCTAATAGGTCTTTAAAATTATGAAAGGTTTTGATAGAGTGGATACAGAGAGAATGTTTCCACTTGTGGGGAAGAGCAAAACTAGAGGCCATCAATATAAGATAGTCACCAAGAAATCCAGTGGGGAATTCAGAAGAAACTTCTTTACCCCGAAAGTGGTGAGAATGTGGAACTCGCTGCCACGGGGAGTGGTTGAGGTGAATAGTGTAGATGCATTTAAGGGGAGGCTGGACAAGCATATGAGGGAGAAGGGAATAGTGGGTTACGCTGATAGATTTAGATGAGGAAAGACGGGAGGAGGCTCGTGTGGAGCATAAACACCGGCATGGTCTGGTTGGACCGAATGGCCTGTTTCTGTGCCGTATATCCTATATAATCTGGTGTAAAAAAAACTTCTCCTCATCGCCCGTCTGTTTCTTTTGCTAATTACCTGACTGACCTGTTTGGACACCATTTACACCCTTGATTGCTGTGATTATCTCTCTGCCGAGGTGTGATAAATGGCAGTTAGAAAGATTACCTGTAAACATCTGACATTATTCTCTGACTATATAAGCTGTGTTTTTATGCATCTCTCCACTTCACCTGATGAAGGAGCAGCGCTCCGAAAGCTTGTGATTTCAAATAAAGCTGTTGGACTATAACCTGGTGTTGTGTGACTTCTTACATTTGTCCACCCCAGTCCAACTCTGGCATTTCCACACCATACCTTACATGAGATCATTCATCTCCATCGGAACAGACAGTAGAACGTCTCCTTTGAAAATTGGCTATACTGCACTCCCTCAGTACTGAGTTATCAGACTAAATTATGTAGCCAAGCTCTCGGGTGGGGTTTGGACCTGCAGCGTCCTGTATCAGAGGAGCCAGTGCTACCAACCGAGGCAAGGCAACACTTGGAAAGTGCACGGGTACAGAAACCGGATGAGAACAGGTTTGACCTTGACTGTAAGGCTCTCCACATATGAATAACGGGCACCTGCTGAGCAACTGGAGGGTGACCAACACCCGCAGAATATCAGCCCAGCAAGAGGACACTGCCTTCAGGAGAGGAGGGGAACTAAACTGGCCCAACGGCAAAAAAAGTTTGGCAATAAATTCGGGACGCTCACTTCCCAATAAACTTAGGACGCTCATATTGCCCTAAACACTGGCTTGTTGTTCGCACAATCGTCTAGCCTTTGCTCGAGAAAATGAGGTCTCTGTCTAGGTTCAGACATAAAGAAAGATCACTTGGGTGAGGTACTAGAGGACCCTTGTAGGTCCTTAGCCCAGTGAGGAGTTTACTCCTTCAAGAACAATCCGAAGTTTGGAACTTAAAAAAAAAAGAACACTGCAAGGTGGGGAAAAAAAGCTCCCAGAATATTGGGAGATGGATCAGAAATTCCAAAGACTTAGGGGGAGAAATTCGGTATCGTCCTGTTTGGGGCGCCGTTAGCGGCTGTGCACAAAGTTTAGCGCCTGGCGCTAATTATCACCTCCGATGGCAAACTTGGATTTTATCGCCCCTGGAGGTGATTGGAGCGCTAAATCAGGCGCTTCACACCTGTCTTAAGGTGCAAAGGCCAAGGAGCGAGGCGCTACCTCAGAGCGCTGGCGAAACTCATGTGATGTCAGTCAGCAATGGAACACAGACACACTGGCACCGTCCAATTCTTAAAGGGGAGGTCTGACGAATAGTCATCAACCTGAAACGTTAACTCTGTTTCTCTCTTCACAGATGCTGCTTGACCTGCTAAGTTTCTCCTGCATTTTCTGATTTTATCTTAAAGGGGAGGGTTGATCTTGCTCTCCATCCACATCCTGCTCATTGCAGCCTTGAATCTCGGCCTGAATCTCAGCCTGGAGAGACCTGTACATCAAACCTGCTGGAAAGAACAATGGAGAGGCCCAGGGAAATAGCTCAGAGTGCAGCCCCCATAGTCTCTTCTGAATCGATACAAGGAAGGGCAAATCAAAGCCAACCTGCAAAGTGCTGCTCAGTACCCAAAACTCCTTCACACAGCGTTGAATCTCTCCAGAAGTCTCTCTCTCTCTCTCTCTCTCTCAGAATGCGTGGTGCAAAAATGTCACCGACAAAAAAAGGCAGGAAGCGGTCGTCGTTAAATAGTGCTCCCCTAGTCCCTTTCTGACAGCATAACGCTCCCCTCAACCTGTCGTTGCTAGCGGCAGGCGGTAAGGCAGGGGGCGCCACTCAATTTCCAGTCCGGGGCGCTAACGGGGCGTTGCGCACTCGACTGACATCACAATCTGCCGGCGCAGGAGATCGTGGCGGTAGTGTTTAGCGCCGCCACAAAATGTCTAGTTAATTTCGCAAGCGGCGCAAACATCACTGCACCCGGGCGCTAGTTGCTTTGCGCCCCATTAGCGCCCTCTTAAGGCGCTAACGGGAGGCGCAAACAACTGAATTTTTCCCCCTTACTCTCTTTAGTGTATCTCCATTCCTTCAGATTGCATGTCCCATGGCCAGAATTCCCCCCCTCTACATTTTCTAATCTGACGCTTGAATTGTGCCGATTAAAAACCATCCAAAACCACTGGACTGGTGAGTGAGTCCCAACTGCTGATGGGGCTGCGACTGTAAGCAATTACTGTCTCCTTAATAGTGGGACCGACACTCCTTCACCTGACCATAGACAACACTCACGGGTACAAACCTCTTCCATACTCTGCGGCAACTTTATCACTAAGGGAAATGCCTCGACCACGAAACTAAAAAGAGAAGGATGAACAGGAACAAAATATTCCCAGAAGCAGTCAAACATCAAAAAGACTCTTTGACTTCATTAGATTGGCGGAAGGCTAAAGGGCAAACCTGTACTTGAAGATGTCTCACTCAACAGTTTTACGCAGTGTATAACTTGTGTCATAGTTTAATGAGCTGGCTTAAAAATATGTTGCTTTTTAACTCTGTCTGACAGCTACATTTACTCTATATCTTGAGCAAACCTACCACCAAACAGATGGTGTCATCTTCAAAGTTGCTACGTTACAGTGTCAGTTGTGGCTCAGTGTGTAGCACTCGTGCCTTCGGGGCTAGATAGATTGTGGGTTCAAGTCTCACTACCAAGCACAAAATCTAGACTGACACTCCAGTGCTGAGGGAGCATTGCACTGGCAGAGGTGACGTCTTTCGGATAAGACGTTAAACCGAGGCCCCGTCTGCTCTCTCGGGTGGGTGTAAAAGATCCCACGGCACTATTTCAAAGTTAGAGCAGGGGAGTTGTCCCGGCCAATATTTATCCCTCAACCAGCATCACTGAAACAGATTATCTGACCATTATCACGTTGCTGTCTGTGGGATCTTGCTGCGCACAAGTTTCCTACATTACAACAGTGACTACACTTCAAAAGTATTTCATTGGCTGTGAAGTGCTTTGTAATGTCCTGAGGTTGTGAAAGGTGCTGCAGAAATGCCAGTTATTCCTTCTTTTAGTTAGTTGGGTCAGTAGTAAGGGGTCCTATTATTGGCCTCAATCGCCCTAGGGCCCAGAAGAGAAAAGTTCCCCGAAGGGCTTCTGTTCCTGATCTCTGTCTGGTGACGCCTGATGGAAACTTCTTGTACGTAGACCTTGGCTGAAGACTCGCCATGTGATGCCCTTCGTGACGCAGTAGCCCACTCAGCCTCACTGTTGTGGGTGAAGTAACGGAAGGCGGCTGAGCATCTATGGTAGCAAGAGTCAGTACAGAAGGGGAGAATCGGCAGAGCAGCATCTGAGAGGGTTAAACATCACATCAGGCATCTCTGCTTCTCATTTCCGTCCGGCCTAATTCCTTCCTTTGTTCGCACATGTTGACACTTCAGACACCACGTGTGCGAGGGCTTTTCAAATGTCTTATGCATGACGTTAGAACATCTGGGCCCATCAATTCGATGGCATGCAGCCCATTTTTCAGGCACTAATATGGCGGGCAGGAAGCGTGTGCATAGTTCCAGCCAGGAGTGCGCCAGCCGCCATATTGGTGAAGGAAAAAAATATATAGGCGTCCAGGGCACAATGCCTGTACCGCCATATTGGTGAAGGAAAAAAATACAGGCGTCCAGGGCACAATGCCTGTACCGCCATATTGGTGAAGGGAAAAATATATATAGGCGTCCAGGGCACAATGCCTGTATCGCCATATTGGTGAAGGAAAAAAAATATAGGCGTCCAGGGCACACTGCCTGTATGAGGCCCCGAGTTCAAGATTGGTTTGCCCAGAGAGGCTGCCCCGCGGTAACTGGACGCAGTGAAACCAGTGATCCTCAAGGAAAGTTTTTCAAATGTACTTAACCCGAATGTGGAAGGTCACGGTCCATCATCAAAGACCCTACCCACCCCAGCCACAGTCTGTTCACCCTCCTGCCATCTGGGAGACGCTACAGATGCATTCGCACCCGTACGACCAGATTTAGGAACAGCTTCTTTCCCAGGGCTGTCATCCTACTGAACTCCACAAATAAACTCTAAAGCCTGCACATCTGCCAATGCACTTTATTATGGTTATGTTTATGTTAATATACTACAAGCCAAATGTATGTTGAATGTTTAAATGTCTTAATCTAAATGTACACTCTCGGGAGCCGCAAGCCTACATTTCGTTGTACTGCACTTGTGCACTAACAATGACAATAAAAGTTGATTTGATTTGATTTGATTTGAAGATCAGGAGTGTGCTCCTCCCGATCCCACGTTTAAAGAAAGCTCGCCGGTGGGCGCATCCGATTCCCCATCAATCGCCATCACTCCCAACCACCCCCATGGCCCCCCACTCCCGATCGCTGCCGCTCCTGACCCTGACCTCTGACTCCCAACCCCTACCCCTAGCCCCCGGTGGAAATTTATCCAAGCTTTGAAATTGGAAAACTTAGACTGAATAAGAAACCTTAAAAGAGGCTCCTTAAAAGAAATGGCACAGGTGTTAGCCAAGCCCCTTGTAGTAGCTCACTAGAATCGGGGACTCTTCCCTCAGACTGGGACGATGCCATACCGGGCTCACCTTACTGCCCGGAACCTCCACTTGGTGCCAGCAGGTGGCCTATTCTTGGCCTCTTTCCCCCCCCCCCCCCACCCCGGGCAGGTAAAATCTGCCAGGGCTCCGATGAAGCTACCCACACTGGGTTGGCATCCAGGAGTTAAAATCGGCCCTGTTACATGAACTCGGTCCTAAATTTGCCTTCACTAGCTTGAGCCTGTCATACTGCGATTGTTTAACTTGCAGCACTTTAACTGTTCTGTATTATAGCCATTTATAAGGTCGCCTCGAGTCACGTGATGTCCCCTCAAGACTCCAATCACCAGCAAGTAAAAACACAAACTCAAAATAATCATCTCTTATGCTTATAGCCAGCAGAAAGATCTGGGCCTTGATGTGCTAACTCACTCTTGTCCTGTATTTTGACTTAATGGTTACGGTATGTCAGTTTTTTTTTTCACTGGTGGCCACCTAGAAGAAAGAAAGAACTTGCATTTATGTAGCGCCTTTCACGACCTCAGGATGTCCCAAAGCGCTTTACAGCCAATGAAGTACTTTTTGAAGTGTAGTCACTGTTGTAATGTAGGAAACGCGGCAGCCAATTTGTGCACAGCAAGCTCCCACGAACAGCGATGTGATAATGACCAGATAATCTGTTTTTAATGATGTTGATTGAAGGATAAATATTGGCCAGGACACCGGGGAGAACTCCCCTGCTCTTCTTCAAAATAGTGCCGTGGGATCTTTTACATCCATCTGAGGGAGCAGACGGGGCCTCAGTTTAACGTCTCATACGAAAGATGGCACTCCCTCAGCACTGCACTGGAGTGTCAGCCTAGATTTTTGTGCTCAAGTCTCTGGATCTAGAAGACTTGCATACCACACGGTGTCTAAAGAAGGTTTAGATAAACATCTAAGATGCTTCAAAGATAAATTTTAGGTATCAGTATCAGCCTTGAAATAAATGTTGCCTTTTGGGAGGAGCCATCTCTCATCGTGTCTACTTTTGACTCATTCAGTCGGGAAGTTTATAGTTATTTGACTTTCTGACCTTCCAGCATGTTGTTGCACAACATTCACCTGCAGTACGGGTTAGTTGAAGAGTCTCATCTGAGGAGATTATTCTTCAGACATCTTGGGCCGGATTTTAAAGCGTTAGAAGGAGGGAACTTTTCCAATCTTACAATTGCAGAGTTGTTACGATCTGGAATGCCCTGCATGAAAGGGTGGTGGCAGAAGAGTCAATAGTAACTTTCAAAAGGGAATTGGATAAATACCTGAGAAGGAAAAATTTGCAGGGCTATGGGGAAAGAGCAAGGAGGAGTGGGACTAACTGGAGAGTTCCTTCAAAGAACCGGCACAGGCACGATGGGCCGAATGGCCTCCTTCAGTGCTGTATCATTCCGTGACTCTGGATTTCTAAAGCTGCAACATTCTTTGGGAAAATAGACATGTGCCGTAATTAACACATCTCTCAGCAATTACATAAAAGTAATGATGTTCTAGCATAGTGATTGTTGTTATACAGGCAAAGTGGTAGCCATTTTACACACAGCAAGATCCCACAAACCTGCAAGTTCCCCTCCAACTCGCACACCACCCTGCCTTGGAAATATATCGGCCGTTCCTTTATTGTCGCTGGGTCAAAATCCTGGAACTCCCTCCCCAACAGCACTGTGGGAGCACCTTCACCACACGGACTGCTGTGGTGCAAGGCGGCGGCTCACCACCACCTTCTCAAGGGCAATCAGGGATGGGCAATAAATGCTGGCTTTGCTAGCGACGCCCACATCCCGTGAATGAATTTTAAAAAAAGTAATGAGATAAATGGCAAGTTAATCTGTTTTCAAGGGAGAAATGTCGGCCAAGATGCAAGGAGAGCTCCCTGTTCTTTGTCGAATAACACCATGAAATTGGGCAAGAAAAATAAACAACAGCAACAACACGCTAAATTAGTCCAAAATCAAAGGACAATAGTGAGCCGCCACATCGAGGCCCAGATCTGCAGGACACAACACCTGGGCCAACACCTATCACTCAAACAACATCAGTAAAAACAGATTATCTGGTCATTATTGTGGTAAACCACTGTTATTGTTGTTCACCGTTGTTGTTGTTGTTGCACAGTGTTGTACCTATGCATGCCTCAGCATGTCTCTGCTGGCTCCGTCCCTGGCTCCACCCACAGGCCCAGGTATAAAGGTGATTGCTCTGCAGCCCCCTGCCTACTTGGAACCCAGTCAACCACGAGAGGCATGCTCTGTTCTTTGCTAATAAAAGCCTTTTAGTTACTCTCCTAACTCTCCGTCTTTTATGAGTAATTGATAGCGCATCAATTTTATTAGCAAAAACAAAATGTCGACAACAAACGCTGAGCAACAGGCTGCTGCACCAAATGCTGAGCAGCAGGAGCTGCTGCGAGCCCTCAGACCAACATGCCTGGACCTAGACCCCCAAGAATCGGGTTCGGCTACCAAATTCGCACATTGGCTGCGTTGCTTCGAGGCCTACCTGCAAGCCTCAACTGTGACCCTGGATGAAAACAAGCTGGAAATCCTGGCCTCAAAGGTGAGCCACCAAGTTTATACAATATTCCAGGATGCGACGACCTACGCAGCGGCTATCGATCTGCTAAAAGGGCAATACGCACGCCCGGTAAATACGGTCTATGCCAGGCACCTCTTAAGATCCCGCAGACAGCAGCCCGGGGAATCGGTGGAGGCCTTCCTACGGGCACTACGGATACTCGGCCGAGGCTGCGACTGCAAAGAAGTATCAGCCGCAGCACACACGGAGGGACTGATCCGAGATGCTTTCGTTGCAGGTCTAAGGTCCGACTACTCCCGGCAGAGACTGTTGGAAAAGGGAGAAATGGACCTGAGAAAGGCAGTGTCCCTCGCGCTCTCGCTCGACGCGGCCCACAGGAATATGGACGCCTTCTCCCCTAACCGCTCCGCAACGTGGACGCCACAACCTTGGGTCATGGGACCGCCACCTTCAACTGCTGCTGCGATGTCCAAGGCACAGAAATGCTATTTTTGTGGCCAGGCAAAACACCCCAGAGCACGCTGCCCGGCGAGAAACGCTACCTGCTCCGGCTGCGGGAAGAAAGGACACTATGTCAGCGCCTGCAAAGGTAAAACCGCTAATGCCAGCAGCGCCGCGTGCGAACCGTGGGGGCAGCCATCTTGTCTGCCATCTTGGGCTCCCCCAGCCGCGTGGGGATCGGGATCATAGGCGCCGCCATTTTGTCCGCCATCTTGGACGTCTCCAACTTCAACCACGGGGGACCCAGACTCAACCACCGCCTCATCTGACGACCACATCGACTCGCTCGACCATACGCTGGCCTCCGTGACGCTGGACCAATCTCTCCCTCATCAACTGTCCAGGTCCATGATGGACATTACGGTAAACGGCCGCGCCACTACCTGCCTTTTTGACAGCGGGAGCACGGAGAGCTTTATCCACCCCGACACGGTGCGCAATTACTCTCTCCCGGTCCTGCCGACGCGCCATCGGATCTCTTTGGCTTCCAAAGCCCAGTCAGCGGACGTCGTTGGCTACTGTGTAGTGACCCTTTCAGTACGGGGCACAGAATACAAAAATTTTAAACTTCTGGTCATGCCACATCTCTGCGCTGCCGTTCTACTGGGGTTGGAGTTTCAGTGCCACCTTAAGAGCGTCACATTAACGTACGACGGACCCCTCCCCCCACTCACAGTCTGCAGCCAGCAGCTTTTAAACCGCCCGCCGCACACCATTTGCAGCCTCTCCACCCTTAAACTCCCCCTCCCCCTCTGCCAAAAAGCACTGAAGAGATGCCTAGGGTTTTTCTCGTACTATGCTCAGTGGGTGCCCAACTATACGGACAAAGCCAAACCCCTCATCAAGTCCACCTCCTTCCCCCTGACAGCAGAGGCCTGTGCAGCCTTCACTCTCATAAAAAGAGATATTGCAAGGGCCACGATGCACGCAGTGGATGAATCCATCACTTTCCAAGTGGAAAGCGACGCATCCGACTTTGCCCTAGCTGCAACCCTTAACCAGGCGGGGAGACCCGTGGCCTTTTTCTCAAGGACCCTCCAGGGCCCCGAGATTCGACACTCCTCTGTCGAAAAGGAGGCCCAGGCCATTGTGGAAGCTGTGCGACATTGGAGGCATTACCTGGCCGGAAAACGATTTACCCTGCTCACTGACCAGCGTTCAGTAGCTTTTATGTTTAATAATAAGCAGAGGGGCAAAATCAAGAACGACAAGATCTTGAGGTGGAGAATCGAACTCTCCACCTACAATTACGATATCTTGTACCGGCCCGGGAAACTCAATGAGCCCCCAGATGCCCTATCACGTGGTACATGCGCCAACGCGCAGGTTGATAGACTGAAGACCCTCCACAATGACCTCTGCCACCCGGGGGTCACCAGGTTTTCTAACTTCATCAAATCCCGTAACCTGCCATAGTCCATCGAGGAGGTCAGGACCATGACCAGGAACTGCCAAATCTGTGCCGAGTGCAAACCGCATTTTTATAGGCCAGACAGAGCAAGCCTGATCAAAGCCACGCGCCCCTTTGAACGGCTGAGCGTCGATTTTAAAGGGCCCCTCCCCTCCTCTGACCGCAATGTGTACTTCCTCAACATAATTGACGAGTACTCCCGTTTCCCATTTGCCATCCCTTGCTCAGACATGACCAGTACCACGGTCATTAAATGTCTGAATGACCTCTTCACCTTGTTCGGTTTCCCTAGCTATATTCATAGCGGCAGGGGCTCATCCTTTATGAGCGATGAACTTCGGCAGTACCTGCTCGCGAGAGGTATTGCTACAAGCAGGACCACCAGCTACAACCCCCGGGGGAATGGCCAGGTGGAAAGGGAGAATGCGACGGTCTGGAAGGCAGTCCTTTTAAACTTGAAATCTAAGGGCCTTCTGACCTCTCGCTGGCAGGAAGTCCTCCCTGCGGCGCTCCATTCCATTCGGTCACTGCTCTGTACAGCCACCAATGCTACCCCTCACGAGAGAATGTTCTCCTTCCCCAGGAAGTCCACATCGGGGATCTCGTTACCGACATGGCTGACTTCTCCAGGACCCGTCCTACTGTGGAAGCACGTGAGGTCCCATAAGACGGACCCCCTGGTCGAGAGGGTGAGCCTCCTCCATGCCAACCCTCAGTATGCTTACGTGGTGTACCCGGACGGGCGGGAGGACACAGTCTCCATACGAGACCTCGCACCTTCGGGTGCTCCCGAAACACCTCCCTCGCCACCCACCACTACCCACGCCTACCCCCAGTATGCTTACGTAGCGTACCCGGACGGGCGGGAGGACACAGCCCCCACACGAGATCTCGCACCTTCGGGTGCCCCTGAAACACTACCATTGCCATCCACCACTACCCACAACCCAACCCCGCTAGACGGCATGCCGCAGCCCCAGGACCCGTCATTGACCACCCAACCACTCAATGAGACGCCAGATTCAACGTTGGATGCTGCACCATCACCGCCGCCACCACGACGATCAGGACGGCATACAAGGCCACCTGATAGACTTACTTACACGAACCTTTAGTACACTTCACCCCGCCGGACTCAATTTTAAACAAGGGGTGAATGTGGTAAACCACTGTTATTGTTGTTCACCGTTGCTGTTGTTGTTGCACAGTGTTGTACCTATGCATGCCTCAGCATGTCTCTGCTGGCTCCGCCCCTGGCTCCACCCACAGGCCCAGGTATAAAGGTGATTGCTCTGCAGCCCCCTGCCTTCTTGGAACCCAGTCAACCACGAGAGGCATGCTCTGTTCTTTGCTAATAAAAGCCTTTTAGTTACTCTCCTAACTCTCCGTCTTTTATGAGTAATTGATAGCGCATCAATTATCACATTGCTGTTCATGGGATCTTGCTGTGCGCGGATCCGTGGACCTATCCTGCATACTCCCGGCCTGAACTGACCAAGATTGCAGTGGAAGGCCAGGAGGCACAGATAAACCAGGTTCCAGCCTCCTGCTCCCAGTTTCCGGGGGGGGGGGGGGGGGGTGGGGGGGATACGTGGGATGGAACCTCCGTTCGTCCCCAAGAGTGGCCCCCCCCGTGATGTCGGAGGGGGTGTAATCGGGATGGAGGGGGGTGCGAGGGAATTCACAGGCCGGGTATTCCTGCGGTCCCCTGGCTTGGATTACACTGGGCTGAACGAGGCATTTGAGTCTGCTGAGAAGTGTGTCCGATGGCCCACCTTAGGGGTGCTGCCCAAAGGAAATCGGGAGGCCCCAACTGAAGACTGGGCTCTGATAGGCCATTTCAAAACTTGTTGATGGGCTGGGGAACACGCGGCTAAATTTCTATGGGGGAGACTCCCCACCCCCTCCCCGGGTCTGCACACAGGCCCACTGGGCTGCCTGGGCCTGGTGAATATCCCTGTAAAGGAACCTGCCCAACTGTCCAGTGGTCGCTGCGGTCTAATGTACCAGAACCCAGACCCAGGAATATCTCCCCTGAAGATCTTGCAAGTTTTGAGGAAGCGCGATCAACCGTTGCCGCCACTTAGAACATAAGGGCCCAGAAATTCGGGTCGGGGGGGCTTCCTGCGGGTGCAAGCCCCTGACCTGCACTTACCTAGCGCGCCGGCCGTTGAGCTGTGGGCCCCCCCGTGGGATTCCGATCCTGGGCCTCCTCCAACTGCCGGCGTGCAGTGCTTGCATATCCCAGGGGCGCAGTTAGTTCGATGCGTCCCCTGGGATCACGTGGGCCATGGGGAGCCAATGGTAGCAGGGAAATGCTTCATTCATAAGTTTGATAGAAAGAGCTGTCAAGCCTATAAATACTATAAGCCCCAAAACATCACTAAAACTTCAAATAAATTTTAAAAAATCATCACATTTTTAAAATAGCTATAAATTACATGAAATTGTAGGAATTGACAAATTCCTAACTAAGAACAGAGGTCAACTCAGGCGATCAAACAAACAGGCTTTTAATGTAAAACTAAACGAGTTTAAACAGTTTGTTAAGATCGATACAGGAGAACCACGAAAACAGGTCTGAACAAGATGGAGCTTCCACGAGGACTGCCTGGGCAGTCATGTGGTTTGCAACATGACGTCATCGCGTTTACCCGCGTTTTCCCGCGCTCTTAAAGAGGCCACGTCCCGTGCATACAAACACTATATACAAAACGAAGTAATGTCTAACACAATGGTACAGACTTAGGCTGGTGTTAGAACATCGTTAAAGGGAATTATGTACAGTTGCCCAGAGTCAGTCAGTGGCTCCGCCACATGCACCCCCCCAGAATTCGCTTTAACGGACAAAGTCAAACGGTGAGGGGGTCTGATGAGCCTGTCGGGACGACTCCTGTACTCCTGAGGTGGAGGCTGCTGGGCGGCTGGCGGTCTGGCGGGCGGTTGCGCTTGGTCTGCCGGAACGGCGCTGGGTGGCCGACCTCGTCTCGGCGGTAGTGCTGTCTCGATGGGGCGGTCGAGGTCCAGATGCGCCGGCTTCAATCGATCGACTGAAATGTGGTCCGGCTTACCACCGACATCTACGGTGAAGGTTTTGTCCCCTGCCTCCAACACACGGAAGGGACCAGTATATGGGGCCTTGAGTGGATTCCGGTGAACATCGTGGCGAATAAAGACATATTCTGCCTTGTGAAGCCCCGTTGGAACGTGCGAACTCTGCAGCCCGTGGTGCGAAGTGGGCACTGGCGCGAAACAGCTGGCCGCCTCCCGGTGACTAGTCAGCTGGTCAGACGCGGACCAAGGCTTCGTTGATTCTGGCAGGAAATCTCCTGGGACTCGCAACGGTTGTCCGTACACCAGCTCCGCGGATGAAGAGTGATGGTCTTCTTTGGGGGCCGTGCGAAGGCCCAACAGGACCCACGGTAGCTTGTCTGCCCATCCAGCCTCCTGGAGGCTGGCCCTCAGGGAGGCTTTTAGTGACCAGTGGAAACGTTCACAGAGACCATTCGCCTGTGGGTGGTAGGCTTTTGACACCGAGCCCTTGGGCCACTGCATTCCAGAGTTCGGAGGAAAACTGTGGTCCCCTGTCTGAAGAAATATCAGCGGGCACACCAAAACGAGCGACCCAGGTGGAAATGAATGCCCTGGCCACGTCCGCCGAAGTAGTGGATGATAGGGGAACTGCCTCCGGCCATCTGGTGGTGCGGCCAACCATGGTCAGGATGTGTGAAAAACCATGGGAGGGTGGGAATGGACCCACCAGGTCCACATTGACATGGTCAAACCATCGCTCCGGCACTGTGAAGGTGGCCAACGGAGCTTTGATGTGACGCTGAACTTTGGCCTTTTGGCAGACCACGCAGGTGTTGGTCCAGTCGCGGACATCCTTGTGCATGCCGTGCCATACGAATTTCCTTGACATCAGCTTCTGGGAGGCCTTCATTCCTGGGTGTGATAACCCATGTATGGCGTCAAACACTTTGCGGCGCCAGACAGCCGGTACGACAAGGCGAGGGTCCCGAATGGAGACGTCACACAAGAGCGTGGTACCTGCCGCATGGAACTTGACGTCGGCCAACTGGAGGCCAGTGACGGTGGTTTTGTAGGCTTGGACTTCTGGGCCCGAGGCTTGATCTGCTGCCATGAGGGCGTAATCGATGCCCAAATGAACCGCATTGACGGCCGCGCGGGAGAGGCAGTCGGCCACCAGGTTGTCCTTACCGGCCACGTGCTGTATATCCGTGGTGAACTCGGATATGTACGTCAGGTGACCTTGCTGTCGGGATGACCACGGTTCGGCGGTCTTGGCCATGGCGAAGGTGAGCGGCTTATGGTCCACGAAGGCGGTGAAGGGACGTCCTTCCAGGAGGAAGCGAAAATGTCGGATGGCCAGAAAAAGAGCGAGCAACTCCCGGTCGAATGTGCTATACTTCCTCTCGTTCCGCCGTAGTTGACGGCTGAAGAATGCCAACAGCTGCCAGGTCCCATTCACCCACTGCTCTTGCACGGCGCCGATTGCGTAGTCTGACACGTCGGTGGTGAGGGCGATGGTGGCTCCTGGCAGCGGGTGCACCAGCATAGTCGCATTGGCCAAGGCTCTTTTTGTGACGGCGAACGCCCGGGCCATGTCCTCCGTCCAGTCTATCGTATCTTTGCCAGTCCTACCCTTGAGGGCCTCGTACAGGGGCTGCATGAGCAGTGCTGCCTTAGGCACGAAACGGTGGTAAAAGTTTACCATGCCTAGGAATTCCTGCAGGGCCTTAATGGTTTGCGGGCGTGGAAAGGATGTCACCGCCTCTACCTTCGCTTGTAAAGGAACCGCTCCCTCTGAAGTGATGCGATGCCCCAGGAAATCAATTTGCTGCAGGCCAAACTGACACTTGGCTGGGTTGATAATCAGGCCGTGTTGGCTGAGACGCTGAAAAAGGGTGCGTAGGTGACAGATGTGTTCTGCTTTGGTGGGACTGGCAATGAGGATGTCGTCTAAGTAGACAAAGAGGAACTTGAGGTCCCGCAGCACGGAGTCCATCAGGCGTTGGAAAGCCTGGGCGGCGTTCTTTAAGCCAAACGGCATTCTTAAGAACTCGAAAAGGCTGAATGGGGTGATGACTGCGGTCTTCTGAATGTCTTGGGGATGAACGGGGACCTGGTGGTAGCTCCGGACTGAACAAGATGGAGCTTCCACGAGGACTGCCTGGGCAGTCACGTGGTTTGCGACATGACGTCATCGCGTTTACCCGCGCTCTTAAAGGGGCCATGCCCCGTGCATACAAACACTATATACAAAACGAAGTAATGTCTAACACAATGGTACAGACTTAGGCTGGTGTTAGAACATCGTTAAAGGGAATTATGTACAGTTGCCCAGAGTCATTCAGTGGCTCTGCCACAAAATAGCTATTTTAAACAATAATTTACATTTTTGAAAAATTAATTACATTTTCTAACGGGGCTAAAAATAAACTTACCTTTCTTTAAAGTATTTAAAAATAATAAACCTGTAGAAAAAATGTTTTAATTTTAATTAATTCACCACTTACCTTGTTAAAAGCAGGCCTTGCGCCTGCTTTTTAAAAGTGTAACTGCTGGAGACTTACCCTCCCGGAGAAACCTGCAAAAAAAACGTAAGTTCGATGCGCACGCGCTGCCTCTCCGGCGCACGCGTTCGACCAGGGAACGGAAGTGCCGGTTTCACGCGCATGCACAGTGCATGCACAAACCCGGCACTTTCGTTGGGCCTATGCGTGCGTACCCCGTGCGTACTCACGTGTTGGGACCCGAATTTCTGGGCCAAGATGTAGGAGCAGGAGTCGGTCATTCGGTCCCTCGAGCCTGCTCCGCCATTCAATAAGATCATGGCTGATCTGATCTTGGCCTCAACTCCACTTCCCTGCCCACTCCCCATAACCCTTGACTCCCTTACCGTTCAAAAGTCTGTCTATCCTCCACCTTGAATATATTCAGTGATTCTGCCTCCACAGCTCGCTGGGGAAGAGAATTCCAAAGATTCACGACCTTCTGAGAGAAGAAATTCCAATTTTCTTAACGGTTTGTTAATTTTATTGACAAACGGAACTCTCCTCCATCCGTTCCTTCCATCCTGGGGGATCTCACATTAACAGACACGCCAACCCCACCGTCTCATTAAATCAAGAGACAAACTCTATAGAAATCAAGAGATTTGGTATAAAAATCATGGGGGAAAAAATCAGTATCGCCCCGTTTGGGGCGCCATTATTGGCCGTGCGCAAAGTTTAGCGCCTGGCGCTAATTATCGCCTCCGACAGCAAACTTGGCTTTTATCGCCCCTGGAGGTGATTGGAGCGCTAAATCAGGCGCTTCACACCTGTCTTAAGGCGCAAAGGCCGACGAGCGAGGCGCTACCTCAGAGCGCTGGCGAAGCAAGGAACGGCAAATCAAAATAAACCTGCAAAGCGCTGCTCAGTACCCAAAACTCCTTCACACAGCGTTGAATCTCTCCAGAAGTCTCTCTCTCTCTCTCTCAGAATGCGTGGTGCAAAAATGTCACCGACAAAAAAAGGCAGGAAGCGGTCGCCTTTAAATAGCGCTCCCCTTGTCCCTTTCTGACAGCATAACGCTCCCCTCAACCTGTCGTTGCTAGCGGCAGGCGGTAAGGCAGGGGGCGCCACTCAATATCCGGGGCACTACCGGGTCGTTGCACACTCAACTGACGTCACGATCTGCCGGCACAGGAGATCGTGGCGGTAGTGTTTAGCGCCGCCGCAAAATGTCTAGTTAATTTCACGAGCGGCTCAAACATCGCCGTACCCGGGCGCTAGTTGCTTTGCGCCCCATTAGCGCCCTCTTAAGACGCTAACAGGAGGTGCAAACAGCTGAATTTTTCCCCCCTTGAGTTGCTTTTTTTTCCCCAAACATGAACCAATATAGATTGACAGTTGGTTTATAAACCTCATTCGTGGCTTACTTAATCTCTAACAGGTCACAAGCTCATTAACTTTTCTGCTCCTGAGGCCCGCCTCCCGTGTTATAAACATTTCATTGACCCCTCCCTGTAACACAACACAAGGAGAAGGTAACCTGAGAACGTGTTAATATCATACAAAACGATTTAGCGTTAGTGTACTAATATTGTCAATCGTACATTCCAGACTCAGAAAATGATAGTGGCTTTACAAGAGACAAGAGTTTAAAAAGGTACATTGTGGTGTTGATAATGGATGCTACAATTCAACTTTAAACTTGTTCTCTCTCTTAGCTTAGAGGGGCATATTCTCACATATTAAATAATATACACATAACAAAACGGAAAAAGTGCACCAACTAAAGTGTTAAAAAAAAATCTAGGGAGAAGCAAGGCCCTAAACCTCCCCCCAAGAAAATAAATCCCATATGACCAGTATACCCACTTCTAGAATTGCCACTATACAACTGGCCAGCATTTATTGCCCAACCCAATTTACTGCCCCTGATGGTGATTTTAGTAAACTGCTTTGGAGCAGTTTTGGTACAACTGAGTGTTTTGCTCAGCCATTTCAGAGCCAAGCACATTGCTGTGGGTCAGGAGTCACGTATAGGCCAGACCGGGTAAGGACGGTAGACTTCCTTCCCTAAAGGATGTTAGTGAACCAGATGGGTTTTCCCTCCAACAATCTGATAGTTCCAATGGTCACCACTGTAAAGTCCGCGCCTCAATAATACACGGACTTCGGGAGAACAGTTTAACAGGTACTTTACTGAACAAGAGGCAGCTTGAAACTGAAACTACAGAAGCCTGCTAGGGCCTTTTATACAGGGGTGGTCACTACCGGTACTGCAGTCTAAGACCAGTTATTCCCTTAAAGGTACATACACAACAATTCCTCCCCTTTTAGATAAACAGTACATAACATTCATTTAACAACTAAATAATAACTAATTACAATTACAATTTTCTCAGTAATATATACATCAACTGAAATAGTCATTTATAAGTTCAGTCTTTGAGGAGGCTTCCTGATCCGGACTGGATAACGCCTTTCTCGAGTATCCTGTTCTGGCGGTGGAGTCAATTCTGGCTCATTGTCATTGGTTGGTTCGTCAGCTTCCAATACCCCTGCTTCTGAGGTAGACGCAATCTGTACTTCGGGCTCATTACCAGGTGCCCATGCTTGTGGTACAGGTTTGGCTTGTTCCTGTGACTCTAGAATCTGGTCAGCATGGCATCTCACGATGCTCTCTCCAACGTCCACTGTGTACATTAGTGGTCCCTGTTGTGTGCATATCATGCCTGGCTGCCATTTTTCTGTTCGGTAATCGCGGGCCAAGACTGGTTGCCCTATCTTGAAGATCCTGGTTGGCTTCTCATTTATGTGCTGGAACTGCTTATCCTCAACATCTCATCTTATGTTTGGTTTGAGCAAATCCAAGCGACATTTTAGTCTCCGGTTGAAGAACAGTATGGCTGGAGTTTGGTTGGTTACTGCATGTGTCGCATTCCGGTAAGCAAACAGGAAGTTATCCACCTTGTGTTGCAGTGGTATGTCGTCATTATACATTGCCTTTATGGCCTTTTTAAAGGTCTGAACAAACCTCTCAGCCAATCCATTTGTGGCTGGATGATATGGGGCAGATGTGTAATGTTTCACCCCATTATTCTTCAGGAACCTCCGGAAATCCTCAGACACAAACTGTGGGCCATTGTCGCAACAGATCTGTTCTGGCAACCCATTCCTGGCGAAGATGGTCCTTAGGACTGCAATAGTTTTCTCCGTGGTGGTGGGGGACATTTTAATGACCTCTGGCCATTTCAAATGGGCGTCCACAGCGATTAGGAACATTGAGTCCATAAATGGACCAGCGAAATCAATGTGTACCCATTGCCATGGAGATGAGGGCCACTCCCATGGATGTAGCGGGGCCTGTGGTGGAGCGTTTTGGACCTTCTGGCATCCTGTGCATCTCTTGGTCATATCCTCGATTTCTTTATCGATTCCCGGCCACCACACAAACGCCCTGGCTAGGCTCTTCATTTTTACCCCTCCCAGATGACCCTCGTGAAGCTCATTGAGTACTCTATCTCTCAACTTGGGTGGAATTACCACTCGGGATCCACACATCAAGGTTCCCCGGCACACTGACAGCTGTTCCCTCCTTGGCGAGAATGCTGGCAACAGTGAGTCGCCATATGCTGGCCATCCCTTCACCGTCAATTCATAGACCCGAGAGAGTGTCGGGTCATTTCGGGTTTCCTTCTCAATACTTGCGTTTGTAACAGGCAAACATTCAACTATGGTCGCATGGAATATCTCCACCGGGTCCACTGCAGGTGCTTCTTCCGCCGTAGGCAACGGTAGGCGCGACATGTTGCTTCGTACCTTTGTACTCTATGTCATACTGATGTGCCCCTAGAAAAAGTGACCATCTTTGCAGCCGTTGCGCCGTCATCACCGGAACGCCCTTCTTTGGGTTAAAAATTGAGACCAGGGGTTGATGATCAGTCAATAGGGTGAATTTCTGCCCGTGCAGATAGTGATTGAACTTCTTCACCCCCCACACCAGGCTGAGGGCCTCCCTGTCAATCTGGGCGCAGTTACGCTCGGCTGAGGTTAGCGAGTGCGATGCAAAGGCTATTGGCCTCTCTGAACCGTCACGGAATTTGTGTGACAGCACCGCTCCAATGCCGTAAGGTGACGCATCACATGCCAACCGAATCGGTAGTGTTGGGTTGTAGTGGGCCAATACTTCTTTTGAAGTGATTTGGCATTTACATTCCTGAAAGGCACGCTTACACTCATCACTCCATTTCCATGTTACACCAGTTTGAAGGAGGGCGTTCAGTGGGTGCAGAATTGTAGATAAATTCGGCAAGAACTTATGGTAGTAGTTCACCAACCTGAGGAACGACCTCATTTGCGACACATTTTCTGGTGCTGGAGCCTTGACTACAGCCTTAATCTTGTCCGGCGACTTATGCAACCCTTCGTCATCAATCATGTGGCCACAATACGAGATTTGTCTCCTGAAGAACTCGCATTTGGGACGGTTGGCTCGTAGCCCATATTCCTGCAATCTCGTGAGCACCTGTTCCAGGTTGGCAAGGTGTTCATTGTCATTTTCGCCCGTAACCAGGATGTCGTCCAAATAACACTGGGTCCCCGGGATCCCTTGCAGGACTTGTTCCATTGCCCTCTGCCACATAGCCAGGGCCGATGCTACCCCAAATACCAGTCGATTGTACTGGTAAAGGCCTTTGTGAGTGTTTATCGTGAGGTATTTCCTAGATGCTTCTTCCACCTCCATTTGTAGATACGCTTGAGCCAGGTCAATCTTTGTAAAACGTTTCCCTCCAGGTAGTGAGGCGAAAATATCTTCTATCCGCGGAAGCGGATACTGTACTGTGTGCAGGACTGGGTTCACAGTCACCTTGAAGTCCCCACAGATGCGAACCTTCCTTGGCTCCCCAGGCGTGCTGCTCAATGCTTTCTTCATTACAGGAACGATGGGTGTGGCCCACTCGCTCCAGTCCACCTTAGACAGCACCCCCGAATGCTCCAGACTCTCCAGTTCAGCTTCCACAGCTGGGCGTATCGCGTATGGTACCGGTCTGGCCTTGAAAAATTTTGGGGTTGCGTTATCCTCAATCTTTATGGTTGCCTTTACTCCTTTTAGAGTCCCAAGTCCTTGTTGGAACACCTCTTCCGCGTCAGATAGAATTTGTGACAGACGTCCAGGTGTGACGTCATCATCTTTTTTGTCAGTCACAGTTAGTGCCAGAATGGAATGCCAATCCAATTGCAGTCTTTGGATCCATTCACGTCCCAATAATGGTGGTCCTCCATCTCGTAGTATATACATGTATAGTTTCTGTGTTTCCTTTCCGTTATATTCAACTGGCACCCTTATTTTTCCTCTGGGGTAGACCTTCTGCCCCGTGTATGTCTTCAATACAATGGACGTGTCCTTTAAGGGTATGTGTGAGAATAGCCGCTCATAGTCTCGTCGATTCATGACAGTTAGGGCTGATCCTGTGTCCAATTCCATCTTCACTGGGGACCCTGCTATCATGAGGGTGACCCAAATGGTTCGGTGATCTTCTTTTGCGATCACGTTGTGTAACTTTAAACAACTTAGTCGCCTGCTCCCGGAGTCCTTATCACTCTCCTGATCTTCTGAACTACTATCTGTCAGTTTCTTTACTTTCCTGTACTGTTCCTTAGTAGTTCTTGTCGTGTTGGTCTTCTTTCCCGACCTGCAGACTCTTGCTATATGTCCCATTTTCCCGCATTGCCTGCATATTTTGTCTTTAAACCAGCAGTCCTTCTGCTCATGGGTTGTTCTGCCGCAGCGATAGCACTTTTCGGCTCCATACGCCATTTCGTTAGCGCTGTATTCTTGTGGTTTCTGTTGTATTTCCACAGCTCCCCGTGCTGCTGCTTCGTAGGATACTGCCACGCTGAAAGCCTGTTCTAGCGTCAGGTCCTTTTTTGAAAGTAGTCATTTCTGGGTTCCTTCACTCTGGAGCCCGCAGACAAACTTATCCCGTAAGTTGTCTGCCAGTCCTGCTCCGAACTGGCAGTGCTTCGATAACTTGCGTAGTTCCGTAAGATAGTCAGCATTGCTCTCATCTTTGTGCTGGTTTCTTTTATGGAACTTGAATCTTTCTGCTATCAGCAGTGGTGTAGGGCTTAGATGTTCCTGTAAGTTATGAACAATCTCCTCAAAACTTTTCTCCATTGGTTTAGCTGGGGTAATTAAATTCTGCAATAGGCCGTACGTACTCGCACCCATCAGATTTAATAATACCGACGCCCTCTTTCCATCAGCCACCTCATTTGCCTTGCAGTACACTTCAATTCTTTCCACATACGTGGTCCAGTCTTCTACCTCATTGTCAAAAGCAGTGATACTGCCACTTTTCGGCATCTTGGGCGATTTAAAATGGCGCCTCCCGCGCTTTTGCTTCTTCCCCAATGGAATAAAATGGCGCCTCCCGCGCTTTTGCTTCCTCCCCAACGGGATAAAATGGCGCCTCCCGCGCTTTTGCTTCTTCCCCTTACTGCCACGCTGCTCCTAGCGTTCTACGGGGTAATGGCGGCGACCCGCAGCTTCGGCGTGTCTCGCTTTCCTTCCCCCCTCCCCGTTTAGTTTCTCTCTGCTGTCCTGTTCTCGAGCACCGACCGCGCCCTGTGCGCTCCACCCTCTCTCTCGTTTTCTTTTCCCGGCGACGCTGCGCGGCCCGATTTGTAGAGCCGCTCGATCGAGCTTGAGCCCGCCGCAGTCCGGAAGGGTCAGCATGCTACCTGCTACCAGCACGATTCGCTGGAACCACAGTCTCTCCCGCAATTCTCCAAACACCGATGGATTCTTTGGGCGGTTGCCCTCGGTCGACGCCCGTTGCTCAGACTACGACCTTCCAGGACCTTCCTTTCAGGCGAGATCCCCGTGAGATGATGCCACACTGCAGGTGAGTTCAAACTTACTCGTCGCCACTGTAAAGTCCGCGCCTCAATAATACACGGACTTCGGGAGAACAGTTTAACAGGTACTTTACTAACAAGAGGCAGATTGAAACTACAGAAGCCTGCTAGGGCCTTTTATACAGGGGTGGTCACTGCTGGTACTGCAGTCTAAGACCAGTTATTCCCTTAAAGGTACATACACAACAACCATTATTAATGGCAGCTTTTTATTCCAGAATTATTTAATTAACTGATTTTAAATTCCCCAGCTACCATCGTGGGATTTGAAATCTTGTTAGATCATTAGTCCAGTTCTACTGGATTATTAGTCCAGTAACTTAAGCACTATGCTAATGTATCCCTTTATAAAGGTCCCAGAGGATTGAGGGGTATTTTCAGCATTTTCTCTTCTATATGTATATATGTGTATGTATACACACACACAGGCCAACGGTGCAACCACATGGACATGGACAGCCAAACTCTTAATGACTTTAACCTGACTCTTTTGAATCAAAGGCAAAAGCAGGAACTGCCAGGAGCACAGGTTTCGGCAGGTGGGCGTGGAGGGAACAGCGGGAGTTACCGTTTCGAGAGGGACTCTTTGTCCAGCCGTTGCCAGGTCTCAGGGGGGGTCCTGCAGTGTCCAGGCCCAGTGACTAATCGCGGCAATCATGCCGCAGCCAATCCGAAGTCTGGCAAATGAACACATCGCAGTCCGAACGCCTCGGCTCCCCATCCAGCATCGCATTCTCTGTCGACCAGTGGTTTCGCTCTATTCACTTCAATACAAATCCCCAGCTCGTGCCTATTCAGTTTAACAGCAACGAGACGACACGGCCCGTCAGTCACGAGAGGGGCCGTTGCATGGCGGAATTGGAATCTTCGAATTGGCAGGTTTAGAAAGAAATTTGCGATATTTCGGTGTTGAATCGCGAGATCATGAGTAAGGCTTCATTTCACTCAGAAATCGTGTCTCTTGCGATAGATTCGCAAGAGTTGGCAATACATGAGAGCATAAGAACATAAGAAATAGGAGCAGGAGTGGGCCATTTGACTCTTCGAGCCTGCTCCGCCATTCAATAAGATCATGGCCGATCTTCTACCTCAACTCCACCTTCCCTCGCTATCCCCATATCCCCTGATTCCCTTAATATCCAAAAATCTATTAGGGCCAGATTTTCAGTGTGCCGTGAGGCGGGCTTTTAGGTGTGCGGGGGGTAAAAATCCCGAATTCGGGGGCCCCAACACCATCCCGCCCAAAACCCACCTCCACGTAAGTTTCAAAGGCCCCGCACTGGGACCCGCCAACCCGAGGCGGGAAGGGATTAGTGCCAATTAACTGTCTGTTAACAGGTAGTTAACAGGCAGTTTTTAGCCTAATCCCTATTTTGAGGGGTGTCGTGTGGGATTCCTGACGGCTCCAAACCACGCCAGGTTAGAGCAGGCGGGCCGTCGGGTTGAAGGAGTTGGAGGGGTCGCGATGTCGGTGTTCAGGTGAGTGATGGGTGCATGAGTGCAAAGGTAAGTGTGTTTGGTGTGTCTAAAGTGTGTAAAGAAGTTTAAATTACCTGTACTTACCTTAACAGCCTATCTTCCTGCAGGCGTCGAGAGTCCATCACTCAGCCAGCACTGAAAGCTGAACGGCTGCGATCCGTCAAAAGTGACAGCCTTCAGCTTTCAGTGCCGGTGACAGTTCTAACTGAGTCTGCGTAGAAGGACTCAGGTTAGAAGTCAGACTGTCAGTGTTTGACAGCTTCAAACAGCTGTGAAACACTGATATTTCATCTGTCAAAAACTCTTGACAGATGAAATTTCAGTCTGTGACGTCACCTGTTGCCGGGTGGCCCTTAATTGGCCTGCTGAGCCCGCTGGGCGGGCTCAACAAGGTCAATCAAGGAAAATCGCGTCGATTGGTCGGACGTCGATGGAGGCAGGACTAAAACCCGAAAGTTGAAGTCCTGCCTCCTTCCCGACTGCTGAATGAAAATCCAGCACTTGATCTCTGCCTTGAATCTACTCAACGACTGAGCCTCCACAGCCCTCTGGGGTAGAGAATTCCAAAGATTCACCACCCTCTGAGTGAAGAAATTTCTCCTCATCTCAGTCCTGAATGGCAAACTTAAACCCCACAACCTTCTGACTCAGAGGCGAGAGTGCTACCCACTGAGCCACGGCCAAGGAGATTGCGATGTCGGGATCACTGCATTATTAAGTTCTGATAATATTTATTCGCTTACTGTAATGGTTCAGTCTTGCGATGTTGTATATTTATTAAGGTCAGACGTCGTGGAAGTGAAATATAAAAGGTTTTAGTACAAAAATGGCCCAAGTTCGCAGGGAGAAGCGCAGCTAACTTGCTTTCACTTCACTCAATCTGCTGCATAGAAACATAGAAGATAGGAGCAGGAGTAGGCCATTCGGCCCTTTGAGCCTGCTCCGCCATTCAATGAGATCATGGCTGATCATCCAAATTCAGTACCCTGTCCCTGCCTTCTCCCCATATCCCTTGATCCCTTGATCCCTTTAGCCTTAAGAAATATATCCAACTCTTTCTTGAATATACTTAATGAACTGGCTTCCACCGCCCTCTGTGGCAGAGAATTCCACAGGTTCACCACTCTCTGGGTGAAGAAATTCCTCCTCATTTCAGTCCTAAATGGCTTACCCCTTATCCTTAGACTATGACCCCTGGTTCTGGACTCCCTGGCCATCAGAAACATCCTTCCTGCATCTAGTCTGTCCAGGCCTGACAGAATTTTATAGGTTTCGATGAGATCCCCTCTCAATCTTCTAAACTCCAGTGAGTATAAGCCCAATCGACACAATCTCTCCTCATACGTCATTCCTGCTATCCCAGGTATCAGCCTGGTGAATCTTCGCTGCACTCCTTCCATGGCAAGAACGTCCTTCCTCAGGTAAGGCGACCAAAACTGCACACAATACTCAAGGTGTGGTCTCACCAAGGCCCTGTACAACTGCAGCAAGACATCCTTGTTCTTGTACTCGAACCCTCTTGCTACGAAGGCCAACATACCATTTGCCGCCTTAACCGCCTGCTGCACCTGCATGCTTACCTTCAGCGACTGGTGTACAAGAACACCCAGGTCTCTTTGCACTTCCCCTTCTCCCAATCTATTGCCATTCAAATAATAATCTGCCTTCCTGTTTTTGCCACCAAAGTGGATAACCTCACATTTATCCACATTATAGTGCATTTGCCATGTTTCTGCCCAATCACCCAACCTGTCCAAATCGTGCTGGAGTTTCACGACATCCTCCTCACAGCATACCCTCCCACCCAGCTTTGTGTCGCCTGCAAATTTGGAGATATTACATCCAATTCCCTCGTCCAGATCATTAATATATATTGTGAACAGCTGGGGTCCTAGGACCGATCCTTGCGGTACCCCACTAGTCACTGCCTGTCACTCGGAAAACGACCCGTTTATTCCAGTGTCTCAGTAGCTACATGCACTATGTGCTCTGGTACGAAACCCCATAGCTTTGAGGTGTACCACAATCAGTTGCAGAGTAAAGTTCCCTTTGAATCAATCATTCGCCTTAACCCACCCCCCACCCCTCACCTTAGAAGGGTCTCATTTAAGTTTCCACTTTACACATAAATGGTTCTTAATGGACTTCTTTAAGCGATCTTCAGCTTCCATTTGTGTTGAACAGTGCGGATTTTTTTTCTGCTGTAGGCCCCTTACCTACTACAAAGGAGACTCAGGGGTTGCCCGAATTCCTTTCACTTGCGTATCTTACAGCTGACACACAGAGAGAAAATGTTCATCCTTTGTCGCTTTATCTCTCTTGTTCATCAAGCAGATGTCAGAGGACGTATACCCCACACAAAAAGAAAGAGCTTGTATTTATGTCGCACTCTTCACGACCTCAGGACGCCCCAAAGCGCTTTACAGCCAATGAAGTACTTTTTGAAGCGTAGTCACTGTTGTAGGAAACACGGCAGCCAATTTGCGGACAGCAAGCTCCCACAAACAGCCATGTGATAATGACCAGATAATCTGTTTAGGTGATGTTGATTGAGGGATAAATATTGGCCAGGACACCAGGAAGAACTACCCTGCTCTTCTTCGAAATAGTGGCCGTGGGATCTTTTACGTCCACCTGAGAGAGCAGACGGGGCCTCGGTTTAACGTCTCATCTGAAAGACGGCACCTCCGACAGTGCAGCGCTCCTTCAGCACTGCACTGAAGCGTCTGCCTAGATTCTGGGCTGAAGTCTCTGGAGTGAGTCTATGATCCTACAACCTTCTGACTCAGAAGCAGACAGTACTATCGCTGAGCCACAGCTGGCACTCAGCACTGGATAGGGATTAGAAGCAGGATTCCCCCAGGATACCCCTCCACCCCACCTCACCCCAAATCCAGGGGTGCTGAGACCAATTATAGCACCCTGACCACCAAACCAACTGAGATGACTTATCCCAGGACAGACTGGAGATTGAGCCCGAAACCTGTTGCCTCTGATTTTTTTTTATTCCTTCATGGGATCTGGGCTTCGCTGGCAAAGCCAGCATTTATTGCCCATCCCTAATTGCCCTTGAGAAGGTGGTGGTGAGCCGCCGTCTTGAAACGCTGCAGTCCGTGTGGTGAAGGTGCTCCCACAGTGCTGTTAGGGAGGGAGTTCCAGGATTTTGACCCAGCGATGATGAAGGATCGGCGATATATTTCCAAGTCAGGATGGTGTGTGACTTGGAGGGGAACTTGGAGGTGGTGGTGTTCCCATGCGCCTGCTGCCCTTGTCCTTCTAGGTGGAAGAGGTCGCGGGTTTGGGAGGTGCTGCCGAAGGAGCCTTGGTGAGTTGCTGCAGTGCATCTTGTAGATGGTACACACTGCAGCCACGGTGCGCCGGTGGTGGAGGGAGTGAATGTTTAAGGTGGTGGATGGGGTGCCAATCAAGCGGGCTGCTTTGTCCTGGATGGTGTCGAGCTTCTTGAGTGTTGTTGGAGTTGCACTCACCCAGGCAAGTGGAGAGTATTTCATCACACTCCTGACCTGTGCCTTGTAAATGGTGGAAAGGCTTTGCGGAGTCAGGAGATGAGACACTCGCCACAGAATTCACAGCCTCTGACCTGCTCCTGTAGCCACAGTATTTATATTTCAGTACCACACTGGACAGGACTCAACACTGACGAGTTAAGCCACTTGAGGGGAAGCCAGCTCCTGGGTACTTAAAAAAAAATATGTTCTGTGGTTCTTAAAAAAAAACTCAAAATAGTTTCCAGAAATTATAGTCCTGAACATAGAAAGATACATTTTTCCATGCCACGAAATGAAAATGACTCGATCCGTACAAAATTATAACGATTTCCTACAACTAAATTGGCAACAGTCCTCCACAGGCCTGCTATAAACCTCAGCTCGTTGACACAGAACAGTAACTGCTGTCCTTTCTGATCTCTTGAGATGATTCTGCTTTGATATCTTTTAGCTAGAAAGCCCTTTCAACATTTTTAGTCATCCATTGAATGGCAGGCCACTTTAAAACCCAATCTGACTACAAAAGGGTTCATTGACTCAGGAGTTTGAAACCACTGGAAAGGTTCCACGGCCTTGTTAAAACATACAGGTACTATCCAACACGTTTATGAAAAGGCTTAAGGAGTTGTAAGCGATTACTTCTTGAGATGATGTTAAACCCGCTATGAGGATGGGCCAAGTTTTCTTTTTTTTACCAAGGATAGGTGCGATATTACATAGAATTACATCGAATTTACAGCACAGAAACCGGCCAGTCGGCCCAACTGGTTTATGCCGGTGTTTATGCTCCACACGAGTCTCCCCACCCTCATCCCCCACCTTACTTCATCCGACCCTATCAGCATATCCTTCTATTCCTTTCTCCCTCACATACTTATCTAGCTTCCCCTTAAATGCATCGAAGCTATTTGCCTCAACCACTCCCTGTGGTAGTGAGTTTCACATTCTAACCACTCGCTGGGTAAAGAAGTTCCTTCTGAATTCCTTATTGGATTTATCAGTGACTGTCTTGTATTTATGGCCCCTAGTTCTGGCCTCCCCCACAAGTGGAAACATATTTTCTATGTCTACCCTATCGAACCCCTTCATAACTTTAAAGACCGCTATTAGGTCACCCCTCAGCCTTCTCTTTTCCAGAGAAAAGAGCCCCAGCCTGTTCAGTCTTTCCTGATAGGTATAACCTCTCAGTTCTGGTATCATCCTTGAAAATCTTTTTGCACCTTCTCCAGCGTTTCTATATACAGTTGTGCTCAAATTGCATCCTTGGTTAATGGGTGAGCGTTCTTGATACGAACCAAATGATTTTCCACTGAAACAGTAGCACATCTGTGTCAGGTCAGCACACCAGGAACCATGACGTGGGAGTTGGGGGAGAGAGAGGCGATGGGCAGTCTACATGGGAATAATGCACCCTCTAGCTGTTAATTTTATAATTTTTCAAACTTTTCCCAGTTTCCTCCCCTTTTCCAGTAGTTTTCTGCCGGTTTCAATGTGGCTGCCGCAGACCCTTGCAGCATGACTTGTGTGCGCCAATCATACGATGTTGACTGACATCTGGAGCACATGTAACTGACTACTCCTTCAGAAATTGCCCTGACAAATTTCATTGTTGCCTGAATTTCCTCGGGTTCTAGGGGCAGGACGGGACCACATCAGAAAAGCTGCATTGAGTGTCAGCCATGGCTCAGTTGGTAGCACTCGCACCTCTGGGTCAGAAGGCTGTGGGTTCATAGTCCCACTTCAGGAGACTTGAGCACAAAAATTCTAGACGATGCTCCATGCCAGTGCAGTGCTGAGGGAGTGCTGCACTGTCGGTGGTGCCGTCTTTCGATGAGATGCTAAACCAAGGTCCCATCTGCTCTCTCAGGTGGATGTAAAAAGATCCCTAGGCACTATTTCAAAGAAGAGCAGGGGAGTTATCCCCAGTGTCCTGGTCAATATATATATCCCTCGATCAACATCACAAAAAACGGATTATTTGGTCATTATCACATTGCTGTTTGTGGGAGCTTGCTGAGCGCAAATTGACTGCTGCGTTTCCTACATTACAACAGTGACTACACTTCAAAAGTACTTCATTGGCTGTAAAGCGCTTTGGAGCATCCTGAGGTTGTGAAAGGCGCTATATAAATGCAAGTTTTTAAAAATTACTTACAGAACAATATCTACTGGTGATCTTCAAGCTATGTGCCATTCATCTATCCATCCAGCCACTGGCTGGAGTCATATCTAGCACAAAGGAAGGTGGTTGTGGTGGTTGGAGGACAATCATCTCAGCCCCAGGACATCACTGCAGGAGTTTCTCAGGGCAGTGTCCTGGGCCCAACCATCTTCAGCTGCTTCATCAATGACCTTCCCTCCATCATAAGGGCAGAAGTAGGGATGTTCGCTGATGACTACACAGTGTTCAGTTCCATTCGCAACTCCTCAGATAATGAAGCAGTCCATGCCTGCATGCAGCAAGACCTGGATGACGTTCAGGCTTGGGCTGATAAATGGCAAGTAACATTCGCACCACACAAGTACCAGGTAATGATGGCAAATGGGAAAGATACATAGATCGGCAAAGGATCACAAAACAGATAGTAAGAGCTACAAAAAGGGAATATGAAAAGAAACTTGGGAGGGATATCAAAATCAATATGAAGAATTTTTACAGTTACATTAGGAAAAAGACGTTGGTCAGGAGCAATGTTGGCCCCTTAATAACTGAAAGTGGTGATATTGTCGATGACAATGGGGAAATGGCGGACATGTTGAATAATTACTTTGTGTCAGTATTTACAGTAGAAGAAGAGGATAGCATGGCAGAAATCCCAAAGGAACTAATACTGAATCGGGGACAGGGACTCAATAAAATTAACGTAGGTAAATAACAGTAATAAAGAAAATAATGGCAATAAAGAGTGACAAATCCCCAGGACCAGATGGTTTCCATCCCAGGGTTTGAAAGGAAGTAGGTGAGCACGTTGCAGATGCCCTAACTATAATCTTCCAAAGTTCTCTAGATTCAGGAACTGTCCCTTTAGATTGGAAAATTGCACATGTCACTCTACTTTTTAGGAATGGCGAGAGAGGGAAACCAGGGGATTATAGACCAGTTAGCCTAACATCTGTTGTGGGGAAATTACTAGTCTATAATTAAGGGTAGGGTGACTGAACGCCTCGAAAATTTTCAGTTGATCAGAGAGAGCCAGCATAGATTTGTTAAAAGTAGGTCATGTCTGACAAACCTGATTGAATTTTTTGAAGAGGTGACTAAAGTAGTGGACAGGGGAATGTCTATGGATGTTATTTATATGGACTTCCAGAAAGCATTTGATAAAGTCCCACATAAGAGACTGTTATCCAAGGTAGAAGCCCACAGAATTGAGGGCAAATTATTGACCTGGTTAGGAAATTGGCTGATCGGCAGGAGACAGAGAGTAGGGATAATGGGTAGGTACTCAAATGGGCAGGATGTGACTGGTGGTGTCTGCAGGGATCTGTGTTGGGGCCTCAACTATTCACAATACTTATTAACGACTTAGATGATGACATAGATAGTCATATATTCAAATTTGCCGATGACACAAAGATAGGCGGCATTGTAGGCAGTGTAGATGAAGGCATAAAATTACAAAGGGACATCGACAGATTAAGTGAACGGGCAAAACTGTGGCAAATGGATTTCAATGTAAGGAAATGCGAGGTCATCCACTTTGGACCTAAAAAGGATAGAACATGGAACTTTCTAAATGGTAAAAAGCTAAAAACAGTGGATGTCCAAAGAGACTTGGGGGGTTCAGGTACACAGATCATTAACATGTCGTGAACAGGTACAGAAGATAATTAAAAAGGCTAATGGAATGCTGGCCTTTATATCTAGAGGACTAGAATACAAGAGGGTAGAAGTTATACTGCAGCTGTACAAAACCCTGGTTAGACCACACCTGGAGCACTGGGAGCAGTTCTGGGCACCACACCGTAGGAAGGATATATTGGCCTTGGAGGGAGTGCAGCGTAGATTTATCAGAATGATACCAGACTTTAAGGGTTAAATTACGAGAAGAGATTACACAAATTAGGGTTGTATTCCCTAGAATTTAGAAGGTTATGGGGTGATCTGATCGAAGTTTTCAGGATATTAAGGGGAACAGATAGGGTAGATAGAGAGAAACTATTTCCGCTGGTTGGGGATTCTAGGACTTGGGGGCATAGTCTAAAAATTAGAGCCAGACCTTTCAGGAGTGAAATTAGGAAACACTTCAACACACAAAGGGTGGTAGAAGTTTGGAAATCTCTTCCAGAAACAACAATTGATGCTAGATCAATTGTTAATTTTAAATCTGAGATTGATAGCTTTTTGTTAACCAAAGGTATTAAGGGATATGGGCCAAAGGCAGGTATATGGAGTTAGATCGCAGATCAGCCATGATCTCACTGAGTGGCGGAACAGGCTCGAGGGGCTGAATAGCCTCCTCCTGTTTTGTGTTCTTATTTTCCTATGTTCCTATCTCCAACAAGCGAGAGTCTAACCACTGCCTCTTGACATTCAATGGCATTACCTTCACCGAATCCCCCACCATCAACATCCTAGGGGGTCACCATTGATCAGAAACTTAACTGGATCAACCACATAAATACTGTGGCAACAAGAGCAGGTCAGAAGCTAGGTACTCTGCAGTGAGTGTCTCACCTCCTGACTCCCCAAAGCCTTTCCACCATCTACAAGGCATAAGTCAGGAGTGTGATGGAATACTCTCCACTTGCCTGGATGAGTGCAACTCCAACAACACTCAAGAAGCTCAACACCATCCAGGACAAAGCAGCCCACTTGATTGGCACCCCATCCACCACCTTAAACATTCACTCCCTCACCACCCGCGCACCGTGGCTGCAGTGTGTACCATCTACAAGATGCACTGCAGCAACTCGCCAAGGCTTCCTCAATAGCACTTCCCAAACCCACGACCTCTACCACCTAGAAGGACAAGGGCAGCAGGCGCATGGGAACACCATCACCTCCAAGTTCCCCTCCAAGTCACACACCATCCTGACTTAGAAATATATCGCCATTCCTTCATCGTCGCTGGGTCAAAATCCTGGAACTCCCCCCCCTAACAGCACTGTGGGAGTACCTTCACCACACGGACTGCAGCGGTTCAAGACAGCGGCTCACTGCCACCTTCTCGACGGCAATTAGGAATGGGCAATAAATGCTGGCCTTGCCAGCGACGCCCACATCCCAGGAATGAATAAAAAAAATATAGCTGGTGTTTTAGTAATAATGTTACCAAGCATATGATGCCATTGACAGTTCCATTATCATCATTCTCTTCTTCTCCTTGGCCTTCATTACACTGTGCACACTGTACACCACATATAAAGCAAAGCAAAAGTTATGGCTTAATTGTTTATTAGAGGGCCCGGTAGACACTAGGCTCAAGGACAGATTCGGGCTTGGCTCTGGTAATAACTGTCCGCACACCCCGCCTCCCCCCCCACCCCCGTATTCCCATAGTTGAACAGTCTGTCAACACTCACTGACTTGGTTCACACATTGGAACATTAGAAAAGGACAAGCAGCCCATTAAAGGTCATTCCTCCAGTACCCTAATTGTCCCACTGAAGCTCATACCTCTAGTGCCCTAACTCTTTCATTGAAGCTTGTTTCTCGAGTATTTTAACTCTCTTCATCAAAGTTAATACCTCTAGCATCCTAACTCTTAATTGAAGCTAGCTCCTCTAGTACTTTAACTCTTCATTGAAGCTAGTTCCTCTAGTCCTCTAACTCTTCCATTGAAGCTAGTTCCTCTAGTCCTCTAACTCTTCATTGAAGCTAGTTCCTCTAGTACTCTAACTCTTCATTGAAGCTAATTCCTCTAGTCCTCTAACTCTTTCATTGAAGCTAGTTCCTCTAGTACTCTAACTCTTCATTGAAGCTAGTTCCTCTAGCACTCTAACTCTTCATTGAAGCTAGTTCCTCTAGTACTCTAACTCTTCATTGAAGCTAATTCAACTAGTCCTCTAACTCTTCATTGAAGCTAGTTCCTCTAGTCCTCTAACTCTTCATTGAAGCTAGTTCCTCGAGTACTCTAACTCTTTCATTGAAGCTAGTTCCTCGAGTACTCTAACTCTTCATTGAAGCTAGTTCCTCTAGTCCTCTAACTCTTCATTGAAGCTAGTTCCTCGAGTACTCTAACTCTTTCATTGAAGCTAGTTCCTCGAGTACTCTAACTCTTCATTGAAGCTAGTTCCTCGAGTACTCTAACTCTTCATTGAAACTAGTTCCTCTAGTCCTCTAACTCTTCATTGAAGCTAGTTCCTCTAGTACTCTAACTCTTCATTGAAGCTAGTTCCTCTAGTCCTCTAACTCTTCATTGAAGCTAGTTCCTCGAGTACTCTAACTCTTCATTGAAGCTAGTTCCTCTAGTCCTCTAACTCTTCATTGAAGCTAGTTCCTCTAGTCCTCTAACTCTTCATTGAAGCTAGTTCCTCGAGTACTCTAACTCTTCATTGAAGCTAGTTCCTCGAGTACTCTAACTCTTCATTGAAGCTAGTTCCTCGAGTACTCTAACTCTTCATTGAGGCTAGTTCCTCTAGTCCTCTAACTCTTCATTGAAGCCAGTTCCTCTAGTACTCTTACTCTTCATTGAAGGCAGTTCCTCTAGTCCCCTAACTCTTCATTGAAGCTAGTTTCTCGAGTACTCTAACTCTTCATTGAAGCTAGTTCCTCTAGTACTCTAACTCTTCATTGAGGCTAGTTCCTCTAGTACTCTAACTCTTCATTGAAGCTAGTTCCTCTAGTCCTCTAACTCTTCATTGAAGCTAGTTCCTCGAGTACTCTAACTCTTCATTGAAGCTAGTTCCTCTAGTCCTCTAACTCTTCATTGAAGCTAGTTCCTCTAGTACTCTAACTCTTCATTGAGGCTAGTTCCTCTAGTACTCTAACTCTTCATTGAAGCTGGTTCCTCGAGTACGCTAACTCTTCATTGAAGCTAGTTCCTCGAGTACTCTAACTCTTCATTGAAGCTAGTTCCTCAAGTCCTCTAACTCTTCATTGAAGCTAGTTCCTCTAGTCCTCTAACTCTTCATTGAAGCTAGTTCCTCTAGTACTCTAACTCTTCATTGAGGCTAGTTCGTCTAGTACTCTAACTCTTCATTGAAGCTAGTTCCTCTAGTACTGTAACTCTTCATTGAAGCTAGTTCCTCGAGTACTCTAACTCTTCATTGAAGCTAGTTCCTCTAGTCCTCTAACTCTTCATTGAAGCTAGTTCCTCTAGTACTCTAACTCTTCATTGAAGCTAGTTCCTCTAGTCCTCTAACTCTTCATTGAAGCTAGTTCCTCAAGTACTCTAACTCTTCATTGAAGCTAGTTCCTCTAGTACTCTAACTCTTCATTGAGGCTAGTTCCTCTAGTACTCTAACTCTTCATTGAAGCTAGTTCCTCTAGTCCTCTAACTCTTCATTGAAGCTAGTTCCTCTAGTACTCTAACTCTTCATTGAGGCTAGTTCCTCTAGTACTCTAACTCTTCATTGAGGCTAGTTCCTCTAGTACTCTAACTCTTCATTGAAGCTAGTTCCTCGCGTACTCTAACTCTTCATTGAAGCTAATTCCTCTAGTACTCTAACTCTTCATTGAAGCTAGTTCCTCGAGTACTCTAACTCTTCATTGAAGCTAGTTCCTCTAGTCCTCTAACTCTTCATTGAAGCTAGTTCCTCTAGTACTCTAACTCTTCATTGAGGCTAGTTCCTCTAGTACTCTAACTCTTCATTGAGGCTAGTTCCTCTAGTACTCTAACTCTTCATTGAAGCTAGTTCCTCGCGTACTCTAACTCTTCATTGAAGCTAATTCCTCTAGTACTCTAACTCTTCATTGAAGCTAGTTCCTCGAGTACTCTAACTCTTCATTGAAGCTAGTTCCTCTAGTACTCTAACTCTTCATTGAAGCTAGTTCCTCTAGTACTCTAACTCTTCATTGAAGCTAGTTCCTCTAGTATTCTAACTCTTCATTGAAGCTAGTTCCTCGAGTACTCTAACTCTTCATTGAAGCTAGTTCCTGTAGTACTCTAACTCTTCATTGAAGCTAGTTCCTCTAGTACTCTAACTCTTCATTGAAGCTAGTTCCTCTAGTATTCTAACTCTTCATTGAAGCTAGTTCCTCGAGTACCATAACACCCTAGCCTAGTATCCAACTACATTTTGAATAGCCTCAAAATCTCCTCCACTACCCTGCCTGGCAGATTATCCCAAACATATCCTTTGAGTGAAAGAAGCTCCTTCTGGTATCTGATCCAAGGTTTTTTTTTACCTGTCTACACATATCACGTCTCGCTCTGCTTTGCCTCCTTATTTTAAAGTTTAACACATGAAGAATAGGCTGTTGGGTGAGGTATTGGGAACCCATTGCCAATGAAACCATACGCACGCAACACTCAGGACAGGAGAGAAGAAACTACGAGGTGGTGAGGTTAAGGTACTAATTATATCTCAAGATTCTGCTGATGTTTATAAACCACTTGAGCTTCATAACAGTTCAGTTTAATTACAGCCTAGTAACTCACTGCACACACCTATTACCCTGTATATGAGCATGATGATTCTCCACCCCAATTTAATTAGTCTTAAAATCTCTTTCAACATTAGGGGAGTGCATCAAAGAAACAGCGGAGGCTCGTCTGTTTAATTAATGGGGAATATTATCATAGAGGAAGTACTTTCAATGCAATTTGGCCTCTCCTGCTGCTCTAGAGGGAAAGAGCATTGAAGATTTTGTTGGGTGAAATCTGTTTTTATCCCCTTGCCAGTGGCCTGTCGGAGTCCGGTCATGTTGGCCGTGATGGCTGGAAGAGAACCACTCAACTTAAAGAAAGAAAGAACTTGCATTTCTATAGCGCCTTTCACCACCTCAGGATGTCCCAAAGCGTCATACAGCCAATGAAGTGTAGTCACTGTTGTAATGTAGGAAACGCGGCAGCCAATGTGCGCACAGCAAGCTCCCACAAACAGCAATGTGATAATGACCAGAAAATCTGTTTTTTAGTGATGTTGGTTGAGGGATAAATATTGACCAGGACACCGGGGAGAATTTACCTGCTCTTCCTTGAAATAATACCATAGTGATCATTTACATCCACCTGAGAGAGCTGACTTGGTTTTAACGTCTCATTCGAAAGACAACACCTCCGACAATGCAGCACTCCCTCAGTTGCTGCACTGGAGTGTCAGCCTGGATTTTGTGCTCAAGTCTCTGGAGTGGGGACTTGAACCCTCAAACTTCTGACTCAGGGGCGAGGGTGCTACCCACTGAGCCACGGCTGACACAAACTCACACAATACAGCTAGTACATCAAAAAGTGATTCCCTGCCACAGTTGAGGATTAGCTTTGGTTACGTCCAATATAATGGTAATATTGCTTCAAAATTCTTCTGGGATCATTGCATCCTGTCTAGCCATTAATAGGTCATCTACATGCTCGGCTTAAATACATGACAAGACAAAGCCAGCTCCAACCAGTTGAGTGAGTGTAGAACACCAGAGCGGCAAAGATCCCACCTCCACAACCTGCAATCTCTGTGCTGTTACAGCATCATAAACCCATTTATAAAGAAGGGTTAACAAATAGTGCGCAGAGGAAATCTTCACTCAAGTCACTAATAAAAGACACATGCACAGACATTGCAACATTCTCCCTCATCATAGCTGTCAGACTGAATGCTCAGCAATGTAAACACCCAGTAGAGGAGTTGGCAGCTGTGGTTATTCTTTGCTGATCTAACATCAGCTCTGGTTGTGTATGTCTGTGGTTGAGTGATCCTGGTGCTCTGGTGCCAGTGTATGTTTTGGTGTATCTGGCGATGGTGTGATTATGCCTTTGGCGTTCCAGGTGATGGTGTAGTTGTGACTCTGGTGACGGTGCGGTTACGTTTGTGGATCGGTGTCTCTGGTGACGGTGCAGTTACGTTTGTGGATCAGTGTCTCTGGTGACAGTGCGGTTACGTTTGTGGATCAGTGACTGGTGACGGTGCGGTTACATTTGTGGATCGGTGTCTCTGGTGACGGTGCGGTTACGTTTGTGGATCGGTGTCTCTGGTGACGGTGCGGTTACGTTTGTGGATCGGTGTCTCTGGTGACGGTGCGGTTACGTTTGTGGATCGGTGACTCTGGTGAAGGTGCGGCTACATTTGTGGATCAGTGTCTCTGGTGACGGTGCAGTTACGTTTGTGGATCGGTGACTCTGGTGACGGTGCGGTTACGTTTGTGGATCGGTGACTCTGGTGACGGTGCAGTTACATTTGTGGATCGGTGATTCTGGTGACGGTGCGGTTACGTTTGTGGATTGGTGTCTCTGGTGACAGCGCGGTTACGCTTGTGGATCGGTGTCTCTGGTGACGGTGCGATTACCTTTGTGGATCGGTTTCCCTGCCGACGATGTGGGTCGTAGTTGACCCTGGCTCATTAAATATGAGTAGAACTGAAACCTGTTATATCCGTGTATCTTAATGTTGTGTCCTTCAATAATCAGACAACAGACTGCAGGGAACGATCAACAGGTGTTTACTGAATGAGGGTTACTCTAGAACTAATTGTACAGATCACTACTCAGGGTTTATATACAGGTGTGGTCACTGCCAGTACTACAGTATACAGGAGCTGTAAAAAGTAGTTCTCTCCCTTAAGGTATATACATTACATACATTACAATTCCTCCCCTTTTAGATTAACAGTACCATAACACTCATTTAACAATTAACATTTTTAATATACAATGTTATATGAAAATAGTCCATTCATATATTCAGTCTCTGGGGAGGCTTCCTGATTCTTTCTGGATAACGCCTTTCCCGAGTGTCTCGCTCTTGGTGCGGAGGCGATCCTAGCACCCTGTCGTCAGTTGATTCATCAGCTTCCAATGCTATTTTTTCTGAGGTTAGTGCGACCTGTACGTCGGGTTCCTCACCAGGTACGTATGGCCGAGACATGGGGTTGACTCGTTCCTGTGACTCTAGGATCTGGTCAGCATGGCGTCTCACAATGTTCTCCCCAACATCCATTGTGTACATTAGTGGTCCCTGCCGTGTGCATATCATTCCTGGTTGCCATTTCTCTGTTCGGTAGTCGCGGGCCAAGACTGGTTGCCCTACATTGAAGCTCCTTGTCGGCTTCTCATTGATGTGCTGGAATTGTTTACTCTCAACATCTCTTCGTACATTTGGTCTGAGCAAATCCAGACGAGATCTCAACCTTCGGTTAAAGAACATCATGGCCGGGGTCTGGTTGGTGACTGCATGTGTCGCATTTCTGTAGGCTAACAGGAAATTGTCCACCTTATGCTGCAGTGGAATGTCGTCATCGCACATGGCCTTTACTGCTTTTTTAAAGGTTTGTACGAACCTCTCAGCCAATCCATTTGTGGCTGGATGATACGGGGCAGATGTACAATGCCTTACTCCATTCCTTTTCATAAATCTTCGAAACTCTTCGGACACAAACTGTGGTCCGTTATCAGAGCAAATCTGCTCTGGCAAGCCGTTCCTGGCAAAAATGGTCCGTAGGACTGCAATAGTTTTCTCCGTGGTGGTGGAGGATATTTTGATCACCTCAGGCCATTTCGAGTGCACATCCACAGCTATTAAAAACATTGAGTCCATGAATGGACCAGCAAAATCAATATGCACCTGTTGCCATGGAGATGAGGGCCACTCCCATGGGTGTAGAGGGGCATGTGGTGGTGCATTTTGGACCTTCTGGCATCCTGAGCAGCTCTTTGTCAGGTCCTCGATTTGCTGATCGATCCCCGGCCACCACGCACAAGCCCTAGCAAGGCTTTTCATTTTCACCCCTCCCAGATGACCTTCGTGAAGCTCATTGAGCATTCTCTCCCTTAACTTGGGTGGAATTACCACTCGGGATCCACACATCAAGGTCCCCTGGCATACTGACAGCTGTTCTCTTCTGGATGAGAATGCTGGCAACAGTGAGTCGCCATGTGCTGGCCATCCCTTCACCGTCAAATCATATACCCGAGACAGTGTCGGGTCATTTCGGGTCTCCTTCTCTAGACCAGCGTTAGTTACTGGCAAGCATTCAATTATAGTCGAATGAAATATTTCGACAGGATCCACTGCTGGTGCTTCCTCCGCAGTAGGCAGTGGCAGGCGTGATAGCCCATCAGCGTTTCCATGCTGTTTCGTGCCCTTATACTCGATTTCATATTGGTGCGCCCCTAGAAAAAGGGACCATCTTTGTAGCCGTTGCGCAGTCGTCACCGGAACGTCCTTCTTTGGATTAAAGATGGAGACAAGTGGTTGGTGGTCAGTCAGCAAGGTGAACTTCTGCCCGTGCAGATAGTGATTGAACTTTTTCACTCCCCACACTAGGCTGAGGGCCTCCCTCTCAATCTGGGTGTAGTTATGCTCGGCTGAGGTTAGTGACCGAGACGCAAAGGCTACTGGCCTCTCCGAGCTGTCCGGGAATTTGAGCGACAGCACCGCTCCAATGCCATAGGGTGATGCATCACACGCCAACCGAATTGGTAGTGCTGGGTTGAAATGAGCCAACACCTCTTTTGATGTGATCAATGCTTTGCTCTTCTGGAAAGCTCGTTTACATTTGTCACTCCACTTCCATGGTACCCCCGTTTGCAGTAGGGTGTTCAGTGGGTGTAGTACAGTAGACAAATTCGGCAAGAACTTATGGTAGTAGTTCACCAGCCCGAGGAACGACCTGTTGTGACACATTTTCCGGTGCTGGAGCCTTGACTACTGCCTCAATCTTTTCAGGGGACTTATGTAACCCCTCTTTATCAATAATGTGGCCACAATATGAGATCTGCTTCTGGAAAAACTCGCATTTGTGGCGATTAGCTCGGAGCCCATATTCCTTCAATCTAGTGAACACCTGCTCCAGGTTGGCGAGGTGATCTCTGTCATTTTCGCCCATGACCAGGATGTCGTCCAAATAACACTGGATCCCTGAAATCCCTTGCAGGACTTGTTCCATTGCCCTTTGCCAAATAGCCGGAGCTGATGCCACCCCGAACACCAGCCGGTTGTATTGGTGGAGACCTTTATGAGTGTTGATCGTGAGATACTGTTTCGAGGCTTCTTCTACCTCCATTTGCAGGTACGCCTGGGCCAGATCAATCTTAGTGAAGCGTTTCCCTCCAGATAGCGAGGCAAAAATATCTTCAATCCGCGGAAGCGGATATTGTACAGTGTGAAGGACTGGGTTCACTGTCACCTTAAAGTCCCCACAGATGCGAACCTTCTTTGGTTCCCCAGGCGTATTACTCAACGACCTCTTTATTACAGGAATGATGGGTGTAGCCCACTCGCTCCAGTCCACTTTGGACAGTACTCCTGAACGTTCCAAATCTTCCAGCTCTGCTTCGACGGCTGGGCGGATCGCATAAGGTACCGGTCTGGCCTTAAAAACTTTGGGCTTGCATTTTCCTCTATTTTGATCGTCGCTGTTATGCCTTTTAGTGTTCCGAGTCCCTGCTGGAACACTTCTTGTGCGTCAGTTAGCATTTTTGACAGTCGTCCAGATGTGACGTCGTCATCCTTTTTGGCATCTACAGTCAGTGCTTGTATGGAATGCCAATCTAGCTGTATCTTCCGGATCCATTCACATCCTAGTAGTGGTGGTCCTCCATCTGGCAATACATATAGGCCCATTTTTGGTGTTTCCTTGCCGTTATATATAACGTTCACCCTTATTTTTCCTTTGGGGTAGACTTTTTGCCCCGTGTACGTCTTCAAGACAATCTTTGTATCTCTCAAGGGTATATGTGAGAATAGCTGCTTGTAGTCCCTTCGGTTTATGACTGTTAGGGCTGATCCTGTGTCCAATTCAATTTTCACTTGGACTCCTGCTATCTTGAGCGTGACCCAGATAGTTTGGTGATCCTCCGTTTTGATCACCTTATGTAGTTTCAGACAACCCAGCTCCTTGCTTCCGGAGTCTGTATCACTTTTCTGTTCGTCTGAACTACTCTCCGTCACCTTATGTACCTTCTTGTACTTCTCCTGTGGAGATTTCTTGCTGCTGGTTTTCTTTCCCAACCTGCAGACTCTTGCTATGTGTCCTACTTTTCCACACTGTCTGCACACTTTGTCCTTGAACCAGCAATCATTATGGTCGTGTGTTGTTCTGCCGCTGCGATAGCACTTCACTGTTCCGTATGACATTTCATTTGTGCCATATTCTTGCGGTCTCCGTTGTATCTCTGCAGCGCCCCGTGCTGCTGCTTCGTGTGATACTGCAATGCTGAAAGCCTTGTCCAGCGTAAGATCCTTTTCTGATAGAAGCCGTTTCTGGGTTCCTTCACTTTGAAGCCCACACACAAACTTGTCCCTTAAAGTATCTGCTAGTCCCGTTCCAAACTGGCAGTGTTTCGATAGCTTGCGCAGTTCCGTTAAATACTCAGCATTACTTTCATCTTTATGCTGGTTCCTTTTGTGAAACTGAAATCTTTCTGCTATCAGCAGCGGTGTGGGGGTTAAGTGGTCCTGTAGGATTGACACTGTTTTCAAAATCCTTTTCTACTGGCTTCTCTGGGGTTACTAGGTTTCGTAGTAAGCCATACGTTTTTGCACCCATTGAATTCAACAATACCAGCGCTTTCTTGTCATCTGGCACTTCATTTGCCTTGCAGTATACTTCTATGCGTTCGACATATGTCGTCCAATCTTCGACTTCATTGTCGAGCGCTGTGATACTGCCACTCTTCGGCATTTTTGGGTGTAGTTAGACTGGCTTAAAATGGCGTCTCCCGCGCTTTCCTTTCTTCCCCGCTGCGGCTTAAAATGGCGTCTCCCGCGCTTTCCTTTCTTCCCCGCTGCGGCTTAAAATGGCGTCTCCCGCGCTGCTGCCAACGCCGCTCTCGGCGGTCCTCGTGGCAAATGGCGACACCCTGTGGGTTTCGCGCGCTGCTCCTGCGCTGCTGCCAATGCCGCTCTCTGCGGTCCTCATGGCAATGGCAGCGCCTCGCGTTTTCCTGCGCGCCTCTCTCCCCCGTTGATGCTGCTCGGCCCTTGAACACCGGCTGCGCTCTGCTCTCTCTCATCTCTCTCCCCGTTGACGCCGCTCGGTCCTGAACACCGGCTGCTCCCTGTGCGCTCTGCCTTCTCTCTCTCCCCCGTCGACGCTGCTCGGCCTTTTTCTGTGCCGCTCGGTCGGGCACTAGCCGCCGCTGTCCGGGAAGGGCCTGCGCAGTACCTGTTGCCAGCCCGTTTCGCTGGACCACCGTGACTGGAAAGCCAAGCCTGGCTCTCGACAGCCTCCCCTGCGATGCTCAAATCTCCGCTGGATGACTGGGCGGTTGCCTGTGGTCGACGCCCGTGCTTCTGGACTCGACCTCCTTCCACTGTTCTCCAGGAGCGAATCCCTGGGAGGTGATGCAGAGTTGCAGGTAGGTTCGAATCTGCGTCGTCGCCAATGTTATATCCGTGTATCTTAATGTTGTGTCCTTCAATAATCAGACAACAGACTGCAGGGAACGATCAACAGGTGTTTACTGAATGAGGGTTACTCTAGAACTAACTGTACAGATCACTACTCAGGGTTTATATACAGGTGTGGTCACTACCGGTACTACAGTATACAGGAGCTGTAAAAAGTAGTTCTCTCCCTTAAGTAACATACATTACATACATTACAAAACCCAATTCCTGTTCTGTTCATTCCATCACATTTATGGTGACAGGGCTCCGTGATGAGCGTCGACAAACCACCTCAGGTGAGGGCGTTGGACGGGCAGCAATGTTGCTTGACAGCAGCCGGGCAAAGCATGCTGGGAGGCCCCAAAAGGTTCCTTTGTAAATCCGGTCGGAGCAGGTGTGATTGGGGGCGGGGCATGAAATGCAAAAGGGTAAAGCGGATGGAAAATGGCTGCGGAAAAGAACAAAGCACAAGTAATGATGCAGTTCCCTGTACGGCATGTCATTGCCCTGGGTGCAATGATAATGTGCTACACTGCCAGTACAGCTATAAACACCAGTTGCATAGGTTGCTTTTTTGTCAGATATGTACTGCAATGTGCCTGCTTCTTTTTCCTACGCTGAAGCGAGGCCAAGTTAATTACCCTTGATGGTGGTCCTTCGTAAGTTGAGCACAGGCTTGTGGCATTACGCTGCCATTACATCATGTCTGTCCACAGCTCTGTTCCAAGGCACTTCACCACTAAAGAATTCACCCATGCAGTCGTCCAATAAGCCTGCATTAAATCTAAATCGAAATGGTTCGTTCCCATTTTAAAAAAAGAAAATTCTGATTCTCTTTTTATTCATTCATGGGATGTGGGCGTCGCTGGCGAGGCCGGCATTTATTGCCCATCCCTAATTGCCCTTGAGAAGGTGGTGGTGAGCCCCCTTCTTGAACTGCTGCAGTCCGTGTGGTGAAGGTGCTCCCACAGTGCTGTTAAGGAGGGAATTCCAGGTTTTGGACCCAGCGACGATGATGAAATGGCGATATATTTCCACATCGGAATGGCAGGTGACTTGGAGGGGAACTTGGAGGTGGTGGTGTTCCCATGCGCCTGCTGCCCTTGTCCTTCTAGGTGGGAGAGGTCGCGGGTTTGGGAGGTGCTGCCGAAGAAGCCTTGGCGAGTTGCTGCAGTGCATCTTGTAGATGGTACACGCTGCAGCCACGGTACGCCGGTGGTGGAGGGAGTGAATGTTTAAGGTGGTGGATGGGGTGCCAATCAAGCGGGCTGCTTTGTCCTGGATTCTGATAGCTAAGTAACCTTTAAACGGTTTGATCGCTAATCACTCCATCATTGGCGGCCGTGCCTTCAGCTGCCGAGGTCCTAAGCTCTGGAATTCCCTCCTTAAACCTGTCCATCTCTCTACCTCTCTCCTCCTTTAAGATGTTCCTTAAAACCTACCTCACTGACTGAGCTTTTGGTCGCCTGTCCTAATATCTCCTTATGTGGCTCGGTGTCTAATTGTGTTTGATGACGCTCCTGTGAAGCGGCTTGGGACCGTTTACTACATTAAAGGCGCTATATAAATACAAGCTGTTGTTGTTGTTGTTGAGGGGCTCATGCTCTGTACTTTTTCTTCCCTCTCCTCCGGATGGGCACCGACTCACGCTGAGGTCCCATTCCACAGGGCAGGAACCCGCTGCCGAGTTGCCACCTTGCCACGTTTAGCGCGGCCGGCTGGGAGCTAATACTCTCCGAGTCTCCGCTATTCCAGTTGGTATCTCTGTTTCTGGTGCCTCGTCCAATCCTTAGAGCCTAGAGAGCAAGAAATGTGACCACAAGCTGCCTCGCAATCCCAATCCTGTCCTCGTACCGACGTCCTCACACGTACACTCACCAGATAGAAAGCGGGAGCAGGAACCCTTACAGGTTGTTGTTGTTTCCTATCCCTAACCCTGGGGGTACAATCCCCTCTCCCCTAGTCCTGCTTTAGTCAATATTAATAATGTTTCCGACATCACAACAGTGACTATACTTCATAACAACCTAAGAAATAGTAGCAGGAGTCGGCCATTGGGCCCCTCGAGCCTGCTCCACCATTCAATAAGATCAGGCTGATCTTCGACCTCATCTCCACTTTTCTGCACTATCCCCATATCCCTTGATACCCTTAATATTCAAAAATCTATCGCTCTCTGTCTTGAATATACTCAACGACTGAGTCTTCACAGCCCTCTGGGGCAGAGAATTCCAAAGATTCACCACCCTCTGAGTGAAGAAATTTCTCCTCATCTCAGTCCTAAATGTCCGAACTCTTATTCTGAGACTGTGACCCCTGGTTCTAGACTCCCCAGCCAGAGGAAATATCCTATTATTCTTTTCTAAGTGCCCTCTTACCACGTCCTTAATAATAGATTCTAGCATTTTCCCTACTACTGATGTCAGGCTAACTGGTCTGTAGTTCCCCGTTTTCTCTCCCTCCTTTCTTAAATAGTGGGGTTACATTTGCTACTTTCCAATCCGCGGGAACCGTTCTGGAATCTTTAGAATTTTGGAGGATGACAACCAATGCATCCACTATCTCTATTCCGTGAAGACAGACACAAAGTACAGGTACACTATCCCTTATCCGAAAGCCTTGGGACCAGCTGAGTTTCGGTTTTCGGAATTTTTTGGATTTCAGAAGGTATTATTATAAGACTGGGAAATTTGCATTTAATATAAATTTTAAAAGTTCAGGCTACCTCTTGCGACTGTTCCATGTCTCATTCCCCTTCCTGCTTCTCTGGAAAGCCGGATATCGGCTGACTCCTACTAAGCTGGCCCGCAAATCAGGTCGGGGGTCAGGTGGGGGGGGGAGAAAAGAATATCGGACGGGCCGCGGTTCAGGTCGGGGGGGAGAAAAGAATATCGGACGGGCTGTGGGTCGGGTCGGGTGTGGGGGGGAGAAAAGAATATCGGACGGGCCGCGGTTCGGTTCGGGTCGGGTCGGGTCGGGTGTGGGGGGCAGAAAAGAATATCGGACGGGCCGCGGTTCGGTTCGGGTCGGGTCGGGTCGGGGGGAGAAAAGAATATCGGACGGGTCGGGTCGGGTGGGGGGGAGAAAAGAATATCGGACAGGCCGCGGTTCGGTTCGGGTCGGGTCGGGGGGAGAAAAGTATATTGGACGGACCGCTGCAGCTATCGGACGGGCTGCTGTCTTGTTGGGTTCACTCTCCCGGTACCTCCTTCACGCTGCCCGGCTCGGCCTGCAATCTCCTACCCAGGAGGGAACTCTGTGACCCTCTGCCCTGCTCAGCGTAAGTCGTGTGCCACTCTGGTCATGTCGTGCGCACGACTTACGCTGAACGAAAAAACTTTCGGTTTTTAGAGGTTTTCGGTTTTCGGAAGTTCGGATAAAGGATAGTCTACCTGTAGTTGTTTAATTTCACTGCCATTTCCTTACTCCCCATTATAATTTCTCCTGTCTCAGCCTGTAAGTGACCCACATTTACTTTCGCCAATCTTTTCCTTTTTACATACCTATAGAAGCTTTTACAGTCTGTTTTTATGTCTCTCACTAGTTTATCTCATGTTCTTTTTCCTTTATCAATTTCCTGGTCCTCCTTTGCTGAATTCTAAAATCCTCCCAATCCTCAGGCTTACTACTCTTTTTGGCAACATTATCAGCCTCTTCCTTTGATCTAATACTATCTTTAACTTCTCTCGTTAGCCACGGTTGGACCACTTATCCTGTGGATTTTTTTGCCGTCAGAACTCTATTTGCACAGCGAGGTGCCCCTAAAGGGTTAACTGATACATGCTCTGTCCTAAACTCTCCCTGACCTTGCTAATGGATGCTGTCTTGGTGCATGGCTTTTTCAAAAAGCCAAGCCAGAAGCTTCTTCATCTGGATTGGAGCCAGCCCCTCTATCAGTCAATACCGCTCTCTCTCTATCTCTCTCTTTCTCTCTGGCTATTTTTAATTTCCTGATATACTGGAAGCTCCATCCATAACCAGGCAGACAGGGAGCGTGGAGAGACAGCATTAAAAAAAAATGAGCACACACGCAGCCCCGAGAGCACAACCGCAAGAGAAATATGCAGCTCTATTTTTATTTTGCTCCCGTCGAAACACCGTGTTCAATCGTGGCGGGGGGGGGGGAGGATTATATTTTGTATTCTTCTCAAAGTCACAGCCTCAGCACGTGGCAGCCACGTGGCCCTTTTATCCACTAGCAATAGGAGACAGTGTTATACTTGGCATCAGCGCTTGCTTCAATAAGCGCTGTAAACGTTCTCCCAGCAGACTGCAACCATGTGGACTTTTCCCCTTCATCCTGCACCAGTAACTGGCCGGTTGCCATAGCAATCCACTGGTGTATTCAGATTAAAGCCAAGGCTGGGATCAAAGCACGGCATCATAATAGGAACAGTGTTAATGTAGTGCCGTACTCCACGAGAATCCCTGAAGGCAGCGGGTGGGGGGGAGTCACGTGGCGCGGAGAGTGCCATGTTGTTGCCTGTTCTCTGACCCCAGTCATGTAAACAAGTCCACACTTCTGCAAAGGCGCTGAATGGCTTCGATTATGAGGAGATCTGGGAATGCTGCCAAGGGGAAGACCCTGGGCATGCGGCTTCCCCTGGCGCGCTGCCAGCCTAGGATTGACACGTGTACACGCACGCACACACTCAGACACACATGCACAGACATACACACAAACGCACACACACACGCTCGCACACACACACAAAAACACAAATACAAACGCACAAACATGAACACAGACTCACATAAAAACACAATCACACACATAAGCACAAACACAAGTATATGAGTGCGCACATATGAACACACAGACACACGAACACCCCACACATGCACCACTCGAATACACACACATACACAAAGTGGTGCAAAAATGCAAGTAAGTTGTGCTTGATTGCCATAAAGTGTGCAAACAACTCCTATCTTCCATTTATATTAAGTGGTTCTGTAATATAACCTGGTTGGTACCTGCTGTATGTAATTTGCCTCGTTTCTACCTCATTAAGTCAGAGGCACAGCATCAGCACAGAAATTTTGTGTGTGCAACTTACACGTGTAGTTATCCCAAAGCTGCGTTCCAGACCTCCCCCTTCTGCCCTCACACCTTCCTTAGTACAGAAAAGATTTGCATTTAGAGAGCGCCTTGCATGACCTCAGGACGTCCCAAAGCGCTTTACAGCCAGCAGAGAACTTTTGAAGTGTGTTCACTGTTGTAATGTCAGGACACACAGACCAGCAATGCGTAAACTGCACCGCTCCCTGTGACAGGCAGACTGCGGAATCAGCACAGCCGTGCTCAGAGTAAGACAGTTTGGCTCCACAGCAAGCAGTGTCCATGGTGCTGTGGGTCCAGAGAGAGGCAACGAAATTCCAGCTCCTGAGGGCTGCCTATGCAATCGACAGGGCATTCAGTCGTGGCTCAGTGGGCCGCACTCTCGCCTCTGAGTCAGAAGGTTGTGGGTTCAAGTCCCGCTCCTGAGACTTGAACTCCAGACACTCCAGTGGTGAGGGAGTGCTGCACTGTCGGAGGTGCCGCCTTTCGGATGAGACGTTAAATCGACGTCTGCTCTCTCTCAGGTGGACGTAAAAGATCCCACGGCACTATTTTGAAGAAGAGCAGGGGGGAGTTCTCCCCGGTGCCCTGGCCAATAGTTATCCCTCAATCGACATCACTAAAACTTAGATTGCTGTTTGTGGGACCTTGCTGTGCGCAAATTGGCTGCTGCGATTCCCTAGATTTTTGGAATCAAGGGATATGGGGATAGGGCAGGAAAGTGGAGTTGAGGTTGATGATCAGCCATGATCTTATTGAATGGCGGAGCAGACTCGAGGGGCCGAATGGCCGACTCCTGCTCCTAGTTCGTATGGTCACAACAGTGACTACACTTCAAAAGTACAAAATTGGCTGTAAAGCACTTTGGGATGTCCTGAGGCCATGGAAGGTGCTGCAGAAATGCAAGCGCTTTCTTTATCTTCTCATTATTCACGTGCTTGGATGCTGTTCCTGAATTCCGATTAAAATCGCAGCAGAAGGACTTGGCACATCTGCGTAGAACGTGTTCCTCTGATCATTATGGTCTGCTCAGTGCCACATCACGGTGGATGCGCACAATTCCACTCAACGCCAGTCGAGTTAACACACTTTCAGCAGAGGCTTCGGTAGGACACCCCACTGTGTGAAAGCATGTACTTTATTCTCATTTAACGCACAGCTAGTTTTCTGGTTAGTTCTAAGTGGTATCACACAGTCAAGACTTCCACAACTGAAAGCTGCATCCGTGCTTATTTAAAAAAAAAACCTAATTTATATGCGGGACAGAGTGCTTCATCACAAGCTATATAATAATAGTACTTAGCGCAGTCAAAGCTTAATAATGTCAAATAGAAAACACCCTCCTTATTTCCCCACCGTTGCAAAAAGACTTCTCCCCCCCCCCCACACCACCCCTTGGAAAACAAATAACCCGGTCAGTAAAGGGTCGAAATTTTACTTCCCTCTTTACAAATGACTATATTTTCATGCTAAAAATATCTCTTAATGTCAGTTGTGTTGCTTTGTACGTTTTACTAAAATTGATATGTGACAGCCCGTATGCGCTGGTCTCTGTTGAACCTCCCATTCCTTTTGTGTTTCCAAACGCGGAATATTAATCATATCAGTGTGCTGCAGCTTTATTCATGAGAGGCGAGGTTCATTCAACACATGGGGTGGGGTGGGGGGGGAGAATCGCCATTCACAAGCGTGCAGGGATTATAGGCTCCTCTTCTGGTCACTGGTATTAATGCACTGGTTACCTTGGAAACAAAGGCCAGGATTTCTAAAAGGAAAATGTTCAAGCCTGCAACTGAGGGTTTAACCCTTTCGGGCAACTGAGGGTTTAACCCTTTCGGGCAACTGAGGGTTTAACCCTTTCGAGCAACTGAGGGTTTAACCCTTTCAGGCAACTGAGGGTTTAACCCTTTCGAGCAACTGAGGGTTTAACCCTTTCGGGCAACTGAGGGTTTAACCCTTTCGGGCAACTGAGGATTTAACCCTTTTGGGCAACTGAGGGTTTAACCCTTTCGGGCAACTCGAATGTTTGGGGCAACAAAAAAAATGTCCTCCAAATGATCGCACGTCTCCATCGCTTCCAAAGGCTTCTCAGAGTTTGGTGGTGAAGGGCTTGAAAATAAGAAGCACTCTAGGAAAAAAGAAGGGATTTTCTAATTATGGCTAAATAGACGTAGCTCTCAACAGTTGAGGCGCAGCAAGGGTGTAAAGAAAGAAAGGACTTGTATTTATGCAGCATTTTTCACAATCTCAGGATGTCCCAAAGTGCTTTACAGCCAATGAAGTACTTTTTGGAGTGCAGTCACTGTTGTAATGTAGGAAACGCAGCAGCCAATTTGCACACAGCAAGCTCCCACAAACAGCAATGAGATAATGACCATATAATTTGTTTTGTCAGTGATGTTCATTGAGGGATCTTTGACGTCTGAGAGGGCCTCTGTTTAGCGTCTCATCCAAAAGACTGCACCTCCGGCAGTGCAGCATGCCCTCGGCATTGCACTGGAGTGCCAGCCTAGATTTTTGTGCTCAAGTCTCTGGAGTTGACTGACACACTAAAAAAGGCAAAAGATGTTTTGGTTCCATTCTCTTTCTGCAGCATCGACAGAAGCTCTGTCACCCCCCCCCCCCCCACACACACACACTCACACACCACCACACACACACATACACCCCCACACCCACACACTCACCCCCCACACCCACACACTCACCCCCACACACACACTCACCTCCACACACACACTCACCCCCACACTCACACCCACACACTGACCCCCACACACTCACCCCCACACACACACCCACACACACCCACTCACCCACCCACACACTCACACTCACACACTCACACACACACAGGTACGCATATAGTCATACTAAAATAAACACATATGCACACATACATAGGCACACTTAAATAAGCGTGTGTCTATATGTCGCATACACACGCCCTAGAGAACCCCTGAGAAATATATTGTCAGCTGTAATGCTTCTTCCCCCATCCAGTATTTGGTTGACCTGAACAGACTGTTCTGTCATCGTGTGACATCTGTGTAAAGCCTATCCCTCAGGGACTTCATGCGTGCTCCATATTGAACAGCACTTCCTGGATGTCTGATACAGATAATGTCCCCATTGACCTACATAGACTGGATTTAAAAAGCATTAGCGGATAGTTAATAAAGAATCGACTGAGCCGATTTGGGTCGGGAGCCAGTGCAAATCCCAGATAGATTCTCACGTGCTTAAAGAGGGCCATTTAAAATGTCAAAAACCCAGCGCCGCCCGGCTTCTGTGAATAGAGTCTCCGGTGATGGCTGTAACCGGGCTGATCGCAGTGCTGTGCGCTGGGACCGAGCCTACAACTGCCTGAAACAGACCCCGCTCTCCATCCTCTCCCTCGTTCCACAGGTGGATCAGTCGGGCGCTGTGTGTGTTAAACAGAAAGAAGCGGGCGCTACACTCGCACGTTCACAGCCTTCACTTCAATTTGTTTTGTAAATGAATTCAGGCAGCCAGCGTGAAAGAACGCATTTATTATTTAGTTACAATTTCATTGCTTACCTTTTAAGAGTTGGTTTCTTTGGTAATATTGTATTGATTTTTTTAAAACTTTTATTAGGATTTGACTGAAAGATAAAAGGCTGGCCACCTTCTGCTTTTATAAGACAGTAATAAATAAAAGACAGCAGAGGACTGGGCCCGGACCAGGCGGCTGTCTAATTGATTAACCACTTCGCTGCTGGTGTTCATTTTTTTCGTTCTAATGGCCTTGTTTTTCTCCTGAAGACACTGACTTGTGCTGGGATAGTTCTATGAGAATTATCAGTGTCCCAGTGCCTTATCAAAGTGGCCATTCTTAATGCCCTAGCCTAGACCGCAAGTAGCAGCAGGGTGTTGGAGGCAATCACCGCCCCACTCAGCATTTCATAGAAACATAGAAACATAAAAGATAGGAGCAGAAGTAGGCCATTCGGCCCCTCATTTCCTCCGTCAGCCTTTACATTGAGCAACTCTTCATCCTTGGTGATTTCCACCTCCATCTCACCTCACCTTTCCCTCCCACCTCTGATTTAATTGCGTTCCTCTCCTCCTTAAACCTCTCCCTCCACATAAACTCTCCGACCCATATCTATGGTCACCCCCTCAATTTTGCCAGCTCGCGTGGCTTCTCTCTGCTCCAATGGTCTCGATCACAGACAAGGCAATCTCTGACCACTTCTCTCACTACCCACATCCCCCTACCCACTTCCAAATCCACTATCTTCTGCGTCTGTTCTGGGACAAAACTCTACCCATCACTTAAAATTGCACATTCAAGTGACCAACTGCATCTTTCCTGCAATTCTATATTTGAACCAATCCACTCAGGTTTCTGCCTTTGCCACTGCCCTGAAATGGCCCTCAAGCGAAGATTCACCAGGCTGATACCTGGGATGGCAGGAATGACATATGAGGAGAGATTGGGTCGATTGGGCTTATACTCGCTGGAGTTTAGAAGAATGAGAGGGGATCTCATTGAAACTTATAAAATTCTGACAGGACTAGACAGACTAGATGCAGGAAGGATGTTCCCGATGGCCGGGGAGTCCAGAACCAGGGGTCACAGTCTAAGGATAAGGGGTAAACCATTTAGGACAGAAATGAGGAGGAATTTCTTCACCCAGAGAGTGATGAACCTGTGGAATTTTCTACCACAGAAGGCAGTAGAGGCCAATTCATTAAATATATTCAAGAAGGAGTTGGATATATTTCTTAAGGCTAAAGGGATCAAGGAGGGACAAGGTACTGAATTTGGATTATCAGCCATGACCTCACTGAATGGCGGAGCAGGCTCGAGGGGCCGAATGGCCTACTCCTGCTCCTATCTTCTATGTTTCTATGTTTCAACAGTCACAAATGACATCCCATGTGACCATGACTGTGACGGTGGTGCATTATTCCTCCTCGATCTCCTCGACCTCTCTGCAACCTTTGACAAGGCCGACCATACCATCCTCCACCAATGTCTCTCCTCCATTGTCCAACTCAGTGGGACTGCCTTCGCTCGGTTCCACTCCTAGACATCCAATCATATCCAGAGCATCTCCAGCAATGGCTTCTCTTCCTGCCCCCACACCATAACCTCTGGAGTCCCCCAAGGACTTTGGCCCCCCCCCACCTCTTCCTCACCTACATGCTGCCTCTTGGTGCACCTTCCAAAGACACGGGGTCAGCTTCCACACCAGATCTATTAATCCACCACCTCTCTCGACCCCTCTAATGCCTCTGTGTTGTCAAACTATTTGTCCGACATCCAGTCTTGGATGGACCATAATTTTCTCCATCTAAACATTGGGAAGACCAAAGCTATCATCTTTCAGCCCCGACATAAACTCCGCTCCCTCACCACTGATTCCACCCCCCTCCCTGGCCACTGCTTCAGGTTGAACCGGACTGACGTAATAAAACTCACTACACACTTGGTTTGAGTATAAAGCAAGGCTTTAATCAACTTGTTTCAGAACATGGAGGTCTAGTTGTACTTCACTAGTTCCTGTCTTACAAAATGTCCCCGGGCAAGCTGAGCCCACGCCCGAGTATTTATACTCCTTGGATGGCGCCACCACCTGGCCGTCCAGCGTTATTTCATGAGTAGTTTCTTTATGATGATGAGATTTATAACACAGACTCTTTGCACCTTCGGCATCCTATTTGACCCCGAGCTGAGCTTCCGACTCCAGGACCTCTTCATCACCTTTGTAGCATCATCCATCTCCACACCTGCCTCAGCCCATCTGCTTCTGAAACCCTTATCCATGCCTTTGTCATCTGTAGGCTGTTCCAACGCTCTCCCACTCTTCTAATACTGTAATGTATTATCACATGCTTTGTCACATGTTTTAGTGTGAGCATGCTCAGTTTGCTCTGACCTAATAAAGCAAGCAAATAACAACAGGAAATGCTGGAAAAACTCAGCAGGTCAGGCAGCATCTGTGGAGAGAGAGACAGAGTTAACGTTTCAGGTTGATGACCTTTCGTCAGAACTGGAAAAAAGCAGGAAATGGAAAGCAAGTTTGAGGGCTGGGAAAAGGGGGAGGGGATGCACCTTGACTAGCAAGCACCTTGACTAGCAACTCATCCTCTCTCTGTCCTTCATTTGTTCTACCCACATATATTACATTTTGGTGACAAGAATGGAATCCCAAAGCCATTTTTAGGGATCGTGGAAGGACACAGTGTTGAACCTTCGAGTGGAAAAGTTTAAGGTGAATTTGTGACACCTAAACTGAATTTTTGCGATGTGTTACCTTTAATGCTGATGCAGAATCATCTGTGCTTCGCCTTAGAAACATAGAAACATAGAAGATAGGAGCAGGAGTAGGCCATTCAGCCCCTTGAGCCTGCTCCACCATTCAATGAGATCATGGCTGATCATCCAAACTCAGTACCCTGTCCCTGCCTTCTCCCCATATCCCTTTAGCCTTAAGAAATATATCTAACTCCTTCTTGAATATATTTAATGAATTGGCCTCAACTGCCTTCTGTGGTAGAGAATTCCACAGGTTCACCACTCTCTGGGTGAAGAAATTCCTCCTCATCTCTGTCCTAAATGGCTTACCCCTTATCTTTAGACTGTGACCTCTGGTTCTGGACTCTCCCGCCATCGGGAACATCCTTCCTGCATCTAGTCTGTCTAGTCTTGTTAGAATTTTATAAGTTTCAATGAGATCCCCTCTCATTCTTCTAAACTCCAGCAAGTACAAGCCCAATCGACCCAATCTCTCCTCATACGTCATTCCTGCCATCCCAGGTATCAGTCTGGCGAATCTTCGCTGCACTCCCTCCATGGCAAGAACATCCTTCCTCAGATAAGGCGACCAAAACTGCACACAATACTCAAGGTGTGGTCTCACCAAGACCCTCTACAACTGCAGCAAGACATCCTTGTTCCTGTACTCAAACCCTCTCGCTACGAAGGCCAACATACTAATTGTCTTTTAAACCGCCTGCTGCACCTGCATGCTTACCTTCAGCGACTGGTGCACAAGGACACCCAAGTCTCGTTGCACTTCCCCTTCTCCCAGTCTATTGCCGTTCAGATAATAATCTGCCTTCCTGTTTTTGCCACCAAAGTGGATAACCTCGCATTTATCCACATTATACGGCATCTGCCCAATCGCCCAACCTGTCCAAATCATACTGGAGTTTCTCGGCATCCTCCTCACAGCACACACGCCCACCCAGCTTTGTGTCATCTGCAAACTTGGAGATATTATATCTAGTTCCCTCGTCTAGATCATTAATATATATTGTGAATAGCTGGGGTCCTAGGACCGATCCCTGCGGTACCCCACTAGTCACTGCCTGCCACTCGGAAAAGGACCCGTTTATGCCAACTCTTTGCTACCTGTCTGCCAACCAGTTCTCTATCCAAGTCAGTACCTTGCCCCCAATCCCTTGTGCTTTAACTTTACACGCTAATCTCTTATGCGGGACCTTATCGTGTATGTATACACAGCAACAGCGGTGTTGAGTCTCACAGGTACACAGGGAGCGGCTGAGTCACTGTTCAACGGGATCGGGACAATCATGGCCGCACCTACGGGATTCATCGGAAGCCTCGGCATCTATGACCGAGCTCGCGAACCGTTCAGTTCTTACACTGAGTGGATGGAGATGTTTTTAAGGCCAATAACATTATTGAGACCGAAGGTGCAGATGAGAATGTTCAAGCTCAAAATATAGCAATTCATGAATGGAAAAAAGTAATTTTTCTAGCAGAGATCAGACCAGATGTCTACGGAACGTTGACAAACCTACTCGCGCCAGGGAAAGCGAAGGATGCGTCGTTTGAAGACATTGTCGAGAAACTCGAGGACCATTTCAACCCAAAGCTGTTAGAAACAGCAGAGAGCTATAAGTTTGGTACCAGAAACCAAAAACAAAGTGAAACCATCAGTGAGTCCATTGTAGCTCTTAAGAACCAGTCTTTCCATTGTAACTTCGGCACTTTGTTTGATCGTGTGTTGCGAGACAAGTTTGTGTGTGGACTGGTGGATGAGCGCACACAGCCCAAGTTACTGAACACTCCGAACCTAACGTTTGACGTAGCATGCAAAATTGCCCTATCTATGGAGATGGCGTGTAAGAATGCTAGGGAGCTCCGTCCAACTCAAGTGACGCTGGCAGCTGAGGTCTACAGTCAAAAAGCCACTGCCGAACCTAGAGCTGTGAGACCGAGTCAAAAGCATGTCGGTGAGAGCAGTTCAGTGAATTGTTATCGCTGCAATGGAAATCACTCACCACAGTCCTGCCAATACAGAAATGCAAAGTGTTTTCACTGCCAGAAGCAAGGCTATATTTCAACAGCTTGCAGAGCTAGATCGAAAGCAGGAAGTAAGAATCATTCTAGTGGCAATGCAAAGCAGCGACAACAAAAGGGAAGAATTCACAATATTGAAGTGAACACACCTGATTTTGAAGAACTAGGCATCTACAGTATCTATTCCACTAGCAACAACGCTAGCCGCTGTGAGAAAGATTTCCATACAAAACTTTTGATCAATAAGCAATATATTGATATGTGTATCGACACAGCGGTGGACTGCTCTATCATAAGTAAGGACACATATGAGAGTAAGTTTAATCAAATACCACTTACAAAGAGTACCGTAGTGTTAGAAACCGACTCTGGAGAAATCCTAGAGACATGTGGATAAATGGAATGTACAGTTCAACACAATGGCCAGCCAGTAAAGCTGCCTATTATTGTAGCGAGCTACAACAATGGGCCAACTCTCATGGGCAAAGATTGGTAGAGAAAGTTAAAACTAGACTGGAAAAACATCTTCAGTGTAGATGCTTCAAAGAAGCTACTTGACACAATGCTGAACAAGTACGAGAGCATGTTCACAGACAGTTATGAGGGCATCACTGGGTATAACGCGCATATCATAAGAACATAAGAACATAAGAAGTAGGAGCAGGAGTAGGCCAATCGGCCCCTCGAGCCTGCTCCGCCATTCAATAAGATCATGGCTGATCTGATCCTAACCGCCAATCTACTATCACAGAACCATCTCCTGAATCTAACAGAATTAGACACACGAAATAGGAGCAGGATCAGGCTACACGGCCCCTAGGCCCGCTCCGCTACCCACAGGGCCATGACCGATCCAAACCCAGACTCATGTCCAAATTCCTGCCCGCTCCCCGTAACCCTTAATTCCCTTTACTTCTAGGAAACTGTCTATTTCTGTTTTAAATTTATGTAATGATGTAGCTTCTACAGCTTTTTGGGGCAGCATATTCCATGGACCTACCACCCTCTGAGTGAAGTAGTTCCTCCTCATCTCGGTTTTGAAAGAGCAGCCCCTTATTCTAAGACTATGCCCCCTAGTTCTAGTTTCACCCATCATCGGGAACATCCTCCCCGCATCCACCTGATCCAACCCCTTCACAATCTTATATGTTTCAAAAAGATCGCCTCTCATTCTTCTGAACTCCAATGAGTACAGTCCCAATCTACTCAACCTCTCCTCATATGTCCATCCCCTCATCCCCGGGATTAACCGAGTGAACCTTCTTTGTACTGACTCAAGAGCAAGTATGTCTTTTCTTAAGTATGGACACCAAAACTGTATGCAGTATTCCAGGTGCGGTCTCACCAATACCTTGTACAACTGAAGCAATACCTCCCTATTTTTATATTCTATCTCCCTAGCAATGAAAGCCAACATTCCATTGGCCTTCTTAATCACTTGCTGCACATGCATACTAACCTTTTGAGTTTCGTGCACCAGGACCCCCAGATCCCTTTGTAGTTCAGTACTTTCCAATTTCTTGCCATTAAGATAATAACTTGCTCTACGATTTTTCCTGCCAAAGTGCATAACCTCACACTTTCCAGTATTGTATTCCATCTGCCAAATCTCTGCCCACTTACTTAGCCTGTCTATGTCCCCTTGCAGGTTTTTTATGTACTCCTCACTCACTACTTTCCCCCCCATCTTAGTATCATCTGCAAACTTTGATATGTTACACTCGGTCCCCTCCTCCAAATCGTTAATATAGATTGTAAAGAGTTGGGGACCCAGCACTGACCCCTGCGGAACACCACTAGTTACTGATTGCCAGTCCGAGAATGAACCATTTATCCCAACTCTCTGCCTTCTGTTAGATAGCCAATCCTCTATCCATGCCAGAATATTACCCCCAATCCCGTGATTTTTTATCTTAAGCAATAATCTTTTGTGTGGCACCTTGTCAAATGCCTTTTGGAAGTCTAAATACACTACGTCCACTGGTTCTCCTTTATCCACCCTGTATGTTACTTCCTCAAAGAACTCCAGCAAATTTGTCAAACATGACTTCCCCTTCATAAAACCATGCTGACTTTGTCCTATTAAATTATGATTATCCAAATGTCCTGTTACTGTCTCCTTAATAATGGACTCCAAAATTTTACCTACCACAGATGTTAGGCTAACCGGTCTACAGTTTCCAGCCTTCTGTCTACTGCCCTTTGTAAATAAGGGTGTTACATTAGCAGTTTTCCAGTCTGCCGGGACCTTTGCCGAGTCCACATCAAGTCCAACACGAAGCCTGTCTATTGTAAAGCAAAACCAGTCCCCTATGCATTGAAAATTCAGGTGGAGGAAGAGCTAGTGAAAACTGACAAAAGTGACCAACAACAGCAACAACTTGTATTTATATAGTGCCTTTAATGTAGCAAAACATCCCAAGGTGCTTCACAGGAGTATTATAAGACAAAAAATTTGACACCGAGCCACATAAGGAGAAATTAGGGCAGGTGACCAAAAGCTTGGTCAAAGAAGTAGGTTTTAAGGAGCGTCTTAAAGGAGGAAAGAGAGGTAGTGAGACGGAGAGGTTTAGACAGGGAATTCCAGAGCTTAGGGCCCAGGCAACTGAAGGCACGGCCACCAATGGTGGAGTGATTATAATCAGGGATGCTCAAGAGGGCAGAATTAGAGGAGCGCAGATATCTCGGGTGTTGTGGAGCTGGAAGAGATTACAGAGATAAGGAGGGGCGAAGCCATGGAGGGATTTGAAACCAAGGATGAGAATTTTAAAATCGAGGCGTTGCTTAACCGGGAGCCAATGTAGGTCAGCAAGCACAGGAGTGATGAGTGAATGGGACTTGGTGCGAGTTAGGACACGGACAGCCGAGTTCTGGATGACCTCAAGTTTATGGATCATATAACTAGGGCTGTAGAGAGGGCTTTAAACTAACTAGTGGGGGGGAGGTTCCTCGAGAGCAAATAATAAAAATGACAACAGAGAAGGTCATAGACTTAGGTAGCAGTGGGGAAATTAAACACCAGAGCGTGTCAGGAAGGGGCAGAAGGTATGGAGTAAAAGGTAAAGTAATAAAAAGGGCAAAAGCAGGAACTAAGTGTCACAAAACATATTTGAAAGTTGTCTATCTGAATGCACTTAGCATTCGTAACAAAATAGACGAGTTAATGGCACAAATAACTACATATGGGTATGATCTTGTGGCCATTACAGAAACATGGCTGCAGGGTGACAATGCCTGGGAATTACACATACCAGGTTATTTAACGATCAGGAAGGACAGGTAGGAAGGAAGGGGAGGTGGGGTGGCTATGTTAATAAAGGAAGGAATCACTGTAATACAGAGAAATGATATTGGGTCAAAAGATCAGGATAATGAAACAGTTTGGGTGGAGGTAAGGAATAATAAGGGGAAAAAAACACTAGTGGGCGTAGTCTATAGGCCTCCGAACAGTTGCAACTCTGTTGGACGGAGTATCAATCAGGAAATAGTTGAGGCTTGTAATAAGGGAACATCTATAATTATGGGGGATTTTAACTATCATATTAATCGGACAAATCAAATTGGGCAGGGCTGCCTTGAGGATGAGTTCATTGAGTGTATTAGGGATGGGTTTCTTGAGCAGTATGTAACTGAACCGACCAAGGGGCAAGCAACCTTAGATCTGGTCCTGTGTAACGAGACAGGATTAATTAAAAATGTCCTAGTAAAGGATCCCCTTGGAATGAGTGACCATAACATGGTTGAATTCCATATTCAATTAGAGGGTGAGAAGGTTGGATCTCAAACAAGCGTGCTAAGCTTGAATAAAGGAGACTATGAAGGTATGAGAGCAGAATTGAGTAGAGTGGATTGGGAAAATAGATTAAAGGGTAAGACGATACATGATCAGTGGTGTACATTTAAGGAGTTATTTTACAACTTCCAAAAAATATATATTCCACTGAGAAGAAAAGGGTGTAAAAGAAAAGACAGCCATCCGTGGCTAAGTAAAGAAATTAAGGATAGTATTCGACTAAAAACAAGGGCATATAAGGTAGCCAAATCTAGTGGGAGGATAGAGGATTGGGAAAACTTTAAAAGACAGCAAAAAATAACAAAAAGATTGATTAAGAAAGGGAAGATAGATTATGAAAGTAAATTAGCAAAAAATATAAAAACAGATAGTAAGAGTTTTTATAGTTATATAAAAAGAAAAAGGGTGGCTAAAGTAAAAGTTGGTCCCTTAGAGGATGAGACTGGGAAATTAATGGTGGGAAATATGGAGATGGCAAAAACACTGAATGAATATTTTGTATCAGTCTTTACAGTAGAAGACACTAAGAATATCCCAACACTGGACAAACAGGGGGCAATGGGGGGGAGGAGCTCAACACGATCAAAATCACTAAGGAAGTGGTACTCGGTAAAATAATGGGACTCAAGGCGGATAAATCACCTGGATCTGATGGCTTACATCCTAGGGTCTTGAGGGAAGTGGCGGTAGGGATTGTGGATGCATTGGTAATAATTTTCCAAAACTCCCTGGACTCAGCAAAGGTCCCGGCAGACTGGAAAACTGTTAATGTAACTCCCTTATTTACAAAGGGCAGTAGACAGAAGGCTGGAAACTGTAGACCGGTTAGCCTAACATCTGTGGTAGGTAAAATATTGGAGTCCATTATTAAGGAGACAGTAACAGGACATTTGGATAATCATAATTTAATAGGACAAAGTCAACATGGTTTTATGAAGGGGAAGTCATGTTTGACAAATTTGCTGGAGTTCTTTGAGGAAGTAACATATAGGGTGGATAAAGGGGAACCAGTGGACGTAGTGTATTTAGACTTCCAAAAGGCATTTGACAAGGTGCCACACAAAAGATTATTGCTTAAGATAAAAAATCACGGGATTGGGGGTAATATTCTGGCATGGATAGAGGATTGGCTATCTAACAGAAGGCAGAGAGTTGGGATAAATGGTTCATTCTCGGACTGGCAATCAGTAACTAGTGGTGTTCCACAGGGGTCAGTGCTGGGTCCCCAATTCTTTACAATCTATATTAATGATTTGGAGGAGGGGACCGAGTGTAACATATCAAAGTTTGCAGATGATACTAAGATGGGAGGGAAAGTAGTGAGTGAGGAGTACATAAAAAACCTGCAAGGGGACATAGACAGGCTAAGTAAGTGGGCAGAGATTTGGCAGATGGAATACAATACTGGAAAGTGTGAGGTTATGCACTTTGGCAGGAAAAATCGTAGAGCAAGTTATTATCTTAATGGCAAGAAATTGGAAAGTACTGAACTACAAAGGGATCTGGGGGTCCTGGTGCACGAAACTCAAAAGGTTAGTATGCAGGTGCAGCAAGTGATTAAGAAGGCCAGTTGGCTTTCATTGCTAGGGGGATAGAATATAAAAATAGGGAGGTATTGCTTCAGTTGTACAAGGTATTGGTGAGACCGCACCTGGAATACTGCATACAGTTTTGGCGTCCATACTTAAGAAAAGACATACTTGCTCTCGAGTCAGTACAAAGAAGGTTCACTCAGTTAATCCCAGGGATGAGGGAATGGACATATGAGGAGAGGTTGAGTAGATTGGGACTCTACTCATTGGAGTTCAGAAGAATGAGAGGCGATCTTATTGAAACATATAAGATTGTGAAGGGGTTGGATCGGGTGGATGCGGGGAGGATGTTCCCGATGATGGGTGAAACTAGAACTAGGGGCATAGTCTTAGAATAAGGGGCTGCTCTTTCAAAACTGAAATGAGGAGGAACTACTTCACTCAGAGGGTGGTAGGTCCATGGAATATGCTGCCCCAAAAAGCTGTAGAAGCTACATCATTACATAAATTTAAAACAGAAATAGACAGTTTCCTAGAAGTAAAGGGAATAAAGGGTTATGGGGAGCGGGCAGGAATTTGGACATGAGTCTAGGTTCGGATCGGTCATGGCCCTGTGGGTAGCGGAGCGGGCCCAGGGGCCGTGTAGCCTGATCCTGCTCCTATTTTGTGTGTCTAATTCTGTTAGATTCAGGAGATGGTTCTGTGATAGTAGATTGGCGGTTAGGATCAGATCAGCCATGATCTTATTGAATGGCGGAGCAGGCTCGAGGGGCCGATTGGCCTACTCCTGCTCCTATTTCTTATGTTCTTATGTAGGGTAGAACAAGGGAGGCCAGCCAGGAGTGCGTTGGAATAGTCAAATCTAGAGGTAACAAAGGCATGGATGAGGGTTTCAGCAGCGGAGGAGCTGAGGCAAGGGCGGATGTTACAGAGGTGGAAATAGGCAGTCTTAGTTATGCCGCAGATATGTCAGGGTCAAATATGACACCAAGGTTGCGAACAGTGTGGTTCAGCCTCAGACAGACGTTAGGGAGAGGGATGGAGTCAGTGGCTAGGGAACGGAGTTTGTGGCGGGGACTGAAAACAATGGCTTCAGTCTTCCCAATATTTAATTGTAGAAAATTTCTGCTCATCCAGAACTGGATGTTGGACAAGCAGTCTGACAATTTAGAGACCGTGGAGGGTTTGAGAGAAGAGGTAGTGAGGTAGAGCTGGGTGTCGTCAGCGTACATGTGGAAACTGACGCTGTGTTTTCGGATGATGTCACCAAGGGGCAACATATAGATGAGAAATAGGAGGGGCCGAGGATAGATCCTTGGGGGACATCAGAGGTAACAATGCGGGAGGGGGAAGAGGAGCCATTGCAGGTGATTCTCTGGCTACGATTAGATAGATAAGAATGGAACCAAGCGAGTGCAGTCCCACCCTGCTGGACGACGGTGGAGAGGCGTTGGAGAAGGATGGAGTGGTCAACCGTGTCAAAGGCTGCAGACAAGTCAAGAGGATGAGGAGGGATGGGCTCCAATGGACTATCCCGATTGGGCTTCTGTGGGCTACAATGGGCTACCCCAATTAAGATAGTGCCCAAAGCAGACAAAACTGTACGCTTGTGCGGTGACTACAAAGTTACTTTCTACCAAGCAGTTGACAATGAGCAGTACCTGTTACCTACATCGCAAGATTTGTATACAGCACTCTCTGGGTCAAAGGTTTTCTCCAGGCTTGACCTGTCGCACACTTACGCTCAGCTGAGTGTTGACAAAGAGAGTCAACAGTATCTCACCATCAACACATACAAGGGATTGTACTCAGACATCAAGCTGCCGTATGGTGTAAAGTCCTCCCCCAAAATCTTCCAGGCTACAATGGATTTTGCAAGGAGTTCCAACCTGTTCATGCAATCAAGATGATGCGCTGATCGCAACAAGCAGCGAGGAAGAAAATCTAGAAGTGTTAGATTTAGTGCTTCAAAGGTTGAATGCCCACAATGTCAAATTGAAAAGGAGCAAATGTGCTTTTGTACAGTGTGATGTTGTGTACCTTGGTCTGAAAGTTGATGCAAATAGCTTGCAACCAGTTAAGGAAAAGGTTAATGCTGTCATCAATGCTCCAAAGCCACAGAACGTGTCTCAGTTAAGCTCTTCCCTTGGAATGGTCCAGTACTATGCACGTTTCTTACCTGAGTTAGCGACCATGTTAGCTCCATTGCACAAGCTCCTCAAGAAGGATGTCCAGTGAAAGTGGATGAAAGTGCAACAGGAAGCTTACGACGCTTGTAAGAGAAGTCTCTCTAGCGATGCTCAACTTGTGCACTACGACACAGAGCGTGAGCTTAAGTTAGCGTGTGATGCTTCTAGCTATGGTGTGGGAGCTGTCATAAGCCACGTAATGGATGACGGCCAAGAGAAACCAATCACGTTCACATCACGAACCCTCACAAAGAGCAAAAGAAACTACCCGCAAATTGAAAAGGAAGCACTCGCCATAGTGTTTGGAATCAAGAAATGCCAACAGGTCCTGATCGGCAGAAAGTTTACCTTGATAGCCGATCACAAACCACTCCTAGCAATATTGTGGCCCAAATCTGCCATCCCTGCAATGGTTGCATCACGAATGCAACGATGGGCAGTGTTGTTGTCACAATATGACTACACGATTGAATATCGCACTTCAAAGCAAAACACAATCGCAGATGCTTTGTCCAGGTTGCCACATGAGGACTTGTGTGTTGGGAGTGAAGGTGCGATTTTCACGCTAGGTGCAGTTGAAAAAGACTTTCCCATGAATGCAACTGAGATTGCAGATGAGACTCAAAAGGACTCAGTACTGAAGAGAGTGTATGAAAACACCTTAAATGGATGGACTGATCAGTGTATGGACACAGAGTTGAAACCATTCCATAACCGTCGTACTGAATTGTCTTGTGAGCAAGGTTGTATCAAGTGGGGAAACAGAGTGGTGGTACCTACTTCTTTGAGAGATAGAATTCTGATCGAACTTCACACTGAACATCCAGGGATCGTCAGTATGAAATCTTGCAAGAAACTTTGGTTACTTGCCTGGATTGGACAGTGATCTTGAACCACTTGATCATGAACACATACATGAGCTTGACTCGGTTCAGACTAAGGTAACTGAAGTACCAGGTTCAAACAAATCTGAGATAGAAACAGAATCATCTTTGAGTGAAAACTAAACAGCCCGAAAATTGGTTCAACACCAAAACCTTCAGTAAGGAGATCAGGAAGGCTCCGCAAACCTGTTATCAAACTGGATTTGTAGTTCATTTAAAAGAAAGAAAGCCGTTTTTGTTATGTGGTACATGTAATGCTGGGAAAGGCGGGACCACAGTTTTGTTGTATTGAGATGAGCGTGCTCAGTTCGCTCTGGCCTAATAAACAAGCACATGGGCCAGCAACTCATCATCTCTTTGTCCTTCATTTGTTCTACTCATATATACTGTATTACAAATACTTGGGTCAGAATTTTCTGCTTCTGCACTCTCGATGCCTGCCCAGAACAGCTTATACGTGAAGAAAGGTCACATGGGAGAGATACTGAAGGGCTGTCAATCTCCACGGAACCTTAGTACGACAGCAAAATACTGCGGATGCTGGAAATCCAAAATAGCAACAGAAAATGCTGGAAAAACTCAGCAGGCAAGGCAACTGTGGTGTATGTAACCTGTTCCACCTTAAGAGAACTTAAGCCTGTTCCACCTTAAGAGATGTACTACTTTCTCTGGCTGCTGTATACGTAATACCGGTGGTGGCCACCGGTATATAAGTACTGTGTAGTGATATTGTATTTAGTATAGTCCTGACCTCCAACTAGTAAAGACCTGTTGAACTTTATTCTTGTAGTCTGTGTCAGTAATTAATCTTAATACAACTGGAACACACAGACTTAACAGTGGCGACGAGTCCGATTCTTACCCTGCGGCAGTTTATATCCACGGCGGCTTCGTCCACAGAACGGGCGTCGAAGAGAGGCATCCACCCTCATCACCCTGCTGGAAGACACGTCGCGCAGCAGGCATCGAGAACCCGGAGTGCAGAAGACATCCTGAACTCGAAGCCTCCATCAGCGGCAGTCAGCTATCTTCTTTCTACCTCGGTGGTGGGTAAGCCGGTCAGCGACGCGAGCAGAAAGTCGGCCGCGTTGGCTGTACAGACGGGGGGAGGAAGACGGAGGAATAAGGGCGGTGAGATCGATCGCGACCGGAGATAAGGGCCGGGCCGCATTCGGGCCGAAAGGCGCAGCGCGGGGACATCGATCGCGGCTGGTGATAAGGGCCGGGCCGCTTTCGGGCCAAAAAGGCGCAGCGTCTGGGGCGACTGAAGGCGCGAGAGCCGCGGTGAAGGCGAATGCAGCCGGTGCTAATAACCGGGCTGCAAGAAGGGCTGCGAGGCGCGACATTGGGGAAGCGCGAATGCCCGAGGGAGCCGCGGTGAAGCGGAGACAGCGTCGGGGGAGTTACTAACCGCTGGGAAAGGGGAGCAGCAGCGGCACGCCAAACGCCATTGCAGCCAGTGGGTGAAGACCGCCAAGCGCGGGAAAACCGCCATTTTGTAGGCGGAGGACGAAGACAAGAGCGGGAAGCCGCCATCTTGGGATAAAATAAATTGCAACGATGCCTAAACATGGGAACATTATTACCTTTGATAGCGACATCGAAGATTGGGCCATGTATGTAGAACGCATACAAAATTATTGTAAAGCAAATAAAATCCCAGATGCAGAGAAAGCACTAACTTTATTAAACTTAATGGGTGCGAAGACATACGGGCAATTGAAACACCTTTTATCACCAGATGAACCGACGGATAAGACGTTCGAGGAGATTGTTACTGTCCTGAAAAATCATCTAAACCCCACGCCGCTGATGCTAGCGGAACGATTTAAATTTTACAGCAGAAGGCAGCTGAAGGATGAAAACAATGCTGAATATTTAATGGAATTGCGTAAGCTAGCAAAGTACTGTCAGTTTGGAACGGGACTAACAGAAGCGCTAAGAGATAAATTTGTGTGTGGATTATTAAAAGAAGATACACAAAAGCGACTGCTCGAGGAGAATGAGCTGACGCTTGAGAAAGCGGTCACTATGGCAGCAGCACACGAAGCCGCAGCGAGAGGCACGGCAGTAATGCAGCTACGGTCACCGGAACTCATTACAAATAAATTGGGTTTGAGTACTGTAAAATGTTATCGTTGTGGAAAGACAACACACGATCAGAACCAGTGTTGGTTTAAAAACCAAGAATGCAGAACGTGTGGCAGGCTTGGCCACATAGCTAAAGTATGCCGGTCAGGAAAGAAGACCAGCAACAAAAAGTCACCGCAAGGAAAATACATAAAGGTGCACAAGGTGACAAAGACCAGTTCGAACGAACAGAAGTCAGATTCAGACGCTAGCAGTAATGAACTGGGTAGCTTAAGAGTACACAACGTTGGTAAGGATGCAGATCTCCAGACAATTTGGGTCACTCTCCAGATAGCAGGAGTCCAAGTAAAGATGGAATTGGACACTGGATTGGCATTGACGGTCATGAATAAGAAAGATTACAAAAGGTTATTCCAACATATTCCCCTACGGGATACGGAGATTATATTGAAAACATACACGGGGCAAAGAGTGTACCCCATCGGAAAGATAGAGGTAAAAGTGGTCCACAAGGGCGAAGAAAGCCAAGTAATGGGCTTATATGTGCTACCTGAAGGAGGTCCACCACTACTGGGACGGGAGTGGATTAGGAAAATGAATATGGACTGGCACTCCTTAAAAGCACTAACGGTAGATTCCGGGGAAACAGATGTCAAACCTAAACGATTGTCCAAAATATTGGATGATGCTAAAGAGGTGTTCCAGCAAGGACTGGGAACATTGAAAGGAATTACGGCAAACATCAAGATTGATGAACATGCACAACCAAAATTTTTCAAAGCCAGACCGGTACCCTATGCAATACGACCTACTGTAGAAGCGGAACTGGAAGCGCTAGAACGTTCAGGTGTACTGTCTAAGGTAGATTGGAGTGAGTGGGCTACGCCCATTGTTCCCATTATGAAACGTCCTTCGAGCAACAAGCCAGGAGAACCAGGGAAGGTTCGCATCTGTGGAGATTTCAAGATCACCGTTAATCCGGTGCTTCACACGGTGCAGTATCCGCTTCCGCAGATTGAGGATATTTGTGCTTCGTTGTCTGGCGGGAAACACTTCACCAAGATAGACCTGGCGCAGGCGTACTTGCAGATGGAGGTTGAAGAAGAGTCACACCAGTACCTCACGATCAACGCGCATAGAGGTTTGTACCGGTATAATAGGCTGGTTTTTGGAGTGGCATCGGCTCCGGCAATTTGGCAGAGGGCCATGGAGCAGGTATTACAGGGAATTCCAGGCACACAATGTTACCTGGACGATATTCTGATTACAGGTGATGGTGATGAAGAACACCTCGCAAACTTGGAACTGGTGCTCAACAGACTGAAAGAGTATGGACTTAGAGTTAATCGGCAGAAATGTGAGTTCTTTCAGAAGCGGATCTCGTACTGTGGTCATGTCATTGACCGGGAGGGGCTTCATATGTCTCCTGACAAGATAGAGGCAGTTGTAAAGGCTCCCGCTCCGGATAATGTCTCTCAGTTGAGGTCGTTTCTGGGATTGATTAACTATTACCATAAGTTTCTACCGAATCTATCCACGGTACTGCACCCACTGAACGCTCTTTTACAGAAGGGGGTACCATGGGAATGGAGCGAAAAATGTAAGAAGGCATTTCGCAAAAGCAAAGAATTGATCACCTCAGAGGAAGTGTTGGCTCACTTCAACCCGACACTGCCTATTCGGTTGGCTTGTGATGCTTCTCCATATGGTATTGGGGCAGTACTCTCACACAAGTTGCCAAATGGCACGGAAAGGCCAGTCGCGTTTGCATCCAGATCATTGACCTCCGCTGAGCGCAACTATGCGCAGATCGATAGGGAGGCTCTCAGCCTTGTATGGGGAGTGAAGAAATTTAATCATTACCTGCAGGGCCAAAAATTCACACTTCTGACAGACCATCAGCCGTTGGTATCCATTTTTAACCCTAAGAAGGGTGTTTCGGTGATGACAGCACAGCGACGCCAGAGATGGTCCCTTTTCCTAGGGGCACATCAATATCAAATAGAATTCAAAGGTACAAAGCAGCATGGCAATGCTGACGGGCTGTCGCGCCTGCCACTACCTGAAGCAGAAGAGACGACGAAAGTTGACCCTGTTGAGTTATTTCATTCGACCATCATCGAGTGTTTACCAGTCACCAATGCAAGTATTGAAAGAGAAACCAGGAACGACCCGACACTGTCCCGAGTTTACGAGGTGACAGTGAAGGGATGGCCAACACATGGTGATCCTCTGTTACCGGCATTCTCGGCAAGGCGAGACCAGCTGTCCGTCTGCCATGGTACTTTGATGTACGGGACAAGAGTGATTATTCCTCCCAAGTTACGGGAAAGAGTTCTAAAGGAACTGCATGAAGGTCATCTGGGGAGAGTTAAGATGAAAAGTCTTGCTAGGGCTTATGTATGGTGGCCGGGCATTGACCAACAGATAGAGGAGTTGACAAAAAGCTGCGCTGGGTGCCAAAAAGTGCAAAATGCACCTCCGATCGCACCGCTACACCCATGGGAATGGCCTTCAGCCCCATGGCAACGCGTACATATTGACTTTGCTGGTCCATTCATGGACTCCATGTTCCTAATTGCAGTGGACGCACATTCCAAATGGCCAGAAGTGATCAAGATGAATACCACTACTTCAGAAAAGACAATTGCGGTGTTAAGAACAATATTCGCAAGGAACGGATTGCCAGAACAGATATGTTCGGACAACGGACCACAGTTCGTGTCGGAAGAATTCCAAAAATTCTTAAAGAAGAATGGGGTGAAACATTATTCCTCTGCCCCATATCATCCGGCGACAAACGGGTTGGCCGAGAGATTTGTCCAAACATTCAAAAAGGCAATAAAGGCCATGAACGATGATCAGATTCCGTTACAACACAAGGTGGACAATTTCCTAATGGCATATCGAAACGCCGCTCATGCAGTGACTAACCAAAGTCCTGCCATGATGTTTTATAACAGGAGGTTGCGGTCCAGGTTGGACTTGTTAAAACCAAATGTGCGGAGGGAAGTGGAAAACAAACAGTTCCGGCATATTAATAACAAGTCCACTCAAAGTTTCGACGTAGGACAACCAGTGTTGGCAAGGGGCTATGGAAACGAAAAATGGCAGTCCGGAACAATTCGGGCCAGACAAGGACCTCTGATGTACACAGTAGATATTGGTAACAATGTGATAAGGCGTCATGCGGATCAACTGGTAGAATCAAGAGCAAGGGTCGAACCCATGGTTGCGACAGAGACAACTGTGGAAGACGTTAATGAACCTGAAGCATCTACCTCGGCAGGGACTGTACCTGATGATGACGTCCAATACATAGGAAACCAACAAGAAGCGTCACCTCAGCAACAAGAATCAGAGACCACTGAAAGGCGTTATCCAAACCGAATCAGAAGGCCTCCTGAGAGACTGAACCTTTGAACTGTTTATACCTGAAGTTATATATGTTATTATGTTATGTTAAATGGGGAAATGACTGTTAAGCTAAAAAGGGAGGATTGTGGTGTATGTAACCTGTTCCACCTTAAGAGAACTTAAGCCTGTTCCACCTTAAGGGATGTACTACTTTCTCTGGCTGCTGTATACGTAATACCGGTGGTGACCACCGGTATATAAGTACTGTGTAGTGATATTGTATTTAGTATAGTCCTGACCTCCAACTAGTAAAGACCTGTTGAACTTTATTCTTGTAGTCTGTGTCAGTAATTAATCTTAATACTGTAGGGGGGTTTTTCCTGCTCTCTTGCCCGTTCTGGCCCCCTGCCAGACTTCGTGCAAGAATTACCCTTGAGTGGTTCGACCCACCCCCCCTACGGTTCTAGACCTTGGACTTAGATGCAGAGAACAGTAGTGCAGAGAAGAGGACTCAATAGACCAGGCTGAATAGCACGAAATGGATGCTTTTATTTTTGAACAGTTTGAAGCATTACAAAATACATGTCATAGGCACAGATTAAAGTAACTACAATCATGCACAAATTTATGAACTTGACTCTATGGAAATGGGGAACACACGGCACATCCTAAAAGGGGAAACACATTACGATTTCCCTTAACTCCCTCCCCTATACCTAAACTAAGTTTCGACCTGGGGAACTTGGGATCATGCTCACCACTCTCGAAATCGCGAAAAGGGGTTCGCAGCCTTTTTGACACCGCTTCCCGTCGTCACGTGGATTGGAAGCTTCTGGCGCAGTCGATATTCTCTCCTCCCTCGAGGCGGTGGGGTAGACCCAGCCTCGATGAGCGCTTGTCAAGGTTGAGATCCACTAGGCCTGTCGTGGATTTTTGTTCGTGGAGTAGACCTAGATGCAGGTTATGCACATGGGAGAATCTTGTGGCATCGATCGCCGGTTCTCCAGAGGGTTTCTTCTCCGTCGGCCTGGGTCGTCGATGATCTCCCGACCCCAGTACCCGGGCCACCCTTGTCGTCTTCTCGTCGTGGCCGAGCCTTGTTTGGCTGAACACCGGCCACGTTGTCCTTTTTCCGAAACCGTCCGTCTTTAAAAAGACGAAAACGTTTTCATCGATCTGCCGAAGTGGAAGAGGCGCCGATCCGGGCACCGTCCGCCCTTCGTTCGTTCCTCGTAGAAGAAAGTTCTTGAAGAAATGGAAGCCTGAAGTCGCCCAACAAGAAGCCGTAGCAGTGAAGAAGTAACTTAGATGGACTTTCAATCCATAGTTATACTCTTTTGGGACAGTCTTATCTCCCGCCAAATCATAGTCCTGTCTTTGTATTAATTTTGGCGGGCAGAGATCTCTGCAGGGGCGCTTTGTCTTGTAACGGAGCCGGTGATAACTTGAACTGGCCTTCCTGGCCGATAATGTCTGTTAATGTCCTTTGCATTGTCACCGCGGCTCGGTTCGCATATTGATCGGTCCGGACATTTTCCTTGATGGCTGCTAAACGGTTTTTCCTTTGTACAATAAATGGGTATAAGTGTTTTTACATTGTCCGCCCATATCTTGATGGGCCCCATCCTGTACTTATAATCCATTGAATATGTATGCTGTTGCTCTGAGTTTCGGTTCCCAGATACTGGCTTTCGCGGGTTTACTGTCTTCAATCCACAAGCCTGTCTAGCTTGCAGTAACAGAAATAAACTGGTTCAGAAACTGATCACGGGGCCTGGCGGCCATTTTGTATGCCCTTTTATCAAAGGTTTTTCTGTGCAAGCTTACTTTGGTCAATAAACAGTCTTATTTTATCCAGTTTTCTTGCGTGATTTTTGCTGAAAATTTTCGAATCTTACAAATACAACTGGAACACACAGACTTAACAGCAACATCCGTGGAGAGAGAAACAGAGTCAACGTTTCAGGTCGAAACCCTTCGTCAGGACTGAAAAAACACCGGAAATGAAACCAATTAAAAGGCCAGTTTGGGGGCTGGGGAATGGGGACGAAAGAACAAAAGAGAAGTGAAGAGACATTAAGAGATATTCAAAACGAGACAAGATGGTGATTGGACTAGTAAAGAGACAAAAGACGGCTCTAGATTAGGTGTGAAATGCGCTGGCAGAATGAGAGACAGCTGCCATGTGGGAGAGAAAAAAAGGGGGAAGGGCACAAAACAAAGGTGTGGATAAAAAGTATATATAAAAATGTAATGGGGGCCGAGGTTATGATCTGCAATTGTTGAACTCGATATTGAGTCCGGAAGGCTGTAAAGTGCCTAATCGGAAGATGAGGTGCTGTTCCTCGAGCTTACGCTGGGTTTCCGTGGAACAATGCAAGAGCCCGAGTACAGTGAGGTCTGAGTGGGAATGGGGCGGTGAATTAAAATGACAAGCGACCGGAAGCTCGGGGTCACCCTTACGGACTGAACGGAGGTGTTCCGCAAAGCGGTCACCCAATCTGCGATTCGTCTCCCCAATATAGAGGAGACCACATCGTGAGCCGCTTTGCGGAACATCTCCGTTCAGTCCGTAAGGGTGACCCCGAGCTTCCGGTCGCTTGTCATTTTAATTCTCCGCCCCATTCCCACTCAGACCTCACCGTCCTCGGGCTCTTGCATTGTTCCAATGAAGCTCAACGTAAGCTCGAGGAACAGCACCTCATCTTCCGATTAGGCACTTTGCAGCCTTCCGGACTCGATATCGAGTTCAACAATTTCAGATCATAACCTCGGCCCCTATTACATTTTTATATATATTTTTTATCCACACCTTTGTTTTGTGCCCTTCCCCCTTTTTTTCTCTCCCACATGGCAGCTGTCTCTCATTCTGCCAGCGCGTTTCACACCTCATCTAGAGCCGTCTTTTGTCTCTTTACTAGTCCGACCACCAGCTCGTCTGGTTTTGAATACCTCTTAATGTCTCTTCACTTCTCTTTTGTTCTTTCATCCCCATTTCCCAGCCCCCAAACTGGCCTTTTAATCGGTTTCATTTCCTGTGTTTTTTCAGTCCTGACGAAGGGTTTCGACCTGAAATGTTGACTCTATTTCTCTCTCCACGGATGTTGCCTGGCCTGCTGAGTTTTTCCAGCATTTTCTGTTGTTATTTCCACGGAACCTTAGCTTGGCAGGAGTCAGCGTCTTTGGGCATGGGGTGGAAGGCAACATAAATATATTTTAACAATAACATAGAATATAGAAACATAGAAACATAGAAGATAGGAGCAGGAGTAGGCCATTCGGCCCCTCGAGCCTGCTCCGCCATTCAATGAGATCATGGCTGATCATCCAAACTCAGTACCCTGTCCCTGCCTTCTCCCCATATCCCTTGATCCCTTTAGCCTTAAGAAATATATCCAACTCCTTCTTGAATATATTTAATGAATTGGCCTCTACTGCCTTCTGTGGTAGAGAATTCCACAGGTTCACCACTCTCTGGGTGAAGAAATTCCTCCTCATCTCAGTCCTAAATGGCTTACCCCTTATCCTTAGACTGTGACCCCTGGCTCTGGACTCCCCGACCATCGGGAACATCCTTCCTGCATCTAGTCTGTCCAGTCCTGTCAGAATTTTTAAGTTTCAATGAGATCCCCTCTCATTCTTCTAAACTCCAGCGAGTATAAGCCCAATCGACCCAATCTCTCCTCATACGTCATTCCTGCCATCCCAGGTATCAGCCTGGTGAATCTTCGCTGAACTCCTTCCATGGCAAGAACATCCTTCCTCAGGTAAGGCGACCAAAACTGCACACAATACTCAAGGTGCGGTCTCACCAAGGCCCTGTACAACTGCAGCAAGACATCCTTGTTCCTGTACTCAAACCCTCTCGCTACGAAGGCCAACATACCATTTGCCTTCTTAACCGCCTGCTGCACCTGCATGCTTACCTTCAGCGACTGGTGCACAAGGACACCCAAGTCTCGTTGCACTTCCCCTTCTCCCAATCTATTGCCATTCAGATAATAATCTGCCTTCCTGTTTTTGACACCAAAGTGGATAACCTCGCATTTATCCACGTTATATTGCATCTGCCATGCTTCTGCCCAATCACCCAACCTGTCCAAATCATACTGGAGTTTCTCGGCATCCTCCTCACAGCACACACACCCACCCAGCTTTGTGTCGTCTGCAAACTTGGAGATATTACATCTAGATCCCTTGTCTAGATCATTAATATATATTGTGAATAGCTGGGGTCCAAGGACCGATCCCTGAGGTACCCCACTAGTCACTACCTGCCACTCAGAAAAAGACCCGTTTATTCCAACTCTTTGCTTTCTGTCTGTCAACCAGTTCTCTATCCAAGTCAATACCTTGCCCCCAATCCCATGTGCCTTAACTTTACACGCTAATCTCTTATGCGGGACCTTATCGAAAGCCTTTTGAAAGTCCAACTTGCATTTCTATAGCGCCTTTAACATAGTAAAATGCCCCAAGCCACTTCATATAAGAACATAAGAAATAGGAGCAGGAATAGGCCATTTGGCCCCTCGAGCCTGCTCCGCCATTCAATAAAATCATGGCTGATCTTCGACCTCAGCTCCACCTTCCTGCACTATTCCCATATCCCTTGGTTCCCTTAGTATCCAAAAATCTATCGATCTCTGTCTTGAATATACTCAACGACTGAGCATTCACAGCCCTCTGGGGTAGAGAATATCAAAGATTCACAACACATTTCTTTGAGTGAAGAAATTTCTCCTCATCTCAGTCCTAAATGGCCGACCCCTTATCCTGAGACTGTGACCCCTGGTTCTAGACTCCCCAGCCAGGGGAAACATCCTCCCTGCATCTACCCTGTCAAGCCCTCTAAGAATTTTATATGTTTCAATGAGATCACCTCTCATTCTTCTAAATTCTAGGGAATATAGGCTTAGTCTACTCAATCTCTCAATCACTCACAGGGGCGTTATCAGACAAAATTTGACACGTAAGGAGATGTTAGGGCAGATGGGCTTGGTCCAAGAGGTATTTCAAAGTATTTACAGCACAGAATCAGGCCATTCAGCCCAACAAGTCCGTGCCGGTGTTTTATGCTCCACACGAGCCTCCTCCCACCTCTCTTCATCTAACCATCTAACCCAATCAACATATCAAGGTAGGTTCAAGATAAGGTAGTTTTTAAGGAGCATCTCAAAGGAGGGGAGAGAGGTAGAGAGGCGGAGAGGATTAGGGAGGGCATGCCTGGGGGCCCAGGCAGCTGAAGGCACGGCCCGCCAATGGTGGAGCGATGAAAATCGGGGGGATGCGCAAGAGGCCAGAATTGGAGGAGCGCGGAGATCTGGGAGGGTAGCAGGGCTGAGGGAAGTCACAGAGATAGGGAGGGGCCAGGGCCACAAAACACAAGCTAGAGGAGACAGTCGTAGGCTTCATTGCAGCTTCTGATCATTTTCCACCTATGTTTGCAACAGCTGGATTAATTTAAAGCAAATACTGCCTGCCCATTGTGCTTCTCGTTCTGTTGGTCACTGATTGGCTTGGGATTAGGAAAACATTCCGAAGCTGCTTGGCAACGAGGGTGAGGAAGATAAAACCCATCACCGCGTGACAATATTTACTTAGTTACTGTAGGGTCAGTAGCCTGCTCGATTGTGACTTGTACTTTCCCCCCACTCATTCAGATCACATAAAGGCCCAATTCATTCCTCCGCGCACATGATACAACATTGCCAGATGAAGAATTACTTTCAAAACATAATGACTGACAAACAGACCACTTAATGGGATTAAAGGGCAATTATACTTCACATATAAGTGCTTTAAGTGTAGTGCATGCATACCAGGAACCCAGAGCTGAAACTGATAAACTGAAGGGGTCAAACTGTAATTAGGCAGATAGGAAAAAGCTGTGTGATTCTGATATATCATTTTCAGAAGCCTTTTGGGTCACGAGGTTATTTTTCTGCTTTTCATCTCTTCCTTTTGCCCACGCACCCCCCCGTCCCCCGCCCCCATCCCCTTACCGATCTTTTGCTGAAGATGGTGGTACGTACTGAGGGATTATTCTTCATGCGCTGCTGCCCCTTGGTACCTCATCAAAGTCGCCATTCTTCATTTGTGAATCTGGCCAGTGAATGCCACAGGGCTATTTGACCATGGGGAGCATCGCAGTTGTGCACTGTTGTAGGAAGTTGGGTGGTTGGGAGGGGGGTGTGGGAGGGATGTTTGGCTGGGAGGTTTAATGAGTGGAGTGTCCCAGGGATCGGTGCTGGGAGATGTACTGAGTGGGGTGTCCCAGGGATCGGTGCTGGGTGATGTACTGAGTGGAGTGTCCCAGGGATCGGTGCTGGGTGATGTACTGAGTGGGGTGTCCCAGGGATCGGTGCTGGGAGATGTACTGAGTGGAGTGTCCCAGGGATCGGTGCTGGGTGATGTACTGAGTGGGGTGTCCCAGGGATCGGTGCTGGGTGATGTACTGAGTGGAGTGTCCTAGGGATCGGTACTGGGGAGATGTCCTGAGTGGGGTGTCCCAGGGATCGGTACTGGGGAGATGTACTGAGTGGAGTGTCCCAGGGATCGGTGCTGGGGAGATGTACTGAGTGGGGTATCCCAGGGATCGGTGCTGGGTGATGTACTGAGTGGAGTGTCCCAGGGATCGGTGCTGGGTGATGTACTGAGTGGAGTGTCCCAGGGATCGGTGCTGGGTGATGTACTGAGTGGGGTATCCCAGGGATCGGTGCTGGGTGATGTACTGAGTGGAGTGTCCCAGGGATCGGTGCTGGGGAGATGTACTGAGTGGGCTATCCCAGGGATCGGTGCTGGGTGATGTACTGAGTGGAGTGTCCCAGGGATCGATGCTGGGTGATGTACTGAGTGGAGTGTCCCAGGGATTGGTGCTGGGTGATGTACTGAGTGGGGTGTCCCAGGGATCGGTGCTGGGTGATGTACTGAGTGGGGTGTCCCAGGGATCGGTGCTGGGTGATGTACTGAGTGGGGTATCCCAGGGATCGGTGCTGGGTGATGTACTGAGTGGAGTGTCCCAGGGATCGGTGCTGGGGAGATGTACTGAGTGGGCTATCCCAGGGATCGGTGCTGGGTGATGTACTGAGTGGAGTGTCCCAGGGATCGATGCTGGGTGATGTACTGAGTGGAGTGTCCCAGGGATCGGTGCTGGGGTGATGTACTGAGTGGAGTGTCCCAGTGATCGGTGCTGGGTGATGTACTGAGTGGAGTGTCCCAGTGATCGGTGATGGGTGATGTACTGAGTGGAGTGTCCCAGGGATCGGTGCTGGGTGATGTACTGAGTGGAGTGTCCCAGTGATCGGTGATGGGTGATGTACTGAGTGGAGTGTCCCAGGGATCGGTGCTGGGGTGATGTACTGAGTGGAGTGTCCCAGGGATCGGTGCTGGGTGATGTACTGAGTGGAGTGTCCCAGTGATCGGTGCTGGGTGATGCACTGAGTGGAGTGTCCCAGTGATCGGTGATGGGTGATGTACTGAGTGGAGTGTCCCAGGGATCGGTGCTGGGGTGATGTACTGAGTGGAGTGTCCCAGGGATCGGTGCTGGGTGATGTACTGAGTGGGGTGTCCCAGGGATCGGTGCTGGGTGATGTACTGAGTGGAGTGTCCCAGGGATCGGTGCTGGGGTGATGTACTGAGTGGAGTGTCCCAGGGATCGGTGCTGGGTGATGTACTGAGTGGAGTGTCCTAGGGATCGGTGCTGGGAGATGTACTGAGTGGGGTATCCCAGGGATCGATGCTGGGTGATGTACTGAGTGGAGTGTCCCAGTGATCGGTGCTGGGAGATGTACTGAGTGGAGTGTCCCAGGGATCGGTGCTGGGTGATGTACTGAGTGGAGTGTCCCAGGGATCGGTGCTGGGTGATGTACTGAGTGGAGTGTCCCAGGGATCGGTGCTGGGTGATGTACTGAGTGGGGTGTCCCAGTGATCAGTGCTGGGGAGATTTACTGAGTGGAGTGTCCCAGGGATTGGTGCTGGGTGATGTACTGAGTGGAGTGTCCCAGGGATTGGTGCTGGGTGATGTACTGAGTGGAGTGTCCCAGTGATCGGTGCTGGGTGATGTACTGAGTGGGGTGTCCCAGGGATCGGTGCTGGGTGATGTACTGAGTGGGGTGTCCCAGGGATCGGTGCTGGGTGATGTACTGAGTGGAGTGTCCCAGGGATCGGTGCTGGGTGATGTACTGAGTGGAGTGTCCCAGGGATCGGTGCTGGGTGATGTACTGAGTGGAATGTCCCAGTGATCAGTGCTGGGGAGATTTACTGAGTGGAGTGTCCCAGGGATCGGTGCTGGGTGATGTACTGAGTGGAGTGTCCCAGGGATCGGTGCTGGGTGATGTACTGAGTGGAGTGTCCCAGGGATCGGTGCTCGGTGATGTACTGAGTGGAGTGTCCCAGGGATCGGTGCTGGGGAGATGTACTGAGTGGAATGTCCCAGTGATCGGTGCTGGGTGATGTACTGAGTGGGGTATCCCAGTGATCGGTGCTGGGTGATGTACTGAGTGGAGTGTCCCAGGGATCGGTGCTGGGTGATGTACTGAGTGGAGTGTCCCAGGGATCGGTGCTGGGTGATGTACTGAGTGGAGTGTCCCAGTGATCAGTGCTGGGGAGATTTACTGAGTGGAGTGTCCCAGGGATCGGTGCTGGGGAGATGTACTGAGTGGAGTGTCCCAGGGATCGGTGCTGGGTGATGTACTGAGTGGAGTGTCCCAGGGATCGGTGCTGGGTGATGTACTGAGTGGAGTGTCCCAGTGATCGGTGCTGGGTGATGTACTGAGTGGAGTGTCCCAGGGATCGGTGCTGGGAGATGTACTGAGTGGAGTGTCCCAGGGATCGGTGCTGGGTGATGTACTGAGTGGAGTGTCCCAGTGATCGGTGCTGGGTGATGTACTGAGTGGAGTGTCCCAGTGATCGGTGCTGGGTGATGTACTGAGTGGAGTGTCCCAGTGATCGGTGCTGGGTGATGTACTGAGTGGAGTGTCCCAGGGATCGGTGCTGGGAGATGTACTGAGTGGAGTGTCCCAGGGATCGGTGCTGGGTGATGTACTGAGTGCAGTGTCCCAGGGATCGGTGCTGGGTGATGTACTGAGTGCAGTGTCCCAGGGATCGGTGCTGGGTGATGTACTGAGTGGAGTGTCCCAGGGATCGGTGCTGGGTGATGTACTGAGTGGAGTGTCCCAGGGATCGGTGCTGGGTGATGTACTGAGTGGAGTGTCCCAGGGATCGGTGCTGGGTGATGTACTGAGTGGAGTGTACCAGGGATCGGTGCTGGGGTGATGTACTGAGTGGAGTGTCCCAGGGATCGGTGCTGGGTGATGTACTGAGTGGAGTGTCCCAGGGATCGGTGCTGGGTGATGTACTGAGTGGAGTGTCCCAGGGATCGGTGCTGGGTGATGTACTGAGTGGAGTGTCCCAGGGATCGGTGCTGGGTGATGTACTGAGTGGAGTGTCCCAGGGATCGGTGCTGGGTGATGTACTGAGTGGAGTGTCCCAGGGATCGGTGCTGGGTGATGTACTGAGTGGAGTGTCCCAGTGATCGGTGCTGGGTGATGTACTGAGTGGAGTGTCCCAGGGATCGGTGCTGGGTGATGTACTGAGTGGGGTGTCCCAGTGATCAGTGCTGGGGAGATTTACTGAGTGGAGTGTCCCAGGGATCGGTGCTGGGTGATGTACTGAGTGGGGTGTCCCAGTGATTGGTGCTGGGTGATGTACTGAGTGGAGTGTCCCAGGGATCGGTGCTGGGTGATGTACTGAGTGGAGTGTCCCAGGGATCGGTGCTGGGTGATGTACTGAGTGGGGTGTCCCAGGGATCGATGCTGGGTGATGTACTGAGTGGAGTGTCCCAGGGATCGATGCTGGGTGATGTACTGAGTGGAGTGTCCTAGGGATCGGTGCTGGGTGATGTACTGAGTGGGGTGTCCCAGGGATCGGTGCTGGGGTGATGTACTGAGTCGGGTATCCCAGGGATCGGTACTGGGGAGATGTACTGAGTGGGGTATCCCAGGGATCGGTGCTGGGTGATGTACTGAGTGGAGTCTCCCAGGAATCGGTGATGGGAGATGTACTGAGTGGAGTGTCCCAGGGATCGGTGCTGGGTGATGTACTGAGTGGAGTGTCCCAGGGATCGGTGCTGGGTGATGTACTGAGTGGAGTGTCCCAGGGATCGGTGCTGGGTGATGTACTGAGTGGAGTGTCCCAGGGATCGGTGCTGGGTGATGTACTGAGTGGAGTGTCCCAGGGATCGGTGATGGGAGATGTACTGAGTGGAGTGTCCCAGGGATCGGTGCTGGGTGATGTACTGAGTGGAGTGTCCCAGGGATCGGTGATGGGAGATGTACTGAGTGGGGTATCCCAGGGATCGGTGCCGATCACCTTTTGATAAAACACTTGTTAATCACTTGATGTGTGTGTGGATAAAGCTTGCAAACATTGCTTCTATAAAAACAGAAAATGCTGGAAATACTCAGCAGGTCAAGCAGCGTTGGTGGAGAGATATCGCTTATACATGTTTTAAACTGGACAATAAAGGACTATGCATCGAAAACAATTAGACAAATTCTAATCTGTTGTGCCAAGTACCTCTGATAACATGTTCAGTCATTTCTGAACGAGCTGAGGAAATGATCAAAGTAAAAATGCTGAGAAGATAATCTGTGTGTGTCACAATGGCCCGCTGATGGTCCATCTGATAAAGGCAGTGAGTATCTGAGTCACACCCATCACAAAAGTCCCAAATTTAATCTCCACTCTGTGTCAGCTGATCACACCTAAAGTGATGGCAGGGCTCCTACAGTTAGCCTTTGTATCCCTGGCTTAGGGAGGAGAAACTCGGCCTTGACTCCTGTTGGTAATTGATGTGTTAGGACATCTTTATGCTGTCAATGTGAGGGACATTGGTGCTGGGGAATAGAACAATTGCCACTTTGGACATACATTATCAGCGTCGAGCACTCCGAGGTCAGGTATAACAGGGTTAAACGCAGAGCAAAGGTGCCAGTACCCTACTCCAAATGACTTGTCTCCATCCCAATCTCAGGACGGCACTCCTCCTGTACCAATATTGTTCCATTTTCCACACCAGCCATTTCCGTGCCCTGTAAGTGAGATTCCAAATGTGAAAAGAAAAAAGAAAGACTTGTATTTCTATAGCGCCTTTCACTACCTCAGGATGTCCTAAAGCACTTTACAGCCAATGAAGTACTTTTGAAGTGTGGTTACTGTTGTAATGTAGGAAACGCGGCAGCCAGTTTGCACACAGCAAGCTCCCGCAAACAGCAATGTGATAATGACCAGATAATCAGTTTTTAGTGATGTTGGTTGAGGGATAAATATTGGCCAGGACACCGGGGAGAACTCCCCTGCTCTTCTTCGAAATAGTGCCCGTGGGATCTTTCACATCCACCTGAGAGAGTAGACAGGGGCCTCGGTTTAACGTCTCATCCGAAAGACGGCACCTCTGACAGGGCGGCACTCCCTCAGTACTGCACTGGGAGTGTCAGCCTTGATTTTGTGCTCAAGGACAATAAGATAGTAAATGGTATGGAAAACATAAATCCAGTAACACTACTTCGATCTAAACCATGACTCTGGGACAAAGAGGCACAGGTTCAAACTAATAAAAAGAAGCTGATGTTAAGGACTACTTCACATATTTACTGATCAACACATTGAATGGACTCTCGATAGGGTTGGAGAAAAGTCTTCTACAGTGTAACAGTTTCAGGCAGGAGCTGACCTTCAGTCTGTCTAGTCAACCTACCTACAGTACTCCCTCGATGCATTTTCTAATAACCCTGAGCCCCATTTGTTAACAAAAACCTGTCTACTTCCTTCTTGAAACCCATTAAGGTTTCCTGTTCCACCACCCAGGCCAATATTCTGTTCCACGTACTCACCACGCTTTTAGTAAAAAAAAAGTTCCTCCTGCATTTCCAATACTCTTTTGTTGTCCTTAAATTGTAAATATGATCCTTTGTGCTTAAATTTTGTACACAGCAGAAAAAACTTACTTGGATCCAATTTGTCCAAACCTTTAATAATTTTAAACAATTCTATCATATCTCCTCTCAATCCTCATTGGAAGAAAGAAAAGACCCGGGGTAGTCGATATCTCCACATACGTCATTCTCTTAGGTTCTGGGATCTACCTTGTAGACCTTCTCTGTACTCCCTCCAACAACTGAATATCCTTTCTTGAAATAGCGAGACCAAACCTGCACGCAGTATTCCAGGTGTTGTCTCACCAGGGCCAAATACAGTTTTAAAATGGCCGCTCTGGATTCATATCTTATACCCCTTGCCTTGCATCCTAACATTCTGTTTGCTTTTTCAACAGCCTGGGAACATTGTGCTGATGGTTTTAATGACCTGGCCACTAAAACCCCAAGATCTCTCTCCTGCTCCGACACCTCAGGTACATTTCCATTTAGCACATAACCCACATCAGGCTTCCCTCTGCCACGTCGCATAACTTTGCATTTCCTTGTACTAAATTGCAACGGCCATTTTTCCCACCCACTGTTCAAGCTTGTCAAAATCCCAGTTTGAGATTGTGCAATAGAAAAGCAGAGTATTTTTTAAATGGTGAGAGATTGGGTCAGCCATGATCTCATTGAATGGCGGAGCAGGTTCGAGGGGCCGAATGGCCTACTCCTGCTCCTATCTTCTATGTATGTTTAAATGTTGGTGTTCAGAGCGACCTGGTTGTCCTTGTACACGAATCACTGAAAGGTAACATGCAAATACAGCAAGCAATTAGGAAAGCAAATGGTATGTTGGCCTTTATTACAAGAGGATATGAGTATAAGAGTAAAGACGTCTTACTGGCAGAGCAATTAAACAAATACTTTGGTTCTGTCTTCACGGAAGAGGACACAAATAACTTCCCAGAAATGCTAGGGAACCAATGGTCTAGAGAGAAGGAAGAATTAAAGGAAATTAGTATTAGTAAAAAAATAGTGCTGGAGAAATTAATGGGACTGAAAGCCGATAAATCCCCAAGGCCTGATAATCTGCATCCCAGAGTACGAAAAGAGGTAGCCATGGAAATAGTGGATGCATGGTTGTCATCTTCCAAAATTCTAAAGATTATGGAATAGTTCCTGCAGATTGGAGGGTGGCAAATATAACCCCACTATTTAAAAAAAGGAGGGAGAGAGAAAACAGGGAACCGGTTAGCCTAACATCAGTAGTAGGGAAAATAATAAGAGTCTATTATAAAGGATGTGATAACAGGACACTTAGAAAATATCAACAGGATTAGACAAAGTCAACATGGATTTATGAAAGGGAAATTGTGGTGTATTTGGATTTTCAGAAGGCTTTTGATAAAGTCCCACATAAGAGGTTAGTATGCAAAATTAAAGCACATGGGATTGGGGGTAATATACTGGCATGGACTGAAAATTGGGTAACAGACAGGAAACAAAGAGTAGGAATAAATGGGTCTTTTTCGGGGTGGCAGGCGGTGACTAGTGGAGTACCGCAGGGATCAGTGCTTGGGCCCCAGCTATTCACAATATATATCAATGATTTGGATGAGGGAACCAAATGTAATATTTCCAAGTTTGCTGACGACACAAAACTAGGTGGGATGGTGAGTTGTGAGGAGAATGCAAAGAGGCTTCAAGGTGATTTAGACAAGTTGAGTGAGCGGGCAAATGCATGGCAGATGCAGTAGAACGTGGATAAATGTGAAGTTATCCACTTCGGTAGGAAAAACAGAAAGGCAGGGTATTATTTAAATGGTGATTGGGAAATGCTGATGTACAGAGGGACCTGGGTGTCATAGAAACATAGAAACATAGAAGATAGGAGCAGGAGTAGGCCATTCGGCCCTTCGAGCCTGCTCCGCCATTTAATTGCGATCATGGCTGATCATCCAATTTCAGTACCCGGTCCCTGCCTTCTCCCCATACCCCTGGATCCCCTTAGCCTTAAGAAATATATCCAACTCCTTCTTGAATATATTTAATGAATTGGCTTCTACTGCCTTCTGTGGTAGAGAATTCCACAGGTTCACCATTCTCTGGGTGAAGAAATTCCTCCTCATCTCTGTCCTAAATGGCCCACCCCTTATCCTTAGACTGTGACCCCTGGTTCTGGACTCCCCGACCATCGGGAACATCCTTCCTGCATCTAGTCTGTCTAGTCCTGTCAGAATTTTATAAGTTTCAATGAGATCCCCTCTCATTCTTCTAAACTCCAGCGAGTACAAGCCCAATCGCCCCAATCTCTCCTCATACGTCATTCCTGCCATCCCAGGTATCAGCCTGGTGAATCTTCGCTGAACTCCTTCCATGGCAAGAACATCCTTCCTCAGATAAGGCGACCAAAACTGCACACAATACTCAAGATGTGGTCTCACCAGGGCCCTGTACAACTGCAGCAAGACATCCTTGTTCCTGTACTCCAACCCTCTCGCTACGAAGGCCAACATACCATTTGCCTTCTTAACCGCCTGCTGCACCTGCATGCTTACCTTCAGTGACTGGTGCACAAGGACACCCAGGTCTCGTTGCACTTCCCCTTCTCCCAATCTATTGCCTTTCAGATAATAATCTGCCTTCCTGTTTTGACACCAAAGTGGATAACCTCACATTTATCCACGTTATATTGCATCTGCCATGCTTTTGCCCAATCACCCAACCTGTCCAAATCATACTGGAGTTTCTCGGCATCCTCCTCACAGCACACACGCCCACCCAGCTTTGTGTCGTCTGCAAATTTGGAGATATTACATCTAGTTCCCTTGTCTAGATCATTAATATATATTGTGAATAGCTGGGATCCAAGGACCGATTCCTGCGGTACCCCACTAGTCACTGCCTGCCACTCAGAAAAAGACCCATTTATTCCAACTCTTTGCTTTCTGTCTGCCAACCAGTTCTCTATCCAAGTCAATACCTTGCCCCCAATCACATGTGCCTTAACTTTACACGCTAATCTCTTATGTGGGACCTTATCGAAAGCCTTCTGAAAGTCCAAATACACCACATCCACTGGTTCTCCCTTATCTATTTTACCAGTTACATCCTCAAAAAATTCCAGTAGATTAGTCAAGCACGATTTACCTTTTGTAAATCCATGTTGACTTTGTCCGATCCTGTCACTGTTTTCCAAGTGCTCTGCTATTACATCTTTTATAATGGACTCTAGCATTTTCCCCACTACCGATGTCAGGCTTACCGGTCTATAATTCCCCGTTTTCTCTCTACCACCTTTTTTGAATAATGGGGTAACATTAGCTACCCTCCAATCCATGGGTACTGTTCCAGATTCCATCGAATGTTGGAAGATGATCAGCAATGCATCTACTATTTCTAATGCCACTTCCTTAAGTACCCTAGGATGTAGATTATCAGGCCCTGGGGATTTATCCACCTTCCATCCCATCAATTTCCCTAACACCATTTCCCTACAAATACTGATTTCTTTCAGTTCCTCCCTTTTATCAGACCCTATGTTCCCCGACATCTCTGGGAGGTTATTTGTGTCCTCCTTTGTGAAGACAGAGCCAAAATATGTATTTAATTGGTCTGCCATTTCTTTGTTCCCTATTATAAATTTCCCTTTTCCTTGTACACCAGTCACTGAAAGCAAACATGCAGGTGCAGCAAGCAGTTAGGAAGGCAAATGGTATGTTGGCCTTCATTGCAAAAGGATTTGAGTACAGGAGCAAGGATGTCTTACTACAGTTATACAGGGCATTGGTGAGACCACACCTGGAGTACTGTGTGCAGTTTTGGTCTCCTTATCTAAGAAAGGATATACTTGCCATAGAGGGTGACGTAAGAAAACTACTGGGCACTTGGTCTGAGTATTAAACAAGGCTTTAATTAACTGTTTTTCAACATGGTGATCTAGTTGTATCCTTCACTAGTTCCTGTTAAAGAATGTCCTGAGCAATCTGGGATCATGGCTGAGTATTTATACTCTCCCTGGACAGTGCCACCAGCAGGCCGCCCAGTATCATTTCATAAGTCATTTCCGAGATTCATGTCAGAGGGAGTGCAGCGAAGGTTCACCAGACTGATTCCTGGGATGGCAGGACTGTTGTATGAGGAGAGATTGGGTCGACTAGGCCTGTATTGGAAAACAGTGACAGGATCGGACAAAGTCAACATGGATTTACAAAAGGTAAATCATGCTTGACTAATCTACTGGAATTTTTTGAGGATGTAACTGGTAGAATAGATAAGGGAGAACCAGTGGATGTGGTGTATTTGGACTTTCAGAAGGCTTTCAATAAGGTCCCACATAAGAGATTAGCATGTAAAATTAAGGCACATGGGGTTGGAGGTAAGGCACTGACTTGGATAGAGAACTGGTTGGCAGACAGGAAGCAAAGAGTTGGAATAAACGGGACTTTTTCCGAGTGGCAGGCAGGGTACCGCAGGGATCGGTGCTAGGACCCCAGCTATTCACAATACATATTAAGGATCTAGACGATGGAACTAGATGTAATATCTCCAAGTTTGCAGACGACACAAAACTGGGTGGGCGTGTGTGCTGTGAGGAGGATGCAGAGAAACTCCAGTATGATTTGGACAGGTTGGGTAATTGGGCAGATGCATGACAGATGCAGTATAATGTGGATAAATGCGAGGTTATCCACTTTGGTGGCAAAAACAGGAAGGTAGATTATTATCTGAACGGCAGTAGATTGGGAAAAGGGGAAGTGCATCGAGTCCTGGGTGTCCTTGTGCACCAGTCGCGGAAGGTAAGCATGCAGGTGCAGCAGACAGTTAAGAAGGCAAAGTTCTCTATCCAAGTCAGTGCCTTACCCCCAATCCCATGTTGGCCTTCATAGCGAGAGGATTTGAGTACAGGAGCAAGGATGTCTTGCTGCAGTTGTACAGGGCCTTGGTGATACCACACCTTGAGTATTGTGTGCAGTTTTGGCCGCCTTATCTGAGGAAGGATGTTCTTGCCATGGAGGGAGTGCAGCGAAGATTCACCAGACTGATGCCTGGGATGGCAGGAATGACGTATGAAGAGAGATTGGGTCGATTGGGCTTATACTCGCTGGAGTTTAGAAGAATGAGAGGGGATCTCATTGAAACTTATAAAATTCTAACAGGACTAGACAGACTAGATGCAGGAAGGATGTTCCCGATGGCCGGGGAGTCCAGAACCAGGGGTCACAGTCTAAGGATAAGGGGTAAGCCATTTAGGACTGAGATGAGGAGGAATTTCTTCACCCAGAGAGTGGTGAACCTGTGTAATTCTCTCCCACAAAAGGCAGTTGAGGCCAATTCATTAAATATATTCAAGAAGGAGTTAGATATATTTCTTAAGGCTAAAGGGATCAAGGGATATGGGGAGAAAGCAGGGACAGGGTACTGAATTTGGATGATCAGCCATGATCTCATTAAATGGCAGAACAGGCTCGAGGGGCCAAATGGCCTACTCCTGCTCCTATCTTCTATGTTTCTATATTGTTTCTATGTATTCACTAGAGTTTAGAAGAATGAGAGGGGATCTCATTGAAACGTATAAAATTCTGACAGGGCTAGACAGGCTGGATGCAGGGAGGATGTTTCCCCTGGCTGGGGGGTCTAGAACGAGGGGTCACAGTCTCAGGATACGGGGTAGGACATTTAGGACTGAGAGGAGGAGAAATTTCTTCACTCAGAGGGTGGTGAACCTGTGGAATTCTGTACAACAGAAGGCTGTGGAGGCCAAGTCACCGAATATATTTAAGAAGGATAGATAGATTTCTAGACACAAAAGGCATCAAGGGGTATGGGGAGAGAGCAGGAATATGGTATTGAGATAGAGGATCAGCCATGATCATATTGAATGGCGGAGCAGGTTCGAAGGCTCGAATGGCCGACTCCTGCTCCTATTTTTCCATGTTCTATGTTTCTATGTTTCTACTGCAATTATAGGGTCCTGGTGAGACCACACCTGGAGTATTGTGTACAGTTTTGGTCTCCTTACCTAAGGAAGGATATACTTGCCGTAGAGGGAGTGCAACGAAGGTTCACCAGACTGATTCCTGGGATGGGGGGATTGTCCTATGAGGAGAGATTGAGTAGACTAGGTCTATATTCTCTAGAGTTTAGAAGCATGAGAGGTGATCTCCTTGAAACATACAAAGTTCTTACAGGGCTTGACAGGGTAGATGCAGGGAGGTTGTTTCCCCCTGGCTGGGGAGTCTAGTACCAGGGGTCACGGTCTCAGAATAAGGGGTCGGCCATTTAGGACTGAGATGAGGAGAAATTTCTTCACTCAGAGGGTGGTGAACCTTTGGAATTCTCTACCCCAGAGGGCTGTGGAGGCTCAGTCGTTGAGTATATTCAAGACAGAGATCGATAGATTTTTGAATATTGAGGGAATCAAGGGATATGGGGACAGTGCAGGAAAGTGGAGATGAGGTAGAAGATCAGCCATGATCTTATTGAATGGCTCGACGGGCCAAATGGCCGACTCCTGCTACTACTTCTTATGTTCATATGTTCTTAATCGCACGGCTCCAAATTGCAATGGTATCTGAAACATTTTCTAAAATATGTATGAGTATTGCCACAGGCACAACACAGCAACCAATTGCTGTGCCAGTAATAAAAGCAAGGCATTCACGAGGTCAATCAAGTGCCAGCTTGTCTCTGTTGGTAGCACACTTGTGTTTGGGTCAAATGGTGATGGGTTGATCATTCTCCCACACCTTTAGTGCATCATCTTGGCTGACACACTTGGCAGCATGTGTCGTCATTGGTGATGTACATTGGATGAGATGTTAGATCAAGGTTTCATCTACCCATTCAGGTGGATGTTAAAGATCTCCTGACACTGTTTGAAGAGCAGCAGGAATTCTCCTGGCATCCTGACCAACACTCCTCCCTCAACCAATATCGAAAAAAGAATCATAGAATCCTACAGCATAGAAGAAGGCCTTTCAGCCCATCGTGCCTGTGCTGTCTCTTTGAAAGAGCTCTCCAATTAGTCCCACTCCCCCACTCTTTCCCCAACAGCCCTGTAAATTTTCCCCCTTCAAGTATTTATCCAATTCCCTTTTGAAAGTTACTATTGAATCTGTTTCCACCACCCTTTCAGGCAGCGCGTTCCAGATCACCACAACTCGCTGCGTAAGAAAGAATATGGGCTGGATTTTGATTCTGGAGGCATGTAAGAGGCGGGACTACAACTTTCGGGGTTGTAGTCCCGCCTCCATCGAGTTGTGGCCAACCCACGCGATTTTCACTTGATTGACCTTGTTGAGCCCGCCCAGCGGGCTCAGCAGGCCAATTAAGGGCCACCCAGCAACAGGTGATGTCACAGATTGACATTTCAGCTGTCAAGAGCTTTTGACAGATGAAATATCAGCGTTTGACGGCTCTTTGAAGCTGTCAACACTGACAATCTGTACACTAAGTTAATTCCTTCCTCTCAGGCTGATTTAGCGATCTCTCCAGAACAGAACGCTGAATGCTGCAACTTTTGACAGCTCGCGGCCATTCTGCTTTCTGTGCCGGTGAGATGAGGGACTCCCGGGACCTGAAGAAAGGAAGGCTGTAAAGGTAAGTAAAGGTAAGTAAAACTTCTTTAAACACTTTACACACACCAAACACACTTATCTCTTCACTCATGCATACATCACTCACCTGAACACCGGACATCTCGAACCCTCCAAGTCCTTCAACCCGACGGCCCGCCTCGCTAACTTGGCGTGGTTTGGAGCCGTCGGGAATCCCACACTTCAGGAATAAAAATAGGGATTAGACTAAAAACTGCCTGTTAACTACCTGTTAACAGGCAGTTAATTGGCACTAATCCCCTTCCCGCCCCGGGGAGGCGACTCCCAGCACAGGTCGGGTATCCGCCTCCTTTGAAACTGGCATGGAGGCGGGTTGGGGGCAGGATGGGTTCGTGCCCCCCGATTTCTAGATTTTAACCACCCACACGCCTCCAATCCCGCCTCCATGGCCCAATGAAAATCCTGCCCTATGTGTTTATTCAAAATAATACATAGGATTACATCGGATATACGGCACAGAAACAGGCCATTCGGCCCAACCAGTCCATGCCGGCGTTTATGCTCCACTCGAGCCTCCTCCCATCTTTCCTCATCTAAATCTATCAGCGTAACCCTCTATTCCCTTCTCCCTCATGTGCTTGTCCAGCCTCCCCTTAAATACATCTATACTATTCGCTTCAACCACTCCCTGTGGTAGCGAGTTCCACATCCTCACCACTCTCTGGGTAAAGAAGTTTCTTCTGAATTCCCTGTTGGATTTCTTGGTGACTATCTTATATTGATGGCCTCTAGTTATGCTCTTCCCCACAAGTGGAAACATTCTCTCTGTATCCACTCTATCAAAACCTTTCATAATTTTAAAGACCTCTATTAGGTCACCCCTCAGCCTTCTTTTTTCAAGGGAAAAGAGACCCAGCCTGTTCATCCTTTCCTGATATATATACAATCGCATTTCTAATAAATAATAATAATAATAATAATCAACTTTATTGTCATTGTTAGTGCACAAGTGCAGTACAACGAAATGTAAGCTTGCGGCTCCCGAGAGTGTACATTTTGATTAAGACATTTAACATACATTTGGCTTGTAACATAAACATAAACATATAAACATAATAAAGTGCATTGACAGGTGTGCAGGCTTTAGAGTTTATTGGCAGAGTTCAGTAGGATGACAGCCCTGGGAAAGAAGCTGTTCCTAAATCTGGTCGTGCGGGTGCGAATGCATCTGTAGCGTCTCCCAGATGGCAGGGGGGCGAACAAACTGTGGCTGGGGTGGGTAGGGTCTTTGATGATGGTCAGTGACCTCCGTAGACAGCGTTTCTGGTAGAAGTTCTCAATGGTCGGTAGCCGGGTGCCGGTAATGCGTTGGGCAGTTTTGACTACCCGCTGCAGGGCTTTCCGGTCATAGGAGGTACAGCTGCTATGCCACACTGTGATACAGTTCATCAGGATGCTCTCTATTGTGCAGCGGTAAAAGTTAGAGAGGATCCGGGGTGACAGGTTGCATCCCTTCAGCCTCCTTAGGAAATATAGGCGCTGCTGGGCCTTCTTCACCAAAGAGGAGGTGTTGAGGGACCAGGAGCGGTCTTCCGTGATGTGGACTCCGAGGAACTTAAAGCTGCCCACCCTTTCCACCTCAGCCCCTTGGATGTGGATGGGGGGGTGTCTTCCGCCTTTAGACTTCCTGAAGTCCACAATGATTTCCTTGGTTTTCTTGATGTTAAGGGCCAGGTTGTTGTCGGCACACCACTTCACGAGGTACTGGACCTCCTCCCTGTAGGCTGACTCATCGTTGTTGGTGATCTGGCCTACCACCGTGGTGTCATCCGCAAACTTGATGATGGTGTTGGAACCATGAACAGCCACACAGTCGTGGGTGAAGAGGGAGTAGAGGAGGGGGCTCAGCACACAACCTTGTGGGGCCCCCGTGTTCAGGGTCGGGGGGGGAGGTGCGGTTACCTAATTTGACAGACTGGGGTCTGTTAGTTAGGAAGTCCAGGGTCTAGTTGCAAAGGGAAGTGTTCAGGCCAAGAGTGTGGAGTTTGGTGGCCAGCTTGTTGGGGATGATGGTGTTGAATGCTGAGCTGTAGTCTATGAACAGCATTATGATGTAAGTCTCTTTACCGTCTAAGTGTTTCAGTGCAGAATGAAGCGCAGTTGTGATTGCATCCTCCGTTGATCTGTTTGCGCGATAGGCAAACTGGTGTTGGTCAAGAGAGGCGGGAACACTGGCTTTGATGTGAGCCAGGACCAGACTCTCGAAACACTTCATTATGATGGGTGTGAGTGCGACAGGTCGATAGTCGTTCAGACACGTCACAGCCGTTTGCTTTGGCACAGGGATAATGGTGGCGGTCTTAAAGCATGTAGGGACTACTGCCTGGGCCAGTGACAGATTGAAGATGGCGGTGAAGACATCAGCCAGCTGATCAGCACATTCCTTGAGTAGCCGTCCAGGGATGCTGTCAGGTCCAGCAGCCTTTCGTGTGTTCACTCCGCGTAGAGCACCCCTTACGTCGGAGGTGGACAGAGTGAGCACCTGGTCTTCCGGGGGTGGCAAGGCTTTGGTAGCCGGCTCCCTGTTGTCCCGGTCAAAGCGAGCGTAGAAGTTGTTAAGCTCCTTCGGAAGGGAGGCATCGCTAACCAGGGGGCTGGTGTTTTTACTCTTGTAGTCAGTGATAGACTGGATGCCTTGCCACATGCGCCGGGGGTCCGAGTTGTTGTGGAAATGATCCTCAATCCGCAGTGTCTGTTTTCTTTTGGCAGTCCTGATACCCTTTTTTAGGTTGGTCCTAGCTGCACTGTAAGCCGCCGCGTCGCCAGATTTAAATGCTACGTCGCGTGCTTTCAACAGCGAGCGGACCTCCCCGTTCATCCAGGGTTTCTGGTTGGGATATGTCCTGATATTTTTATGGGTCGTGACGACCTCGACGCAACTGTTGATGTAGAATAGCACTGTGGATGCGTATTCCGCGATGTCAGTATGGGCAAACATGCTCCAATCAGTGCGTTCGAAGCAATCCTGAAGAGACTGCCCCCTCTGGCCATACTTTCACTGATCTCACTGATGTTTTCACTCTTTTGATGAGCGGTTTGTATGCCGGGGCTAGAAACAAGGAGAGGTGGTCAGACTTCCCAAGGTGGGGGCAGGGAATGGCCTTATAAGCATCTACAATGCTCGTGTAGACTTGGTCCAGTGTGTTCTCCCCTCTTGTGGGGCAGGAAACATTCTGGTGAAATTTCGGGAGTACAGATTTTAAGTTTATGTGATTGAAGTCCCCCGCGACGGTAAAGGCTCCGTCCGGGTGCGCAGTTTGTTGTTCGCTGATGGCCCTGTAGAGGTCCTTCAGTGCTAGTTTGGCATTAGCATGTGGTGGGATGTAGACCGCAGTGATGATAACAGCCGTGAATTCCCGAGGCAGGTAGAAGGGTCTGCACCTTACCATGAGGAATTCCAAATCAGCAGAACAGGATCTATCGATTATGACTGTGTTAGTGCACCAGGCATTGTTAGTGTAAATGCACAAACCGCCTCCCTTGCTCTTACCGGAGTCTGCAGTTCTGTCGGCGCGGAAGACCGTGCGTCCTTCTAGCTGGATGGTGATGTCAGGGATGCCGTTGTTCAACCAGGTCTCTGTGAAGATCATGGCGCAGCATTCCTTTGTCCTTTTCTGTGAGGAGAGATTAAGTTTGATCTCATCCATTTTATTTTCCAGTGACCTAACATTGGCCAGGAAAATACTTAGGAGGGAGGGTTTGTGTGGGGCCCTCTTTAACCTGTTGTGGATTCCGGCCCTCTTACCCCGCTTCTGTTTGCGCTCTCTGCGCAGTCTGCACCGACTTCCGGCTGGGAGAGGACGCCACGCTGGTCCCGGGGATCGAGCGATGTCGGGAGGCAGATCGACGGCGCCGAGTGTGAGCCGCACGCAATCAGCCCCGATATCGAGGAGCGTCTGCCGGCTGTACAGCAGGTCCGCCCTCAATTCCCGCGTGATCAGAGTCAAGAAGAGATACAGGAAGAAGGTAAAAACGCACAGTCTTGGGAAAGACAAAGCCGCTGCGTCCATGCGCGCCGCCATCAACAGTCCCTCTCATGTTAATTATGGCAGGACGCACCATCCTCCGCTCCTCAGTCCCGCCGCCATTTTATCTCCTTCCTCAAACCGGAGCCTCATCCGGGGACTGCGTATCTGGTATCATCCTTGTAAATCTTCTCTGCACCCTCTCCAGAGCCTCTATATCCTTTTTATAATATGGCAACCAGAACTGCACGCAGTACTGCAAGTGTGGTCTAACCAAGGTTCGATACAGGTTTAGCATAACTTCCCTACTTTTCAATTCTATCCCTCTACAAATAAACCCTAGTGCTTGATTTGCTTTTTTTATGGCCGTGCTAACCTGTGGCGCAGTACGGTGCCATATAAATGCAAGTATTATTATAAGTTTGCACATACGACTTTCCTATTACCTTTGATGGCACATCCAAGTGAAGCTGATTGACTGACGAGAAAGTTGCCTTGGTTTGGTTCTCAATGTCACTGGCAAGAAGTTTGTAAATATATCTCGATAATTTGAGAATGAGAAATAATTGATGAAAGCCAGGCTGGCGGTTATTGATTCTTACCTTTGACCGTAGCTCAAAAAAAACAGTGGAACCGGCAGAAATAATGCAATATCATCGCAGAAAGGGATATGTGTAAGACATCAAAGATCATGAAGACAATTTAATGTCACAACAGTGGAACATGTGTATGTGGTAGATAATGGAGATTTCTTCTGTTTGCTAATTGTTGCAAAATCATAAATGCATTTTTATACAAACAGATTGTTTATAAACACCCTTTTTATGAATATATTCATATAAGCGTATTCTTTATAAACCTGTTGTTTATGAATGCATTATTTATAAATGCGCTATTTAAAACACATTGGCCTAGAAATTCGGTTGGGTTAGCGCCCAATTAGGGGCATTGGAGTGGCTTGCGCCGGCGGTATCGCTGCGCCCGAAATTGCGATGGGCCCTAACATCGGCGTTACCCGGTAGCGCTGCGCCGGCACCGATGACGTCATCGGTGTGCACAGCGCCCCGGTTGCAGTGGTAATCCGGCCCGATGGCCAAATTCAGTTGCGGCCGCCTCGCCCGTGGCAGCCGCAAACAACGATTGTGGAACGGGATGTTGCAGCACCGTAAGGCCGGCGCATAAAGGTGGAGCGACGGCCGGCCGCTTTCCCGGCGGCCGCCTGCCCGCACCTCCCTCCCCGGACTCCTGCACCACCCCCCCGCGGCACTGATGTGTGTGTCCCGCGAGCCCGGCACTTCTCCGAGGTGCCGGGCTCATTTGTCGGGGGAATCCACCGGTCAGCTGTCGGCTGCACGCAGCTCCTCCTTAAGCGAAGGAGGAGGCCTGCAGTACCCCAGCCTGCCGCACCGCATCGGGTGCCGCAGCGGGGGATTAGCGCCTGAAACCTGCATTCAACGCCCATAGCGAGGCGCTAAAACCCTCCATTAGCGCCCGCCACCGTCTGGGCCCGGGGCAACTGAATTTTAGGCGGGTGCAGCGGCAATTATGGCGGGCGCAAAATTTCGGGCGCTAAAGCCCTGGCGGACTCAAACCGAATTTCTAGGCCATTCTTTATAAGCATTCTTTAATATCAATGATTTAGACTTCAATGTAGGAGACATGATTAAGAAGTTTGCAGATGATACAAAAATTGGCCGTGTGGTTGATAGTGAGGAAGAAAGCTGCAGACTGCAGGAAGATATCAATGGACTGGTCAAGTGGGCAGAAAAGTGGCAAATGGAATTCAATCCAGAGAAGTGCAAGGTAATGCATTTGGGGAGGGCTAATAAAGCAAGAGAATACACAATAAATGGCAGGACACTGAGAAGTGTAGAGGAACAGAGGGACCTTGGAGTGCAGGTCCACAGATCCCTGAACGTAGCAGGACAGGTAGATAATGTGGTTAAGAAGGCATATGGGATACTTGCCTTTATTAGCCGAGGCACAGAATATAAGAACAGGGAGGTTACGCTTGAACTGTATAAAACACTAGTTAGGCCTCAGCTAGAGTACTGCTTGCAGTTCTGGTCACCACATTACAGGAAAGATGTGATTACACTAGAGAGGGTACAGAGGAGATTTAAGAGGATGTTGCCAGGACTGGAGAATTTTAGCTGAGGAAAGATTGGAGAGGCTGGGGTTGTTTTCTTTGGAACAGAGGAGACTAAGAGGAGACCTAATTGAGGTGTATAAAATTATGAGGGGCCCAGATAGAGTGGATAGGAAGGACCTATTTCCCTTAGCAGAGAGGTCAATAACCAGGGGGCACAGATTTAAAGTAATTGGTCGGAGGTTTAGAAGGGAGTTGAGGAGAACTTTTTTCACCCAGAGGGTGGTGGGGGTCTGGAACTCACTGCCTGAAAGGGTGGTAGAGGCAGAAACCCTCATCGCCTTTAAAAAGTACTTGGATATACGCTTGAAGTGCTGTAACCGACAAGATTCGGACCAAGAGCTGGTAAGTGGGATTAGGCTGGAGAGCTCTTCTTCGACCAGCACAGACACGGTGGGCCCAATGGCCTCCTTCTGTGCTGTAAATTTCTATGATTCTATGAAGTGTGCTCATTATAAACACATTCTGATAGACACAATCTTTATAAACACATTCTTTACCTACACATGCTTTATGTATGCACTCTTTATAAACAGAATTTTTATAAACACATTCCTTATCATGCAATCTTTATAGAGGTGCTCCTTATAAATTTCTTCTTTGTAAGTGCACTGTTTATAAACACATTTTTATAAGTATGTTCTTCATCAATGCACTTTTTGAAACATGTTCTTTATAATTCTGAGGGAGTGCTGCACTGTCGGCAGTGCCGTCTTTCGGATGAGACGTTAAACCGAGGTCCCGTCTGCTCTCTCAGGTAAAAGATCCCATGGCACTATTTTGAAGAAGAGGAGGGGGAGTTCTCCCCAGTGTCCTGGCCAATATTTATCCCTTAACCAACATCACTAAAACAGATGATCTGGTCATTATCACAGTGCTGTTTGTGGGAGCTTGCTGTGCGCAAACTGGCTGCTGCGTTTCCCATATTACAACAGTGACTACACTTCAAAAGTACTTCATTGTTTGAAAAGCGTCTTGGGACATCCTGAGGTTGTGAAAGGTGCTGAATAAAGGCTAGTCTTTCTTTCTATCTGTGTCTGTGCCTGGATCGAGCCCAGCAAGTTCATCCACTGACGTTCATGAATACAATTGTAAACATGACATTAGAAGATGTTTCTGATTGGCCTGCCAGCAGATCCATGGTGACGAGCAGCAAGGCCTTAGGCCATCGCCATGACTACGTAGTCAGGAAATACGCTAACGACACACAATGATTGAATCAAAACAATCACTTTATTGCGTTTACATTGTCGGAGGAAATGATTTCTGATCAGGTCAATATATTGGAAGCCAATTTGACTTAACTCCATCTTATACGTGGTATTTTGTCTCCGGAGCAGGACATGCAATGTCCAATATGAAATGATTGGTATGTGTGCTGTGTTGTACAAAGGTGTCTAAAGCAAGCAGCAAGTTTGAACCAGGAATAACAACAGAAAATGCTGGAAAAACTCAGCAGGCCAGGCAACATCCGTGGAGAGAAATTAGAGTCAACGTTTCGGGTCGAAACCCTTTATCAAGACTAAAGAGGCACAGGGAATGAAATAGATTAAGAGGCTGGGCTGGGAGGGGCTACTAAAGTTTGAACCAGGCTTGTGTAAGCAGGCTGATTTTGTCTCTATAGTTTCAATTTGTCATGATGTGTATTCTCAGCAGAGTAAACTCATTTTGAAGCAATTTATGCTCCATTTCAATTCAGAACATCAGCAAATTCAGGACAAACACTAATTTGCAACTACCATGTGTATTGATTTCTTTGTGGGTTCAATGACGAGACATTTATGAAAGAGAATGGCCTAGAAATTCACTATGGCCCCGCCAGCTGGCTAGCGCCCAAAAGTTAGCGCTGGGCGCGGAGCCATTTGCGACCGTCAGATATTCACTTTTTGCGCCCCAAGTCGGAACCGGGTGCTATTCCAGGGTGTGCCCGCCCCCGCTTGGGGCGCTGAAACTGAATATCAGCGCTCTAGGCGCCGCTGCGCCACCCGCTGCGGAGCGGCAGGCTGCGGTACTGCAGGCCTCCTCCTTCTCTTAAGGTGGAGGTGCCTGCAACGGGGAGATCGCCGCTGGATAGTGCCGGCAAATGAGCCCGGCACCACGGAGAAGTGCCGGGTTCGCGGAAAGCAGGCGGCAATGCCGCGGGGGGGGGGGGTGGAGGAGGCCAGGGAAGGAGGTGCAGGCAGGCGGCCGCCGAAAAAGCGGCCGGCCACACCTCCACCTTAAAGCGCCCCACTAAGGCTACAGTATGGCCCCGTTTTCTGGTCGCTGTTTGCGGCCGCTGCGGAAGAGGCGGCCGCAACTAAATATGGGGATCGGGCCGGTATCGGGGCGGAACCGGGGCACTGCGCACACCGATGACGTCATCGGTGCCGGCGCAGCGCTAACGGCTACCGCCGCCATTACCGCTGCGCTGAATATCAGCGCAAACTCCTGTATTGGCACAGAAGCCCTCTTTAGGCGGTAACTGGGCGCAAAGCTGGCAGCGCCTTACTGAATTTCTAGGCCAATGTCTTTTAATCTAAAGTCTGTTCAACTCTTTATACAGCTTTACAGGAGACACGATGCTAGTGATCCACCTAGAACGAAACTGAAACCAAACTAAACTGCCTTGCTTGTCTCGGTCACATGCCCTCTGCTGGTCAGGCACAAGCAATCAATACATACAAACATGCTGTTAAGGCATCATAATCGAACAGGCAAATACCATCTCTATTTGCTGATATCATTACATCTCTTTTTCTTAAAACAAAACTATTTTACTTTTAACTAACAACATGTTTTCTTTGTATTAATCTGCATTTTAACTGTAACACTTAATGAACTTACATTATCATTATCATGATCAAGGTTTTTTAACCTTGCTTTGTGTGTTCACATGAAATATGTCAATACACTAGAACTTGAAGAAAGAATAAGATAACATTACTTCCTTCTATAACAATAGTCCTTAAATTTGCTCAATGAGTCTCTCAGGAGGCTTCACGTGTCTTGAGGATTTTCTGATTGATTGTCCTTGAATCTGAGTTGTTGCCTCAGATGATTGGTTCTCAGCTGTGTGATCAGGTTGTTCAACAGTATCAGTCTCTTGACCTGCTGTGGCTGGTCCCATGAGAAGATCTCGATGATTTCTTCTCAGAACAGCGCCCTCATCTGTCTGAATGGTGTATGATCTTGGTTGAACTTCACTCAGGACAGTTCCCTTCTGAGTCCATGTGTTTGTTTTGTCTTTGAACCTTACTTGGTCACCAGTGTGGAGTTCAGGTAGGTTTTGTGTTCCTCTTACTCACTGCATCCACGTTGCAGCTACTGTCACTGAACAGCTCCTTTGCCTGCGACTTCACAGTCTCTGTAGCCTTACACAGTGCTATGGCTTTTCCCAGGTCTAGATCTTGCTCTCTTAGCAGTCTTTCCCTTAGACCATTATCTGGAATATCACACACCAGTCTGTCTTTTATCAGCGAGTCTGTCAGTCCCCCAAATTCACACGATTTGCTTCTGTTTCTCAGTTCAGTCACATACTGATCAATAGTCTCACCCGTTTTCTGTACACATGTGAAAAATCTGTGCCTCTCAAACGTCACATTACGTTTAGGTATGCAGTAGGCCTCAAACTGTTCCATTATTTTATCTAGCTTCATTTTGTCTCCATCAGCAGCGAATGTGAAGTTATTATACACCTCCAGCGCTTCATCACCCACGACATGTAAGAATAGTGACGATTTCTTTTTATTACTTTTCTCGTCAGCTCCGATTGCTGATAAATACAACCCCAAATGTTGTTTGAACCTCCTCCAATTTTCAGCCACATTACCTGTCAACTGAAGCGTCGCCGGTGGGTGTAAACCTTCCTTTTTTTCACTTCGTTAGCTATTCTCCAATGGTAAGCAACAATGTTCTCTTTTGGCTTGCTAATTTGTGGAGAGCTGATTTAACTTCAGATTTTTTCTCTTCATCTCTTTCAATCCTTCTGACACCATGTATTGATTTCTTTGTGGGTTCAATGACGAGACATTTATGAAAGAGAATGTCTTTTAATCAAAAGTCTGTTCAACTCTTTATACAGCTTTACAGGAGACACGATGCTAGTGATCCATCTAGAACGAAACTGAAACCAAACTAAACTGCCTTGCTTGTCTCAGTCACATGCCCTCTGCTGGTCAGGCACAAGCAATCAATACATACAAACATGCTGTTAAGGCATCATAATCGAACAGGCAAATACCATCTCTATTTGCTGACATCATTACACCATGTAAACAGGAAATTCGACCACTCCCCACCCCACCCAACACACACCCACCCCGCCCCGCCCAACACACACCCACCCCACCCGAGCCTAACACACACCCACCCCGCCCCACCCAACACACCCCGCCCAACACACACCCACCCCACCCGAGCCCAACACACACCCACCCCGCCCCACCCAACACACACCCACCCCGCCCAACGCACACCCACCCCGCCCCGCCCAACACACACACACACCCCGCCCCGCCCAACACAACCCACCCCGCCCCACCCAACACACACCCAGCCCGCCCCGCCAACACACACACACCCCGCCCCGCCCAACACACACCCACCCCACCCGAGCCCAACACACACCCACTCCGCCCCACCCAACACATACCCACCCCACCCCACCCCACCCGAGCCCAACACACACCCACCCCGCCCGAGCCCAACACACACCCACCCCACCCGAGCCCAACACACACACACCCCGCCCGAACCCAACACACACCCACCCCGCCCCACCCAACACACACCCACCCCGCCCAACACACACCCACCCCACCCAAGCCCAACACACACCCACCCGCTCCACCCAACACACACCCACCCCGCCCAACACACACCCGCCCCGCCCGAGCCCAACACACACCCACCCCACCCGAGCCCAACACACACCCACCCGCCCCACCCAACACACACCCACCCCACCCAACACACACCCACCCACCCCGCCCAACACACACCCACCCCACCCAACACACACCCACCCCGCCCAACACACACCCACCCCACCCAACACAGACCCACCCCACCCAACACACACCCACCCACCCCGCCCAACACACACCCACCCCACCCAACACACACCCACCCCGCCCAACACACACCCACCCCACCCAACACACACCCACCCCACCCAACACACACCCACCCCACCCGAGCCCAACACACACACACCCCACCCCACCCAACACACACACACCCTGCCCCGCCCAACACACACCCACCCCACCCCAGCCCAACACACACCCACTCCGCCCCACCCAACACACACCCACCCCACCCAACACACACCCACCCAGCCCAACACACACCCACCCACCCCGCCCAACACACACCCACCCCACCCAACACACACCCACCCCGCCCAACACACACCCACCCCACCCGAGCCCAACACACACACACTCCGCCCCGCCCAACACACACCCACCCCACCCGAGCCCAACACACACACACCCCGCCCCACCCAACACACACCCACCCCGCCCCACCCAACACACACCCACACCCCGCCCCGCCCAACACACACCCACCCCACCCGAGCCCAACACACACCCAACCCGCCCCACCCAACACACACCCACCCCGCCCAACGCACACCCACCCCGCCCCGCCCAACACACACACACACCTCGCCCCGTCCAACACAACCCACCCCGCCCCACCCAACACACACCCAGCCCGCCCCGCCCAACACACATACACACCCCGCCCCGCCCAACACACACCCACCCCACCCGAGCCCAACACACACACACCCCGCCCGAGCCCAACACACACCCGCCCCGCCCGAGCCCAACACACACCCGCCCCGCCTGAGCCCAACACACACCCACCCCACCCGAGCTCAACACACACACACCCCGCCCGAGCCCAACACAAACCCACCCCGCCCCACCCAACACACATCCACCCCGCCCAACACACACCCACCCCACCCGAGCCCAACACACACCCACCCACTCCACCCAACACACACCCACCCCGCCCAACACACACCCACCCCGCCCGAGCCCAACACACACCCACCCCACCCAACACACACCCACCCCGCCCAACACACACCCACCCCGCCCAACACACACCCACCCACCCCGCCCAACACACACTCACCCCACCCAACACACCCACCCCACCCAACACACACCCACCCCACCCAACACACACCCACCCCGCCCAACACACACCCACCCACCCCGCCCAACACCCACCCACCCCGCCCAACACACACCCACCCCACCCAACACACACCCACCCCACCCAACACACACCCACCCCGCCCAACACACACCCACCCCACCCGAGCCCAACACACACACACCCCGTCCCACCCAACACACACACACCCCGCCCCGCCCAACACACACCCACCCCACCCGAGCCCAACACACACACCCCACCCCGCCCAACACACACCCACCCCACCCGAGCCCAACACACACACACCCCGTCCCACCCAACACACACACACCCCGCCCCGCCCAACACACACCCACCCCACCCGAGCCCAACACACACACACCCCGCCCCACCCAACACACACCCACCCCGCCCCGCCCAACACACACACACCCCGTCCCACCCAACACACACCCACCCCTACCGCCCAACACACACCCACCCCGCCCGAGCCCAACACACACACACCCCACCCGAGCCCACCGCACACCCGCCCCGCCTGAGCCCAACGCACACCCAGCCCGCCCCGCCCAACACACACACACACCCCTACCGCCCAACACACACCCACTCCGCCCCACCCAACACATACCCACCCCGCCCGAGCCCAACACACACCCACCCCACCCCGCCCGAGCCCAACACACACCCACCCCACCCCACCCGAGCCCAACACACACACACCCCGTCCCACCCAACACACACACACCCCTACCGCCCAACACACACACACCCCACCCGAGCCCAACACACACCCGCCCCGCCCGAGCCCAACGCACACCCGCCCCGCCTGAGCCCAACGCACACCCGCCCCGCCCGAGCCCAACACACACCCACCCCGCCCGAGCTCAACACACACACACCCCACCCGAGCCCAACACACACCCACCCCGCCCAACACACACCCACCCCACCCGAGCATAACACACACCCACCCCGCTCCACCCAACACACACCCACCCCGCCCAACACACACCCACCCCACCCGAGCATAACACACACACACCCCGCCCCACCCAACACACACCCACCCCGCCCAACACACACCCACCCCACCCGAGCATAACACACACCCACCCCGCTCCACCCAACACACACCCACCCCGCCCAACACACACCCGCCCCGCCCGAGCCCAACACACACCCACCCCACCCGAGCCCAACACACACCCACCCGCCCCACCCAACACACACCCACCCCACCCAACACACACCCACCCCACCCGAGCCCAACACACATCCACCCACCCCGCCCAACACACACCCACCCCACCCAACACATACCCACCCCACCCGAGTCCAACACACACCCACCCGCCCCACCCAACACACACCCACCCCACCCAACACATACCCACCCCACCCGAGTCCAACACACACCCACCCGCCCCACCCAACACACACCCACCCCGCCCAACACACACCCGCCCCGCCCGAGCCCAACACACACCCACCCCACCCGAGCCCAACACACACCCACCCGCCCCACCCAACACACACCCACCCCGCCCAACACACACCCACCCCACCCGAGCCCAACACACACACACCCCGCCCCACCCAACACACACCCACCCCACCCCGCCCAACACACACCCACCCCACCCAAGCCCAACACACACCCACCCCACCCCGCCCAACACACACCCACCCCACCCAAGCCCAACACACACCCACCCCGCCCAACCCACACCCACCCCGCCCAACACACACCCACCCCGCCCAACACACACCCATCCCGCCCCACCCAACATCCACCCACCCCGCCCAACACACACCCACCCCACCCCGCCCAACACCCACCCACCCCGCCCAACACACACCCACCCCGCCCGAGCCCAACACACACCCACCCGCCCAACACACACCCACCCAGTCCGAGCCCAACACACACCCACCCCACCCAACACACACCTACCCCACCCAACACACACCCGCCCCACCCAACACCCACCCCGCCCCACCCAACACCCACCCACCCCGCCCAACACACACCCACCCCACCCCGCCCAACACTCACCCACCCCGCCCAACACACACCCGCCCCGCCCGAGCCCAACACACACCCACCCGCCCAACACACACCCACCCCGTCCGAGCCCAACACACACCCACCCCACCCAACACACACCTACCCCACCAACACACACACACCCACCCCGCCCAACACACACCCGCCCCGCCCAACACACACCCACCCCGCCCAACATACACCCACCCCGCCCAACACACACACGCCCCGCCCAACACACACCCACCCCAACCAACACACACCCACACCACCCAACACACACCCACCCGCCCGAGCCCGACACACACCCACTCCACCCAACACACACCCACCCCACCCAACACACACCCACCCCACCCAACACACACCCACCCACCCCGCCCAACACACACCCACCCCGCCCAACATACACCCACCCCGCCCAACATACACCCACCCCGCCCAACATACACCCACCCCACCCAACACACACCCACCCACCCCGCCCAACACACACCCACCCCACCCAACACACACCCACCCGTCCGAGCCCAACACACACCCACCCGCCCCACCCAACACACACCCACACCACCCAACACACACCCACCCGCCCGAGCCCGACACACACCCACTCCACCCAACACACACCCACCCCACCCAACACACACCCACCCCGCCCAACACACACCCACCCCACCCGAGCCCAACACACACCCACCCGCTCCACCCAACACACACCCACCCCGCCCAACACACACCCGCCCCGCCCGAGTCCAACACACACCCACCCCACCCGAGCCCAACACACACCCACCCGCTCCACCCAACACACACCCACCCCGCCCAACACACACCCGCCCCGCCCGAGCCCAACACACACCCACCCCACCCGAGCCCAACACACACACACCCGCCCCACCCAACACACACTCACCCCACCCAACACACACCCACCCCACCCAACACACACCCACCCCACCCAACACACACCCACCCCGCCCAACACACACCCACCCCACCCGAGCCCAACACACACACACCCCACCCAACACACACCCACCCCGCCCAACACACACCCACCCCACCCAAGCCCAACACACACCCACCCCGCCCAACACACACCCACCCCGCCCAACACACACCCACCCCGCCCAACACACACCCACCCGTCCGAGCCCAACACACACCCACCCGCCCCACCCAACACACACCCACACCACCCAACACACACCCACCCGCCCGAGCCCGACACACACCCACTCCACCCAACACACACCCACCCCACCCAACACACACCCACCCCGCCCAACACACACCCACCCCACCCGAGCCCAACACACACCCACCCGCTCCACCCAACACACAACCACCCCACCCAACACACACCCGCCCCGCCCGAGTCCAACACACACCCACCCCACCCGAGCCCAACACACACCCACCCGCTCCACCCAACACACACCCACCCCGCCCAACACACACCCGCCCCGCCCGAGCCCAACACACACCCACCCCACCCGAGCCCAACACACACACACCCGCCCCACCCAACACACACCCACCCCACCCAACACACACCCACCCCACCCAACACCCACCCACCCCGCCCAACACACACCCACCCCACCCCGCCCAACACTCACCCACCCCACCCAACACACACCCGCCCCGCCCGAGCCCAACACACACCCACCCGCCCAACACACACCCACCCCGCCCAACACACACCCACCCCACCCCGCCCAACACCCACCAACCCCGCCCAACACACACCCACCCCGCCCGAGCCCAACACACACCCACCCGCCCAACACACACCCACCCCGTCCGAGCCCAACACACACCCACCCCACCCAACACACACCTACCCCACCCAACACACACCCGCCCCGCCCAACACACACCCACCCCGCCCCACCCAACACCCACCCCGCCCCACCCAACACCCACCCACCCCGCCCAACACAAACCCACCCCACCCCGCCCAACACTCACCCACCCCGCCCAACACACACCCACCCCGCCCGAGCCCAACACACACCCACCCGCCCAACACACACCCACCCCGTCCGAGCCCAACACACACCTACCCCACCCAACACACACACACCCACCCCGCCCAACACACACCCGCCCCGCCCAACACACACCCACCCCGCCCAACATACACCCACCCCGCCCAACACACACACGCCCCGCCCAACACACACCCACCCCACCCAACACACACCCACACCACCCAACACACACCCACCTGCCCGAGCCCGACACACACCCACTCCACCCAACACACACCCACCCCACCCAACACACACCCACCCCACCCAACACACACCCACCCACCCCGCCCAACACCCACCCACCCCGCCCAACATACACCCACCCCGCCCAACATACACCCAATACAATACAATACAATACAATACAATACAATACAAATCGCTTTATTGGCATGATAAGGTACATCTTATGTTGCCAAAGCATCAAAATACATTTATGGTTGAACACATAAACGCGGTTCCATTCATACAGTGTATAAACAGGTATATCCCTGAGTTTATAAATATATTTTCGCCTTGTTTATATATACTCTTGTCTTAGTTTACTGGTTGTCCCTCTGTTCATGGCAAGCTGTAACATAGTGTGTCGCCAGTGTTACACAGCTTCTCTCCTCCCCCAGTAGGAATGGGAGTTTTTGGTTGTCAGTCAGATTTCTGAATTCAGGGCATATTTGTGAGAATTTTTGATAGAAATTCTCTCTGATGCCCTGATATTTTCCACAGGCTGTGAGGAAGTGCATCTCTGTCTCAACTACTCCCTGACTGCAGTGAGAGCATATCCTGTCTTCTCTTGGCAGCCTGGTCTGCCTGTGTCTGCCTTTTTCGATCGCTAGGCTATGTTCGCTAAGTCTGTACCTTGTCAAGGTTCTTCTCAGTTTGTTATCCTTTACCATGGTCAGGTAATCAGCTATGTTGTATTGTCTGTTTAGGGCCAAGTAGCAATTGAGTTTGCTTTGGGTTTTTGTTGTTTCTGCCCAATATGACAGATGTTTTTCCTTTTGCTTAGCGACGATTGTGTTGGGTCGAATTCTTTGTGTTACCCTGTCACTGTCCTGGGGCTGGTTATTGTTAGTATTGTTATTAGTTACTTTATTGAGTCCCAGGACTAGTTGACTGAGGGTATTCTTCTTTATGGTCAGCTCTTGGCATTTCAGGGCGTCGTAGTGATAGCATTGGGGGTTGCTCATTTGTAGGTGATTCCAAAATTTGGTGGCTCTTTTTTGGATAGTGATTATTAATGGGTATTGGCCTAGTTCCGCCCTGCATGCGTTGTTTACTGTTTTCCTTTGAGTCCGGAGGATACTTTTACAGAATTCCGCATGTAGGATCTCAATTGGGTGTTTGTCCCATTTTGCAAAATCTTGTTGTGTTAGTGGTCCCCAGACCTCACTGCCATAGAGTGCAATTGGTTCAATTACTGATTTGAAAATTTTGAGCCAAATGCTAATTGGGATTTCTATTTGGATTGATTTTTTGATGGCATAGAAAGCCCTTCTTGCTTTCTCTTTCAGTTCATTCACAGCCAGTTTGAAGTTTCCCGTAGAACTGATTTTTAAGCCCAAGTATGTGTAGTGAGTGGTTTGTTCAATTTTGGTTGTTCCTACTGTGAAATTTATTGTGGGTCCATGTTGTTTGGATCTTTGCTGGAACACAAGGACTTTGGTTTTTTGGGGATTTATTGTCAGGGCCCAAGTCTGGCAGTACGACTCCAGCAGGTCCAGGTTCTGCTGTAGACCCTCCTTAGTTGGTGACAGCAGAACCAGGTCGTCGGCATAGAGGAGGAATTTAACCTTGGATTCATATAGGGTGAGGCCGGGTGCTGTAGATTGTTCAAGTAGTTTTGCCAATCCATTAATGTAAATATTAAAGAGTGTCGGTGAGATTGGCGAGCCCTGCGTCACCCCGCGCCCCTGTGGGAAGTATTTTGTTTGTTTGTCTCCAATTTTAACTGCACATTTATTGTTTGTATACATTGATTTAATTACATCATATGTTTTCCCTCCTACCCCGCTTTCGATAAGTTTCAGGAATAAACCGTCATGCCAGATGGAGTCGAAAGCCTTCTGGAAATCTACAAAGCATGCGTAGATTTTGCTTTTGTTATGGTGAACGTGTTTGTCAATTAGGGTCTGTAGGGTGAAGATATGATCGGATGTTCTATAGTTTGGCAGGAATCCAATTTGGCTTTTACTCAAGACATTGTGCTCTTCAAGGAAGTTTATAAGTCTTTTGTTTATGATGCTACAGAATACCTTCCCCAGGTTACTGTTTACACAGATGCCTCGATAGTTGTTTGGGTCGATTTTGTCCCCACTTTTGTATATGGGTGTTATGAGTCCTTTGTTCCAGATGTCAGGGAAATAACCGACACTCAGAACCAAGTTGAAGAGTTTTAGGATAGCCAGTTTCAGTTTGTTGTCTGCGTGTTTAATCATCTCGTTTAGTATGCCGTCTGTCCCGCAAGCTTTTCCTGGTCGCAGGTCCTTGAGTTTTTCAAGAAGTTCTTTTTCTGTTATTATGGCGTCTAGCGGGTTTTGGTTATCTTTTATGGCCATTTCAAGCTTTTCAAGTTTTTTGCGTATTTGGTGTTGCTCTGGTCCTAGTGTGTTTTTCTGGTATAATTTTTCAAAGTGGTTTACCCATGTGTCCCCACCCAACACACACCCACCCACCCCGCCCAACACACACCCACCCCACCCAACACACACCCACCCGTCTGAGCCCAACACACACCCACCCCGCCCAACACACACCCACCCCGCCCAACACACACCCACCTCGCCCGAGCCCAACACACACATAGAAACATAGAAAAATAGGAGCAGGAGTAGGCCATTCGGCCCTTCAAGCCTGCTCCACCATTCAATATGATCATGGCTGATCCTCTATCTCAGTACCATAATCCAGCTCTCTCCCCATACCCCTTGATGCCTTTTGTGTCTAGAAATCTATCTATCTCCTTCTTAAATATATTCAGTAACTTGGCCTCCACAGCTCTCTGGGGTAGAGAATTCCACAGGTTCACCACCCTCTGAGTGTAGAAATTTCTCCTCATCTCAGTCCTAAATGTCCTACCCCATATCCCGAGACTGTGACCCCTCGTTCTAGAGCTCCCAGCCAGGGGAAACATCCTCCCTGCATCCATTCTGTCTAGCCCTGTCTGACCCTGACACCCACCCGAGCCCAACAAACAAAACAAGACAACAGAAAGCGCTGGAAAAACTCAGCAGGCCAGGCAACATCCGTGGAGAGAGAAACAGAGTTAACATTTCAGGTCGAAACCCTTCTGAAGAGTTTTTCCAGCGTTTTCTGTTATTATTTCAGATTTCCAGCATCCGCAGTATTTTGCTATCATAAACAAAACAAGACGGTCAGATGCTGCAAACAACTTTTCTAAGGAGGCTCGCTTCCTGTTGGAGTGAAAGGGGTGTTGAGTATTTAAGGGATGATTTTGGTCTTGGCATCTGAAGCAGAGCTTACCTGAACTCTGGCCAGCTTTAGAAGACATTTACACACATAGGAAAAGGAGTAGGCCATTCAACCACTGTCCCGCCACTCAATTAGGTCATGTCCAATGTTCCCTTTAATATTTATTTTGGGTGCGCGGCCCCTTAAACGGGCTGCCCAGCCAATTCAAATTCCCGTGTATGCGCACTTCTTCCTATTGTGAAGCCGGCCAGGAGGCTGCGCGGGAGCTAAAGACAGCTCCGCGGCCGTGCAGCTTGAAGGGAACTTTGGTCACAGTTGATCTGTATCTTAACTCCATCTACCCGCCTTGGTTCTGTAACCTTTGACACCATTGCCTAACAAAAATCTATCAATCTCAGTTTTGAAATTAGCTGTAATATACTTGGATTTTCAAAAGGCCTTCGCTAACTCGCACCAAGTCCCGTTCACCCATCACCCCCTGTGCTCGCTGACCTACATTGGCTCCCGGTTAAGCAGCGCCTCGATTTCAAAATTCTCATCCTTGTTTTCAAATCACTCCCTGGCCTCGCCCCTCCCTATCGCTGTAATCTCCTTCAGCCCCACAAGCCCCTGAGATATCTGCGCTCCTCTAATTCTGCCCTCTTGAGCATCCCTGATTATAATCTCTCAACCATTGGTGGCCGTGCCTTCTGTTGCTTAGACCCTAAGCTCTGGAATTCCCTGCCTAACCCTCTCCACCTCGCTACCTCTCTTTCCTCCTTTAAGACGCTCCTTAAAACCTGCCTCTTTGACCAAGCTTTTGGTCACCTGCCTTTAATTTCTTCTTATGTGGATCGGTGTAAAATGTTTTGTCTTAAAACGCTCCTGTGCAGCGCCTTGGGACGTTTTACTACGGTAAAAGCACTATATAAATACAAGTTATTGTTGTTGTTGTTGGTACTGCATAGTAGACTCATGACCAATGTTCCCCCTAATTTTTATAGTTTGGCCCATTCACAGTTTTGCGCATGCACGAAACTTAACATTGGAAAAGCCATTCCTGGGCTGCACAGGACCAGCAAATAGCGGCCACGCAGCTTAGAGGGAACATTGCTCATGACTAGGGTCAGAGCATGTGGAGTCAGGGGACAAGTTGCAGAATCAATCAAGAACATAAATCAAGAATCGCTAATAAATCCAATAGGGAATTCAGGAGAAACTTCTTTACCCAAAGAGTGATTAGAATGTGAAACATTCACAGGGAGTAGTTGAGGCGAATGGCAGAGATGCATTTAAGGGGAAGGTGGATAAACACATGAGAGAGAAAGGATTAGAAGGATGTGCTGATGGGGTGAGATGAAGAGGGGTGGGAGGAAGCTCGTGTGGAGAATAAACACCAACATAGACCAGTTGGGCTGAATGGCCTATTTCTGTGCTGCAGAGTCATAAGAACATAAGAAATAGGAGCAGGAGTCAGCCATTTGGCCCCTTGAGCCTGTTCCACCATTCAATAAGGTCATGGCTGATCTTCTACCTCATCTCCACTTTCCTGCACTGTCCCCATATCCCTTGATTCCTTTAATATTCAAAAATCTATCGATCTCTGTCTTGAATATACTCAACGACTGAGCCTCCACAGCCCTCTGGGGTAGAGAATTCCAAAGATTCACCGCCCTCTGAGTGAAGACATTTCTCCTCATCTCAGTCCTAAATGGCCGACCCCTTATTCTGAGACTGTGACCCCTGGTTCTAGACTCCCCATCCTCCCTGCATCTACCCTGAAAAGCCCTGTAAGAATTTTGTATGTTTCAATGAGATCACCTCTCATTCTTCTAAACTCTAGAGAATATAGGCCTAGTCTACTCAATCTCTCCTCATAGGACAATCCCACTTTCCCAGGAACCAGTCTGGCGAACCTTCGTTGCACGACTCTATGGCAAGTATATCCTTCCTTAGGTAAGGAGCCCGAAACTGTACAAAATACTCCAGGCGTGGTCTCACCAGGGTCCTATATAATTGCAGTAAGATGTCTTTACTCTTATACTCAAATCCTCTTGTAATAAAGGCCAACATACCATTTGCTTTCCTAATTGCTTGCTGTACCTGCATGTTAACTTTCAGTGATTCGTGTACAAGGACACCCAGGTCCCTCTGAACACCAACATTTCCCAATCTCTCACCATTTAAAAAATACTCTGCTTTTCTATTTTTCCTACCAAAGTGGATAACTTCACATTTCTCCACATTATATTCCATTTGCCATGTTCTTGCCCACTCACTTAGCCTGTTTATATCCCCTTGAAGCCCCCTTGCATCCTCCTCACAACTTACATTCCCACCCAGCTTCGTATCATCAGCAAACTTGGTTATATTACACTTGGTCCCCTCATCCAGTCGATGTAACTCGATGTAAGACTCATTGTTGCCCGACTGGATTATTCTTGAGTCGGTCAAACAGCCTTTCTTCCCCCAATCTGCAATATTTTTATAACTAATAAACAAAAGTGTTCAAAGAAAATGAAGGATTTTAAAGGAGGAGAGGGAGGTGGCGAGGTTTGGGAAGGGAATTGCAGAGATCGGGACCTGGATGCCCGAACTCATGGCTGCCAGTGGTCTGGCGAAGCGAGGTGGTTGCACAAGAGACTGGAGCCAGTGGAAGGAAGGGTTTGGGGAGGATTGTAGGGCTGGAGGAGGTTACAGAGCTGGGGAGGGCAAGGCCAGGGAGAGATTTAAAGACGACAAGCTGTTTAAATTGGAGGCGTTGAGGGACTGGGAACCAATGTAGATCAGTGAGGACGGGAGGGATGGGCGAGCGTGACTTTGCACAAGATAGGACACTGGCAGTAGAGTCTTGGATGAGCTGAAGTTAATAGAGGATGGGAGGCTAGACTGGAGAGCCTGGGAGTAATCGAGTTTGGAGGTGAGGAAGGCATGGATGAAGGCTTTAACAACAGCTGGGCCGAGGTAGGGCAATGTTATGAAGGTGAAAGTAAGCAGATATCTTTGTGATGGAGAGGGATACAGGGTCAGAAACTCAGCTCGGGGTCAAACAGCTGTGTGCTGAGCTTGCAAATAGTCTGGTCCAGCTGGTGAATAGACAGTGATCAGGAGCAGGAATCCCGGGCGATTTTCCCCTTCCCTAGTTCGGTGGTGCTGGGGCCGATTGTAACATTCTGGCTGCCACCTGAGTTGAGATGAACAAACTCAACATAGACATGACCGCGAAACGGCACAGTGGGTTCTCATATCAATACACTGTACCACAAAGTGGCATAATGTGGGTTGACGCCCACAGATCCCACACAGCGAGTTCCTGTTTCTAAGCTGCGCCATTAGGGGACGGCACCAAGAAAAGACCAATCACTTCCCCTCCGTGGGTAACCATGAGTAACTCTCTTACACCTCCCAGTGGTGAGTAGCAGTGGCAGAGTCTGGAAGCACTGCTCAGTCAAGACGTATTTGATGCTGGGCCCTATGTTGGATTATTTGAAGCAGATGTGAAGAACTTTCGATTTAGATGGACAGTTGCATAGAATTACATAGAACTTACAGCACAGAAACAGGCCATTCGGCCCAACAGGTCCATGCTAGTGTGTATGCTCCACACGAGCCTCCTCCCACCTTACTTCACCTCACCCTATCTTATCCTTCTAATCCTTTCTCTCTCATGTGTTTATCTAGATTCCCCTCAGTTGAGATGAAATGTTATTCGCCTCAACCACTCCACGTGGTAGCGAGTTCCACATTCTCACCACTCTCACTGGGTAAAGAAGTTTCTCCTGAATTCCCTATTGGGTTTATTAGTGACTCTCTTAGATTTATGGCCCCTATTTTTGGACCCCCCCCCCCCCCACAAATGGAAATATCTTCTCTATGTCTACCCTATCAAACCCCTTCATAACTTTAAAGACCACCCCTCAGCCTCCTCTTTTCTAGACAAAAGAGCCCCAGCCTGTTCAGTATTTCCTGATAGTTATCGCCTCTCACTTCTGGTACTTCTTTGAAAAGGTAATGGAAAGAGTAGACAAGGGTATTGTAGTAGATGTCATGTCCTTGGATTTTCAAAGGCCTTCAATAAAGTACCACATGGTAGGCTCATAAGAACATAAGAAATAGGAGCAGGATTAGGCCACTTGGCCCCTCCAGCCTGCTCCGCCATTCAATAAGATCATGGCTGATCTTGGGCTCAAAACCACTTCCCCGCCCGCTCCCCATAACCTTTCACTCCATTATCTTGCAAAAATTTGTCTATCTCCACCTTAAATATATTTAATGACTCAGCCTCCACGGCTCTCTGGGGCAGAGAATTCCACATATTTATGACCCTCTGAGAGAAGAAATTCCTCCTCATCTCAGTCCTAAAAGGGTGACCCTTTATTCTAAAACTGTGCCCCCGAGTTCTAGATTTTCCCACGAGGGGAAACATCCTCTCTGCATCTACCTTGTCATGACCCCCTCAGTATCTTATATGTTTCAATAAGACCACCTCTTATTCTTCTAAATTCCAATGTGTATAGGCCCAACCTGCTTAACCTTTCCTCATAAGTCAACCCCCTCATCTCTGGAATTAACCGAGTGAATCGTCTCTGAACTGCCTCCAATGTAAGTATATCCTTCCTTAAATAAGGAGACCAAACTGTACGCAGTACTCAAGGTGTGGCCTCACCAATACCCTGTACAGTTGTAGCAGGACTTCCCTGCTTTTATATTCCAACCCCCTTGAAATAAAGGCCAACATTCCATTTGCCTTTTTGATTACTTGCTGTACCTGCATGCTAACTTTTTGTGTTTCATGCACAAGGACCCCCCAGGTCCCTCTGAACTGTAGCATTTTGTAATCTCTCCCCATTTAAATAATAATTTGTTTTTTTATTTTTCCTGCCAAAGTGGATAACCTCGCACTTTCCCATATTATACTCCATCTGCCAAATGTTTGCCCACTCACTTAACTTGCCTTTATCCCTTTGCAGGTTCTTTGAGTCCTCTGCACAACTTGCTTTCCCACCCGTCTTTGTGTCATCCGCAAACTTGGCTACATTACACTCGGTCCCTTCATCCAATGTAGATTGTAAATAGTTGAGGCCCCAGCACCGATCCCTGTGGCACCCCACTAGTTACTGTTTGCCAACCGGAAAATGATCCATTTATCCCGACTCTGCTTTCTGTTAGTTAGCCAATTCTCTATCCATGCTAATATATTACCCCCAATTCTGTGAGCTCTTATCTTATGCAGTAACCTTTTATGTGGCACCTTATCAAATGCCTTCTGGAAATCCAAATACACCACATCCACTGGCTCACCTTTGCCCACCCTGCTCGTTACCTCCTCAAAGAACTCCAGCAAGTTTGTTAAACATGATTTCCCTTTCCTAAAACCATGCTGACTCTGCTTGACTGCATTATGATTTTCCAAATGCCCTGTCTCTGCCATATCCCCGTTCCCCATTATTAATTCCCCAGTCTCATCCTCTAAGGGACCAAAGTTTACTTTAGCTTCCTTAATGAAGGACTTCAGCATTTTCCCAAGGACAGATGTTAGGCTAACTGGTCTATAGTTTCCTGCTTTCTGTCTCCCTCCTTTCTTAAATAGGGGTGTTACATTAGCGGTTTTCCAATCCGCTGGGACCTCTCCAGAGTCCAGGGAATTTTGGTATATTGCAACCAATGCATCCACTATCTCTGCAGCCACTTCTTTTAAGACCCTGGGATGCAGGCCATCTAGTCCAGGGGACTTGTCATCTTTTAGTCCCATTATTTTACCAAGTGCTATTTCCTTAGTGACAGTGGTTGTCTTTAGTTCCCCCCTCCCTGTGGCCCCTTGATTATTCATTATTGGGATGTTGTTAATGTCTTCTACCGTGAAGACAGATGCAAAATATTTGTTCAGAGTCTCTGCCATTTCCCCGTTCCCCATTATTAATTCCCCAGTCTCATCCTCGAAGGGATCAATGTTTACTTTAGCTACCCTCTTCCTTTTTATATACCTGTAGAAACTCTTACTATCTGTTTTAATGTTTCTTGCCAGTTTACTCTCATAATTCATCTTCTCCCTCTTTATTGGCCCAGAAATTCGGGTCGGGGGCTTCCCGCGGGTGCAAGCCCCCGACCTGCACTTACCTAGCGCACCGGCCGTTGAGATGTGGGCCCACATGGGACTCCAATCCTGGGCCTCCTCCAACTGCCAGCGCGCAGTGCTTGCGTATCCCAGAGGCGCAGTTAGTTCGATGCGTCCCCTGGGATCACGTGGGCCATGGAGAGCCAATGGTAGCAGGGAATGCTTCATTCATAAGTTTGACAGGAAGAGCTGTCAAACTTATAAATACTATAAGCCGCAAAACATCACTAAATCTTCAAATAATTTTTTTTTAAATCACATTTTTTAAATAAACTATAAATTACATGAAATAACTATTTTAAACAATAATTTAAATTTTTGAAAAAAATAATTTTATTTTCTAACGGGACTAAAAATAAACTTACCTTTCTTTAAAGTTTTAAAAATAATAAACCTGTGGAAAAAATGTTTTAATTTTAATTAATTCACCACTTACCTTGTAAAAAGCAGGCCTTGCGACTGCTTTTTAAATGTCTAACTTCTGGAGACTTACCCTCCCAGAAAAACCTGCAAAAAAATGTAAGCTCGATACACACGCGCTGCCTCTCCTGCGCACGCGTTCGACCTCTGAACCCCTTCTTTCAGGGGAACGGAAGTGCCGGCTTCCCGTGCATGCGCAGTGCATGCAGGAAACCGGCACTTCCATTGGGCTTACGGGTGAGTACCCCATGCGTACTCACCTGTGGAGACCCGAATTTCTGGGCCATTTTAGTCATCCTTTGCTGGTTTTTAAAAATTTCCCAATTCTCTGATCTCCCACCAATCTTGGCAACATTGTATGCCTTCATTTTCAATTTGATACCATCCTTTACTTCCTTACGGATGGTGCTCCCTTCTTTTAAAATCTTTCATGACAAAGGTTAGGATATGTGGAGTCAGGGGACAAATAGCTGAACAGATAGCAAATTGGCTAAAAAAATAGAAAGCAGAGAGTAAGGGTAAAGGGTCAGATTGGAGGAAGGCAGAAAGCGGTCTTCCACAAGGATCAGTGCTGGGACCAATGTTATTCAAAATTTACATTAATGATTTGGATTTCGGCGCAAGTAACTCAATACAAAAATTTGCAGATGATACGAAACTGGGTGCATAGCTGATACTGAGGAAGAATGCAACATAATACAAGAAGACATTAGAAAACTTGCAGACTGGGCAGTTAAGCAGCAAATGAACTTTAACACAGATAAATGTGAGGTGATGCACTTTGGTTGGAAAAACAGACACATCACCTACACCTTAGAAAATAAGAAACTGAGTGGGGTAGAAGAGCAAAGGGATCTCGGGATACAGGTGAACAAATCATTAAAAGCAGCATCGCAGGTCAGCAAAGCAATTAAAAATGCTAACAAAGCTCTGGGATTTATTTCTAGGGGTATAGAATTCAAAAGTAGTGAAGTTATGTTAAACCTGTATAGGGCCCTGGTCAGGCCGCACTCAGAGTACTGGGCACGGTTCTCGGTTCCATACTATAAAAAGGACATAGAAGCACTGGAGAAAGTGCAAAAAGATTTACAAGGATAGTACCAGAACTGAGAGATTACAGCTATCGGGAACGATTGAACAGGTTGGGGCTTTTTTCTTTAGAAAAGAGAGGAGTTAGAGGAGACCTGATAGAGGTCTTTAACATTCTGAATGGGTTGGACAGGCTAGATGTGGAGAGAATGTTTCCACTTGTGGGAGAATTCAAACCTCAGGGCCATAAATACAGAATAGGTACTCATAAATAGGGAAATAAGGTGAAATTTCTTTACTCAGAGAATGGTTAGAATGTGGAACTCGTTACCACAAGAAGTGGTTGAGGTAAATAGCTTAGATGCTTTCAAAATGAAACTGGATGAGTACACGAGAGAAAAGGGAACAGAAAGATATGCTGAAAGACTGAGATGAGGTAGATGGGATGGGAGGAGACTGGTGTGGAATATAAACACCAGCACAGACTGGCTGGGCTGAATGGCCTCTTTCTGTGCTGTATATTCGATGTCATTCTATTCTATGTAACTTTATGTAATCATCCATGTAAATCTTCTTTGCACCGCCTCCAGTGCCTCAATACCCTTTTTGTAACATTGTAAGACCAGTTTGCTGGTACTTAAGAACATAAGAACATAAGAAATAGGAGCAGGAGTCGGCCATTTGGCCCCTCGAGCCTGCCCCGCCATTCAATAAGATCATGGCTGATCTTCGACCTCAACTCCACTTTCCTGCACTATCCCCATATCCCTTGATTCCCTTAATATTCAAAAATCTATCGCTCTCTGTCTTGAATATACTCAATGACTGAGCCTCCACAGCCCTCTGGGGTAGAGAATTCCAAAGATTCACCGCCCTCTGAGTGAAGAAATTTCTCTTCATCTCAGTCGTAAACGGCCGACCCCTTATTCTGAGACTGAGACCCCTGGTCCTAGACTCCCCAGCCAGGGGAAACATCCTCCCTGCATCTACCCTGTCAAGCCCTGCAAGCAGCTTGTATGTTTCAATGAGATCACCTCTCATTCTTCTAAACTCTAGAGAATATAGGCCTAGTCTACGCAATCTCTCCTCATAGGACAATCCCCCCATCCCAGGAACCAATCTGGTGAACCTTCGGTGCACTCCTTCTATGGCAAGAATATTCTTCCTTGGGTAAGGAGCCCTAACTGTACACAGTACTCCAGGTGTGGTCTCACCAGGGCCCTATATAATTGCAGTAAGACATCTTGGCCTAGAAATTGGGTATAGCCCCACTTGAGGCGTTAGAACTGGCGCTGCGCAAAGTTTATAGCCAGACGAAACTTATCGCTGCCTGGCGAGATATTGGGTTGCATCGTCCCCAAAGGGGATTGAGGCGCGAAATCAGACGTTGCACGGGGCTCCTAAGGCGCAAAAGTTCAGGCGCTACCCAATATCGGCGCGGACGGGCGCAGCGCAGGTGATCTCAATTACCGGAAACCACGAGACTTCCAGGCGCCGGCCGGCTCTTAAAGGGGTGGGTCAGTCAGCCTGAGCTGCCACACTCAACGCCCTGTAGGCCTCAGAATCGGCGCTCACCCTTCTCTGGCGCAAGAAACTTGGTCAGGATGGAGAAGGTAAGACAGAGAGCAGAGCGCTTCAGCACTGAGGCTCTGGACCAGTTGGTGTCTGCAGTTGAGCGCCGTCGAGATGTTCTGTATCCTGACAATGGCAAGAGGCCGAATCAAAAGGCTTACCGGCGATCTCGGAGGGAGGTTTCTCTGAGGGTCAACTCCAGCAGCACGGTGACCAGGACCCCTGTTCAGTGCAGGAAGAAATTCAACGACCTCACTCGGGCCGTTAGGGTGAGTGTTGGTTATGCAAACTTCTGATTCCCTCCATCTGCACCTGACTTCGAGGACCCTGTTGCCATGATGCCCCAATGGCCATCTGTCAGCAAGCACCCATGGCCTTTTCTGGGCACACACATGGACATTTCACTCAAGGCCACATGTAAGGGCCCTTGCACCATGGGGGGCATGAGATGATCTCTCAAGGCATCATGTAAGGGCTCTTGCACCATGGGGGGCATGAGATGATCTCTCAAGGCATCATGTAAGGGCTCTTGCGCCATGGGGGGCATGAGATGATCTCTCAAGGCATCATGTAAGGGCTCTTGCACCATGGGGGGCATGCGATGATCTCTCAAGGCCTCATGTAAGGGCTCTTGCACCATGGGGGGCATGAGATGATCTCTCAAGGCATCATGTTACAGAACTTCCCCTTCTTTCCCCTGCAGTCCAAGCTGGCAACGATCCGAAAGGACCAGCGTCGAACCGGTGGCGGACCTCCACAAGTGGTCACTCTCACGGATCTCGAGGAGAGAGTGCACCAGATACTTGGAGGACGTCTGAGTGGTCCTGTTACCACTGCATCTGCCGACCCCATTCTCGACAGCGAGGGTAAGACTCTCACCTTTTTCACCTGTTGCCTTCCACTTGGTCCCCCCACCAGCATGCTTCCTCAGTGTGCAGCCATGTCAGAGCCTTGCCGCAATCTGGCATGCCTTTCCGCCAACCTGTCCTTTTGCTAAAGCCACTCTTCCACCTCCCTGCTTTCAGATGATGCATCACCAACTCGGGCTCAACGCCCTGAAGCTGCCAGTGTCAGTGCCTCCGGAGGCGAGGATCAGGAGGAAGCCAGACCATCCGTTCCAATCTCAGGGGAGCATACACATCTACAGACTGGGGATAGTAGTTCCCTGGAGGGGAGTGGGGGTGCTCTGAGGATCAGCCAGTTGCCGGAACAAGCGGCATGCAGCAACGCAAGGGGGGTAGGCAAGTTCGGCCACCGTCTCCCCGGAGGGCAAGGCAGGTAGTGATGACTGCTGCACAGAGTGCAGAGGAGGTGCGTCGCCTGGCTGAAATGAGCACCCAGGCCTGGCTCAGGCACACTGAGCTGATGGCTGCAGTGGGGAGGATGCCTCAGTCAATAGGTACACTGGCAAAGAGTGTGTTGGACTTCGGGGCAACAATGGAGAGGACTCTCCAGGGCTTCGGGGCAACAATGGACAGGACTCTCCAGGGCTTCGGGGCAACAATGGACAGGACTCTCCAGGGCTTCAGGGCAACAATGGAGAGGACTGTCGAGGGCTTTGGGCCAACAATGGAGAGGACTGTCCAGGGCTTCACGGCCGCTATGGAAAGGACTGTTCAGGGCTTCGGACAATCCCTGGAAAGGTCTGTCCAGGGCTTGTCCGAGGCAGTGGAGCGGTCAGCACCGGCCTTGTCCGAAGCAATGGAAAGAGTTGTCCAGGGCTTCTCCGAAGCACTGGCACCTGGCTCACAGGTCCTCACTGCTGCCACGCAGTCACTTGCCGGCCTCGTCCACACCCAGATTGAGGCAACACGAACTCTCACTGCAGCCACCCTATCTGCATCAGCTAGGATCACCCCGGGCCCTTCCAGTCCCATACAAGGCCAGGAATCAGTGGAGCATGCAATTGTGGCGGATGAGCCGAGCCGGTCCCCTCAGAGAGCCAGTGTGTCGTCCGACCATGGTGCAGGTGTCCTCTCTCGGCAGGTGACCATTGCACATGCCAGCGCTGCCACGTCTGCAGTGCAGCTGCCACCACCTGCAGGGCACACTGCTTCCAGCCATGCTCAGATCAAGCATCCTGCGTCCGCACCCTCCAAGCCCAGAGGTTGGCCAGGCCGTCCCTCAGGGGCTTCTGCGCTTCCACACAGTCAGCAGGCGCCCCCCAGCCTTCACCCCGCCACTGGGGTTCAATTACGTAGGAGCAGCAGGGAGGGAAGGGGCCGAGCGCGAAAGAGAAGTCGTTCTCCATCAAGGGGCCAGCAGTAGAGGGAGGTGCTGAGATGAATCTTTGGCCAAATTCAAGGACACCCTCATCTGTTGTAATTGTTGGAAATGGTTTGTTTAGTTTTGCGGCTTTGCCGAAGAGTTAATTGTTATTTTGTTAGTTATGGTTTCTGTTGGCATGACGTTGTTTTGCTGTAATGAAAGACTTTTGTGACAATAAAGAGAAGTTTTAATGTGCTATGGTACACGTGACTAATTACAGTGATGCTGGCCTTCAGAGGCTTTCAAACATCCAAAGTGCGTAGGAGTAAAGACACTCATCATTCCGCCAGAGGGGCCTCGATACGAGTCCTTATGAGCCTCTGACGGATGGCCCTTCCACTTTCAAGAGCCCTTCCATCTTCCTCCTCCTCCTCCTCCTCCTCCTCCTCGTCCGCATGCTCCTCCTCCTCCTCCTCCTCCACCTGCTTCTCCAGGGTCAGAGGGAAGGTGATGAATTGACGCCTTCGCCTATAAAGGGCAGCTGTAACTTGCCGGATGCAACAGTGCACTGCAACCTGAGAGATATTCGCAATGTCCCCAATGGCTGACTGAAAGGATCCGTTGCCATAAAAATTGAAGGCAACAGTCAGTTTAACGGCCACCGACAGAGAGGTCCTGCACCGTAGACGTGGCTGCAGATCCTCAGCAAGCAGGTGGCACAGCTCAGTAACAACGTCCCTCCCGATTCGGAGCCTTCGCACACACTGCTCCTCCGACATGTCAAGGTATGACACCTGCTGCCTAAAGACCCTCGCAGCATACCCTCGGATTGGCCGACCTCCATTGCCCCTCCTCCTTCTGGCCAATCCCGGCCCTCTCTCCCGCAGTCTCTCTGCCCCTTCATAGTGTTCGGCCATGAGGCCGTCGCCCTCCAAAGCATCTCCCATTCCGATGCCAGTTGGTCAAAAGGCTGTTAGGTCTAGTGCTCCAACTGCTCCGGACAGGTTTGAGGGTCCCAAGTTCTCTAATGCTAAATTCCAAAAACTCTGCTCCACAGTAGCTCACCAACTCTCTCCACCAACGATCGCAATGAACAGGCCAAGTGGCTGAAGCTTCTATACTAGAGCTGTCCCCTTTAAATAGCGCCCCCCGACTCCGAGAAGGGCCTGCTAACGTTCCTTCGAACTGTCACTAATAGCGCTAAGCATAAAGGCTCCGGGCGCCACCCAATATCCGCTCAGGCACCCCTGAAAGGCGTTGCACACTGAAATGACGTCATGATCTGCTTGCGCTCGCGGGCGCACGCAAACACTTAGCGCAGGCGTTAAATGTATAGTCAATATGGGAGTTGTTGCTATCTTCATTGCGCCCGCCCCAACATTGGGTAACACCCCAATTCTCGGTCTCTTTAGGCGCTAACCACTGGCGCAAACAATCGAATTTCTAGGCCCTTTACTCTTATACTCCAATCCTCTTGTAATAACCTTGCTTCTGTACAAGAGAAAAATAAATTGTTTGTGCAGCTCAGACTCAGTATCCAATAATTTAACTTCTGCATTTGTTGTGTGTTTTCTTATTCACCAGTTGCCAGATACTTGAAGGAACCTGCTTCCTTCTAAAGCTCAGCTTTGGGTTTGGAAACCCCAACAACCTCTTGCGATTATATCTACTTCAGCAACAATAACATCTTCGATGGAGAATGAGGAAATTGTGACGTTGAATTCCTCCTCTTAATCGCTGCACCAGTCCAATAGAATATTTGTCGGCCTCATTTAGGTAATTATAGGGCTTCAGCTCAGATATGATTGGATGGAGGTTCACCTGCAGTGTCACCCCTGCCTCCACTCCAATTTTTCTATTTGACCCCCTCGCTTAAATGCAGAGGATGGTGTTGGGCATCACGTTCATCCGTGCCAGCAGATCCATTGGTGCTTCACCCAAGTATCCATTCTTCACGCGTGAACCTAGAGAATCAATCAGAGCAAACTATCGTGGGCATCACAGGTGCCAGCGATCCTCTGGTGCCTCACCCAATTGGCCGTTGGTCATGTGCCAGCCTGGAGATTGAGTGTGATGTCCACACGCATGCACTTCCCAGCAAGGGTCAGTAGGTGGAAATCAGTAGTGGGAATCCTGGCTGATTCATCAACTCCCATGCCTAGGGATTCATAGGCCAGTTATAGTGACTGCCCAGTGCTGCCTTTGCTATCAAGTAACGCAAGATGCACTGGGGTTTAAAGCTAGGACCCTCTTAATCTAAAGTAACAACAGAAAACGCTGGAAAAACTCATCAGGCCAGGCAACATCCGTGGAGAGAGAAACAGAGTTAACGTTTCTTAAATAACAACAGAAAATGCTGGAAAAACTCAGCAGGCCAGGCAACATCCGTGGAGAGAGAAATAGAGTCAGCATTTCAGGTCGAACCCCTTCTACAGGACCTGAAACGTTGACTCTATTTCTCTCTCCACGGATGTTGCCTGGCCTGCTGAGTTTTTCCAGCATTTTCTGGTGTTATTTCGGATTTCCAGCATCCGCAGTATTTTGCTATCGTATTAACATCTCTTAATCATAATCATAATCAACTTTATTGTCATGGTTAGTGCACAAGTGCAGTACAACGAAATGTAGGCTTGCGGCTCCCGAGAGTGTACATTTAGATTAAGACATTTAAACATTCAACATACATTTGGCTTGTAATACATTAACATAAACATAACCATAATAAAGTGCATTGGCAGATGTGCAGGCTTTAGAGTTTATTTGTGGAGTTCAGTAGGATGACAGCCCTGGGAAAGAAGCTGTTCCTAAATCTGGTCGTACGGGTGCGAATGCATCTGTAGCGTCTCCCAGATGGCAGGAGGGCGAACAGACTGTGGCTGGGGTGGGTAGGGTCTTTGATGATGGACCGTGACCTCCGTAAACAGCGTTTCTGGTATATGTGCTCTATGATCGGTAGCCGGGTGTCGGTAATGCGTTGGGCAGTTTTGACTACCCGCTGCAGGGCTTTCCGGTCATAGTAGCTACAGCTGCCATACCATACTGTGATACAGTTTGTCAGGATGCTCTCTATTGTGCAGCGGTAAAAGTTAGAGAGGATCAGGGGTGACAGGTTACATCCCTTCAGCCTCCTTAGGAAATATAGGCGCTGCTGTATGAGTCAGTACCAAGTGGCATATGTATTTAGTATGTACGTAGTATATGAGACTCAACCCATTGCAAAGAATGTTGGGTCTGACGCATTCTTCCCCAGCCCCAACACACTGGTTGCATCTATGCTTATGTTTGAACGTGGGCACTACCATCTTGTTTAGCATCTGAAGTAACCAGAACCCAAAATAAGATCATTTTATTTTTCTCAATTAATCCAAAGTTTTGAAGGGCTTTTTCAGCCATGGTTCAGTGGGTGGCACTCCTGCCTCTAAATGAAGAAGGTTGTGGGTTCAAGTCCCACTCCAGGGACTTGAGCACAAAATCTAAGCTGACACTCCAGTGCAGTGCTGAGGGAGTGCGGCACTGTCGGAGGTGCCGTCTTTTGGATGAGACGTTAAATCGAGGCCCCGTCTGCTCTCAGGTGGCCGTTAAAGATCCCACGGCACTATTTCGAAAAAGAGCAGGGGGTGTTCTCCCCGGTGTCCTGGGCCAATATTTATCTCTCAACCAACATCACTAAAAAAAAATGATCATTGTCACATTGCTGTTTGTGGGAGCTTGCTGTGCGCAAATTGGCTGCCCCGTTTCCTACATTACAACAGTGACTACACTTCAAAAAGTACTTCATTGGCTGTAAAGTGCTTTGGGACGTCCTGAGGTTGTGAAAGGCGCTATATGTCTTTCTTTTGACAGATGGTATTTTTTATTTAAAAAACAATTAAATCTGATTTGCTATGACAACGTGTCAGATATTTAAACCAGCTGACGAATCATTGCTGACAGTTTGAAGAAAAGGGAGAGACCCGGAAACTGAGCTCCTGGAACCCGTCGACCATCGTACACACACCAAAAAAAAACTTTTTGGATCTTGAACTCTGGTTGAACTTGAACCTCCTGCAGTCTTCTGCTTGTTCAGGTTATGAGCTTGACCAGAAACCGGCTGTGCGCTTCACACAATGAATTGTAGTCCTGAGTCTGGGTCCAGCAACTGAACTGGAAAGGGCACTTTGAAATGAGTAATTAAGGAAATTCAGCCCGTTCGCAGACAGAGATTTACTGGTCAAACTGTATTCTTGTGAAATGCACATTCTGCCTTTCCTTACAGCCAATGCTTCCAACGTTATATTTTTTGGGGGGTCTGGGCCCCGCCAAAACCTCTCACAGACCCTGGCTCACACCACTGGCTTTGGATTTGGGACCAACCCACGACCTCTCCCCCTCCCCCTCCGCCTCTACCCCTTTCCCCTTCCCCTCCACCCCCTCCCCCTCCCTCCTCCCTCCCCCTCCGCATCCCCCAAACCCTCCCCCTCCCCCCTCAACACCACCTTCTCAAGGGCAGTTAGGGATGGGCAATAAATGCTGGCCTTGCCAGCGATGTCCACATCCTGTGAATGAATTAAAGAAAATAGGTAAATATTTCACCGTATGTGTACTACTCTGTACGCTTTAGGTCAGTGTTAATATAACAGAATATACTTGATAGGGAATGAGTAAAATGATGAATCTGGTACATTTTATTAATCTATTATCAGCAAAATGCTGTACTGGTTGTTGCCTCGATCAGTTCCTCCAAATTCCCCAACCCTTTTTATATTTTTCTGTGAATCCAATGTTCCTTTGTTGCTATCGGTTACCGACTCCTCTCACCTCTTCTGCACAAAAAAAAAACCATTTCCATTCTGGTTTTACAGGCCCCGGTTTTCTGCTTGTTCATCATCTTCCATTCTCCCTTAAAGGCTCCCCCCCACCCCCCCGCACGTCACCCCCCCATCCCCCCACCCCCCCATGTCACCCCCAACCTCCCCACCTCCCCCCACCTCCCCACCTCCCCCCACCCCACCTCCATCAGCTTTCCTTCTCTGCCGACCTTCCCTTCCTTCCCACTTCCTTCAATTGGCCGTGGCACAACTTGCCCCGCGACGGCGTTGCCAACACCGGTTGGACACATCCCCGGAGGTTTCACCACACCACAACCGCCCCGCCCCCCAATGCGCCCGCCATTGGACGCCCGACACGTCTGTTCTCGTGGCGCCCCGTCTTCCCATGCCAACCGGAAAGCAAACCAGCTCGGAATGATCTGATTGGGTGATGCTCGACTGTCAGTCAAACAGCCTTTTAAAAAAAAAAATCCCGTCTCCAATATATTTATAATAATAACTAATAAACGCTCAAAGAAAATGTAAAATTCACACACATTTTATTTTTATACATCCCACACTACAACAGCGACTCCACTTCAAAAGTACTTCATTGGCTGTAAAGCGTTTTGGGACGTCCGGTGGTCGTGAAAGGCGCTGTAGAAATGCAAGTCTTTCTTTCTTTTTATGGTTTTTCTCCCGGGGTTTGCGTCCTTCAGGTTAATCCTTAATCCCTGGAGACTCCGGGCCGGTCCTGGTGGGTTGGCAATCCGACTCTGGGAGGGCCCGCGTTGGAACACAGGGCCTTGTCTCCTTCACCGTGTAATGCACTCAGATGGCCAGCTGTTCCTGATGGCTCTCTCCCCAACACCCCCCCCCCACTCTCCTTGCAAATGCAAATTCCCCCTCTATTGTCTGCACCACTCTGCGTGTGAAGCCCCTGCAGTACGTAGCAATCCGACTGCACAGTATTTCCATCGGCAGCGTTTATATGAGAAAACATGGATGCAAATGGAGGTTTCTGGATAAAAGATACAAAGACCCTGTTGGATTACCTCAGGTGATCGGCAGAATTAGCATAGCTAGAGCTGGCCTATAATTGGTGATATATCGGCGCAATGTGTGCACAAGCAAAATTCGAAAGATTTTCTACGGCTCCCGGTCCGGCACTGCCTCAATTTTAAAATCCTCATCCTTGTATTTAATTCCCTCCTCGGCCCCTCCCTATCTCTGGAACCTCCTCCAGCCCCGCAACCCTCCCGAGATCTCTGCGCTCCTCCAATTCTGCCCTCTTGCGCATCCCCGATTTTCATCGCTCCACCATTGGTGGCCGTGCCTTCCGCTGCCTGGGCCCCAAGCTCTGGAATTCCCTCCCTAAACCTCTCCGCCTCTCTACCACTCTCTCCTCCTTTAAGACTCTCCTTAAAACCTCCCTCTTTGACCAAGCTTTTGGTCACCTGTCCAAATATCTCCTTATGTGGCTCGGTGTCAAATTCTGTTTGATAATCGCTCCTGTGAAGCACCCTGGGACATTTTACACTGTTAAAGGCGCTGTATAAATACAAGTTGTTGTTGTTGTTATCATACATGGGTAAATATGACCACTGATGTAGCTGTTTAAACCCCGTTTCTTTTTCATTACCCCTAGCAGTGCGTTATCACGTTCAGTAGTCTTCCTTCAACCTTAGAGCAGGTTCACAGGCTACAGCTTCGTCCATAGTTTCTGGATTTCCGCAATATCTTATAGGTTGCTCAACGGGTAGTCTGAGATTCAAACCAATGTGAGACAGCAGCAGCTTGCCAGAGCCGGGTGAGAGGAAGCAGCAAATTGAGAGAGAGAGAGAGACAGAGAGAGAGAGGCTGGCAGGAATGACAATAACAACTTGCATTTATATAGCGCCTTTAACATAGTCAAACATCCCAAGGTGCTTCACGGGAGCGATTGTCAAACAAAATCTGACACCCAGTCAAAGAAGGAGACATCAGGGTAGGTGACTAAAAGCTTGGTCAAACAGCTACGTTTTAAGTAAAGTCTTAAAGGAGGAGAGAGATGCAGAGGTGGAGAGGTTTAGGGAGCGAATTCTAGAGCTCGGGGCCTCGGCAGCTGAAGGCACGGCCGGTAATGACGGGGCCAAAGAGTGAGGGATGGACAAGAGGCCAGAGTTGGAGGAAAGCAGAGTTATTGGAGGGTTGTGGGACTGGAGGAGATTACATAGAAACATAGAAACATAGAAGATAGGAACAGGAGTTGGCCATTCGGCCCCTCGAGCCTGCTCCGCCATTTAATGAGATCATGGCTGATCATCCAAATTCAGTACCCTGTCCCTGCTTTCTCCCCATATCCCTTGATCCCTTTAGCCTTGAAATATATCTAACTCCTTCTTGAATATATTTAATGAATTGGCCTCAACTGCCCTGTGTGGTAGAGAATCCCACAGGTTCACCACCCTCTGGGTGAAGAAATTCCTCCTCATTTCAGTCCTAAATGGCTTACCCCTTATCTTTAGACTGTGACCCCTGGTTCTGGACTCCCCCGCCATCGGGAACATCCTTCCTGCATCTAGTCTGTCTAGTCCTGTTAGAATTTTATAAGTTTCAATGAGATCCCCTCTCATTCTTCTAAACTCCAGCGAATATAAGCCCAATCGACCCAATCTCTCTTCATACGTCAGTCTGGTGAATCTTCGCTGCACTCCCTCCATGGCAAGAACATCCTTCCTCAGATAAGGCGACCAAAATTGCACACTGTTGTGTATGTACCTTTAAGAGAGAACTGATTTTATACTGTAGTACCGGCAGTGACCACACCTGTATATAAAGCCGTAGCAGGCTTCTGTACTTTCAGTTTCAGCATACCCTCTGTTCAGTAAACATCTGTTATTATTGTTCTCCTGCAGTCCGTGTGTTATTGATACGTGGACACTACACTGGCGACGAGCAGGTTCGAACTCACCTGCAGTACTGCATCACCTCACGGGGATCCTTCCCTGAAAAGAAGCTTCTTGGAGGTCGAAGTCAGAGCAACGGGCGTCGACCGCGGGCAACCGCCCAGTGATCCATCGGAGTTCAGAGAATCGCAGGGGAGGCTGTGGAGAGCTGGGCTTGGCTCCCCAATCAAAGTGTTCCAGCAAATCGTGCTGGTAGTAGGTAGTGCGCTGACCCTTCCGGACTGCGGCGGGCTCGAGCTCGATCGAGCGGCTCTGCAAAGGGGCCGTGCAGCGTCGTCGGGAGGAAAAGAGAGAGAGAGAGGGTGGAGCGCACAGGGCGCGGTTGGTGCTCAAGAACCGGGCAGCGTAGAGAAAATAAAACGAGGGGAAGAAAAGAGAGATGCGCCGAAACCGCGGGGCGCCGCCATTACCCTTTAGAACGTTAGGAGCAGCGTTGGCAGCAAGGGGAAGAAGGAAAAGCGCAGGAGGCGCCATTTTATTCCATTGGGGAAGAAGGAAAAGCGCAGGAGGCGCCATTTTAAACCACCCAAGATGCCGAAGAGTGGCAGTATCACTGCTTTCGACAACGAAATAGAAGACTGGACCACGTATGTGGAAAGAATTGAAGTGTACTGCAAGGCAAATGAGGTGGCCGATGGAAAGAAGGCGTCGGTATTATTAAATTTGATGGGTGCGAGAACGTACGACCTATTGCGGAATTTAATTACCCCAGCTAAACCAATGGAGAAAAGTTTTGAAGAGATTGTTAATATCTTACAGGAACATCTAAACCCTACACCGCTGCTGATAGCAGAAAGATTCAAGTTCCATAAAAGAAACCAGCACAAAGATGAGAGCAATGCTGACTATCTTACGGAACTACGCAAGTTATCGAAGCACTGCCAGTTCGGAGCAGGACTGGCAGATACCTTAAGAGATAAGTTTGTCTGCGGGCTCCAGAGTGAAGGAACCCAGAAACGACTACTTTCGGAAAAGGACCTGACGCTAGAACAGGCTTTCAGCGTGGCAGTATCCTACAAAGCAGCAGCATGGGGAGCTGTGGAAATACAACAGAAACCACAAGAATATAGCGCTAACAAAATGGCATATGGAGCAGAAAAGTGCTATCGCTGCGGCAGAACAACCCATGATCAGAAGGACTGCTGGTTTAAGGACAAAGTATGCAGGCAATGTGGGAAAGTGGGACACATAACAAGAGTCTGCAGGTCGGGAAAGAAAATCAACACTAAAAGAACTACTAAGGAAAAGTACAAGAAAGTAAAAAAAATGACAGACAGTAGTTTGGAAGATCAGGAGAGTGATAATGACTCCGGGAGCAGGAGACTAAGTTGTCTAAAGTTACACAACGTGATCGCAAAGGAGGATCACTGAACCATTTGGGTCACCCTCATGATAGCAGGGTCCCAAGTAAAGATGGAATTGGACACAGGATCAGCCCTAACTGTCATGAATCGATGAGACTATGAGCGGCTATTCTCACACATACCCTTCAAGGACACATCCATTGTATTGAAGACATACACGGGGCAAAAAGTCTACCCCAGAGGAAAAATAAGGGTGCCAGTTAAATACAACGGCAAGGAAACACAGAAACTGTATCTATATATACTACAAGATGGAGGACCACCATTATTGGGACGTGAATGGATCCAAAAAGTACAATTGGATTGGCATTCCATTCAGGCGCTAACTGTGGCTGACAAAAAGGATGACGACGTCACACCTGGACGACTGTCAAAAATTCTAACTGACGCGAAAGAGGTGTTCCAACAAGGACTTGGGACTCTAAAAGGAGTAACGGCAATGATAAAAATCGAAGATAACGCAAACCCCAAATTTTTTAAGGCCAGACCGGTACCGTACGCGATCTGCCCAGCCGTTGAAGCAGAGCTGGAGAGTCTGGAGCGTTCGGGTGTGCTGTCCAAGGTGGACTGGAGCGAGTGGGCCACACCCATCGTTCCGGTAATGAAGAAATCATTGAGCAGCACGCCTGGGGAGCCGAAGAAGGTTCGCATCTGTGGGGACTTTAAGGTAACTGTGAACCCAGTCCTGCACACAGTACAATATCCACTTCCACGGATAGAAGATATTTTCGCCTCACTATATGGAGGGAAACGCTTTACGAAGATTGATCTGGCCCAAGCGTATCTACAAATGGAGGTGGAAGAAGCATCTAGGAAATACCTCACAATAAACACTCACAAAGGTCTTTACCAGTACAACCGACTGGTATTCGGGGTAGCATCAGCCCTGGCTATTTGGCAGAGGGTGATGGAACAAGTCCTGCAAGGGATCCCGGGGACCCAGTGTTATTTGGACGACATCCTGGTTACGGGCGAAAATGACAGTGAACACCTTGCCAACCTGGAGCAGATGCTCACTAGATTACAAGAATATGGGCTACGAGCCAACCGCCCCAAATGCGAGTTTTTCAGGAGAAAAATCTCGTATTATGGCCACATGATTGATGAGGAGGGGTTACATAAGTCCCCAGACAAGATTGAGGCAGTAGTCAAGGCTCCAGCACCGGAAAATGTGTCGCAACAGAGGTCATTCCTCGGGTTGGTGAACTACTACCATAAGTTCTTGCCGAATTTATCTACAATTCTGCACCCACTGAACGCCCTGCTGCAAACTGGAGTAACATGGAAATGGAGTGATGAGTGTAAGCGTGCCTTTCAGAAATGTAAATGCCTAATCACTTCAAAAGAAGTATTGGCCCACTACAATCCAACACTACTGATTCGGTTGGCATGTGATGCGTCTCCCTACGGCATTGGAGCGATGCTGTCACACAAATTCCTTGACAGTTCAGAGAGGCCAATAGCCTTTGCGTCGCGCTCGTTAACCTCAGCCGAGCGTAACTACACCCAGATTGACAGGGAGGCCCTCAGCCTGGTGTGGGGGGTGAAGAAGTTCAATCACTATCTGCACGGGCAGAAATTCACCTTACTGACTGATCATCAGCCTCTGGTCTCCATTTTTAACCCAAAGAAGGGCGTTCCGGTGATGACGGCGCAACGGCTGCAAAGATGGTCCCTTTTTCTAGGGGCACATCAATATGACATAGAGTACAAGGGTACGAAACAGCATGGAAACGCTGTCGCGCCTACCGTTGCCTACGGTGGAGGAAGCACCTGCAGTGGACCCTGTTGAGATATTCCATTCGACCATAGTCGAATGTCTACCTGTTACAAACTCAAGTATAGAGAAGGAAACCCGAAATGACCCGACACTCCCTCGGGTCTATGATTTGACGGTGAAGGGATGGCCAGCACATGGCGACTCACTGTTGCCAGCATTCTCGCCAAGGAGAGAACAGCTGTCAGTGTGCCGGGGGACCTTGATGTGTGGATCCCGAGCGGTAATTCCACCCAAGTTGAGAGGTAGAGTGCTCAATGAGCTTCATGAGGGTCATCTGGGAGGGGTAAAAATGAAGAGCCTAGCCAGGGCGTTTGTGTGGTGGCCGGGAATCAATAAAGAAATCGAGGATATGACCAAGAGATGCACAGGATGCCAGAAGGTCCAAAACGCTCCACCACAGGCCCCGCTACACCCATGGGAGTGGCCCTCATCTCCATGGCAACGGGTACACATTGATTTTGCTGGTCCATTTATGGACTCAATGGCCTAGAAATTCAGTATAGCCACTTTTTGGGCGTTAAAGTCGGGCGGGCGCTAAATTTAGCGCCCGCCGGAAAGTGGAGGCCACTTCGCCGATATTCAGTAGCTTTGGCCAAGGAGTTTGGGCGAGCGCTGAAACTGGCGTTGCAATCCTATCTTTAGGCGCTAAGCCGGCGGTGCAGACTGATAATGCCGAGGCCGGGCGCAGCGCAGGTGCGGTCATGTTTTGATTGACAGCAGACACCCTGACGCCGGCCAGCTCTTAAAGGGGGAAGGGTCGACTTTGTCTGCTGCCACGCCCTGGATAGTGGAGCCCTGCAGCTAGGCCTGAACACTGCTGGTGGACCCAAATAGCGCCTGAAGCCATGCAGAAGGCCCGTGAACGAGCGCAGCGCTTCTCAGAGCATGCTTTGAGGGTGCTGCTTAGGGGTTTGGAAAAGAAAAGAGAGATCTTGTGCCCGGACAGTGGCAAGAAGGCTCCCAGGAGGCAGTACAGGAGAGCCTGGAGGGAAATCGCCCAGAGGGTCTCAGCCAACAGCGATGTCCCCAGGACTGGTGACCAATGCCGCAAGAAGTACAACGACCTCACTCGGTTGGTCAGGGTGAGTACCCTTTCCAGTGTCCTCCTCATCCTTGCATGTGCACCTCACATTATGGGCAAAGGGACCTCAAAGGCCTAATGGCCAGCCCTCCTCCCGCAGCTATGGCACTGGCATGATCATCAATAGCACTTTCTGCACTTTACACACTGGCCAAGCTATTCGACCATGGGAGGCAGTGCACACAACAACAGGGCACCACACTGGCCAAGCTATTCGACCATGGGAGGCAGTGCACACAACAACAGGGCACCACACTGGCCAAGCTATTCGACCATGGGAGGCAGTGCACACAACAACAGGGCACCACACTGGCCAAGCTATTCGACCATGGGAGGCAGTGCACACAACAACAGGGCACCACACTGTACTTAGAGGCCGTCCTTTCTCTTGCAGGCCAAGCTGGCGCAGAATCTGAAGAGCCGGACTGTCACCGGGGGAGGCCGTGTCCAGTTCCAGGAGCTCAGTGACCTGGAGGAGCGCGTGGCTCGACTCATGCGTGCCCGGGTGGTTGGCCCCGTAGCTATTGGAGATGCCGACCCTGTGCTGGGCCCCAATGGTAAGGACATGACCGTTTGGACCTCTCTCGTTCCCCTTGCGCTTCAGATCTACATCCTTTGCCACTGTCCCACCAATGCGCATAATGCCACCACTCATGCCTCTCTCGCTGACGCCCTGTCCTCACTCTAAAGCTACTCTTGTGCCTTCCTGCTTTCAGCTGGTGAGGAGGAGGTCCCTGAAGCTGAGAGTGCCAGTCCCTCGGAAGAGGAGGACGACGAGGACCAAGAGGAAGGCGGCACATCGGGGGAACCCTCATCCGCACCAGGGGATGGCAATGGAGGGGAGACGTCTTGCCTGGAGGAGAGCCAGGGGGAAGTGTTGCAGGGGGGTGTAGCTCCTGGGCCCAGTGGCGTCCAGGCACGCGGGAAGGGTCGGGCAGCACGGCGGCCTTCTCCCCAGAGGGGGGAAGTGTTGCAGGGGAGGGCAGTTGCTGGGCCCAGTGGCGTCCAGGCACGCGGGAAGGGTCGGGCAGCACAGCGGCCTTCTCCCCAGAGGGGGGAAGTGTTGCAGGGGAGGGCAGATGCTGGGCCCAGTGGCGTCCAGGCACGCGGGAAGGGTCGGGCAGCTCGGCGGCCTTCTCCCCAGAGGGAGAGTCCGGCCTCCAGTCCGGAGACGGTCCTCGCCCAGGAGGTGCGCCTCCTTGATGAAATGTCCGCGGACTCGGAGCGGCGCCACACCGAGTTCATGGGGGTTGTGGGACAGTTGCCTCAGGCCATTGAGTCCCTGGCTCATAGTGTGGCCGATTTCGGGGACTCACAGGCCAGGGGTGTCGACCAACTCGCGGCAGCACAGGACGCGAGTTGAGACTTCCTGAGTGGTGCCGTGCAGACACTGGCTGGTCTGATGCGGGCACACACCAGGGCAGTTCGGGCACTCACTTCTGCCACACTCGCTGTGTCACGGAGGCATCGCCAGGGCACCCGCCGCCCTGCTGCAGCACAGCGGTCTGGCCTTCACCAGATTGCTGCGCTTGCTGCAGTGCCAGCCCGGCCGAGTGCCAGTGTCTCTGGCGACCAGCGAGCGCCTGGCATCAGCCAGCTTGCCCCCATTGCTGCAGCCGCCACTGCCACTCCCCCAGCCAAGCTGCGACGAGCTGCTGCAGAGACTGATGCTGCCCAGCCACAGCTGCAGCAGTCAGCAGCCGACCCCTCCAGGGCCGGACCTCGTCTAGGCCGACCCCCAAGGGCATCTGCCGTCACGCATTGTGCCCCTCAGGAGCCTTCCCCCAGCCTTGCAACACCCACAGGGCCCAGGTTGAGGCGGAGCAACAGGTCGGGCAGGGGCCGGAGAAGCCTGCACAAGGACTCGCCCTCTCGGCACACCAAGTAGAGTGTGTTGCCAACTGTTTTTTTATATGGGGGTGTTTGTGTTCTGTATGGGGGCGGCTTATTTTGGTAAGGCTGAAGATGAAGGCAACTGTTTTTTTATATGGGGGTGTTTGTGTTCTGTATGGGGGGGTTTGTCTTGGTTAGGCCGAGGATGAAGGCCAATTGGATGGACAAGTTTTGTTATTCCTCCCCAGGTTCTGGGAGTGAGATATGTTTTTGACTGTTTTTTGGGGGTCTTGTCTGTTTTTCTGTTTCATGTGGGAAGGGCCCTGAGTTTGTTAAATAAAGCTTTTTATTTATTCAGCTTGTCCAGGTGTCATGTTTCAAGTGGTTGTTGCGTTAACCGGCTGAGGGCTTGCGGAGCGGCTGCATTCAGGTGCGTTCATTGCCACAAGCCATTCCCTGACAGGGGGCCTAGAAGTGTCGTTCAATAAGCCGCCGGCGGACGGCCCTTGGACCTTGTGGCTCCCTCCTGGGCTGGTACTCCTCCTCCTCCTCCTCCTCCTCATGGTCCTCCTGCTCGTCCTCCTGAGGTGGTGGTCCAACGTGAGGTGGCAGTGCCTGAGTCCTGCGGATAGCCAGGTTGTGCAGCATGCAGCAAACGACGACGAACTGGGAGACTCTATCCGGCGAATACTGTAGAGATCCGCCGGAACGATCCAGGCAGCGGAACCGTTGCTTGAGGACGCCAATCGTTTGCTCTATGATGTTCCTTGTGGCTTGATGGCTTTCGTTGTATGCCTCCTCAGCAGGGGTCCTGGGCGCGCGGAGCGGGCTCATGAGCCATGTACACAAAGGGTAGCCCTCGTCCCCAATAAGCCATCCCCTTGGTGGAGGCTGTGCCTTGAACATGTCAGCCACAGTAGTCTGGCGCAGGATAAATGCATCGTGGCTGCTTCCTGGAAAGCGGGCATTGACAGCTAGGATGCGCTGCCTGTGGTCACACACCAGCTGTACATTGAGGGAATGGTAGCCCTTCCGGTTGCGGTAATCCTCGGCATTGTCGATAGGTGCCCGCATAGCCACATGCGTGCAGTCAATGGCGCCCTGCACCATGGGGAAGTCGGCGATCCTGGCAAAACCGACTGCACGCTGCTCCTGCCTCTCTAGGGTCATGGGGAAGGAGATGAATTGGTGTCTCCTTGCGAAAAGGGCATCGGTGACCTGCCGGATGCAGCGATGCACGGCGAACTGGGAGATGTTCGCTATGTCCCCAGCAGCGGCTTGGAAGGAGCCGCTTGCATAAAAGTTCAGAGCCACCGTGACCTTCACTTCCACCGAGAGAGACGTCCTGCACATCAGCTGTGGATGCAGATCTGTGTGAAGCAGCTGGCAGATCTCTGCAACCACCTCCCTTCTGAAGCGCAGCCTCTTAACACAATGCGCGGCAGTCATGGTGAGATAGGACACCTGCTGCCGGTATTCCCTGAGTGGGTAAGGCCTACGTTGCCGACGCCTGATGGCCCCTCTGCGTCTAGGCATGGCTGGCCCTCTCACACAGCGTCTGCGAGCCCTTCGCACATAATGCTGGAACTGAGGGTTGGAACCCCATGCAGCCCCCATAATAAACTTGCAAACAGTCAAATCACAATGAGTCAAATTTCCAAGCTCTGGCCAGAAGCCAAAAATACCTCTCCTATGTTGTCCCAAATCAGTAAGGTCTGTTCCTTGGTCACTGTCCAGAAATCCAAAGCACTAAAGTCATTGCAGCAAAATGGCTGGCCTTTATAGTTCAGTCTAAGTGCCCTTTAATTATCGCTCCCCGAGGCCCGCAGGGCCTCTGCTGCGTTCCACTTCACAGTTCTTAACAGCGCCACGCCCACATTGGGCGGGCGCCACTGAATTTCCGGTTTGGGGCGCACAAACAGCGTTGTACGACGAAATGACGTCATAAGCTGCGCGCGCAGCTGAGCGGGCGCAAACACTTTACGTCGGCGCTAAATGTCAACTGAAGTTGGGCGTAGGTGCAGATCGGCCTGCGCCCGGGCGCTAAGTGCCTAGCGCTCGAAATCTACCCCTCTTATGGCGCTAACGACTGGCGAACGCAACTGAATTTCTAGGCCAATGTTTTTAATCGCTGTGGATGCACATTCGAAATGGCCAGAGGTCATCAAAATGTCCTCCACCACCACGGAGAAAACTATTGCAGTCCTACGGACCATCTTCGCCAGGAATGGCTTGCCAGAACAGATTTGCTCCGACAATGGACCACAGTTTGTGTCCAAGGATTTCCGGAGGTTTCTGAGGAATCATGGGGTAAAACATTACACATCTGCCCCATATCATCCAGCCACAAATGGATTGGCTGAGAGGTTTGTTCAGACCTTTAAAAAAGCAATAAAGGCGATGTATAACGACGACATACCACTACAACACAAGGTGGATAATTTCTTGTTTGCTTACTGGAATGCGACACATGCAGTCACCAACCAAGCTCCAGCCATAATGCTCTTCAACCGAAGGCTAAGATGTCACCTGGATTTGCTCAAACCAAACATAAGACGAGATGTTGAGGATAAGCAATTCCAGCACATCAATGAGAAGCCAACCAGGAGCTTCAAGATAGGGCAACCAGTCTTGGCCCGCGACTACCGAACAGAAAAATGGCAGCCAGGAACGATATGCACACAGCAGGGACCACTAATGTACACAGTGGACATTGGAGAGAGCATCGTGAGACGCCATGCTGACCAGATTCTAGAGCCCCAGGAACAAGCCAAACCCATACCACGAGCATGCGCACCTGGTGATGAACCCGAAGTACAGATTGCGTCTACCTCAGAATCAGTGGTATTGGAAGCTGACGAACCAACCAATGACAATGAGCCAGAATCGACTCCGCCACAAGAACAGGATACTCGAGAAAGTCGCTATCCAGTCAGGATCAGGAAGCCTCCTCAAAGACTGAATTTATAAATGATTACTTCAGTTGATGTATATAGTACAGAGAAAATTGTAATTGTAATCAGTTATTATTTAATTGTTAAATGAATGTTATGTACTGTTTAGCTAAAAGGGGAGGAATTGTTGTGTATGTACCTTTAAGAGAGAACTGATTTTATACTGTAGTACCGGCAGTGACCACACCTGTATATAAAGCCGTAGCAGGCTTCTGTACTTTCAGTTTCAGCATACCCTCTGTTCAGTAACACCTGTTATTATTGTTCTCCTGCAGTCCGTGTGTTATTGATACGCGGACACTACACACACAATACTCAAGGTGTGGTCTCACCAAGGCCCTGTACAACTGCAGCAAGACATTCTTGTTCCTGTACTCGAACCCTCTCGCTATGAAGGCCAACATAGCATTTGCCTTCTTAACCGCCTGCTGCACCTGCATGCTTACCTTCAGCGACTGGTGCACAAGGACGCCCAGGTCTCGTTGCACTTCCCCATACAGAGATAGGGGGGCCACGGAGGGTTTTGAAGACAAGGATGAGAATTTTAAAATGGCAGCACTGGCAGACCAGAAGCCCTGAATGACAGATCTGGACTCGGGCTGCAGATCGGAATCTGAGCGAATTGGAGGCCGCCTCTGGTTGGGGGCAGGGCCTCGCCTGAACTGGGTGGATTGCCTGTCCCATATTTTGAGGAGCACCTGGTTAACCTCAGTCTGTCAGTGTAAGCGGGTAGACCGCACCACCTCTCCACCACCGCCACCTTTGTCAACCCCTCAACTGTCTCGATGCTGTCACGCTGCTTGTCCGACATCCAGTACTGAATGAGCTGAAATGTTCCCCAATGAAACATTGGGAAGACCAAAGCCATTGTTTTCTGACCCCGCTACAAACTCCGTTCCCTCGGCACCGATACATAGAAACATAGAAACATAGAAGATAGGAGCAGGAGTAGGCCATTTGGCCCTTCGAGCCTGCTCCGCCATTCAACGAGATCATGGCTGATCATCCAAACCCTAACACCCGGTCCCTACACCGACAGCCATCCCACACAAGCCCTATCCCCGTAACCCCGTAACCCCACGTATTTAATCCCCCCTAACACTAAGGGTCAATTTTTTTTTTTATCATGGCCAATCAACCTAACCCGCACAACTTTGGGCTGTGGGAGGAAACCGGAGCACCCGGAGAAAACCCACGCGAACACGGGGAGAATGTGCAAACTCCACACAGACAGTCACCCGAGGCCGGATTTGAACCCGGGTCCCTGGCGCTGTGAGACAACCATCCCCCTCCCTGGCCACTGTCTGAGGCTGAACCAGACTGTTCCCAACCTCGGCGTCCTATTTGACCCGGAGCTGAGCGTCCGACCCCGTATCCTCTCCATCACCAAGACCGCCTACTTCCACCTCCGAAATGTCGCCCATTTTCATCCCTGCCCCACCCATCTGCTGCTGAATACCTCTTCTATGCTTTTGTTATTTCCAGACGCAACTATCCCAATACTCTCCAAAACTCTGCTGCCCCGTGTCCTAACTCGCACCAAGTCCTGTTCACCCATCAACCCCTCACTGACCTACACTGGCTCCCAGTCCAACAATGCCTCAAATTTAAAATTCCCATCCTCGTGTTCAAATCCATGCCTGGAATGCGCTGCCTGAAAGGGCGGCGGAAGCAAATTTAATGGTAACTTTCAAAAGGGAATTGGATAAATACTTGAAAAGGACAGAAAATTGCAAGGCTATGGGAAGAGAGTGGGGGGCATGTGACTAATGGGAGAGCCCTTTCAAAGAGCCAGCATCGGCATGATGGGCTGAACGGCCTTCTTGTACACTGTAAGATTCTATGATTCTGTAATTAAATGATCCTCAACCTTCAATCGTCCTTCCTGCGGACCTGCATTCAGCTCTGAAGAGCTGTGGCTGCATTTACTGTTGGTTCTTGCTCTGCCATTATTAACCCTTCGTACACTAAACAGTCTCTCCCGGTTTTCAAAATGCGCTGCTTTTCGATCTGTGACAAATGATCTTTTCCATCCAGCCTCGTTTCCGTCTCTCCTGAAGGCCATTCGTGTGTGAGGCTAAAGGGTGCTTGCTGGTGGGCTATTTGACTGTAATGGGCATGACAGACAAACCCAATCAGGTTCTCAGCCAACATTACACATTTTAAAAACATTCTTGGGGCGTGGGCGTCGCTGGCAAGGCCAGCATTTATTGCCCATCCCTAATTGCCCTCGAGAAGGTAGTGGTGAGTCGCCTTCTTGAACTGCTGCAATCCGTGTGGTGAAGTTACTCCCACAGTGCTGTTAGGGAGGGAGTTCCAGGATTTTGATACAGCGACAATGAAGGAACGGCGATATCTTTCCAAGTCAGGATGCTGTGTGACTTGGAGGGGAACTTGGAGGTGGTGGTGTTCCCATGCGCCCGCTGCCCTTGTCCTTCTAGGTGGAAGAGGTCGCGGGTTTGGGAAGCGCTGCCAAAGAGGCCTTGGCGAGTTGCTGCAGTGCACCTTGTAGATGGTACACACTGTAACCACGGTGCGCCGGTGGTGGAGGGGGTGAATGTTTAAGGTGGTGGATGGGCTGCCAATCAAGCGGGCTGCTTTGTCCTGGATGGTGCTGAGATTGCCAGCATGAAAGGAGAAATCAGGAGTGGGAACACCACCTCCCGCCCCCACCGCACCAGAAAGTAATACCGAGGCTAGTTGCATCTCCAGTACTGGCGGGAATCGCGGGCTGAGCGGCTGTATAAAGGCTCCAGAGCCCAGGTAAGGCCTCAGTGCGAGAATCGGCGGGAATCGCGGGCTGAGCGGCTGTATAAAGGCTCCAGAGACCCAGGTAAGGCCTCAGTGCGAGAATCGGCAGGAATCGCGGGCTGAGCGGCTGTATAAAGGCTCCAGAGCCCAGGTAAGGCCTCAGTGCGAGAATCGGCGGGAATCGCGGGCTGAGCGGCTGTATAAAGGCTCCAGAGCCCAGGTAAGGCCTCAGTGCGAGAATCGGAGGGAATCGCGGGCTGAGCGGCTGTATAAATGCTCCAGAGCCCAGGTAAGGCCTCAGTGCGAGAATCGGCGGGAATCGCGGGCTGAGCGGCTGTATAAAGGCTCCAGAGCCCAGGTAAGGCCTCAGTGCGAGAATCGGCAGGAATCGCGGGCTGAGCGGCTGTATAAAGGCTCCAGAGCCCAGGTAAGGCCTCAGTGCGAGAATCGGCGGGAATCGCGGGCTGAGCGGCTGTATAAAGGCTCCAGAGCCCAGGTAAGGCCTCAGTGCGAGAATCGGAGGGAATCGCGGGCTGAGCGGCTGTATAAATGCTCCAGAGCCCAGGTAAGGCCTCAGTGCGAGAATCGGCAGGAATCGCGGGCTGAGCGGCTGTATAAAGGCTCCAGAGCCCAGGTAAGACCTCAGTGCGAGAATCGGCGGGAATCGCGGGCTGAGCGGCTGTATAAATGCTCCAGAGCCCAGGTAAGGCCTCAGTGCGAGAATCGGCGGGAATCGCGGGCTGAGCGGCTGTATAAAGGCTCCAGAGACCCAGGTAATGTTTACCAGTCTCCAGTCTTGGAACTCGGAGGGAAGGAGAGAGGTAAAAAGTAATCCAAGTGTGACGTCACCAGAAAGCGGGTAAGTGATTGGTTGGTAAGTATTTCTCCCTTTTTAAGTTTAAATCTCTTTGGTTTATAGTTTCTAAGGTGTGATATTCACCATCTAGAATCGGGGCAGAGGGTATTTAAGAATAATATTAATAAATTTAATTAATTACATAGAATGGGAGATCAGGTGATGTGTTGCTGCTGCAATATGTGGGAGCTGGTGGACACCATTGATGCTCACGGGGATCACATTTGCAGTAAGTGTTGGCTGCTCGAGGAATTCCGGCTCCGTGTTGAAGAGCTGGAGTCCGAGCTTCAAACACTGAGACACATCAGGGAGGGGGAGAGTTACCTGGACTCTGTGTATCACGAGGTATTCACACCAATTAGATTAATTAATTCAGATGTAGTCCGTGGCCAGGGTCAGGATGGTGTGACTAGAAGTGAGGCAGGTACGGGGATCCAGGAGGTAGTGTTGGAGGAGCCGCAGCCCTTGCACTTGTCCAACAGGTTCGAGGCTCTTACTCCCTGTGAGGATGGGAACAGGGACTGCGGGGAGGATGAGCAACCTGGCCACAGTACTGTGGAGCGGGGGGCCATTCAAGTGGGGGGAGTTAAAAGAAATGTTGTAGTGGTAGGGGATAGTATCGTTAGGGGGATAGATAGAGTTCTTTGCAGCCGAGAGCGAGAGTCCCGAAGGCTGTGTTGCCTGCCCGGTGCCAGGGTTAAGGACATCTCCTCTGGACTGGAGAGAAACTTGGAGTGTGAGGGGGAGGATCCAGTTGTCGTGGTCCATGTTGGTACCAACGACATAGATAGGACAAGGAAGGAGGTTCTGCTGAGGGAGTTTGAGCAGCTAGGGGCCAAATTAAAAAGCAGAACCACAAGGGTAATAATCTCTGGATTATTACCTGAGCCACGAGCGAATTTGGCTAGGACAAATAAAATTAGGGAGTTAAATGCGTGGCTCAAAGACTGGTGTGGGAGAAATGGGTTTTGCTTCCTGGGACACTGGCACCAGTACTGGGGCAGGAGGGAGCTGTTCCGTTGGGACGGGCTTCACTTGGCCAGTGCTGGGACTAGAGTCCTGGCGGATCATATAACTAGGGCTGTAGAGAGGGCTTTAAACTAACTAGTTGGGGGGAGGTTCCTAGAGAGCAAATAATAAAAATGACAACAGAGAAGGTCATAGACTTAGGTAGCAGTGGGGAAATTAAAAACCAGAGCGTGTCAGGAAGGGGCAGAAGGTATGGAGTAAAAGGTAAAGTAATAAAAAGGGCAAAAGCAGGAACTAAGTGTCACAAAACATCTTTGAAAGTTCTCTATCTGAATACACGTAGCATTCGTAACAAAATAGACGAGTTAATGGCACAAATAACTACATATGGGTATGATCTTGTGGCCATTACAGAAACATGGCTGCAGGGTGACAATGCCTGGGAATTAAACATACCAGGTTATTTAACGATCAGGAAGGACAGGTAGGAAGGAAGGGGAGGTGGGGTGGCTATGTTAATAAAGGAAGGAATCACTGTAATACAGAGAAATGATATTGGGTCAAAAGATCAGGATAATGAAACAGTTTGGGTGGAGGTAAGGAATAATAAGGGGAAAAAAACACTAGTGGGCGTAGTCTATAGGCCTCCAAAAAGTGGCAACTCTGTTGGACGGAGTATCAATCAGGAAATAGTTGAGGCTTTTAATAAGGGAACATCTATAATTATGGGGGATTTTAACTATCATATTAATTGGACAAATCAAATTGGGCAGGGCTGCCTTGAGGATGAGTTCATTGAGTGTATTAGGGATGGGTTTCTTGAGCAGTATGTAACTGAACCGACCAGGGGGCAAGCAACCTTAGATCTGGTCCTGTGTAACGAGACAGGATTAATTAAAAATGTCCTAGTAAAGGACCCCCTTGGAATGAGTGACCATAACATGGTTGAATTCCATATTCAATTAGAGGGTGAGAAGGTTGGATCTCAACCAAGCGTGCTAAGCTTGAATAAAGGAGACTATGAAGGTATGAGAGAGGAATTGAGTAGAGTGGATTGGGAAAATAGATTAAAGGGTAAGACGATACATGATCAGTGGTGTACATTTAAGGAGTTATTTTACAACTTCCAAAAGAAAATATTCCACTGAGAAGAAAAGGGTGTAAAAGAAAAGACAGCCATCCGTGGCTAAGTAAAGAAATTAAGGATAGTATTCGACTAAAAACAAGGGCATATAAGGTAGCCAAATCTAGTGGGAGGATAGAGGATTGGGAAAACTTTAAAAGACAGCAAAAAATAACAAAAAGATTGATTAAGAAAGGGAAGATAGATTATGAAAGTAAATTAGCAAAAAATATAAAAACAGATAGTAAGAGTTTTTATAGTTATATAAAAAGAAAAAGGGTGGCTAAAGTAAAAGTTGGTCCCTTAGAGGATGAGACTGGGAAATTAATGGTGGGAAATATGGAGATGGCAAAAACACTGAATGAATATTTTGTATCAGTCTTTACAGTAGAAGACACTAAGAATATCCCAACACTGGACAAACAGGGGGCTATGGGGGGGAGGAGCTCAACACGATCAAAATCACTAAGGAAGTGGTACTCGGTAAAATAATGGGACTCAAGGCGGATAAATCACCTGGATCTGATGGCTTACATCCTAGGGTCTTGAGGGAAGTGGCGGTAGGGATTGTGGATGCATTGGTAATAATTTTCCAAAACTCCCTGGACTCAGCAAAGGTCCCGGCAGACTGGAAAACTGCTAATGTAACTCCCTTATTTACAAAGGGCAGTAGACAGAAGGCTGGAAACTGTAGACCGGTTAGCCTAACATCTGTGGTAGGTAAAATATTGGAGTCCATTATTAAGGAGACAGTAACAGGGCATTTGGATAATCATAATTTAATAGGACAAAGTCAGCATGGTTTTATGAAGGGGAAGTCATGTTTGACAAATTTGCTGGAGTTCTTTGAGGAAGTAACATATAGGGTGGATAAAGGGGAACCAGTGGACGTAGTGTATTTAGACTTCCAAAAGGCATTTGACAAGGTGCCACACAAAAGATTATTGCTTAAGATAAAAAATCACGGGATTGGGGGTAATATTCTGGCATGGATAGAGGATTGGCTATCTAAAAGAAGGCAGAGAGTTGGGATAAATGGTTCATTCTCAGACTGGCAATCAGTAACTAGTGGTGTTCCACAGGGGTCAGTGCTGGGTCCCCAACTCTTTACAATCTATATTAACGATTTGGAGGAGGGGACCGAGTGTAACATATCAAAGTTTGCAGATGATACTAAGATGGGAGGGAAAGTAGTGAGTGAGGAGGACATAAAAAACCTGCAAGGGGACATAGACAGGCTAAGTAAGTGGGCAGAGATTTGGCAGATGGAATACAATACTGGAAAGTGTGAGGTTATGCACTTTGGCAGGAAAAATTGTAGAGCAAGTTATTATCTTAATGGCAAGAAACTGGAAAGTACTGAAGTACAAAGGGATCTGGGGGTCCTGGTGCACGAAACTCAAAAGGTTAGTATGCATGTGCAGCAAGTGATTAAGAAGGCCAATGGAATGTTGGCTTTCATTGCTAGGGGGATAGAATATAAAAATAGGTAGGTATTGCTTCAGTTGTACAAGGTATTGGTGAGACCGCACCTGGAATACTGCGTACAGTTTTGGTGTCCATACTTAAGAAAGGACATACTTGCTCTCGAGTCAGTACAAAGAAGGTTCACTCGGTTAATCCCGGGGATGAGGGGATGGACATATGAGGAGAGGTTGAGTAGATTGGGACTCTACTCATTGGAGTTCAGAAGAATGAGAGGCGATCTTATTGAAACATATAAGGTTGTGAAGGGGTTGGATCGGGTGGATGCGGGGAAGATGTTCCCGATGATGGGTGAAACTAGAACTAGGGGGCATAGTCTTAGAATAAGGGGCTGCTCTTTCAAAACTGAGATGAGGAGGAACTACTTCACTCAGAGGGTGGTAGGTCCATGGAATATGCTGCCCCAAAAAGCTGTAGAAGCTACATCATTACATAAATTTAAAACAGAAATAGACAGTTTCCTAGAAGTAAAGGGAATTAAGGGTTACGGGGAGCGGCCAGGAATTTGGACATGAGTCTAGGTCCGGATCGGTCATGGCCCTGTGGGTAGCGGAGCGGGCCCAGGGGCCGTGTAGCCTGATCCTGCTCCTATTTCGTGTGTCTAATTCTGTTAGATTCAGGAGATGGTTCTGTGATAGTGGATTGGCGGTTAGGATCAGATCAGCCATGATCTTATTGAATGGCGGAGCAGGCTCGAGGGGCCGATTGGCCTACTCCTGCTCCTATTTCTTATGTTCTTATGTTCTTACGTCTCCCCAGTATGGATCAGCTCTACTCTACACAGAGCAGGTTTTGAACATGAGATCTTCAGGTCTGTGTGCCCCGGTTACCAACTGAGCTATCGATTTCCGAATGTGGAGTGCTGGATGTTATAAATTTTAATCCAGCGATGTGGGGGAAGAAAAATATTTTTTGCTGCAATATTTTGAAGTATCACTGCAACACCTGGGGGGTGTTTTAAAAAGGCTAAACCTGTGATATATTCTGCTTTGCTTCCATGGTATTAAATCATTCGCTGGGAGTATTACGGGAGGTCCTTTGGACCAGGAAGCAGAAGATGAATAAACACGGTATTGTTCAAACACATCATGAATATTGATGCTGACATAAGCTGAAAGGACAGTGAGGGGTGGAGGCAAAGTAAGAAAACTGTCAAAACCGCCTGCTCCATCTACTGTTCCTGACGCAAAGCAAACCTTCAGGCAAAATGAGAATTAATAGCAATTAGCAAATGGCGTTTACATTAACTCTTTGAGGGTCACAACTAATAAGATCCTAAATAAAGGAAATTGATAAAGAAAGATTTTGCATTTATATAGCACCTTTTATGACCACCAGACGTCACAAAGTGCTTTACAGCCAATGAAGTACTTTTTGAAGTGTAGTCACTGTTGTAATGTAGGAAAGGCAGCAGCCAATTTGTGCACAGCAAGCTCCCACAAACAGCAATGTGATAATGACCCAGTAATCTGTTTTCACTAATGTTGGATGAGGGATAAATATTGGCCAGGACACCGGGGAGAACTCCCCTGCTCTTCTTTGAAATAGTGCCATGGGATCTTTCATGTCCACCTGAGAGAGCAGACGGGCCCTTGGTTTAACGTCGCATTCAAAAGACGGCACCTCCGACAGTGCAGCACTCCCTCAGCACTGCACTGGGAGTGTCGGCCTAGATTTTTGTGCTCAAGTCTCTGGAGTGGCGCTATGAACCCACGAACTTCTGCCTCAGAGGCAAGCGTGCAACCCACTCAGGCACTACCAACTAGAATAAAGGAATAAAATGGACAGCCCCAAAAGGATTAAATTTGTGCTTCTCGAAGGCAAGCAAATGTAATCTACCATGTTAACTGGAACCCACCTCTTGGCACAAAGCACATCAGAAGTTTATTGAAGTAAAAGAAATTGTAGGAGATGGGCGTTTCTCACACGCTCCCGTGTGCCATCCTATAGTTAGTAGAAATAATCTTTTATGTATATATATATATAATTTGAGCGCATCATATCGCTCATTAATTCTATGCGAGGAACATAGATCAGCGCTCAGAGGTACATATTTGAAAGGCCAGCCTTAAAGCAATGAGGTAAAAGCACTCCAAAAAACTTCAGTTCAGAAAAAATCCAATACCTTTAGGGACATATTAGGATAAATATATACCAGGGTCTAGTAAGTGTAGATTAGGCAAAAATGCTAAATGGATTACTGTAATAAGACAGTATGAAATGAACTAATAGGCATGTCAAATAATAATAATGTAATTACAACAGTGACTACACCTCAAAAGTACTTCATTGGCTGTGAAGCGCTTTGGGACGTCCTGAAGTGGTGAAAGGCGCTATAGAAATGCAAGTCTTTCTTTTCTTTTTTAGAAGTATGAGAAGCAAACTCTACTAAGCCCATAGAGAAAAAGGTGAAGAGAAGCCAAGAACATTAACAAATAGGTTAAATAAGTAGCCAGAGGGGGCGAAGAGGGAACTACAAATCAGCATAGCTATAGAAATAAAAGGTGACAGTACAAAATTCTTCAGGTATTATATAACATCAAGAAGGCGATCAAAGAATTGAAATACCTTAAGAATACAAATGGGCTTGAAGATGAAGGTGAACTATTGGCTCCCGGTCCAGCAACGCTTCGATTTGAAAACTCTCATCCTTGTGCTCAAATCCCGCCATGGCCTCGCCCCTCTCCCTATCCTCGTAACCTCCTCCAGCCCTACATTGCTCCGAGATCTCTGCGCTCCTCCAACTCTGGCCTCTTGCTCATCACTCATTTTCATCGCTCCACCATTGGCGGCCGTGCCTTCAGCTGCCTGGGCCCGAAGCCCTGGAATTCCCTCCCTAAACCTCTCCGCCTCTCTGCCTCTCTTTCCTCCTTTAAGACGCTCCTTAAAACCGACCGGGAATCGCGGGCTGAGCGGCTGTATAAAGGCTTCAGAGACCCAGGTAGGTTTACCAATCTCCAGTCTTGGAACTCGGAGGGAAGGAGAGAGGTAAAAAGTAATCCAAGTGTGACGTCACCAGAAAGCGGGTAAGTGATTGGTTGGTACGTATTTCTCCCTTTTTAAGCTTAAATCTCTTTGGTTTATAGTTTCTAAGGTGTGATATTCACCATCTAGAATCGGGGCAGAGGGCATTTAAGAATAATATTAATAAATTTAATTAATTACATAGAATGGGAGATCAGGTGATGTGTTGCTGCTGCAATATGTGGGAGCTGGTGGACACCATTGATGCTCACGGGGATCACATTTGCAGTAAGTGTTGGCTGCTCGAGGAATTCCGGCTCCGTGTTGAAGAGCTGGAGTCCGAGCTTCAAACACTGAGACACATCAGGGAGGGGGAGAGTTACCTGGACTCTGTGTATCACGAGGTATTCACACCAATTAGATTAATTAATTCAGATGTAGTCCGTGGCCAGGGTCAGGATGGTGTGACTAGAAGTGAGGCAGGTACGGGGATCCAGGAGGTAGTGTTGGAGGAGCCGCAGCCCTTGCACTTGTCCAACAGGTTCGAGGCTCTTACTCCCTGTGAGGATGGGAACAGAGACTGCGGGGAGGATGAGCAACCTGGCCACAGTACTGTGGAGCGGGGGGCCATTCAAGTGGGGGGAGTTAAAAGAAATGTTGTAGTGGTAGGGCATAGTATCGTTAGGGGGATAGATAGAGTTCTTTGCAGCCGAGAGCGAGAGTCCCGAAGGCTGTGTTGCCTGCCCGGTGCCAGGGTTAAGGACATCTCCTCTGGATTGGAGAGAAACTTGGAGTGCGAGGGGGAGGATCCAGTTGTCATGGTCCATGTTGGTACCAACGACATAGATAGGACAAGGAAGGAGGTTCTGCTGAGGGAGTTTGAGCAGCTAGGGGCCAAATTAAAAAGCAGAACCACAAGGGTAATAATCTCTGGATTATTACCTGAGCCACGAGCGAATTTGGCTAGGACAAATAAAATTAGGGAGTTAAATGCGTGGCTCAAAGACTGGTGTGGGAGAAATGGGTTTTGCTTCCTGGGACACTGGCACCAGTACTGGGGCAGGAGGGAGCTGTTCCGTTGGGACGGGCTTCACTTGGCCAGTGCTGGGACTAGAGTCCTGGCGGATCATATAACTGGGGCTGTAGAGAGGGCTTTAAACTAACTAGTGGGGGGGAGGTTCCTAGAGAGCAAATAATAAAAATGACAACAGAGAAGGTCATAGACTTAGGTAGCAGTGGGGAAATTAAAAACCAGAGCGTGTCAGGAAGGGGCAGAAGGTATGGAGTAAAAGGTAAAGTAATAAAAAGGGCAAAAGCAGGAACTAAGTGTCACAAAACATCTTTGAAAGTTCTCTATCTGAATGCACGAAGCATTCGTAACAAAATAGACGAGTTAATGGCACAAATAACTACATATGGGTATGATCTTGTGGCCATTACAGAAACATGGCTGCAGGGTGACAATGCCTGGGGATTAAACATACCAGGTTATTTAACGATCAGGAAGGACAGGCAGGAAGGAAGGGGAGGTGGGGTGGCTATGTTAATAAAGGAAGGAATCACTGTAATACAGAGAAATGATATTGGGTCAAAAGATAAGGATAATGAAACAGTTTGGGTGGAGGTAAGGAATAATAAGGGGAAAAAAACACTAGTGGGCGTAGTCTATAGGCCTCCGAAAAGTGGCAACTCTGTTGGACGGAGTATCGATCAGGAAATAGTTGAGGCTTGTAATAAGGGAACATCTATAATTATGGGGGATTTTAACTATCATATTAATTGGCCAAATCAAATTGGGCAGGGCTGCCTTGAGGATGAGTTCATTGAGTGTATTAGGGATGGGTTTCTTGAGCAGTATGTAACTGAACCGACCAGGGGGCAAGCAACCTTAGATCTGGTCCTATGTAACGAGACAGGATTAATTAAAAATGTCCTAGTAAAGGATCCCCTTGGAATGAGTGACCATAACATGGTTGAATTCCATATTCAATTAGAGGGTGAGAAGGTTGGATCTCAACCAAGCGTGCTAAGCTTGAATAAAGGAGACTATGAAGGTATGAGAGCGGAATTGAGTAGAGTGGATTGGGAAAATAGATTAAAGGGTAAGACGATACATGATCAGTGGTGTACACTTAAGAAGTTATTTTACAACTTCCAAAAAAAAATATTCCACTGAGAAGAAAAGGGTGTAAAAGAAAAGACAGCCATCCGTGGCTAAGTAAAGAAATTAAGGATAGTATTCGACTAAAAACAAGGGCATATAAGGTAGCCAAATCTAGTGGGAGGATAGAGGATTGGGAAAACTTTAAAAGACAGCAAAAAATAACAAAAAGATTGATTAAGAAAGGGAAGATAGATTATGAAAGTAAATTAGCAAAAAATATAAAAACAGATAGTAAGAGTTTTTATAGTTATATAAAAAGAAAAAGGGTGGCTAAAGTAAATGTTGATCCCTTAGAGGATGAGACCGGGAAATTATTGGTGGGAAATATGGAGATGGCAAAAACACTGAATGAATATTTTATATCAGTCTTTACAGTAGAAGACACTAAGAATATCCCAACACTGGACAAACAGGGGGCTAAAGGGGGGGAGGAGCTAAACACGATCAAAATCACTAAGGAAGTGGTACTCGGTAAAATAATGGGACTCAAGGCGGATAAATCACCTGGACCTGATGGCTTACATCCTAGGGTCTTGAGGGAAGTGGCGGTAGGGATTGTGGATGCATTGGTAATAATTTTCCAAAACTCCCTGGACTCGGCAAAGGTTCCGGCAGACTGGAAAACTGCTAATGTAACACCCTTATTTAAAAAGGGCAGTAGACAGAAGGCTGGAAACTATAGACCGGTTAGCCTAACATCTGTGGTAGGTAAAATTTTGGAGTCCATTATTAAGGAGACAGTAACAGGACATTTGGATTATCATAATTTAATAGGACAAAGTCAGCATGGTTTTATGAAGGGGAAGTCATGTTTGACAAATTTACTGGAGTTCTTTGAGGAAGTAACATATAGGGTGGATAAAGGGGAACCAGTGGACGTAGTGTATTTAGACTTCCAAAAGGCATTTGACAAGGTGCCACACAAAAGATTATTGCTTAAGATAAAAAATCACGGGATTGGGGGTAATATTCTGGCATGGATAGAGGATTGGCTATCTAACAGAAGGCAGAGAGTTGGGATAAATGGTTCATTCTCAGACTGGCAATCAGTAACTAGTGGTGTTCCGCAGGGGTCAGTGCTGGGTCCCCAACTCTTTACAATCTATATTAACGATTTGGAGGAGGGGACCGAGTGTAACATATCAAAGTTTGCAGATGATACTAAGATGGGAGGGAAAGTAGTGAGTGAGGAGGACATAAAAAACCTGCAAGGGGACATAGACAGGCTAAGTAAGTGGGCAGAGATTTGGCAGATGGAATACAATACTGGAAAGTGTGAGGTTATGCACTTTGGCAGGAAAAATTGTAGAGCAAGTTATTATCTTAATGGCAAGAAACTGGAAAGTACTGAAGTACAAAGGGATCTGGGGGTCCTGGTGCACGAAACTCAAAAGGTTAGTATGCATGTGCAGCAAGTGATTAAGAAGGCCAATGGAATGTTGGCTTTCATTGCTAGGGGGATAGAATATAAAAATAGGGAGGTATTGCTTCAGTTGTACAAGGTATTGGTGAGACCGCACCTGGAATACTGCGTACAGTTTTGGTGTCCATACTTAAGAAAGGACATACTTGCTCTCGAGTCAGTACAAAGAAGGTTCACTCGGTTAATCCCGGGGATGAGGGGATGGACATATGAGGAGAGGTTGAGTAGATTGGGACTCTACTCATTGGAGTTCAGAAGAATGAGAGGCGATCTTATTGAAACATATAAGATTGTGAAGGGGTTGGATCGGGTGGATGCGGGGAAGATGCTCCCGATGATGGGTGAAACTAGAACTAGGGGGCATAGTCTTAGAATAAGGGGCTGCTCTTTCAAAACTGAGATGAGGAGGAACTACTTCACTCAGAGGGTGGTAGGTCCATGGAATATGCTGCCCCAAAAAGCTGTAGAAGCTACGTCATTACATAAATTTAAAACAGAAATAGACAGTTTCCTAGAAGTAAAGGGAATTAAGGGTTACGGGGAGCGGGCAGGAATTTGGACATGAGTCTCGGTCCGGATCGGTCATGGCCCTGTGGGTAGCGGAGCGGGCCCAGGGGCCGTGTAGCCTGATCCTGCTCCTATTTCGTGTGTCTAATTCTGTTAGATTCAGGAGATGGTTCTGTGATAGTGGATTGGCGGTTAGGATCAGATCAGCCATGATCTTATTGAATGGCGGAGCAGGCTCGAGGGGCCGATTGGCCTACTCCTGCTCCTATTTCTTATGTTCTTATGTTCTTACGTCTCCCCAGTATGGATCAGCTCTACTCTACACAGAGCAGGTTTTGAACATGAGATCTTCAGGTCTGTGTGCCCCGGTTACCAACTGAGCTATCGATTTCCGAATGTGGAGTGCTGGATGTTATAAATTTTAATCCAGCGATGTGGGGGAAGAAAAATATTTTTTGCTGCAATATTTTGAAGTATCACTGCAACACCTGGGGGGTGTTTTAAAAAGGCTAAACCTGTGATATATTCTGCTTTGCTTCCATGGTATTAAATCATTCGCTGGGAGTATTACGGGAGGTCCTTTGGACCAGGAAGCAGAAGATGAATAAATACGGTATTGTTCAAACACATCATGAATATTGATGCTGACATAAGCTGAAAGGACAGTGAGGGGTGGAGGCAAAGTAAGAAAACTGTCAAAACCGCCTGCTCCATCTACTGTTCCTGACGCAAACCTTCAGGCAAAATGAGAATTAATAGCAATTAGCAAATGGCGTTTACATTAACTCTTTGAGGGTCACAACTAATAAGATCCTAAATAAAGGAAATTGATAAAGAAAGATTTTGCATTTATATAGCACCTTTTACGACCACCAGACGTCACAAAGTGCTTTACAGCCAATGAAGTACTTTTTGAAGTGTAGTCACTGTTGTAATGTAGGAAAGGCAGCAGCCAATTTGTGCACAGCAAGCTCCCACAAACAGCAATGTGATAATGACCCAGTAATCTGTTTTCACTAATGTTGGATGAGGGATAAACATTGGCCAGGACACCGGGGAGAACTCCCCTGCTCTTCTTTGAAATAGTGCCATGGGATCTTTCATGTCCACCTGAGAGAGCAGACGGGCCCTTGGTTTAACGTCTCATCCAAAAGACGGTACCTCCGACAGTGCAGCACTCCCTCAGCACTGCACTGGGAGTGTCGGCCTAGATTTTTGTGCTCAAGTCTCTGGAGTGGCGCTATGAACCCACGAACTTCTGCCTCAGAGGCAAGCGTGCAACCCACTCAGGCACTACCAACTAGAATAAAGGAATAAAATGGACAGCCCCAAAAGGATTAAATTTGTGCTTCTCGAAGGCAAGCAAATGTAATCTACCATGTTAACTGGAACCCACCTCTTGGCACAAAGCACATCAGAAGTTTATTGAAGTAGAAGAAATTGTAGGAGATGGGCGTTTCTCACACGCTCCCGTGTGCCATCCTATAGTTAGTAGAAATAATCTTTTATGTATATATATATATAATTTGAGCGCATCATATCGCTCATTAATTCTATGCGAGGAACACAGATCAGCGCTCAGAGGTACATATTTGAAATGCCAGCCTTAAAGCAATGAGGCAAAAGCACTCCAAAAAACTTCAGTTCAGAAAAAATCCAATACCTTTAGGGACATATTAGGATAAATATATACCAGGGTCTAGTAAGTGTAGATTAGGCAAAAATGCTAAATGGATTACTGTAATAAGACAGTATGAAATGAACTAATAGGCATGTCAAATAATAATAATGTAATTACAACAGTGACTACACCTCAAAAGTACTTCATTGGCTGTGAAGCGCTTTGGGACGTCCTGAAGTGGTGAAAGGCGCTATAGAAATGCAAGTCTTTCTTTTCTTTTTTAGAAGTATGAGAAGCAAACTCTACTAAGCCCATAGAGAAAAAGGTGAAGAGAAGCCAAGAACATTAACAAATAGGTTAAATAAGTAGCCAGAGGGGGCGAAGAGGGAACTACAAATCAGCATAGCTATAGAAATAAAAGGTGACAGTACAAAATTCTTCAGGTATTATATAACATCAAGAAGGTGATCAAAGAATTGAAATACCTTAAGAATGCAAATGGGCTTGAAGATGAAGATGAACTATTGGCTCCCGGTCCAGCAACGCTTCGATTTGAAAACTCTCATCCTTGTGCTCAAATCCCGCCATGGCCTCGCCCCTCTCCCTATCCTCGTAACCTCCTCCAGCCCTACATTGCTCCGAGATCTCTGCGCTCCTCCAACTCTGGCCTCTTGCGCATCGCTCATTTTCATCGCTCCACCATTGGCGGCCGTGCCTTCAGCTGCCTGGGCCCGAAGCCCTGGAATTCCCTCCCTAAACCTCTCCGCCTCTCTGCCTCTCTTTCCTCCTTTAAGACGCTCCTTAAAACCGACCTCTTTGACCAAGCTTTTGGTCACCTGCCCTAATGTCTCCTCATGTGGCTCGGGGTCAAATTTTGTTTGATAATCGTTCCTGTGCAGCGCCTTGGGATGGTTTACCATGTTAAAGGCACTATATAAATGCAAGCTGTTGTTGTTGCTGTTATTATTAAATGATGACTTCATGGAAGTATTCACTAGAGAAGTCACTAATAATGTGGCCACCATCATAGCAGATTCTACAATTGAACTTAATGGGCTAGAAATTCGTCTCGGGCAGTGGCGTAAAGCGGGCGGTATCGGATTGAGCGCCCGTTATACGCAGCGCCTGGTATTCGGTTCTGTTGCAGTCAATGGAACTGAGTAAGTTTGGTATCACTCGCATGGACATCCTAGACAGGGTGAATGGGCTCAAAACCAATAAATCCCCATGGATGGATGCTACATACCCCAAAACTGCTAACTGAGACCCAGGGACAAAACCTACCAAGTGCTGACAGTCGTCATGAGGAGCTCAATGAGTACAGGAGGGTCCAAAGGAATTGGAGTCAAGCCAACATGGTAACTATTTTTGAGAAAGATGATAGAACAAACCCCAGGTAATTATAATCCCATGAGTCTTGCATCAGTAACTGGCAAATTTATGGAGTCAATCTTGCAGGACGCCCTCGACCAGCTCTGGGCCTGGAAGGCCCGGCTGTAGACTGCGCCACCTCAGGATGGACGGTGGCAGTCTGGCCTGGCTGGATGACAGGCAGCGACAAGGGCAATGGCCGAGTGGCAGTGGTGGGAGCAGGAATGCTGTCATCCTGAGAGAGGACAGCAGGTTCCTGCTCCACTGACCCACTGCCGCTCCCCCAGAGTAGCACCACAGCATTCCTAGCTATCTGTTGAAGCGCAGATTGCTGGCCTGCTGCGACACCGTGAAAGCCCCAGTCGACGGTGGTAGACCCAGCCACGATGGCAGCAGTCAGAGCTTGCATGGCATCAAGCTGAGACTGCATGAGAGCCGTCTGAGATTGGATGCCACCAAGCATAGACTGCATTACAGCACTAAGGCGTTGCGTCACTTCCGCCTGTGCTGCAGTGGAAGCTGCCAGATCGCCCATCACACACGGCATCAGGTTTGGGTCGTCATGGTCTCTCTGGGAGTCGACCATCCTTTGCAGACTGGAAAGGATGGGCTCCATGGTGTGCGCAGAGCTCTGTGCAATGTTGGAGGCAGACTCCTCCGTGCTCCTTACCATTGTCGACAGGCTCTCGGGCACCCTTGCCATTGCACCTTTCATCTCCATGTGCATGCCCATCATTCTTCTTCTAAAGGCCTCACCATTGAAGTCCTCATCTGAGTCCTGTGCAGCAGAACTTGCGCGCGAACTCGTCCTCTGGGGAGCTGGCCCCCGAGCTACCCTTTCCCCTGGCATTGCTGCAGCCCGCTCGTTTCCGGTGCATCACCCTGTGCAGATCTCGCTACTATGCTAGCCTCTAAAGAACGCACAGTGCCAGTATCTGAGCTGGTGTCTGCGGCTGAGTCATGCAGTGACGCGGTGTGTTCTTCCTCCTCCTCTTCTCCCGCTTTGCTCTCTACGGTGCCCTCAGGGACAGGCTGCTCAGGTGCTTGCTGATTATCTGAAAGCATAATGGCACAAGAGTCGTGTTAAGGTGAGGGGAGGGGGCAGGAAGGGAGAAATGCATGCATACAGCTTGATTAGCTGGAAAGTGGGAAACGCTTGTGGGGTGAGGGGGAAGTGGGATGTGAGAAGAAGGAGTAGGGATGAACATACTGTTGTTGTCCACAAGGGGGTCAACGTTGCCGGTGGCCATGGCGCCCACCACCTGCTGTCCAATGATCTGCTGCACTCGATTCTCCAGTGCAGACGGTGGTTGGGTGTCGGCTTGTCCCCTGCCTGTGCACTCCTGCTCCCTCCTATTGTGCGCCACCTTGGCCTGCATAAGAGCATAAATATATCGCCATTTCATCATCATTGCTGGTCCAAATCCTGGAACTCCCTCCCTAACAGCAACTTCACCACACGGACTGCAGTGGTTCAAGAAGCCAGCTCACCACCACCTTCTCAAAGGCAATTAGGGATGGTCAATAAATGCTGGCCTCGCTAGCGATGCCCACATCCCATGAATGAATAAAAAAAAGAGAATCAGAATTTTCTTTTTTAAAAATGAGAACAAACCATTTCGATTTAGATTTAATGCAGGCTTATTGGATGATTGCATGGGTGAATTCTTTGCGATGAAGTGCCTTAGAACAGAGCTGTGGACAGACATGATGTAATAGCAGCGTAATGCCACAAGCCTGTGATCAACTTACGAAGGACCAACATCAAGCGTAATAAAGGAGATATTAGGACAGAGGTAAGTTTTAAGGAGCATCTTAAAGGAGGAGAGAGAGGCAGAGCGGTTTAGGGTGGGAATTCCAGAGCTTAGGGCCCCAGGTAGCTGAAGGCACGGCCGCCAATGGTGGAGCGATGAAAATCGGGGGATGTGCAAGAGGCCAGAATTGGAGAAGTGTAGAGATCTCGAAGGCTTGTAGAGCTGGAGGAACCGCTAGTCCCTGGAGTGGGGCTTGAACCCCTGATCTTCTGACTCTGAGCCAAGAGTGCTTTTGTCTTCTCTATCCCCAAGCTCTTAAAAGTGGACTGGGTTTACGTAGGTGGAACTGTCTTGCGCTTGTCCATGGCGTTTAATCATTAAGATGGCAATAGGAAAGTCAGTGCAATAGTGTTCAATTTCCATAGTTTGCATTTAATAATTTAAGAAGCATGAATAATTAAAGTAATCACTCTTACTCTGTGCCACCTTCTGTGCCGTTTTTATGGCAGTGTCATTGCAGAATTAAATGGACAATAGTTAGAATAACTGTTTCATTGCACCCCCGCATCCCCCAGCTTCCTTGCTGAGCATTTTTACAATGCGATGCTTGACGGTTTCTGTGAATGAGGTCGAAGAAAATTGTGTTTAGTCTTGTTTTTATTAATATCCACCATAAGGAAAGAAAAGAAAGACTTGCATTTCTATAGCGCCTTTCACGACCTCAGGATGTCCTAAAGCAGTTCACAGCCAATGAAATACATTTGAAGTGTAGTCACTGTTGTAATGTAGGAAACGCAGTAGCCAATTTGCGCAGAGCAAGCTCCCACAAACAGCAATGTGATAATGACCAGATAATCTGTTTTAGTTGTAATGTATGTACCTTTAAGGGGAGAACTACTTTTTACAGCTCCTGTATACTGTAGTACCGGCAGTGACCACACCTGTATATAAACCCTGAGTAGGGATCTGTACAGATAGTTCTAGAGTAACCCTCATTCAGTAAACACCTGTTGATTGTTCCCTGCAGTCTCTTGTCTAACTATTGAAGGACACAACATCAAGATACACGGATCTAACATTGGCGACGAGCAGATTCAAACCTACCTGCAACTCTGCATCACCTCCCAGGGATTCGCTCCTGGAGAACAGTGGAAGAAGGCCGAGTCCAGAAGCACGGGCGTCGACCATGGGAAACCCCCCAATCATCCAGCGGAGATTGAGCATCGCAGGGGAGGCTGTCGAGAGCCAGGCTTGGCTTTCCAGCACGGTGGTCCAGCAAAACGGGCTGGCAACAGGTACTGCGCAGACCCTTCCCGGACAATGACGGCTAGAGCCGACCGACGGCACAGAAAAAGGCCGAGCAACGTCGACGGGGGAGAGAGAGAGGGTAGAGCGCACAGGGAGCAGCCGGTGTTCAGGACCGAGCGGCATCAACGAGAGAGAGCAGAGCGCAGCTGGTGTTCAAGGGCCGAGCAGCGTCAATGGGAGAGAGAGGCGCGCAGGAAAACGCGCAGAGCGCAGCCGGTGTTCAAGGGCCGAGCAGCGTCAACGAGGGAGAGAGGCGCGCAGGAAAACGCACAGAGCGCAGCCGGTGTTCAAGGGCCGAGCAGCGTCAGCGGGGAAGAAAGGAAAGCGTGGGAGACGCCATTTTGAGCTGCAGTGGGGAAGAAGGGAGAGCGCGGGAGACGCCATTTTGACCCAGTCTAACCACACCCAGGGATGCAGAAGAGTGGCAGTGTCACAGCGTTCGACAATGAAGTCGAAGATTGGACGACATATGTCGAACGCATAGAAGTGTACTGCAAGGCGAATGAAGTGCCAGATGACAGGAAAGCGCTGGTATTGTTGAATTCAATGGGTGCAAAAATGTATGGCTTACTACGAAACCTAGTAACCCCAGAGAAGCCAGTGGAAAAGGATTTTGAAAACATAGTGTCAATCCTACAGGACCACTTAGACCCCACACCGCTGCTGATAGCGGAAAGATTTAAGTTTCACAAAAGGAAGCAGCATAAAGATGAAAGTAATGCTGAGTATTTAACGGGACTGCACAAGCTATCGAAACACTGCCAGTTTGGAACGGGGCTAGCAGATACTTTAAGGGACAAGTTTGTGTGTGGGCTTCAAAGTGAAGGAACCCAGAAACGGCTTCTATCAGAAAAGGATCTTACGCTGGACAAGGCTTTCAGCATGGCAGTATCACACGAAGCAGCAGCACGGGACGCGGCAGAGATACAATGGAGACCGCAAGAATATGGCACAAATGAAATGTCATACGGAACAGTGAAGTGCTATCGCTGCGGCAGAACAACACACGACCATAAGGATTGCTGGTTCAAGGACAAAGTGTGCAGACAATGTGGAAAAGTAGGACACATAGCAAGAGTCTGCAGGTCGGGAAAGAAAACCAGCAGCAAGAAATCTCCACAGGAGAAGTACAAGAAGGTACATAAGGTGACGGAGAGTAGTTCAGACGACAGAAAAGTGATACAGACTCCGGAAGCAAGGAGCTGGGTTGTCTGAAACTACATAATGTGATCAAAATGGAGGATCACCAAACTATCTGGGTCACGCTCAAGATAGCAGGAGTCCAAGTGAAAATAGAATTGGACACAGGATCAGCCCTAACAGTCATAAACCGAAGGGATGACAAGCGGCTATTCTCACATATACACTTGAGAGATACAAAGATTGTCTTGAAGACGTACACGGGGCAAAAAGTCTACCCCAAAGGAAAAATAAGGGTGAATGTTATATATAACGGCAAGGAAACACCAAAAATGGACCTATAGGTATTGCCAGATGGAGGACCACCACTACTAGGACGTGAATGGATCCGGAAGATACAGCTAGATTGGCATTCCATACAAGCACTGACTGTAGATGCCAAAAAGGATGACGACGTCACACCTGGACGATTGTCAAAAATGCTAACTGACGCACAAGAAGTGTTCCAGCAGGGACTCGGAACGCTAAAAGGCATAACAGTGACGATCAAAATAGAGGAAAATGCAAGCCAAAGTTTTTTAAGGCCAGACCGGTACCTTATGCGATCTGCCCAGCCGTCAAAGCAGAGCTGGAAGGTTTGGAACGTTCAGGAGTACTGTCCAAAGTGGACTGGAGTGAGTGGGCTACACCCATCGTTCCTGTAATGAAGAGGTCGTTGAGTAATACGCCTGGGGAACCAAAGAAGGTTCGCATCTGTGGGGACTTTAAGGTGACAGTGAACCCAGTCCTTCACACTGTACAATACCCGCTTCTGCGGATTGAAGATATTTTCACCTCGCTATCTGGAGGGAAACGCTTCACTAAGATTGATCTGGCCCAGGCGTACCTGCAAATGGAGGTAGAAGAAGCCTCGAAACAGTACCTCACGATCAACACTCATAAAGGTCTCTACCAATACAACCGGCTGGTGTTCGGGGTAGCATCAGCTCCGGCTATTTGGCAAAGGGCAATGGATCAAGTCCTGCAAGGGATTCCAGGGACCCAGTGTTATTTGGACGACATCCTGGTCACGGGCGAAAATGTCAGTGATCACCTCGCCAACCTGGAGCAGGTGCTCACTAGATTGAAGGAATATGGGCTCCGAGCTAATCGCCACAAATGCGAGTTTTTCCAGAAGCAGATCTCGTATTGTGGCCACGTTATTGATAAAGAGGGGTTACATAAGACCCCTGAAAAGATTGAGGCAGTAGTCAAGGCTCCGGCACCAGAAAATGTGTCACAACTGAGGTCGTTCCTCGGGCTGGTGAACTACTACCATAAGTTCTTGCCGAATTTGTCTACAGTACTACACCCACTGAACACCCTACTGCAAACGCGGGTACCATGGTAGTGGAATGACGAATGTAAACGAGCTTTCCAGAAGAGCAAAGAATTGATCACATCAAAAGAGGTGTTGGCTCATTTCAACCCAGCACTACCAATTCAGTTGGCGTGTGATGCATCACCCTATGGCATTGGAGCGGTGCTGTCGCACAAATTCCCGGACGGCTTGGAGAGGCCAGTAGCCTTTGCGTCTCGGTCACTAACCTCAGCCGAGCGTAACTATGCCCAGATTGACAGGGAGGCCCTCAGCCTAGTGTGGGGAGTGAAAAAGTTCAACCACTATCTGCACGGGCAGAAGTTCACCTTGCTGACTGACCACCAACCACTTGTCTCCATCTTTAATCCAAAGAAGGGCATTCCGGTGATGACTGCGCAACGGCTACAAAGATGGTCCCTTTTTCTAGGGGCGCACCAATATGAAATCGAGTATAAGGGCACGAAACTGCATGGAAAGGCTGATGGGCTATCATGCGGAGGAAGCACCAGCAGTGGATCCTGTCGAAATATTTCATTCGACTATAATTGAATGCTTGCCAATAACTAACGCTGGTATAGAGAAGGAGACCCGAAATGACCCGATACTGTCTCGGGTATATGATTTGACGATGAAGGGATGGCCAGCACATGGCGACTCACTGTTGCCAGCATTCTCATCCAGGAGAGAACAGCTGTCAGTATGCCAGGGGACCTTGATGTGTGGATCCCGAGTGGTAATTCCACCCAAGTTAAGGGAGAGAGTGCTCAATGAGCTTCACGAAGGTCATCTGGGAGGGGTGAAAATGAAAAGCCTTGCTAGGGCTTATGTGTGGTGGCCGGGGATCGATCAGCAAATCGAGGACCTGACAAAGAGCTGCTCAGGATGCCAGAAGGTCCAAAATGCACCACCACATGCCCCTCTACACCCATGGGAGTGGCCCTCATCTCCATGGCAACAGGTGCATATTGATTTTGCTGGTCCATTCATGGACTCCATATTTTTAATAGCCGTGGATGCGCACTCGAAATGGCCTGAGGTGATCAAAATGTCTTCCACCACCACGGAGAAAACTATTGCAGTCCTACGGACCATTTTTGCCAGGAACGGCTTGCCAAAGCAGATTTGCTCTGATAACGGACCACAGTTTGTGCCCGAAGAATTTCGAAGATTTATGAAAAGGAATGGGGTAAGGCATTACACATCCACCCCGTATCATCCAGCCACAAATGGATTGGCTGAGAGGTTTGTACAAACCTTTAAAAAAGCAGTAAAGGCCATGTGCGATGACGACATTCCACTGCAGCATAAGGTGGACAATTTCCTGTTAGCCTACAGAAATGCGACACATGCAGTCACCAACCAGACCCCGGCCATGATGTTCTTTAACCGAAGGTTGAGATCTCGTCTGGATTTGCTCAGACCAAATGTACGAAGAGATGTTGAGAATAAGCAATTCCAGCACATCAATGAGAAGCCGACAAGCAGCTTCAATGTAGGGCAACCAGTCTTGGCCCGCGACTACCGAACAGAGAAATGGCAACCAGGAACGATATGCACATGGCAGGGGCCACTAATGTACACAGTGGATATTGGGGAGAACATTGTGAGACGCCATGTTGACCAAATCCTAGAGTCACAGGAATGAGTCAACCCCATGTCTCGCCTGTTATGTTCATTAATAAATAGACATTCTTATTATGAACACAGCTAGCTTTTGCTAGTTACTTTATTGAGCACATGTGGACTTGTACAGCATCTTGTAGAGGCTTCCATCTTGACTGCTGCCTTGTGGGTAGCCTAGCCTCATGGGTAATGTAGTCTTAATATAATATATAGCTGGGTAGTGTAGTCTTATACATACAGCTGTATACAGCTCTACGGCTCCACCTAGTGTCCACTATAGAATGCCATGCTATTGATCACTACATCCCCCTTTCTTTGAGGTTTAACAAAATCAATATCAATCAACTTTCAAGAAAACAATAAAGATAATATCAGTAACACTTTTGTTAGTGCTCTATAAACATAAACATTTTCAAAGCTTTACATTGTACTCAAAGATTAAGTCTATCAGGCTCTTTTACTTCATGTGTGGATCTTCTCAACACGGGTAAGTCTGATGTGTCTTCATGAGATTGTTCTGGCGGTGAATGACAAGATGCAGTTGCGGCATTGTCATCAATCTGGTCTTCAATAGTCTCTTGTGTTTTCAGGAAGGAATGGCGGTTCCTCCTGAGAATCTGTCCTTCCTCAGTTCTAACAGTGTATGACCTTGGTCCTACTTCCTCAAGAACTGTAGCTTTCCTGTTCCATGCATCTGGATCCTCAATCCTGACAACATCATCCTTTGTCAATGGTTTTAGAGTTTTGGATGACTTGTCATAGTATGATTTCTGTTTCAGCTTTAACAGTTGAAGTCTCTGTCTCAGTTCTTCACTTTGCTGTTTGTTTTCGTGTTTCTGACATGTCTCACATTTGCCTATCATGTTCTCAATGTCCTTATTTATGCCAGGCCAATAAACAGTGTCTCTTGCTCTCCTTTTGCATTTTTCAATTCCGAGGTGTCCCTCATGAATCCTTTTGAGCATGTCTTGACGTAGAGCCTGTGGAATGACTACTCTGTTCTGTTTCAGTAATAGTCCACTTGCGACACTCAATTCTGACCTTATGTGAAAATATTTTGGACAGGAACCCTTTGGCCAACCATGATGAATGTTCTCTATTACTGTTTGTAATACTGTATCTTTTACTGTTTCATCTGCTATTTGCTTTGATTTTGTGTCTGACACGGGCAGCGCAGCAGTGACCATACTCACATGAACATCCACGTCTTCTTCAGTAGAGCTCACATGACTCATTGTGGGTGCTCGGGATAGTGCATCTGCTAACACTATGTATTTGCCTGGTGTGTAGATCAGTTCAAAGTCATATCTTTGCAGCTTCATCATGAGTCGTTGAATCCTTGGAGACATCTCATTCATGTTTTTTTTTGATGGCAACCAGAGGGCTGTGGTCTGTCTCAACTGTGAAGGTGGGAAGTCCATATATGTAGCCATGAAACTTTTCTAGTCCAACTACCAAGCCTAGACATTCCTTTTCAATCTGGGCGTATCGACACTCAGTATCAGTCATAGACCTGGAGGCATAGGCAACAGGCTTCCAATCTTCACCCTCTGCTTGTAGCAAGACTGCACCTAGGCCATCTTTTGATGCATCCGTTGACACTTTGATTCTTTTGGTTGGGTCAAAGAAGGTGAGTACAGGTGTGGTTGTCAGCACTGTTTTGAGGTTTATCCACTCTTGTTCATGTCTTTCTGTCCATGCGAACTCATTTGTTTTATGTAGCAGGTCTCGCAGACAGGCTGTCTTGGCTGACAAGTTAGGAATGAACTTTCCAATGAAGTTTATCATCCCCATGATGCGTAGCACTCCTTTTTTGTCAGTGGGTCGGGGCATTTTGAGTATGGTGTTTACTTTTTCCATAGCTGGCTCTATTCCTTTACCAGATAGATTATCTCCTAGGAAAGTGACTTCCTGGACGCCAAACTGACACTTGGCTTTGTTGAGCTTCAGTCCATTCCAGCGTATGCTCTGTAGCACTTTAGTCAGTCTCTCATTGTGTTCTTTCAGTGTGGAGCCCCAGATGATGATGTCATCAACATAGACCCGAACTCCTTCCAGACCTTCAATTATGTGTTCCATCGCTCTATGAAAGATTTCAGATGCAGATATTATCCCGAAAGGCATTCTGAGGAAACAATACCTGCCAAATGGTGTGTTGAAGGTACAGTATTTGGTGCTCTCTTCATCCAGTTTTAGTTGCCAAAATCCTTGTGAAGCATCGAGCTTTGTAAAGTATCTGGCACCTGACATTTCACTGGTGATTTCTTCTCGCTTGGGAATCTGGTAGTGTTCACGTTTTATGTTTGCATTTAAGTCCTTTGGATCCATGCATATTCTTAGATCATTGTTCTTTTTCTTTACACATACCATGGAGTTAACCCACTTTCCTGATGACTCCTAGTGTGGTCATTCTGTCCAGTTCATTCTTGAGCCGGTCACGCAGGGGTGCTGGAACTCTTCGTGGAGCATGTACCACTGGCTGAGCATCCTGCTTTAGCTGGATCTTGTAAGTGAATGGTAGAGCTCCAAATCCTTTGAACACATCCTGGAAATTATTCACTACAGAATCCACCGAGTCATCTGGTCTGCTTATGGCACAGTTTATACAGTAGACTCTTTTGACCAGTTCTAAGTCCTCACAAGCTTTGTCACCCAGTAGTGAATCAAGCCTTTCAGCCACAACAGAAAACATGAGATGATGCACTTTGTCTTTGACTGTCACTTTAAGTCTGCATACACCTAAGCTATCTATTTTCTGTCCATTATAGTCCTTCTGTAATTTTGGGCTTTTCTTTCATATTGTTAATGTCACTCATACTGATTAAGTTTGCTTTTGCCCCAGTGTCTAGTTTCAAGGTAACTAATGCTCCATTTACCTGCAGTGGGATCATCCATTTGTCCTCTTTTACTGCATTAACTTTATGTTCAGCATTGTCCATTTCTGAGGGCTGCACATTTTCTGTATCCTTTTTGATATTGTCACATGACACCATTCCTACAAAAAATGTCTCACTTAAATCAGTGTCCTCAATTACATTAACTCGTTGCCCTTTCTTAGTTTGTACTTTTGAAAAGCATTGTTTGGCAAAGTGATTCTTTCCATTACACTTTGTGCACATTTTTCCAAACGCTGGGCATTGTCTTAACTGGTGTTTGTAACCACAGCGTTTACAATTAAAAATTTCATCCTCCGATTGCTTTTCATTTCTGTTCTGCCCATGTTTCTTCCCCTTATAGGACACAGCACTGACAGCAGCATTATCACTCATTACAATCGCATCATTATTGATTTCACTGAAAGTCTGCACGTGCTTTCGAGCTAGCTCGCTGGCTTGGCATATTTTCACCGCATTTTCCAAATTTAGTTCGGTTTCTCTCAACAGACGTTCCCTGACTTTTTTATCATGAATACCAAACACAATCTGGTCATGAATCATGGATGCTTTGAGCTCAGAGAAATTACATGTCTGTGCTTTCAGCTTCAGATCAGCTATAAAGCTATCAAAAGTCTCATTTTGTTGCTGTGTCCGAGAACGGAAGATGTATCTTTCATACGTCTCATTCTTTTTGGGAGAACAATGTGCATCAAATTTCTGTAGCACATCGTCTAATTTGTCTCTGTTCTCTGCTGGATTAAATACAAATGTATTAAATACCTCTATCGCCTGTGGGCCTGCAACCGTAAGCAGCAACGCTATCTTCCTTGCGTCTGGCTTTGTACCGAATCCGATGGCTGCAATGTAGAGTTCGAATTGCTGTTTAAAAGTCTGCCAATTGTAGTCGATTTTTTCTGTGAGTTTCAAACGCTCTGGTGTCTTCAAATTCTCCATGTCGCTTTTCACAATTTTCAGCAGATCTTCACCACCCTGGTACCATGTTATGTTCATTAATAAATAAACATTCTTATTATGAACACAGCTAGCTTTTGCTAGTTACTTTATTGAGCACATGTGGACTTGTACAGCATCTTGTAGAGGCTTCCATCTTGACTGCTGCCCTGTGGGTAGCCTAGCCTCATGGGTAATGTAGTCTTAATATAATATATAGCTGGGTAGTGTAGTCTTATACATACAGCTATATACAGCTCTACGGCTCCACCTAGTGTCCACTATAGAATGACATGCTATTGATCACTACATCCCCCTTTCTTTGAGGTTTAACAATATCAATATCAATCAACTTTCAAGAAAACAATAAAGATAATATCAGTAACACTTTTGTTAGTGCTCTATAAACATAAACATTTTCAAAGCTTTACATTGTACTCAAAGATTAAGTCTATCAGGCTCTTTTACTTCACGTGTGGATCTTCTCAACACGGGTAAGTCTGATGTGTCTTCATGAGATTGTTCTGGCGGTGAATGACAAGATGCAGTTGCGGCATTGTCATCAATCTGGTCTTCAATAGTCTCTTGTGTTTTTAGGAAGGAACGGCGGTTCCTCCTGAGAATCTGTCCTTCCTCAGTTCTAACAGTGTATGACCTTGGTCCTACTTCCTCAAGAACTGTAGCTTTCCTGTTCCATGCATCTGGATCCTCAATCCTGACAACATCATCCTTTGTCAATGGTTTTAGAGTTTTGGATGACTTGTCATAGTATGATTTCTGTTTCAGCTTTAACAGTTGAAGTCTCTGTCTCAGTTCTTCACTTTGCTGTTTGTTTTCGTGTTTCTGACATGTCTCACATTTGCCTATCATGTTCTCAATGTCCTTATTTATGCCAGGCCAATAAACAGTGTCTCTTGCTCTCCTTTTGCATTTTTCAATTCCGAGGTGTCCCTCATGAATCCTTTTGAGCATGTCTTGACGTAGAGCCTGTGGAATGACTACTCTGTTCTGTTTCAGTAATAGTCCACTTGCGACACTCAATTCTGACCTTATGTGAAAATATTTTGGACAGGAACCCTTTGGCCAACCATGATGAATGTTCTCTATTACTGTTTGTAATACTGTATCTTTTACTGTTTCATCTGCTATTTGCTTTGATTTTGTGTCTGACACGGGCAGCGCAGCAGTGACCATACTCACATGAACATCCACGTCTTCTTCAGTAGAGCTCACATGACTCATTGTGGGTGCTCGGGATAGTGCATCTGCTAACACTATGTATTTGCCTGGTGTGTAGATCAGTTCAAAGTCATATCTTTGCAGCTTCATCATGAGTCGTTGAATCCTTGGAGACATCTCATTCATGTTTTTTTTTGATGGCAACCAGAGGGCTGTGGTCTGTCTCAACTGTGAAGGTGGGAAGTCCATATATGTAGCCATGAAACTTTTCTAGTCCAACTACCAAGCCTAGACATTCCTTTTCAATCTGGGCGTATCGACACTCAGTATCAGTCATAGACCTGGAGGCATAGGCAACAGGCTTCCAATCTTCACCCTCTGCTTGTAGCAAGACTGCACCTAGGCCATCTTTTGATGCATCCGTTGACACTTTGATTCTTTTGGTTGGGTCAAAGAAGGTGAGTACAGGTGTGGTTGTCAGCACTGTTTTGAGGTTTATCCACTCTTGTTCATGTCTTTCTGTCCATGCGAACTCATTTGTTTTATGTAGCAGGTCTCGCAGACAGGCTGTCTTGGCTGACAAGTTAGGAATGAACTTTCCAATGAAGTTTATCATCCCCATGATGCGTAGCACTCCTTTTTTGTCAGTGGGTCGGGGCATTTTGAGTATGGTGTTTACTTTTTCCATAGCTGGCTCTATTCCTTTACCAGATAGATTATCTCCTAGGAAAGTGACTTCCTGGACGCCAAACTGACACTTGGCTTTGTTGAGCTTCAGTCCATTCCAGCGTATGCTCTGTAGCACTTTAGTCAGTCTCTCATTGTGTTCTTTCAGTGTGGAGCCCCAGATGATGATGTCATCAACATAGACCCGAACTCCTTCCAGACCTTCAATTATGTGTTCCATCGCTCTATGAAAGATTTCAGATGCAGATATTATCCCGAAAGGCATTCTGAGGAAACAATACCTGCCAAATGGTGTGTTGAAGGTACAGTATTTGGTGCTCTCTTCATCCAGTTTTAGTTGCCAAAATCCTTGTGAAGCATCGAGCTTTGTAAAGTATCTGGCACCTGACATTTCACTGGTGATTTCTTCTCGCTTGGGAATCTGGTAGTGTTCACGTTTTATGTTTGCATTTAAGTCCTTTGGATCCATGCATATTCTTAGATCATTGTTCTTTTTCTTTACACATACCATGGAGTTAACCCACTTTCCTGATGACTCCTAGTGTGGTCATTCTGTCCAGTTCATTCTTGAGCCGGTCACGCAGGGGTGCTGGAACTCTTCGTGGAGCATGTACCACTGGCTGAGCATCCTGCTTTAGCTGGATCTTGTAAGTGAATGGTAGAGCTCCAAATCCTTTGAACACATCCTGGAAATTATTCACTACAGAATCCACCGAGTCATCTGGTCTGCTTATGGCACAGTTTATACAGTAGACTCTTTTGACCAGTTCTAAGTCCTCACAAGCTTTGTCACCCAGTAGTGAATCAAGCCTTTCAGCCACAACAGAAAACATGAGATGATGCACTTTGTCTTTGACTGTCACTTTAAGTCTGCATACACCTAAGCTATCTATTTTCTGTCCATTATAGTCCTTCTGTATTTTTGGGCTTTTCTTTCATATTGTTAATGTCACTCATACTGATTAAGTTTGCTTTTGCCACAGTGTCTAGTTTCAAGGTAACTAATGCTCCATTTACCTGCAGTGGGATCATCCATTTGTCCTCTTTTACTGCATTAACTTTATGTTCAGCATTGTCCATTTCTGAGGGCTGCACATTTTCTGTATCCTTTTTGATATTGTCACATGACACCATTCCTACAAAAAATGTCTCACTTAAATCAGTGTCCTCAATTACATTAACTCGTTGCCCTTTCTTAGTTTGTACTTTTGAAAAGCATTGTTTGGCAAAGTGATTCTTTCCATTACACTTTGTGCACATTTTTCCAAACGCTGGGCATTGTCTTAACTGGTGTTTGTAACCACAGCGTTTACAATTAAAAATTTCATCCTCCGATTGCTTTTCATTTCTGTTCTGCCCATGTTTCTTCCCCTTATAGGACACAGCACTGACAGCAGCATTATCACTCATTACAATCGCATCATTATTGATTTCACTGAAAGTCTGCACGTGCTTTCGAGCTAGCTCGCTGGCTTGGCATATTTTCACCGCATTTTCCAAATTTAGTTCGGTTTCTCTCAACAGACGTTCCCTGACTTTTTTATCATGAATACCAAACACAATCTGGTCATGAATCATGGATGCTTTGAGCTCAGAGAAATTACATGTCTGTGCTTTCAGCTTCAGATCAGCTATAAAGCTATCAAAAGTCTCATTTTGTTGCTGTGTCCGAGAACGGAAGATGTATCTTTCATACGTCTCATTCTTTTTGGGAGAACAATGTGCATCAAATTTCTGTAGCACATCGTCTAATTTGTCTCTGTTCTCTGCTGGATTAAATACAAATGTATTAAATACCTCTATCGCCTGTGGGCCTGCAACCGTAAGCAGCAACGCTATCTTCCTTGCGTCTGGCTTTGTACCGAATCCGATGGCTGCAATGTAGAGTTCGAATTGCTGTTTAAAAGTCTGCCAATTGTAGTCGATTTTTTCTGTGAGTTTCAAACGCTCTGGTGTCTTCAAATTCTCCATGTCGCTTTTCACAATTTTCAGCAGATCTTCACCACCCTGGTACCATGTTATGTTCATTAATAAATAAACATTCTTATTATGAACACAGCTAGCTTTTGCTAGTTACTTTATTGAGCACATGTGGACTTGTACAGCATCTTGTAGAGGCTTCCATCTTGACTGCCGCCTTGTGGGTAGCCTAGCCTCATGGGTAATGTAGTCTTAATATAATATATAGCTGGGTAGTGTAGTCTTATACATACAGCTATATACAGCTCTACGGCTCCACCTAGTGTCCACTATAGAATGACATGCTATTGATCACTACATCGCCCATACGTACCTGGTGATGAACCCAACGTACAGGTAGCATCTACCCCAGAAACAGTAGCATCGGAAGCGGATGAACCAACCGATGACAGGGGGCCAGAATCGCCTCCGCACCAAGAGCAAGACACTCGGGAAAGGCACTATCCAGAACGGATCAGGAAGCCTCCCCAAAGACTGAATTTATAAATAGACTATTTTCAGTTAATGTTGCATGTTAAAAGTGTTAATTGTAATTAGTTTGATATTTAATTGTTAAATGAGTGTTATGGTACTGTTAATCTAAAAGGGGAGGAATTGTAATGTATGTACCTTTAAGGGGAGAACTACTTTTTACAGCTCCTGTATACTGTAGTACCGGCAGTGACCACACCTGTATATAAACCCTGAGTAGGGATCTGTACAGTTAGTTCTAGAGTAACCCTCATTCAGTAAACACCTGTTGATTGTTCCCTGCCGTCTCTTGTCTAATTATTGAAGGACACAACATCAAGATACACGGATCTAACATTAGTGATGTTGATTGATGGATAAATATTGGCCAGGACACCGGGGAGAACTCCCCTCCTTCAAAAAAAAATGCCGTGGGATCTTTTACATCCAGCTGAGAGCAGACGGGGCCTCAGTTTAACATCTCATCCAATAGACAGCACCTCCAACAGTGCAGCACTGCACTGTCAGCCTAGATTTTTGTGCTCAAGTGCCTGGAGTGGGACTTGAACCATCTGACTCAGAGGCGAGAGTGCTAACAACTGAGCCACAAGTGACACACATGTAGGGCTCCTCCAGTGGCTATGTGAGAAACTGCACCATTTGGCATGGGATTGATCCATACAGTCCAGGAAGGACTTGAGTTGGATTCTTGGTCTGTATTGAGTTCGTCGAGCACGCATCCTGAGAAAAACCACGCGGTGGATAGAGCGATTCCTGGAGCACAGAGGATTGTGGGTATTGTAGCCGCCATTATTGAACGATTAGCACATTAGATGACCAGTGGCAGGGACATGGGGCAGGGCAGTTGGAGGTGGCAGGTCATGTGATGAAACCTACTGCATTATGATCCAACCAGAGCTGACAACACTTGGCTTAGTAGCAGCCATGGCTCATGGGTGCCACTTCTCGCTCGCCTCTGAGACACAAGGTCGTGGGTTCAAGTCCCACTCCAGTGCACATAATCTAGGCTGACACCTGTGCAGTACTGAGGGAGTGCTGCATTATCAGAGGTGCCAACTTTCGGATGAGATGTTAAACCGAGGCTCCGGGTGAACATAAAAGATCCCGTGGCACTATCTCAAAGAAGAGCAGGGCAGTTCTCCCTGGTGTCCTGGGCTAATATTTATCCCTCAAACAATGTCACTAACACAGATTATCACATTGCTGTTTGTGGGAGCTTGCTGTACACAAATTGTCTGCTGCGTTTCCTACATTACAACAGTGATCACACTTCAAAAGTAATTGGCTGTAAAGCATGTTGGGACATCCTGAGGTCAGGAAATATCAATGCAGATGTTTTTCGTGGAACCATACTCTACAGCTGGAGTCACTCGCTTCAGGAGAGGATGGGAGGGCAAACATTGGACAGGGAGAGATGCTTTACATTACCCTATAAATCATTAGTGGGGAAAATGCTAGAGTCCATTATAAAAGGTGTAATAGCAGAGCACTTGGAAAACAGTGACAGGATCGGACAAAGTCAACATGAATTTACAAAAGGTAAATCGTGCTTGATTAATCTACTGGAATTTTTTGAGGATGTAACTGGTAGAATAGATAAGGGAGAACCAATGGATGTGGTGTATTTGGTCTTTCAGAAGGCTTTCGATAAGGTCCCGCATAAGAGATTAGCATGTAAAGTTAAGGCACATGGGATTGGGGGCAAGGTACTGACTTGGATAGAGAACTGGTTGGCAGACAGGAAGCAAAGAGTTGGAATAAACGGGTCTTTTTCCGAGTGGCAGGCAGTGACTAGTGGAGTACCGCAGGGATCAGTCCTAGGACCCCAGCTATTCACAATATATATTAATGATCTAGACGAGGGAACTAGATGTAATATCTCCAAGTTTGCAGACGACACAAAGCTGGGTGGGCGTGTGTGCTGTGAGGAGGATGCTGAGAAACTCCAGCATGATTTGGACAGGTTGGGTGATTGGGCAGATGCAGTATAATGTGGATAAATGTGAGGTTATCCACTTTGGTGTCAAAAACAGGAAGGCAGATTATTATCTGAGCGGCAATAGATTGGGAGAAGGGGAAGTGCAATGAGACCTGGGTGTCCTTATGCACCAGTCGCTGAAGGTAAGCATGCAGGTAGGTGCAGCAGGCGGTTAAGAAGGCAAATAGTATGTTGGCCTTCATAGCGAGAGGGTTTGAGTACAGGAACAAGGATGTCTTGCTGCAGTTGTACAGGGCCTTGGTGAGACCACACCTTGAGTATTGTGTGCAGTTTTGGTCGCCTTATCTGAGGAAGGATGTTCTTGCCATGGAGGGAGTGCAGCGAAGATTCACCAGACTGATACCTGGGATGGCATGAATGACGTATGGAGAGATTGGGTCGATTGGGCTTATACTCGCTGGAGTTTAGAAGAATGAGAGGGGATCTCATTGAAACTTATAAAATTCTAACAGGACTAGACAGACTAGATGCAGGAAGGATGTTCCCGATGGCCGGGGAGTCCAGAACCAGGGGTCACAGTCTAAGGATAAGGTGTAAGCCATTTAGGACAGAGATGAGGAGGAATTTCTTCACCCAGAGAGTGGTGAATCTGTGGAATTCTCTACCACACAAGGCAGTTGAGGCCAATTCATTAAATATATTCAAGAAGGAGTTAGATATATTTCTTGAGGCTAAAGGGATCAAGGGATATGGGGAGAAGGCAGGGACAGGGTACTGAATTTGGATGATCAGCCATGATCGCATTGAATGGCGGAGCAGGCTCGAGGGGCCGAATGGCCGACTCCTGCTCCTATCTTCTATGTTTCTATGTTTCTATTAGCTGTGTAATTGTGATCCCTACAATATGTCTGCATGGATCCTTCACACTCGGTGAGGCCACTGAGTGTATTTTAATGTTATATTTTTGAGGAAGGGTTGCACGCTGTGGTTCCATAATGCAGTTGTGTAAGGTGAACAACATATGTCTTAATCCAAATGTACACTCTCGGGAGCCGCAAGCCTACATTTCGTTGTACTGCACTTGTGCACTAACAATGACAATAAAAGTTGATTTGATTTGATTTGATTTGATTTTGATTTTGATGACATTATTTATTTAGTTACTGTTAAGAACTTGTCTCCTGACATCAATGAACTGTTGTTATTATATCTGTTGCCTGGAACTGAACACAGGGAATCATGCAATCCCTAATTTTTTTTAATTCATTCTTGGGATGTGGGGAACGCTGACAAGGCCGGCATTTATTGCCCGTCCCTAGTTGCCCTAAGAAGGTGGTGGTTGTTGGTACATGAGGGAGAGAGAGAGCCTAGCCTAGAAACAGTCGAGAGAGAGAAAGAATTACAGATCACACTAGCAATAGGCATCGTTCAAGATTGAAGTAAAGCCTTGGGATGTTTATGGTGGTGTTATAATACAGTAAACTCTTGTTTAAACGGCACTTAATCATCCGGAATTCTTTAATAACCGGCAAAATTCAGGAGTATGTTTTGAGGCTTCCGCCCCAGAAGGAACGGGGCAGTAGTGTCCCGAAAATGGTGGGGAATGACTTACCACTTGTTCCTGCCGTCGCAGTGGGCGCTGCAATCTTCCCCGCACAGTATCAGCTGGCCGTCCAGCCAAAGAGGAACCCAAAGGGAAGTTTTACTGTATATTTGTGGGGCCAGAGTAAGCAGGTGTGCTCCTTCAGCTTTTACAAAACCAGCTTGGGCCATTGCCACTCCGTGTCCCACCTCCCCTCCTGAGCTCGGAACACCCCCACAGAATTACCACCTTCTGGTCTGACGGCGACCGATATATAAATTGCCTCGGTAGGTATACCTCTCCATTATCCGGAATTTTTAATCAACCGGCACCATCCCGGTCCCGTAGGTGCCGGATATGAAAGAGTTGACTGTAGAATGTTTAGATTATAACTGTTCGGGTCACAACAACAAGGACGCTGCAACTGATACGAAAGGTTGTTGATGAACGTACGTTGTAGAGAAATTTAAACTTGTGTGCATAAGAATCGGCTGAAGGACTGTGCATTGACCAGAGACTACCATTTAAGGCACTGTCAATTCCAGTTAGATCAGGAGAAAACAGTGTATAAAAAAGACGTATTTGTATTAAGTTGGAGAAGAGAGAGACGTATAAGGATGGGGGCCTGCCTACGTTCAAATCTGCTGACAAAATTCAGGTTGTGAATTGCGTTATACTCTGAAGAAATTATACGTTGTTTTTAGATTGTTTTTCATGCTAAAAGTAGAAAAAATAAAGAGATTATAACCATGAGACTGAATTCATTACTCCTCAATTGAACAACGGAAGATTGTTTAAAACAACAGTGGTGGGCCGCCTTCTTGAACCTCCGCGGTGTTTCAGTTTGATACGACCGAGTGGCTCACTGGGCCACTTCAGAGGGCAGTTACGAGTCGACCACGTTGGTGTGGGACTGGAGTCACATGTAGGCCGAGACCGGGTAAGGACAGCAGGGTTCCTTCCCCCTCTAAAGGACATTACTGAAACAGTTGGGTAACATAGTACCTGTTGCAGGCAGGCAGGAGACCTTTGCCCATCATGCCCACCTATCCACTGTATTCCCTTGGTGCGTTTCTAATAACCCTGAATCCCATTTGTTGATATAAACTTGTCTAGTTCCTTCTTGAAACCCATTCAGGTTTCTTGTTCCATTATCCCGCGCTTTTAAAATCATCTAGCTGTTTGATTTAAGTGCCTGCCATGGCTCAGTGGTAGCACGTATTCTAAGCTGACACTCCAGTGCAGTGCTGAGGGAGTGCTGCACTGTCAGAGGAGCCGTCTTTCGGATGAGACGTTAAACCGAGGCTCCGTCTGTCCTGTCAGGTGGACGTAAAAGATCCCTTGGGCACTATTTCGAAGAAGAGATGGGGAGTTCTCCTGGGCCAACATTTATCCCTCAACCAACATCACTAAAAAAAACACAGATTATCTGGTCATTATTTCATTGCTATTTGTGGGAGCTTGCTGTGCGCAAATTGCCTGCTGCGTTTCCTACATTACAGCAGCGATTGAGTACTGCGTACAGTTTTGGTCTCCTTATTTAAGGAAGGATATACTTGCATTGGAGGCAGTTCAGAGACGATTCACTAGGTTAATTCCAGAGATGAGGGGGTTGACTTATGAAGAAAGGTTGAGCAGGTTGGGCCTATACTCATTGGAATTTAGAAGAATGAGAGGTGATCTTATTGAAACATATAAGATACTGAGGGGGCTCAACAAGGTAGATGAACAGAAGATGTTTCCCCTCGTGGGACATCTAGAACTAGGGGGCATAGTTTCAGAATAAAGGGTCGCCCATTTAAAACTGAGACGAGGAGGAATTCCTTCTCTCAGAGGGTCGTAAATATGTGCAATTCTCTGCCCCAGAGAGCTGTGGAGGCTGGGTCATTAAATACATTTAAGGTGGAGATAGACAGATTTTTGCAAGATAAGGGAGTGAAGGGTTATGGGGAGCGGGCAGGGAAGTGGCTTTGAGCCCAAGATCAACCATGATCTTATTGAATGGCGGAGCAGGCTCGAGGGGCCAAGTGGTCTATTCCTGCTCCTATTTCTTATGTTCTTATGTTCTTATTACACTTTAAGAAAGTGCTTTATTGGCTGTAAAGTGCTTTGGGATGTCCTGATGTTGTGAAAGGTCTATCAAGCAAGTTCTTCATGCACCACTGAGAAATTGGAGGGCGTAAATCAAAATTGAATTGTGCTATTGTTTATCTGGTATCAACATCTCTCCTGCCTTCCATCCTATCACACACCTTCCTTTTTAGTTCTTTCCTCCCCTCCCCCCTTTCCCTGCCCCTACACTTGCTTAAAAACCTGTTCCATCTCCAACTTTTTTCCAGTTCTGACGAAGGGTCAGTGACCTGAAACGTTAACTCTGTTTCTCTCTCCACAGATGCCGCCTGACCTGCTGAGTATTTCCAGCATTTTCTGTTTTTATTTCAACATTGGAAAGTTGGTCTTTGCTAAATTTAGCACCAACCTTGCAATTGGTCCTTTATCCTTCAAGATTGTCCTTGTAATGACCAGACCCTAAACTAGTCACCCATTTTGATGACAGCACATGGATTGGATCTCGCAGTGCAATATCCTCACTCTTTAAAAAAAACTGTATCAATTTGTTTGTGTGTATAGGCACCATGCGTGAGCATGTTTGCCTATCAAGCACCAGAGAGCTCACGTTTGCAGATAGAAGACGATGGGGTAATAAAACCAAGTAATTTAATGTCGGGAGCAGGATAAGAAACAAAAAGGAGAATAAAGCTCAGGATTATCATCCAGGGTCATTTCTCACCTTGAAGAAGGAGCTGGCTTGACATCTGTTGAGAGGGCGGATTGAAGGTTATCGTCAGCAGCTGTCCAGTGAAGGTGCAGTGTTACTTGTGTCCATTGCTTCTTTCTTAGTATTACTATTTGACATCGCATTCTATTCTCTAAAGTGCCTTGGGGCATTAACGATGTGAACAGTGCGTGATAAACCCAGGTTGTCTTGTGAGAATCCTGTCGCTAAACCGGGATGGCGATTCCCAAAATAGTCATTCTCAATGTCAATTGAAAGTTAAAGTTCTTTTAAACTTCTGGGGAGCGAAGGGTTAACACTGTGCTGATTGGTGTTATGTATTGGGTGTTCTCCTCCCACCTGCGGTGGCGCTGTCACAGCAGATAAATGGTTGGGGTTGTTCTCTTGGTTAAGTTTAGTTCTCTTTGTTCGGTACTCTCTAGAACCTTCTTTTTGAATAAAGCACTTCATGTTTGAATCTCTGAGTTCTGAGTCCTAAATTGTGTCTAGGTAGAAAGGTACAGACACAACAAAGTGGCGACGAGGATCGGATGAATCTGCGTTGTGGGAACTTTCTTGTTTTCGACTATAAAACACTCGGAACAGAGATTGCAGCATCACATTAACGTTACGGGTGCAGTGAGGAAACAGAAAATAAAATTTGAAACATGAGATGGCTACTATATTAGGAAACATCGGTGATTTTGATGAAAATGTGGAGCAATGGAGCGCTTATACGGAACGTTTTGACTATTTTGTTTTGGTGAATGCGGTGGCAAACGAAAAAGTCGTGCCTACCTTTTTGAGTATAATGGGGGCAAAGACATTCAATTTACTTCGCAGCCTTATGCAGCCAGATAAGCCAGGAACTAAAACATATAAACAACTAGTGGAAATTCTTGGAGCACATTTTTCACCAAAACCTCTGGTTATTGCTGAGAGATTTAGATTTCACAAACGGAATCAAGAGGAGGGGGAATCAGTGACGATGTTTATTGCTGCTTTAAAAAGGTTGTCAGAACACTGCGAGTTCAAGGATGTGCTGAATGACACCATTAGAGACAGACTTGTGTGTGGTCTGCTAAGTGCAGCCACACAGAAGCGCCTTCTTACTGAAGACAACCTTACTCTTGAAAAGGCCATTGAAGTTAGTGTCTCCATGGAGATGGCGGAAAAGGAGGCTCACCAGTTGAGTTCAGCAAGGAGAGTTCACAAGGTGTCGTCTGAGCCTAAAGGTGCGCGGAACGGCACATGTTACCGTTGTGGGAAAACGGGCCATCACGCTAATGACTGCTGGTGTACGGAGCTGGAATGCCAAAATTGTGGCAAAAAAGGTCACATGCCTGTAGAGGTAAAAAAAGAACAGACAGAGCTGGGAAGCATGAAAGCAATATGTCTGTATTTGGACAAGAGAAGAAAAAGAGTGTTCATTCAGTGCAGTATGATGGAACAAGCAAAACAGAGGGGAGCGACACCTCTGAGGAGGAAGAGGTGCACATACTGACGGTTGCAGGTGGTCCAAATGGCTACTGGGTGTCGCCACTGGTGGAGGGACAATCAGTGCGGATGGAGGTGGACACAGGCGCGGCTGTGTCCCTTGTTTCAGACACTGTCTACAACAAAATGCTAAAGCATCTTACCCTTCAGCCAACAAACATTGTGCTAAAGACGTATACCGGCGAACCTGTGGCCATGAGAGGCGCCATTGAGGTAACAGTTAAATTGAACGGACAGACTGCAAAACTGCCACTATATGTGGTAAAGGGAAATTACCCATCTCTACTGGGACGTGCGTGGCTGGAGAAAATCACGCTGGACTGGCCTGCAGTCCGCATGATGTCAAAAGGGGAGTCAGGTCTGACTGCAGTTTTAAACAAACATGCAGAACTCTTCAATGGTGAACTTGGGAGCATGAAAAAGATCAGCGTGAGACTGGACATTAAACCTGACAGCAAGCCGAAGTTTCACAAAGCCCGACCTGTACCCTATGCAATTAGGCCAAAAGTTGAGGCTAACTTGGAGGTCTTAGTCGAGAATGGAGTTCTGGAGCCTGTGAATGTGAGCAAATGGGCCACATCCATTGTTCCTGTCTTGAAAAAGGATGGATCTGTTCGAATCTGCGGGGATTTTAAAGTGACTATTAACCCGGTTCCTGCGGATCAGTACCCTCTTCCCCTCATTGGTGATCTTTTTACGGGCCTGGCCGGAGGGCAAAAGTTCAGCAAAATAGACTTATGCCAGGCTTATCTACAAATGTATGTCGATGACAAATCAAAGGAGCTGCTGACAATTGTGACACACAAGGGGCTATACAGGTACTGCCACCTTCCGTTTGGAATTACGTCAGCCCCTGCCCTATTCCAAAGGGCAATGGATCAGATTTTGAGTGGACTGCCAGGAGTCCAGTGCTACCTGGACGACATCCTTGTCACTGGGACAAATGAGGAGGATCATCTTCTGAACTTGGATGCGACACTACAATGACTGAAAGAGTACGGACTCAGAGTTCGTAAAGACAAATGTGAATTCTTTCAGTCTTCAGTTGAGTACCTGGGGCATGTGATTGACGCTACTGGCCTGCATAAGGTGCCGTCAAAGGTCAAGGCGATCGTGGAGGCCCCAGCACCCCAGAATGTGAGCCAGTTACGTTCATTTCTGGGGCTACTAAACTACTATGGGAAGTTTATTCCAGACTTAGCAACATTGCTGAAGCCGTTACATCAGCTGCTATGTCAAGGCAAAACATGGAAATGGACTGAACTGTGAAACGAAGCTTTCGCCCAAGCAAAGAAAGCATTGCTGAAGTCGGAGGTCCTGGCACACTTCGACCCAAAGCTACCCGTGAAGCTAGCATGTGATGCATCACCATATGTGAGTCATATCCCACATCATGCCTTCTGGGGAAGAGAAACCTATCGCCTTCGCATCACGTACCTTGAACAAGGCCGAGAGTAACTATGCGCAGATTGAGCGTGAGGCCTTGGGAATCATTTTTGGAATTCGAAAATTTCATCAGTACCTTTTTGGGAGAAGGTTCACACTCCTGACAGACCACCGTCCATTGACTTCAATCTTCGGGCCCCACACCGGAATTCCGTCTCTTGCTGCAAGCAGGATGCAAAGGTGGGCTTTACTGTTGTCAGGATACACATACGACATCAAATATCGCAAATCAGACTTGCACGGTAACGCAGACGGTCTCTCGAGGCTGCCCTTGCCTGTTACTCCCCCAGAGCCTCGTCAGATAGACATCTTCTACTTTAGACAAGTGGAGGGAGCACCTGTCACTGCAGTTCAGGTGCGAAGGTACACCCGCAACGATCCAGTCCTGTCTGAGGTAATGGGCGATGTCATTCGAGGGAGAGCTATAGGAGATTCTCCTAGTTTGAAACCATACATTTCAAAAAGAAAAGAGCTCTCCGTCCAGGCAGGTTGTCTTCTTTGGGGATGCCGTGTCATCATTCCGCCACCTCTGAGGGAACCTATACTGCAACAACTTCATACAGGCCACAGTGGGATGGTTCGGATGAAGGAAATGGCAAGAAGCTACTTCTGGTGGCCAGGTCTCGATGGAAATATTGAGGAGAAAGCCAAAACATGTTCCCCATGTCAAAGGGTCCGGAATGTTCCACAGCTGGCAACCCTACACCCCTGGGATTGGCCTGAAGAAGTGTGGCAGTGAGTACATGTGGACTTCGCCGGTCCTTTCGAAGGGAAGATGTTTATGGTGGTTGTGGACACTCGTAGCAAGTGGCCGGAGGTCGCTGTGATGAGGTCTACCACGGCAGAGAAAACAATTGAGAAACTTGGTGAGATGTTCAGCCGTTATGGCTCACCGGAACAACTCGTAAGTGACAACGGTCCACAATTTGTATCACAGGAGTTTGCAACCTTCCTGCATGTGAATGGTGTCCAACACATCAGGTCTGCGCCCTAGCATCCCTCTACTAACGGCCTGGCAGAAAGGTTCGCGCAAACTTTGAAGCACGCCTTGAAGGCATCGCAAGGTCAGGGCTCAATCCACCAATGTCTGAACAGCTTCCTGTTGTCCTACAGGAACGAGCCGCATGCCACAACCAAAACTTCCCCCGCTTCGCTCATGATGAAGAGGCAGTTGCGGACAAGTTTTGACTTACTCAAACCTCCAAGGGCAGAGCAGGTTGTCCATCGTCAACAACAAGCTCAAGTTGAAAAGAGAGAGAAAAGAGCCAAGGAGAGACGGTTTCATCCTGGAGAGCACGTCCTAGCTTGAAACTACAACACTGGACCGAAATGGGTTCCTGCTACGGTGATCGCGCAGACAGGCCCTGTGTCTTACACGGTTGAGACTGCTGAGGACGTCGTCTAGAGAAGACACACAGATCAACTGTTGCTAGGAGCAGAGACAGCCACAGAGGCTCCAACGGCTGGTTGGCCTGAACTGTTTCCGGATGATACCGCAAACCAGCATCCTTTGCCACAGTACTCTTCTGCAACACAGGAAGTCAAAGAGACTGTTCCACCTGTGCAAACTCCTGACTTTCGAATGACACAGGCACCTTCTCTATCTAGGCCTGTGTCAATGCCTACTGCTGTGGAAGCCAGCGATGACCGCCAGTATCCTGTCAGAGAGCGGTGGCCTCCAAGACGCTTGGATCTGTAGGCTTAGTAACTTACCTGTTGAGGAATAATGTGGACCTTTCATTTAAGAGGGGAGGAATATGTTGGCCCTGAAATTAGATCGGGGGCTTGCCGCGCGTGCAAGCCCCCGATCTGCACTCACCCTGCGCGCCGACATCTGAAGCCCGGGCCTGCTTGCATTTCCTGTCACAGGCCCGGTTCAGCTGTCGGCGCGCTGTGCTTACCTGATCCAGCGGCGTAGTTAGTGCGATATGCCGGCTGGGATCAGGTGAGCACTGTGCAGCCAATCAGGGGAGGGGAAACTCATTCATGAGTTTGACAGTAAGAGCTGTCAAACTCATGAAAAGTATGGGCTGCCAAAACACTACTTTAACTTTAAATAAAATTTAAAAAAAACATCCCACTGATTATAACTATAAATAAGTTTTAAAAAATGTTTTAAACAATTAATCAATATTTTGAAAAAAATAAAAAATTTTAAATTAGGGTCTAAAACTAAACTTACCATCCTGTAAATTCTTTAAAAATAACAAACCTGTGGAAAAAAAATTTCTACATTGTACTAAAAGCCCACTTACCTGAAAAACTAAATACTTACGTCTTGTTTTTCCACGCGTAAAGACCGGAGGCCTTTACACGCGCGCAACTTTGAAAAAAAAAAAGGAATTTTACTGCGCACGCGCTGCCTGTGCAGTCGCGCGCGTTCTGCCTCTGAACTCCTTCGTTCAGAGGACAGGAAATGCCGGTTTTCCCCGCATGCGCTGTGCATGCTGAAAACCGGCATTTCCTCCGGCCAGACGCGTGAGTACCCCGACCGCACTCACGCGTTGGGACAGGAATTACTGGCCCATTATGTATTGGGTGTTCTCCTCCCGCCTGCGGTGGCGCTGTCACAGCAGATAAATGGTTGGGGTTGTTCTCTTGGTTAAGTTTAGTTCTCTTTGTTCGGTACTCTCTAGAACCTTCTTTTTGAATAAAGCACTTCATGTTTGAATCTCTGAGTTCTGAGTCCTAAATTGTGTCTAGGTAGAAAGGTACCGACACAACAATTGGTCGTGACTTTTAACACCTGTGATTGAAAGAAGATCCAATGGTTTCTTGGCAAGCCCTGTGACAATGAGAGCTTGGGAGCTAAGTACTTCCAAAATAAAGCCTATTATAAAATAAAAACAGAAAATGCTGGAGATACTCAGCAGGTCAGGCAGCATCTGTGAAGAGAGAAACAGAGTTAACGTTTCAGGTCGATGACCCTTTGTTCTGACGAAAGGTCATCGACCTGAAACGTTAACTCTGTTTCTCTCTTCACAGATGCTGCCTGACCTGCTGAGTTTCTCCAGCATTTTCTGTTTTTATTTCAGATTTCCAGCATCTGCAGTATTTTCTTTTTGTATTAAAGCCTATTATATCCCAAGTTATTTACTATGCCATTAATATGCAGCCTTTCTGTTTATGTTAACATGTTATTTAGACCCACTTGTAGTCAGTGATTATTCTACAGGTTTCACATTCTGCACGTGTGTCTTGGTGCCACCCACAATTATCAATGCATACTATTCTTATTTTATCTTGTCGTGGTATATAAATGGTGTGAGTCACACGACTCGGGTCGCCATCTCTGGTTGGACGCATTCCCGGAGCTTTCGTCACGTGACCTCCTGACTCCAACCGCCTTTTCCCCCGTCTCCAATAGCTTTATAAATAAACAAAAGTGGGCAAAGAAAATGGAAAAAAAAAATCATTAATGTCCCGTTGACTTTTTTTCCCAGGTTTGCTCACAGCAGCAATTGGGAATGGTAGCAGAGTGGTTGTGTTACCGGGACTGGCAATCGAGTGAGACCTGGACTAAAGATCTGGGAGACATGAGTTTAAATCCGACCACAGGCAGTTTGGGAATTTAAATTCAGTTAATTAAATAAATCTGGAATAAAAAGCTACCATCAGTAATGATGACCATCAAACTATTGGATCGTCACCACATGGTTCACGAATGTCCTTTGGGTAAACACTTGAAAAGGAAAAATTTGCTGGGCTATGGGAAAAGAGCAGGAGAGTGGGATTATTTAGACAGCGCATTCAAAGATCCGGCACAGGCACAATGGGCCGAATGGCCTCCCTCTGTGCTGTATGATTCTATGACTTGTCACAGAGTCATCACCCTCCGGAACAAACATGTGCCACATGTGGTGTGGGTGGGGTCACTACAGCTCTTGACCAGTCCCCGAGAGGACATTGCCAGTTACAGCGCGAGTTAGTGGTTAGTTTAGATTGCGATGTGTCGGGAGCAACAGTGCTCTCCCATTTGTATGTGCAGACTGGGGATGGACTCGGGGCCCAGCCTGGTGTGTGACTCAGAGAGTTCACCCAGTCAGTAACTGAGCCCCAGGGACAATCCCCAGTCTGCAATCCCCCGTGGGAGAACTCATCTCGTCCCCTTTCTGTTCCTTGCTATGATCCATGCACAAATCAGGAAACACACAGTAATTTTGTTCATTATCAATCCACTTTTATTTCCAAATGTTAAACTTCTCACATTTCAGTCGTTGAAACAACGTGACTTGTAATGTATGAAATACGACGACAGGAAAAGATTCTCTGGTCCATCCAGCCTGTCCAACACAACTGTGATGCCTTGTCCATCGCAATCTATAAACCCCCCACCCCACCCAAGACCATGTGATCTCCTGGGAGAGGCGAAAAACCAGACATAAAAACCCAGGCCAATTTGGGAAAAAAAAATCTGGGAAATTCCTCTCCGACCCCCTTCGGCGATCGAAACTAGTCCAGGAGATCATTCTGGCCCCAATAAGTCCATGCAATCTAAGACAATTGCTTTTCCACTTCTACTCTGCTAACATCAACTGAACACGGTCCCCAGAGCCTGGTCTCCAACAATCTCCAGTCTAGCTCTGTATCAGCAATCACAACCCCAACATTCAGCGATGACGAGAAACTAGTTGCCATTTCTGTCGTTCCGGGTTGAACGAAAGCAGTCCCCAATCTTTTCTTTCAAGTGCTAACGGTGACACCCTTTAATTTGCTGGGAGATGATGTCATTCCTTTAGGCTGTGGCGTGCTCAATGGATTTAATTTAGTTACTGAGCCAGCAATGATTGGATGAAACATTAATCAGTTCTTTAACATTGACAAGCCAAATTGGGGGGGGGCGGGGGGGGGGGGGAATGTGGATCTAATTACCGGGATGCATCAGCACAATTTGCCTGGGGTAAACCTCTTAAGGCATGACCTTCGCTGTTAAGACATTTTGTTAAGATGTCCTAACTTTCACACACCCACATGTTTTTCCCCTCCCTCCCCGAATCCCGTGCAGTGTTAACTCTTAGCACACCCCAGAACTCAGTTTGTTGACACCCAAACACAACCCAGAACCACACTCCCCACAAGACCCAAGAGACAACCAGGTGGGTGGCAAATTGCTGCGTCACTTGAAGAATGAAGAGGAGCTTACAAGGGAGCAGCTGACAAGGGAGCTGTGATCTTCATTCAGGCATTCTGCACACACTGCTGGTGACTAACCAAGTAGTACTGAGGACGAGGAGGGTGGAGTGACTTGTATGGGAACAGAGGCTTAAGTGACCAGGACAGACAGAATAAAGTGAGCATTACCCATGAGTGCCGCTCTGCTGGTATACCCTAATCTGATGGGCATTCCATCTCAACAGCCAGGCCATCAATCAGAAAGCTGGCAGGATCCAAATCCAGATCCTGACAGTTCAGCTTACTGCTGGGATCTGGTGCTGGCACCCGTGAATAATACCCACTTTGATCTATTTGTCCTGGGAGCCGGAGTCTGTTCCCTTGCAGGGTCCGCCCTTCTCATCCTGAGTACCAGTTGGACAGTGTCGAGCAGTGTGTGGCGGATGTCTGAATGAAAAATTCCCTAAAAAAATGTAGGGTCGTTTATACTCTTCACATGACTTGGATTTCTCCCGTGGGCTCCTGAAATGAAACTGTCTATTCAACATCCGGGTGTTGAATAGACTCTGGAACAGTTCCCATGGATTGGAGGGTAGCTAATGTAACCCCACTATTCAAATAAGGTGGTAGAGAGAAAACGGGGAATTATAGACCGGTAAGCCTGACATCGGTAGTGGGGAAAATGCTAGAGTCCATTATAAAAGATGTAATAGCAGAGCACTTGGAAAACAGTGACAGGATCGGACAAAGTCAACATGGATTTACAAAAGGTAAATCGTGCTTGACTAATCTACTGGAAATTTTTGAGGATGTAACTGGTAGAATAGATAAGGGAGAACCAGTGGATGTGGTGTATTTGGACTTTCAGAAGGCTTTCGATAAGGTCCCGAACCAGGGGTCACAGTCTAAAGAGAAGGGGTAAGCCATTTAGGACAGAGATGAGGAGGAATTTCTTCACCCAGAGAGTGGTGAACCTGTGGAATTCTCTACCACAAAAGGCAGTTGAGGCCAATTCATTAAATATATTCAGGAAGGAGTTAGATATATTTCTTAAGGCTAAAGGGATCAAGGGATATGGGGAGAAAGCAGGGACAGGGCTTTTTTACAGAGGCCATTGTCGGGAGTGGTGAGAGTGGAGTTTCAGTGAGTATTTAAACTCACTTTCGCGGGCTTTTTTACAGAGGCTGGTGTTGGGAGCGGTGAGAGCGGAGTTTCAGTGAGTATTTAAACTCACTTTCGCGGACTTTTTTTACAGAGGCTTACCAATCTCACAGACCAGCGGCGGTGTTCCAGAGCCATGTCACGATTCAAAACGTGATGCGGGCAGGAGGAAGCAGCTGATTGGGTGAGTATGGCCAGATGAGTATTTATACTACTCTATAGTTGACAGTTAAGGTTCATCGTTTATAAAGTTTAGAAGGTCTTAATTTTGTGGTTATAGTTTCTAAGGTCTCTGTTGTGTAGCAGAGAGTGCTAGGAAACAAGGGCCCTTGAGTATATCATTTAATTGTAGTATAATTGTTGGTATTGATGAGGGACTCCCGAGACCTGAAGGAAGGAAGGCTGTAAAGGTAAGTGAAACTTTTTTAAATGCTTTAAACGCACCAAACACACTTACCTCTGCACTCATGCACCCATCATTCACCTGAACACTGGACATCTTGACCCCTCCAAGCCCTTCAACCCGACGGCCCGCCTCGCTAACTTGGCGTGGTTTGGAGCCATCAGGAATCCCACATTTCAACAATGAAAATAGGGATTAGGCTAAAAACTGCCTGTTAACTATCTGTTAACAGGCAGTTAATTGGCACTAATCCCCTTCCCGCCTCGGGGAGGCGGGTCCCAGTGCGGGGCGGGTACCCGCCTCCTTTGAAACTGGCATGGAGGCGGGTTGGTTGCGGGATGGGGTCGGGACCCCCAATTTCGGGAATTTAAACCCCCACGTGCCTCCAATTCCAACTCCATTGCCCAATGAAAATCCAGCCCACTGACTTACCCGCACCGAGTCTGAAAGTGGAAATATCCTATTATACCGTTCACACCCTGAGCCTATTGAAATGTCAAGTGAACTCACTGGCCGAGAAGACCATTCATCCTGAATGTGGCTCCCACCCATATGTCAAAGCATTAGCTGAAGAGCCTGATGGCTGTAGCACCAATGCCTGGAGAGCACTGTGCTCCCAGGACCACCAGCTCTAGTTCAGATGCTGCGACAAAGGAGACCTGTGGAAACATCACTGGCAGAGTGATGGTCATCCAGAAGGCTCAACTGGAGAAATATCCCCAACAGTTGAGCCTTCTGGATGACTATCACTTGCTCTCAGTGTGGATGGTGGAAGACCTGCCAGTATGCCCACTAGTAGATGGTTCCTCTGATGGTCAAACCAAACCTCGTGGTGAAAAACATAGAGGCTCAAGATGCAAATGCAGAGGATACACACTACTTCTGGCCTCCCGGACCCAAGCATCCAGAGTGATCCACTTCCACAGGGAAGTACTGGAAATAGCCCACCCACACAACTCTGAGGTGGGCTATCCAGGCATGATCACTGCTGGGGGAGGTGGAGCTGGAGAGGGTCTCGAAGGTTACTTGTTGCGAACTACCTGCATTCCAGGTCCTAATGTGGAATGACGGGCTAGCAAGATATAAAGGACTTTGCGCTCCGGATAAAGCCTTGAAAAGGCTGGTGGAGGTGAATGGATTGGTGGTGGTGAGTGCATTGGTGATGGTTAGTGGATAGGTGGTGAGTGGACTGGAATGGATTGGTGGTGGTGAGTGAGCTGGTATTGGCGAGTAGAAGGGGCCTATAGATGGGCTGGGCTAGGCTACAAAGTGAGCAGTGTCCCCACACCCCCTTGTGTGCCAATTCGAGAATGCCTGAAGGTTCTGCTACAGCAGCTCCTCCACTTGCTCGCCAAAGAAGCCCTCGGTGTGAGGCCAAACTAAGCGGCGATGCAAGATCCACTGGACGATAGATCCTGCTCCTACATTGAGAGCACCCACACAGTCTGCTGCTGCAGCAGATGCTCTCTGAAGGTGGTCCTCTCTGGCAGGGATTGCTCCCTCAACTCACCTGCTGGTCAGTGAAGCCGGCCCCAGTGGATTTGGTGGCGGGGAATTCGGGATATGCGCCAAACCCTGCAGGAATGTCCGCCAGACCCACATGTCCCACCATTTGGATTCTGGTGGGTGGAACAGGACTAGTTTCCTGGGTGGTTTCCTTCCTTATGCTTTCACGACTGAAGTTCGCCAGCTGTACCAGCGAACCTTAAGTTGTGAGGCAGGGTGGCAGGGCTGTCTACCTTGGCCATAACTGGAGCGCGCCTATCACGTTCGCCCAAACTGCCCTGGAAATTGGGAGGGGGAATCCAACAAAGGTTGATGCCTGAGGCCTTTGCAAGACCCCAAGTAAAGACTCATCCCCCACAACTGTACTGGTACTGGATAGGGCCCAGTCCATACAGTCATCTCTGACCGATGTCGACCGGTGGTCCAACTTGGGACTGAACAGGAAAGTCTCAAGGGTGTACACTCCGGTTGTTGCCTCGATGGTGTGGAGTGGGACGAGCTGGTTAAAGCCAATCCATCCCAGTCAACAACATCAGGTGAAACCCCGGTACAGGAAATTCTTTTTTATCCGGCACCGACGGGACCGGCGTGTTGCCGGTTTATCAAAATTTCTGGATGACGGAGAGCGTTATCTACCGAGGCTATTTTTAACAAAGAAAAATGTAAAAAAATCAAGAAATGTGCAGTATACAGTAATTGGGTACTCACCTACAGAATGTTGTGTTAAATGGATGGTGGAAGATGCTTGATTAAGTACAGTACTGCCAGTTGAGGGTAATGCAATGCAGTGACTACCAGCAGCGTGGGAGTCACACAGTACCCCTGTAAAATGGCGGATCAGAAGAGACTAACGACAGCGCGGGAGAGTCAGACTCCTGTTATTCAGGTGTTCCGACTTCTGACAGCGCCAAGAAGCCGAGTAGTGGCAGTTTGGAGAACTACCCCCACTGACTAACTCGGCCACTGCAGGAGAGTCGGACTCAGACTCGGCAACATTGCCGGTTATTGAGGTGTTGTTTTCGGAGTGAGAATTTTGCCGGTTAATAGAGAATTCCGGATATTTAGGTGCCGTTTAAACGAGAGTTTCCTGTACCAACTTGTACCGAGGCCTCCCAGGATGAAGGATCCTTCTCTGGCACCAGTTGGTTCGGAGGTGTGTCCGTGCCTACTGGTGCCAGAATCAGGCTGGTTCCCCCAAGCACCACCAGCGACTGTTGGTGTGTCCTTCACCAGAGGCATCCATCGTCCGCTCTGGTGACACCAATGCAACCCCGGAACTCTCAGTTTCAGACTCGAAGTCACCCCTGTTTTGAATACTTAGAAAAGCCTCAACGCACGGAAGCCGTGGTCGACTCAGGCTCCCAATTTTGTTTCCGGAGCGCACGCACCCTCCCTGGGAGTGCCCTTCGAGTGGTGTAGGGAGCGGCTGAAGGTGGGTCCACACTGGTGGGTGGGAGACACAGATCTATAAATAGCAAACAGGGATCTGCGGCTACCCTCACCAAAGTGGACGTCACCCGCAGCAGAGGTGACCCCAAGTGGAGACCAATGCCCTGGGGATTCACAACCCTCTGAGTGAAGAAATTCCTCCTCATCTCAGTCTTAAATGGCCTACCTCTTATCCTGAGACTATGTCCTCTAGTTCTAGACACTCCAGCCAGGGGAAACAACCTCTCAGCATCTACCCTGTCAATCCCCTTCAGAATCTTGTATGTTTCAATGAGATCACCTCTCATTCTTCTAAACTCCAGAGAGTATAGGCCCATTCTACACAATCTCTCATCCTAGGACAGCCCTCTCATCCCAGGAATCAATCTAGTGAACCTTTGTTGCACCGCCTCCAAGGCAAGTATATCCTTCCTTAGATAAGGAGACCAAAACTGTGCACAGTACTCCAGGTGTGGTCTCACCAAGGCCCTGTACAATTGTAGCAAGACTTCCTTACTCTTATACTCCAATCCCCTTGCAATAAAGGCTAACATGCCATTTGCCTTCCTTATTGCTTGCTGTACCTGCATGCTAGCTTTCTGTGTTTCTTGCACGAGGACACTCAAATCTCTCTGAACACCATTTAAAAAATATTCTGTTTTTCTATTCTTCCTACCAAAGTGAATAAGCTCACATTTCCCTACATTATACTCCATCTGCCACCTTACTGCCCACTCACTTAGTCTATCTATATCCCTTTGCAGACTCTGTGTTCTCCTCACAGCTTACTGTCCCACCTAGCTTTGTATCATCAGCAAACTTGGATACATTACACTCGGTCCCTTCATCTAGGTCATAATATAGATTGCAAATAGCTGAGGCCCCAACACTGATCCTTGCGGCACCCCACTAGTTACAGGCTGCCAACCTGAAAAAGATGCGTTTATCCCTACTCTCTGTTTTCTGTCCGTTAAGCAATCCTCTATCCCTGCTACTGTATTACCCCCAACCCCATGAGCCCTAACCTTGTGTAATAACCTTTTATGTGGCACCTTGTCAAATGCCTTTTGGAAATCCAAATATACTACATCCACTGGTTCCCCTTTATCTACCCTGCTAGTTACATCCTCAAAAGACTCTAATGAATGTATCAAACATGATTTCCCTTTCATAAAACCAAGTTTACTCTGTCTAATCATTCCAGCATTTTCCCGATGACTGATGTCAGGCTAATTACCCCCAATCCCATGAGCCCTAATTTTGTTTTATAACCTTTTGTGTGGCACCTTATCGAATGCCTCCTGAAAATCCAAATACACCACATTCACTTGTCCCCCCTTATCTATTCTGCTAGTTACCACCTCAAAAAATTCTAACAGATTTGTCAAACATGATTTCCATTTCATAAATCCATGTTGACTCTGCCCAATCCTATTATTATTTTCTAAGTGCCCTGTTACCATGTCCTTAATAATAGATTCTAGCATTTTCCCTACTACTGATGTCAGGCTAACTAATCTGTAGTTCCCCGTTTTTTCTCTCCCTCCTTTTTTAAATAGTCAGGTTACATTTGCTACCTTCCAATCCGCAGGAACCATTCTAGAATCTATGGAATTTTGGAAAATGACAACCAATGCATCCACTATCTCTATAGCCACCTCTTTCAAACCCCTAGGATGTAGGACATCAGGTCCAGGGGATTTATTGGCTTTCAGTCCCATTAATTTCTCCAGTACTATTTTTTTACTCATACTAATTTCTTCCAGATCCTCATTCTAGCTAGACCCTTGGTTCGCCACGATTTCCAGGAAGTTTTTTGCGTCTTCTTCCGTGAAGACAGACACGAAGTATTTGTTTAATTTCTCTGCCATTTCCTTACTCCCCATTATAATTTCTCCTGTCTCAGCCTGTAAGGGACCCACATTTACTTTCGCTAATCTTTTCCTTTTTACATACCTATAGAAGCTTTTACAGTCTGTTTTTATGTCTCTCGCTAGTTTACTCTCATATTCTATTTTCCCTTTCTTTATCAATTTCTTGGTCCTCCTTTGCTGAATTTGAAAATCCTTCCAATCCCTAGGCTTACTTTTGGCAACATTATCAGCCTCTTCCTTTGATCTAATACTATCTTTAACTTCTCTTGTTAGCCACGGTTGGACCACTTTTCCTGTGGAGTCCTTTTGTACCTTAAAGGAATGTATATTTGTTGTAAATTATGTATTAATTCTTTAAATGCTAGCCATTGTTTGTCTACTGTCATACCTTTTAATGTAGTTTCCCAATCTACCTGAGCCAACTCGCCCCTCATACCTACGTATTTGCTTTGTTTAGATTCAAGACCCTAGTTTTGGATTTAACTAAATGACTGAGAAGGGAAAGGGAAAGGGAAGGGAAGGGAAGGGAGAAAAGACAAGAGGGCGAAGGAGATGGGAAAGGAGAGGAGAATCAAAGCCCTTCCTGATCCTGTCCTCATTCGGTTAGTTACCTTTTGCTGACCCCAAAATTGCGGTGGGACTGGGCTTTGGACAGGGGTAGGACTCATAGGACATAAAAAACAAGACCCTCCAAGGTGGGCAACGTGACTTTATTTGAACACTCCTCCCCTTATCCCTGAGTCACAGCAACAGTCACATTTCATGGAATATATTTCACTCCAAAAGAATGACTTTACGATGGGCACATGAGCAGCCGCATGACGTCTGTCGCACCCTTGTTGGCGTGTGTTTTACTGGTTTAGTCATCATGCACTTGAGCATTGCTGTCAAACCACCAGCCAAATTTAACTATCAGTACACTAATGGGCATCGAGCAAGGTTATTTATTTAAAAAGTTTTAGTTTTAGCCAGTTAAATATGAAAATATTTAATTAAAATGAATGTGCAGCAGACACACATCCTGTCCACAAATCCTATTTCCTGTTGTCACGATTTTTGGTCACACATATCTGACAACATTTAACATTGTAAATTGCTATGTCAACTGTCACGATTTATAGTTACGGGCTCTGCCCACTAGGTGGTACTACCTCGTGAATTTCTGAAGTCTCTTGCCCAACTGGGACATCTTGCATCTAATAAAAATCCCATATTCATCGACAGGCCAGGAGATAACACCACAGACACCTTCCTGACATATAATTAAGCAAAATAATAAAGATCTGTACCGTACCCAGGGACCACTCGCTGACGGATTCTGCATAACTTACACAGTCACGCTGATTAACAACCAGATGTCCTTCGAGTTGCCCGTATACAGTCAAAAAACTGGCCCCAAATACAGAACCTCCTCTTCCTCAGATACTTCACCACCAAGACCTCCCATGACCCAATTCACGTTAGTTTATCAATCCTTCAGGTGCTTCTAAGCCCCAAATCCTGTGCATTCTTATTTCCAAAAAAAAAGAGAACCGAGGAAAGGGAGAGATGAGATCACACACACACCTGAAGCAGAAAAGTTATTGAAATTGGTCTTTCAGCTGGGGCATAAGTATCCAACCGACCGAGATAGAGAGACTCGGGAGTGGAGGGGCGGGGGGGGGGTGTTAACTGCAACAACAACAACAAAAAAACATCAGTTTGCAAATGTTTTGATCCTAACTAAACACAAATGCACGGGCAAGGATTCGGTGGCTCTTGAAAGCTCTTTTGAAAACTTTGCAGTGCGTGGGTTTGAAGTGCCCCTGATGTCAGTGAGCAGGAAGAGGTCTTCAATACGGAGCAGCTGCTGCAGGAAGTTGCGGAGGGTTTCGACATTGGCCCAGAAATTCGGGTCGGGGGCTTCCCGCAGGTGTAAGCCCCCGACCTGCACTTACCTAGCGCGCTGGCCGCTGAGCTGTGGGGCCTGCATGGGATTCCGATCCTGGGCCTCCTCCAACTGCCAGCACGCAGTGCTTGCATATCCCAGGGGCGCAGTTAGTTCGATGCATCCCCTGGGATCACGTGGGCCACGGGGAGCCAATCGGAGCAGGGAATGCTCCATTCATAAGTTTGACAGGAAGAGCTGTCAAAACTTAGAAATACTACGGGCCCCAAAACGTCACTAAATCTTCAAATAAATTTTTAAAAACATCACATTTTTAAAATAAACTATAAATTACATGAAATAACTATTTTAAACAATAATTTAAATTTTTGAAAAAAATAATTTTATTTTCTAACGGGGCTAAAAATAAACTTACCTTTCTTTAAAGTATTTAAAAATAATAAACCTGTGGGAAAAATGTTTTAATTTTAATTAATTCACCACTTACCTTGTAAAAAGCAGGCCTTGCGCCTGCTTTTTAAATGTGTAAATTCTGGAGACTTACCTTCCTGGGAAAACCTGCAAAAAAAAACGTAAGTTCGATGCGCACGCGCAGCCTCTCCCGCGCACGCTTTTGACCTCTGAACCCCTTCTTTCAGGGGAACGGAAGTGCCGGTTTCCCGCGCATGCGCAGTGCTTGCCGGAAACCGGCACTTTCGTTGGGCTTACGGGTGAGCACCCCATGCGGACTCACCCGTGGAGACCCGAATTTCTGGGCCAATGTGTCCGTCAGCCTGGAATTCTCGGCTGCTTCTTCTTATATTTGTCACATGATCACAAAGGGGAGAATCGCCACAAAGCTCCCAGGAAATTAACAACTGGCATTCACCGTACGCCTTCAACGTAGAGAGAGAGAAAAAAAACCTTTCCCACGTGTGTGTACTCTTTTGTGCTAATAAATAAACTGTAACTTAACTTAAAGCATTAAAGGCAACTTAACAAATTCAATTAAAATTGTATTCCCAGGGGTGATGATGCACTCCAGTCCCCGCGGCGCCCACTGGTCGCGGAAGGCCTCGAGCGTGCCGGCGGACACTGCGTGCTCCGTCTCCAGGGCCACCCGGGCGCGAACATGGCCGCGGAAGAGAGGCAGGCAATCGGGCCAAACGACCCCCCTCGACCGCCCGCTGCCTGGGCCAGTTGATGGCCACCATGGTCAGGTCCAGGAGCAGACCCACGAGGAGGTTCCCTCGACCTGCCCGCTCCCCTCCGCACTGGGTGACCAAAAATCAGGAGCGTGGGACTGAAGTGCAGCCAAAAATTGAGGAGCAGCCCCTTCAAATAATGAGAGAGGGGCTGCAACCTCTCACACTCCGTATAAACGTGGAACACGGGGGGAAAAATTCGGTTGATTAGCGCCTCCCGTTAGCAATCTTCTGCACCCACAGATCGTGACGTCAGTCGAGCGTGCAACGCCTCGGTAGCGCCCCGGACCGGATATTGAGTCTCACCCCCTGCCTTAGCGCCTGCCGCTAGGAGCAACAGGTAGAAGGGAATGTTTTCAGGTCGGGAAGGGGCTGAGGGAGCGCTATTTAAAGGCAGGCGCTTCCTGCCTTTTCTTGTCGGCAAAATGTTTGGTTTTAACGCTGTCCTAAGGAGTTTTGGCCCTCAGCACCACTTTTGAGGTTCCTAAGCGCCGAGCTCTTTCCCTGGGCCTATCCATTAGTGCTTCCAACACAATTGCTTTAGCGGTCTCTCCAGGCCGAGGTTCAAGGCTGCAATGAGCAGGGTGTGGCTGGCCAGCAAGATGGCCCCTCCCCTTTAAGAACTGGACGGCGCCAGTCTGTCTGGCTTCCATGGTAACTGACATCACCTGAGCTTCGGTAGCGTTCTGAGGTAGCGCCTCGCTCCCTGACGTTTGCGCCTTAAGAGAGGTGTGTAGCGCCTGATTTAGCACTCAAATCACCTCCAGGGGGCGATAGAGGCGAATTTTGCAGTCGGAGGCGATAATTAACTTTGCGCCCGGCCGATATTAGGGCCCCAAAATGGGCGATACCCAATTTCTCCCCCACGGACTCCTCTAGGCCCCACGTGTGTGTAAGGTGAAGGAACGGCGAGCCGGACAGGGAGAGATTTAAGAAGGCTTGGCCAAAAGCTTGGTCAAGGAGCTGAGTCTTGAGGAGGCCCTCAAAGGTGGAGAGTTTTAGGGAGAGAGTTCCAAAGAATAAGATCAAGGCTCAAATAAAAATAAAAATAGAAAATGCTGGAAATACTCAACAGGTCAGGCAGCATCTGCGGAGAGAGAAACAGAGTTAATGCTTCAGGTCGATGACCTTCTGTCAGAACTGGAAAAATTTAGAGACGTAACAGGTTTTAAGTAAGTACAGAGGCAGGGAAAGGGGGGAGGGGAGGAAAGAACAAAAGGGAAGGTCTGTGATAGGGTGGAGGGCAGGAGAGATTAAATGATAAAAGGGATGATGGTAGAAAAGGAAAAGGGAGATGGTAAATGGGACAATAAAGAAACAAAAGATGGGTCTAGAAAAGATGTTGATAAGAAGCTGCTTGTAGGCTAGGAAATAATGAGTAGTTGTTAGAGGAGTTACGTTAGAGTGAGGGGAAGTACTCAATCGGGCGTGTCAGGGCTCAGTACTGGGACCACTACTGTTTCTTCTAATGTATATAAGCAACTTGCGTCCAGAAGCTCAATGCAAAGTGGTCAAGTTTGCAGATGACACCAAACATGGCGGGGCAGTGGAATCGGAAGAGGCAGCTCCGAAACGACAGTATGAGCTGGACCACATGTGTAGGTGGGCAGAGCAACGGCAGGTGAAATTTAATGCAGAGTGATGCAAAGCTCTACACGTAGGAAGAAGATGCAGCCGACACACTGGTACCTGGGATGGCAGGAATGACGTATGAGGAGAGATTGGGTCGATTGGGCTTATACTCGCTGGAGTTTAGAAGAATGAGAGGGGATCTCATTGAAACTTATAAAATTCTAACAGGACTGGACAGACTGGATGCAGGAAGGATGTTCCCGATGGCCGGGGAGTCCAGAACCAGGGGTCACAGTCTAAGGATAAGGGGTAAGCCATTTAGGACAGAGATGAGGAGGAATTTCTTCACCCAGAGAGTGGTGAACCTGTGGAATTCTCTGCCACAGATGGCAGTAGAGGCCAATTCATTAAATATATTCAAGAAGGAGTTGGATATATTTCTTAAGGCTAAAGGGATCAAGGGATATGGGGAGAAAGCAGGGACAGTGTACTGAATTTGGATGATCAGCCATGATCTCATTGAATGGCGGAGCAGGCTCGAGGGGCCGAATGGTCTACTCCTGCTCCTATCTTCTATGTTTCTATGACACACATGCTCCAGGATTAGTGCTGAAATAGTTAAGGATGAAGTTGAAAGAGACCAGGGAGGGAGTCTCAGTGGAGTCAATGCTAAAACATGCCCAATCAACGCAGATTCACAATCAACAAAGCCAACAGGATGTTGACCTACATAACCAAATGAGTAGAATACAGGTGAGGAGATAATGATCAAACTTTATAATGCTCTAGTCAGACCACATTGTGAACAACTTGAATATAATAACAGCAATAATATTCACACCAGCACAGGTAGGATGGGCTGAATGGCCTCCTGTGCTGTATGATTCTAGGGGCTAAAACTTCGCCGGGAGCTCCCTGGAAAAATTAGTGCCCCCGCGATGGAAATTGAGTGGTAGCGCCCCAAGGGGATGGTGGGGCGCTACTGGAAGCGCCCCGCATCCCTCTTGGGGCGCTGCGACGGAATATCGCGGCGCTACGTGCCGCGGTACTGCAGGCCTTCTCCCCTTCCTAAAGGGGAGGGGCCTTGCCCAGCACGACCCGGGACCCAGCCGGGCCCCCCGGGGATCGGGAGTGCCGGCAAAAGAGCCCGGCACTCAAGAGAAGTGCCGGGCTCATGGAGCGCAGCCGGCACTCCGCGGAAGGGGCGGTTCAGGAGGCCAGGGGACGGGAGCGCTGGCAGGCGGCCTTTAAATTGCGCCGCCCCGGCCGCAGGTAGGTCCCCCTCTGACCCCGTCGGACATAGCGTCCGGCGGTAAGTCAGGGGGCACTCCCGAAGATCGCGGCCGGGGTGCGAGCGGGGTGCTGCGCACGGCGATGATCTCATCGCCAGTGCTGCGGGGCACTAAAGGTTAGTGCCGCCGCTAACCTCCCGCTGAATTTTGCAGGAGGTGTTGGCGGCGCCGCGCCCGGGCGCTAGTTGCTTTGCGCCCCGTTAGCACCCTAAACCCCAATTTTTCCCCCTTATACATCTGGAAATTCTTCATATAAAGCGTGAACTTCCAGAGAGATCGTGGGAGGTAGAAACCCTCGACTCAATTTGATGCTACAGTGGGACCTCTCTGGATAGATGCATCATGATGGGCCAAATGGCCTTCCTCGTCCATAATTATCTTGTGATCTTACAGAACAGAAATTGTAGGAACCTTGTACCTGGTCAACTGTCCTCCCATCCAGGGATTAATGTCTTCCACCACTGGTGTACCATCTACAGCACTGCAACAACTCGTCAAGGCTTTATTAACAGCTCCATCCCAAACCCGCGACCTCCGCCACCTAGAAGGACAAGGACAGCAGGTGCATGGGAACACCACCACCTCCAAGTTCCCCTCCAACTCACATGCCATCCCGACGTGGAAATATATCGGCCGTTCCTTCGTCGTCGCTGGGTCAAAATCCTGAAACTCCCTCCCTAACAGCACTGTGGGAGCACCTTCACCACACGGACTGCAGCGGTTCAAGAAGAAGGCTCACTATCAGGCTCTCAGGGGCAATTAGGGATGGGCAATAATTGCTGGGCCTTGCCAGCGACGCCCACATCCCGAGAATGAATTGAAAAAAAAGTGGTCAGAGATTTATTTCAAAGTCTTATTATAATTGGACTCGTCACTATAGTGTTAATCCCCATGGGCAGTCGAATTTGAGGAGCACACTCCATAATCCCTCATGGTTGACAGTGTCAAAGGCCTTTGTGAGATCAAAGAAGGCCATGTACAGCGGTTGGTGCTGTTCCCTGCATTTCTCTTGTAATTGACGCGCGGTGAAGATCATGTCCATTGTGCCCCTTAGTGGGCGGAATCCGCATTGCGACTCTGGGAGGAGCACTTCGGCCACTGGGAGAAGGCGATTGAGGAGGATTCTTGCAATGACTTTCCCTCCTCAAATTCGGCTGCCCTCAAAAGTTTGTCACCATCCTCCACCTGCTTCACGACGACATGCAAGCCGTGATCCCAACCAACGGTTCCACCACAGACCCAATTCACGTACGAACCGGGGTCAAGCAAGGCTGCGTCATCGCACTAACGCTCTTCTCGATCTTCCTTGCTGCAATTCTCCATCTCACCCTCAATAAGCTTCCCGCTGGAGTGCAGCTAATTTACAGAACAAATGGGAAACTGTTCAACCTCCATCGCCTCCAGCCCAGATCCAAGGTAGTCCCATCCTCTGTCGTCGAATTACAGTATGCAGACAACGCTTGTGTCTGCGCACACTCGGAGGTCGAACTCCAAACCATTGTCAGCACCTTCACCGAAGCGTACGAGAGCATGGGCCTTACATTAAACATCCGTAAGACAAAGGTCCTCTTCCAACCTGCCCCCACCACACAGTACTGCTCCCCGATTATCAAAATCCACGGCAAGGCCTTGGACAATGTGGACCGCTTTCCATACCTCGGGAGCCTACTGTCAACAAGGGCAGACGTCAATGACACCACCTTCAGTGTGCCAGTGCAGCCTTCGGTCACCTGAGGAAGAGAGTGTTTGAAGACCGGGACCTCAAACCCAGCACCAAGCTCATGGTCTACAGAGCAGTAGTGATACCCGCCCTCCTGTATGCTTCAGAGACATGGACCATGTACAGCAGACACCTCAAAGCACTGGAGAGGTGCCACCAATGCTGCCTCCGCAAGATCCTGCAAATCCATTGGCAGGATAGGCGCACCAACGTCAGTGTTCTCGCTCAGGCCAACATCCCCAGCATCGAAGCTTTGACCACGCTCGATCAGCTCCGATGGATGGGTCACATCGTCCGCATGCCCGATATGAGACTCCTAAAACAAGCGCTCTACTCGGAGCTCTGACACAGCAAGAGAGCCCCAGGTGGGCAGGAGAAATGCTTCAAGGACACCTCAAAGCCTCCTTGAAAAAGTGCAACATCCCCATTGACACCTGGGAATCCCTGGCCCAAGACCACACAAAGCATCCGGGAAGGCGCTGAACACCTCAAGTCTCTTCGCCGGGAGCAAGCGGAAGCCAAGCGCAAGTAGCGCAAGGTACGCACGTCAAACCAAGCACCCCACCCACCCGCCCCTTCAACCACCGTCTGCCCCACCTGTGACAGAGACTGTAATAACAACAGAAAATGCTGGAAAAACTCAGCAGGCCAGGCAACATCCGTGGAGAGAAATAGAGTCAACGTTTCAGGTCAAAACCCTTCGTCAGGGCTGAGAGAAAACACAGGAAATGAAACCGATTAAAAGGCCAGTTTGGGGGCTGGGAAATGGGGATGAAAGAACAAAAGAGAAGTGAAGAGACATTAAGAGGTATTCAAAACCAGACGAGATGGTGATCGGACTAGTAAAGAGACAAAAGACGGCTCTAGATGAGGTGTGAAATGCGTTGGCAGAATGAGAGACAGCTGCCATGTGGGAGAGAAAAAAAGGGGGAAGGGCACAAAACAAAGGTGTGGATAAAAAATATATATAAAAATGTAATGGGGGCCGAGGTTATGATCTGAAATTGTTGAACTCGATATTGAGTCCGGAAGGCTGTAAAGTGCCTAATCGGAAGATGAGGTACTGTTCCTCGAGCTTACGCTGGGTTTCCGTGGAACAATGCAAGAGCCCGAGGACGGTGAGGTCTGAGTGGGAATGGGGCGGTGAATTAAAATGACAGGCGACCGGAAGCTCGGGGTCACCCTTACAGACTGAACGGAGGGTAGGTCCCGCATTGGGCTCATCAGTCACCTGAGAACTCATTTTTAATGTGGAAGCAAGTCATCCTCGGTTCCGAGGGACTGCCTAAGAAGGGTTAGTCCCCATTAGGAACTAACATTCAAGACCGACTTGGATAGCTAGTACCATGAACCTGTGTATCGCACTAGGCGGTTAGATGAGGATTTTAGGGCAGATTGACCATTGGCTAATTTTTTAGCATCCGGAATAAGGATACAGAAAAAGAAAATCAGCCTAGAAACAGTTCAAAGACCAATAATATGAGACTGTAACCCTACACTCCCAGATATAGGAAGACTGGTAATTCCTTGCTCTAAAGATAGTCTGTTTCTGCACACAGGTCAAATTGTCATTGATCTATACTGGGAGGAAGGGTAGGTGTCAATATGCAAAACCTGCAGGGGCACATTTCATAGAAAGACGTCTACAATGGATTGGCATCACAGCACATAGTATAAATATTTCCAAATATAGAAGAAACATTAAATGTTCTGTGTCATTTTAGTTTTATATGTACCAACATATATATTGGGCTAGTTTCATTAGAACAGAGGAGATTACGGGGTTATTTGGTAGAGGTGTTTAAAGCTCTGAACAGATGTGACGGAGTTGACAGAAACAATGGGCCGGATTTTCCGGGACCTATGACCACGTACGCACGCGTACACGGCCCGTAGAGGCCTCGCAAGTTCCGGGTTTAGGCGTGCACTGCGCATGCGTGAAAACTTGCGATCTGTCAAGAAACTGCTTGACGTCATCCACACCCCCGGGAAAAGGGCCTCCGATGGCGAAGAGTTGGGTTATTTGCCCAGCGAATGCCCGTGTTAGGCCTTCTTTTACCAGCGTCAGGGTTTAAATAAATATTAAAATATATTTAAAAAAATCATTTTAACATTCGAAAAACCTGTAAAATAATTTGTATTATTTTTGGCCCCTTTAAAAATATTTAAATTTCTTTTACAAAAAATTAAATATTTGTTTTAAAATGTTTAATTATATTATGGGCCCAGAAATTCGGGTCGGAGGATTCCCGTGGGTGCAAGCCCCCAACCTGCACTTACCTAGCGCGCCGGCCATTGAGCTGTGGGCCCGCGTGGGATTCCAATCCTGGGCCTGCTCCAACTGCCGGCGCGCAGTGCTTGTGTATCCCAGGGGCGCAGTTAGCTCGAAGCAGTTAGTTTGAAGACCTGTCAAGTCTATAAATACAATTCAGCCCCAAAACATCACTAAAACTTCAAATAAATTTTTAAAAACATCACATTTTTAAAATAACTATAAATTACATAAAATAACTATTTTAAACAATAATTTAAATTTTTGAAAAAATTAATTACAGTTTCTAACGGGGCTAAGTATAAACTTACCTTTCTTTAAAGTATTTAAAAATAATGGGCCAGTAATTCCGGTCCCAACGCGTGAGTACCCCGTCCGTACTCACGCGTGGGCCCGTTGGAAGTGCCGGATTTCAGCATGCACAGCGCATGCGCGGGAAACCGGCATTTCCTCCAAGGGGTTCAGCGGTCCAACGCGTGCGCACAGGACTCTGCGCGCACGCGTTGAACTTCCTTCTTTTTGACAGGTTTGCCCGTGTGCAAGGGCCTGAACTTTTTACACATATAAAAAGGAGGCGTAAGGACTGGATTCTTGAAGGTAAGTGGTCTATTATTTAAAATTATTACATTTTTTCCACAGCTTCATTGTTTTTAAGGACTTTACAGTAAGGTAAGTTTATTTTTAGACTCGATTTCTTAAAAAATTATTTTTTTCAAAAATTTTATTAATTGTTTAAAATAGTTTTTAAAAGTTATTTATAGTTTATTTAATTATTGGGATGTTTTAAATTTTTTTATTTAAAGTTAAACTAGTCTTTTGGGCGCCCGTACTTTTCATGAGTTTGACAGTTCTTACTATCAAACTCATGAATGAAGTTTCCCCTCCCCTGATTGGCTGCAGCCGGCACATCGCACTAACTACGCCGCTGGATCAGGCAAGCACATCGCGCCGACATCTGAACCAGGCCAGTGACAGGAATTCCAAGCAGGCCCAGGCTTCAGATGTCGGCGCGCCGGGTGAGTGCACATCGGGGGCTTGCATGCGCGGCAAGCACCCGATCCTAATTTCAGGGCCATTAAACCTGTGGAAAAAATGTTTTAATTTTACTTAATTCACCACTTACCTTGTTAAAAGCAGGCCTTGCGACTGCTTTTTACAATTGTAGCTCCTGGAGACTTACCCTCCCAGAGAAACCTGGAAAAAAATGGGAAGTTCCAGGCGTACGTGCTGCCTCTCCGGCGCACACGTTCGACCTGTGAACCCCTTCCTTTAAGGGAACAGAAGTTCCGGTTTCCCGTGCATGCGCAGTGCATGCACAAAACTGGCACTTTCGTTGGGCCTACACGTGAGTACCCCGTGCGTACTCACCCATGGGGACCCGAAGTTCTGGCCCTATATATATTAATATTGTGTTTTAGTTCATTTTAAACATGTAATTTTTTTTTATTTCAGTGTTGTTAAAATGTGTTTTTTTAGGGGATTCCTATTAAGCTCACAGGGAGTCCATACGTAAATGGAATCCTCATAAGCATAATGGGGATCCCCCTTTCTGATTGGTTGGACCGGTCCACGTGACCCCAGGGACGCTTGTGAACCGCCTGCGCCCCTGGGATACGTGGGCCCTTACGCATGTCTACGCATAGAGGCCCAGGAGCGGCCAGTCTCCGTGGAGCCGGGTCCATCAGTTAGGTTGGTAGTTTTATTGCGGTTCAAAGGCATCCGCCCACGGGGAAGCCTCCGACCGGAACTTCAGGCATTGTCTCCAGTGATTGAAGGGTCTAGAACAAGGGGAGAGGGATATAATATTAAATGTAAGAGATTTAGGATAGAGAGAAAGAAAAAACATTTTTACACAGAGAGTTGTGAGGCTGTGGAACACGCTACCAGAGTTAGTGATTGAAACAGAGTCGTCATGACTTTAAGACTAGGCTAGATAGGTACTTGAAGGAAAGGGGAACAAAGGGATATGGGAACAGGACACGGGCTTACAACTACTGCTCACATGAAAGGATAAACACCAACCCGGACTGAATCAAAAAAGCTAATTCAATGATGTTCCATGTTTTGTGCAACCATCACTAATAATCTATCTATAATGTGTTATAGCGTGCGCTTCCTGTGTCACACTTGTTTCCTGTAGCTCTTTCCCTTCACACTCTCTTTGATCAACACCTCTATGGTTCTGCTAGTAGCGAATTAAAAAACCGTACGTCTGCACTCACCTTCTGTCAGGCGACTGTCACACTTCCGCCACTGCACTCTGTTGATTGGCTCGAAGTAAAATAGAACTAATATCAGAACTGAGGAGACAGCGAATGTACAAATCAAAAGTGAGGAAAATGGCTAGAAAACTACCCATTGACAAACTACTAGAGACTTATGAAAACAACCAATCCTAAACGGCCAGACGGAAGAACCTGTGAATAAAAAAGACAAACCAATTTAAACATTCCAATAGAAAGTCCTTTCATGTGCCATTTGAAAAAAATCAGTAACTGAAATTTCTAATGTCCAAAATAAGGTTGTAAACATAATAAAAAGTTACAAATTTTGCAATAACAGCATTAAACCTACCTATAGAATTCTATTTCATATCCGGAAGTACCTTCAAGAAAGCTTTCTTCCACAGGCTTTTTGTCTGTTAAAAGCCTCTTGGGCCTCTTTTCTCTTGAAAAAAGAAGGCTGAGGGGTGACCTAATTGAGGTCTTTAAAATTATGAAAGGTTTTGATAGAGTGGATACAGAGAGAGTGTTTTCGCTTGTGGGGAAGAGCATAACTAGAGGCCACCAATATAAGATAGTCACCAAGACATCCAATAGGGAATTCAGAAGAAACTTCTTTATCCAGAGAGTGGTGAGAATGTGGATCTCGCTACCACAGGGAGTGGTTGAAGCGAATAGTATAGATGTATTTAAGGGGAGGCTGGACAAGCATATGAGGGAGAAGGGAATAGAGGGTTATGCTGATAGATTTAGATGAGGAAAGACGGGAGGAGGCTCGAGTGGAGCATACACGCCGGCATGGACTGGTTGGGCCGAATGGCCTGTTTCTGTGCCGTATATCCGATGTAATCCTATGTGTAGTTTGCCTGGGAATTGGTTATTTCATGTCTTCTAAGAACATTTCTTTTCCTGCAATCCAATCTCTGCAGTGGGCATGCATGGCCCTTGATTCTGCATACATGCCCCTTCCCTCTACCAACTTCCTCTTCTCCCCCATTTTGTGTCAGCTGTGGCTCAGTTGGTAGCACCCTCGCCTCTGAGTCAGAAGGTCGTGGGTTCAAGTCCCCACTCCAGAGACTAGAGTGCAAAAATCTAGGCTGACACTCCCAGTGCAGTGCTGAAGGAGTGCTGCACTGTCAGAGGTGCCGTCTTTCGGATGAGACGTTAAACCAAGGCCCCATCTGCTCTCTCAGGTGGTCGTAAAAGATCCCATGGCACTAGTTTGAAGAAGAGCAGGGGAATTCTCCCCGGTGTCCTGGCCAATATTTATATCTCAACCGACATCAATAAAAAACAGATGATCTGGTCATTACAACATTACTGTTTGTGGGAGCTTGCTGTGCGCAAATTAGCTGCCACATTTCCTACATTACAACAGTGACAAAAGTACTTCATTGGATGTAAAGCACTTTGGGACGTCCTGAAGTTGTGAAAGGTGCTATGGAAATGTAAGTCTTTCATTTTTCCAACCCACTGGTGGGCTGAATATTGACTCCCTGTCCCTCCCCACCCCCACAGGTGTGTTCTCAGACGATTGGTGTTTTTTTTCCTTTACTGAAGCCTTGGGGAAGGTTCCTGGGCCCTCGGGCCTTCTTTCACTTCCTGGTGTTGCTGCCATTCATGGGTCCTTACTGTCTTTTCCAATTCCTAACAATCAAGGTGCCTGTCTTTCAGGTGCTTTGGGGAGGAGTATCTTCAACGGTTTGGTGTTTCTGTGCCCACAGCATCATCCAAGTCCAGCTCTCAAACTAGCTTAGGGTTATATGCCAGCAGTTACCCTACGTACTATATACAGGATAGCTATCCTATAGGACACCATCCAAGACAAAGCAGTCCGCTTCATCGAGACCCCATCCACCACCTTAAACATTCACTCCCTCCACCACCGGTGCACCGTGGCTGCAGTGTGTACCATCTGCAGGATGCACTGCAGCAACTCGCCGAGGCTTCTTCGGCAGCACCTCCCAAGCCACCACTGCTTCTTCCTATTCTCTTTCCAATTCACCAGCCACTTTGCTCTATACCAGAGAGACAAGGACAAAGGCAGCAGATGCTTTGGAACACCATCGCCTCCAAGTTCCGCTCCAAGTCACACAATATCCTGATTTGGCGATATATCGGCCCTTCCTTCATTGTCGCTGGGTCAAAATCCTGGAACTCCCTCCCTAACAGCACTGTGGGAGCACCTTCGCCACACGGACTGCAGCGGTTCAAGAAGGCGGCTCACCACCACCTTCCCAAGGGCAACTAGGGATGGGCAATAAATGCCGGCCTTGCCAGCAATGTCTTGAGAATGAATTTTAAAAATGGTAAAAATATCATAGAGACTTTAATTGCTTGTAATTACAGGCTAGAGGGAGCCGATCTGTTGTTGGGATGGGGTGGGGTGGGGGGTTTGTGTATTGCACTGACAGTACTTCCAAAACAAACTTGCCTTCATGAAGCACCTGAGGCTTATTTTGGCCTTAGCTGCCACAATGGGCTGAGGCATGGATGTAGTTTGGTGTGGGTTTAATCCTATGGCCCAAGGAGGTCGTAGGTTCAGCCCCTGGCTTGTGCGCAGTTACCTGATCTCAGTCGAGGCGGCAGTATGGGTGCTAAAGTTGGCCTCGGTGCCCTGGAGGGAGGGAGGGAGGGTGCCTTCTCCTGACCACTATCGAGCAGTCCTTGCCAGGAAGTGAGCTTGTGTGGACGTGGGGGGGGGAGGGCAGGTTTGGGCTCAGCCACGATGCCACCCTTGGGTTGCCGAATCTGTTGGGACATATTCCTGAAGGTTTCTTCACCTGACTTCCCGTTTCCAACCGCCCCACCCTGTCAAACAGCCTTTCCATAAAAACATAAGAAATAGTAGCAGGAGTCGGCCAAATGGCCCCTCGAGCCTGCTCCGCCATTCAATAAAATCATGGCTGATCTTCTACCTCATCTCCACTTTCCTGCACTATCCCCATATCCTTTGATTCCCTTAATATCCAAAAATCTATCGATCTCTGTCTTGAATATACTCAACGACTGAGCCTCCACAGCCCTCTGGGGTAGAGAATTCCAAATATTCACCACCCTCTGAGTGAAGAAATTCCTCCTCATCTCAGTCCTGAATGGCTGACCCCTTATTCTGAGACTGTGCCCCCTGGTTCTAGACTCCCCAGCCAGGGGGAAACAGCCTCTCAGCATCTATACAAAAGCAAAATACTGTGGATGCTGGAAATCTGAAATAGAAACAGAAAATGCTGGAAACACTCAGCAGGTCAGGCAGCGTCTGCGGAGAGAGAAACGGAGTTAACGTTTCAGGTCGATGACCCTTCGTCAGAAGTTGAAAAAGTTGTAACAGATTTTAAGCGGGTGCAGAGGCAGGGGAAGGGGGGGAGGGGAGGAAAGAACAAAAGGGAAGGTCTGTGATAGGGTGGAAGGCAGGAGAGATTAAATGACAGAAAGGATGATGGTGCAAAGCAAAAGGAGATGGTAATGGGCCAAGTAAAGAAGCAAAAGATGAGTCAAGCATCCGCCCTGTCAATCCCCCTCAGAATCTTGTATGTTTCAATGAGATCACCTCTCATTCTTCTAAACTCCAGGGAGTATCAGCCCAACCTACTCAATCTCTCTCACTATCAGTGGTGGATGGGGGGGGAGGGGAGAAAACTGCTGTAGAAACAAACTGCACCGATAATAATAAAAGCTCTGACTTATTTAACCTAGATCTGCATCGCCATGGTAACCCCAGCACTCTTTACGTTGCTCAGACGTTTAAAGATGTATTTTCCTTCAAATAAAATTTGCTTATGAGTTTGAAATGCAGCCAGAGCTCACTGGTGCTGGCAATCCATTACACATCTGGGAAGGAAACTGTCCAGATGTTAGTGGCCTGTTGATGCCCTCGATATTGAAAGAAAGAAAAGACAGACTTGCATTTCTATAGCGCCTTTTACGACCGCTGGACGTCCCAAAGCGCTTTACAGCCAATGAAGTACTTTTGAAGTGTAGTCACTGTTGTAATGTAGGAAACGCGGCAGCCAATTTGCACACAGCAAGCTCCCACAAACAGCAATGTGATAATGACCCAGATCATCTCTTTTAGTGATGCTGATTGAGGGATAAATGTTGGCCCCAGGACACATTGTCACATTGCTGCATGTTCCTCGGCACTTGTCTAATTTCCCTGATAAGCAAGAGGGCATCTTTGAAATCGATAAATCGCCTGCAAACTCCTGACTCTTCTGTTTGGCAAATGCTTCTCCCAGGCTCTCTGAAATGTCCGGAATCTTTTGTTACACTCTTAATCCTGAACGTGGAGCTCATTTGCAAAGTTACTGCTCGTGGATGGCTTGTGTCATCAGTCTTGTTCCGCTTGTGTCTCAGTATCAGTCGCTGATTTATGCCATGTGTGTGTGTGTGTGTTAGGCTGGGGTGCTGCCTTATGATATACTAGCTGGGGGTGCCCGGCGTTGCCAGGGCAATTTTGGGCTGTGCGGTCTCCCTGCCCCTGTCTGTCCCCCCTCTCTCTCCCTGTGCTGTCCTCACCCTCCCTCCCCTCCCCCCCTCCCTCCCTCCCCTCTCCCTCCCTCCCCTCTCCCTGCCTAGCACCTGAGGCCCGGTGCCGTTGTGATAGCGGCCGTGCGGGGCCTAGCGCTTCAGGGCCGAGGACGGCCAGCCGCTGCCGCTCCCCTGACCGCTGTGTGTGTCGGGCCCAGCGGTTGCGAGGCACGGCCCGAGTGAGCCCAACTTACCTGCCGCTCCGGCGGGGCAGGAGCGGGATCGGAAGCCGCAATGTGGGGGTTTCTTTTGCTGCTGCTGTCCCTGTGGGGATGGAAAAAATGGCGGCGAAGTTTAGGGAGACTGGAGGATTAGGACCCGCCTGTGACGCATTGATTGGTCAACCATCAGGTGAGTGAACTGTAGGATTGGTCAAGCAGCACGTCACTCAACGCTAATGAGAGGTAGGATTGGTCAACCGCTAATGAGTGGATGTTTGAGGATTTTTGAACGTTTTTTGTATACTGTCCAAACAATTTTTGTCTGACGAAAAAGTAAATATGCCTACGAGAGTCCCCTAACGATAAGGTTTCTTTCAATATAACATACGTGTAGGTACGCTCTATAACTTTTGATTGTATAGCCGGACAGAGAGACAGACAGAGAGACGTACCAGTTTATTAGATAGATAGATAGATAGATAGATAGATAGATAGATAGATAGATAGATAGATAGATAGATAGATAGATAGATAGATAGATAGATAGATAGATAGATAGATAGATAGATAGATAGATAGATAGATAGATAGATAGATAGATAGATAGATAGATAGATAGATAGATAGATAGATAGATAGATAGATAGATAGATAGATAGATAGATAGATAGATAGATAGATTAGATAGATAGATAGATAGATAGATAGATAGATAGATAGATAGATTGATTGATTGATTGATTGATTGATTCATGAGATTCATGCCCTGCATAAAAGGCTGACGTGTGTGAGAGGCTCATTACTGCACATTGAGGCAGCTTGTTTGTGCAGCTCGCCGGTGCATCAAACTGTAAACATAAGAACACAAGAAATAGGAGCAGGAGTCGGCCAAATGGCCCCTCGAGCCTGCTCCGCCATTCAATGAGATCATGGCTGGTCATTGACCTCAACTCCACTTTCCTGCACTATCCCCATATCCCTTGATTCCCTCAATATCCAAAAATCTATCGATCTCTGTCTTGAATATACTCAACGATTCAGCATCCGCAGCCCTCTGGGGTAGAGAATTCCAAAGACTCATCACCAGTGAAGAAATTTCCTCTTCATCTCAGCCCTAACTGGCCGACCCCCTTATCCTGAGAGTAAATAGGCTGGGGAGAAAACCCAAAGGGTTTCCCAAAACGCAAGAAATCAGGGATTGAGTGGGTTACAACCAACGTTCCCGCTAAGCTGTACGCAGCCATCTGGAGGTCCCGCACAGGCCGCTCACCGGCTTTTAAAACGGAAGAAACCGCGCATGCACGAAAATGTGAATGGGCCGCGCGGCCAGTTAAAGGGTTCGCGCACGAAAAACAAAATTAGAGGGAACGTTGGTTACAGCAGCTCGAATGGGATAAATGAGAATACTCCACCTGTGTCATTGCCCGGGAGAAATAAAGTGACCTATTTATTAGGCTCAGCCCGTGATTAAGTCGTGAAAGGTTGGTGAAGATTCCTAGATTTTAAATGATGAAAATAAAACCCATTTCAGATATCCCCATTTGCAAATAAAGCAATCATTTTTTTCCCCTCTAATATATAACGTTGCACTCCCACTCACCCTCCCCACTCTCTGCTTTAACTCAAATAGTTGCCTAGATTGCGGTGGCATAGTGGTTAGCACTGTTGCCTCACAGCGCCAGGGACCCGGGTTCGAATCCGGCCTCGGGTAACTGTCTGTGTGGAGTTTGCACATTCTCCCCGTGTTTGCGTGGGTTTCCTCCGGGTGCTCCGGTTTCCTCCCACAGTCCAAAGATGTGCGGGTTAGGTTGATTGGCTATGATAAATTGACCCTTAGTGTTAGGGGGATTAAATACGTGGGGTTACGGGGATAGGGTGGGATATGTGTTGGTGTAGGGGTTACGGGGATCGGGTGGGATATGTGTCGGTGCAGGCTCGATGGGCCGAAATGGCCTCTATCTGCACTGTGGGGTTTCTGTGATTTTGTTGCAGGTTTAGATCTTTAACTATATTCTTCCCTCGGCGCAGCAATAATGGGACCAGTTATTCCTCAGTGTCAGAGCAGACATCAAGCTTCGTACGTGGTGAGGGGTAGGGGAGGACTCTCAAATTTAACATCCTCTATCTCATTGAAGAGCAATCCTGAATCTCAACGGCTGCAATTTCGAGAGAATTCGGGTGCCTTGTGATCGAGAGAGCAGAAAGCAGAATGCAGCGAGGGGTGAGGACCTGGAACTCGCTGCCGATGGAAGTGGTGGAAGCGGAGACACTCAATGTTTTCAAGGGGAGACTGAATAGGTACTTGAAGGAAATAAACTGGCAGGGCTACGGGGATAGAGCGGGGGAATGGGACTGACTGGATTGCTCTGCAGAGAGCCGGCACGGACTCGATGGACTGAATGGCCTCCTTCTGTGCTGTTATGACTCTATGACTCCTTTAGTCGAAAGTAGAAAGTCCTCCAAATCTCACCCGACCCATGGTCCTCATAAAGGTCTCTCTTTGTAACTGCACGGGGCACTGAAACCAGCAATTATAAACAGAAAGAAAGACTTGCATTTCTATAGCGCCTTTCACGACCACCGGACATCCCAAAGCGCTTTAGAGCCAATGAAGTACATTTTGAAGTGCGGTCACTGTTGTAATGTGGGAAACGCGGCAGCCAATTTGCGCACAGCAAGGTCCCACAAACAGCAATGTGATAATGACCTGATCATCTGTTTTAGTGATGTTGGTTGAGGGATAAACATTGACCAGGACAATTGGAACAATCAGCAGATACAGAAGTCAGCTGGGAACGTGCTGTAAATATTTGAATGATTCAATTCAATTCAATTCAATTCAATTTTATTTGTCATATATGCAGCAAACGTGTGTACTGCACAATGAAATGTTGATTTCTACGAGTCCTCCCAACATTGGAATAAATATGGCATAGCAATGATAAAAATACTAATAGAAATACAGTAATAATAAATAAAACAACAGTAATAAATAATAATAAATTATTTGTTCATGAGTCTTATGGCCTGGGGGTAGAAGCTGTTTCGAAACCTGCTGGTACGAGACCATGTGCTTCGATATCTCTTACCGGACGGGAGCAGGGTGAAGAGGTTGTGGCTGGGGTGGCTCGCGTCTTTGATGATTCTCAGGGCCTTCCCCCGGCACCTCTCGGGGTAGATATCCTGGGCAGCAGGTAGTTTAATTCCTATAGTATGTTGTGCAGCTTTCACCACCATCTGTAGAGCCTTGCGGTCTGTGGCGGTGCAGTTGCCATACCAGGTAGTGATGCAGCCGGATAGGATACTCTCGATGGTGCACTGGTAGAAGTCATCGCTAATTACCAAATAAACTGTTTGATTCGCACTCCAGGTTATGTTTTGCATGTGTCAGGGCGTCCCTCCCCCCTGCACCCCCCTGACCTTCTTTGTTTTAAGTGCATCTTAAATTATTTATGTTCAGGTCGAGGTGATGCAGAAGGCGCTGGTTCTCTGCTGTTGACGATCTGGAAGGTTTTACATGTGTTCAGTAATTAAATACAGAGTGGCAGGGAGGGGGAGGGGGAGGGGGATTCTCCGGGGAGCTCGTGGGGCACCCGAGAGAGCTGGGTTGACATTTAATACACCGTGTATATCCTTCGAAAACTGGCAATAATTTCCCGACTCTATTGGGAAGACAGTGTCAGCTGTGGCTCAGTGGGCAGCACTCTCGCCTCACAGTCAGAAGGTCATGGGTTCGAAGTCCCACCTCAGGGACTTGGGCACAAAATCCAGAATGACACTTCAGGGGAGCGCTGCACTGTCAGAGCCGCTGTATTTTTGGATGAGACGTTAAACCGAGGCCCCGTCTGCTCTCTCAGGTGGACGTAAAAGATCCCACGGCACTATTTCGAAGAAGAGCAGGGGCGTTCTCCCCGGTGTCCTGGGCCAATATTTAGCCCTCGGCCAACATCACTGACAAAAAACCCAGATAATCTGGTCATTATCACATTGCTGTTTGTGGGAGCTTGTTGTGCACAATTGGCTCTCACGTTACCTACATTACAACAGTGACGGCACTTCAAAAGCTTTGGGATGTCCTGAGATCGTGAAAGGCACAACGTAAAGGCAAGTCTTTCCTTACTTGTATGTTTACTTCAAAAACTAGACATCATTTCTCAACTCTGCCCGGGGCCTGTTTGATGCTCTAAATACAGACTGAAGCCAGGAGGGAATGTTCAGTTCCCACACATGTGAATCTCGAACATAGCAGCGGCTCCAGTCAAGACAGGGTGTAGTCGACAAACTTAAAATCCTACCCACTCCTTCCAAATGATTCTTTCCTTTGGGCACCAACATGCGAAAGCCTAGCATGGCCCAGAGGGGCTTCCCTCTCTTTTCTCCCACCCATTCCCAAGAAAATCTGGAATTTTAAACATTTGGATTAATTCTACAACTTTAATCTTTTTAATCTAAAGAAATATTTTGACTCGGTTTATCTGAGGATTTTTTTCCAATTCGTTCTCGGGATGTGTTCGTTCCTCGTTGCCCTTAAGTAGTTGGTGGTGGGTCTTCTCCTTCAACCACTGGTATCAGTTTGATACAACTGAGTGGCTTGCTGGGCCATCTCAGAGGTCAGTTAAGAGTCAACCTCGTTGGTGTGAGGATTGGAGTTGCATACATAGGCCAGACCGGGTAAGGGCAGTTGGTACGACGCCAGCACAATATAAAAGTGTCTAAGGACACAGTTAGCATGAAATCACGGACACTTTATACAGAAATATGCTTCAGCAACAACTTTTGACACAAGGGTCAGCAGGCACATGGGAACACCATCACCTCCAAATTCCTCTCCAAGTCACACACCCTCCCCACTGGACACATTGGCCCAGAAATTCGGGTCGGGGGGCTTCCCGCGGGTGCAAGTCTCCGACCTGCACTTATCTAGTGCGCCGGCCATTGAGCTGTGGGACCCGCACGGGATTCCGAACCTGGGCCTGCTCCAACTGCCGGCGCGCAGTGCTTGCGTATCCCAGGGGCGCAGTTAGTTCGATGCGTCCCCTGGGATCACGTGGGCCATGGAGAGCCAATCATAGCAGGGAATCTGTATTCGTAGATTTGACAGGAAGACCTGTCAAATCTATAAATACAATTCAGCCCCAAAACATAACTAAAACTTCAAATAATTTTTTTTTTAAATCACATTTTTTAAATAACTATAAATTACATAAAATAACTATTTTAAACAATAATTTAAATTTTGGAAAAAATTAATTACAGTTTCTAACAGGGGTAAAAGTAAACTTATCTTTCTTTAAAGTATTTAAAAATAATAAACCTGTGGAAAAAATGTTTTAATTTTACTTAATTCACCACTTACCTTGTTAAAAGCAGGCCTTGCGCCTGCTTTTTAGAAGCATAGCTCCTGGAGACTTACCCTCCCGGAGAAACCTGCAAAAAAAACAAAAGTTCCAGGCGCACGCGCTGCCTCTCCGGCGCACGCGTTCGACCTCTGAACCCCTTTAAGGGAACAGAAGTTCCGGTTTCCCACGCATGCGCAGTGCATGCACGAAACAGGCACTTTCGTTGGGCCTGCGCGTGAGTACCCAGCGCGTACTCACCCGTGGGTACCCGAATTTCTGGCCCACAATCAATCGGCTGTTCCTTCTTCATAGCTGGGTCAAAATCCTGGAACTCCCTACCTAACAACACCTTCGCTGTACATTCATCAGCGGTTCCAGAAGAAGGTCCACCACCATCTTCTCGAGGGCAACTCAGAATGGGCAACAAACGCCAGCCTTGCTAGTGATGACAATATCCCGACAATTAATTTTTTTAAAGCAAATTGAAAAATATTTTTGAGGCTGAGCTAATAACTGAATGAAAGGACAATTCCATAAGTGGTGCTAGTTTCACAAGAGAAATCAAATGAAACAGGGTTAGGGCGTTCTAACTGGCGATAGCACATTGGATCTGCGTTTCTCCAATGGCTTCCTTTGATCTCCTTGCCATAACTTTGGCAATTTCAGCTATTTATGCCATTTCTCTGCTGGGTTTCCGCTAATCTCCGATTGAAGTTATGACAGGAGTTTAGGACAACCCCTGTGGAAATTCAGCCCTATCGCTCACCCAAAAGTTCCTAACACAACAACAACTTAACATTTATACAGCGCCTTTCAACGTTAATAAGGACCCAAAGGCACTTCACACAGCTGTAATCAGACTAAAGAAAGGAAATACAAAAAGAAAAAACTGCAGATGCTGGAAATCTGAAATAAAAACAGAAAATGCTGGAGATACTCAGTAGGTCAGGCAGCATCTGTGAAGAGAGAAACAGAGTCAATGGGCTCGAATTTCATCGGGTCGTTGAGGCGGGATTGGAGGTGTGTGGGGGGTTAAAATCGTGAAATCGGGGGGCACGAACCCTTCCTGCCCCCAACCTGCCTCCATGCCTGTTTCCCAGGAGGCGGGTACCCGACCTGTGCTGGGAGCCGCCTCCCCGAGGCGGGAAGGGGATTAGTGCCAATTAACTGCCTGTTAACAGGTAGCTAACAGGCAGTTTTTGGCCTAATCCCTATTTTTATCCCTGAAGTGTGGGCTGCCCGACGGCTCCAAACCACGCCAAGTTAGCAAGGCGGACCGTCGGGCTGAAGGGCTTGGAGGTGTAAGGGGGGCATCTTTTAACTGATTTATGGGAATTTACCTGGTCAGCAGCCTTTTGCTGCTGCACTCTAAACCAATTTACAAACAGCAGTTTCGAATCGCTACCCCTCCTTCAGTTCTGAGTGGAGGAACTTATAATTAATGATTTTAAAATGGACAAGTGGTTTGGATGAGAGAAAAATCAAGTTTTATTACCTAAATAAACTACAATCAAAAGAATAAACTATACCACACGAACACAGTAATTACAGTAAAACTATATAACAGGGGGTTGCAGATGGCGAAAACGAGGGATAAAATGACTACAATGTTATTTAAACAATCTTAGCAATTCCCTTAAATCACCACCCCAAACTCCTGCTAGGTTACCTTGCCGAGGAGTCAGAACACCCTGCTCACCTGTGGTCCAGCGAAGTAAAGAGAGTGATAGCTTCTCAGCAGCTATCTTTTATACCTGGTGAGGTCCTGCCATTCTGCCCTGCAAGGGCTGTGTGCAAAATTCCCCGCCCAAAGGGTCCAATACACAAGAGAAAGCTGTGATTGGTTAACTCAGAGTGGTTGGACTGGGTTAATGTGTCTTCCGGAGCTCCCTGGGCTGAAACAAAAGGGAAATACAACTGCTCTATTGTCCAGAATGCTAGGTGATTTAGACCCATTCAGTTCTTAAAACGTTTCCCATTCAAGGTACAAAAGTCTCTTCTGCAGTTTAGATGTATCCACTCGATATACAAACAAATGCTAATAGCATTCAATTGCTTTGTAAACAAAGCATTGTCCTGTGGTAACGTTTTGTAAACAGGCATCGATTGTCCTGCTGTAGGGGGGTGGGGACACCCCTTTTATTGGCAGCTCCATTGAACCTTACTTCCAGACACACAAAGCTGCATTCCAAGCCCCTTTGTCTTCGGCCATGTGGTGTGACAGCCATTTTTATCCCTGGAGATTTAAAAGCACAACGCCCAGGGATTCTTTCATCAAAAAAATTAATCTTCAGAACTGTAAATTATTGCGAATTCTTACAGTCCGCCCTTGGATACTTCCAGCTTGCTTGTAGTATCCTCTTGAAGAAATGAGCAATAATTTCTGACCCCTCACAAACAACCATCCCCTGTATTTACCTAATAGCTATCTGCCACTGATCCCCATCCCGTCTATTCCCCTTAAATTCAAGAAAAAAAACCATGGTACGGTAGGCATCTTACAGATACTTCAGTTTTCAATAAGGGGTCTCATACCCCTACACGCTTGTAAAATTATACAATGTAATCCAAATTTACAATCACTTTTTTACATCATAACTTATTACAAAATGTTGCAATCTTAGTTACACAATGTAATCAAAATGATCCCAAGCACGGAGAGGGTCCTACGCCTCTGCTCAACTTGGAGTTGTCACAAAATGGTCCCAAGCACGGAGAGGATCCTACGCCTCTGCTCAACTTGGGGCTGCAACACAAAATACAAAAAATCATTAAACATTTGAAACAACATGCTTAAATAAACCCCGATCATCACGTGCCAATGATGGGTCGCAAAATTCGAGTGGGTGTTGCTCCTCCCACCCGGGCAGTAAAAGTACCTTCCACCCCCCTGTTGATTGTCTTAAACTTTAAAACAGGCAGAATGGATTTACAGACCAGCCTGCTCCGCCAGCCCCGAGCCGTTCCCTTGTCCCTTTCTGGAGGCGGGGTACCCCTCCTGTTTAAAATATACCTTAGCACAGACCGAGACCGGGGAGCATGGGATCTCGACTCCCAGTCTTTCCCCCTCCCGTCTACCCTCGACTGGCTGTAGAAAATGATGGGTGCCTGTGTGGCGGCTCTCCCTGGCCCCACACTGATCCGGCCACCGACTCATCCTTCCCAACCACACTTACCCTCACTTTGCCCGTGGGCCCCCGGGTGAGTTCCTCCCTTCCCCGAACGCACTCATGCGACTCTTGGGTCTCCCCCTCCCTATGCAATCTTTCCCGGGCCATCACCACCCACTCCCGGGGAACGCGTCCCTATCACAAGGCGCCCGCGCTTCCCCATCATGACTCCTCAACAGCGAGGTCTCCCGCAAGTGAACTTCGGTCAGGATAGTGCTGGGTTGGGGGCCGTGCCCCACCCAGCTGGGGCCATCTCCTCCCCGTAGGAGGAGTAGGCAAGTTCCTCCGGACCCTGTCCGGCTTTTCCCGAAGATCGCTGCGGGGTCTCCTGGATTCGTCCAGTGGCAAGGTGATCCCCAACATTCTGTCTCCATATCTTCATTCGATGCCCAGCTCGGGCTGGGCGAACATGGCTGCTTCATTTTCCAATCTCCTGCAAAAACTTAAAAGGGACATGCAGCCAGGTCTCACTGACCTGGTGGAGACATGGTCGGGTCCCTCGACCTCGGACCAAAAACACAAACATTCGGCACACATGTAAACTTAAACTCTTTAAACTTAAACTTCAAACTGGTTATATGAAACAAAAATTTACACCTTAAAGCAAGCTATATACACACACATAGCTATAATACAGATGCCGCCCGTCTCCGGACGGCCAGACTAATCTCTGGCACTGTCGCAGATTGCTGCTGGCTGCAGCGAAGCTGGACTGCTTCCTGTCTCTGGTCCCTCGCACCTTATGGCTGTTGAGTGGGGACCCCTGTTCTTTGGCTTCTCCCCGGTTTGGGAGATTGCTCTATGTGGCAGGTACCCTGGTGACCACCTTTTCTTGGGCTTGCGGGCCCGCTGAGACCTTCTGAGGGGCGTCTCAGTGGGGGAAACTTTGGCTGGCGGACCCTGAGCCAGGGTCGCAGCCCTAGCTGGCTGGGAACCTACTCCCCCATGTCCAAAACCCGTTACCAGCTCCCCTACAAGAGGAATTGCTATCCCTGCCCCCCCAGGGTCCCACATCATGGGGGGGGGGACCACTCTAGAAGCTGGCTGAGAAGCTGGTCCCTTTAAACAGGCCACTGCACCTGCGTGAATCTGCTGTTCAGAAGACTGGGGGATTCCTGTCTCCAGACCAGTGAATGCGCATGCGCGGGCAGTCTCCAAGCGATCTTCTGTGAATGAATGGGCAGCAGCCTGCTGATTTCTAATCCCAGGCTGCTGTTTCTCCATTTCTGAGCCACATAATCCTTTTAAATTTGAACTTTGGGCAAAACTAGGGTCCCACTGGGGTAGGGAAGTGTTCCAATTGGTGGGCTGGACAACTTTTCCCTGGAAACAAGTCACAGTTCCTGTTTTTGTAGGCTGTGAACTTGAACTTGCATGGACAGCAAACTCATGTTCCCTCACCCAGGTGGCTTTAAATGGGGAATTTTGGACCTGCCTTTTTCCTGGGGCCAAAACTATCCCCTGTGTGCCTCCCTTGTCCTAGATTTCTGCTACTGGACCTGCTCTACAGGGGTCCCAGAACTCTCCTTCCCTGTTCCCTGGCTTAAACAGCTTACTCTGAACATGAATGGCTCCTCCCCCCACACAAGCCACAGTGCTTGCCTGTGAACTCGAACTTGCTGTGGGCTGAGGATTCCTATTTTCAGGCTCACTCCTCACGGGCGGACCGTACCTCCGTTGTTGGAGGGGGTACACTGATCCTGGGCCCCGCCTGCCTAGCGGGACCTGCTGGTGTTCTCCTACCACCCCATTGTCCACCCCTCCTCGCTGCCAGAGCTCCTCAAGACTCGGAGCTGTGGGCTGCGGTCTTGGGGTCTCTAATTCCCTAGCCAGCCTTTCCCTGGGTGTTGCCTCTGGGGCGGTTTGATTTGGGCTGCCAGTAAAATCCAGCTGACCTGCCTTCGGGCTGATCACGCAAATCATTCCCCTTGCTACCTTTAAAGCCACGTTAAGGCTTTCTATCTCTGCCCTACAGGGGCCATGATCTGCTTCACCAAACCTGGCATTCTCTTCCCGCAGTCTCATCTCATTTTCCCTGGCCTCAGTGATTTGGTACTTTAGGAATTCTATCTCATTTCTCGCATGGCTCTCTCCCTCGCTAGCTTCTTGGGTGAGGTGTGCATTCTCCTCTTGTAGCCTCATCTCTCTGTCCCTCGCCTCTGTGACTTCCTGCACAAGGCGCTCTATAAATGCCTGGCATTTCGTGACCTCTAGTGTGAGGCGTGCATTCTCTTCCCGCACCCTCATACCACTAGCTCTGGCCTCATACACCTCTCTGAGGCGTTCTACCTCCGCCTGGCATTTTTCAAGCTGGGACTCCCGATTCTTGGCCTCTTCGACCTCCTCCTGCACCCTCTTCTCACCCTCCTTAACCCAGCCACCTATACCATGATAGGTCAGCCTACACGCTGCTGCTAACATCCGCAGGGCTACCCACATACTGAAAACAACGAGAGAAACAAGAGCTGATGCTTTCTCCACATCCAGACCACTTATTAAATCAAAAACTGCCTCCACTCCTACCTGACTCGCCATTTGTAAGGGGGGCATCTTTTAACTGATTTATGGGAATTTACCTGGCCAGCAGCCTTTTGCTGCTGCACTCTAAACCAATTTACAAACAGCAGTTTCGAATCGCTACCCCTCCTTCAGTTCTGAGTGGAGGAACTTATAATTAATGATTTTAAAATGGACAAGTGGTTTGGATGAGAGAAAAATCAAGTTTTATTACCTAAATAAACTACAATCAAAAGAATAAACTATACCACACGAACACAGTAATTACAGTAAAACTATATAACAGGGGGTTGCAGACGGCGAAAACGAGGGATAAAATGACTACAATGTTATTTAAACAATCTTAGCAATTACCCTCAAATCACCACCCCAAACTCCTGCTAGGTTACCTTGCCGAGGAGTCAGAACACCCTGCTCACCTGTGGTCCAGCGAAGTAAAGAGAGAGATAGCTTCTCAGCAGCTATCTATATACCTGGTGAGGTCCTGCCGTTCTGCCCTGCAAGGGCTGTGTGCAAAATTCCCACCCAAAGGTTCCAATACACAAGAGAAAGCTGTGATTGGCTAACTCAGAGTGGTTGGACTGGGTTAATGTGTCTTCCGGAGCTCCCTGGGCTGAAACAAAAGGGAAATACAACTGCTCTATTGTCCAGAATGCTAGGTGATTTAGACCCATTCAGTTCTTAAAACGTTTCCCATTCAAGGTACAAAAGTCTCTTCTGCAGTTTAGATGTATCCACTCGATATACAAACAAATGCTAATAGCATTCAATTGCTTTGTAAACAAAGCATTGTCCTGTGGTAACGTTTTGTAAACAAGCATCGATTGTCCTGCTGCAGGGGGGGTGGGGACACCCCTTTTATTGGCAGCTCCATTGAACCTTACTTCCAGACACAGAAAGCTGCTTTCCAAGCCCCTTTGTCTTCGGCCATGTGGTGTGACAGCCATTTTTATCCCTGGAAATTTAAAAGCACAACGCCCAGGGATTCTTTAATCAAAAAAATTAATCTTCAGAACTGTAAATTATTGCGAATTCTTACAGAGGGGTCGAGATGTCCGGTGTTCAGGTGAGTGATGGGTGCATGAGTGCAGAGGTAAGTGTGTTTAGTGTGTGTAAAGTGTTTAAAGAAGTTTTACTTACCTTTACTTACCTTTGCAGCCTTCCTTCCTTCAGGCCTCGGGAATCCCTCATCTCACCGGCACAGAAAGCGAGCTGCCAAAAGTTGCAGCATTCAGCTTTCTGTTCTGGAGAGATCTCTAAATCAGCCTGAGAGGAAGGAATTAACTTAGAGTACAGATTGTCAGTGTTTGACAGCTTCAAAGAGCTGTCAAACGCTGATATTTCATCTGTCAAAAGCTCTTGACAGATGAAATGCCAATCTGTGACATCACCTGTTGCTGGGCGGCCCTAAATTGGCCTGCTGAGCCCACTGGGCGGGCTTAACAAGGTGAATCAAGTGAAAATCGCGTGGGTTGGCCAAAACTGGATGGAGGCGGGACTACTACTCCAAAAGTTGTAGTCCCGCCTCCTACACGCCTCCATTGATAAAATCCAGCCCAACGTTTCAGGTCGATGACCTTTCGTCTGATGAAAGGTCATTGACCTGAAATGTTAACTCTGTTTCTCTCTCTTCACAGATGCTGCCCTGACCTGCTGAGTATCTCCAGCATTTTCTGTTTTTATTAAAGAAAGGAGATGTCAGGAGGGGCTACCAAATGCTTAGTCAAAGAGGTCAGTTTTAAGGAGGGGGAGGCGGCGAGGTTTAGCGGGGGAATTCCAGAGGGTGGGGCCGAGGTCACAGCCGTCAACAGTTGGGAACGCTCAATGTGCGCTCGGTCTTCCCATATCCGTTCCCGACTTGCGAGCCTTCCAGCCAGAAGTGCGGACTCGGACATGTTGCCCCCTCTGTTTATTGTGTCTCCTTCAAGTTTAAATCCCAGATCTGCCTTTAAAGATTAGAAAAACGCAAATAATATTAAAATACGTTTCTGCTCTAAGTTATTACTGGGGGATATACTTTAAAACTGATATTTAATCTTATTTTATGATAAGCGGAATTAATTTTTAATTAAATTTTTACAAAAATCTCTTAACAGATAACAAGCTCAGGCCCTCAATCCAGAATGGTTTTCCTTTGAATCTTAAATCTTTTCCCCTCAGTGACAGAGGTGAGAGAGTTCTTTTTTAAATTAAAATCTCCCGGGGTATTATGGCCACGGGATCTGATCCCCTCTCTTTGCCATTACTTTACTTATCCTAAAAAAAATCAAGCAATTCTATTTTCAAAAATTCAAGCATTAGGTTTGGAAGAGAATTATTTTAATGTTCTTTTTTGCTCTTAAAACCTTGTGGTAGAAAATTTCCCAAATGGTTAATAGGGATTGGAACACTTGTCCTACATTCCAACAGTGACTACACCTCAAAAAGTACTTCATTGGCTGTAAAGCGCTTTGGGAGGTCCGGTGGTCATGAAAGGCGCTATATAAATGCAAGTCTTTCTTTCTTCTTTTGTCTATCATTAGGGAGCTTAAAAGAACTAACATTATAGGAAGAGTGTGTTCTTTTATATGAACTCGCTGACTTACATTGGCTCCCGGTCCGGCAACGCCTCAATGTAAACATTTTCATCCTTGTTTTCAAATCCCTCCAGGGTCTCCTCGGGCCCTCCCTGTCTCTGTAAACTCCTCCGGCCCAACAACCCTCCAAGACCTCTGCGCTCCTCCAACACTGCACGTAGCAAAACGTCCCGCGGCGCTTCACAGGATCAATTATCAAATAAAATTTGACACCGAGCCACATAAGGCGAAATTAGGACAGGCTTGGTCAAAGAGGTAGGTTTTAAGGAGCGTCTTAAATGAGGAAAGGGAGGCGGAGAGGCGGAGAGGTTCAGGCAGGGAATTCCAGAGCTTAGGGCCGAGGGAGCTGAAGGCACGGCCGCCAATGGTGAAGCGATGAAAATCGGGGGATGCGCAAGAGGCCAGAATTGGAGGAGCGCACAGATGTTTTCCCATTTCCTGAGAGCAAGGTCTCTTGGGGGGGAGAAAAAGTCAACTGTTGCAGCGCGAGCCAATTGTAGGGAATAAAAATAGGTGCAAATCTGAGTGCAGTGAGTATCCTGGCCCACACTGCTGAGAGCAGATTGTGATCATATGGCTAAATAAATCATTCACACTGTGCACTTCCAGCTTTATGTCCATGGAGTGCCCTTTGATTAATGACATGTTGCACAAACTGTAAATATATGTATGAAACTATTCCTGCTGGAATATGGTTATCCCTTCCTGTGTCAATTAACGTCAGCCAACTGGGGAATAGAGTGAGGCACAGTATCATGCATGGTGGATGCATGTAACTTCATTATCGCCTATAATCAAACGACAGTGGGAAAGGTAGGAGTAATCCGCCCCCATGGTTTGGTGGGTAAGTGCCTGTTTGGTTTGGTGCTGTGCCACGCCGATCAGGAAAGTCACCTTGGTTCAGTTTCCTATTCCTGTGGTGAGTTGGCTGCCTATCTTTGTTGGGCAAGGGGTGTTAAGGGTAACGGAACCAAGGCGGGTAGATGGAGTTAAAATACAGATCAGCCGTGATCTAATTGAAACATACATAGAAACACCTTGAGTATTGTGTGCAGTTTTGGTCGCCTTATCTGAGGAAGGATGTTCTTGCCATGGAGGGAGTGCAGCGAAGATTCACCAGGCTGATACCTGGGATGGCAGGAATGACGTGTGAGGAGAGATTGGGTCGATTGGGCTTATACTCGTTGGAGTTTAGAAGAATGAGAGGGGATCTCATTGAAACTTATAAAATTCTAACAGGACTAGACAGACTAGATGCAGGAAGGATGTTCCCAATGGCTGGGAAGTCCAGAACCAGGGGTCACAGTCTAAGGATAAGGGGTAAGCCATTTAGGACAGAGATGAGGAGGAATTTCTTCACCCAGAGAGTGGTGAACCTGTGGAATTCTCTACCACACAAGGCAGTTGAGGCCAATTCATTAAATATATTCAAGAAGGAGTTAGATATATTTCTTAAGGCTAAAGGGATCAAGGGATATGGGGAGAAAGCAGGGACAGGGTACTGAATTTGGATGATCAGCCGTGATCTCATTAAATGGCGGAGTGGGCTCGAGGGGCCGAATGGTCTACTCCTGCTCCTATCTTCTATGTTTCTATCTAATTGAATGGCGGAACAGGCTCGAGGGGCTGCATGGCCGCCTCCTGTTCCCATGTTTTATCGTGGGTATGCAGTAACAACAACTTGCATTTATATAGCGCCTTTAATGTAGCAAAACGTCCCAAGGCGCTTCTCAGGAGTTTTATCAAACAAAATTTGACACCGAGCCAAATAAGGAGACATTAGGCCAGATTACCAAAAGCTTGGTCAAAGAGGTAGGTTTTAAGGAGCATCTTTCTTGTAGGAGGAGGGAGAGGTAGAGAGGCGGAGAGGTTTAGGGAGGGAATTCCAGAGCTTAGGGCCCAGGCAGCTGAAGGCACGGCCGCCAATGGTGGAGCGATTAAAATCGGGGATGCTCAAGATGCCAGAATTGGAGGAGCGCAGAGATCTCGGAGGGTTGTAGGGCTGGAGAAGATTACAGAGATAGGGAGGGGGCGAGACCATGGAGGGTATTTGAAAACAAGGATGAGAATTTTAAAATTGAGGCATTGCCGGACTGGGAGCCAATGTAGGTCAGCGAGCACAGGGGATGATGGGTGAACGGGACTTGGCGCGAGTTAGGACATGGGCAGCAGAGTTTTGGATGACCTCAAGTTTACAGAGTTGCTACAATTGGTCTCGACACTCTGGTTGAGGGGGCAAAAGGTCAGCCAGGGTCCTCACCCCTGAGCGTACCTTCTACAGTGACTCCCCGCAGAAAGCTGAGGGAGAACAGGCACAGGCTTGGCTACTATGCTGGGGTGGTCAAATAGTCCTGCGACATTTGCGTCAACAGCAGCAAAAATACTGCGGACACTGGAGCCCTGAAATAATAACGGGCAGCAACTGCGGAGAGAGAAACGAGACTTAACGTTTCAGGTCGATGACCTTTCATCGGAAGTCTTGCTGCCTGGAGTCGCAGATGAAGGACGGACATTGGAGTGAGGTGCTGCATGGCTGTTAGCCCCAGTGGAGCTGCACCCCAACAGGGGGTCAGCACCTTCGGGGGGGGGGGGGAGGAAGAGGGGGGCGTGGGGGTGAAATGAATCAATAGAAAAATGTCAAAGAACTTAAAAGGAGCCGAAAAGCAGGGAAGAAGATTAATGAAGGCGAGAACGTGCATTTCTATCGTGCCTTTAATGACCTCGGGATGTCCCAAAGCGCTTTCCAGCCAATGAAGCACTTTTGAAGTGTAGTCACTGCTGTACTGTAGGGGTAGACAGAGTGCATTTGACTCACACTCTGAACCAGTACAAGTGAGGTCCAGTGATAATTCTGTTGGTGATTTTATTTTTTCAGAAGGCGCTGGCTTCTGCTGGGCTCCATAGTGCCCGCCGTGACTTGGCTGGTAGCACTCTCGCCTCTGAGTCAGAAGGTTGTGGGTTCAAGTCCCGCTCCAGGGACTGGGACACTAAAATCTAGGCCAGATAAACTGTTTGTGAAAGAAAGACTTGCATTTCTATAGCGCCTTTCACGACCATCGGACGTCTCAAAGCGCTTTACAGCCAATGAAGTACTTTTTGAAGTGCAGTCACTGTTGGAATGTGGGAAACACGGCAGCCAATTTGCGCACAGCAAGCTCCCACAAACAGCAATGTGATAATGACCAGAAAAACTGTTTTTTGTTATGTTGATTGAGGGATAAATATTGCCCAGGACACCGGGGATAACTCCCACTGCTCTTCTTCAAAATAATGCCAGTGGATCTTTTACGTCCACCTGAGAGAGCAGACGGGTCCTCGGTTTAACGTCTCATCTGAAAGACGGCACCTCCGACAGTGCAGCACTCCCTCAGCACTGCACTGGGAGTGTCAGCCTAGCTTTTTGTGCTAATGTCTCTGGAGTGGGACTTGAACCCACAACCGTCTGAATCAAAAGGTAAGAGTGCTACCCACTGAGCAATATTATATTGTAATATAATATTACAAGACATGTTTGTACTTCGTTGTATTGTTGCTCAAGGAAAAGGTTACCTCATGCTTGACTCTGCTTTGCAAAGCATTGCAAAGCTAGCTTAGGGTATTGATGGGAGTTCCCAATAATGAGATTGCAGGGCTTTTCCATCAGTAGATGGGGGCGAGGGAGTCGGCCTTACAAATACCAAGTTATGGCACAGCACTGTAAGGGGTTTTCTCTCTCTAGAGATTCTGTAGATCGCGGAGGTTACTCTCTCTCAGAGGCCCCTCTCTCTCTCTCTCTCTCTTTTGCACAGAAAAACCTTGAGTGGTTCGACACACTCACCCCTTAGATTCTAGACACTGGACTTAGGTGCAGGAACTACAATGTAGAGAATACTCTTATAGACCAGGTTTAATGAAACAAAATGATATTTTATTGCATAAGGAAAAACGAATCAAATGCAAGCAAATAAGAGGGTACATGGGAGGGAAAAACAAATCATAACAATACAGTACTAACTAAAAAGGATACAGGCATATTATACCTTACAAAGATCATCATAAAATGGGGAAACACACGGAACATCGAGGGACAACAACTCATGTTAATTATACCCAAAATGACCACCCCCTTAAACCTATCTAGCTCCGATTATGAAGGGCCAGAAACATGCTCACCAATCCAGTTGGAAAAGTATAGAGTTTTGAAACAGGTCTGCGTTTTGATCCCCTCAGGCGTCCTGTTTCCTCGTGGTCAGTGGAGCCACAGTGGGCTGCGCCACACCTCACTCTCTCTCTCTCTCTCTGTCTCTCTCTCTCTCGAGGTGAAGGTCACGGACAGGCTGGACACTGACGGGCCTGGATGTCGGCGGAGATCATCTGCTTGACCACGGTTGGAAGCCCCTAGTTGGCTTTCATGTAGGTTTCTTCGGTAGTTTTACTACCTCCCGTTTCGTCAACGGCCCGGGGTTGGTCGATGATCTCCCGATGTTTTACCCCGGGGCGGGACGCCGGCTCGAACCGTCTTCTTCTCCGAACTCCAGCTGCTATCGAAGGTAACGGCTATTACCGAAGATCCCACGAAGATGATGAAGAAAGGAACCTCTCTCTTCCCAATATCTAAGATGAAGCCCCCCTTTTTGCTACCCCCGGTGTCTCCCAATTATACTTCTCAGCAGAAGCCCTTATCTCGCGCCAAATCAGGTTAGTCTTTTGTTTTAATTTTGGCGGGCTGGTTGCACAACGGGGTAGTTATTATATTTTAAACTGTTCTTGGATGGCCGGTAACGGGCCATCTCTGGTCTGGAATGACCTTCATTGTTTTTAATGTCTTCTTGATGTCTTTAACGGGTCCTTGATGCGTTCTTTATGAATATGGAACTGTTCCCCTTTGTCTGGGTAAACATTTAGATGGCCTTTATCTACAGGCCGATCGGACTGGATCTGCATCCAATCTTTATGTATGTGTGGGTGTCTGGTTTCGTTCTCAGAAATGGCTTCCAGAACCTACTGTGGGTTGAATCCACAAAGCTGTCTGAGGACTGCAGGAACCATTTTAAAGTGTCCCAATAAGTTGGTCACGGGGTCTGGCGGCCATTTTGAATGCCCCTTTTTCCTAGGCTTCTTTTAAAACAGTCTTTAAAATCATGGCCTCTTCTGCCATTCGACCCTTATTAATACAATATCAATTTTGCGAATCTTACAGCACGCAGTCTTGCTATCAGTCATAAGAAAAAATCCTGGTGTGTTCTACAATCTGTTCATAACTGTTCAGTAGATGGTGTAACTCGTACACTACCCTCCCTTCCTCTAGTTAGTCTGTCTGGGAGAGGCCAAAAAAAAACCTGTAGCCAATTCAAGAAAAATTCTTGTGACAAATTCCTCTCCAAATCCCTAAGGCAATTTATTATGAAGGGTTTTGATCGAGTAGATAGGAAGGAACTGTTTCCAATGGCAGGAGGGTCGGTAACCAGAGGACACACATTTAAGATAATTGGCAAAAGAACCAGCGAGGAGAGGAGGAGAATTATTTTTAGGCAGGGAGTTATGATGATCTGGAACGCGCTGACCGAAAGGGCAGTGGAAGCAGATTCAATAGTAACTTTCAAAGGGGAATTGGATAAATATTTGAAAAGGAGAAATCTGCAGGGCTATGGGGAAAGAGCAGGAGGAGTGGGACTAATTGGAGAGCTCTACCAAAGAGCCAACACAGGCACGATGGGCCAAATGGCCTCCTTCTGTGCTGTACCATTCTATGATTAAGCAAGCCACAGGGAGCATGGTTGCCCATGATGACACTGAGCTCTCACGCGATATCTAACTGTGCACGGTTTCCAGCAAAGTTCACTGCACAGTGGTCAGGAGCAGTAACTGTGGCGGATTTGTCCTTCCCAGCCTGGGGGCTTTCAGCTCAAACTACAGTGCCCCAATTTCTATCCCAGCCGGGATCAGACCTAGAACCTTCTGGTCTGTGCGGCTCAGTACCTCACCAGGTAGTCGCTTTACCAACTTGGGCTCTCAATAGCTGACCTTGGTGTGACCTAATCAATCGCTGCTTCTTAATTTACCTCATCATCTGTCTCCCCTAATCCATCCTACACCATGACCCTGGCTCTGGGCCTTGGCCTTTCACCTAGGTTTTTCAATCCAGCAGGGAAAAAAACCCTTGTTGACATGCATTCCCTGCTTTGAACCTGCTCGTTGAAGGCAGACTGGAAGCAGCCATTTTGTGCAGAACTTCCACAGATGTGACATCATGAATGGGAAGGGTGGCCACAAAATGTCTGCCTCCAGGCTGATTCTAATTGATGGTTTTACTGCATAAAACAGCAGCATCATAGAGGTGACTGAGAGACACCGATGAAAGTATTGATCTGTCTCACTTTATAACATTTAAGACTGCGTCGCAATTTAGCAGGATATCCCCTTCCCTTAAATCATTTAGAAAGCGAATTAAGATGGGTTGCAAGTCGTCTTCAAGTTTGATATTAGCCTAAGCTACAGTTGCCTTTAATTGATCAAAATAAAAAATGTGAGGAGGTTACATTTTCCCTCATTTATTGCAAGATTATAAATTAAGAAATGTTGTCTTCTACATTACTAATGCCTGCCTTCAGAAAATCGGTGTTGTAGGCTGTGTACAAGAGTTGTGGTTATGTACAATGTTCCCCCTAAGGTGCGCGGCCACGGGAGGTCCCGCGCAGGCCGCTCACCTGCTGATGCCGCTGGGAGATACCGCGCGTGCGCAGTCATGGCCGCGTGGCAAATTTAAAGGGACCGTGCGCCAAAAAAAATGAGGGAGCATTGGTTATATATCTAACTAAACAGTTACTAAAACAAACCTGACATTACACTACGCTGGAATTAGAGATTTCAGGACTTGCGTACAATATGCAAACACAACAGTGCTGTTGTTTTAACTTCAAAAACAGCCTAAACCATTGATAGGCTCAGTTAATAGGGAAATCGAATCCCCTCATTTAATTACAGCTTCAGATATAACCTAGTTGTTTGTTCACTATCCACTTAATAGTGTCTTGGCCAATAGTTATCCCTCAACCAACACCTGAAATAACAGATTGCCTGGTCATTATCACACTGCTGTTTGTGGGACCTGGCTGCGCGCAAATCGGTTATAAAGTGCTTTGGGACGTCCTGAGGTCGTGAAAGGCGCGGTATAAATGCATCATTGGAATTCTCTACCCCTGTGGATGCTGAATCGTTGAGTATATTCTAGGCTGAGATCGATAGGTTTTTGGACTCCAGGGGAATCGAAGGATATAGGAATCGGGCGGGAAAGTGGAGTTGAGGTCGATGATCAGCCATGATCTTATTGAATGGCGGAGCAGGCTCGAGGGGCCGTATGGCCAACTCCTGCTCCTAATCCTTATGTTTCTTATATCTTTCTTTCTAGTAGTCTACAGTTTTGCTTGGTTAACTAACTAGTACTAGTGTTATTACTTCATATGTAAAATTTTTTAAAGAATCATAAAATTCCTCAGTTCATGTTGTGAGCTGAAGCATCGCTCAGAGTCTGATCCATCTCATTCAGATTTTTCACGTTACCTACATGAATCATTAAGACTTCTTGTGAAGTTTAAATTTTTTTCTCTCTCAGTACATTTTCAAACAGCGCCATCTCCAGGACTATTTAATATAAACTGCTTTATAGAAAGAAAGTCTTGCATTTCTACAGCGCCTTTCACGACCACCGGATGTCCCAAAGCGCTTTACAGCCAATGATGTACTTTTGAAGTGTAGTCACTGTTGTAATGTGGGAAACACGGCAGCCAATTTGCACACAGCAAGCTCCCACAAACAGCAATATGATAATGACCAGATAATCGGTTTTTAATGATGTTGGTTGAGGGATAAATATTGGCCAGGACACCGGGGAGAACTCCCCTGCTCTTCTTCAAAATAGTGCCGCGGGATCTTTTACGTCCACCTGAGAGAGGGTAGGTGGGGTCCGGTTTAACGTCTCATCCGAAAGACGACACCTCCGACAGTGCGGCACTCCCTCAGCACTGCACGAAGGTGTCAGCCTGGATTTATGTGCTCAAGTCCCTGGAGTGGGACTTGAACCCACAACCTTCTGACTCAGAGACGAGTGTGCTACCCACTGAGCCACAGCTGACACTGTGTATTGACATAAGAGTGGAGTTTTGGGCAGATAGGTATTAATAGTAATACATTTTAAAATGCGTAGAGTTAGGTTGTATACAGTGAGCAATATAAATCTTGCAATGTGCTGTTAAACTATCTAGAATCATAGAATCTTACAGCACAGAAGGAGGCCATTCGGCCCATCGTGTCTGTGCCGGCTCTTTGGTAAAGCTATCCAATTAGTCCCACTCCCCCCTGCCCTTTCCCCAGAGCCCTGCAATTTTTTTTCTTTTTCAAGTATTTATCTGATTTCCTTTTGAAACTCACGATTGAATCTGCTCCCTTTCAGGCAGTGCATTGCAGATCACAACAATTTTCTGCGTTAAAAAAAAATTCTCCTCATCTCCTCCCTGGCCTTTTCCTTTTGCCAATTACCTTCAATCTGTGTCCTCTGGTTACCGGACCCCCTGCCACTGCAAACAGCTTCCCCCTGTCGACTCTAGCAAAACCTCAATGGAAACGGAAACCGGGAGATGTAAAACGGGCTGCCGATTCACTATCGCCAGTCTCACGCTATTCTAGAAAGTCAAAATCTACGCCACCAACTGCTTTGCGGAAAGGGACAGTAAAGGTGTGGAATGGACTGCCAAGGGGAGGCTGTGGGAATCCAACCCCCTGATTCTTTTGCCAACTACCTTAAATGTAATGCAAAAATAATATATAAAATGGATAGGGGAAAGGCGGGGGAAGGTAAGTAAACAAACAGCAACTTTGGGCCTGGATAGAGTGGATCGGAAGGACCTATTTCCCTTAGCAGAGAGGTCAATAACCAGGGGGCACAGATTTAAAGTAATTGGTAGAAGGATTAGAGGAGAGTTGAGGAGAACTTTTTTCACCCAGAGGGTGGTGGGGGTCTGGAACTCACTGCCTGAAAGGGTGGTAGAGGCAGAGACCCTCATCACATTTAAAAAGTACTTGGATATACGCTTGAAGTGCCATAACCTACAAGACTCGGACTAAGAAAGGGTGGTAGAGGCAGAAACCCTCATCGCATTTAGAAGTACTTAGATATGCACTTGAAGTGCCGTAACCTACAGGGCTACGGACCAAAAGCTGGAAAGTGGGATTAGGCTGGAGAGCTCTTTTTCAACCGGCAGACACGATGGGCCGAGTGGCCTCCTTCTGCACTGTATCTTTCTATGATTCACATCAAGCACAACACACATGTGATCTATAAGAGCTGTGTGAGGGGAGCTTGTGCAGAAGGGAAATTCAATGAGAATGCGCTGCTCTGTCACTGAGCTCCCGTTATTAAGTGCGGAGTCCCTGATCAGCTTGTCGGCTCCTGTGTGGTTTGAGACTGGGACAGGTGATGACAGCCGACTCCGAGAGGGGAAAGGGCCAACCCCCTGGTCCCTTCCCCCGACGGGATTCCCCGCACATCTCTCGGATGAATTTGCGTTTCATTCCAGTTTTGCGACGAATGTAAACAAACTGTCGACTCGAGTTTAGCAACCTGCCTGAGCCAAGTTGCCTTTCATTGGCTCAAATCAGTCCTGACATGATAAGGGATCTAATTAGGAGGCTTGTTAATGATAAATCAAATTTAATGATCCCCACTTAACTCACTTGTCAGGTAGGATTAGTCCATGTCATTTCCTATCTATATATGTATGTAAATTAAGCAGGGAAAAGTTCTGAGGGATTGATGGTTCCTGAAGACTGCTCACTAACTTTCCCTGGTGCAATAAACCCTAAGGTGAGCCTTTAAGGGTCCACATTGTTACATAATGCACTAAGTGCTGTAATAGGCCTTTAGGTTGCAAATAGCTCTGTTTACTTGTAATAGCCGGCAATACGAAACACTGGGTGTTATAAAACAGAAATAGAGATGTAAACAAACCTCAATGTGTCCCGGTTACCGCCTTTATATAATCACATTTAGAATCTCAACAGGAGCCCGGTACAGAAATCCTCCATCAATACTCACAGGGGCGAGAGTGGATTTTTGGTTTGTGAACATCCCATCAAATGAACGGTTCAAATACATTTTTTGGGGGGTCAAAATTCACAGAAATATGAATGCAAACCGCTACTGGCGGCTCAGTGGGTGACACTCTCACCTCTGGGGCTGGAGCTTGTGTTTCAAGCCCCACCTCGGAGACCTGAGCACCAAAACCTGGGCTGACACATGGTAAAAGGTGAATAAAACTCTCTGGATTTCCTGAACAAATACTGACCGTTGTACATTTTCTGACCTAATACAAGATGTATTATTTGCAGCCTATTACTATGCTGGAGATTATAGGGGTAATTTTCTGAGTTTGTCCCTCAGCCAGGGAACCTTGCCTGTTAATAGCATATATTGGAGATTTGGGCCTGCACCTGATTGTCTGGCCATCAATAGTTGAATTTCTAATTTGGGCTTCCAGCAGCCGCTGTTCCCTGTCCACAGAACAATGAGAATGACCCCTTGCTCGTTGCTGCACAGCTTGGCCTTCTGGTACTCTCCACTTGCCTGGATGAGTGCAGCTCCAACAACACTCAAGAAGCTCGACACCATCCAGGACAAAGCAGCCCGCTTGATTGGCACCCCATCCACCACCTTAAACATTCATTCCCTCCACCACCGGCGCACCGTGGCTGCAGTGTGTACCATCTACAAGATGCACAGCAGCAACTCGCCAAGGCTTCTTCGGCAGCACCTCCCAAACCCGCGACCTCTTCCACCTAGAAGGACAAGGGCAGCAGGCGCACGGGAACACCATTACCTCCAAGTTCTCGTCCAAGTCACACACCATCCTGACTTGGAAATATATCGCCGTTCCTTCATCATCGCTGGGTCAAAATCCTGGAACTCCCTCCCTAACAGCACTGTGGGAGTACCTTCACCACACGGACTGCAACAGTTCAAGGCGGTGGCTCACCACCGCCTTCTCAAGGACAACTAGGGATGGGCAATAAATGCTGGCCTTGCCAGCGACGCCCACATCCCACGAATGAATTAAAAAAGTGATGTAAATGTGCTAGCATAACTGTAGCCAAGCTAGCATGAGCTTGGGGGTTGGGCTTAGGGTGTGATATCAGGCCCAGCAGGTAATATAACTGCAACAGGTGAGAAGTCAGCTGTTTAAATTTCTTTCATTAAAAGTTTAAGGAGTTCCCAGGGAAAATTTTCCATTTCTGATCTTAATAAAGGACCAGCTTTTTTGGTCAACTTTTTCCCAACATTGAAAGTTTCACTGGTAGCTGGACACCAGCTCGCAGCAGATGCCGAGTGCTCTGTTTCCCCCTTCCGTCATTTAACAGTAATTTAAAGCTAGGAGTATAATAATTATTCGACTTTTTAATTCCCTTAAAAGCTCTGATTCACATTGGGATATGGTTCCACAAATGGCCTTTCTTGACCTCGTTCTCGGATGCGGTCTGATGTGCTGCACGGTTCCACTTACTTTTAAATTTCGCAAATTGTTCGTCGGATAACGGCCATTACTTGTCGCGTCCGTTGTCCAAACCACAGACTCCAGCTGCCACTGTTGACACTTCGGCTTCAAACGTTTTAGGAACAATGGAACAGGAGGAGGCCATTCAGCCGCTCGCACCTGTTCCGCCATTCAAGGAGATCATGGCTGATCTGTATCTTAACTCCATCATCCCGCAATGTTCTCTGTCATTTTTTTGGGGCGGTGGGGGGTGCGCGGCCCCTTTAAGGGGCTGGGCAGCTCATCCAAATGCCTGCGCACGCGCGGTTTTTTCCATTGAGTAATCGGCAAGCGGCCTGCGCGGAAGCTTCAGACGTTGCCCTCCATTTTTTTTTTGGGGGGGGGGCGGCGTCCCATTCAGTTTTGCGCGTGTGCGAAACTTACCATTGAAAAAGTCGGTCCCGGGTTGCGCGGGACCGGAGAGAGCTGCGCGACCACACAGCTCAGAGGGAATGTCGGGGCTGTCTCCCTGCCTTGGTTCCGTAACCCTTAATACCCTTGCTGAACAGATACCTGTCAATCTCAGTTTTGCCGTTTTTAACTGAGCCCCCAACCTCAACAGCTTTTTTTTGGAGGGGCGGGGGGGGGGAGAAAGAGAGGCCCGTATTTCCACTGCACTTTTTTATTATTAGGGTCAGGGTTATTAAATGTGATTTAAAATCAGTCTGGATCCACACGGGATGAACTTTTTGCAGCTCCTTGCACTCCCACACCAAGAAGAAGTTGTGTTGTGACTAACAGCGGTCAACTCTCCTTCTTAGGCAGTCCCTCGGAACCGAGGATGACTTGCTTCCACATGAAAAATGAGTTCTCAGGTGACTGAAGAGTCCAATGCGGGACCTACAGCCTCTGTCACAGGTAGGGCAGACGGTGGTTTAAGGGATGGGTGGGTGGGGTGCTTGGGTTGACGTGCGCTCCTTGTGCTTGCTCCCGGCAAAAAGACTCGAGGTGCTCGGCGCCTTCCCGGATGCTTCTCCGCCACTTTGTGCGGTCTTGGGCCAGGGATTCCCAGGTGTCGGTGGGGATGTTGCACTTTTTCAAGGAGGCTTTGAGGGTGTCCTTGAAGTGTTTCCTCTACCCACCTGGGGCTCTCTTGCCGTGTCGGAGCTCCGAGTAGAGTGCTTGTTTTGGGAGTCTCATATCGGGCATGCGGACGATGTGACCCGTCCATCAGAGCTGATCGAGCGTGGTCAAAGCTTCGATGCTGGGGATGTTGGCCTGAGTGAGCACACTGACGTTGGTGCGCCTATCCTGCCAATGGATTTGCAGGATCTTGCGGAGGCAGCGTTGGTGGTACCTCTCCAGTGCTTTGAGGTGCCTGCTGTACATGCAGCAGTCAAATGGTGTTTTGGTAAACACCCAATCATTGCACATGCAATCAATGCTCCCCCCTAAGGTGCGTGGCCGCCAATCGTGAGGTCCCGTGCAGGCCGCTCACCAGCTGCCGCTGCGGAAAGAGGTACCTTATGCACATGCAAGCTGCCGCACAAGGGAAAAAAACACTGAGGTGATATTGCATGCAATGCTCTAAAAGCATCAGGAAAAACCTGTTTTAGTAAATATTAAGTCAGCGTAAAAGCCTTAATGATGGGCTTTAAGCTTCAGCTGGCTGATGGAAACCATATTGACAGTTATTCTGAGAACTGAGGTGGATTACATTATTAGAGCAAAGCTCATTATTTGGACAATAGGCCCCAGTGCCGAAGCACATCGCGAGGGGAATGTGTCTCATTAGAGAACTAGACCAGAGTAATTATGTCTCCTGGTCCTGTCTGAACGTTTCGACAAGATCTTTGCTTCTTTTGGTAGAATCAACACATTTCTTTATCCGGCAGGCACATCAGGAACTTATTTCACCCGATTGCAAAAACTCAACAGTTTTAACAAGTACAGGCAGTTCACCTCAAGCACTCTTCTTTCTGCCGCATCCCCACTTTGTTTTCTAAAAAAAACACAATTAAATAGGGCTCGTCACCGTGTTGGAGGGGTTCAGATTGTTACTTGCTGTCCATGTGATGAAATGATCAAGGGGGATACAGCAAGGGATCCATTTCAAGATCACCATCTCTTTTTGATTTAGTTTGACAACAGAATTGAGAGAAAACAGACTAACAAAGAGAGCTGCTATCCGGAGACTGGTAAGCTCAACGGGAATGAACGCTGTTAAAATCTGGGTTTAACTCTTTAAAATCATAGAATCAGAAATTTACAGCACAGGAGGCCATTCGGCCCATTGTGTCTGTGCCGGCCAACAAAGAGCTCTCCAGCATAATCCCACTTTCCAGCTCTCGGTCCGTAGCCCTGTAGGTTACGGCACTTCAAGTGCATATCCAAATACTTGTTAAATGTGATGAGGGTTTCTGCCTCTACCACCCTTTCAGGCAGTGAGTTCCAGACCCCCACCACCCTCTGGGTGAAATAAGTTCTCCTCAACTCCCCTCTAATCCTTCTACCAATTACTTTAAATCTGTGCCCCCCCCTGGTTATTGAGGCAGTGGGCAAACAAATGAAGCATCTTATGATGTGGGGTTGTGGTTTCAATTGATTTGAAGTGCATTTCACGGCTTTGTAGGTGCTGAGCAATGGATGGGATCAGACATTCACACAGTATTGTTGTACAGGAAAATCTCTCTTAACCGGCAAAATTCAGGAGTAGGTTCAGGTAAGTTTTACTATATATTAGTGGCCGTGTAACCGGGGTTCCTGGATCTGTGGTCGTGTAACCGGGTTCCTGCACCTGTGGCCATGTACGGGGCTCTCGTACCGTGGTAAGTATACCTCTGTAATCCAGACTTTTTGATCAACCGGCACCACGCCGGTCCCGTCGGCGCCGGATAAAAAAGTTTCCTGTAGTCCCATTACTAAAAGGGCGCCATTCAGATCTGCTAGAAAAGTAACATGGAGTTTTCACTTCTGACAGAAGATCACCGACCTGAAACGTTAACTTGTGTTTCTCTCTCCACAGGCGCTGCCTGACCTGCGGAGTATTACCAGCATTTTCTGTTTATATGTCAGATTTGCAGAATCCGTAGTATTTTGTCTTTCACCAATGGGAATAGGATGCCTAATCTATCTGATGTGTCGCTGGGATCGTTCTTCAGATATCAGGGAAGTTTAGAGTGTGAAATCTTCCAAGGGCATCAGCACTGAATTTGGTCTTAATGGTGAAATCCATGGGAGGAGCTCCTGCAGGTTATACCATATCCAGTCGATGGCCCCACTGAACGGTCAGCTATGGCTCAGTTAGCAGCACTCTCGCCTCTGAGTCAGAAGGTTGTGGGTTCAAGTCCCACTCTAGGGATGTCCTGAGGTTGTGAAAGGTGCTATATAAATGCAAGTCTTTCGTTCTTAACTAAAAGCTCACTTTCAGCTGAACACAGGAATCCCTCCCCAACCGCGGGGGATACCTCCCTGAAAACCCCTGTGGTTAGTAAAACCGCGGTTGGCAAATGCAGTATAAATGTTCAAATAACACAATAAAAAAAAATATAAAAGCAATAAAATCACGTTATTTACCTTAATCCTAAATTAAAAACCGCGTATACACAAAATTCACTGCCGCGGTTGGCAAAAGTTGTCGCAGAGGAAACCGTGTATACTTGAAATCTGCGTATGGCAAAACCGCGGTTGGGGCGGGATTCCTGTATGTAACAAGGCAAAATTTTGGCAGCTTCCCATCTGTATCTTTGTACTGGGTATACATTGTTACAGAATCCTGCAGCACAGAAGGAGGCCATTCGGCCCATCGTGCCTGTGCTGGCTCTCTCAAAGAGCTATCCAATTAGTCCCACCCCACCTGCTCTTTCCCCATAATAGCCCTGCAAGTTTTTCCTTTTCAAGTAGAGATCCGATTCCCTTTTGAAAGTTACCATTGAATCTGTCCCCCCCGTGCTTTCAGGCAGCGCGTTCCAGATCGTAAACAACTCACTGAGTAAATAAAATTCTCCGCTCCCCCCCTGGCTTTTTTGCCAATTGATGGTACATTAATTTGACTGTATATTATTATTTTTCTGTTCTCTTCAGGAAAGAGCCAGAAACTGAAGACGGCAAGCAACACCAAGCCAATTCAACTGCTTTATTCACATTATAGATTTCACATATCTGTATCACACATTTGCATACACTACAGAAAAATAATATCTTCACGTATAACTTTAATATTTAAATTTCATCATCCCAGACAACACATATAGTGCAATTAATGCTTCGACTATGATTTGACACACAAATTCTATGCTCTATAATCGTAAAGAGTGATTGAGTATCTTTTTTGTAACAAGTGATTGTTGTGAGGTCCCAAAAATACAGTTTAAGATACAGCCGTTACAGACAGGTAACACAAACGGAGGCTAAAAAGTGCAAGAATTATACAGTAGTGATAACAGCATGGTCACACCTTCATGTTTTGAGGCGGTGACAGGGGAATTCCGAGCTCATCATCAGTATGGGATCTGGTTCTGGTAGTACTGGATCATGTCGTATGTTTTACTCCTGAAAAGTAACGACACCGTTATCTAGCATTTCATTCAATGCACATTTTACCGTCACTACGAATCTCGTGCATCATTTTCCTTCATCCTCCCGACTCCTCCCAGGACACTACCAACTCCAATCCAGCAGCCTGTTGAGTGCAGCTTGAGGTGACTATTCATAGAATCAGAAGTTTACTGCACAGAAGGAGGCCATTCGGCCCATCGTGTCTGTGCCGGCTGAAAAAGAGCTCTCCAGCCCAATCCCATTTTCCAGCTCTTGGTCCGCAGCCTCGTAGGACACGGCACTTCAAGTGCATATCCAAGTACTTTTTAAATGCGATGAGGGTTTCTGCCTCTACCACCCTTTCAGGCAGTGAGTTCCAGACCCCCACCACCCTCTAATCCTTCCACCAATTACTTTAAATCTATGACTATTCCCTCTCTCTCTCTCTCCCACCCTATCCCGGAGGAAGAATATGGCACATTCCGTGACTAATTGTGAACAATGTGACCCGATGTCCTGCCACCTTGGAGCTTTGCAGGAGCTACGTGCTCCTCCCACACAAAGATGGGGGGTATGATGGACGAGTGAAGCTTGCCCACTCTCAACTGGGAAAATATTGCTCAACAAGAGGAAAGGGAATCTAGAGGACAGAAAAAGAGGAATCATCTACCTGTTGCTTAGGAAGCAGTTCTGAATGACTTTGATGATGAAGTTTGCTGCCTCTCTCTCGCTCACATTCGGGTTGAATCTTTGTCTGAAACACAACAGGAAAAGTGTTAATAAAAATCTGAAGACTTTTATTCTGGGCATTTGAAGTGCTGTAATTTCAAATGATGGCAAAATGTTAAATGTGTGGCTTAATAAAATTGCATGCACATCAACTGAACAATAGATTTAATACAGGCTTATTCAATCATTCAAAAGGACTCTCAGTGCGTTCTCACGAAAGGTCATAAAATGGGATTAACATTTGTCAACAAGTGTAGGGGAATCTCAAAGATATTTACAAGTTCCAAAACCAGATATGCTTAAAAGGTTTAATATCAAAAGCTCACAACATAAACCATACGTTCTTACTTCAGAAGCTTGATGGTCTGCCCTCGGAAACAAGGAAGTCCAGTGTCCAGCATGAGTGTAACGAGTGACACCACTGCATCCATGTAAGGCCTAAAGAGTGAGATCATCAGCAGTCACCAGAGGCCCCAAACGGTTCACACATTGAACAGCAAGCGAGAACAGAATAAACCAAGCGGGAGCACAGGAAAGTTTCACGGGCTTCTTTCTAATTAAATTTGTTTCCTACACGAGAAACTAAACAGATTTCAGCATTGACTGGCACCGATACCAGCTTCATTTTTCTCTCCTTTTCTGAATGTGTTGGCTTCTTACATATCACACAGAATTCACAGCAGAGAAACAGGCCATTGGGTCCAACTGGCCCGTGCCGGTGTTTCTGCTCCACACGAGCCATTTCCCATCCCTCTTCATCTCACCCGATCAGCATAACCTTTCTAATCCTTTCTCCCGCATGTGTTTATCCAGCTTCCCCTTAAATGCATCTCTGCTATTCGCCTCAATGACTCCACGTGGTAGTGAGTTCCGCATTCTAACCACTCTCTGGATAAGGAAGTTTCTCCTGAATTCCTTATTGGATCTGTTAGCGTCAATCGTATATTTATGGCCCTTAGTTTTGGACTCTCCCCACAAATGGAAACCATCTTCTCTACGTCTACCCTATTTGTCTACCCTTTCATAATCCTAAAGACCTCTGTTGGGTATAGTTCCATGGATAACATTAAGGCTAAAGGGATCAAGGGATATGGGGAGAAAGCAGGGACGGGGTACTGAATTTGGATGATCAGCCATGATCGCACTGAATGGCGGAGCAGGCTCGAGGGGCCGAATGGCCGACTCCTGCTCCTATCTTCTATGTTTCTATCTATGTTTCTATGACAGGTCACCGCCTGCCCATTATTCAGGTGTGACGCTGGACGATGATGGCATTAGGTGATTTGTTCACAGGGCAGGGAAGGGTAGATTAAAGCCGAGTCCAATCTGTCCACCTCCAGTGGGACTCAGTGGGCAGCACTCATACAGGAACAGTAGCTTAGTGGTTATGTTACTGGACGAGTAATCCAGAGGCCAGGACTAATATACCCGGAGGCATGAGTTCAAATCCCAGCACGGCAGCTGGGGAATTTAAATTGTTAATTAAATAAATCTGGAATAAAAAGCTAGTGTCAGTAATGGTGACCATGAAACCGGATTGTCGAAAAAACCCATCTGGTTCACTAATGTCCTTTAGAAACATAGAAGATAGGAGCAGGAGTAGGCCATTCGGCCCCTCGAGCTTGATCCGCCATTCATGGCTGATCATCCAAATTCAGTACCCTGTCCCTGCCTTCTCTCCATATCCCTTGATCCCTTTAGCCTCAAGAAATATTTCCAACTCCTTCTTGAATATATTTAATGAACTGGCCTCCACCGCCCTCTGTGGCAGAGAATTCCACAGGTTCACCACTCTCTGGGTGAAGAAATTCCTCCTCATTTCAGTCCTAAATGGCTTACCCCTTATCCTTAGACTGTGACCCCTGGTTCTGGACTCCCCGGCCATCATAAACATCCTTCCTGCATCTAGTCTGTCCAGGCCTGACAGAATTTTATAGGTTTCGATGAGATCCCCTCTCAATCTTCTAAACTCCAGTGAGTTTAGGGAAGGAAATCTGCCGTCCTTACCCGGTCTGGCCTATATGTTTCTCCAGACCCACAGCAATGTGGTTGACTCTTAACTGCCCCCCGAAATGGCCCAGCGAGACCACTCAGTTGCCAAGAAGGTGGCTCATCTCAAGGGCAATTAGGGGTGGGCAATAAATGCTTGCCTTGCCAGCGACGTCCACGTCCCGTGAATGAAAAGAAAACCCCATCAAGGGCCCGACCAGTTTTGCCCATCATAAGCCAGGGGTAATGAGGCAGACTGCATCACCCTTACCACCTCCTCAGCTGAGATCAGCCAACACAGTGCAGGCTGTTCGAACTCGAGATGCTTCTAATCCGTACAGCTCGGCTGTTCCTTGCCCAAACACGCTGAGCTATCAGGGAAGCATGCAGCAATCCGAGAAGGATGATTTGTTTCAGTTTGAAACCACACAGATGACCTCACATTATATACCAAGGCATTCATTCACACGTTGGAACAGAGACATTTTCTCGTGAAGCAAAGCAACTTTATTTTTAATTCCCACTCACTTAATTTGTGGACCATCATGTAAGTCTGTCAAAATATAGCAAACCTGAATTCCTAGGACCAGAATCTTACAGCACAGAAGGGGGCCCTTCGGCCCACCGTGCATGTGCTGTCTTACTGAAAGAGCTATTCACTTAGTCCATTCGTCTGCACTTTCCCTGTACCCTTTACATTTTTTCTTTTTCAAATATTTATTCACTTTCTTTTTAAGAGTTACGCAGAATTTTGCTTCCGCCTGTTTCTGGAGGACAGAAAAAAAAATTCTCCTAACTTCTCCTCTGATTCTTAAATTTATGTCCTCTAGTTACCAATTCACTAACCGAACTGGCAACTTTCAGAGATACTTAGAACATAAGAATTAAGAGTTGGAGTTGGCCATACGGCCCCTCGAGCCTGCTCCGTCTTTCAATAAGATCATGGCTGATCTTTGACCTCAATTCCACTTTCCCACCCAATCCCCATATCCCTCGATTCCCCTAGAGTCCAAAAATTATTCGCTCTCTGTCTTTAATATGCTCAATGATTCAGCATCTACAGCCCTCTGGGGCAGAGAATTCCAAAGATTCACAACCCCCTGTATGAATAAATTTCTCCTCATTACAGTCCTAAATGGTCGACTCCTTTTCCTGAGACTATGACCCCTAGTTCTAGACTCTGCAGCCAGGGGAAACAGCCTCTCAGCATCTACCCTGTCAAGCCCTCTAAGAATTTTACATGTTTCAATGAGATCACCTCTCATTCTTCTAAACTTCAGAGAGTATAGGCACAATCTATTCAATCTCTCCTCACAGGACAGCCCTCTCATCCTAGGAATCAGTCTGGTGAACCTTCGTTGCACCTCCTCGAAGGTAAACATATCCTTCCCATGATCATCACTGTCGCATTAGTTATCTTGATGCAGTTAGTGTCCGGATACAGGCATCAGTAACAAATTGGTGGACACAACAAACTGCAAAGCTCAACCATCCTTTCAATTCTATTTAAATACAAACCGATCCTGCCCATCTGCAGCGCAGTGCCAACTACACAAGGCCACCATTATCTTCATAACGGAGGGGGCCTTCTCCATAATGGAGGGGGCCTTCTCCATAATGGAGGGGTCTCTTTTGTGAATATCGCCAACTGTTTTAAATTGCACCACAGTTTTTAAAAATCTAATAATTCCCTTTAAATGACTCTAGTGAAAACTACACAGTATTAGTTTTCGTATTGGCTTCTTACCTGACCGCTAAGTATCCCCTAACGCACATCTCCATGAACCATTTAAAGGGCGTGGCCTCCATCTTCCCTCCCATGATCATCACCATCTCGTCAGTTAACTTGATATCAGGCTCCCATCCAAGGTTGCCTCCTGGCGAGCTTTCAAACATGAAACCGAAATCTGCAAAAACACACGAGGCTTGATTTAATCAACAGTCAGTGGGTTTCTCTCCAACACAGATATCCGTTAATACTGATAGTGTTTTTTTCCCCAGCTATTCAGGTGTTTGAAAAGCATTGAAATCCATCGCTATTCTTCAGGACGCTCCAAACCAAGCTGCCGCTAAATCCACACGGGCAGAGTTTCTGCTTAGCTAATGTAAACTATACGCCCTCTTACCAACGTTCAGGAAGTTTAGCTGGAGGCTTAGCTTTTGGAAACCCATTGTGCACATTGGCGTCTAATCAGCTAAACCCACACATAAAGAAAGAAAGACTTGCATTTCAATAGCGCCTTTCATAAATACAAGTCTTTTTTTCATGGCCACCGGACGTCCCAAAGCACATTACAATGAAGAACTTTTGAAGTGTGGTCACTGTTGTAATGTAGGAAATCAGGGCAGCCAATTTGCGCACAGCAAGCTCCCACGAACAGCAATGTGATAATGACCAGAAATTCTGTTTTAGTGATGTTGATTGAGGGATAAATATTGGCCAGGACACCGGGGAGAACTCCCCTGCTCTTCTTCGAAATAGTGCCATAGGGTCTTTTACGTCCACCTGAGAGGGCAGATGGGGCCTCGATTAAACATCTCATCCAAAAGACGGCACTTCTGACAGTGCAGCACTCCCTCAGCACTGCACTGGAGTGTCAGCCTAGATTTTTGTACTCAAGTCCCTGGAGTGGGACTCAAACCCACAACCTTCTGACTCAGAGGCGAGAGTGCTGCCAACTGAGCCACAGCTAACACTAAGCATCTTACAGAGCTTGTCCAGCTAGCTCTTTGCTTATGTCAGGCCAGGCCATGATGTTGGGTACAGGCTACATTTACACCATCACTGCAGTTATGTCATTCGCACAGACACTGCAGTCGCAGTGTGAATACTTAACTAGTGACAATACTGTCGAGTGTCAGCCTCGGCTCAGTGGTAGCACTCCCTCCCAAGAGTTCAAGCCCTAATCCAGAGACTTGAACACATAGTCTAGGCCGACACTTCTGTGCAGTACTGAGGGAGTGCTGTCTTTTGGATGAGATGTTAAACTGAGGTCCCGTCTGCCCGCTCAGGTGGGTGTAAAAGATCCCACGGCATTGTTTCAAAGAAGAGCAAAGGAGTTCTCACCAGTGCCCTGGCCAATATGCAGCCTTCAACCAACATCACAGGTTATCATTATCTCATTGCTGCTTGTGGGAGCTTGCCCTGTGCAAAGTGGCTTTTTTTTTTAATAGTTCATTCACGGGATGTGGGCGTCACTGGCAAGGCCAGCATTTATTGCCCATCCCTAATTGCCCTTGAGAAGGTGGCGGTGAGCCGCCTTCTTGAACCGCTGTAATCCATGTGGTGAAGGTACTCCCACAGTGCTGTTAGGGAGGGAGTTCCAGGATTTTGACCCAGCGACGATGAAGGATCGGCCAATATATTTCCAAGTCAAGATGGTGTGTGACTTGGAGGGGAACTTGGAGGTGGTGGTGTTCCCATGCGCCTGCTGCCCTTGTCCTTCTAGGTGGTAGAGGTCGCGGGTTTGGGAGGTGCTGCTGAAGCCTTGACGAGTTGCTGCAGTGCATCTTGTAGATGGTACACACTGCAGCCACGGTGCGCCGGTGGTGGAGAGAGTGAATGTTTAAGGTGGTGGATGGGGTGCCAATAAAGCGGGCTGCTTTGTCCTGGATGGTGTCGAGCTTCCTGAGTGCAGCTGCACTCATCCAGGCAAGCTGCCGCGTTCCAAGTCGAACAGCGACGACACTTCAAAAAGTACTTCATTGGCTGTAAAGCGCTTTGGGACGTCTTTGAGATCGTGAAAGGCGCTATAGAAATGCAAGTTCTTTCTTTTTTTTTACTCTACCTGTTAGGTTTGCAGGGATAGCTAGGGTTGAATGCAGAGAATCCTAACCTCCCAAGGTCAGATTTACTCTCTAAATTTCATAAATGAGCCAGTGACCTGGGGCACAGTAAACCCGCTTGGCTCAGTGACCAGATTAATGACTGTGGCACAGAGGGCTGGCTCTGTTCTAATCTTCCAGCATCAGGAGTGTCACCTTGTTGCCCCAAAGAGCCCACATACCACCTTGCCTCTGCCCTCTCCCCCCCCACCCCCCATAAGAAGATAGACAATTGGCAATCACAGAATTCAGCTGTCGCTAGGCAGAGTGCAGAGACCAGCAATGCACCACTCTCCTAACCACAGCATAAACAGTGGTTCTGCCCAGATGCATACGTGGATCTTCAGCTGCAACTGCGTGCTTCTCTTCAACTCAATTACGGTGGCCACTTTCACTCTGAAGACATGAGCACCTGGCCACATACCAGCCTCCAGGTGATGTCTATCACCAGCGGTTGTGCCAGGATCAGGTGGGCAGCTCAGCGGCAAACGATGGCTCGTGACGCTGCTCTTCAAAAGACCATTAATGTTTCCGCCCCCTTAGCCTAGAGAATTTTATTTGTTTAGGAATTCGGCACGAGTACTGTCCACACCTGTTGCTTGACCATTGGCTCGGAGCAGCCAGGAGTCAACGCCCTTCCAGTGGGCTGGTTACACCAGTATGGCAATGAGAAACAAAGAAGCACAACCGCTAATGTTACATTTATGGCATTCCTGCAGCTTTAAAACCGTAGCATGTTTCAACAAACAGTTGTTCTCCAAGTGCTAGTGTTCTAGTACCCTCTTATCTAAATGCCCTGCAATTTAAAGAAAGACTGCATCACTTTAACTGCTTCCATTTAGATTACAGATGAAATAAATTGTATTTCTTTAATTAATTCTTCTCAAAAAGCTGTAACGACTCCCCCCCCACCCCCAAAATTCTTCAAGGTCAGCCAATGAGGTATTTCACTAAACTTTCTACGGAGACAGCACTCAAAAACAATTTTAAATGAAAAGTCACTTCCATGAGGAACTTGAGCAAGGTGTATGCCAAAGGTGGGGCAATAGGTTAGAATACGGGGCTTTCACCTCTGGCAATGAAACTTGACAGCAGGCCAGACAGATGGAATGATAATGTACACTCTCTTGGACAGGTGCAAAGAGCCTCCATGAAATAAATTGGAGCAATCTCATCTCAGTTTCAACTAGGCATGGGTCCACAGCAAGTATACGGCAGACAAACTGCATTTAGTTGTGAATGAGAAGGCACTAAGTTGGTAGTTTCACTCATGGGTCTCAAAGATGGATTGTGTGGGACATGGAAGTGTCAGACTGATACAGTAAGGAGCGTTCTTCTGATAATGAGGTTATTGGTGAAATCTGAAGGAAAATATACTTTGTATTCATCTATGCTATATCTGACCTGGACATGTCTGAAAACATAGAATTACATAGAATGTACAGCACAGAAACAGGCCATTTCCCCACACTTCTCCATCTCACCCTATCACCATATACTTATATTCCTTTCTCCCTCATATGCTTATCTAGCATCCTCTTGAATGTATCTATACTATTCGCCTCACCACTCCCTGTGGTAGCGAGTTCCACATTCTCACCACTCTTTAGGTAAAGAAGTTTCTCCTGAATTCCCTATTGGATTTATTAGTGACTATCTTATATTTATGGCCCCCAGTTCTGGTCTCCCCCACGAGTGGAAACATCTTCTCTACGTCTACCCATTAAACCCTTTCATAATCTTAAAGACCTCTATCAGGTCACCCCTCAGCCTTCTCTTTTCTAGAGAAAAGACCCCAGCCTGTTCAATCCTTTGATAGATATAACCTCTCAGTTCTGGTATCATCCTTGTGGATCTTTTTTGCACCTTCTCCACTGCCTCTATATCCTTTTCGTAATATGGGGACCAGAACAGTGCACAGTACTGCAAGTGTGGTCTAACCAAGGTTCTAGACAAAGTTAACATAACTTCAGTGACGGCAATGGTTGAGGGCAGGAATAAAGGAAAATGCTTCTTTCTTATGTTCTCCACTTGCGTTCTTAAAATGTAACCTTACCCAACCCAGACACAAACAATAAACTGAGGCCAACAAGTGACAGACATGAATAGCCGCTGATCATTGGTTTATTCTTGTCCTGACGAAGGGTTTCGACCTGAAACGTTGACTCTATTTCTCTCTCCACGGATGTTGCCTGGCCTGCTGAGTTTTTCCAGCATTTTCTGTTGTTATTAGTTTATTCTTAATTAATGTGTCAAGATCCAAATTCTTAAGAGAACAGAGATGTGCATTTGTAGAGAGAGAAACAGAGTTAACGTTTCAGGTTGATGAACCTTTCGTCAGAACTGGAAAAAGTTTGAGATGTAACGGTTTTAAGCAAGTAGAGGGGCGGGGAAAGGGGGGAGGGGAGGAAAGAACAAAAGGGAAGGTCTGTGATAGGGCGGAAGGCAGGAGAGATTAAATGACAAAAGGGATGATGGTGCAAGGCAACAGGAGATGGTAATGGGACAAGTAAAGAAACAAAAGATCGGTCTAGAGGAGGTGCAAATGAGAATGGCAGAGTCATCAACAGCTGCCGTCCAAAACAATAGGGGCAGAGGTTATGATCTGAAAGTGTTGAACTCAATGTTGAGTCCAGAAAGCTGTAATGTGCAACACTGAGTTCAACATTTGGTGCTTTTGCACAGACCAGTCACAGAGGACATCTTCTATTCTCCTTCTCCACCGCCAATCTCTACAGGGCATTCGTTATAGTTTGTGTGCACTTTTATCACGGATAGTTCCTATCCAGAGAATTGCCATCTCCTTTTACATTCAATTTTAGATTTTATAAGCAGCAAATGGGTGAAAAAATGGTTTCAAAGGCAGGCCGCAGAGGAAGACTGGAGACTGTACATGGATGCGGAAAGGTATGCGACAGCACCAGCGGAAAGCTGATGGAAGCGAGGCCAGCACTGGGGATTTGACGGAGGCACATTGAAAGCAACTGACTCAGCTTTTGATGCTGAAGAGACTCTGTGCTGTTCTTGCAAGATGAGCACTGACCTATGTGGATGAGGTGACCTTTCCTGTCCAGCATGATGTTCCCATTGTGTCGGTCTTTGATTTGGAGCAAGAAGAGAAGGAGGCTGTACGCAGCCATACTGCGGATAAAATTATACCGTGCCTTCGAGAAAAGACAGAAAATGTTAATTGTGGAATAAATAATTGATGAATATTCATCTAAGACAGCATGGTTTATTAGCAAAACTGGCCCCGCCTTACTGTCCCCTAAAAATTCACCTTGGCCGCAGTCTGGTAAACACATCTACTCATCAGTTTATAAAACCCACTTATCATCTTGCTTAGGCTTGGCATGTCAAGATCCAAATTCTTGACAAAGCAGAGATGTGCCTTTGCTGCTTTTTGCACAGAACCTGTCACAGGGGTGACTGTTAGCAGTTAGGATGCCTCTTGACTGCCTACAGAATGCATAACTAAGTAATGCCCAGCAGTATCATCAGGCAGTCATTTTTCATCGGCTTTGCATTGCTCCGCGGAGTTTCTCGAGAACAGAGCGAGGCCAACTAATTACACCAAAAGTAAATTCAAACTTAATACTGAATGTACTCTGGGGCTTTCAAAATACAGCTACACCCATTTTCTATACCTGGCTGTATAAATTAATTCTGCTGATTTTGAATTGTGCTGGAACATTTTGCCGAAACAAATTTTCCTTCCCTGTGTTTAGTTATCAAAATATGCAGTAAATTAGATATATCTGCACCAAAAATTAGAACTCTCTCCTCTCCTCTCCCCCCACCCCAATTCATTATTAAATCTCTCAATTTTTCAATACAAGGTGACCCTGTTGAATTCCAAATTTTATGAAATCCTTTACACAGAGATGTGTACAGCAGTGATAATATGCACCAGTAAGACAGATTACTGCCTTTCTAATAGCACCGGATCAAATGGGCATGGTCATATTTACAGAGAATTTACAGCACAGAAATAGGCCATTCGGTCCAACTAGTCTGTGCTGCTGTTTATACTCCACAGGAGCCTCTTCCCTCCCTACTTCATCTCACCCCATCAACATAACCCTCTATTCCTTTCTCCCTCAAGTACTTATCTAGCTTCTCCTCAAATGCATCTCTGCTATTCGCCTCAATCATTCCACGTGGTAAATGAGTTCCACATTCTCACCACTCTCTGGGTAAAGAAGCTTCTCCTGAATTCCCGATTGGATTTATTAGTGACTATCTTATATTTATGGGCCCTAGTTTTGGACTCCCTCACAAGTGGAAATATCTTCTTTCCGTTTACCCTATCCAACCCCTTCATAATTTTTAAAGACCTCTATTCTAGAGAAATGAACATTTGTTTCTTTGTAACAATCAATCACCGGTAACAGTTCGTTCCTCCCAATTTACAACCAACGTACTTAGTTGGATGCCCTGACTTTACCTTCTGGAATGCCAAAGTTGATTCATCTCCGTACTGGTTCCTGAAGTAATCGTACATTCCAAAATCAGTCTGCCGGCCCAGCTGATCGCGTGACTTACAGTCAGGGATGCATTCAATAACTCCACACTGGAAAATTAACCATTAGCAATACAACTGCTGTCATATTTGAATTCTGCTCACAATCAATATCCATTTGAGAACTCCAGTCTTGTACAGGATTTATTTCACTAGGTAAGCGGGCAATAACCCTGACAGTAAACACTACGGGGCTGGTTTTACAAATGCTTGCTACCGGCGGGCAGTTCTCATCCACCCACCATGATATTATGTCCACTGATGAGAACAAAAGAATTAGGAGCAGAAGTCGGCCATGCGGCCCCTCGAGCCTGCTCCGCCATTCATTAAGATTAAGATCATGGCTGATCATCGACCTCAACTCCACTTTCCCGCCCGATCTCCATATCCCTTGATTCCCCTAGAGCCCAAAAATCTATCAATCTCAGCCTTGAATATACTCAAAGACTCAGCATTCACAGCCCTTTGGGGCAGAGAATTCCAAAGATTCACAACCCACCGAGTGAAGAAATTCCTCCTCATCTCAGTCTTAAATGGCCGACCCCTTATCCTGAGACTATAACCCCTAGTTCTAGACTCTCCAGCCAGGGGAAACAACCTCTCAGCATCTACCCTGTCAATCCCCCTCAAGATCTTATATGCTTCAATGAGATCCCCTCTCATTCTTCTGAACTCCAGAGAGTATAGGCCCAATCTACTCAATCTCTCCTCATAGGACAGCCCTCTCATCCTAGGAATCAATGATTTAATGACTCCCCATTAGTAGCGCGCATTGATAAATATCAGCTTTTAGGACCACAGGTGTCATAACTTTCACCGTGAAATACAATACAGTGCAGTGAAGCCTAAAGGACAGGTCAGCACTTAACCAGTTTACTGAAAACAGCAAACTGTTGAAAAGAAAGTATGCACACTAAAAGGGCTTTAAATTATTTTAAAGTAAAGGTTCCGACATGGAGAGGAATTCTCAATTTGCTGGAATTTAGTCTAAATTAAAAAAAAACAAATTCACTTCTATGAGGTACACTTGTTTCCTGGTTTTTATGTCTCATCAAGTCCGCAAGAATGTAATTCTGACATGTGAATATGGCACGGTGTTTCAAGGTTAGCTCTTTGCACACAGTAACAGTTTATCTGTCCTTCTATTTTCAACCTTCGTGCATATAACTAAGTTTAATGAATAATCACAGTAAGCAACATTAACATTTTCAATCTCATTCCATCATGTAGGACGTACCCCCGGAGCTGTAGCCACCACTCTGTAGGGAAAGACAAACAAATCCAAACCCACAAGCTGAATGATGTTCTTGAAAAGACCAATGATCTGCAACGCCAACATATCCTGCGGAGACACATACAGTGAGCACACTTTGAAAGGCAGGCATCACCACGCATGCAACTATTAGGAACTAAACTTCTAACAGAAGTGTTTCAGGTAAAACTGAGCACAGAACCGGTTATCATTAAGTGGTTTATAAGTTGTATATTTAGTCACCTTTTTCTAGATACAGTTAATATTGAAACACAAATACTCTAAAGGAACGATCCAAGGAAGGTTTGGAAAAATCGTATTTCTAAACCTAGTTCCCATGCAAAAAACTGGGAGTTGAAACTCGCCTCAGTTTGTAATTATGAATTTTTATTCATCAAAGCAGGTCTTGCATTGTGGGGTTTTTGTGTAGTCACTGGCCTCTCTCTCATTCAGTCAGATTTTATTTTATTTGAACCACATACTGGCCTCCCCATCAATGAACGGATCATGAAAAGTGTGGCTGACCCATCTCCCTGCGGGAGGCCAAGTAAAGTTTTGCTTTAGTGCAGCACACATAGCTCAGTGTTGGAGACACTCCCATGTTACCCCACATCATTTTTGTTAAGTACTCTCTGCAAAGCATTACAAAACAACTCTCTAATGGCTGTACAGATCCTAAACTTTTAGGGCAGGAGGGAAAACTGGAATCACAAAGCGGAGGCGAGTTTAAATCTTCACTTTCTACAGACTAAGAACAAATGAACAAACTTGGATTTATATTGTGCCTTATTATGTACTTGGGTCGCCCAAAAGTGCTTCACAACAACTTAATTACTTTGAGCAACGCCTCGATTTTAAAATTTTTCATTCTTTTTTTCAAATCCCTCCATGGCCTCGCCCTTCCGTATCTCTCTAATCTCCTCCAGCCCTACAACGCTCCGAGATCTCTGCGCTCCTCCAACTCTGGCCTCTTGAGCATCCTCAATTTTCATCGCTCCACCATTGGCGGCCGTGCCTTCAGCTGCCAGGGCCCTTAGCGTTGGAATTCCCTCCCTAAACCTCTCCACCTCTCTTTCCTTCTTTAAGACGCTCCTTAAAACCTACCTCTTCATCTGCCCTAATACCTCCTTATGTGGCACGGTGTCAAATTTTGTTTGATAAAGCTCCTGTGAAGCACCTTGGGACGCTTTACTACGTAAAGGCGCTGTATAAATACAAGTTGTTGTTGAGGTGCATCACTGTTACGCAGGCAAATGCGACATCCAATTTGTGCACAGCAAGGTCCCACAAACAGCAAATGAGATGAATGACCAGTTAATCTGTTTTTGATGGTGTTGGTTGAGGGAGGAATGTTGGCCAGGATATTGGGAGAACTGCCTTCTCTTCTTCAAATAATGCCATGAGATCTTTGATGCTCATTTGAAAGGTGGCCCCATGTACAATACAGCACTCCCTCAGTACCGCACTAAAATGTCAGCCTAGATGTAACGAGCAGGGTGGATAAAGGAACCAGTAGATGTCGTGTATTTGGATTTCCAGAAGGCAGTCGATAAGGTGCCACATAAAAGGTTACTGCACATGATAAGAGCTCACAGGGTTGGGAGTAATATATTAGCATGGATAGAGGATTGGCTAACTAGCAGAAAACAGAGAGAGTCGGGATAAATGGGTCATTTTCAGGTTGGCAACTGTAACTAGCGGGGTGCCGCAGGGATCAGTGTTGGGGCCTCAACTATTTACAATCTATATTAATGACTTGGATGAAAGGACCGAATGTAATGTAGCCAAATTTGCTGATGATAAAAAGATAGGTGGGAAAGCAAATTGTGTGGAGGACGCAAAGAATCTCCAAAGGGATATAGATAGGCTCAGTGAGTGGGCAGGAATCTGGCAGATGGAATATAATGTGGGAAAATGCGAGGTTATCCACTTTGGTAGGAAAAATAAAAAAGCAAATTATTATTTAAATGGGGAGAGATTACAAAATGCTGAGGTACAGAGAGGTCTGGGGGTTCTTGTACATGAATCACAAAAAGTTAACAAGCAGGTACAGCAAGTAATTAGGAAGGCAAATGGAATGTTGGCCTTTATTGCAAAGGGAATGGAGTATAAAAGTAGGGAATGCTGCTGAGCCAATGGTTATAAAGGGGGCGGGTACATCTGCTGTTTCATAAAAACCAGCCATTTTGAACACGAAGTCAGTCGGAGGAAGAAAGTCAAACAGTGTAAATCAAGTGATGCAATAAATCGATTATTTAAAACTTACCACTGGACTCGCAAACTTTTATTTTAGTGTGTTGACCTCAAATCAGTGCGGTCCATCCTGTTACAACTGTACAGGGCATTGGTGAGACCACACCTGGAGTACTGCGTACAGTTTTGGTCTCCTTATTTAAGGAAGGATATACTTGCATTGGAGGCAGTGCAGGGAAGGTTCACGAGGTTGATTCCGGAGATGAAGGGGTTGTCTTATGAAGAAAGGTTGAGCAGGTTGGACCTATACTCATTGGAGTTTAGAAGAATGAGAGGGGATCTTATTGAAACATAAAAGATTCTGAGGGGGCTTGACAGGGTAGATGCTGAGAGGATGTTTCCCCTCGTGCGGGAATCTAGAACGAGGGGGCATAGTTTCAGAATAAGGGGTCGCCCATTTAAAACGGAAATGAGGAGGAATTTCTTCTCTCAGAGGGTCGTGAATATTTGGAATTCTCCCCAAAGAGTTGTGGAGGCTGGGTCATTGAATATATTTAAGGTGGAGATAAACAGATTTTTGAATGGTAAGGGAAGCGAGGGTTATGGGGAGCGGGCAGGGAAGTGGAGTTGAGGCCAAAATCAGATCAGCCATGATCTAATTGAATGGCGGAGCAGGCTCGAGGGGCCAAATGACCGACTCCTGCTCCTACGTCTTATGTTCTTATTATGCGCTCAAGTCCAGGAATGAGGATCGGACCCACAATCTTCCCAAGTAACTTAGTTACTGGGGTTGCTGTCATAAATAAGATTTACTTTGCGTCTCTATAACTCACTCCGACCCTACAACAAGAGAGCTCTCTGCGCTCCTCCAATTCTGGCCTCTTTCGTATCCCCAATTTCCTTCGCTCCACCACTGGTGGCCGTGCCTTCAGCTGCCTAGGCCCTAAGCTCTGGAATTCCCTCCCTCAACCTCTCTCCTTAAAACCTACCTCTTTGACCAAGCTTTTGGTCACCCGGCCTAATACCTCACGTGGCTCGGTGTCAAAATTTGTCTGATAACGCCCGTGAAGCGCCCTGGGACGTTTTATTACGTTAAAGTTGTTGCTGAGTATTGCGTTTATCCCAACCTCAACTAATGTCAGCAGATCCCACCGAATGTTCACTGGTTCTTGTTTTAATTACTTCAGACCTGCCTGTTAAGTTAACATTATAAATTGTTTGCCGAGATATAATTACAGAAATTAAATGCAGGGTGAATGGGTTTACCTGTCTGCAGTCATCACCAACTTTAAAAATGGCAGCCTGCCAACAAATTCTTTCAGAGTCATCTCTCTCAGTACTGTCATCAGTGAAGCCAGAACAGCAGCGAAGACCTGGAAATCAGATTCCTATACGTTATTCCTCACCGTATTAGCATGTCACTTCAATGTTTAAGCCTGCCTAAAACATTTATAGCATATGGTTAAAGCATAAAATGAGACACATCATTGGTAAAAGGCAAAATAATGATCAATATACGACTATTTATTCAGATTTGAAAGTGTTTGGAACACACACGTACAAACTTTTGACTATTTTCTCCTCTGTGTAGTATGGTTCCCACAGCCACTGGTATCTCAGCTCCCCTGCTGCCTCACCTGGGTGGCTAGCCTTTGGGCCGAGTGTCTGCAGGCCAATCAACCGTGGAGTGCAACATGGACAAGCCAATCCTGTACTCATCCAACATTTACACACAAGACCTCACCAAGAAGGATGTTTGGATAGCACATCAAGAGGAGGAACCCTCCTTCATGTTTCCCCTTCCTAGCCTAGAGATACTGAGGTAAACTGCAGGGCCAAACTAGTCACCTGCGGGCCCCCCCCACCCCAACCCACCCCACCAACTTAACCATCAATATAACTGTGAATGTACTAAATTATCGGTGTTCACACATAGGTCTCACGCTGACGTACTGCATATGACAATGCCTTCCCCTGGCCACTGTCTGAGGCTGAACTAGCCTGTTCGCAACCTCGGTCTCCTATTTGACCCCGAGCTGAGCTTCCGACCACATAACCTCTGCATCACCAAGACCGCCCACTCCCACCTCTGTAATATCGCACGTCTCCACTCCTGCCTCAGCCCATCTGCTGCTGAAACTCTCATCCATGCTTATGTTGACTCCAGACTCGACTGTTCCAAAGCACTCGTGGCTGGCCTTCCACCTGCCACCCTCCATAAACTTGAGCTCCTCCAAAACTCTGCTGCCCGTGTCCTAAGTCCCGTGCACCCATCACTCCTGTGCTCGCTGACCTACATTGGCTCACGGTCCGGCAACACCTCAAATTTAAAATTCTCATCCTCGTGTTCAAATCCCTCCGTGGCCTCGGCCCTCTCTATCTCTGTAACCTCCTCCAGCCCTTCCATCCCTCCAAGAACTCTACTTTCCTCCAATTTTGGCCTCTTGTACATCCCCCACTCCCTTCGCAGCCGTGCCTTCAGCTGTCTCGGCCCTAAGCTCTGGAATTCCCTTGCTAAACCTCTCGTTTAAGGCGCGCCTTAAAACCTACCTCTTTGAACAAGCTTTTGTTCACCTGCAGTAGTATCTCATGTTGCTCAACATCAAATTTTGTCTGATGCCGCGCCTGTGAAGTGCCTTGGGTGTTTTACTACATTAAAAGCGCTATATAAATGCAGGTTGTTGTTCTTTTTGTATCCAGGACAGTAAATACGGTGAGGAATTATATTTAGAGTATAATGGGTTGCACCGATGTAACCTTTTTAGTTATAGTTACTATGGGAACTCAAGCAACAACTTTTTATATAGTGCATTTAATGTTGAAAATGTCTTCAAATGTATCTATAGAGAGCAGAGGATCAGACGCTGGGAAAGGCTGTTCCCACTAGTTGATGGTACAAGGACTAGGGGACACAGATTTAAGGTTTTGGGCAAGAGATACAGGGGGGGATGTGAGGAAAAGCTTTTTTATGCAGCGAGTGGTGAGGACCTGGAACTCGCTGCTGACGGAAGTGGTGGAAGCGGAGACACTCAATGTTTTCAAGGGGAGACTGGATAGGCACTTGAGGGAAATAAACTTACAGGGCTACGGGGATAGAGCGGGGGAATGGGACTGACTGGATTGCTCTACAGAGAGCCGGCACGGACTCGATGGGCCGAATGGCCTCTTCTGTGCCGGTATGACTCTGACATAGCAGGAGAAACTAAGGGGTGTGACTCGGTGACTGTAAGCTTGTATTGAAACACACCAATCCCTCAGGTTATAATATTTTGTAATCTGAAGCATCGTCCAAGCTAGAAAATGTTCAATTTTATCAGTACTGTAAAGTTCAAACTTAAATCGTTGCTGGTAGGGTCCACTTAACCGTAACCTTCACTGCTTTTTAACATCAACCTAATATCAGGGGCAATTAAAATGAGAAATATCTGCATTTGCAATTAGATTTTTCTTTAAAAAAAAATCTACTGAAAACACATTTTCTGTTCCCTGCACAACAAACAAAAGCAACACAATTTGATGATCTGAGCAGATAATAAGTTAACATGGCAATGCAGTACTGAGTGAAGGCTCAATGTCAGAGCCACTGTCTTTCAGATCGTATCTTGAACCCTAGCATTATCCTGTTTCAGATTTCATTCAAAGAATTGCAAGGAATTCTCCTGGTGTCCTAGCCAGCAATTCTCCCTCAACCAACGGCATCAAAAGCAGGCAATCCAGCCAATCAACTTGTCATCCGAGGGAGCTCAAAACGGCTGCCTTGTTTACAATCACTAAACTTCAAAGCAGTTCATTACAAATCAAGTGTTTTGAGACATTTATGTGAAACAGGAAATACTATGAAAATGCAACTCATTGTTTTAAAAAAAAAACTGGGGGAATAGCTGGTGTTGTTATCCCACTCTCAGATTCCTCCACGTTAGGTGCAGCAACCCAGCTGAGGAAATGACACTCTTGAAATTAGCTACTGGATTTTCAACAAAAAAAATTAAAATTTTTTATTTGTTCACGAGATGCCAGCATTTATTTATTAATTATTTGTTCCGGGATGTGGGCGTCACTGGCTCTGCCAGCATTTATTGCCCGTCCCTAATTGCCCTCGAGAAGGTGGTGGTGAGCCGCCTTCTTGAACCGCTGCAGTCCGTGTGGTGAAGGTGCTCCCACAGTGCTGTTAGGGAGGGAGTTCCAGGATTTTGACCCAGCGACGATGAAGGAACGGCCGATATATTTTCCAAGTCAGGATGGTGTGTGACTTGGAGGGGAACTTGGAGGTGGTGGTGTTCCCATGCGCCTGTTGCCCTTGTCCTTCTAGCTGGTAGAGGTTGCGGGTTTGGGAGGTGCTTCCGAAGAACGGTGGGTAAGAGTGTCCTGAGTGATTTGCACGCAACTACAGGAAACTTTGGTTTATCCGGAGGTTGTATGTCCGGAATACTCGATCTAATGGCAAAAATCAGGAGCCGTTTTCTATAAGTTGTTTTAGTTCTCGTTCTTTTTTTTTCCCCCAGTCAGGCCCTGCAAGGTCTGTAGCTATAGCAACAGCTTCAGCTAGAGACGCTTGCAGCTGCAGCCGACTCTTTAGAAGCTGTTGCTAAGCAACAGTGTTTGTTGTCAGATACGGAGATGAAAACTTCCGTATGCTTCAACATTAACTTTGTATGTCCGGCAGTTTTGATAGATCGGCAACACGCCGGTCCCGTCGCTGCCGGATATCACAAAGTTTCCTGTATTCCATCTCTTGGGGAAATGCACAGTCCCAAGTGGATTGAGAGATGGGTTTACATACCAAGGCAACAATGGAGCACTGTAAATAATTGGCAAATACATCTGAAATTTACTTTTCACTCTTCATTACTGCAGCCAGGAATGTTCAGTGATACGGCAGGTGTTGTTAGGAGTTTATTGGTTTGGGTGGGGCTGACGCCTATTTTCAATGTGCCGATTGTTATTTTTAAAAATTGCATCCGTTGCAATTGTACGAAGATTTCAAATGGTACGTGTAAGTGACTGGCTTTAAAAGGTTTATAGAGAAGAATTCTGCAGATATAAACAAAACTGGATAGCTCTTTCAAAGAGCCAGCAAAGCCACGATGGGCCGAATGGCCTCCTTCTGTGCTGTATTTCAGGTTTCCGCCCCTCCCACAGTACCGAATCGGCTCTTATCAAAGTCACAAATGACATCCTTTGTGACTGTGACAAAGGTAAACTATCCCTCCTAGTCCTTCTCGACCTGTCTGCAGCCTTTGACACGGTTGACCACTCCATCCATCTCCAACGCCTCTCCACCGTCGTCCAGTTGGGTGGGACTGCCCTCGCCTGGTTCCATTCTTATCTATTTAATCGTAGCCAGAGAATCACCTGCAATGGTGTCTCTTCCCACTCCCGCATCGTTACTTCTGGTATCCCCCAAGGATCTATCCTTGCCCCCCATCCTATTTCTCATCCACAGGCAGAAACCTACCTCTTTGACCAAGCTTTTGGACAATTGCCCTAATATCTCCTTATGTAATGTAGGGCAGAGCATAAATCAGGAAATTAGAGGTGCATGTAACAAGGGTAATACAGTAATCATGGGAGATTTTAATCTACATATAGACTGGGCAAACCAAATTTGCAGTAATAGTATGGAGGACGAATTCATGGAATGTATGCAAGATAGTTTTCTAGATCAGTATGTTGAGGAACCAACTAGGGAACAGACTATTTTGCAATGAGAAAGGGTTAATCAATAACCTTGTAGTAAAGGGCCTTAATAACATGATAGAATTTTATATTGAGTTTGAAAGTGATTTAGTTAAATCCGAAACCAGGGTCTTAAATCTAAACAAAGCAAACTACGTAGATATGAGGGGCGAGTTGGCTAAGGTAGATTGGGAAACTACATTAAAAGGTATGATGCTAGAGAAGCAATGACTAGCATTTAAAGAATTAATACATAATTTACAACAAATATACATTCCTTTAAGGCAAAAAAATCCCGTGGCTAACAAGAGAAGTTAAAGATAGTATTAGATCAAAGGAAGAGGCTTATAATGTTGCCAAAAATAGTAAGCCTGAGGATTGGGAGGATTTTAGAATTCAGCAAAGGAGGACCAAGAAATTGATAAAGAAAGGGAAAATAGAATATGAGAGTAAACTAGCAAGAGACATAAAAACAGACTGTAAAAGCTTCTATAGGTATGTAAAAAGGAAAAGATTAGCGAAAGTAAATGTGGGTCCCTTACAGGCTGAGACAGGAGAAATTATAATGGGGAATAAGGAAATGGCAGAGAAATTAAACAACTACTTCGTGTCTGTCTTCACGGAAGACGCAAAAAACTTCCCGGAAATAGTGGAGAACCAAGGGTCTAGCGAGAATGAGATATGAAAGAAATTAGTATGAGTAAAAAAAATAAAAATACTGGGGAAATTAATGGGACTGAAAGCCGATAAATCCCCTGGACCTGATGTCCTACATCCCAGGGTTTTGAAAGAGGTGGCTATAGAGATAGTGGATGCATTCATTGACATTTTCCGAAATTCCATAGATTCTCGAACGGTCCCCGCAGATTGGAAGGTAGCAAATGTAACCCGACTATTTAAGAAAGGAGGGAGAGAGAAAATGGGGAACTACAGACCAGTTAGCCTGACATCAGTAGTAGAGAAAATGCTAGAATCTATTATTAAGGACGTGGTAACAGGGCACTTAGAAAATAATAATAGGATTGGGCAGAGTCAACACAGATTTATGAAAGGGAAATCGTGTTTGACGAATCTGTAGAGTTTTTTGAGGTTGTAAGTAGCAGAATAGATGAGGGGGAACCAGTGGATGTGGTGTATTTGGATTTTCAGAAGGCATTCGATAAGGTGCCACACAAGAGGTTATTAAACAAAATTAGGGCTCATGGGATTGGGGGTAATATACTAGCATGGATTGAGGATTGGTTAACGGACAGAAAACAGAGTAGGAATAAACGGGTCATTTTCAAGTTGGCAGGCTGTAACTAGTGGGGTACCACAAGGATCAGTGCTTGGGCCTCAGCTATTCACAATCTACATCAATGTTTGGATGAGGGGACCAAATGTAATATATCCAAGTTTGCTGATAATACAAAGCTAGGTGGGAATGTAAGTTGTGAGGAGGATGCAAGGAGGCTTCAAGGGGATATAGACAGGCTAAGTGAGTGGGCAAGAACATGGCAAATGGATTATAATGTGGAGAAATGTGGTAGGAAAAATAGAAAAGCAGAGTATTTTTTAAATGGCGAGAGATTGGGAAATATTGGTGTTCAGAGGGAACTGGGTGTCCTTGTACACGAATCACTGAAAGTTAACATGCAAGTACAGCAAGCAATTAGGAAAGCAAATGGTATGTTGGCCTTTATTACAAGAGGATTTGAGTACAAGAGTAAAGACGTCTTACTGCAATTATATAGGGCCCTGGAGCGACCACACCTGGAGTATTGTGTACAGTTTTGGTCTCCTTACCTAAGGAAGGATATACTTGCCATAGAGGAAGTGCAACAAAGGTTCACCAGACTGGTTCCTGGGATGGGGGGATTGTCCTATGAGGAGAGATTGAGTAGACTAGGCCTATATTCTCTGCAGTTTAGAAGAATGAGAGGTGATCTCATTGAAACATACAAAATTCTTACAGGGCTCGACAGGGTAGATGCAGGGAGGATGTTTCCCCTGGCTGGGGAGTCTAGAACATGGGGTCACAGTCTCAGAATAAGGGGTTGGCCATTTAGGACAGAGGTGGGGAGAAATTTCTTCACTCAGAGGGCGGTGAATCTTTGGAATTCTCTGCCCCCAGAGGGCTGTGGAGGCTCAGTCGTTGAGTATATTCAAGACAGAGATTGATAGATTTTTGGATATTAAGGGATTCAAGGGATATGAGGATAGTGCAGGAAAGTGGAGATGAGGTAGAAGATCAGCCATGATCTTATTGCATGGAGGAGCAGGCTCGAAGGGCCAAATGGCCAACTGTTGCTCCTATTTCTTATGTTCTTATGTGGCTCAGTGTCAAATTTTGTGTTATAACACTCCTGTGACCTTTTACTATATTAAAAGCGCTATATAAATACAAGTTGTTGTTGTAGTATCAGTCTATGAAAACCATTTCCAAGCTATCAACGACAAAGAAAATACAATATTGTTTCTCTATAATATTGTGTCAGCCAGTAGCTCAGTGGGTAGCACTCTCACCTCTGAGTCAAACGGTTGCGGGTTCAAGTCCTACTCCAGAGACTTGAGCACAAAAATCGAGGCTGACACTCCCCAGTGCTGTCCTGAGGGAGCGCTGCACTGTCGGAGGTGCCGTCTTTCAAAATAAGACGTTAAACCGAGGCCCCGTCTGCTCTCTCAGGTGGACATAAAATATCCCCTGGCACTATTTCGAACAAGAGCAGGGGAGTTCTCCCCGGTGTCCTGACCAAGATTTATCCCTCAATCAACAAAACAAAAACAGATCGCAGGTCATTAGCACACTGCTGTTTTGTGGGAGCTTGCTGTGTGCAGTTGGTTGCCGCGTTTCCTACATTACAACAGTGACTACACTTCAAAAGTACTTCATTGGCTGTAAGGCGCTTTGGGACGTCTTGAGGTTGTGAAAGGTGACTATAGAAATGCAAGTCTTTCTTTTTTCTACTGACCCTGCCCGTTATATCTCACGATTATCTGGACTTAGTAACTGGAGTTGATTAGATACCAACAAGAAATCTTTATTGTTAGCAGATTTTACAATGAGTGACACGTGCAATGCCCAGAGTACAAATGGTTTTACTGACCTTCCCTTTCCAGCTCAGATACTCCACATCGTTTGACTTGAAACTTTGCCAAGTAGGGAGCTTTTGCAGCACTGTGCAACAAGAAGCAAACACATACACGTTTATAGAAAGGATTTACACAGCATAGAATAGGATATTTTAACTAACAAAAGTTACACTGCAGACTTTCCACCCCCCACTTTATTTGTAATTAAAATGTAGTTCAATTAAGACATTTCAAAAAGCATTAATTGTTCGACATAAAAAGAGTCACCTACTGCAATAAATGCTTAAAAGGGGTGGCTGACTGGAGTTCTAAAAGACAAATCAAATTCACCTTTGCATGGGAGTTCCTGACTTGTAGTCAATGTCCAAGACAATAGCTTCTGGATTACTGGGAAGGTAACAGCCTGAAACCAAAAGAAACCAGGGCAATGCTATGATGGTCATCCGTTAATTATTGTACCTTTATTTTAATAGGAGAAATAAATTAAGAACACAATGGCGTCTTCTGGAGTGAAGAATCCCAAAATTGCAGCAGTCCATTATTAAAGATAGGGACACATTTACAAAATGAGAACTGATAACACACTGCCATTTGGGATGCTGGAAATAACATGAAAAAGGAGCATTTTCCCTTACCAGGCTGGACTTTAACCTCAGATAAGGCCTTCAGACAAGCTTTCTTCCTCTCTTCTCCTTTAGGATATGGCCTAAAGAGGTAAGGGACAATCAGTGTAAGAGTCAGCCTTCTCAGTGTTTCTGCTGCTCTTTCAGAGAAAAGTTAACTGCACTTTCTGATGGAACCTGGTAAATACCATCTATCTGTAATTAGATTTTCATTGATCTACGCTTTCTGCAACGCACAGTCAATAGTATAACATGTTAAGAACTGGAACACCACGCGTGTAATTTTGAAGAGACATTTCCGGCTCTGTTCAGGCAGGCTCCGCGCTTGTCGACATTTTCTAGGAAAACTCTCCTTTGAAGCTGGTGCTCTGCCACTGCTCAAGTTGCATCAATGAAACACCCGGCGGTGCATTCGCATTGCAAGTTCAGTGTCAGCGCAAAGACCCTTCAGCTTCGCACTCCTGCACAACCTCAGTGTAAATCAGGCGTCAAGGCTAAAACCGACTCGGAAGTGGAGCGAGAGCACCTCTTCCAGGGACTTTCGCTCCTTTTCCTCTGATGTCAGGTTGGACTCTGGGTCCCGATTTCACAACCGTATCTGCAGCGTCAATACGAAGCAGAGTGGACCAGTGGAACTTTAGGCAGTTTTTCCCACTTCCTCAATGCAGGTATACGAGAGATGAACTTTAATTCTGAGAGAAAGGCTGACGGAATGTGCTGACAAGTTAAATATAATTGGTGAAATAAAGAGTTAATGCAGTAACTTCCAATTAAAAATGTACACAAGGACGCATTTAAAAACAGCAAAAGCGACTCCTGTAATGAGGCCAAGCTAATCATAATGAGGCAATCGGGATTTGTTTTAAGTAAACAAGGTGCACGGAATACCCTGCTTCAGTAAAACTTGCCAGATAGACTCGAATTTCAGATCTCCTTCCCCCCTCCCATTTTTATTTTCTTGTTTCAAAACAATTTTACAAACCTATAATACATTTAGCAATAAACTCAAGTTCGTCATTTCCTTTCATTTTCGTGGATTTTACTGCTACATAATAAAGCGTTAAAAAAAAACTACAGGTGGTGTCGCCACTTTATTGTACAAAAACTCAAATTGTAACGAGATTGAATTTTTCCAGCAGCTGACAGCAACATACAGTGAAAATCATACAATGAAAAAACTACTTCCTATTCGTTTCAAGGTCACAAATATTTCTCAGTTAGAATATCTTGGCTAATCACAACTAGCATTTTTTTTTAAATATATTTTTTATCCACACTTTTGGTTTGTGCCTTTTCCTTTTTTGTTTCTCTCTCCCACATGGCAGCTGTCTCTCATTCTGCCAGTGTATTTCACACTTCATCTAGAGCCATCCTTTGTTTCTTAACCTGTCCCATTACCATCTCGTCTCGCCTTGACTATCTCTTCACCTCTCACAGACCTTCCCCTTTGTTCTTTCATCCCCTCCCCCCATTTCCCAGCCCCCAAACTGGCCTTTTTCATCCGTTTCATTTCCTGCTTTTTTCTCAGTTCTGACAAAGGGTCTTCGACCTGAAACGTTAACTCTGTTTCTCTCTCCATGGATGTTGCCTGGCCTGCTGAGTTTTTCCCCAGCATTTTCTGTTGTTATTTAGCATTATTTAATATGACGTCACACTGAACTAGGCTGTATTTATTCTGTGTTAGGAAAACGGGGAAATTTGACTGATAGAGAAGAGTTGTCCCTAGAAGCCAACAACAACAACAACTTGTATTTATATACAGGAAACTTTGTTATATCCGGCACCGACGGGACCGAGCTGTTGCTGATCTATCAAAACTGCCGGACATACAAAGTTAATGTTGAAGCATACGGAGGCTTTCATCTCCGTATCTGACAACAAACACTGTTGCTTAGCAACAGCTTGTAAACAGTCGGCCCGTACCTTGGAAGCGTCTCTGTAGCTTAGCAACAGCTTCAGAGAGACTTTCCAGAGCCCGACTGTTGAAAACAAAGCCACGAGAAGAAAAAAAACCTAACAAAACGGCTCCTGATTTCTGCCGGTAGATCGAGGTTTCCGGACATGCAACCTCCGGATAAACCAAAGTTTCCTGTAGTGCCTTTACTGTAGTAAAACATCCCAAGGCGCATCACAGGAGCGTTATCAAGCAAAATTTGACACCGAGTCACATAAGGAGATAATAGGACAGGTGACCAAAAACTTGGTCGAAGAGGTAGGTTTTAAGGAGCGTCTTAAAGGAGGAAAGAGAGGTAGAGGTGTTTAGGGAGGAAATTCCAGTGTTTAAGGCCTAGGCAGCTGAGGCCACGGCCGCCAATGGTGGAGCGATTTAAATTGGGGATGTGCAAGAGGCCCGAATTGGAGGAGCGCAGAGATCTCGGAGGGTTTTGGGGTTGGAGGAGGTTACAGAGATAGGGAGGGGCGAGGCCATGGAGGGATTTGAAAACAAAGTTGAGAATTCTAAAATTGAGGCGGTGTCGGACCGGGAGCCAATGTAGGTCAGTGAGCACAGGGCTGATGGGTGAACGGGACTTGGTGCGAGTTAGGACACAGGCAGTAAAATTTTGGATGACCTAAAGTTTATGGAGGATGTCCAAGACTGCGTTGGAATAGTCAATTCTAGAGGTAACAAAAGCATGGATGAGCGCTTCAGAAGCAGCTGAGCTGAGTCAGGGGTGAAGTCGGGAAATGGTACAGAGGTGAAAATAAGCAGTCTTTGTGATGGAGAGGATATGTGGTCGGAAGCTCATCTCGGGGTCAATTATGACACCAAGTTTGTGAACAGTCTGGCTCAGCTTCAAACAGTTGGCAGGGAGAGGGATGGAGTCAGTGGCTAGGGAATGGAGTTTGTGGCAGGGACCAAAGACAATGGCTTCAGTCTTCCCAATATTTAGTTGGAGATTTCTGCTCATCCAGTACTGGATGTTGGACAAGCAGTGTGACAATTTAGAGACAGTGAAGGGGCCGAGAGAACTAGTGGTGAGGTAGAGCTGGGTGTGGTCAGCGTATATGTGGAAACCGATGCTGTGTTTTCGGATGAGGTCGCCGAGGGGCAGCATGTAGATGAAAAATAGGGGGGGGCCAAGGACAGATCTTTGGGGGACACCAGTGCTAACGTTGCAGGAGCGGGAAGAGAAGTCACTGCAGGTAATTCTCTGGCTAAAGTGACTGGGACCGAGGAGATTCCAGTAATTGTCTGTGAATATTCAAAAAATTAAACATATATTTGAATCAAATGGCTTGATCCTTCCCATGTACATCAAGCACAGACAAACGGGCTAAACTCTTTAACAAATGTGTCAGATCAAGCAGAGATAGGTTTTCTTGGGGGGGGGGGGGGGGGGGCGGTTGGAGGGAGACGGGTTTTTAACCCATGACAGAGTTTTTAAAAACGATACTGTACAAAGTCTTAGACAAAAGTGTTTCACTTTTACCACAGTCTTATTGCAGCAATAACATGGTATCCATGCACAGTGAACTCGAGTGTGCTGGTCTCTTCGGTTTCATTGCGCAGTGTAAGTGCACCCTAAAGCATCCTCACCTCTCTTGACCGATGGGACACAAAGTAAAATGTGGATGAAAAAAATTCCAATATCCTTTGTGGAACTAAAGTGCTCTCTGTTGACTGGCATGGGTAATACAACAGTCATACCACCAATTTCAAACCCTAATTATGAGGGGTTTTGAGAGGACACCATCTTACTTGATGATAGCAGAAACATTAATGATCTTGTCGAAGAAGTCGTATTCTCGCTGGTAGAAGTCCTTAGCTGGGCCAGACAGTGAGCCAGTGATCTCTTCTATCAATTGCTCCAGTAATTCACCAATATCAGCTGCCAACAAAACACACAGCAAACATTCAATTGTTTTTAAATTAAAAAATCTGTCAATTCAGGATTCAAATAGTGCTTGTTCCAATCTGAAGCAGGAGCAGATTTACCACAGGTTGTAAACTATGTAATTTATGTAACAGGCAGGTAAAGTACACTTCACAAAACATAAAACCAGTCCCATTGTTCTTTGTTTTTGATCTCTCCCCTCTCTTAGAACTGCTGGGCATCGTAAACCCATTCACAGGCATAAAAGGACAAGCAGCCAACATTTTTCCCAGGTCGCTGTTAAACACCATTCTTCAATGTGCCCCCAGGCTGTGAGAGTGGCCTGTGGGGAACTCGCCCTCTAATTTTCAAATGCTTTTAGAGGCAAAGTGTTTTGTGGCTCCACCCAGACAGTACGAAGGGAGACTCTGGAAAGTTACCATGCTGGTAATCCTGCACGAAACTTTGTATTCAATCATTCTATTCTACAACAAGTTAGTCCGTCAACAGACTGTGCCACCATATCACCTTCCATTCAGCTAATTGATCGGCTGAAAACAACCTGTATATTTTTTGCAGATTGAAATACTTCACATTACCTTGCTTCTTTGTGCCCAATGCTGATATCAAGTCGGTGGCCTAATTAATTCACGTAATACCCTTGAAGCTTAACAGCTCCGTATATTCACAATAGTCAAGGAACCCATTTTCTCAGTGCTTTTACATGATAGTGAATACAGTCTTTTCTGGCCAACAGGCTATGGCAGTGCATTTGAAATATTAATTGGTGCAAAGGCACATATACACTAAAGACTGCAAAGCATCAAAGTTTTTACTGTTCTAGATTAACAAACTGCATTAAAGTGACTTAAAATAATAGATAGTTCAAAACAAATATTTATAAAAGGATAGATCAGGATCTGCACCATTGATGGGACAGAACCTCAGCTTTAGACTGATGTTGCATTCAATGCTCAATTTAATTTTTTGGGGGCTCGTGGTCCCTTTAAGAGACTGCACGGCCCATTCAAAATATCGCGCATGCGCGGTTTTTCCCCATTGAAAAGCCGGTTGAAAAAGCCGGTGAGCTGGCTGTGCCGGAAGTCCAGAGCGCTGCGCGGCCGCACGGCTTAAAGGGCACATTGGTGGCATTGCATATATGCTTGGGCACTTGAATAAGCAACACATCACAGGGTAGGAAGTATGTCACTGAGGTACTAGCTGCTCCTCCTCTGGCCTTTATCTCCAGGGGCCTGTTTTACTAACCATCACTGGGGACTTGAAACCTTCAATGCACAATGGCTATTCAAAGGTTCCTGCTAGTCTCCCATTCAGTCTGTATAGGAAAACAAAAACTTGCCATTTAGCAACTACACAGTTCAGTAGTCTCGGCTTTAACAGGGACTTCCACATGGACTGCAGCGGTTCAATCAAGAAGGCCCACCACCCCAATGTTCCCCCTAAGGTGCGCGCACGGCCGCGCAGTAATCTGAAAGGTCCCGCGCCGGCCACTCACCGGCTTTTCCATTGTAGATACCGCGCACGCACAGAAATTTAAAAGGACCGCGCATTAAAAGAAACAGGCTGCGCAGAACAAAGCGCAGCCTACAGGGGCCGTTGCTCACCACCACCTCCACAAGGGCAACTAGGCATGGCCGATAAATGCTGGCCTGGCTAGCGACGCCCAAACCATCCCCAGAATTATTTTCTTTGGAAAAAAATAAACCAAGCACAATTAAAAGGAAGCGAAGAATGTCAATGTCACACTCGGGTAAGGAACAGGGCAACGAATAAAACAACCGTCGTCCTTTATACAGCTCGACAGCCTAAATACTTACGGTCCTTATGACTGCCTTCTTCATCAGTGAATATATTGGTTTTCATGTTCCAAATAAACTGGTGACCCAATAGCTGTGACTTGGCAGCTGCGCACAAGATGTACTCTCTTACATATCCCATCTAGAAAATATTGTAAAACAGTTAATAGAGCTAAAAAAAATCAAAATGAAACAGTATAGGGATAAAAAGTGCTATTCATAGTTCTGCCGACTGGTATAATGGTAGAAAAAAATACTTGTAGCAGATATGATAATTTTATATATATAAAACTGAAGAGCAATGTTCATTAAAAAAAATTGTTTGATGGAACAGTGCTTTATGACGATATTATGGATGTGATTAACTCCTGCCTGCATTTTGAAAACTAACCCTGCAGCTAGAATTCCCTCCCACACCTGGCATGGCTCCTAGAATTCTACAGGACCCCCCGCAGGCCAATTTCTACAGCAAGCACAAACGAGAACGCATGTTCTGTGGCAAGTCTGCCCAGGATTTGGGAGGGGGGGCGGGGTTGGTGGGCAGCTCAATTTAATAATTTTTCAAGTACCAGATGAAAGTACTAAATATTTGAGGGGAGGAGGAAAGGCAGCTTAGGCAGTTCACTGTGCTTAGCCGGAGTTGCTTACAGTAATAATTTCCAGTTAACAGGAGGCCGTCTCGTCTCGCCTGACTATACATCTAGCCAGGTGAGGCAGCTGATGTAAAGCTGCAGCTAAGTGCCCCATTATAGAAAGGACATTAAAGCCACAGAGATCATACATTGTCGATCCACCAAGATAATGCCAAGAAAGGGCAGCACGGTGGCATAGTGGTTAGCACTGTTGCCTCACAGCGCCAGGGACCCGGGTTCGAATCCGGCCTCGGGTGACTGTCTGTGTGGAGTTTGCACATTCGCCCCGTGTTTGCGTGGGTTTTCTCCGGGTGCTCCGGTTTCCTCCCACAGTCCAAAGATGTGCGGGTTAGGTTGATTGGCTATGATAAATTGACCCTTAGTGTTAGGGGGATTAAATACGTGGGGTTACGGGGATAGGGTGGGATATGTGTCGGTGCAGGCTCGATAGGCCGAAATGGCCTCTATCTGCACTGTGGTGTTTCTGTGATTCTGTGATATGGGAAACTGAAGTTACAAGGGGAGACATGAGGTACTGGAATTATTTTAACTAGAGCAGGAAAGGCGAAGAGGAGATTTAATGGAGGTTTTTTAAAATTATAGAGGGTTTTGAGAAGAGTGAGCAGGGAGAGACTTTATTCTGGTTGGGGTGACAAGGAGTCATCAATTTAAAACAGTCAGTATGGGAGTGAGGAGAGTTGTTGGAGCGTAGCATATTTTGCTACAGGGGGTGGTTGAGGCACCAACCATTGCATCTTTTAAGGGTAAAGCAGATAAACATTTAAAAGGTAAAGATGCAGGCCGATGGAGAGACGGCAGGTCAGAGGCATTAGTTTTGGACTGCTCTAGCACGGCTTCCTTGTGTGCTATAAACTTCTAAGGCTTTAAGTAGCAGGTAGCCAATATAAGGTGTATCAAACCAATGCATGGCAGTCTGAATCCGAATCACGTCAGGCGATACCAATCTTCTATTTTACAATACACAAATTTCATTCGATTGCGGTTTGTGGGATCTTGCTGAACACAAAACAACTATCCTTTTTACATTTTAAACAGTGACTGCAATTCAAAGTAATTTATTGTAAGTGAAGTACTTTGGGACATTTCTGAGAGACACAATAAGGCATCATGTAAATGCAGGTTTGTTTATCTTTCTTTTTGGGGGAAGCTGTCTGCAAAACCAATGTACGAAGGAGGCGAGATTAGAAAGGAATATAATGCTTGCTATACAACTTTGGTTCACGTATTTGTTCGCCAGTTTGGGTTTCAGTAAAACCCACAGACTACAAATCTATCCGTATGGAAATACATGGCCCATCCCAGTAGGGTGCATCTCAAAGGGAAAGTTGAAATCTGTAGTGCACAATATAATCAATAATCTGGCACAAGCTAAATATGGAGATCCTCTTGCATCAATAGGAGGACTCCACACAGACTGCCCACTGTGGCTATGGAGTCAATATTTGACAGGTTTCCCTGATATTCCCGTAACACGGACACTATATAGCAGCAGTGGAAAACCAGCTTCAGGACAGTATCCAGCTCACAACAAATTATTTGGAAGTAAACTCATTAAATCCAACTTTATTGTGTCAGAAGCAAGTTCTGAAACCCGCAAACCCCAACGTCTTAACAATAGGACAGAAAAGTCACTCTTTTAAAGAGAGATATGGGGCATTTTCCATGAATTTCTGAACCTTTCAGCTCAATGTGTAGCAAACCAAACACCAGTGTGAACTGGCAAAATCCTTCCCCGTTTGTCTTTAACCAAATCAAGTGAACGTATTCCTCACCTTGTCGTATCTGAGGGCTTGAACAATTTGTGGAATATAGAACAGAATTGCATCCTGTTTGGGAAAAAATATGGGCCAGTGGTTAGGTCAGTCAAAACAAATGGCTGGCAGAGATACGGTTTTGTTTAATCTCTTCAAATAAAACTTTAATATCTTCTAATACAGGAGACTTTGGTTTATCCGGAGGTTGTATGTCCGGAAACCTCGATCTACCGGCAGAAATCAGGAGCTGTTTTGTTAGGTTTTTTTTCTTCTCGTGGCTTTGTTTTTCTTCTCGTGGCTTTGTTTTCAACAGTCGGGCTCTGGAAAGTCTCTCTGAAGCTGTTGCTAAGCTACAGAGATGCTTCCAAGGTACGGGCCGACTGTTTGAAGCTGTTGCTAAGCAACAGTGTTTGTTGTCAGATACGGAGATGAAAACCTCCGTATGCTTCAACATTAACTTTGTATGTCCGGCAGTTTTGATAGATCGGCAACAGCTCGGTCCAGTCGGTGCTGGATATAACAAAGTTTCCTGTAATTAAAAAAAAAAATCCCCCCTCAAATAGAAAAGCAGAGTATTTTTTAAATGGTGAGAGGTTGGGGAATGTTGGTGTTCAGAGGGACCTGGGTGTCCTTGTACACGAATCACTGAAAGTTAACATGTAGGTACAGCAAGCAATGAGGAAAGCAAATGGTATGTTGGTCTTTATTACAAGTGGATTTGAGTATAAGAGTAAAGACATCTTACTGCAATTATACAGGACCCTGGTGAGACCACACCTGGAGTATTGTGTACAGTTTTGGGCTCCTTACCTAAGGAAGGATATACTTGCCATAGAGGGAGTGCATCAAAGGTTCACCAGACTGATTCCTGGGATGGGGAGATTGTCCTATGAGGAGAGATTGAGTAGACTAGGCCTATATTCTCTGGAGTTTAGAAGAATGAGAGGTGATCTCATTGAAACATACAAAATTCTTACAGGGCTTGACAGGGTAGATACAGGGAGGATGTTTCTCCTGGCTGGGGAGTCTAGAATCAGGGGTCACAGTCTCAGAATAAGGGGTCGGCCATTTAGGACTGAGACAAGGCGAAATTTCTTCACTCAGAGGGTGGTGAATCTTTGGAATTCTCTACCCCAAAGGGCTGTGGAGCCTCAGTCATTGAGTATATTCAAGACAGAGATCGATAGATTTTTGAATATTAAGGGAATCAAGGGATATGGGGATCAGGCAGGAAAGTGGAGATGAGGTAGAAGATCAGCCATGATCTCATTGAATGGTGAAGCAGGCTCAAGGGGCTGAATGGCCAATTCCTGCTCGTATTTCTTATGTTCTTAAGATGCAATCTATATAATTAAAACACTTGTATTTCACTTGCGCCCATCACACTTCAAAATGTCACATTTGCTGATTGGCTCATTCATTAAAAAAAACAAATTTCATTCATAAAATAGCAACAAATCTCTATTAATAGGACAATGCCAATTGCCTAAAACATGACAAGCTTATCTCCCATGGGGTTGTGCAAGGTGAGGTGGAGAACACACCGTTTTATAGCAAGCGGAAGGTTATCAACTAAGTGTGACATGGAAAGTGTGACAAGGAAAAAAGTGTTATAGGACGCGAGTGTGATACGTGCTGGAAGTGGAACATGCAAGTGTGATACTTACTGGAAGTGCGCATGACCTGCAAGACTTTTAATGTATTATGGGTACTGCAAGTTACAGAGCGATTAGTTTATTTAAGTATTTCACCCCCCGATTATATTGCTCCTTACCGGAGGAAATGAACGTAGCACTTTTACAGCGTACTGTGCGGTCAGCGGGTGTGGCGGATATAAACTTGAAAAGTAAGAGAGGGCAGTTGGCGGATCTGTAGGTGCCCAGCACAAAATATGGCTCAGCTCTGGGGCATCAGCATCAATTGTGTGCCAAGTAACCAAATACTGCAAAAACAAACAGCGGGGAAAAAAAAGTTTAAACTCACAAATAGGAAACAAAGTCTGGATATCAATAACTCTACAAAAAACTAACCTTTTGATCGGTTCATCATTGGGATAAAGTCACAGGTTTAACAGTCGCATTATTTATGCAAATTCTTCAGTCAAGACAGTTTCCAAAAAAAAATACTTGCATGCAGTACAAAACAGTATCTACAGATATCCACTAGCCTTCCACCTTGATCCTTGTGCTGGCTTTCACATCCTTCCACGGCCTCACCCATTCTATTTTTTCAAAATTCGTTTATGGAATGTGGGCGTCGCTGGCAAGGCCAGCATTTATTGCCCATCCCTAGTTGCCCTTGAGAAGGTGGTGGTGAGCCACCTTCTTGAACCGCTGCAGTCTGTGTGGTTGTGCCACCTCCTCTAGCCGTATGTTCCCACAAGCACACGCTGCTTCTCCAATACTGGTTAACACCTTGTTTCCCACTCTGCCATCAATGGCTACTCTTCCCTGCCCTCATTTTCCACCATCTTACCACCTTTCAAACACCTAATAACCTCTCTTTGACTGGGCTTCACCTGCACCTCAACAACTTAATATTTTTCTGCTTTTGCCTCCCGCTTGGGGTCTAATTTGTATCACCCTGTAAGGTACTTTGATACGTCTGTAGGTGAGGAGCCCAATAGAAATGTAAGCTAATATAAAAGTAAAATTCTGCAGGTGCTGGAAATCTGAAATAAAAACAGAAAATGCTGGAAATACTCAGCAGGTCAGACAGCATCTGTGGAGAGAGAAACAGAGTTAACGTTTCAGGTCGATGACCTTTTGTCAGAACTGGAAAAAGTTGGAGATGTAACAGGTTTTAAGCAAGTGCAGGGGCAGGGAAAGAGGGGAGGGGAGGAAAGAACAAAGGGAAGGTCTGTGATAGGGTGTAAGACAGAAGAGATTAAATGACAAAACGTATGATAGTACAAAGCAAAAGGAGATGGTAATGGGACAAGTAAAGAAACAAAAGATGAGTCTGGAAGAGGTGTAAAAGGGAATGGCAGAATCATCAACAGCTGCCATGTGAAAAAATAGGAACAACGGTTGTGGTCTGAAATTGTTGAACTCGATTTCGAGTCCAGAAGGCTGTAAAGTGCCTAATCGAAAGATGAGGCGCTGTTCCTCGAGCTTATGTTGAGCTTCATTGGAAGGTTATGAATATAGTCCACACTACTAATTGGGGAGGGTTAACAGGGGAAAATGACAGGGACACCTCCTTCTAGAACATTTTAACAAGTACGCCATGTGACCTCCCGTCCTGGGTTCCACACATTGGGCCATAATTTGCTGTAACACGGCTTCTAACGGTATCTGCCGTTAGTTAGACTCGGCCTTGCACTGTTAGGTTTTTACATTTTTTTGCGTGGAAAGTTGCTGAAAGTGCGAGCCGATAACGGCGCAGCGAGGGAAAAAGCAGGGCATCTGGGACCCTGAGAGAACAGGGCAAGCAACAGGGTATCTCTACAACCAACCAGATTGAAGGATTGTGAAATTAACGGCGCAAGGACCGAGAAGGAAGTGTAAGTTAGAGAGGGTGAATTCAATGTCAAATCAAGTAGGGAGAGAAATAAAGGAAGGGAAAGATCGTTTGGATTAAGAGGGAGAGAGAAAAAGAGAGAGAAAAGAGACAAAAAGGTTGTTAAAAAAAATAAAAATTAAAAGTTTTACATTTAAAAAATCCCCAATAATTAAAACCTGAAGGAATGAGACTCCACACTTGCACTAGAGTCATAGCGGCACAGGAGGTGGTCATTCGGCCCATCGAGTCCATGCTGGCTCTCTGTAGAGCAATCCAGTCAGTCCCATTCCCCCGCTCTATCCCAGTAGCCCTGCAAGTTTATTTCCCTCAAGTGCCTATCCAGTCTCCCCCTGAAAACATTGAGTGTCTCCGCTTCCCCCACTTCCGTCGGCAGCGAGTTCCAGGTCCTCGCCACGTAAAAAAGTTTTTCCTCACATCCCCCCGTACCTCTTGCCCAAAACCTTAAATCTGTATCCTCTAGTCCTTGTACCATCAACTAGTAGGAACAGCCTTTCCCCGTCTGCCTATCCAAACTCGTCATAATCTTGTACACCTCTATCAAATCACCCCTCAATCTCCTTTGCTCTAATGAAAACAAATCCAGCTTCTCCAACCTGTCCTTGTAGCTAAGATCCCCCATCCCTGGAACCATTCTGGTATATCTCCTCTGCACCCTCTCAAGGGCCTTCACATCCTTCCTAAAGTGTGGTGACCAGAACTGGACGCAATACTCCAGTTGTGGCCTAACCAGCTCTTTATAAAGGTTCAGCATAACTTCTCTACTTTTGTACTCAATGCCTCTACTTATGAAGCCCAAGATCCCATATGCTTTGCTAACCACTCTCTCAATATGTCCTGCCACCTTCAGGGACCTATGCACGTCAACTCCCAGGTCCCTCTGTCCCTGCACACTCTTTAAAACTGTACCATTAAGTGAATATTGCCTCTCCCTGTTCCTTCTCACAAAATGCATCACCTCACACTTCTCTGTATTAAATTCCATCTGCCACTTGTCTGCCCATTCTGCTAGCCTTTCTATGTCCTGTATCAGTCGATTGGTATCATCATCACTGTTTGCCACACCCCCAAGTTTGGTGTCATCGGCAAATTTAGAAATTCTACTTTGTATTCCAATATCCAGATCATTTATATAGATCAAAAAAAGCAGTGGCCCCAGCACTGACCCTTGGGGAACACCACTGTCTACCATCCTCCAGTCTGAAAAACAGCCATTTACCATGTACTAGTTCATTTTCGGTGCCAGGAAGGTTGACTGACAGTAATTAACACTTATCACTTTGTTGAAAGGGTACTTAGACTGGAATGGAAAAGACTCTACTTTCTGTGGCAAGTTTAGTTTGCATCTACCGCGCAAATACAGCAACTTCACCCCACTCAATGCCCGTCAATGGCGAGGGAGACGGTGAGATGCTGATTTCGCGAAGCTAATGGCGAAGCGCCGCAACTCGAGCAGCAACTTTTCGATATTGGCGTTTAACCGCGCATCTGCCCTCTGCCTGAAGTTGCTGCACCATTTACCCAGAAATAACGGCGAGCGCCATTAGCCTCACCGTTACTTTGACAGCAAATTATGGCCCAATGCCAACCATCAGCTATTCCCTTCAGTACTTTCACCCAATGGTTAATAGTTTTAACTTTACCGTAAAGATTTACAGCACAGTAGAAGGTCAATTGTATATAACTAATCCCCCTGACCCGCTCTCTCCCCATATCCTGCATCTTCCTTTGCTTCAAATGTTTGTCCAATTTTGCCTCTACAACCGCTCCCTGTGGCAAAACATTCCATGCTTCAACAAATTGCATCAAGAAATTTCTCCTAACCCCTCTCTTCACTTTTTTTTTTAGTGACCATTTTAAATTGCGTTACTAACTCAGGGCAGGCTTGATGGACCAGTTGGCCTTCTCCTTCCCGTCATTTTCGTCACTCTCCAACCAGAGAAAAAAACCTTTCCTTATTCACTCCCTCAAAACCCTTCATACTTTTAAAAACTCCTATTAAATCTCCTCTTCATTTCCTCTGCTCCAAAGCTTTCCAGAACCAGCACTGACTATATATATCTCTAAGATCATTTGGATGACAGTTCTGCAGGTGAAGGATAACAAGACGGAGATTGAGCCACCCCCGCTAGGCGTATAATCTTTATTACATTAGTTCCACACATGCTGATATTAAGATGGGTTGAACATCCCTACGGCATCTCTAGCTTATTTTGATGGCCAATCTCCCTAATTGTTCAGATGTCTGATGGAGATTACTCATGCTAGTAGTTGTACACTTTGCCCAAGGCAAGGGTGTCCTAGATTTCTTGTCTTTGTTGCATTGGTGTGATCCATGGAGCTTTGGGGGAACCACGTATGAAGTTTAAATCCATGATCCCATTAATTTAAGTACATCTCAAGTTGCTGATCCTAGCAGATGTTAGTGTTCTGATTTAGGATTGATGCACCAATGAAGTAAAGTGCTAAGAACTCCAAGTCTCCAGGCCCACAAAACTCAAACAGGACAATCTAGTGAATAAGAAATAAAAAGAATGACTTGCATTGATATAGCGCCGTTCAGGACCTCAGAATGTCCAAAGCTCTTTACAGCCAATGAAGTACTTTTTGAAGTGTAGTCACTGTTGCAATATAGGAAATGCAAAAGCCAATTTGCACACAGCAAAGGCCCACAAACAGCAATGAGATAAATGGCCAGATCATCTGTTTTTTTAGCTGTTGGTTGAGGGATAAATATTGGCCAGGAGACCCATAAAGTGCAAATGTAACCAAGTTGCCAAGGGCCAGATTTCCAGAGCTTAGGATTGCATGTAGCTCATGGGTCACGGTTTGAACATCCCCAGCATAAGGTAACTTTATTTTAACCAACTTTACAAAGTTACTAGAGATTGAGCAGTAGGGCTTGCAAGTGCTGCTAAGTGTTCTCTGCTGGTGAGACTGCGTAGTATGCAGTGAGACCAGTCGACTAAATGCCACTTGGTGATGGGGTTCCCAGCAATTTGTGTTCAGCAGATTTTGGCCCAAAAATTAGAATTTGAAGGATTTGTGCCATCTGTAAAGCACTAGTAAAAGGAGGCCATTCAGCCCATCGAGTCTGAGCTGGCTCTTTTGTGGAGCAATCCCATTAGTCCCACTCCCCCACTCTTTCCCCATATCCCTGTAATTCTTTTCTCTTTCAAGTATTCAGCCAATTCCCTTTTGAAGAGTCATATAGTAAATGCTTATTAAAAATAATCACTCCTTGCAGGCATTTAAAAAAAATCTGAATCAGATGCTGTATTAGCATAAGGTTCTGACTTTTAAGATACACAAAAGGTTTAATAACAGAGAAGATGGTTACGTTCTTATTCACCTCACTCCTGTCGTATGAATTCCTGCAGGTGCAATCAGGTTAATGTGGTCTTAATGGAAGAGAAGTTCAGCTATTCCACCGCAGGGACCCTTGTATCCCAGGGGCTGAAAAGACCTAAAGGAGTCTATGCAAACAAACTCCTTTATTTGCAGCAAAAATAGTAATAAATGACGTTGAAAATTCTAATGATGGTGCTCAATGATCTGACATTATTGTGAATGTCAGGACAGTGGTAATGAGCGAGGAGTAAACAAGCCGCACTATCGTACATGTTTTCCATGACTTATTTAGATACATAGAATGATAGAGCACAGAAGGTGGCCATTCGGCCCATCGTGCCTGTGCCGGCTCTTTGGTAGAGCTAATCCGACTCCCCCGCCCTTTCCCCAAAGTGCTGTAAGTTTTTTCCCTTCAAGTATTTATCCAATTCTCTTTTGAATGTTACTTTCAGGCAGTACATTCGAGATCACCACAACTTGCTGTGTAAAAATAATGTTTCTTCATGTCGCCTCTGGTTCTTTTGCCAATCATCTTAAATCTGTGTCCTCTGGTTACTGACCCTCCTGCCACTGGAAACGGTTTCTCCTTATTTATACAATCAAAACCCTTCATGATTTTGAACACCTCAATCAAATCTCCTCTTAACCTTCTCTGTTCCGAGAAGAACAACCCCAGCTTCTCCAGTCTCTCCACATAATTGAAGTCCCTCATCCCTGGTACCATTCTAATAAACCTCCTCTGCACCCTCTCTAAGGCCTGGACATCCTTCCTAAAGTGCGGTGCCCAGGAATGAACACAATACTCCAGCTGAGGCCTAGCCAGTGCTTTAGAAAGGTTTAGCATAACTTCTTTACTTTTATATTCTATTCCTCTATTAATAAAGCCCAGGATCCTGCATGCTTTTAAAACAGCCTTCTCAACTTGTCCTGCTCTCTAAAGATTTATGTACATACACCCCCAGGTCTCTCTGTTCCTACATCCCCATTGAATCTAAAGATTTATTATACAATCCCTCGATCAGCTTGTTATGGCTAGAGTCTACATGCTTTTAAAAATAAATGGAGATGCAATGTGAAGGGCCACGTCCACAGTGCGGTATACCACCAAGACCGAAAATAATGAAAGAAGTGGCTAGATAAATGCAAATGTAGTAATTAGGCGACACCAAGCGTGGATTGTAAAACCCTGAAGGTTGCAAGAAAAGGAAACAGAAAGAATGGAGGAAGGCGAGGAATTCCAGAGTTCTGAGGTGCTGGAATAGTAAGGGACGATGCAATTAATTTCCTCTCAAAACTCTTCAAGAGGAAGGGGAATAGTATGAAGCCTGAAATGCTTCTGATCAATGAAGTGATTATTGGTGTGAAACAAGCTGGGTTGATTGACAGGGTGTGATTTGTTACAGAGCATTACCTAAAAGGCAGAAACGAGGTTATGTGTTAGAAGTGGCCACCAGCGAGAAGACACACAGCACAAGAGGTAGGATTGGAGGCGAGGAAAATATCTGAGAGATGAGCTGAATCACTGGACCGATCAGAGGGAAGGGAAGGCTGATGGAGGGATTGCTTACGCCCTTTCATCCAAATAGATAGTGAATCCTTCGATACATTAGGTAGGTGATGAAATGGGGTTATATTGCTATGATGTATCATTGAAAATGCTCGAGTTGGGAGAAGAAAATAAACATCAGCCAGGACTCTCCGTCTTGATGGCTAGTAAATTACTTCTTCCAGAAAGTGCGGCATGCACACTGGGCAGGGCAAGATCAAATAGCTGGCCAACACTCATTTAGATTCCTATCTGAACAATCGCCACTTGGGTGAGATACCACAGGACTACCAGCAACTGTTAGGAGAGGAGGGAGAAAATTGGACCAAAAGAAAAGCCCTTTCTCACCATTTACCACTATTGCCTTCATCACCATTCCAACATTTTGAAAGCCTCCCAGAATCAAACAAGTACACAAAATAAACAGAGCACAAGTCCTAACAGATGAGTAATGTTTAACTTGTTTTGTCTTGGGACGTTTTACTATGTTAAAGGCGCTATATAAATACAAGTTGTTGTTTTTCCTCCCCGGAATATCTGTTCAGTACTACACAATTGCGAAAACACTGATCACGTGCAAAAGAGTGAATATATTGCAAATCAAAGTCTATGCAAGGGGTTAACTTTGCAAACAGTAGTTTGGCTCAGGGCACTTTGAACCGCCCATACTTAGCGGAAACCGCATCTCTAATTCACTGCAGTCTTTTTACGGTGTGTCATAAATCTGCCACTTACCCCATTATAAATAAATGCGTATTCTTTCATTAATAACTCCCAGAATGTTAAGTGGATAATATAGAGTTTATTATCGACAGGTCTTTTTAAAAATTCGTTCCTGGGATGTGGGAGTCGCTGGCAAGGCCAGCATTTATTGCCCATCCCTAACTGTTCTTGAGAAAGTGGTGGTGAGCCACCTTCTTGAACCACTGCAGTCCATGTGGTGAAGGTACTCCCACAGTGCTGGTAGGGAGGGAGTTCAAGAATTTTGATGCAGCGCCGATGAAGGATCGGCGATATATTTCCAGGTCAGGATGGTGTGTGACTTGGAGGGGAACTTGCAGATGATGGTGTTTCCATGCACCTGCTGCCCTTGTCCTTCTTGGCAGTAGAGGTTGCGGGTTTGGGAGGCGCTGCCAAAGAAGCCACAGCGAGTTCCAAGTTTCCTTGAGTTCCAGGCAAGTCAGCAAAAAAGGAACTTTCTAAATGGCAAAGCAAAGATTACAGAACGAAGACTATGCCTCACTAATTATCTTACCCTCACCTCAGATATCCAGAAGTGAAACTGTGTAAACAGATGCATTTCCCCCTTTTTTTCTCTCCCACACGGCAGCTGTCTCTCATTCTGCCAGCGCATTTCACACCTAATCTAGAGCCGTCTTTTGTCTCTTTACTAGTCCGATCACCATCTCGTCTGGTTTTGAATACCTCTTAATGTCTCTTCACTTCTCTTTTGTTCTTTCACCCCCATTTCCCAGCCCCCAAACTGGCCTTTTAATCGGTTTCATTTCCTGTGTTTTTTCAGTCCTGACGAAGGGTTTCGACCTGAAACGTTGACTCTATTTTCTCTCCACGGATGTTGCCTGGCCTGCTGAGTTTTTCCAGCATTTTCTGTTGTTAAACGGATGCATTGTTGGATCAATTTTTTCTCCCCATTTGCCATTATGAGCACATCTGTACCAAATAGCTTTGCACTATAATACAGGAAACTTTGTGCTATCCGGCACCGAGCTGTTGCCATTCCCTCAAAACTGCCGGACACTCCAGCGCTCATGTTGAAAGATACGAGCTTCCGTATCTGTCAACTAACCCTGTTGCTTAGCAACAGCTTCTAAACAGTCCAAGCGTCTCTGTAGCTTATCAACAGCTTCAGCAGACCTTGACTGTTGAGGAAAAAAGCAACGAGAAAAAAAAACCTAACGAAAACGTCACCTGATTTTTGCCGGTGGCTCGAGCATTCCGGACAGTTAGCCTCCGGATAACACAAAGTTTCCTGTATTTTGTTTGCTGTTTTCTACTAGATATTGAGGGGGACATTCTAATTGTTTTCCTCTCTGGAAAGAATACTTTCGTTTTTTTACCTTTGGCACAAAATCATATTGGTGGAGAATGGCCGTTCCACCCATCTTAATCTATCCATCTGGAAAGACTCGGCACTCCCCCATTTCAGCATCCGATTGCTTCGTTATTGATCGTAACATTTAGCTTCTGATATTCTAACTGGAAGCTCATTGCATGTGTTGATACCTCTTGGTGTGAAGAAGTGCTTCCCAACATTTTACTAATTTGTATCTCGGTTCCCTTGTTCTGTTCCCATAGTTTAATTTCAAATAATATTCCAGATTTACCTTTTCCAATCCCTTAGCTATCTTATGTATCTTGACAAAAATCACCTCTCTGACACCTCTTTTCTGGACTGAAAAATGCAAGTTTCTTCAGTTTTTCTTCATGACTCAATCCTCTGGCTTTTCTCTGCACTGCCTCCAGCACATTAATGTCTCCTTTGTTTATTGGCAACCAGAACTGAACATAGTGCTCAAGGTGTGGCCCGACCAGAGCACTGTCCAATTTGTGGGTTCAAGCTCCACTCCAGAGGCTTGAGCACTTAATGTCGGCTGACACCTCAGTGCAGGAATGAGGGAGCGCAGCACTGTCGGAGATGCCATCTTTTAGATGCGATATTAAACTGAGACCTGGGGGGGCGGGGGGGGGGGGGTCTCCCCTCTTAAGGTGGATGTAAAATGTCTCCTGGCACTATTTGAAGAGGAGCAGCAGAGTTTTCCTGATCAACATTTATCCCTCAACCAACATCATTAAAAAAAAACATTAAATGAGACTTTGCTGTGGGCAAACTGGTGACTGCAATTCCCTACATTACAACAGTGACTGCACTTCAAAAGTACTTCATTGGCTGTGAAGTACTTTGAGACGTTCTTAGGCACAACAGAAATGCAAGCTATTTCTTTACCTCCGCTGACTTGTATTCCACTATTTTGATTATGTAGTTCAGTATTCTATTGGCTTTGTTGAGCTGCTATTCTGAATTGATTTGACATGTTGAGTAAGACTCCTAGATCGCTTTCAACTTCTTCCTGAGTGCACGTATCCCCCGATTTCCTTTCAATGTGTAGGACTTTGGACTTGTCTGAAGTAAATTTCATCTGCCAATGATCTGCCCACTTTATCCAACAATTTTTGTAATTTCTGAACTGCCTCCTTGGGTTGCACAGCCCCCTCCTAGTTTGGTATCTCTGCTAATTTGACTAATTTCCATCGACTTTCTGATTCTAGGTCATTGATGTAAATTAGATGCATTAGTGTTCCCAACACAGTACTGGGGAACCCACTCGGAACTTCCCCACAAGCCTGACATAACTCCTCTAAATAAACACCTTGCCAGCAAGGCCCAAGGGGGTTCTCCCAATCTCCCTCTGCAACGTTGGTGGGAGATTGGCGGAAAAACCCAGGAGAAATGGTTTAAGCGCCGGGCTTTCTGCCAATCACCCACCAGAGTTGTGGAGGGAAATTCAGGAACCCGAGGAAATTCTACCCCCTGTTGTCTTCTACCTCTTCGGCCAGTTTCTTACCTATTCCCAAGATTGACCCTGAATTCCTACAGCATTGAGCTTAACTAATATAGCCAAATACAACATACTCTGATTCGTCCTCTGAAAGGAGTGATCCCCAGCATGCAGAAGCTTCAAAAGGCTTACGTTCTTGCCCCCTGCTATCAAAAAACACATTGCTCGGAATCACTGGGCCGCTCCTGAAGATTATGCGGTGCTCCATTTCAGTCGCTGAAATCCAAGTTTTATTGTACGTTAGCTTCTCAGACAGAATGTAACTAGGCGAACACACCCAGCCAGCTGCTGAATCCTTCTTGGCATTCTCACAAGGTTGACTGAAAAGCTTGGCCAGAGTTATCTACAGGAACTGCCATAAACATGCTGAACAAGCAATTCGACTTTACAAAATGCCCCGTTGGTCTCGTCACTTGTGCCTCAGGCGTCAAGTGCTTAGACTTTGGATAACGATCAAGAGTACAAAAAAAAGATCAACTTTGACTTTGCAGAAATGTGCCAACGGGCAAGTAAAATGACACCACATCTGGTATTTAAATATGGTAATAAGCATTTATACATGTTTCACATTGCTGTTTGTGGGAGCTTGCTGTGCGCAAGTTGGCTGCCGTGCTTCCTACACTACAAGTGACTACACTTCAGAAGTACTTCATTGGCTGTAAAGCACTTTGGGACGTCCGGTGGTCGTGAAGGCGCTGTACAAATGCAAGTCTTTGTCTTTTTTTTGTGTGCATCTTTTTCCATGTAATAATCGCTAATAATTTATTCCATTTTCAAATTAAACAGTTTCCCCTTTTCTGCTGCTCACATTTTTAAGTTTTTGTACAAAAGCCAAATAAGGGCAGCTATTTAGGGGCATCCATTTAATGTCCATATCCATTTAATGTCCATATCCTTACCCGAATGGCTTCTGGGACATCACTAACGGCTCCCGGATCCAGCCTCACCAAACGAGTTACTTCTGCTCCTATGGCTTCAGTGTTTTTAAATCTGGCAGATGCAAAATGTTGGACAAACGGGTGTAAATTTTCAATAAATCTAACGTACTGTTCAATAAAAGAGGCAAGATTATTCAGCTATAGGTACAATATTCCGCATCCTTCAAACAGGATAGATCTCGCGTGGGGCTGGTCGCGGGCGGCGTGGGGCTGGTCGCGGGCGGCGTGGGGCTGGCCGCGGGCGGCGTGGGGCTGGCCGCGGGCGGCGTGGGGCTGGTCGCGGGCGGCGTGGGGCTGGTCGCGGGCGGCGTGGGGCTGGTCGCGGGCGGCGTGGGGCTGGTCGCGGGCAGCAGGGGACTGATCGCGGGCAGCAGGGGACTGATCGCGGGCAGCAGGGGACTGATCACAGGCAGTACGGGATCTGGAGTGTGGTCATGTTGATGCCTTTGTGGTCTTACTGTACACTGTAACCTGTCATTTGTCGTGGTCCAGGCCTGGCTGACTGACTGGCCACTTGACTCTGGCCAGAATATCAGAGATCAGCAAGAACGAATTTTGTAAACATCTCCCTCTGGCCATGCCATGAACAGCAGACCAAAACAACCCCCCCATCCCAAACAACACGGTTAGCTCAGAATTTTCATTTGACGGTAGAAAGTGCCTAACACATTCCAAATCTGTTATTTGTAAATTTTCTCTTTAGTTGTCAGAGTTTGGGTATTGCAGTTCAAAAGGAGCAGAGTGAAAACACCTCCCGTGATGCATCTCTCCCAACAGAATTCTCCACAGGTGCCAGAACACTGCCCCTCTTGCCTTCCTTCTGTTAGTAACGACTGCCTGGTCATGTATGCACACATGTATGCATACATGCATGAACACAAACACATACATCGTCCATGGCATCCAGGAATCCCAAGCACTCAGGCCCAGGTGAAATTTCCAACTCAAGGCTCAGAGTTCAGACAAGAGGGCAGACCTATACAGGAGACACTGCATTTCCAACATTAAATAACCACTGACATTACATAACCAACTTAATCACTAGCTTCGTTCTGTTCTCCCCCTCCACCCCACCAGTTATGTAATGTTGTATGTAATGTAAGCAAAACTCATCAACATTATCGTATTGGTTTTAGCCTCACTGTCAGTCTTATGCTAACATATTTAATCTCTTTTCCTTCCAATATTTCTTTCTGAAGGCATTCACTCCTTGCTGAGGTACGGTTCCGTAGGTGTCAGTTCCCCTCCAGTATCTCGCTCAAGTTGCCATTCCTCACAAGCAAGCCTAGACAGCGACCGCCGGCAACTATTTGATTGCAAGGAGGGTGGGGAACATCATAGCTGAACACAATCCTGGCCTCGCCCAACATTTGCACGCACCTTCACAGCAAGGGATTGCTCAACAGCATTCAAGAATGGCAGCAATAGCCAAATTCTTCCCTCGTTAACCACGAGGCCGAGGACAATTGTAGCGCTCCTACTGAGGAGAGATCAGTGACCTCAATCCAGACTGTGCATGGACTGTTCTGACGAAGGGTCATCGACCTGAAACCTTAACTCGGTTTCTCTCTCCACAGACGCTGCCTGACCTGCTGAGTATTTCCAGCATTTTCTGTTTTTATTTCCTTTCTGGTTCATGGTTCAGCTTCCCAATGGATCAAATTGCCCACCCATTGAGGGAAGCTATTTAATTTCATTTTTATTGTGTTTAGTGCACCATGCAGGTTTCGGTCCATGCAAATGAAAAGCTGCAAGATGGGATTATCACATAGAATATACAGCACAGAAACAGGCCATTCGGCCCAACTGGTCAATGCTGGTGTTTATGCTCCACACGAGCCTCCTCCCACCCCTTTTCATCTCACCCTATCAGCATATCCTTTGATTCCTTTCTCACTCATGTACTTATCTAGCTTCCTCTCAAATGCATCTGTGTTATTCACCTCAACTGTTCCTTGCGGTAGCGAGTTCCACATTCTCACTATTCTCTGGGTAAAGAAGTTTCTTCTGAATTCCCTATTGGATTTATTAGTGACTATCTTAGATTTATGGCCCCTAGGTCTGGACTCCCCCGCAATGTATGTGTTTCGAAAAATGTAGTGTATCCAGTTTCAAATTCAGCTTCAAAGCTTATTTATGCACTTAACAGGGAAATGCTTGGATTGTGCTAGCATTGGATCAATGCCCATGGTGTGAGGAAGAACAAAACAGAGAAGCTGCATTTAGTGGTAACATAGCAGGCAAAAAACATATATAGCTAACATTACTATTTTAAGTTACAGTAAGTATTAACTGGTTGACTTCTGATATTAAATGTTAAGCAGCAGCAATACTGCTTCCAATTAACACCTACAACGTAAAATGATAATGCAAAGTTTTAATGGGTCTGGCCCAATTACCTGGTAGGCAGCTCTATGGCCAAGTGAGGCGAGATGCTCCAGGCCAGATTTACATTATCCTTCCACTGCTTTTCATTCAGACTGTTGTACTTTGACCGCCAATTCGCTATGCTCGCTTCTCCTGCCTGGTCCATTGCCAACTCAGGGGACGAGAGAGGGTTATACCACGTGGCGAGGCGCTCGATTTCACTTGCCTAAATATTGAAAACAAAAGTAATAATTCTTGATAAAATGGTACATCAGATTAGAGTTAGATGCTTCTTTAACAATTCCTCCTGAATGCTCCTGCAGCATTGAATCATAGAATGATACAGCACAAAAGGAGGCCATTCAGCCCATCGTGCCTGCGCCGGCTCATTGTTAGAGCTATTCAATTAATCCCACTCCCCATAGCCCTGTAAATTTTTTCCCTTCAACTATTTATCCAATTCCCTTTTGAAAGTTACTACTGAATCTGCTTCCACCGCCCTTTCAGATCACAACAACTCACTGCGTAAAAGAAATGTTTCCTCATGTCGCCTCTGGTTCTTTTGCCAATCACCTTAAATCTGTGTCCTCTGGTTACCGACCCTTCTGCCAATGGGAACAGTTTCTCCTTATTTACTCACTGAGCCTAGCCTATGTAAAATATATAGTCTGCTCTGGATAATTTAGCCATTTTTTTTTAAATTTTTTAATTGAACTATCTAACAATTGGAATTAAGCAACTTTGAATTAAGAGCAGACTGTATTTCATAAAATAGGGGTGTGTGTGTGCGCGTGTACGGATGTGTAATATATAGACTTGTTAGGTAATTACTCTCCTCTATAATTCAAAGTAGAAAGTCAGATAGTCTTGAAATCATATTGACATTCAAATCACAGTGGTGTTGCACTACATAACTGCACTGATTGATTTCGTAGATGATGGAGAAATGTATAATGAATTGTTCATGACATACTGGTTCTCTAGTGACCAGAGGCTGTGGAGAGGAGCCTGCTACATGTACAGAGTAGACTAGTTAGATAATTACTCTCCTCTATAATTCAAAACCTAGCCAAATGAAGTTGGAACGGTGTTGGCGGAGCAAAACTGACCAAATTTTGGGAAATAATATATGGTAATACATTAAACATCAAAAAGTTTTTCTATACATGTATACGCATGTGTAATATATATGTCAAATCTTTTTGATGACACTGATGACCCTCACAAGTGAAGTTCAAGCAGACGCTCTTCTGAAGCGTCCTGGGACGTTTTACTATGTTAAAGGAGCTATATAAAATGTAAGTTGTTGTATCTACATGGTGACTGCTTTGTAACACATTCCAATCTACAGTATATGCTATTTTCTCCCATAAGCCTACTGACTGATCCTCGAGTTCCATAAATGTGCAGGGTTAATAATTTAAGTTTTAGTAGAAATAGAATATCAACGGTGCATTTGCATGTGGCATGATTCTAGCCTTTGTCCTTCTCAAAAAATAAAACTCATCACCCAAATTATCCAAGGTTCATAAATATAGCACGCATCAATTCAGTTATTTCTGAAAATGTGAAAGAATGGGGACCAATACCACTTCTCTCCCAGTCCTGGTCTTGGCTTGGCTTAAATAGCAATGGCAAAGTAAAAAAAAAGGAAAAGGAATGTCCGGTGTCAGAGAGGTGATATTATAGAGGTATACTAGAGTGTTAACAATACAGAAAAGATAAATCTGGAAAATTACTTTAAATTAAATTGCCGCAGGAGGGCGAGGGGCGAAAGGTTGAAACTAGTAAAAGACAAATATCAGGGAAACAAAGAGCGATCAACACATGGAGTGGACAGAGTAGATTCCTGGATAGAGTAGCGAAGGCAAGAACCCGGAAGCGATTTAAGAATCAATTGAATATTGCAATGAGGGGTTCTTTAGGGTCATTCTCAATGAATGAACCAAGATAGGCCATATGGCCTTTCTCATCCATAACTATCTTGTGAAAACAGGTAACTGGATGCTAGAAAATTTTTAGATGTTGCATTATCTATAAAAATTGACAGTGGGGATTAAAGCCACTTTTTAAAAAGCCATCAAAACAACACACATCATTATTGTTTGTAAAACTGCGACCGGCCATTAAAGGAAATGGCTTAATGAAGCGGAGTGTGTAAAGCACAGCTTTCTCTCAACTACTTTGATAACCAACTCACCAGTAAAGACAATAGAAGTGTGCGCCGTTTCATGTAGTACTTGTGCAGCTGAGAACCGCGGTTAGTCTTCTTTGACATGCCTGATTGGAAATAATAAAACATTTTAATGAGATTTTGTAGAATAACTCAAGTTAGATATATTTCTTAAGGCTAAAGGGATCAAGGGATATGGGGAGAAGGCAGGGACAGGGTACTGAGTTTGGATGATCAGCATGATCTCATTGAATGGCAGAGCAGGCTCGAGGGGCCGAATGGCCTACTCCTGCTCCTATCTTCTATGTTTCTATGTTTCTATAATATTGTGTACAGCCCTGGACACCAACAACTTCAGACTATCAAGGGCGCATTAATGCCTTTCTGCAGCACACTGAGATTTCCTACATACAGTATGCTTCTTTTAAGATACTTCTGGCTAACTCTGCATGAGCTTAAGTAGATATTAAAATTAATTTTTTGCTTAAACATTGTTTAAATTACAGTCACCTCTGGAGAGATAAGGAGCAAGTGCCCAATCATACAATTAAATGTATTTAAGTGGTCTCTGTACATGCAATGGTCATCACAGAGGTTGCAAAAGATCCTCGTACATATGATCGAAATATAAAATGGACAGCGATAGAATTATCAAACGGCAGACACTAAGCAACAAGAACGCCACATCTACAGCATGGAAAGCCTTATTCATGGCTCTGAAAAATGACTAGGTGAAATGCAGTTCCGATACACGGTTTAAAAGGTTTCCATTGTAAACATCACCTGATTTTTTGGAGATAGTTGACATTCCACTGGACAGTGGGTACGTATTGATCCAGCCTTGTGCAGATTGCTGTCGTGTTCCAACAGCAATGTCAAGATTGTTCCGCGAATCAGCCACAGTTATAACAGACAGGTTATTCACAGAGGGATCCTGGTTGTCTGAAGAATAGTTTTCCATTTGTAAACTTTATGCCCAGTAATTTTTTTTTTGCACCACAATAAAACTGCAACAACTTTTTTCAAACAAAATTGCAGGCGAGAGAATACAAGCAATTGAAAAGCATTAGTATATGGCAGCTGAGCCCCAGCTGTTAAATAGCACTTTCTTGAGGTCATGAAACTATCTTCACCGCACAATGGTTTCCTTATGGTGGCACAATCATAACTGCATTTTGCAGCAAGAGAAAAGATCAACTTCTGCCCCTTCTCTTCGGATGGCACTGACTTATGTTGGGGACCAATTTCTCAGGCATGACTGGAACTTTGCCCAAGTTGCTGTTCTTTATACGTGTGCCCAAATAGCAAGCGTCAATAAGCAAATAGCCTACGAGAGCATCACAGCATCCTGCCCTCACCCGATTTCCACACACACACTCGCGCTTGCCTGCACTGTACAGTGCCAGGAGGGGGAACCCTCCCTGACCAGGGATGCTGAGCCCAATTGTAGCATCTCCCCTGGCATCTAGCTGAGGTCAGCTAACTCAGTATAGATCAGATCTCCTTGGTCTATTAGGCTCAGTAGCACACCATGCAAGTGTGGTGGTTTGTAGCACTTTAATTTTTTGATGAGGCATATTTTAACTGGGCACACCAGCGAGTTTGCTTGTAAGAATACATCAATAGATGTTTTATTGCAACAGCAGCAGCAGACAGTAGGGGCACAGTCTGACGTGGTTCTAAAGGATAGTGTCATTTTGTAAAAGTTTCTTTGGGAAACTGAATCCAGAAATCGTTATAAAGGGAATCAAAAGCAGAATTCTGATGACAGAATGTAGGTCTCCACTCAGCGTTGTAAATACATGCAGCAGCCATTCCCATTACTGAACTCAATGTCCCCGAGTTCCGAACTCAAGCACAAACCACAGAATCCAAAACCAGTCACTCAACACCAGAAAACAGGAGGTAAAATGTGGCCGGTTAGAACATTAACCAAAACGAGCAACAATCAGAACTGACTGGCTTCCAGTTCTCCACCTCTCTTTTGCATTCTTAATTTTAGGGGAGGGAGGATAAACGAGGGCTGAAAATATTCCGATTGCCTCAGGTATCAGTGCTGTGGGCTCACTTTCTCACAAACTTGGATTCATGAAATGCAAATTGGTCGTGGACAAAATTAATTGGTTGAGGCGGGGGCAAGGAGGGGGAGGGGGGCGGATGGAGAGAAGAGTTGATTCTGATGAGGAGCCAAGAACCTACAAGAGGAACTAGATATTATCCTCTCAGTTGCGGTGGGGGTAGAACAGTAGCAAGTTAAAACCGAATGCCAAGAGTAAGGTTCTACGGGTTGAAAAACAAAGACATACATATTCTATGGCGTCAAACTAAAAGAGCGAAGTTCAAAGAATGAGAGAGGTTGTGTGTCACTGTGGAGTGCCAATGAACAAAACAAATGGACTGTTGCATTGTATCGCTAAAAAGATGGAGCATAAATTAGGGGGCATCATGCTGAAAATGTACACTGCTTGAATCAGACCTGACCACGAGTGCTGTACCCTGTTTTGGTCACCAAGACACTAGGGGTACATGGTGGCAGGACAGAGTGAAACCACAAGAATGATCCGTAGCCCCAGAGGATTCAAGTATGACGAAACACTGGAGAAACCTAGGCTCTTCAGGAAGTCAATGAGAGGGGACCCAAAAGTATATACGGTATTAATGGTACAGAAAAGGTCAATCCAGAACTTGAAGGTAAACCATGAACGTCAATCAAGAGAACGCGGGTTCAAACTGGTGAAAGGCAAATTTAGGACCGATGTCCCAAAGTTGTTCATCAAAGAACCATTAGCATTCGGAATAGATCTCGGAGTAGGGTGGTGGGAGCAAAAACCACAGACTTCAACCAGCTTTCATCGTCATTTTCCTGGTGCTAACCCACACTTTGGTGGGACTCGAACTCAACCTCTGGTGGCCAGTCTAGTACCATAACAACAACAACAACGTGTATTGATAGAGCACCTTTAACGTAGTAAAACGTCCCAAGGCACTGCACAGGAGTATTATAAGACCAAAAAAAAAATTGGACACCGAGCCACATAAGGAGAAATTAGGGCAGGTGACCAAAAGCTTGGTCAAAGAGGTAGGTTTTAAGGAGCGTCTTAAAGGAAGAAAGAGAGGTAGAGAGGCGGAGAGGTTTAGGCAGGGAATTCCAGAGCTCAGGGCCTAGGCAACAGAAGGCACGGCCACCAATGGTTAAGTGATTATAATCAGGGATGCTCAAGAGGGCAGAATTAGAGGAGCGCAGATATCTGGGGGGGGTTGTGGGGCTGAAGGAAATTACAGAGATAGGGAGGGGCGAGGCCATGGAGGGATTTGAAAACAAGGATGAGAATTTTGAAATCGAGGCGTTGCTTAACCGGGAGCCAATGTAGGTCAGCGAGCACAGGGGTGATGGGTGAACGGGACTTGGTGCGAGTTAGTACACGGGTAGCCGAGTTTTGGATGACCTCAAGTTTACGTAGAGTGGAATGTGGGAGGCCAGCCAGGAGTGCATTGGAATAGTCCAGTCTAGAGGTAACAAAGGCATGGATGAGGGTTTCAGCAGCGAATGAGGTGAGGCAAGGGCAGAGACGGGCGATGTTACGGAGGTGGTCTTTGTTATGCTGCGGATATGTGGTCTGAAGCTATTTTCAGGGTCAAATATGACACCAAGGTTGCAAACAGTGTGGTTCAGCCTCAGACAGATATTAAGGAGGGTTGGAGTCAGTGGCTAGGGAACGGAGTTTGTGGCGGGGACCGAAAACAATGGCTTCCGTCTTCCCAATATTTAATTGGAGAAAGTTTTTGCTCATCCAGAACTGTATGTCGGACAAGCAGTCTGACAATTTAGACACCGCGGAGGGGTCAAGAGAAGAGGTAGTGAGGTAGAGCTGGGTGTCGTCAGCGTACATGTGGAACCTGACGCTGTGTTTTCGTGTGATGTCGCCAAGGGGCAACATGTAATTGAGAAATAGGAGGAGGCCAAGGATAGATCCTTGGGGGACACCAGAGGTAACAACACGGGAGCAGGAAGAGAAGCCGTTGCAGGTGATTCTCTGGTTACGATTAGTTAGATAAGAATGGAACCAGGCGAGTGCAGTCCCACCCAGCTGGACGACGGTGGAGAGGCGTTGGAGAAGGATGGAGTGGTCAACTGTGTCAAAGGCTGCAGACAAGTCAAGAAGGATGAGGAGGGATAGTTTACCTTTGTCACAGTCACAAAGGATGTCATTTGTGACTTTGATGAGAGCTGTTTCGGTACTGTGGCAAGGGCGGAAACCTGATTGAAGGGATTCAAACATAGAATTGCGGGAAAGATGGGCACGGATTTAGGAGGCGACAACACGTTCAAGGACTTGGGAGAGGAAAAGGAGGTTGGAGATGGGGCAAGGACGGAGAAATCAAGGGTTTTTTTTTTTTTTTTTTTTTTTTTTTTTTTTTTTTTTTTGAGAGAAGCGATGCCGACAGATTTGAAGGAGAGGGGGGACAGTACCTGAGGAGAGAGAACCATTAACAATATCAGCTAACATGGGAGCCAGTAAAGGAAGTTGGGTGGTCAGCAGTTTGGTGGGAATAGGGTCAAGGGAGCAGGAAGTGGGTCTCATGGACAAGATGAGCGTGGAGAGGTCATGAGGGGAGATCGGAGAGAAACTGGAGAAAGATGTGAGTTCAGGGCTAGGGCAGAGAGGAACCTTAGAGGAAGCTTGGTCCAGCAGGCTAGGGGAAAAAAGAGAAATGGCAGAGACAGCTGAACGGATGGTCTCAATCTTAGAGACAAAGAAATCCATGAGCTCCTCACACTTGTTATCGGAGGCGAGGGTGGAGAAGACAGGGGAGAGGGGTTTAAGAAGACGGTTAACAGTAGAGAAAAGGAGCCAGGGTTTATCTTTGCATTTCAGAATGAGTCTGGAGCAATGTTGGCAGATGAGAGCAGGGCCCGATCATGCTTTATGTGGTCCAGCCAGATCTGGCAGTGAATGGCTAAACCAGTTGTCCGCCATATCCACTACATTACTGTACTGTAGCTGTATACAGCGGAAACAGACATGGCAGTCAAGCAGTTAATGAGTGTGTGGACGTCACAAGTGGCTTAAGAAGTGTGACAGTAGTGCTCGCAAAATCAAACAAACTCCACCAAGAACAGCCGTGGGCTGGGAAAGCAAAGCCACTCTGAAAAAACTATGAAACACAAGTCGTCACTCACAGGGTAGCCCTGCTCGAGTCTGAGCAAAAATCTGCTCATGACCAGCTAAACTGAGAGCCATAGGAAATGAGGACACGAGAGAAGTGGTCAATCTCCCTTAACCATCTCACATGTACACCAGGATTTAGAGAACATGGCTCATTATGCATGCTTTCATTGCGATAGTCACCAAAGCCTCAGAAAACTCCACCTACCAAGGGAATCCTGAGCAGAATTCAAAGGCTGTGTACAACCAGAAGTTGGGTTGGAAGGGGGCGGAAGGGCTTGAAGCTCACATTTCAATGGGAAGCTACTACTTTGGTGATGGCACTTTCCTTGCTGGATCTTTTTGACTCACTGCTGAATCTTTGGAATTCTCTACCCCACAGAGCTGTGGATGCTGAGTTGTTGAGTATATTTGAGACAGTGATCAGTGGATTTTTGGATACTAAGGGAACCAAGGGATATGGGGATTGTGCGGGAAAGTGGAGTTGAGGTAGAAGATCAGCCGTGATCTTATTGAATGGTGGAGCAGGTTCGAAGGGCCGAGTGGCCGACTCCTGCTCCTCTCTCTTACGTTATGTCCCTCTAGCGCCTCTGGGGTTGGACTGCTGGTGACAATTACTAAGCACCACAGTACTGTGATAACGGTCTGCACCAGCTGCTTTGGGTTAAAAGGAGCTATTCAGCTTCTACTGGTACATCTCCCATTTATCCTCTGAAAATCAGTCCTTGCCAGGAGGAGAAAGTCATGATCAAGCTGTCAAGGTAGAAGCTTTAGAAACTTTCTCCTAATGCACTCAAGAACATAAGAGAAAGCAGGTGTTTGTGCCAGTTTAAGAATAATGATGGCCATATAGCCTGGACCTAAACCTTAGTTCGCATCCACAGATATAATAAAGAAAGGGAATGGTTGAAGCGAATAGTATAGATGCATTTAAGGGGAGGCTAGACAAGCATATGAGGGAGAAGGGAATAGAGGGTTACGCTGATGGAGTGAGATGAGGAAAGACGGGAGGAGGCTCGAGTGGAACATAAACGCCGGCATGGACCGAACGGCCTGTTTCTGTGCCGTATAGCCGATGTAATCCTATATAAAGAAAGAAAGACTTGCATTTATACAGCGCCTATCACGACCACCGGATGTCCCAAAGCGCTTTACAGCCAATGAAGTACTTTTTGCAGTGTAGTCACTGTTGTAATGTTGCAATGTTAAAAACAAACTGGTGCGTGCAAATGTAGGATCAAAAATGGAGAAAAGAAAAGAAAATATGAAATATGTGCATTGCTCTTTGACGAAAAAGAGGCAAAATTATGGTGGGGGGGGGGAAGAAAAAAAATCACTGGGATGGGCCTTTGTTCTTTTAGAACGCTACTCTAAGTGTCTTGCCTCCATGGCTTATTTGTGGAAGAAAGAACATTAGGAAAAAATCACAATTTACAGTTAAAAAATAATTTATTTCCGAAAGATTGACAGGCTGGTTAAATGCCAAACTTGTTTCATTTCAACAGCAGAGGGTGCTGCGACTTGTGGCACAAGCCAATGGACCTGATGGGAGAGAACAAAGCCTCAAATTTCCCTCTTCTATTCCTTCCTCTTCTGTTTCTTATCTTTTCCTGGTTTATCTCCTCAATGTCTGTCTTCTCCTTTCCTGAGCTTGCAGGTATTTTTTAATTTACTCATGGTCTCTCCTTTTCTCTTCCGCATTTCTCCGCTCCACATACAAGTTGCCAGAAGAAAGCAATCTGCAGAGAGTCTTACTTCAGGCATGTGACACAGGACTCTGTACTGAGGGAAGTGAAATATAGGTACCTTTTCTCCCTTATGCTGCTTTAGTGATATTGAGGTAAGGAATAATGAAAGATAAAACACAGCGAAAATGAAAATTAGGCATAGAGTGATGGAGAGAGCGGGGGGGGGGGGGGGAAAGAGAGAGAGAGAGAGAGAGAGAGAGAGAGAGCGAGGGAGAGTGAGAGTGAGAGTGAGAGTGAGAGCGGGAAGGAGAGACACCGAGGGTGGGAAGGAGAGCGAGAGTGCGGGAGGGAGAAAGCGGGCAAGGGCAGGTACGAGGGCGCGAGCGCGGGAGGGTGGGCAAGGGCGAGCGTGAGGGAGAGAGATAGATAAACGGGAGGGAGAGAGGGACAGGGAGGGAGGGAGGGAGCGAGAGAGAGAGAGAGGGCGGGAGGGAGGGAGTTAGAGAGCGTGCGCGAGAAGGAGAGAAAAATAAAAATAAACTATAAGTGTAATCCTCACAAAAATTTCCTTTCTGTACAAATAGGGATGGTTGTAGAAATACTTTAAAATTCATCAGGGGAAAAACAGATGCAAATATCATTGTTAACTAAAATTACCAATATAAAGTACTGAGCGAGTAATACGAGTGAGCCTTTACTACTGGTCTACTACTGTATCTGCAACTAGCCAATCTACAGAGATCTGTTCTGCACGCTGCACTGTTCACACTACTCATAAGCGATTTTAAAGGCGGCAATTCTAGTATTACATTATCAGATTTGATGACAGCAAGCTACTTTGCCAGGAAACAAGTACAAGGCAGATTGATTGTACTGAAGGGGCTTTGGGGCAATGAAACAGGGGGTCCAAAAGGACAGTAGGTTGATTGCGTACTTAAAAGCTAACTCACTTGCTTGCACCTACATTATATTTCCCTCTCAGATACTCGGAAACTCACAACATTGAATTCATTAGGGATAAGATGATTGAGAGCAAGAATGATCCAGATTTCTTTTTAAATGCTACGGCAATGGATAATGTAGAAACAAGCTGGTTAGTTGGCTTCGACGGTGAACAGAGCACAACAAAACTTTGAAATTTAAAGGATTTTTTTTCTCCCAGAGTTATGATGCGGATGGGACATGTTGTATTTATTAACATCTTGATGAAGGGGCTAGTTGAATATCTGATTGATACAGTGCTTTTAATGCAGAAAAAATATCCCACGGCGCTTTATGGAGATGCAAGGGAAAAAATGGATGTCGCGCCAAAGAAGGATGTATTTGGAGAGGTGACAAAAGCTTGGTAGAAGAGGTGGGTTTTAAGGGGGGGGTCTTAAAAGGAGGAGAGGGAGAGAGAGAGAGAACTGGTGGGGTTTAGAGAGGGTATTCCAGACCCTGGGGCCTAGGCAGCTAAGGGCCAAGAACAGGATTAAGGGTTATAAAGTGAGTACAGATAGAGACGATCAGATATTGTGTGCAAAACAATATCTGGCTGCTGGCACCATGGCAATATGCCAAGAAAGGCAACTGGTCAAGGATGAACAATATAAAATGGAGTTCTGCAGCTTAAATTTTGGGAGAAATTTGTAAATATTTTCTCAGCTGGGTGGATTCTTTGATGGACCGGAATGTACATGATCTGTAGATGGAATGGGCTCGATGCGCCCGATACCCCTATTTCATTCCGCGTTTTCTTGGGTCCTGTAATTAGACTAAGCGTTAAGCCGTTTTTTTTTTGCATTGCAATAATTCAGTGCCAGATTCAAGACGTCAATCAGCAAATGTAATGCACCCATTGTGCAATTTTGTACCCATTTAAAGTCACTGCCGGTGAGAGGAAGTTCCTTAAACATTTGGTTAAAACACCAATGTAGTCTTTAGTTTAGAGAAGCAGAAAGGAAAGGTTATACAGAATTTAATCAATTCACCCAATATAGAAAGAAGCCAGACACACATTTGAACTTTAAATATATCTCAATCAGTACTATTTCAGTTAATCTCAAGATAAAACTTCAACAGCACCTTAATGAAATTTCTCCAAATTCTCGGCATTAGGAAACAAATACATTTTGTATATAAATGTACATTTAAATACCCTGGCCACTGCCCTGAAACCTCTGAACTTTTCTCCAGTCTCTCATCTGTGTTGCTAATTTCCCCTTGTCCTATAGCCTGCCAATTAGCCACATTCTCAACCCTCCATTCCCTCACCCACTTCAAACGTCCTCTGCATATTTATCTACTTATGCCAGATGTGGTCCTTCCGGCCTCCACTTTGCACATTCGACAAACGGCACGGGGCTCAGTCCTCCTTCCACTGATTTAAACTAGATTTTAAATGGGAAGGCGAACAACCTTACCAGGAGGAACAAGTTGGTTTGCATTGAGGTACTTCTTATCAGAGAACATGGCTGTCCAAAACTTGATCATAATACTGATATCTTCCCGCAGTCTCTTCTCCTCTTGCGTTGGATATTTAGGTGCAACGCTAAAATAATTAGAAAAAATTAAATGGAGATACCTCTATGCCACTACACAGAAAATAAATATGATTTTGCACTGTAACAATGATAATATTTACCTAAAATAGTCAAAGGCAGTGGAATAGACCTTCTCTCTCAACACATTCCGAATTGTGACATTGGAAATGACATCAGCGTGCAATAATGCAAGACCGAGTGTCAATAACCTAGGGCGACAAAGGGAAAAGTAATTAGATATGCGAGTAGCCTAGTGAGTGTCAGCCGTGGCTCAGTGGGCAGCACACTCACCTCTGAGTCAGGAGGTCGTGGGTTCAAGTCCCACTCCAGGGGCTTGAGCACATAAAGCTAGGCTGACACTTGAGTGCAGTACTAAGGGAGTGCTGCATTGTCGGAGGTGCTGTCTTTCAGATGAGACGTTAAACCGAGGCCCCGTTTGCGCTCTTGGGTGGATGTAAAAGATCCCATGGCACTATTTCGAAGAAGAGCAGGGGAGTTATCCCCGGTGTCCTGGCCAATATTTATCCCTCAACCAAGATAACAAAAACAGATTATCTGGTCATTATCACATTGCTGTTTGTGGGAGTTTGCCGAGTGCAAATTGGTTACCGCGTTTCCCACATTACAAAAGTACTTAATTGGCTGTAAAGCGCTTTGAGACGTCCGGTGGTCGTGAAAGGCGCTATATAAATGCAAGTTGTCTTCATCTTCTTACCCTGCTCGAGGGGCCGTATGGCTTACTCCTGCTCCTGTTTCTTATGTCTTTAACCCTTTACCAGACAACTTTAATCCAAAAATATTTCCGACACATTAAGGCTATGCAGCAGTATCAATACATGGCACCAGAGTCCTCGGGTGCGGGCTCAGTCCCACGGCTCTCCATATGCCAAGTTACCAATTTCAGCCATGCTGTTCTAGAAGATAGCAAGCAAAGGCTGGCACCTCCTCCACAAGGACTGAAGGAAAGGGGGAAATAAAACATTTTGCAGGGTGAGTCACCCAACGCTGTAATCATCCGCCATTTAGCAGAATCCTGGGAATAGAGCTTCAGCTTTTTCATCCAGGGTTGGTTCATGGGAAGACTAATGGGAGAAAAATGACTGTACATTTCAATAAAAAGCTCTTTCCTCTCACTCGAGAGCAAATTTGAAGTAGAAGCATTATGATTTGTTTTGTACGTTAATGCAATCTCCACAGTCGTCGCACTCCACGTACTTGAATCTTGGCCCAATGGCAGCCACGTGTCTGTTCAAACTCCCCTTTGAGGCTCCAACGTTTAATGAGAGAGAGCGTTGCAGAAGACTGCCAAAGATTTCCACCTGGTCTGCACTGCAGTACTTGGCAATCTCGAACCTTTGCAGCAGGAACTAAAGCAAAGAAGGAGAAAAAAATATAATAAATGGACTTGCGGTAATCATAAGATAAAAGCCAGATCAGTTAACTGGATACAATGCATTATACACATTTCTTTGCAATGGTTTTCCCAAACATTATTCTGGAACTGTTTTAAGTAAATCTTGACAATCTTGAATCCAAATACTGTAGTACAAAGTACTAAAGAATTAGAAAGTGCTGTAGTACCCAAGGACAGCTCGCTACCCAAAATGATTTACAAGTCCCATCTTGCATTCATCAAGAGTCGGGGGATGCCTTGCACTTGCCTCTATCCAGATGTGGTGTGGTGTAACTTCCGGGGCACAGGGCTTGGGCTGGCTCTCTTCAGAAGCTGCCAAAGGATCAGCTTCTTTTTTCTCTTCTGAGAAAAGGCCAAACTTCTGTTGCATGGTCATCTGCCAGGCTCCAACCATTTCCCGCATAAACTGCAAACCAGAACAAGCAAAATAGAAAATGCTCCTTCTTGCCATCAATAAATGGACCACAAGCACAATGCATCAAAAGGCCATTGCATTTAAGATCAGGACAATCTTTTCACTGAGCTCCAAGGTAATTTAGGGCAAGCAACAATGTTCCCTCTAATGTTTTTTTGGCGCCGCACAGCTTTTGCATTGACAAGCCGGCTGCACGGGTTCCCTGGAGCGCTGCGCGGCCACATAGGCAGGGTTCTGAGGACAAGTTATTTGTAACTAAACGCATGAGGCCATCAAAGAGTGGTACGAGCTCTGTGGAGCAGTCACAATGAAGGGGATGCTGCGGTGACCATCCCAGCATAACTGCTGCACACTGACCCCTGAAATAGATGCTTACAAAGCACTGTAGAGGGAGATGGACGGTAACAAGAAAAAAAAAACTACCACCTTTTCTCCCCTCCTCCCCAAGGTTGCCGACTGTTGCTGGTACGGCCATAGAGGACATCATAGCTGATGCTGATCCTGGCCGTCACGCAATGTCTGGAGGAATCAGGAGCAGGAACAGAGGTTGATTCTGGAGATGAAGGGGTTGTCTTATGAAGAAAGGTTGAGCAGGTTGGGCCTTGTTGGAGTTGGAGTTTAGAAAAATGAGAGGGGAGCATATTGAAACATATAAGGTTCTGAAGGGGCTTGACAGGGTAGATGCAGAGAGGATTCTTCACCTCGTGGGGGGAATCTATATAACTAAGGGGCATAATTTCAGAATAAGGGGGCAGGCACCCTGTTAAATCGGAAATGAGGAGGAATTTCTTCTCTCAGAGGGTCGTGAACCTTTGGAATTCTCTTCCCCAGAGAGCTGTGGAGGCTGGGTCATTGAATATATTTAAGGTGGAGATAGACAGATTTTTGAAAGGTAAGGGAGTCAAGGGTTATAGGGAGCGTGCAGGGAAGTGGAGTTAAGGCCAAGATCAGATCAGCCATGATCTTATTGAATGGCGGAGCAGGCTCGAGGGGCCGAATGGCCCACACCTGCTCCTACGTCTTATGTAACTCCTGGATGATCAGCTTTTTCCCTCACTAGCCCTGGGCCACCAAGGCCAACTACAACACCCCCAACTACTGTCAAAGTTGGAACCTTCTGGTCCAACGACTAAACGGCTGTCTTTATTTAGCATGTCACCGGAGAGCTAATAACATTTATAAAATAAATTATGAAAGTTATATTAATTTCAAATATTCCTGCAACAAACTTTTATTCTAACTGTCAAACAAAAAAATACATTATTTTTTTAAAACCAGCATTTCAAATTAAACTTTTGTAGGAAATAAAATGGCTTTGTAATTCTTATTACTGACATTGTTAAAAAAATTCTATGTATGTATACGCACACATATATACATACATATAGATAAAAGGATAAATGGATTTTAAAAGTTAATCTAATCCGAGGTGTTTGAGAGGTCAAGAAAGAAATACTATGATAAAAGACCAATCAAAGGCAGTTCAATAAATCTTCCTCCCTGCCTTGTGAATTAGCTACATCGTCAGTGCACAGCAGGCGAACATCTATAGATTATTTTCTGATCTGTACACTTTCAGGTCATCTCGGGATCTGCAGAGTCTCAAAAATAAATTATGCCCAATAAATGTGTAGCTATTAATCCAGCAAGAAGTTTCTTCTTTTTGCAATAAAAAAAAAGATCTTGCAAGAAGACAGAGATGCATGCTCACTACTCGAAGGTGGTGAGTGGCATTAACTCAATAAAGGCTTAATTGCTGCAACTTAGTTTTAAAAAGGACGTTAACTGAAGGCACAATACTTACTGGCACCTCTATGCCATTCTTTGCAGCCAGCAGCCACTCCCAACAAGCGACAGCAGTTTCTATGCCCAGCGCTGTAAACATGCGCAGAGGGGCCCAGCACAGATGGTGAAGGAGTTGAGGATCACAAACTGTAGCCAGACAGAAAGGAAACAACAACAAAAATAGAACTCTTTCCATGAATGAGCAATCTAATTATTCATTTCAATTTGAAATGGACTACAAGAGAGTTAAATGATGAGAAGCGTTCGTGACAATTAATGGAGTTTTATAACTGATTTGCCACGTGCTGGTGCAATTATTGATCAAAAATCTTCATCCAGACTTCCTTTGTAAATAAAACAGCCACACAAGTAACGACAAGTAATGTTAAGTGTCAGCATCAACTCAAATTGAACCTCGGAGGCTGCAGTATATCACTACTGCAGCCTCACAGAAATTAGACATTTTCAGCACAGGAGGCCATTCAGCCCATCGTGTCTGTGCCGGCCGAAAAAGAGCTATCCAGCCTAATCCCACTTTCCAGCTCTTGGTCCATAGCCCTGTAGGTTATGGCACTTCAAGTGCAGATCCAAGTACTTTTTAAATGCGATGAGGGTTTCTGCCTCTACCACCCTTTCAGGCAGTGAGTTCCAGACCCCCACCACCCTCTGGGTGAAAGAAATTCTCCTCAACTCCCCTCTAATCCTTCTACCAATTACTTTAAATCTGTGCCCTCTGGTTATTGACCTCTCTGCTAGGGGAAATAGGTCCTTCCGATCCACTCTATCTAAGCCCCTCATAATTTTATACACCTCAACCTTCTCTGTTCCAAAGAAAACAACCCCAGCCTATCCAATCTTTCCTCATAGCTAAAGTTCTCCAGTTGTGGCAACATCCTCGTAAATCTGCTCTGCACCCTCTCTAGTGCAATCACATCTATTGTACCGATACGCTAATGACAGTAGTTAGCTTGGAATGCCTTGCTGATTTACACGGGGGGGAAGAGCTAGTACTCCTATTTGTTGGAACATATTCACCGTGGAAAAATGCAAATTTCCCCAATTCCTCTTGTGCATGAATAAAAATACCAGATTTTAAAGCTTGTTTTTTTGATTTAGCCTCTGCAAGTTAACTATATATTTTTTCTATTTCACCCCCCATTTTCCCAAGTGTCAGTAAATTACTGGTGGAGAACTGCGGAGTCTTTCTGTACCCTGTTACACAACAGCCGAGGTGGAGAGATGAGTGCATTTAACTATAAAGTGCTATAGTGAAGCTTTATGCTGTCGGTTTTCCCTTCAGGTGCTACAGGACACTCCAAGGAGTAAGCTCGATTTAAGCAGAAGGTTAATGAGTTGATCTCTGCCGCGGCGGTTCAAAACATTAACACTCTGGTTTAGTGCTTCTAAACCTTCAATAAATTCACTCTTTTGACTTCATTGCAATTCAATTACAAAGTTACTGTAAAGTATAGTGCCTGTGTCTCATCAATGCATAAGTCGCATCCTATATCACGTATTAAAAGTGTAAATTAGACATTACATAGTTCTTCTGCATTGCATCTTGTGTAACACAGACCATACCTTTTTGCCAGATAACAATTATTTCAGTTAGAGATTGTAACAGCTATGCCCCTCACCTTTGCTGCTGATGAGCAAAGCTGTAAGGTTGAACATGGACTGTGTGTAAGCCTCACTCCCAACCGATTCCAGTGCATCGTTAAGCTGTTTAATCATGACTTTGTTCAGGTCAGACTGCCGACCAGTTGCTTCAGAGAATTGAATCATGCCGGCGATCTGCAGAGAGAAAAAGCACTGAAATACCCCAAAATACTGAACAGGCAGCAGATGTAGGTTCCATATGACAGGCAACAGAATCATTGCTGGGGTTTTATAGAATAATTCCGTACCACTGAAGTCTAATTCTAGCAAAGTAATGCACTGAAGGACAATATTTTTGCTTCACCTTATCTTTCTTTTTCTAAACTAATTTTTTTTCGCCTTTTCTCCTGAAGGTGCTGACTTTTAACAGGATATAGTTCTGTGGGAATGTTAACCCTCCAGTGCCTCACCGAGTGCCATTATTCTTTGTGTAAACCAAGCATCGGCAGGATATTCGACCGGGGACCTGTTCAACAGCCATGCCTGTTCCTGTCCTCCCGCACGTTTTCAAGAACAATGTGCCTGTCAATTTGGCTCAGTCTAGACGGCTGTGGGATTCAAGACCCACTCCAGCACATAACCTATAGACTGACACAGTGCAGTGCTGATGCAGTCTTTCCGTCGAGCCGAGATCCCATCTGCTTGCTTGGATGGATGTAAAAGATCCCATGGCAGTGTTCAAAGCAGAGCAGACAATTCTACTGGTATCTTGGCCAATATTCATTACTCAACCAACACCACCAATACAGATTAACTTAACATTTATCTCATTTCCTGGACACAAATACGAGCATACAAAAAAAGACAAGCAAGAAAAGACCATCTGGTCCATCAATTCTGCCCCACACAATCGTGATGCAGGAAGCATCATGAATAGACGCCCCCCCACCCCCCACTCCTGGAGGAAGCAAAAAAGCAGAGATTAAATACCCAATGCTAATGAGGGGGGTAAATCTGGAAAATTCCTCAGAGACCACCATGGCAGTCGAAAATTAGTCCAGGAGACCACACTGCCCAAGCTTATATTACCTGGCATTTTACCCACCTTTTATAACACATGATCTGCGTCCTAGCCAATTAGCTGCCCTGTTTGCCTACGTGACAACAGTGACTGCACTTTACAAAGTAGTTCACTGGATGTAAAGCACTTTGGGCCATCTTGAAACCACGATAAGACACTATAAATAAATGCAACCGATTTTTTTCTTTAATAAAAACAGAAAATGCTGGAAATACTCAGCAGGTCAGGCAGCGTCTGTGGAGAAAGAGAAACAGAGTTAACGTTTCAGATCAATGACCTTTCGTCAGAGCTGATGAAAGGTCATGGACCCAAAACGTTAACTCTGTTTCTCTTTCTCCACAGAGGCTGCCTGACCTGCGGAGCATTTCCAGCCTTTTCCGTTTTTATTTCAGATTTCCAGCGTCCGCAGTATTTTGCTTTCGTATTGGATTTTTCTTTCTTTCTTGCCAGGGCTCCTTTCACACAGCTCTGAATGAGTGGTTTCAGTGCAGCGTTGACAGTGAGGAAGCAGCTTGTGCACCTCAGCTCCGGATTCTGGAGTCTCAGAACAAACAACAAAAAAAGAGAAGGCAAAGGAATACCTTACAAAGCAGCATTTACCTCTCCTGCAGAACGATTGCGTAGATTGAGGGAAGCCATAAAGTTGGAGTAGTCCTTCTTGACGCAAGCAGGCCTTTCAGTTAGCTGAGTAGCCTGCAGATTAATGCACGGAACATGTAAAGCATTCTTGGTGTAAAATGTTTCAATCAGAAGATGGGAAATGTAAATATTTAGAGACAGAAAATAACAGTTTATTTAAGTTTTAGGCTCCTGTGACAATAGTACAAGACAAACATAATTCTGACATTTAATCCATTTTGGAGACTGTAGATAACGTATCTGCTATTAATCTACAAATTCCAATAGGTTTCATCAAAATATCCAACTCTCATACAACATCAGGAGTAAAGATGTCTTACTGCAATTATATACTGCCCTGGTGAGACCACACCTGGAGTATTGTGTACAGTTCTGGTCTCCTTACCTAAGGAAGGATATATTGTACTTGCCATGGAGGGAGTGCAACGAAGGTTCACCAAACTGGTTCCTGGGATGGGGGGATTGTCCTATGAGGAGAGATTGAGTAGACTAGGCCTATATTCTCTAGAGTTTAGAAGAATGAGAGGTGGTCTCATTGAAACATACACAATTCTTTCAGGGCTTGACAGGGTAGATGCAGGGAGGATGTTTCCTCTGGCTGGGGAGTCTAGAACACGGGGTCACAGTCTCAGAATAAGGGGTCGGCCATCTAGGACTGAGAGGAGGAGAAATTTCTTCACTCAGAGGGTGGTGAATCTTTGGAATTCTCTACCCCAGAGGGCTGTGGAGGCTGTCGTTGAGTATATTCAAGACAGAGATCGATAGATTTTTGATTATTAAGGGAATCAAGGGATATGGGGATAGTGCAGGAAAGTGGAGTTGAGGTAGAAGATCAGCCATGATCTTATTGAATGGCGGAGCAGGCTCGAGGGGCTGAATGGCCTACTCCTGCTCTTATTTCTTATGTTCTTATCGGTACTTAGGAAATACCTGATACCATTTCTTGACAATATTAAATAATTACAGTCATTCTCTCACCACCACATCCTCATCCAACCAGTTCAGGGCAGTCTGTGCTTTAAAATGCATCAATCATCAGTGGCAGGGAAATTTGTTGAGAGAAAATATCAGTTTCTTGACATTTCAGTCACCTGTGACAATTACACAAGATATAATGGCCCAGAACTTGGTGTCGGGGGCTTGCCGCGCGTGCAAGCCCCCGATCTGCACTCACCCTGAAGCCCGGGCCTGCTTGCATTTCCTGTCACAGGCCCGGTTCAGATGTCGGCGCGCAGTGCTTACCTGATCCAGCGGCGTAGTTAGTGCAGTGTGTCGGCTGGGATCAGGTGAGCACTGTACAACCAATCAGGGGAGGGGAAGGTTCATTCATGAGTTTGAGAGTAAGAACTGTCAAACTCATGAAAACTACGGGGGCCCAAAACACTATTTAAACTACATCCCAATCATTAAATTAAGTATAAATAAGTTAAAAAAAATAATTTAAACAATTTTTTTTTGTTGACAAAAATAAATTTTTAATAAAAAGGGTCTAAAACTAAACTTACCTTATTGTAGATTCTTTAAAATAATAAACCTGTGGGAAAAAACATTCTAAATTACACTAAAACACCACTTACCTGTAAAAGTAAATAGTTACGTGTGCTTTTTACAAGCGTAAAGACCGGAGGCCTTTACACATGCGCAAATCCCCCAAAACAGAGGAAATCCAAGACGCACGCGCTGCCCCCTACAGCGCATGCGCTAGCCTCTTCAACTCTTGGGTTAGAGGAGAGGAAATGCCGGTTTTCAGCGCATGCGCTGTGCATACTGAAAACCGGCATTTCCTCCGTCCAGGCGCGTGAGTACCCTTTCCGTACTCACGCGTTTGGGGAGGAATTACTGCCCCAATATGATTCCGATATTTAAAAATCACAGTTCTGGCGATTGCAGCTTCCATATCTGCTATTAATCACAAGTGAAATATTCTTTAATCAGGTAACAGGAACCACAACTTATAGGGGTGGGGGCTGAGCCAGATGTTAACTGTCTTTGAATACAACGATCAAAGCTCTCAGCATGAAAAACCTGCGACGCCGCTACTAGAGGATCGAAATCACTCAATTAAGCCAAGCAAGTTGAAGCAACAGGTAAACCTTGGATTCTGACTGGGAGTCAACAGCTCATACCGTACAGCCTTAATCAACATTCGCTAAGTTTGAATATTTTGCGATTATAGCCAAATAACTATATCTTCCACGGGTTTATATACCTTTTTATCTGGAACAGCAATGAGCAAAGTATTTACAGCACAGAAACAGGCCATTCAGCCCAACAGGTCCATGCCGGGTGCCCAACATAATAAGCTGCCAGTTACACTTCGGGAACGAGTGGTACATCAGAGCAATACTGAGGGACCCAAGGATCAAATCCAACCAAAGGGGATGACGGATTCTAGTTTTGATCGACTATAAGGGCTATAAGCTATTCTGGTTTAACTGTTTCAATCTAATCCACAGCTAACCAGGTACCAGAGTGTAAAATAGCCCATAGTTGGCACACTAAGAGCTACAAAATAAAATGGACTATTAATAGGTCAACTCATTTAAAATAATAATCAATATTTATCTAAAGGGTGCACAAACTATTCCACAGGATTATACAAAGTCCAGTTACAGAACTTTGGGTGTTGCGTTTATAACTGGTCCAACCAGTTGATTATGGCAATAAACCCAGTAAATAGCTTCAAGCCCATCCGTTAATAAAAATACACAAAGTTTTAAGCTATGGGAAGATCTAAAATAGGGTGACCATATTTTCGAAACCAAATCCAGGGACGCACAGGGCGGGAGCACAGCAAAGGAGCCAGGACGGAAAAGGTAGGTTGTGCAGCATAGCGAGGCAATTTTTTTTAGCAGCCTATATATACACTACAAATGCAAAACAAATGTGCATATAATTACCGCGGATGTGACATCACGCGAAAGAAATGCATTCAGACACCGTTTATGAAAAATACACCAACACTGTTCAGTCCACTGACCTGAAGCTGTGATTACATTGAACGGTATGATATACATATATTCCAATGAATATGGCTCTAGTCTATTCGGGGACGGGTTTTGTGAACTGGGGAAATTGTTTGCCCGGGGACACAGTACCTCACCCGGGGACTGTCCCTGGAAAATGGGGACAAATGGTCACCTTAATCTCAAAACCATCTAATACAACTCTGGGGACAGTAAAGACCTGCTCCGCACAATTCATGCTTCGAGTATTCTGCAATCCCCCTACCCATTCCAACTTTCTGCACTCCTCTGCTAAAAGTACCTGTAGCCTAACCGAGTACCTCTTCATGATGTGCAAGCTTGGAGGTGCATTTACACTAGAGTGTGGATTTTTTTCCCCCAACACCCCATCCCTCCTGTTCCCACACACCAGAGGGAAGAAAGCACTCGATGTGCAATGCACCTGTCCAGCCCCAGGCTCACAGGGATTTCCAGCTCTAGATCAATTGCATGGCTTGGGGGCACACCCAGGCACGAAAGGTGCTTTAGAAATACAAGTTCTTTCGATTAATATTTTATACATCACCTACAAAGTATGTAAAACACTTGCAGTATCACTATTTTATAAATTTCCTACAGTATTAATATTTTGTAAATGGCTTACAGTATCAATATCTTATGAATCTACAGTACTGATATTTTATAAAACATTTGCAATAGCGACATTTTATAAAACTCCAATCAACATTTTATAAGCGTTTACTGTATTGATATTTAATAAGTTGTTACAGTATTGATTTTATAAATCGTTTTGACGTTTTATAAATATGGCTTAGCATTGATATTTGTCAAACACCTATAATATTGATACTTCATAATCACCTGCAGTATTGATATCTTGCATATTTCCTTACAATTAACAGAAGCAAATAATGTAAAATATAAATGCAGGTGGATGATTACCTCAAACCCAAGACCAGATTGTGTTATATTGCATTAAAAAAAATTTGTTCCTGGGATCTGGGCGTTGCTGGCAAGGCCGGCATTTATTGCCCATCCCTAATTGCCCTCGAGAAGGTGGTGGTGAGCCGCCTTCTTGAACCGCTGCAGTCCGTGCGGTGAAGGTACTCCCACAGTTCTGTTAGGGAGGAAGTTCCAGGATTTTGACCCGGCGACAATGAAGGAACGTCGATATAGTTCCAAGTCAGGATGATGTGTGACTTGGAGGGGAACTTGGAGGTGGTGGTGTTCCCATGAGCCTGCTGCCCTTGTCCTTCTAGGTGCTGTCGAAGAAGGGTTGCATGCCCCACCTTTACAGACAGGTCTCCAACAGTTTAATAATGCTGGTCATCAGAAGGCAATGTTGACAACAGAATAGCACATTCAAAGCTATCTATACAGAATACAATATTTCAAACCACATTCTATACCACCACCTGTTATACTTCCAAGTACTTTGAAAAAACACAAGAAGCAATTTATAACACACACCATTTACAGAAAGACATTAAGAATGAAACAGCAACCACCTTTAAGCAGCATTGCATTATATCAGTTATTCACCTGTTGTGCTCCATAATCCGCTGAAAATCAGTCAGCACAGCCATGAATACTTTTCTGCCGTGTGATTCAGTGCGTGCCAATTCATTCTCTACCTAATTTTTTCTGTACTGATAGTTTAATAAGGCCTCACTAAGCAAGTCTTTCCTTTTGTATTTAAGCTAGTAAAGAAGAATGTTGTAAAGCAAACTAAAGTGGCCTGTAATACATTTTTTTCTCTTCCCTGCACCCCCCCCCCCCACCCACCATCTAATGAAGGTGCTAACTCTTGTTGAGGTATGGTTCCTCCAGTATCCCTCAGTCAAGAGACCACACCTCAAACGTGGGCCTAAACAGGGCATGCCAGCAGGCTACTCGACAGTGGAGGGCTTCAGGGCCAAGTCTGACTGTGTAGCCTTGTCTCAGTGGGTAGCAACCTCACCTCCTGAGTCAGAAGGTTGTGGGTTCAGCTCCCACTCCAGATACTTGAGCACAAAAATCTAGGCTGACACTCCAGTGCAGATCAGAGGGAGTGCTGCACTGTCGGAGGTGCCGTCTTTCGGATTCGAAGTTAAATCGAGGCCCCGTCTGCTCTCTCAGGTGGACGTAAAAGATCCCATGGCCACTATTTGAAGAGCAGCAGGGGAGTTAAACCTGGTGTCCTGGCCAATATTTATCCCTCAATCAACATCACAAACAGATTATCTGGTTGTTATCACATTGCTGTTTGTGGGAGCTTGCTGTGCGCAAATTGGCTGCCACGTTTCCTACATTACAACGGTGACTATACTTCAAAAAGTACTTAATTGGCTGTAAAGCACTTTGGGACGTCCGGTGGTCACGAAAGGCGCTATAGAAGTGTAAGTCTTTCTTTCTTTCAGGAACCTCGATTTTAGCTCTCCTTAGCTTAGGGATTGCTAAAGCCAAAACAACATGTAGGAATGTTGTTTCCTACATTACAACAGTGACTACACTTCTGAAGTGCAGTCACTGTTGTAATGTAGGCAACGTGGCAGCCAATCTGTGCACAGCAAGCTCCCACAAACAGCAAAGTCGTGCCCTCACCATCACCGGAGATCAGCTAGCTCGGTGCACACTGGAGGTTGAACCTGGGATCTTCTGCTCTTTATGGCACAGGACTACCATCAACCAGTAGGTCATCAGGGACCTTCTCTTTTGTGCATTCCCAACGTGCAAGCCTTTCCACATATTTTAAGTTCAGAAGAAGAATTTTACAGAGCAAGGTAAGTGGCCTGAACTAGGCGCCGGCTTTCCTCGTCAATAAGTCTCACTATTCTGCATTTTTGAAGTAAATGAAATTTTGTGAACAGCAATGCTACTGCATTCTTCATAGATCACCTACAGCATGTGTGTTATAAAAGGCTTGACGAGAATCTACAGTTAACTCAGGTAAGATTAGAGGATTAGTAGAAATCATTAGAAAGTTAGCAAACCCAATCAAGAAATATTCTTCCTGGTGATTTGCAGGTACCAACCAGTGGATCATGACCAACCATTGCAGTTCACCCCGAGATCATCGTTAAACAGTAAAGATCTACAAAACAATCGAAAATCCACACTGATATACCCAGATTGCACTCACTAATGTTCCAACTTCCAAAATTCATGTTTTAGCTTCCATTTGGGTTGTGCTACTATTAGATAAAAATGCCACATGTGTTAACTTTCTGAAGTCATGATCCCCTTTCCAAAACGATTCCGATTAGGATTCAGGATTTGCATGAGGCAGATGCCTGTTTTAAACAATACATCTGCTTTAAGGCTGGTGTATTAATATGCAGAAATTGAACTTTAGATTTTTTTTCTTTACTTACATTATATGCCCAAACCTATTAGCACAAATGTTGCCATTAGATAATTTGTTTCAGTGAAAGAAATGAGAAGCTAAAACTCCCACAAAACACGTCTAATGCGTTGGCTATTGCTACAACAAACCTGGGTAACAATGAAAGATGGCCGCTGTGGAGGTTATACACAGTGCAGGACAACCAGTGAATATGAAAAACAGGAACAACCACGTCACAACAAGTCAAATTCATGGGGGGGATAAAAAACATACAAAAGAAGTCAAACAAACATATCACACTGAAAAATTGAAATAAAACAATAGGGCTCCAGTGTGTAGCACAATAGAGTGGTAGGATGTGCAGCCGTGTAACATCTTTTCCCTCATTGTATGTTTCCGTGCATGGCTATACTGTTAAGTGGAGGAGCCCAATCTGTGATGGCAGCTTCTCACAGGAGAATTGAAGGGACCAAATACTCTGACAGAGGCTGAGGGGTCATTTGTTTTTAATTACATTTTCTCACCCACTTGCAAAAGGTGTTTACTGGTTGCTAGGGTAACAATTCCACCAGTCTCCTTCCTGTACCTCAACCCAAGTGGCCATTATTCATCTGAGCACATAACAGCGAGGGGGTAGGAAGCTCTTGATCGCAGGGGAGGGAGGGGGGAGGGAGAGGGGCGTGGCGGGGGGGGGGGGGGTTCGCATGGCAGCCCAGCTCAATCCGGTCTTCATCCAACGTCTGTGTGTGCACTTTGCAACAACGAGTGATCAGGAATGGGAATCAGGGTAATTTTCTACTCCTTAATAGTGCCTCAGTTCAGGTCAGCTATTCAGCACAGGCTGGGAGTTGAAAAGGGTAACTTTCCTATCTGCATGGCTCTCTGGATAAACTCGTTGAGCTATGATGGGAGCCATGGCTGGTGGCTGATCATCATAAGCTGCGGGAAATGATCAGGAGCAGGCTGGAGATTGGCACAAGGGGAGACTGAAAGAAAGGAAATTTTTTTTTTAATAAAAAGGGCACAATATAAATGTGGGAATATAAAAGAAGGGAATACAGCATGTTTAACCTGATTCTTGACTTCAGCGGTACTGTTGGCCAATCAATCTAAAATATTGGCTTGAAAAAGCAAAACTCAATGTGTACTGCAGAGCTTCTTTATTTAGAGAAAAAATGAAATATTCAATGGTACTCAAATGACTGAACCAGCTGATCTGATATTCTAAAACTCCATGTACAATTCCTCTCCCTCGGCAACCAGCATGATTCACCTGGCTAAACAAATGAATGTCGTTGCTTTGCTAACCATGTACGTTTCAGCCTGGCTCAGCGAGAACACGCTCACCTTGGAGTCAGAAGGTGCGAGTTCAAATCCGGTAACTTTAAGCACATAATCCAGGCTGACACTTCAGTGCAACAAGTGAGGGAGTGCCGCGCTGTCAGAGGTGCCGTCTTTTCGAATGAGATGTCGCGGCATAGTCCCGACTAACTGTTCCAGGTGGTTCAAGTGGGCGTTTTCAAGATCCCACGAAGAAGAGCAGTGAGCTCTCGGTGTCGTGACAATATTCTTTCCTCAACCAACACCAGCATGCAATCATGCAATGACGTCCATGGTACATTGCTGTCCACCAAAGCACTGCCACGTCTGCCTACACAAGCGCACGTCAAAGTACTTCATTGTATGTGAAGTGCATTGGGACACTTCTGAGCACCGGATAAAAGTTCTTCCTTTGCATGTAGAGAACAATTAAAAATGTTTTTTTGGCATGTTCTCCCTTGCCAAATGCTACATACCTTTTCCTACCTGAGAGATTAGGAAGACAAACTCACTCCCAGATTCTTGCCACCAGGAAATACTCAACAGCAGCTTGCAGTGGACTGGTTTCCCTGGGACAGTTGTTTAACAGTTTCTCTTTGTTTAGAAACAATTGAAGTATTTGCCCGGGATGCCTGCGGCAGAATTCTAATCTGCACAGACGCTTTCATTACCTTACAAATGCAATACAATTCAAAGTAGACAATAGCTATATCTTTTGGCACAGATATTTGAGAATAAAATGGAATTTCAGTTGCTGCTATATTAATGAAGTTAAATCAAATGCATTTTTGTTTTAAATAAAGACTACAGTTATGTGGGGAAGACTAGTGAAACTGGGGCTGTTCTCCTTAGAAGGTTAAGAGAGATTTGATAGAGGTGTTCAAAATCATGAAGGGATTTGAGAAAGTAAATAAGCAGAAACTGTTTCCAGTGGCAGGAGGGTCAGTAACCAGAGGACAGCAATTTAAGGTAATTGGCAAAAGAACCAGAAGTGATACGAGGAGAATTCATTTAACGTAGCGAGTTGTTACGATCTGGAATACACTGCTTAAAAGGGCGATGGAAGGAGATTCAATAATAACTTTCAAAAGGGAATTGGATATATACTTGAAGGGGAAAAACTTGCAGGGCTGTGGGGAAAGAGCAGGGGAGAGTGGGACTAATTGGAGAGCTCTTTCAAAGACCCGGCACAGGCACAATGGGCCGAATGGCCTCCTTCTGTGCTGTATCATTCTATGATTCTAAAGCTAATAACTGTTAACTATTAATTCTCAATGGAGAATCAGTGATCGAATGGAGCTGTATTCAGAGGTTTGATTCATGATTTGCAATTGCAAGTTCCGACTGCAGGCTCTTCCAGTCTTATTTGGAGTAGATTCACCTCAGAGGAGGATAGGTATCCGAAGGAATCGGTGACTCCATGATTGAGCAGTTGGCTTATTAGCACAGTGGGTCACCACACTTAATAAATGGAAATCAGAGGAACAAATGATCAATCAGGAATGGGAGAGTGATTAGAACAGGAAACAAATGCAATTCTATATCATTCATTAACAATTCTGTCCCTACTGTACATACCCCCAGTGTAGTGTTCTGTCTGTTGTAACACGCAAAGTTCAAGATACTCTCGGTTGCCATAGCAAGGCCAGTGTGCTGAGACAGACCAGATACCCAGTTCTGATGCTTATTCAAATATTCCTGAAAAACAAAAGTACAGGAAACCACTCTTTCACAACTCTGCACTTAAATTCTCTGTTTGTAAAATAAAATCATCCAATATGAAGGTTAATTTTAGCTGAATAGCATAATTCCAGAAACACTCAACATATAAACAGGCTGAAACGCTACAGTCTTTAAACTTAGAAGCATCTGAATATTCTCCTGCATTTGGAAACTTCACCAGAAAAAGTTGCCACAATTCCTCTTTTTTCCAATGAGATGGCAACATACACTTTATTAGGATGGGGCCATTTCATAGGAACAAGAGGCAGCCATTCAGTCCCTCAGGCCTGTTCCATCATTCAATTAGATCATGGTTGATCTGTTCCTCAACTCCATTTACTCGCCTTTGACCCATAACCCTTGACACCTTTACCCAAGAAAAATCTATCAATCTCAGTGTTGAAAGCTTCACCTGACCCCCCCACATTCCACAGTCTTTTTGGGGGGGAGTGTTCCTGATTTCCACTACTCTGTGTGTGAAGAAGTGCTTCCTGATTTCACTCATGAATGGCCCGGCTCTAAGTTTAAGATTATACCCGCTTGTTCTAGATTTCCCCACCAGAGGAAGTAGTTTCTCTTTATCTCCCCTATCGAATCCTTTTATCATTTTAAACACCTCGATTAGGTCACCCCCTCAATCCTCTATACTCAAGGTAAAGCCAAGTTTATGCAACTTGTCCTCATAATTTAACTCTTTAACCCCCCGGTATCATTCTGGTGAATCGACACCTCACCCCAATATAGCCTTCCTGAGGTGCGGTGCCCAGCACTGAACACAGTACTCCAGATGGGGTCTTTACAACTGAAGCATAACTTCCTCCTCTTTGTATTCCAGTCCTCTTGAGATAAAGGCCAATATTCCATTAGCCTTTTTGATTGCTTTTTGTACCTGTCCACCAGCTTTCAGTGGTGTGTACATGGACACCCACATCTCTTTGCTCCTTCACCGTTTTTTGAGTTTCTCACCATTTAGAAAATACTCCGATTTGTCAGTCTTGGATCCATAATGGATGGCATAAGAACATAAGAAGTAGGAGCAGGAGTAGGTCATACGGCCCCTTGGGCCTGCTCCGCCATTCAATAGGATCATGGCTGATCCGAATCTAGACTCACGTCCACTTCCCTGCCCTCTCCCCATAACCCCTAATTCCCTTATCTGCTAGGAAACTGTCTATCTCTGTTTTAAATTTATTTAATGTTGCAGCTTCCACAGCTCTCTGGGGTAGCAAATTCCATAGATTTACTACCCTCTGAGTGAAGAAGTTTCTCCTCATCTCAGTTTTGAAAGGGCAGCCACTTATTCTAAGATTATGCCCCCTAGTTCTAGCCTCACCCATCAGTGGAAACATCCTCACCGCATCCACCCGATCAAGACCCCTCACAATCTTATATGTTTCGATAAGATCGCCTCTCATTCTTCTGAACTCCAATGAGTAGAGGCCCAACCTACTCAACCTTTCCTCATACGTCAACCCCCTCATCTCTGGAATCAACCGAGTGAACCTTCTCTGAACCGCCTCGAGAGCAAGTATATCTTTTCTTAAATATGGAAACCAAAACTGCACGCAGTATTCCAGGTGTGGCCTCACCAATACCCTGTATAACTGCAGCAAGACCTCCCTGTTTTTATACTCCATCCCCCTTGCAATAAAAGCCAAGATCCCATTGGCCTTCCTGATCACCTGCTGCACCTGCATACTAACTTTTTGTGTTTCATGCACCAGGACCCCCAGGTCCCTTTGTAATGTAGCACTTTGCAGTTTCTCTCCATTTAGATAATAACTTGCTCTTTGATTTTTTCTGCCAAAGTGCATAACCTTACACTTTCCAATATTATATTCCATCTGCCAAATCTCTGCCCACTCACTTAGCCTGTCTATGTCCTTTTGCAGGTTTTTTATGTCCTCCTCACTCACTGCTTTCCCTCCCATCTTTGTATCGTCGGCAAACTTGGATACGTTGCACTCGGTCCCTTCCTCCAAATCGTTAATATAGATTGTAAAGAGTTGGGGTCCCAGCACTGATCCCTGCGGAACACCGCTAGTTACTGATTGCCATCCTGAGAATGAACCATTTATCCCAACTCTTTGTTTTCTGTTAGATAGCCAATCTTCCACCCATGCCAGTATATGACCCCCAATCCCATGATTTTTTATCTTGATCAGTAATCTTTGGTGTGGAACCTTGTCAAATGCCTTTTGGAAGTCCAGATACACTACATCCACTGGTTCCCCTTTATCCACCCTGTATGTTACGTCCTCAAAGAATTCGAGCAAATTTGTCAAACATAAAACCATGCTGACTCTGTCCTATTAAATTATGTTTATCCAAATGCTCTGTTACTGTTTCCTTAATAATGGACTCCAACATTTTGCCAACCACAGATGTTAGGCTAACTGGTCTATAGTTTCCGGCTTTTTGTCTACTTCCCTTCTTAAATAAGGGTGTTACATTAGCAGTTTTCCAATCTGCCGGGACCTTTCCTGAGTCCAGGGAGTTTTGGAAAATAATCACCAATGCATCCACAATCCCTACTGCCACTTCTCTCAAGACCCTAGGATGTAGGCCATCAGGTCCGGGGGATTTATCCGCCTTAAGTCCCATTATTTTACCGAGTACCATCTCCTTAGTGATTTTAATCGTGTTTAGCTCTTCCCCCGCCATTACCCCCTGTTTGTCCAGTGTTGGGATATTTTTAGTGTCCTCTACTGTAAAGACTGATACAAAATATTTGTTCAGCGTTTTTGCCATCTCCATGTTCCCCACCACTAGTTTCCCGGTCTCATCCTCTAAGGGACCAACGTTCACTTTAGCCACCCTTTTTCTTTTTATATAACTGTAGAAACTCTTGCTATCTGTTTTATATTTTTTGCTAGTTTACTTTCATAATCTGTCTTCCCTTTCTTAATTAATCTTTTAGTTATTGTTTGCTGGCTTTTAAATGCTTCCCAATCTTCTATCCTCCCACTAGATTTGGCTACTTTATATGCCCTTGTTTTCAGTCGGATACTATCCTTTATTACTTTACTAAGCCACGGATGGCTGTCTTTTCTTTTACTCCCCTTTTTCCTCAGTGGAATATATTTATCTTGAAAGATGTGACATATCTCCTTGAATATAGACCACTGCTCTTGTACTGTCTTACCCTTTAATCCGTTTTCCCAGTCCACTTTAGTCAATTCTACTCTCATACCTTCATAGTCTCCTTTATTTAAGCTCAGTATGCTGATTTGAGATCCAACTCTCTCACCCTCAAACTGAATTTGGAATTCAACCATATTATGGTCACTCATTCCAAGGGGATCCTTTACTGGGACATTTTTTATTAATCCTGTCTCATTACACGGGACCAGATCTAAGATTGTCTGCCCCCTGGTTGGTTCAGTTACATACTGCTCAAGGAACCTGTCCCTAATACACTCTATGAACTCTTCCTCAAGGTTGCCATGCCCAATTTGATTAGTCCAGTCAATATGAAAGTTAAAATCCCCCATGATTATAGCTGTTCCCTTATTACAAGCCCCAACTATTTCCTGATTTATACTCCGACCAACAGAGTTGCAACTGTTAGGAGGCCTATAGACTACACCCACTAGTAACTTTTTCCCCTTATTATTCCTTATCTCCACCCAAACTGTTTCACTATCCTGATCCTTTGACCCAATATCATTTCTGACTATTGCAGTGATTCCATCCTTGACTAACATAGCAACCCCACCTCCCTTTCCTTCCTGCCTGTCTGTCCTTCCTAATTGTCAAATACCCTTGTATGTTTAGTTCCCAGTCATGATCATCTTGCAGCCATATTTCCGTAATGGCCACCAGATCATACCCATGTGTAGTTATTTGTACCATCAACTCGTCTATTTTGTTACGAATGCTGCGTGCATTCAGATAAAGAACTTTCAAATATGTTTTCTGACAATTTATTCCTGCTTTTACCACTTTACCTTTATCATTATACATTCTGTCCCTCACACTTCCCCACTCTGAACTCCATTCGCCACAGTTTTGCCCACTTACTTAATCTGTCTGTGGCTCGTTGTAACTTCCTGCTCCCCTCTGCACTACTTACACTGTGCCTCCTAACTTAGTGTGGTCAGCAAAGTTGGATATAAGGCTCTCCATTCCTTCATCCAAGTCACTGATAAATATAGCGAAAAGCTGAGGCCCCAGCACAGATCCCTGGGGGACACCATTAGTCACATCCTGCCAATCAGAATTAAAACCTACCTCTTAGACCAAGCTTTTGGTCACCTGTCCTAATGTCCCCTCATGTGGCTCGGCGTCAAATTTTGTTTTGATAACTCTCCTGCGAACCGCCTTGGGACGTCATACTACATTAAAGGCGCTATATAAATGCAAGTTTTTGTCTCCTATCACCCAACCAATTTCCATCCCAATGTCGCAGTTGCCTCGAATTCCATGCGCTTTCATTTCCTGTTTTAAGACATGTGCTGCCAGTTTACCTGAAGATGGGATTTGGTGACAGATGGCGCCCACTTCATGGCCTCCTGCAGGATCCCACCACAGCGAGCTGCAAAATCTCGGACAATACTCTGAGGGGAGAGGAAAAAAAAACTACTGATTTATTAGTCTTAACCGGGGTGAATTATTTTTGCAGCTACTTGGGATCTGGAACGCTCGACCTGAAAAGGCGGTGGAAGCTGATTCCATAAATAATTTTAAAAGGGAGTCGGACAGGTACTGGAGGTTGAGGAACTTACAGGGCCCCACTCCAGAGACTTGAGCACATAAAGCTAGGCTGACACTCCAGTGCAGTACTGCGGGAGCGCTGCACTGTCAGAGGTGCCGTCTTTCGGATAGATATTAAATCGAGGCCCTGTCTGCTCTCTAAGGTGGATGTAAAAGATCCTATGGCACTATTTCGAAGAAGAGCAGGGGAGTTTATCCCTGGTGTCCTGGAGCCAATATTTATCCCTCAATCAACATCATTAAAACAGATGATCAGGCCACTATCACGTTGCTGTTTGTGGGAGCTTGCTGTGCGCAGACTGGCTGTGGCATTTCCTAAATTACAACAGTGACTACACTTTAAAAAGTACTTAATTGGCTGTAAAGCGCTTTGGGACGTCCTGAGGTCGTGAAAGGTGCTGTTGAAATGCAAGTTCTTTCTTCATTCAAGGCTGAGATTGATAGATGTTTGGGCACTAAGGGAATCAAGGGAAAGGGTGGGAAAGTGGAGTTGGGGTCGAAGATCAGCCACGATCGTATTGAATGGCAAAGCAGGCACGAGAGCCGTATGGCCTACTCCTGCTCCTATTTTTTTATGTTCTTACAAGTGGTTATTCAGAGTATTCGACTTCTTATATTTCACAAATGCACCGAAACAAAGAAGTTCGACCAAGGTCCACTGTCATCTGTGAACTGCAGTGTGATGTAACAGAAAACCCGCATAGAGCATCATAAATATTCGTGAATCTCTCGGGAAATCAGGGAAAAGCAAATTTTTCTCAGGGCACATTAGGGATGCTGTCAGCGTAGATAAGAGGATCTGCAGCTTTGGGACCTTATGAGTTCTCCATCTAGTGGCAGAATTGCGCAGCTGCAGATGTGACTGTTCGGTCGCTTCACAATGAGGAAAACCTATTGTCCCGCCACCTAGAGGCATGACAGAATGGTGATGGCCCAAATAAGGAGCATGTGACATAGAGAACATTTGTTATAGATTACGTAAGCTAGTTATACAGTCTTCTTCTTCTTAGGCAGTCCCTCGGAACCGAGGATGACTTGCTTCCACACTAGAAATGAGTGTCACAGGTGGGGCAGACGGTGGTTGAAGGGGCGGGTGGGTGGGGTGCTTGGGTTGACGTGTGCTCCTTGCGCTTGGCTTCCGCTTGCTCCCGGCGAAAAGACTCGAGGTGCTCGGCGCCTTCCTGGATGCTTCTCCTCCACTTTGTACGGTCTTGGGTCAGGGATTCCCAGGTGTCGGTGGGGATGTTGCAGTTTTTCAAGGAGGCTTTGAGGGTGTCCTTGAAGTGTTTCCTCTGCCCACCTGGGGCTCTCATGCCGTGCCGGAGCTCCGAGTAGAGCGCTTGTTTTTGGAGTCTCGTATCGGGCATGCGAACAATGTGACCTGTCCATCGGAGCTAATCGAGCGTGGTCAAAGCTTCGATGCTGGGGATGTTGGCCTGAGCGAGAATACCGACGTTGGTGCGCCTATCCTGCCAATGGATTCGCAGGATCTTGCGGAGGCAGCGTTGGTGGTACCTCTCCAGTGCTTTGAGGTGCCTGCTGTACATGGTCCATGTCTCTGAGGCATACAGGAGGGCGGGTATCACTGCTGCTCTGTAGACCATGAGCTTAGTGCCGGGTTTGAGGTCCTCAGTAGCTTCAGATTGCATACAAATTAATTCTTTCTGGGAACACTATAAAAGGTTTGCCAGTAGCGCAGGCCATTATAATACAAAGTATGAGTGAGGCCACCTGGTGGTGTAGCACAGCAGTGTCTAAGGTTTTTGCCTTTGTAGATTGCTAACGTGCATAGTTTGCAGCCTCGTGGGCCTTGTATAAAGTTTAAGTCACTGCACCAGTTGACTTGCACATATCTCACGATGTGTACATAACGTATTGTGGTGTTCGGAGTTAGGAATTACTCACCAAGAACGGCTCTTTGCTAAAGTCCAGACCCACGAAAGAGTAAATCGGAAATACAGGGTTCAATAAAACCAAACTGCCCGAGCTTTGACAGCCAGACTGCCAGAAGTCGGTGGGCTGCATATGCTTCACGGTCAGTAGTTTGCAAAACAAGTGTACTCGGGGTTTTACGTTTGGTAACCTACTTTGCTTCCCAGTCTATCAACAACTCGATTTTCAAATTCGCACCCTTGTGCATTCAAATCCCTCCATGGCCTCGCCTCTCCCTATCTCTGTAGCCTCCTCCAGCCCTACAAGCCTCCAAGAAATCAGTGTTCCTCCAATACTGGGCTCTTGCGCATTCCTAATTTACTTCACCCCACCATTGGTGGCCGTGCCTTCAGTTGCCTCGGCCCTAAGCTCTGGAATTCCCTCCTTAAACCTCTCCGCCTCTCTCTCCTCCTTGAAGACGTTCCTTAAAACCCACCTCTTTGACCAAGCTTTTGGTCACCTGTCCTAATATCTCCTTATGTGGCTCGGTGTCAAATTCTGTCTGATAACCCTCCTGTGAAGCATCTTGTGATGTTTTACTATGTTGAAGCAGCTATATAAATGCAGGTTGTTATTGTTTGGTGAGTTCATAATCTTGGACAAGGCTTCAGGGAAGCTCTAAGCTAAGGCAATGCACTTTTCTATTAGAAGGAAGAACAAAGAGGGGGTGGGGGGGGGGGGGGGGAAGGAGAGTAAAAAAGGTTATATGGTTAAACTTGCTGCCCTGAGCAGCCAGTTACTGTGCGATAAAGGAATTGGAACAGGTTACAAGCTGCCCGACAGTGGAAAGCAAATCATTAAATGGGGCACAAAAGTGTAAAAACATTGCCATTTTTATTTTGGCCCCAGATAAACATTGATGGTTTTGAAAGTGAAAGCTAACATTACCTCTCTGGCTTCGTGGGTATCAGGAACAGTGATTCTGTAAGGGGTATCGAGAATGTCATAATAAGGCTGATCCTTGTGGATGTCCTGCAAGGCAGAATAGATTTAATATCATTATCTCTGGCCGTGAGAACATTCTTCCGTCAAGTGCACTTTGTCGACTATGTCTGGTCCTTACCGCACTGAGGGAAAGGGACAGTGTCTGAAGAATATCCAGCATAGTTTTCAGGACAGTACCGCTCCATAGCAAATGTGGGAATCTGGAATTACAAATGACAAAAATGAAGTACAACTTGTAACTTTAAAAAGAAAGACTTGCATTTATATAGCGCCTTTCATGACCACCAGACGTCCCAAAGCGCTTTACAGCCAATGAAGTACTTTTTGAAGTGGAGTCACTGTTGTAATGTAGGAAATGCTGCAGCCAATTTGTGCGCAGCAAGCTCCCACAAACAGCGATGTGATAATGACCAGTTAATCCGTTTTTGTTATGTTGACTGAGGGATAAATATTGGTCAGGACACCAGGGATAACTCCCCTGCTCTTCTTCGAAATAGTGCCATAGGATTTTTTACGTCCACCTGAGGGGGCAGACGGGGCCTCGGTTTAATGTCTCATCCGAAAGACGGCACCTCCGACAGTGCAGCACTCCCTCAGCCCTGCACTGGAGTGTCGGCCTGGATTTTTGTGCTCAAGTCCCTGGAGTGGGTCTTTAACCCACGACCTTCTGAATCAGAGGCGAGGGTGCTGCCCAGTGAGCCACGGCTGACACTTGGAGAAGGAGAAGGTAACTACAGAATTAGTGCCATCTTTTTACATCCTGGAGTTATACATCGCAGCACCAGGAGAAAATGTCACTGCTTTTCTATTGAACTTTTAATTATCTCCGACTTTTGGGATAACAAACCTGTACAAATTAAACTCTGCTCCTGTCAAATCCATCTGTCCCATTAAAAGTTCTGTATCTGGCTCACATCCAATGTAAGCTATGGGAAAATGTCAGATATGCCGCCAAGGTCCTGTGGGGCACACAGCCTGCTGATTGGCTGAATTGGCATGTTTAGAATGACGGAACAGGCTCAAGGGGCTAAATGGCTGCCTCCTGTTCCAATGTTCCCGGTTTCACACTTGCAACTCTCCCATGTCTTCATGTGTCACCCTGGGTAATTTTGCTTCTCAACCCATGTCCTTGACGACACCAAAGGGCGATCTACTGCGATGGTCATAAGCTGTTACAAACAAATTTGGAAGGAATACTACAATAATTCTTGTTTTAAAACATTGCATTGATTGAAACATTTTTTTTTAAAAGCTAAAAAAAAATGCTGTATACTTCATAGAATCGCAGAATGTACAGCACAGAAACAGGCCATTCGGCCCAACTGGTCTATGCCAGTGTTTATGCTCCACACGAGCCTCCTCCCACCAACGTTCCCGCTGGGCCATGCAGGCAGTTAAAGGGACAGCGCATGAAAAAAAATTAGAGGGAACATTGCCTCCCAACCCTCTTCATCTAACCCTAACAACATACCCTTCTATTCCTTTCTCCCTCGTGTTTATCTAGCTTCCCGTTAAATGCTGTTAGCCTCAACTACTCCTTCTGGTAGCGAGTTACACATTCTCACCACACTCTGGGTAAAGAAGTTGCTCCTGAATTCCCGATTGGATTTATTGGTGACCATCTTATATTTATGGCCCTTAGTTCTGGACTCCCCCAGAATGTATGTGTTTTGAAAAATGTAGAGTATCCAGTTTCAATTTCAGCTTCAAAGCTTAAAGGTAACAAAATTAATATTTTTAAAAAATCGTACTTATCTACCAGGCCCGACAGGAACTTGTCAGCAACCCGTCGAATCCTCTTGTGGATATGGTTGAAATTAACCAGCAGGAACTGGGCGTGTTTCTCCAGCTCTTCCTCATTTTCCTTCGTTTTGGGCTGAAGGAGGTAAATACCAAGGTGTGTCTTTTTTTAAAGATTTATTAACATAGATACTTGAAAAATGCTTCAAACGGATTGAAATGAAAGAACAACTGGTTAAATTAAAGCACGTGGTACCTTGTCTGCCATGACAGCGAGGAAAACATCAAACACTTTATCAGCTACTGCAACCACACACTGCATCATACCTGTGAAACAGAGCACAAAAAACGTTTCAATCTCTATAAAAGAGACTTGACGAGGATTCATGGGGGGAAAAAGCTGAGGTGAGGGACTAAATTGGAGAGCTCTTTCAAAGAGCCAGCACAAGCACGACGGGCCGAATGGCCGCCTTCTGTGCTGTAAGATTCGACGTTTCTATGGAAGGAAAGACCATCCGCCTTTCACAACCTCTGGATGGCCCAAAGCGCTTTATAGCCATTGACGAAGTACTTTTGAAGTGTAGTCACTGCTGTAATGTAGGAAAGACCTTCAGCAGTGCTTGATTAGAGAGCTCAGCAGGCAGCAAGGAAAAAAAAACAGCCTCAGAAAAATCTGCCTAAAAAATGTTAGCTTTTCCGGACAGCCTCATGCTGCGCTGCGATTCCGTAAACAGACGAATGGTAATTAAGGTGCGAGATGCGGAATTGCTTTCTTTCAGAGACCAAACAACAGGCAATTCATTAACAATGTCTGATCATACAGGAAGACATTGGGCATCTTGGTGTTTGATCTCTTATGGGTCAGGAGGAAAGGGGCTTTTAAAAATCAGGCGATACACTAAGAAGGGAGGCAGCAGCAAGCTGCAAGGGGAGGACTCTGATCAGGGAGAATGTGTGCTTTTACAGTAAGTAAAGGGCTCACCAAAGTGGGTTTGGGTATGCCTATACTTTATTTTTGTAACAGTACACAACCAAAGGTTACACTAGAGGTATCAAGTGTCTCTCATCGTAGTCGTGTAAATTGTATGTTTTGCCTACAGTGGAATAAAGCATCTTAGAAATCAAACCAAATTCCGTCTCACCTCGTGTTCACTAAGTCTGCCTACAGAGAGATTGATGAAGTACACGTGCGTAAAACTCTCAGCTCCCAGTATCGTGCGACTCGACACAGGGCAGTGGGAGTCAACTTCCTTTAGAAGCAGGCAATCAGACCGCTTAAGGAAGCAACTAACAACACTGAACCCAAGCAGATATCTGCGACAGACCGTAATTCGTAATCATCTCCTACACTTCAAATGCTTACCCGCTTTATCTTTCTGAATAGCTTTGTCGTCCAAATATCGAAACATAACCTGAAAACGGTCCTGGTCTGTAGAGCGTGATACTCTGCAAAGCAACATGTAGCATATTAGCAGCTGTACGGTGCAGAGTAACCACAGAAAGGGATTCTTGCATTTTGCGTTACAAAGTTTCTCAGACCTCATATATTCCAGACGGTACAGAGAGAGTAGGTAGGTAGACATCGCAAAATCCAGCTTATTAATGAGGGCAGACACTTCTGGAGGAGGATCCAGGAGGTTTATGATGGTGCTTCTCAATTCATGCAGTTCAGCCTAATGATAAATAATAATAAAAAATTGGTTAGCCTACATTTCCCAATACCAACTAAATAAGTAATTTAAAGAGATGCTAGAAAGGTTGCAAAAGAAAGAGAAAAGTAAGACTTGCATTTACATAGCGCTTTTCACGACCACCAGACGTCCCAAAGTGCTTTTCAGCCAATGAAGTACTTTTTGAAATGTAGTCACTGTTGTAATGTAGGAAATGCGGCAGCCAAATTTGCGCACAGCAAGCTCCCACAAACAGCAATGTGATAATGACCAGATAAACTGTTTTAGTGATGTTGATTGAGGGATAAATATTGGACGGGACACCGGGGAGAACTCCCCTGCTCCTCTTCGAAATAGTGCCATGGGATGTTTTATGTCCACCTGATAGAGCAGACTCTGTTTAACATCTCATCCGAAAGACAGCACCTCTGACAGTGCAGCACTCCCTCAAGTACTGCACTGGAGTGTCAGCCTAGGTTTTTGTGCTTGAATGGTCTCCTTCTGTGTTGTATGATTCTATAAGAATGCACCAATCAGTTAACATGGTTCAAGCCATAACTCCTTTAGCATAATTTCCTAATTTCCTTTTTAAAAGTAACAATGCTGGAGTACATTCAGAAGATGTTTCTTTTTGCCACTGATACAAGTCTTAAAAATCTGTCAGGAGTGTCCTTTATATCTTGCCTGTAACGCTCGGTACCGTCTGCTCCTGGCACAGATTCCGTTTTCTGGCACAAAACATTCACTTAAATGCCTGCTCATCACTCAGGGCAAAATATTAAGAGAAACATGGCACAACCTTCTGACTCAGAGGCGAGAGTGCTACCAACTGAGCCATGGCTGACACAGTGAAATATGGCAGCAGAATGCACACCTACTAAAACTCCTGCTGTACCAGACCTAGACTTGCTCAATGCTGACACTCGGTGCAAAAGTGTTCCATTCCCCCCCACACCGACATTCCTCACTTTAATGAGCACAAAAAGCAAAATGTGAAGAGTTTGATACATCGTAGTATCCATGCGGTGAGCAGGTCTTTACTCTGCTCCCGTGACAGGTAATGCTTGGTTCTCACCATTACTCCCCCTCAGTTCCTTCGCTGGAGGTGGGAGCAGGCAGAGAATAGTTTGCGGATTCGACAACTCCTGTAGTTCGAACGCTCCGTTGGTTGTTATTGTTATCAGACGCAAGGAACTACTGGTCCAGCAAAAGTTTACCTCTTTCAAAAAGCAACGCTCTATGCTGTCAGTTTTACATCCTAACTGAACTGACCACAGCCATTATAGAGGTCATTTCTTGTGTGACATGCCTTGTCTGGCAATTAAGTGCGACAAATTTGTGGCACTGATAGATTGGTTTGGGAACCTGATGTTGGAGGCGAAAGCTAGCAGTGTAATGTAATGGAGAAGACTACCAGAACCATTGCCATCAGAGGCTGGGTATTCTGCAGCAAGTGTCTCACCTCCTGACTCCCCAAAGCCTTTCCACCATCTACAAGGCACAAGTAGGAGTGTGATGGAATACTCTCCACTTGCCTGGATGAGTGCAGCTCCAACAATGCTCAAGAAGCTCGACACCATCCAGGACAAAGCAGCCCGCTTGAATGGCACCCCATCCACCACCTTAAACATTCACTCCCTCCACCACCGGCGCACCGTGGCTGCAGTGTGTACCATCTACAAGATGCACTGCAGCAACTCGCCAAGGCTTCTTCGACAGCACCTCCCAAACCCGCGACCTCTACCACCTAGAAGGACAAGGGCAGCAGGCGCATGGGAACACCACCACCTCCAAGTTCCCCTCCAAGTCACACACCATCCTGACTTAGAAGTATATCGCTGTTCAGTCATCGTCGCTGGGGCAAAATCCTGGAACTCCCTCCCTAACAGCACTGTGAGAGTACCTCAGCAGTTCAAGGCGGCGGCTCACCACCACCTTCTCAAGGGCAATTAGGGATGGGCAATAAATGCTGGCCTTGCCAGCGACGCCCACATCCCATAAACGAATTTTAAAAAACAGAAAATGCTGGATGTACACATCCATTCATCAGCATTTGTTAAGGTTTTTTCCCATTGGCATCTTTCTCTTAATATTTTGCTCTAAGCGACAAGCAGGTATTTAAGTAAATGTTTTCTGACTAAACAGCAGCATCTGTACAACTTGTTCCAGGAGCAGATGGTACAGGGGGTTACAGGCAAGATATGAAGGACACTCCTGACAGATTTTTAAGACTTGTATCAGTGGCAATCTGAAACATCTTCTGAATGTACTCCAGCATTGTTGCTCTTAAAAAGGAAATTAGGAAATTATGTTATAGGAGTTATGGCTTGAACCATGTTAACTGACAGAAGATTAACGCTTGGTGCATTCTTATGGAATCATAAAGCACAGGAGGCGGCCATTCGGCCAACAGTGCCTGTGCTGGCTCTTTGAAAGAGCTCTCCAATTAGTCCCACTCCCCTGCGATTTCCTCACAGCCCTGCAAATTTCTCCTTTTCAAGTATTTATCCGTTTCCCTTCTGAAACTTATTGAATCCGTTTCCACCGCCCTTTCAGGCCGTGCATTTCAGATCATAACTCTTCTTTCCTCGTTCTTTCTTTGAAGAAAAATAGCCTTCTGCTCACCAGTTACTAAAGCATATAAGCAATTAAGAGTCTCAACAAAATGAAAGGACTGAAAATATATTTGGGTCATTGTACTCCGGTAGAGTAGAGTCAAAATTCAAAGACACTCGAGCATCCTTTGCGTGTCACCAGTGGCTCAGTGGGTAGCACTCTCGCCTCTGAGTCAGAAAGTTGTGGGTTCAAGTCCCACTCCAGGGACTTGAGCACAAAAATCTAGGCTGACACTCCAATGCAGTGCTGAGGGAGCACTACACCGTCGGAGGTGCCGTCTTTCAGATGAGAAATTAAAGCGAGGCACCGTCTGCTCTCAGGTTGACGTAAAAGATCCCGTGGCACTATTTCGAAGAAGAGCAGGGGAGTTATGCCAGTGTCCTGGCCAATATTTATCCCTCCATCAACATCACTAAAACAGTTTATTTGGTCATTATCACAATGCTGTTTGTGGGAGCTCGCTATGCGCAAATTGGCTGCCACCTTTCCTACATTACAACAGTGACTACACTTCAAAAGTGCATCATTGGCTGTAAAACGCTTTGGGGCATCCGGCGGTTGCGAAAGGTGCTATAGAAATGTAAGTCTTTCTTTCTTTATGTGTTTCTGCCATTTTTGTTGCATTTTCCTCAGATGTTTGTCACTGAAAAACATCTGTTTCCCATGCAGAATTTTAAACTGAGACCCAATCTTCTCTCTCAAGCCTCTCCTGCCCCACCACGTGCCACATACTATCCCTGATTGGCTGGCGCCGTTCACCAACAACAACTTGTATTTATACAGCGCCTTTAAAGTAGTAAAACATCCCAAGGCGCTTCACAGGAGTGTTATCAAACAAAATTTGACACCAAGCCACTTAAGGATATATTAGGGCAGGTACCTGGTCAAAGAGGTAGGTTTTAAGGAACGTCTAAAGGAGGAAAGAGAGGCGGAGAGGTTTAGGGAGGGAATTCCAGAGTTTAGGGCTTCGGCAGCTGAAGGCATGGCCACCAATGGTGGAGCTCAAGAGGCCAAAATTAGACTAAGGCCTCGACATGCTGCCACTAGAAGGTGGGGCCGCTTGTCCGCCCAAATTTTACCCTCCCCTCTAGTGGAATAGTAGACAGGATTCACTTGAATCATCTGCCCGGCAGCCCTGCCACGACTGAAAACTTAGGAGAGTGAATTTTCATCCTAAATTGCCATCAAGTACACCAGCACACACTACCACTGGGTTACCATGCCCGATAGTGAACGTTTTGTTTTGGTCTCTGGAATGAAATGGATGTTCTTACCGGTGAAACGGTGTCATTCTTCAGGGCGGAGTTATACTGCAGTTCTGAGCGTAAAGGCTCTCCTCCAGGAAAGGTTAGCAGTGGAGACTTGGTGGCTATTTCGCACACTCCCTCGTACCACTCCTCTGGCCACAGGCCTATAGGAACGCAGAAAGCAAACGCGTCACTAGCAGTTGGAAGCATGGGTTTCAGTGAAAAGAACCAGTGAAAAGTGCCAGTGAAGCCTGAATGGAGGCACCACAGCTTCCAACAAGAAACAGTGTGAAGAGCTGCTAGTTGTCAACGTTGCTCATAATCAAACTGTACAACACGTAAAACATTGTGAAATCTTCTGATCAGTATGATCCGCTTATTTATAATTCAGACATCTGCTTTTGAAAAGAATGTCTTAATTCCTCCCTCTTTAAATTCATTGCTGCTCCTGTCTATTCTAAGCCTCTGTGAGCAAATTCTGAATATATGCAGAAAAATAACTAACCACAAAGTTTATTTACACGTATTTCACAGAATCACAGAAACCCCACATTGCAGATAGAGGCCATTTCGGCCCATCGCGCCTGCACCGACACATATCCCACCCGATCCCCGTAACCCCTACACCAACACATATCCCACCCTATCCCCGTAACCCCACGTATTTAATCCCCCTAACACTAAGGGTCAATTTATCATGGCCAATCAACCTAACCCGCACATCTTTGGATTCAAAAAGTTTCAATGAATTGTGAAAGGAAGGAGGTCTTTAAATATCAGAACAAACCCAGGTAAATTAAATATCAGAGCAAACCCAGGTAAATTAAATATCAGAGCAAACCCAGGTAAATTAAATATCAGAGCAAACCCAGGTAAATTAAATATCAGAGCAAACCCTGGTAAATTAAATATCAGAGCAAACCCAGGTAAATTAAATATCAGAGCAAACCCTGGTAAATTAAATATCAGAGCAAACCCTGGTAAATTAAATATCAGAGCAAACCCAGGTAAATTAAATATCAGAGCAAACCCTGGTAAATTAAATATCAGAGCAAACCCTGGTAAATTAAATATCAGAGCAAACCCTGGTAAATTAAATATCAGAACAAACCCAGGTAAATTAAATATCAGAGCAAACCCAGGTAAATTAAATATCAGAGCAAACCCTGGTAAATTAAATATCAGAGCAAACCCTGGTAAATTAAATATCAGAGCAAACCCTGGTAAATTAAAAGGTGTATAAGAGTACAGCAAATATCCCATGGCAAATCCTGTGATTTTTGTAAACTGCCATGACAAGTGAGATTGTGGCCCCAACTAGTGTGAACATTTTTCCAAGTCTTCTACTAGAATGTGCTTTCTGACGTTATCATGGCCCCACTGCAGTCTAAACATGACAGTGGTTCACTCATTGCTGTAATACAGCAAGTTTAATTAAGTAATACATTATCTGACTCAAGGGGGGGGAGGGAGAGAAAGACATACCAGGTTATTTAACGATCAGGAAGGACAGGCAGGAAGGAAGGGGAGGTGGGGTGGCTATGTTAATAAAGGAAGGAATCACTGTAATACAGAGAAATGATATTGGGTCAAAAGATCAGGATAATGAAACAGTTTGGGTGGTGGACAAAGTCAGCATGGTTTTATGAAGGGGAAGTCATGTTTGACAAATTTGCTGGAGTTCTTTGAGGAAGCAACATATAGGGTGGATAAAGGGGAACCAGTGGGCGTAGTGTATTTAGACTTCCAAAAGGCATTTGACAAGGTGCCACACAAAAGATTATTGCTTAAGATAAAAAATCACAGGATTGGGGGTAATATTCTGGCATGGATAGAGGATTGGCTATCTAACAGAAGGCAGAGAGTTGGGATAAATGGTTCATTCTCAGACTGGCAATCAGTAACTAGTGGTGTTCCGCAGGGGTCAGTGCTGGGTCCCCAACTCTTTACAATCTATATTAACGATTTGGAGGAGGGGACCGAGTGTAACATATCAAAGTTTGCAGATGATACTAAGATGGGAGGGAAAGTAGTGAGTGAGGAGGACATAAAAAACCTGCAAGGGGACATAGACAGGCTAAGTAAGTGGGCAGAGATTTGGCAGATGGAATACAATACTGGAAAGTGTGAGGTTATGCACTTTGGCAGGAAAAATCGTAGAGCAAGTTATTATCTTAATGGCAAGAAACTGGAAAGTACTGAAGTACAAAGGGATCTGGGGGTCCTGGTGCATGAAACTCAAAAGGTTAGTATGCAGGTGCAGCAAGTGATTAAGAAGGCCGATGGAATGTTGGCTTTCATTGCTAGGGGGATAGAATATAAAAATAGGGAGGTATTGCTTCAGTTGTACAAGGTATTGGTGAGACCGCACCTGGAATACTGCGTACAGTTTTGGTGTCCATACTTAAGAAAAGACATACTTGCTCTCGAGTCAGTACAAAGAAGGTTCACTCGGTTAATCCCGGGGATGAGGGGATGGACATATGAGGAGAGGTTGAGTAGATTGGGACTCTACTCATTGGAGTTCAGAAGAATGAGAGGCGATCTTTTTGAAACATATAAGATTGTGAAGGGGTTGGATCAGGTGGATGCGGGGAGGATGTTCCCGATGATGGGTGAAACTAGAACTAGGGGGCATAGTCTTAGAATAAGGGGTTGCTCTTTCAAAACTGAGATGAGGAGGAACTACTTCACTCAGAGGGTGGTAGGTCCATGGAATATGCTGCCCCAAAAAGCTGTAGAAGCTACATCATTACATAAATTTAAAACAGAAATAGACAGTTTCCTAGAAGTAAAGGGAATTAAGGGTTACGGGGAGCGGGCAGGAATTTGGACATGAGTCTAGGTTCGGAATGGTCATGGCCCTGTGGGTAGCGGAGCGGGCCCAGGGGCCGTGTAGCCTGATCCTGCTCCTATTTCATGTGTCTAATTCTGTTAGATTCGGGAGATGGTTCTGTGATAGTGGATTGGCGGTTAGGATCAGATCAGCCATGATCTTATTGAATGGCGGAGCAGGCTCGAGGGGCCGATTGGCCTACTCCTGCTCCTATTTCTTATGTTCTTATGAGAGAAAGGGAAAGAGTAAAAGAAAGAGAAAGAAAGAGGGGGAAAGAGATAGAGAAAAGGATAGAAAGAAAAAGAGGAAGAAATCCATTAAATTAATACAGGGTTTAGACTCTCGTCTTATTTTTTTCTTTTAAGTTCCACTATTAAACTCCAGACATATTAACAATTTTCACAAGTCCACAATAACGACTATGATAAGTGATTTATTATCACTCAAGTCGCTCAGAAACCAGCATTTTCACAGCCTGTGTGATTGCCCACAGCAGAAATGTCAAATTCCTGAGTCTTAAAGTTAGGAAGGACAATGTTTTTGGAATATTGCCAAACCAGAAACCGCATAATAAACATGCCGGCCACAGCCAGGTATTTTCGCATTCTCTCAGGTACCTGAGCCTTCCACGGCAAAGCCCATCACGACAGAGTAGAGCCAGAAGTCACGGAACAGCTTCTGAAGCCTGGGTTTAGCATCTTTGATTGGAGGCAGTCTTCTTGTCAGCTGGAAAACGGAAGTCACATAATTAGCAGCTCCAAGCTCATTTATTTTTCAATGAATGTACTTGTCTTAACACGCAGATCATTTTGAAAGTCTTCATTCAGAAGGTTTGAAACTAGTCTGGAGAGTTGGGGAATTGCCAAAACGTAAAGCAGAATGATTTTAAAAATACAAATCAATTTTTGCCCTGCCTGCTTTGGTCCTGTATGCTGGAGAGGCATCAGTTTTGAAGGTCTTCAATTAACTTTAATCAGCAACTAGGTAAACATCAAAGTTCAAGCCATAACCCCAACACCATCCCAACCTGGTGTCTGGCTCTGAACGTGGCAAAAGGTGGAAGCCCCATTTAAATCAAGGTCTCTCCTAAGGAGCATCACATAGAAACATAGAAGATAGGAGCAGGAGTAGGCCATTCGGCCCCTCGAGCTTGCTCCGCCATTCAATGAGATCATGGCTGATCATCCAAATTCAGTACCCTGTCCCTGCCTTCTCCCCATATCCCTTGATCCCTTTAGCCTTAAGAAATATATCTAACTCCTTCTTGAATATATTTAATGAATTGGCCTTCACTGCCTTCTGTGATAGAGAATTCCACAGGTTCACCACTCTCTGGGTGAAGAAATTCCTCCTCATCTCTGTCCTAAATGGCTTACACCTTATCCTTAGACTGTGACCACTGGTTCTGGACTCCTCAGCCATCGGGAACATCCTTCCTGCATCTAGTCTGTCTAGTCCTGTTAGAATTTTATAAGTTTCAATGAGATTCGCTCTCATTCTTCTAAACTCCAGCGAGTATAAGCCCAATCGACCCAATCTCTCCTCATAAGTCATTCCTGCCATCCCAGGTATCAGTCTGGTGAATCACAGGGGTCATCTTCATGAAATACGTCTCTTACATAGAAATTACAGCACAGAAACAAGCCATTCGGCCCAACTGGTCTGTGCCAGCATTTATGCCCCACATGAGATTCCTCCCATGTTACTTCATCTCACCCTAACAGCATAACCTTCCATTCCTTTCTCCCTCGTGTACTTATCTAGCTTCTCCTTAAAGGCATCTATGCTATCCGCCTCAACTACTCCTTGTGGTAGCAAGTTCCACATTCTAACCACTCTCCGGGTAAAGACGTTTCTCCTGAATTCCTACTTGGATTTATTGGTGACTATCTTATATTTATGACCCCTAGTTTTGAATTCCCCCACAAGTGGAAACATTTTCTCTACGTCTACCCGATCAAACCCTTTCATAATTTTAAAGACCTCTCTTAGGTCCTCAGCAATGTTCCGTTCCCTCTAAGCTGCGCGCAGCAATCTTGAAGGCACCGCGCAGACCCCCTCACAAGCTCTCAAGTACTGCTTGTGAGCGGCCACTGCAAAAAATGTAAAGGTACCGCCGTGCATTGAAAAAACTGGCCACGCACAAGGACGAAATTTTAGAGGGAACATTAGTCCTCAGTCTTCACTTTTCCAGAAAAATATTACACCCTTTACTGGGTTAGCACTGGCAATTGTTGGGTCAAGCTACAAGAACGAGCATGTGCAGCAACGGAGGAAGTCTTCTGTGGGAACAACTTCCGTGCCAGTAGCACTGCCCAGGAGTACATCTACCTGAAGAACACTAGGTTAGCTTACTGATGGCATTCTGATCAGAGGTCGATTCATCGTGCCTTCCCTTCCCTTCCCGCAAACAAGCTGGAGTTCACATTGGGTGCACTGATAACAAAGCTGACTGAACAGACAGGAATATTTATGTGGCAAGTCCAAAATAACCTTGGACACAAACATCTGTTCTCCACAATCAGCCCTCTTATCAATAAGTACCAGTTCTGCCTTCTTGCAGGTACCCAGGACAGACACAAAGAATTGACCTTTGGGAGAAAAGAAAGCAATTTGGCATTTTAAAATCATGGCTGTATATCATTTTAGAAAAGCACATTCAACAAGTATGCCTAAAAAGACTAGTCTGCTCATCATCTTAATGTATTAATTCTATAGTATAAAAGCAGAGCATTAGCCCCAGGGATTCTACAGAAGTGAGCAATCTAATTTCTTTTAAATATTATTGGGGTGGAGAAGGTGGAGGGTGAAGAGAAGAGTTTTTTCATGTAATATGATTCAGATGAAGATTTAACCAACTTACAATATAACTCTGTTTCTCTCTCCACAGATATTGCCTGACCTGCTCATTGTTTCCAGCATTTCCTGTTTTTATTTCAGATTTCCAACATCCGCAGTATTTTGTTCAAGTGTTCAAGTGACCACTTTACACTTATACGTCAACGGTGTGCTTTTTAAAATTCATTTTCAGGATGCAGGCATCGCTGACAAGGCCGGCATTTATTGCCCATCCCTCGTTGCTCTGAGGTGGTAGATTTGATACATCTGAGTGGCTTGCTAGGCCACTACAGAGGGCATAAGAAATAGGAGCAGGAGTCGGTCCTTTGAGCCTGCTCCACCATTCAATAAGATCATGGCTGATCATTGACCTCAACTCCACCTTGCCGCACTATCCCCATATCTCTTGGTTCCCTTAGTATCCAAAAATGTATCGATCTCTGTCTTGAATTCCAAGATTCACTTTGAGTGAAGAAATTTCTCCTCATCTCAGTCCTAAATGGCCGACCCCTTATTCTGAGACTGTGACCCCTGATTCTAGACTCCCCAGCCAGGGGAAACATCCTCCCTGCATCTACCCTGTCAAGCCCTGTAAGAATTTTGTATGTTTCAATGAGATCACCTCTCATTCTTCTAAACTCTAGAGAATATAGGCCTAGTCTACTCAATCTCTCCTCATAGGACAATCCCCCCATCCCAGGAATCCTGTGAACCTTTGTTGCACTCCCTCTAAGGCAAGTATATCCTTCCTTAGGTAAGGCGGCCAAAACTGTACACAATACTCCAGGTGTGGTCTCACCAAGGCCCTATAGAATTGCAGTAAGACTTCTTTACTCTTATACTCCAATCCTTTTGTAATAAAGACTATCATACCATTTGCTTTCCTAATTGCTTGTTATACCTGCATGTTAAGAGTCAACCATGTTGGAACAGGACTGGGGTCACATATAGGCTGGACTGAGTGAGGATAGCAGATTTCCTTCCCTAAAGAACATCAGTGAACCAGATTGGTTTATAAATGACAATCCTACAGCTTCATGGTTACTTTTACTGATGCTAGCTTTTTATTTTCAGAATTTTTAAATCGAATTCAAATTCTCAAACTGCCATGGTGGAATTCGCACTCGCGTTCTCCGGATTTCTAGTTCTGATGAAAAATCATCGACATGAAACTTTAACTCTGTTTCTCTCTCCACAGATGCTGCCTGGCCTGCTGAGTTTTTCCAGCATTTTCTGTTTTTAGCTCAGATTAACGGCTTACTTCACTACCTCAAGAGTGGTTGATGCCGGGGGTACGGTAGCATAGTGGTTATGTTACTGGACTAGTAATCCAGAGTCCCGGACTGTGGTAAACCACTTTTGTCGTTCACTATCGTTACACTATAGTTATCACTGTTATATCGTTACTCTATGGTTATCACTGTTCACACTGTTGTATCACTATACGAGGTCGCCTCTTGTCACGCTGTTATACCTGGGCTGACCACTGCTGACTCCGCCCATGGCTCCACCTACCTGCCCAGGTATAAAGGTGGTCGACTGGCTGGTATTCCTCCTTGTTGGATCCGATCACCCACGAGGGTGGGCTCTGTTATTTAGCCAATAAAAACCTATAGTTACTTTCTTAACTCGTCGCTTTTCATTGGATGAATTGATAGGTATATCACGGACTAATGGTCATGGTGAGTTCAAATCCCACCATGGCAGCTGGGGAATTTAAATTCAATTAAATAAATCTAGAGTAAAAACCCATCTGGGTTTACTAATGTCCTTCAGAGAAGGAAATCTGCCGTAAATCTGCCGTCCTTACCCGGTCTGGCCTATATGTGACTCCAGACCCACAGCAATGTGGTTGACTCTTAACTGCCCTTTGATATGGCCTAGCAAGACACTCAGTTGTATTCAAGAAGGCACTCAGGGATGGGCAATAAATGCTGGCCTTGCCAGCATCGTCCACATCTCATGAATGAATAAGAAAAATGCTGTAAACTTCACTTTACCTGAAATATATTTGGAAGATCTTACTGCTGCTGCCACTTCCAATTTAATGGGGGGGGGGGCCCACTCTACAACCCAGACAGTCACCTACATTACATAAACAGTGAGACTTCACTATGTTAGGTTAATATGGAAAGGCTTTGCCGCAGTGTTTAAAGCACGTGTCACAGATGTGGAATGTTACAGTAGGTGCAGCTACTTCAAGTAGTTTACTTCTGACGACTAACGTCAGGGTGACTTAAAGCAGGCCATATACATATTTTTTTTTGCTGGGCGCTTTCCAAAGCAAAGTCAGTGTATCCACTGAATGTAAACATACCGATGGTCACTTTTAAACTGCTTTACATACAAAGTTAATGAAAAACATTTGATAAACTGCAGCCTTGAAACCGGTGATAAGCCATTAACCCTGTAGCCCGAATTAGAACACCATTGTGAGGTTACACGTCTTTCAAGAACTTATTTTTTGGGTCAATAATCTGCCCATCGCTCCTGAAGACATCGCCCTCCAGCTGCGTGCCCAAGGCAGTGAGTGGTGATGGGCTGTTCAACTGCAGGGGGCGTCGCCACGGAGCTGAATCCTGTCCTCGCCCCCTCATCCCAATGCAGAACTTGCCAGCAGCAGTGGCTGAACCCGATCAGGAGCAGGAACCGTGCCTCAATTTCCAATCACTAGATTACAGGTCCTGAGGCCAACTGTAGCGCCTCTTATACCACTCAGCCAAGTCACAATGCTTAAGTATCTGCAAGTGCAAAATGTGCACCAGTGTACCTACATGCCAACTTGAAGTGATTGATTGGAATAGTCTTACCCAGTGATAGTATTACATGTCCTGAAGTGTTTGATTTAGGCTTGTTTGCTTTTTCATGGTTCAATGCACAGTGACAATCAGGGCAGCCCTTTAAGTGCAGAGTTTTTGAAAAACATACAGCCTGCTGATTTCAACAGCACAAGATTGCTTTTCTACACAGTGCCTGCAGGTAAGCCCATTTCAACCATTTTAACTAAGACCAATTTATTTAAGACGACAAATAACAAAATGAACAGCGGTGATACTTAATTGAGGAGCCTGTGAACACTATTGGAGCCAAAGAGTTTGCATTACACAGCCAGGACTAAGTTAGAAAAGTGCTCTTTTGTACATGATTGGGATCTCGAATCCTTTCTTGAGCAGAATTAGATTCTGAAAAAAGCTGATGCATCACTTCTTTAAATAAAGGAGTACGAAAAGTATTATACGATAAGATTTTTAAAAGAAATTAACGCAATTTCCAAGTTAACATTTTGTTTTGGGAGGAGGCTCATGTGGAACATGAATGGCATGTTTCTGTGCTGTAAATTCGAGGGAACTTTTGTCCTCGGGAGTTGTTGGCTGATTATCCTCTAATAAAACCAAACGAACGCCCACTCACGGGATGAAAAAAAAATCCAGAAAAGGTTCAACTCTCAAAAGAAGGAAAAAATAAATGATTTTTGAAATTGCTTTGATAAATTCCTTCATCTTTCACGATGCACACCAGCCGAGGTAGCAGCCGGGTAACATGTTGCAACGCACGGCCATCCTGTAACTTGGCCAAGCCGTGTTTAACTTGGCTGTGCCTTTAAGGCCACAAAGAGTAAGCGCAGTGGATGTGCTTGCTTGGAGGACTAGGACACGTCCGGGGAATTAAAGTTGCCAGGACGAATTTTGCCTCTAAAATAACAACTGCTTGAAAACCCTCGGCTCTTCCCTTTGAGAGAAGCAAGATCAGAAGAGACCAGAAGGAAATGACTAACTTTTCCTTTGTCTTTAATAATTTTTTTTCAAATTTAAAAGCTGCTACTTGCTTATTGTCAGGTTCCTTATTTGTTCCGTTTCAACTAATTAGTTTTACAAATATATTTGACCAACTAGGTGCAGGTGTGATGCAAATTTCACGTGCGAGATGCAAGACTATTGTATGTATATAGCTATAGACACACAATGAATGTGAAATATGGAAAAAAGGAGAAAGAATGAGAGAGAAAAACACCAAACTTGCATTTATACAAAGCACTTCAGAGGCAACCAATTGCCTTTGAGGTGTAGTCACTGTTGTTGTGCAGGCAACCAATTAATTGTGCACAGTAAGAAAATAAGTGACTGGTTAATCGCTCTTGGTGGCGTTGGTTGAGGGATGAATGTTGACGAGGACACCAGAGGGATCCCCTTGCTTTTTTTTTGCAAGTAGTGACGTGGGATCTTTTAAATCCACCTGAACTGGTGGGCCTCAGTTTAATGTCTCGTCTGAAAGTTGGCAATGCAGGACTCCTTGAGTACTGTACTGAAGTGTCATCCTAGATTATGTACTCAAACTTGAACCCATAACCTTCTGACTCAGGTGAGAATCCTACCACTGTGCCAAGTTGACACTTATTAGCTTTATATTTTCTAAGAATTACACCCTTGTTGTATGCACGGTGATTCATAATTTGCAGATATTTCTATATGGCACCTCAGACATGAATTTTCAAAATTCAGATCCTTGTGGTTGACATTTTGGGCAGGTGAGGGGAGGAGGTTAAACTGCAGGCAAATATGCAATTTTTATTCATTATAATAAAAATAGCAGATGGGAACAGATTGAATTAGAGGTCTGTATTAGAGTCCTTTTGTTGTTTTTCAGCTCGAGTTGACACTCGTCTGTCTTCCTCCTTCCTCGTGTCTGTCTGTCTGCTTCTCTCTGTCCCACAGGTGTAATTAATTAGAACCCTGCCTCATAAGTCTTACCATTTACATTTTCCAAGTTCCAACAAAACACTTATTGAAATAATGAGAATTTATTTTGGCTTCAAAATTGAACTTTCTTTCTCCACCCCCCCTCCCCCCGAGAAATGACCGAATTACCGTGAGGAAAGGCAGTTATTGTTTCTCTCACTTAACTTAATATACTTTCTGAAGTCTATTCTCATCCTTGTTTGCAAATCCCTCCATGGCCTCGCCCCTCCCTATCTCTGTAATCTCTTCCAGCCCCATAACGGGCGTGGGCGTCGCTGGCAAGGCCAGCATTTCTTGCCCATCCCTAATTGCCCTTGAGAAGGTGGTGGTGAGCCGCCTTGAACCGCTGCAGTCCGTGTGGTGAAGGTACTCCCACAGTGCTGTTAGGGAGGGAGTTCCAGGATTTTGACCCAGCGACGATGAAGGATCGGCGATATAGTTCTAAGTCAGGATGGTGTGTGACTTGGAGGGACTTATGGGGCTCGGTGTCAAATTTTTTGTCTTATAATATTCCTGTGCAGCGCCTTGGGACATATTACTATGTTAAAGGCGCTATATAAATACAAGTTGCTGTTGTTATAGAACACAAAACAAAAGCTACAACAGGTATGTAATCAGTTAACTGTCATATTTTTCTCACTCCTTTGTTACACACAGCTTCACTGTGTAACAAAGAACACTCAATATAAACTTTAACTCAAAGTTTTTCTTCAAATAATTTTGGAAAAAAACAGGTGAGCACATAGCTGGAAGCTAAAGAAAAATATCCCATCAGTTCAGCTGACACAATGGTACTGGCACATCCTGGGAAATTAGGTACCTTGCACATGCTCAGGCTGCACAATCTGAACTCCGCTACCAGAATCACAATTCTAGGCAAAAATGTCAAATCCCAGCCCAAGTTTTTGTGAGGGGTTGAGGCCTTCAAGTAGTACCTTGAACAAAGACATTAAAATGCACAAAAAACAGCAATTCAATTGATTGTATTCCTGTTATTGGGAAATATGTATTTTTTTGAACTTTAAAACCTTATTTTTGGCAGAGAATTCAGTTACTGAGAGAAAGGGCAATTTTTTTTCCCCCAGAAAGCCTTTGGAATGATTTGGGCTGGGCGGGGTGGGGGGGGGGGCTAATAATAATTAAGCACTAGATCATGGTGTGATGGGGAGCATGACAGTAAGGTTTTGTGAACATGCAAAATGTGTTTCTACATTACAACAGTGGCCACACTTCAAAAGTACTTCATTGGCTGTAAAGTGCTGTGGGATGTCCTGAGGTCGTGAAAGGCGCTATATAAATGCAAGTTCTTTCTCTTTTTTTTTCTTTGTAGACATAAAAATTATTATATTTTGCCAGCTGGGATTATCACTACACTTTACCACAATATTACTTGGCTTAAGGACAGAAAACAGCGAGTTGTGGTAAATGGCTGTTTTTCAGACTGGAGGATGGTAGACAGTGATGTTCCCCAACTGTCAGTGCTGGGGCCACAGCTTTTTTTGATGTATGTAAATGACCTGGATATTGGAATACAGAGTAGAATTTCTAATTTTGTCGATGACACCAAACTTGGGGGTGTGGTAAACAGTGATGATGATATCAATAGACTGCAACAGGACATAGAAAGGCTCGCAGAATGGGCAGACAAGTGGCAGATGGAATTTAATACAGAGAAGTGTAAGGTGATGCATTTTGGCAGAAAGAACAGGGAGAGGCAATATACACTTAATGGCACAGTTTTAAAGAGTGTGCAGGGACAGGGGGACCTGGGAGTTAACGCGCATAGGTCCCTGAAGGTGGCAGGACATATTGGGCCGGATATTCTGACCCCGACAGATGCGTACGAGGTGTGTATGCACCTGTAGAGGCCTCGCAAGTGCTGGTTTCAAGCATGCACTAAAACCCGGCACTTCCGATCTGTCAAGAATTATCAGATCATCCGCCTGCCCGGGAGAATGGCCTCTGCGGGTGGAGAGTTCCGCTTTCTGCACAACCTCCGCCCACTGAAAATCTTTAAAAATCTTACGCCTGGTAAAAGCAGGTGTAAGGCCTGCATTTACCAGCATAAGAGTTTTTAAAAAAAATTTCCCCCACTCATTTATAATTAAAAAAAATACTTTTAAAAAAGTTTATTTTTCAAAAAATTTAAGTTGTTTAAAATATTTAATTTAATGTAATTTTAACTATTTTTAAATATGTGATTAATTTTTTTTTTAATTTAATGTTTAACTTTTTAATATGATTCCCATTCATACTTTTGACAGAGATGTGCGTAGAGACCTGTCAAAAGTGTGCAGGGGGATTCTTCTCTTTGATCGGTTCTCCATGGCCCATGTGATCCCAGGGACGCTTGCGAACCGCCTGCACCCCTGGGATACCTGGGCCTCTGCGCACGCGGACCAGCAGAGGCCCAGGATCGGAAGTCTCGGGACCTACAGAGCCAGCAGGTAAGTGCGTAGAATTTTCCTGATCGGAGGCGTCCGCCCGTAGGAAGCCTCCGATCGGAAAATCCGGCCCATTGAGAGTGTGGTTAACAAAGCTTATGAGATCTTGGGTTTCATAAATAACTGGAGTATTGCGTCCAGTTCTGGTCACCACACTTTAGGAAGGATGTGAAGGCCCTTGAGAGGGTGCAGAGGAGATTTACCAGAATGGTTCCGGGGATGGGGGATCTTAGCTACAAGGACAGGTTGGCGAAGCTGGATTTGTTTTCATTAGAGCAAAGGAGGTTGAGGGATGATTTGATAGAGGTGTACAAGATTATGACGGGTTTGGATAGGCTAGACAGGGAAAGGCTGTTCCCACTAGTTGATGGTACAAGGACTAGGGGACACAGATTTAAGGTTTTGGGCAAGAGATACAGGGGAGATGTGAGGAATAACTTTTTTACGCAGCGAGGGGTGAGGACCTGGAACTCGCTGCCGACAGAAGTGGTGGAAGCGGAGACACTCAATGTTTTCAAGGGGAGACTGGATAGGCACTTGAGGGAAATAAACTTGCAGGGCTACAGGGATAGAGCGGGGGAATGGGACTGACTGGATTGTTCTACAGAGAGCCAGTATGGACTCAATGGGCCGAATGGCCTCTTCTGTGCCGTTATGACTCTGACTATGACAATACTAAATTGTGATTTTACAACTGCTGAGATTTAAAAAATTATTTTTCTGTTTATCTATTACAGTATGTATAACCAGATAATAAAGTGTTAAAAATTACAATTTTAGGTATGTCATTCACAGCTGTTTTATTTGATAAACCCTGTGACCATTCACAATTTAAATAGTCAGATGGACAATCACAATACGACGATATGGTGTAACTTCCAAAGTCAACTAATTTCTTTCAGAACTTTAAGTATATTTTACGTTATTTACCGATAAATCAGTACGGGCATAGTATACTTAAACAATCTATGCTTACAGTAAACAGGTGAAGCACTTAAGTGCTGCATAAAATATATTGGCATGCCAACCTACAACTTATTGCTTGTAGTCATTCTCATTATTTCACTGAATGTCTAATTTCTTCCATTTGACACCAGCAGAAGCAAATCTGTATAAAATGAGGTTCCTACTCCTCATGCTGAGTGCCTACCTCGTTCCAGTGCCTACGTTTTGTGGAGTTAAGTCTTTAGATGAACACTTCAACCCAAAGGCAACAGGCGAACCACCAAGGCCTCGAACCAGTTTGGACAGTGAGGATCCCGACATTGAAAGTCTCCAAATACAATTCCATAAAGATAATACCTTAACGCAAGATCTCCTTCCAGAAGGAGAGGAGGACGACTACCTGGATTTTGATAGACTATTGGCTGAGGAGGATGATGATTACATTGATGAAATTGACGAGATAGAAAGTGGACCAGCAATAGACACGGAGCTTGAACCTGCAGACCCCGTGGCCAAAAGAGCCAAACTACTCAAACTATTCCACGGCAAAACCAGGATTCAACGCTTGAACACTGTCAACGCAAACTTTGCTTTTGGTCTTTATAGAAGCATCAGGAATGCTGCTGATCAGTCTGATAACATACTGCTGGCGCCTGTCGGCATTTCAATCACCCTGGGCATGGTTTCTTTAGGTGCACGACACGAAACCCATCAGCAGCTATTCCATGCACTTGGTTTTGCGGATTTTGTAAATGCAAGTGTAAAATACGACACGATGACCGTTCATAATCTCTTCCGCAGGCTAACCCACCGCCTCTTTCGCCATAACTTTGGTTACACTCTCCAGGCTGCTAATAACCTGTTTGTACAGCAGGAGACAGAGATTCTGAGCAACTTTACACAAAATATGAAAACCTATTACTTTGCCGAGCCTCAGTCAGCCAACTTTTCCGACCCTGTTTTGATCAGTAAAATAAACCAACGCATTTTGAAGCTCACCAAAGGACTGATTAAGGAAGCCTTAAAAACGATAGATCCACAAACTCTAATCATGATTCTGAACTGCTTGTACCTGAAAGGTAAATTAATATAAGTTACAAATTCAGCGAGTACATGGCTTCTCAATTCCAAGCGAAACTGTATCGTCACCTCACTGCACTTGGTGGTACAGCAGACTTCATTCATCATTGTACCGTAAATACTAAACCCAACTTTTTCATTCATGTACAATTAAGTTCATTCATAACTGCACTGTAACCTAATCATAATTTTTCTCAGTTCAAATTCCAGCTGTCGAGCCCAAATCACTTGAATTTATGCCACAAATATGCACGAGTACCACTGCGCCCACAATAGAGCCATCCAAGTCCTAATTTTGCTTTAATAAAAAGAATTATTTTAGAATCCAGCAATTAGGGGGCAGAGTCATCGGCGTCACTGTTCTATTATCTGTGGTGCTAAATTAGGGGGCTCCTGCAAAAATGACAGAAAACACCCTTGGTTTAAAGACAACAGCCTTGCAATTGCACAATAGTCGAGTCATGAAATTCCCTTTGCTATTCCAACAGTGGCAGTAACATGCAGCGCACAAAGAATGACATATGACAGACCCGTAAACCAATACCGCGCAACATAATCATGATAATCAGGAAAAGCTTAAGCAATTTTTCATATTAAACCAATCAGGAAAGGGAGTATTTTACGTTGAAAGCACCCTCCCTCTCCTTAAGGTATTGAGATAGAGGATCAGCCATGGTCATATTGAATGCCGGAGCAGGCTCGAAGGGCCGAATGGCCCACTCCTGCTCCTATTTATCTATGTTTCTATGTTTCAAGTAGGGCTGACTAGAGCTAATCTAACACATTGGGCAAGACCAATCCAGCGCACAGCATTTCACTGCACTCCCAGCCACCCGTTTACCAATAAAACAAACAAAATCAACTGTCCTGAAGGAAAGGACAGATATTCCCAGTGTTTTGGCAGCTTGACTTCCCTCGTGAAATGAGCACTTCAAAATGGTCAGCGGAAGAGGCTCAAGGGGCTGAATGGCCTACTTCAGTTTCCTATGCCAGCCAATTGTTCAGGATTTCAAAAGGGGCAACAACAAAAAAACTCTGAAATTGAGAAGTTGCAGTCAGTAGACTGAACTCTTTAAGAGGAACATTTTAAACTCGTAAGTGTGCTGCTCCTGATTATCATGCTTCAACTATTTAGCATTTAATTGCCCATAAAATGCTAATCATGTCCCTCATTACGTGTAGAGAAAATATATTAAAAGCTGTAAATTGTATAATATTCAATTTTACAGCGCTCACTTCTCATTCAGAAATCTGAAATCCTGAGCTCAAACGTAAAGATGCTGCTAATGTGACATTTTATTTTCCTCCGGTTGAACAGGAACTTGGGAAACTAAATTTCCGACCGAAAAGACGTACAGGGGTTCGTTCTGGCTGAACGAAAAGGAGACTGTGAGAGTGCCTATGATGCATACAAAGGGAAACTTCCTGGCTGCGGCAGATCACGAGCTCGAATGCGACATTCTCCAGCTGCCGTACGTGGGAAACATCAGCATGCTGATCGTGGTGCCCCGCAAATTCTCTGGCATGAGGACCGTTGAAAAACAGCTGATGTCAGAGGTGGTGGTGAAGTGGTTAAACAGCATGACTAACAGGTACATTTTGTACACAGCGATACTGTTTACACTTTAAGAGTCCAAGAGAAATGGACTTCAGCAAAATAGAAAAAAAAACACAAAAGCTGTGCACTGGCACACAAGACTGGATTAAAAGCAGTGTGAATTTAACAGTGATCTAAATCACACTCTCTTCTACAAAGACGCCCTTTTATTAAGTGTTTATAAACGTCCAAATGCTTGTAAAATTTCTACAGATTTACAGAATTCGTAATGAATTAGATCCAGTTACTTTCAGTAGAGAATTAAACATAGCAGGAAGATTGATGAGGTCATACATCACGTGCTAACTATTATGTGAGACACGACACGAGAGGTGTCAAAAATATGGGCCTGGCAACATGGCCCATGAAGCCCAAGCATCCTGTGGCATTTGCACTTGATGTTTCTTACTCATTGGTTTGCCCTGTTTGAATTTCAAGGACTGTTTTTAATGCTGTTGCCTCATTTTTTTTTGGGGGGGGGGGGGGGTGGATTTCAGGCAGGGCTTGCTTTGGTAAGGAGTAAGGAGTCTCCTCTCTGACCAAGGAAGTTAGTTAGACCATTTTATAACAACATTCAGTCGCTTTAAAATTTGTTAAGGCAACGGAATTGCTTTTCATCAAGGAAATGAGGTTGTGTAGAGTGCTGTTGAAGGTAGTTAAGTCAATTTATTGTCAGTAAAAGATAAGGAATGGCACGGCTTCTTTTGCATTCCATTCACTGCAGTACCCATGGTCATAGAGGACGAAACAATGAACAATTTAATGAATGGCCCTGGTTAGGCCACAACTGGAGTATTGCGTCTAGTTCTGGTCACCACACTTTAGGAAGGATGTGAAGGCCCTTGAGAGGGTGCAGAGGAGATTCACCAGAATGGTTCCGGGGATGGGAGATCTTAGCTACAAGGACAGGTTGGAGAAGCTGGATTTGTTTTCATTAGAGCAAAGGAGGTTGAAGGGTGAGAGGTGTACAAGATTATGATGGGTTTGGATAGGCTAGACGGGGAAAGGCTGTCCCCACTAGTTGATGGTACAAGGACTAGGGGACACAGATTTAAGGTTTTGGGCAAGAGATACAGGGGGGACGTGAGGAAAAACTTTTTTACGCAGCAAGTGGTGAGGACCTGGAATTCGCTGCCGACGGAAGTGGTGGAAACGGAGACACTCAATGTTTTCAAGGGGAGACTGGATAGGCACTTGAGGGAAATAAACTTGCAGGGCTACGGGGATAGAGCGGGGGAATGGGACTGACTGGATTGCTCTACAGGGAGCTGGCGCTGACTCGATGGGCCGAATGGCCTCCTTCTGTGCCGTTATGACTATGGTCCTCTTACATGGCAAGGGATATGGAGGCTCCACAGAAGGCCCAAACGAGGCTACCAAACGGGATACCTAGTCTTAGAGTTATTAACTATCAGGATAGCTAGAGCGGGTGCAGAGGAGATTTACTACAATACCACCAGGGATGAAAGACTCCAGTTATGTGGAAACTGGAGAAACTGGGGTTGTTCTTAGAGCAGAGAAGGTCAAGAGGAGATTTGATAGAGGTGTTCAAAATCTTGAAGGATTCTGATAAGAGTAAATAAGGAGCAGAGTAAATAAGGAGCAACTGTTTTCAGTGGCGGAAGGGTCGGTAACCAGAGGGCACAGTTAAGGTAATTGGTAAAAGAACCAGAGACGACATGAGGAAAAAAATGTTTACACAGCATGTTGTTGTGATCTGGAACGCGCTGCCTGAAAGGGCGGTGGAAGCAGATTCAATAGTAACTTGCAAAAGGGAATTGGATAAATATTTGAAAAGGAAAAAAATTGTTGTGCTATCAGGAAAGAACAGGGGAGTAGGACTAATTGGATAGCTCTTTCACAAAGAGCTGGCACAGGCACGATGGGCCGAATCGCCTCCATCTGTGCTGTATCATTCTATGATTCTATATGCTCAGGGAACTGAGGCGTTTTTCATTGGAGAAATGTAGACTTCAAGGTGACATGATTGAGGATTTTACAAGGATGAAAGGAACAGATTCTGCTCATGCAGATATATTATTTGAAATAGATACGGGTGAATGGATTAGGGGGCATCAGTTTAAAATATGAACGGAGAGTTAAGTTAGATGCCAGGATGTAGTTCTCGAGAGTCAGCGACCTCTGGAATAGATTACCAAACGTATGGCAAGTATGGTTCCATTGCAGCTCTTCAAAAGGAAGAGTTGGATGAGTTCCCAAGAATCACAGGCAGCTCAAGTTATAGAAGTTAGGTGAGGGGGAGCTGTAACTATGGATATCAGTTACTGCAGTCTCCTGGAGCTTACTTCCAATTGCCTTTGGGAGTCAGATCCAAAACTGGTCATGGGGGGCTTGATGGTGCAAGTCTGGATGGAGAAGTCGATCTTTGCACGTCTTTTGAATTTGGATGATCAGCCATGATCTCATTGAATGGCGGGGCAGGTTCGAGGGGCCAAATGGCCTACTCCTGCTCCTATCTTCTATGTTTCTATGTTAATTTTCCACATGCCTATATGACAAAGTCTACATTTCAGGATTCCTACATATGCCCCAAAGCTTACTGCAATACCCAATATGAATCACAAATTTTATGGCGCAATTTGCCACATTAAGAAATTGAGGGAATGTGAACATTTAATAAGATAGGTTTGTGACCAGACCTGAGCAAGATTTAAAAAGAAAAGGACAAGAGGGGGTTGTGAGGCACACTCACACAGTGAATGATTTGACACTCACTGACAATCTCTTTCAGAGAAACTATAGGGTGGCAGATGTGGGAAATGAAAGAAAAATGCCACTTAGGGCCCCCTCGGGTCGGGGACTGTAACATTTGTTGGGGCAAAGCAGGAGCAGCTTTACTCTGCATCTGTCTGTGCTAAACCTGACCCGGGAGTGCTTAATGCTGACACTGCGCACCTGGATTAGGAACAGTTCCATCTCCGGCACTATTATCCCTCACCCTGATGAGCAGAGAAAAAAAACGACAATATAAAAAGGCTGCAATCTCTAGATATCACCTATACAAATATTCAATCAGATTTCTGTTTCTTCTGAATTAACATTTTAGCAATTAAAGTACCATAAAATCAGAGGCAAGGTTAACAGACACACTCTGAAACTTTCTATAAAAACACTGTACAGGAAACTCCTTTTTATCCGGCACCGATGGGACCAGCGTGGTGCTGGTTGATCAAAAAGTCCGGATTACAGAGAGGTATACTTACCAAGGTTCGAGAGCCCTGTACACGGCCACAGGTGCAGGATCCCCGGTTACACGGCACTTGTGCAGGAGTCCCGGTTACACGGCCACAGATCCAGGAGTCCCTGTTACATGGCCACAGGTGCAGGAACCCCGATTACACGGCCACAGATCCAGGAACCCCGGTTACACGGCCACTAATATATAGTAAAATTTACCTGAACCTACTCCTGAATTTTGCCGGTTAACAGAGATTTCTGGTTATTTAGGTGCCGGTTAAAAGAGAGTTTCCTGTCGTGTGTTTGAATTTCATTTAAAATCACTTTAGAACATAAATTCTTTTTCTGTGATTTTTTAAAGAACAAGAAAAGTGGTGCTGCCCAGATTCAATCTGGTGAAGCACTACGACCTGGTGCCATACTTGAAGACTTTGGGATTGACGTTACCTTTCCAAGGAGGAGCAGACTTTACTGGAATATCAACTCGGGACAATCTGGGCATTAACCTGGTAGGAGTTCCCCTTGTGCACAAACACCAATGTGCAGACTAAAGAAGATGGCCACAGAGCGGCAGTAACCTATAATTCTTGCAGGACTGTAGGAGTAATCAGATCGGAGCACTCACCAGATTAGGCTAACCGCACACATCTGGGGAGGCAGTTTCATTGAGGTGGTGGAGAAAGATTAACCCGGCTAGAAAGTGATATTGTTCGGGCCTGCGATAGACCAAAACCAGCTCCCTTCGGGCAAGGATGGACCACGTGGATAAGAGGGAAGATTTGCTTTTGTGTTGTTTGCGGTTTCAGTGCAGCTTGTGTTTCCAGGTGAAAGACAAGTAAGTTTTAAAAAGGTGAAGAGATTTACAAATTTAAGGAAGCTCTCGGCTTGAACCCCACATGGCTCCAAAAACCACAATTGGAAGGATTGAAGTACCTTTTCCCCACCAATTATTTAGACCCGCAATTAAAGTCACAATACTGAAATGGCCAAAAATTACATCCAGTTTTGTATTTCACAACTATAAACACTGCAAACTAAAAGCAAACCCAACAAAGCCCTTGTTTTTTCTCCTTCCCATCAGTAAAATCACCTAGCCTAAACCTCTCCGCCTCTCTTTCCTCCTTTCAGACGCTCCTTAAAACCTACTTCTTTGATCAAGTTTTTGGTCATCTGTCCTAATATCTCATGTAGTTCGTGTCAAATTTTGCTTGTTAATGCTCCTGCGAAGCGTCTTGGGACATTTTACTACATTAATTACATCGAATATACAGCACAGAAACAGGCCACTAATCTGTGCTGGTGTTTATTGTCCAGACAAGTCTCCTCCCATTCTATCTACTCTCATCGCATCATATCCTTCTATTCCCTTTTCTCTCATGTACTCATCCAGTTTCCTTTTGAAAGCATCTAAGCTATTCACCTCAACCACTTCCTGTGGTAGCGAGTTCCACATTCTAACTAGTCTCTGAGTTAAAAAAAAAAAAAAAATCTCATTTCTCCATTGGATTTATTAGTAACTATCTTGTATTTGTGGCCCCTAGTTTTGGATTCTCCCACAAGTGGAAACATTCTCTCCACATCTATCCTGTCCAACCCATTCATAAAATGTTCCCTTGGTGGAGTTTGTGAATTTTCTACTCGCTCCCACGCAGGCCGCTCACTGGCTTTTCAATTGGAATAACCATGCATGCACGAACCTTTGAATGGGCCGCACAGCCACTTCAAGGGGCCGTGCACCCAAAAAAAATGACAGGGAGCATTGGTTGTAGCCATATGAAACTAACAGATTTTAGTAGCTCTATTTGGCAGCTACATAAACAACACAAGCCATTTAAACCCCCGCTGGTTTTATTTTCTGCTCATCATTGGCCACCTAGCAAACACATCTATTAGTTTTGAATTTTCTCCAGTTAAAAAAAGTATTGTTCCACCAACTAAAAAAGCAATTATTCGAGCAGAAAATTCACACAAACTCCATCGACGAAATAGGTCACTTGGGAGAATGGGGTCGCATTTAGATTATGTTTTTCCACTCTAAATGCAACAGAAGCTTCATACTTTTAACAAGGTAATAATAAAAACGTTAATAAATGAAACGGTTATAGGATCTTGAATAGATGAATCAAGGTAGTGGGATTATCTGTAGCATAGATATGTAAGGTTCAGTAATACATATCAAATTAGTCTGGAAGACATGGGGGTAATAATGGATTAAATACTTGCAAGAACTATAACAAACTGTGTGAATTTTGATCTGGGAGGGAACCATTCCATTCCCCCTCAGTAAGATGATGAACATGCGAATAAAAAAACAAATAAATAGAGGGCCAGATCTGATCAGGCAGATGGTCTCAAAATGGTGCCAAGTTCTGATTCCTGTGAAGGTTGGTTTTGTCTGATAGTTACAGATTTTTTCCTCCTCAATATGACGGAAATCTTTATTCAGTCCATCTATGTCATTTGCAAAATTTGCCATTAAATATAATCAAATAAAGCAAAAAAAAACACAAATGAGACCAGAATGGCCTCTTCCAGTTCTGTATTTTTTGATTATTCATTCACGGAATGTGGGCGTCGCTGGCAAAGCCAGCATTTATTGCCCATCCCTAATTACCCTTGAGAAGTTGGTGGTGAGCCACCTTCTTGAATACAACTGAGTGGCACAGCGCAGTTAAGTGTCAACCACACTGCTGTGGGTCTGGAGTCACACGTAGGCCAGATCGGGTAAGGACGGCAGATTTCCGTCCCGAAAAGACATTAGTGAACCAGATGGATTTTTACGACAATCCGGTAGTATCATGATCACCATTACTGATACTAGTTTTTTTATTGCAGATTTATTTGATGAATTGAATTTAAATTTCCCAGCTGTCATGGGCGGATTTGAACTCACGCTCCCCAGAACATTAGTTTAGGCCTGTGGATTACTAGTCCAGTAACATAACCACCATGTTATCGTACCCGGCATCTAATATCCTAATGCTGACAGAATGCAGTCTGCTTGGGTCTTAAATACAAATTTGTTCTAATCAGAGTTGATGTAACTGATCAACCCGTCCGCACTAATAATATGATTCCTTATGCTTCAATCCTTTCAGTTCAAACACCAAGGTTCAATAACAGTGAATGAAGAAGGAACGACAGCAGCATCTTTGACAACGGTTGGCTTTATGCCCCTCTCCTCGCAGAATGAATTTACCGTCAACAGACCCTTCTTATTTCTCATATACGAGCACCGCACTGCATGTCTGCTGTACATGGGCCGGGTGACAAACCCGCAGAACAACTAACAACCAACGGAAGAAAAGCATAAAGCTGCCACTAAATAGGCCAAGTTTTTCAAAAAAAAATATTTTAAAATAAAACAATGTATAAGAATGTAACAACTGTAAGCAAATGAGGAGCACTGCTTCACGGAAGGAGCTGTCAAACCAAATTTTAAAAAATTCTTGTCCTTCAACTTTTTTCTCCCGAGGTTGTATGTTCACCTGATCCGTTCAAATATTACACCCAAGGGTGGTGGCTTGACTGTGGCCTGAACTCTCGCCTCTAACATTTTTAGGTTTAATCTCAACACTAGGGTTTCAATGTATAAACGGGGTCGACAATCCCTTGTAGAACTGAAGGAGTACTCGATTCTTGGCGGTGCCGTCCTTTGAATAGGACAATTCTTCAGGTGGCTTGGGTGGATGAAAATGATCCCAAAGCACTACTTAAAAGAGCAGATTCTCCAGATATCCTACCTAACATTGCTCTCCCAAACACCATTATCAAAAACAGATTAACATGTCAACCACTGGATTGCTATCTGAAAAATGGCTGCCAAACTGGCTTCCATAAAAGCAGCCTGAATCGGTAGTCTGGGCCCAACCCAATACCCTGGAAGGTAAGAGGTGGGGCAGGGGGGAGTCTCACTCTGTTTCACTTTGGAGTCAGTTTAGGCTTTAACACCAGATTTATACAACTCGTGCTTTAGCATCAGTGCAAAGCTCAACCTGCTTTGCACGGAAGCTAAACTTGAAATTGTAAGTGCACCCGTAGATATTTCTAAGAGACATGAATTGTGCTGTGTAAATGCTGAAAGCCTTCCTCACTAAACAGGTTTATAAAATCAGAAGCTGTTTTGCTCACCATCATTGTGGCTGCACCAGGTCAATGACTGGCAAAAGTTGCAACAGAAAAAATAAAACAGCAACTCTTGCTCTATATTTGTTTTACAAGATTAAACATTTACTTTCTGCCTAAAATCTAACCCATCAACTCTGCAAATAGCTAAACAGTCCAGGCAGAATTTACAGAATAGAGAAATATTAGAGTAACAGCTCCGGTACAAAGCATTCTATTTTAAAAAAAAAAGAAAAACACATTCTCCAGCTACATGCAACATCCATTGCTCTCATCCGGATTACAAATAGCAAACGACGCTGACAGACAAAGCTTTTCTGTGTTGCGCTTATTGCTGCTAGTAAGTATTTCTTGATCAGGTCACACTCACACTGGTAGCGGCGCTGAGGACATTCCTCCAAATAAGGCGTCTCGAACCCAGCCTCCCAGGATCATTTCCTATTTCAACGGCACTTCCATTATCCCAATAACCACCCACTTTCTTGTGGAAATTTGTGCTGGTCTTTGTTCATCAATGACTCAAATCTAATACCATGGGGAATTTTTAGATGGGGTTTAGTTATGTGATGTTTTTAATGTATTCTAATTTTGGTAGTAATTAAAATTAAATATATCTTTCGTAAACAAATACAGCCTAAACCTCACCCCCATTAATTGGTATGCAGTTTGTAGAACATGCACACCGCCTACAAAAAAAAGACTGTACATAAAATGCATGGGTTTTGGTTGAAGACTTTCAATAGGTACTTACCACTGCAATGACTGGAATAAGAACCCCCAAGTTGCCCGCACTGCTTGAAGCCTGAAACACAGGAATTTCAATCATTACTGACATATTATTAAAGAACACCTCTTTTCTCTTAACATGTTATCACCAATATCTAATTTCAGCTTCAGTCTGAAGTGAACTTATCGTAACTACATTACCATAAAGACATTGCCTGGGATTTGTCGAAGCTCCACTAGAGATCTCATAAAAAGAGTTGAAACCTCAAACAACCAAAAAACCAATGGAACAGCACATGCGCAATTACTTTACTTCGTTGGCAGCAGTCGCGTCCTTATTTTCTTCAGCTCGGCAGCAGATCACCTTTCCCCGACACAGGTCACCTTTCCCCGACACAGGTCACCTTTCCCCGACACAGGTCACCTTTCCCCGACACAGGTCACCTTTCCCCGACACAGGTCACCTTTCCCCGACACAGGTCACCTTTCCCCGACACAGGTCACCTTTCCCCGACACAGGTCACCTTTCCCCGACACAGGTCACCTTTCCCCGACACAGGTCACCTTTCCCCGACACAGGTCACCTTTCCCCGACACAGGTCACCTTTCCCCGACACAGGTCACCTTTCCCCGACACAGGTCACCTTTCCCCGACACAGGTCACCTTTCCCCGACACAGGTCACCTTTCCCCGACACAGGTCACCTTTCCCCGACACAGGTCACCTTTCCCCGACACAGGTCACCTTTCCCCGACACAGGTCACCTTTCCCCGACACAGATCACCTTTCCCCGACACAGATCACCTTTCCCCGACACAGATCACCTTTCCCCGACGCATAAATGTTAACTTTCTCTCTCGGCTCAGTTCAGCACCAGCGATCTCTTTTCCCCACCCGCTCCCCTCCTTTCTCTCGGCTCGGCAGCGCATAAATGTTAATTCAACTTTTAATTTTTATTTTCTTCTCCTGACATGGCTCAGTTCGGCAGCAGCGATCAAACTTTTACAAAAAGAAAATACTGCGAATGCTGGGAATCTGAAATAAAAACAGAAAATGCTGGAGATGCTCAGCAGGTCAGGCAGCATCTGTGAAGAGAGAAACAGAGTTAACGTTTCAGGTCGATGACCTTTCGTCAGAACAGGAAAAAAAGCAGGATCCTGCGATCAAACTTTTATTTTTATTTGCTTCAGTTTGGCGGCAGCGATCTCTTTTCCCCACCCGCTCCCCTCCTCTCTCGCTCACCAATCTCTGGGAAGTTCGATGAGAGCAACCAAAGAAACTTTACTTGGTTGGCAGCAAGTTGCGTCCAAATAAAAATTAAAAGTTGAATTGGTTTTTTAACATTTATGCGTAGAATCCTTCCGCACAGCTTCCACTGGTAGCTTCCAGTTCGTTGGCAGTCACTCCGTTTCACGATATAATTCTCACAATTTTACAAACATACCAAAGAAAATAATGCTTTCAACTGTGATTAACTAGGAAAGATTGATCATAGCATGGTAGAATTTCAAATTCCAAATTCAGTTTGAGGGTGAGAAACTTGGGTCTGAAACTAGTGTCCTAAACTTAAATAAAGGCAATTACAAGGGTATGAGGACAGAGTTGGCTAAAGTGGGCTGGGAAAATAGATTGAAGGGTAAGACGGTAGATCAGCAGTGGCAGACATTTGAGGAGATATTTCATAAATCTCAGCAAAGGTGTATTCCAGTGAGAAAGAAAGGCTCTACGAGAAGGATGAACCATTCGTGGCTAACTAAGGAAGTTAAGGATGGCATCAAATTGAAAGAAAAGGCATACAATGTTGCGAAGATTAGTGGTAGGCCAGCGGATTGGGAAATTTTTAGAAACCAGCAAAGGGTGACTAAAAAAATTATAAAGAGGGAGAAGATAGAGTATGAGAGTAAACTAGCAAATAATATAAAAACAGACAGTAAGAACTTCTTCAGATATATAAAAAGCAAGAGAGTAGCTAAAGTAAACGTTGGTCCCTTAGAGGATGAGACTGGGGAATTAATAATGGGAAATACAGAATTGGCAGAGACTCTAAACAATTATTATGGATCGGTCTTCACGGTAGAAGACACTAAAAACATCCCAATAATAATAGATAATCAAGGGGCTATAGGGAGGGAGGAACTTAAAACAATCTCTATCACTAGAGATAAAGTACTAGGCAAACTAATGGGGCTAAAGGTCGACAAATCCCCTGGACACGATGGCCTGCATCCTCGGGTCTTAAAAGAAGTGGCTGCAGAGATAGTGGATGCGTTGGTTGTAATCTACCAAAATTCCCTGGATTCTGGAGAGGTCCCAGCGGATTGGAAAATCGCGAATGTAACACCTCTATTCAAGAAAGGAGGGAGACAGAAAGCAGGAAACTATAGGCCAGTCAGCCTAACATCTGTCATTGGGAAAATGCTGTCAATCCATTATTAGGGAGGTAATAGCAGGACATTTAGAAAATCATAAGACAATCAAGCAGAGTCAACATGGTTTTTATGAAAGGGAAATCGTGTTTGACAAATTTGCTGGAGTTCTTTGAGGATGTAACAAACGGTGGATAAAGGGGAACCAGTGGATGTGGTGTATTTGGATTTCCAGAAGGCATTCGATAAGGTGCCACGTAAAAATTTACTGCATAAGATAAAAGTGCACGGGGTTGGGGGTAATATTTTGTCATGGATAGGGGATTGGCTAACTAACAGAAAACGGAGAGTCGGGATAAATGGGTAATTTTCCAGCTGGCAATCAGTAACTAGTGGGGTGCCACAGGGATCGGTGCTGGGGCCTCAACTATTTACAATCTACATTAATGACTTGGATGAAGGGACCGAGTGTACTGTAGCCAAATTTGCTGATGATACAAAGATAGGTGGGTTAGCAAGTTGTGCAAAGGGATACAAGATAGGTTAAGTTTAGGCAAAAAATTGGCAGATGGAGTACAATGTGGGAAAATGTGAGGTTATCCACTTTGGAAGGAAGAATGAAAAAGCAAATGATTATTTAAATGGAGTGAGACTACAAAATGCTGAGGTACAGAGGGATCTGGGGGTCCTGGTTCATGAAACACAAAAACTTAACATGCAGGTACAGCAAGTAATTAGGAAGGCTAATGGAATGCTGGCTTTTATTGCAAGGGGTATGGAGTGTAAAAGTAGGGAAGTTTTGATGCAACTTTACAGGGCGCTGGTGAGACCGCACCAGGAGTACTGCGTACAGTTTTGGTCTCCATATTTAAGGAAGGATATACTTGCATTGGAGGCAGTGCAGAGAAGGTTCACTCGGTTGATTCCTGGGATAAAGGGGTTGACGTATGAGGAAAGGTTGAGCAGGTTGGGCCGATACTCATTGGAGTTTAGAAGAATGAGAAGTGATCTTATTGAAACATATAAGATTCTGAGGGGGTTGGACAGGGTGGATGCTGAGAGGATGTTTCCCCTCGTGGGGGAATCTAGAACTAGGGGGCATAGTTTCAGAATAAGGGGTCGCCCATTTAAAATGGAAATGAGGAGGAATTTCTTCTCTCAGAGGGTCGTGAATCTTTGGAATTCTCTACCCCGGAGAGCTGTGGGGGCTGGGTCATTGAATATATTCAAGGTGGAGATAGACAGACATTTGAACTACAAGGGAGTCGAGGGGTATGGGGAGAGAGCGGGAAAGTGGTGTTGAGGACAAGATTGGATCAGCCATGATCTTATTGAATGGTGGAGCAGGCTCGAGGGGACGATTGGCCTACTCCTGCTTCTTATGTTCTTATGTTCTAACTAAGCCAACCTGCAAGATATGCAATGGTTAGCCATTTTAAAATACTGGTGAAAATTACAAAATGGTCAATTCGGCAGTCGGTTTTGGTTTGAAGATGATGCTGAAAGACACAGCAACAGAAATCTATTTACAGCACCAAAAATGTATTTACAGCACATTTTAAGCCGCCGGCTATAATAAACGGTAACTTTGCAGAGATCTATTTAATGGAGGTTGAAATAAGCACCTTTCATGACCACCAGACGTCCCAAAGTGCTTTACAGCCAATGGAGTACTTTTTGAAGTGTAATCACTGTTGTAATGTAGGAAACGCAGCAGCCAATTTGCGCACAGCAAGCTCCCACAAACAGCAATGTTATAATGACCAGATCATCTGTTTTTTTTTTTTTAAAAGTGATGTTGATGGAGGAATAAATATTGGCTAGGACACTGGGGGATAATCCCCCTGCTCGTCTTTGAAATAGTGCCACGGGATCTTTTACGTCCACCTGAGAGAGCAGACGGGGCCTCAGTTTAATGTCTCATCCAAATGTCAGCACCTCTGACAGTGCAGCGTTCCCTCAGTACTGTACTGGAGTGTCAGCCTAGATTTTTGTGCTCAAGTCTCTGGACTCTGGGACTCAAACCCACAATCTTCTGACTCAGAGGCGAGAGTGCTACCCACTGAGCCACAGCAGACACACATCCCAAATCTCAAGGGTTTCCAGATGCCTGAGGGTGGAATCTCGATGCCTACATGTTACTTTCAATTACTACGCACAAGCTATACAAGGTGGATGGTAAAACCCTAATAGGTTGCCTCATACTGTAGTTTACTGTGCCAATTGCCTTCAGAGTATTTTTACATTGCACTGACAACCTCAGTTGTTGTAAAGGGAACACTTACTCTGGGGGCTGATTAACAGACGCAAGTGTAAGTAACCAAGGTAACTGCACCTTAATGAGATGTGAAGAAGGGCTGATCGAACAGCTGCTTGAAGACCTGAGTTTGCCTGAAAAAAACAGAGCTTTTAACTCGGTATAATTGGTGCCCTTGCAATTGACATCTAGAATGATACAGCACAGATGGCCACTCAGCCCATCGTCCCTGTGCCGGCTCTTTGAAAGAGCTCTCCATTTAGTCCCACTCCCCCTGCTCTTTCCCCATAGCCCTGCAAATTTTTCCCCTTCAAGTATTTATCCAATTCCCTTTTGAAAGTTACTATTGAATCTTCTTCCACCGCCCTTTCAGGCAGCACATTCCAGATCACAACAACTCGCTGTGTAAAAGAATGTCTGTTCATCTCACCTCTGGTTCTTATTTATAGGACCCGACCTACACCTTCATGCAGAATGATACTGAAAATCTTTAAACTGGAGGAATTAGGCAATGGTCCCCTTGCTGCGCAGATTTACCAATCAGTCTGAATTGGACATGAAACTGTTGAACCTGCTGGCAGGTTGGTAGGCAGGGGCCGAAACTGATCCCTTCACATATTACACAGCATACCCACACTAGGCGGCACATAAAATTGTCCAGTAGGTTCCTCAACTAGCTTAGTCAAAGTTACCGCAGGAGGAATCCAACTCAAAGTCGTGGGGGTTTCTGAGCCAGACGGGTTCCGCCTCTGAATTGCAGAAATATGGATGCCTCCAACTGGAGCAGTTTAGCATGAGCTGTATTATCAGTGCAGTAGCTCACACCAATGAAAGTTAAAACTGCACCATTAATTTTCCAATTCCCAATCTATTTGCTGACTCTAAAGACAATATTGGCAAAGGGACCCCAAAGTATTTCAAGAGCAAATTGTATTTTTTGTGGCATTTAATTTGTACAAACACCTACCAGATGTTGACTTTTATACAGGCACGTGCTTAGAAGCCCAGCCAGCCAACAGGGCTTGTTTTGCCGAGTGCAAAGAGAAACCCGCAATTTAATCTGTACTGCATATTGCAGGGCTTAATTAGGTTTCGCAGACATTTTTCTTGACGTTTCCTTGAAAAGAATGACCGAAAAATCTGCACACAAGGTGGAGTTACCAGGGCACTGATCGTGAATGGTTACAGAAAAGATTTTTCTGCAATTGACATAAATGAGGAAATCAGAATCAAATGCAAATCGCAATTTTAAATAAACTGCTTGGAATTTTACTGTGTAAAACAAATATTGGGCATCAACTGGGAGGACATCGTAGCTAATACTGAACTAATGTGAAGTGTTCTGTTTACAAGTAACAGAGTGTATTACAACATGGGGAAGTAATAGGCAGGGAAAGTGTGTTGCATGACTGAGTCTCAGTACCTGGGCCACTGAAGGAATGGTTCCGAGTTAGGAAAAGACTGCGCGCGAGACCAAAGCACAGATGATGGGAGTCCGCACAGGAAGGCTTTCGTGGAAATAACAGGGAGAGGGAGGTGTCAGCCTTGGCTCAGTGGTAGCACCTCGTCTCTGAGTCAAAAAGTCCAGAGTTCAAGCCCCATGCCAGACTCACTGGCAAGGCTTGGAAGCTAAGCAGAGCCAGGCCTGGTTAGTACCTGGAGGGGTAACCATCAGGGAAGACCAGGTGCAGAAGGTCACGGAAGGAGCCCCGAGGAGGGGCGGTTGGTGAGTAGGTCACGGAAGGAGCCCCGGGAGGGGCGGCTGGTGAGCAGGCCCGGGCGTTGGGCTGAAGATTGTCGGACAGGAGGAATGGTGGAAATGGAATGGCGGCGCGCACAGACGCAGCGGCTTTGCTTCTCCCAGGACGGTGCTATTTACGTTTACTGTTAATGTTATTTGTACTGGACTCATGGGAGCTTGCAAGATCACATTTCGTTGTTCATGTACTTGTGCATTGTACAATGACAATAAAGTTGAATTATTATAATCCAGGCTGACACCTCAATGCAGTACAGGGAACTTTCAATTTACCGGCACCTAAATAACCGGCAAAATTCAGGAGTAGGTTCAGGTAAGTTTTACTTCATATTGTGCTTGCCTTCCTCGATCTGTTGCTGTGCACGGGTGTGGCTGCAGCTGTTGCTAAGCTACAGAGACACTTGGAACTTGTGGCCATTGTTCTGAACCTGTTGCTAAGCAACAGGGTTTGTTGCTTTATACGGAGCGCTCAGCTCTCCGTATCTTTTACTATAGCTTTCGGTTATCCGGAATTTTTGATGAACCAGCACCACGTCGGTCTCGTCGGTGCCGGATAAAAAAAAGTTTCCTGTACTGAGGGAGGTGACGTCTTTCATATTTTCCCTCTCAGGTGACATTATTCAAAGATGAGCAGGAGCGCTCTCCTGGTGTCCTGGCCAATATTTATCACTCAACCAACATTGCTAAAAAACAAATTATCCGGTCATATATCGAACTGCTGATCGTGAGAACTAGCTTTGCACAAACTGGCTGCCGCATTTCCCTATATTACGACAGTAAATACATATCAAAAAGTACTTTGTTGGCTGTGAAGCACTTTCAGACGTCCTGAGGTTGTGAAAGGTGCTATATAAATGCATGTTCTTCCTTTCCTTATGGCCAGTGTGACAGACTCGCATCATTCAAATAATTCTTGAGCTCACAAAGAAAGAGCAACCTTTTATTTATAAAGTGCTTTATCGTTTCATGCAGGATGTTCCAAAGTGTTTCACAATGAATTGCTTTGAAATGCAGTCAGCATTGTTTTGTAGGTAAATGCCCCAAAAATGGACAAATGCCTAGATTCCTTGCTAGTAAAAACAGTGCAAATAGCAATCAATGCAAACTGGAGGGAGAACAATTTTTTTTTTTTTTTAAAGGCTCAATTGCATGTGCTTAGGATGGACAAAGTCACACAGTTCAGATGTTTGGAGAGCAACAGTCAGCCGCCAGTCAGTCAGTCAGGTATTGGTGTGGTTCTCTGATTGGACAGGTTACCTTCAGTATGGTATGTGGATGTTGAGATCTTGGGGCTTGTAAGGCGAAGTCGAAGCAAAAGGGGCAGCATTTCATGTTCATGATCAGCCAGGTTGTGACATCAGGTAATTTACTAGTTGTATTACACCGAGCGCAGAAAAACGAAAAAACTATTTTGTGGGTTTATGTTTCAGAAACAAAGCAGCTTTATCTGGGGCAAGAAAGTAAAAGGAAATAGCTCAAAGTCCATTGATTCCTTATGTGGATGACTTTACTGTGGTGTGGGAGGTGAATGATTCCTTTCATCATAAATACATGTATATATAAATACAGGAAACTTTCGTTTATCCGGAGGTTAAATGTCCGGAAAGCTCTGTCCACCGGCAAAATTCAGGAGTCGGTTCAGATAAGTTTTTTTTCTTTTTGTTGCTTTTTTTCTGCAGTCGTGGCTCTGCAAGGTCTAGCTGAAGCTGTTGCTTAGCTACAGAGACGCTTGCAAGCTACGCCGACTGTTTTGAAGCTGTTGCTAAGCAACAGGGTTTGTTGCTTCACACGGAGCTCAGAAGCTCCGTATGTTTTAACATCAGCGCTGGTTTCTACGGCAGTTTTGATGGGACGGCACCAGCTCGGTCCCGTCAGTGCCGGATACCAGAAAGTTTCCTGTATGCTCTTCTGTAGTTATAATTTACAGACCTTAAACGTAACACTTCAACTGGGAGGGAAAAGATTTTCAAATATCTTGAAGAAGCATTAAACCCAAAAACGTTAACCTATTATCTTCACTATTTTAGATGCTGACTGTCCCACTATGAATTCCTGGCATTTTGTTTTCATTTCAGATTTCCAACATTGCGATTTTTCTTGTACCTCAGCTTTCAAATTCTTACCACTTTTGAGTAAAAACAAAAATAAAAAAAACAATTCTGTGAAATCAGGTAAAAACGGTAGCAAACTTAAAAAAACCCCACCATGGATGAACTTAGGGCTTTGATGCTAATTATTGTAAGAAGTCACACGACACCAGGTTATAGTCCAACAGCTTTATTTGAAATCACAAGCTTTCGGAGCGCTGCTCCTTCTTCAGGTGAAGTGGAGAAATGCATAAAGACACAGCTTATATAGTCAGAGAATCATGTCAGATGTTTACAGGTAACCTTTCCAACTGCCATTTATCACACCTCGGCAGAGAGATAATCACAGCAGTCAAAGGTGTGAATGGTGTCCAAACAGGTCAGTCAGGGAAACATTACATCAAAGAACAATGAGGTGGGGTCACAAGGGGTCAAATATTGCAGATGCTGGGGTCTGTATGAAAAACAAAAAAAGACAAAAAACATTTTTTTTTGGCTGGAAATCACAGCAGGTCCGGCCGCATCTGTGTAGAGAGAACAAGCCAATGTCGACTCGAGTCTGGATGACCCTGCATCAGGTGGGGTTACATGTAGCGTGACATGAACCCAAGATCTCGGTTGAGGCCGTCCTCATGAGTGCGGAACTTGGCTATCAGTTTCTGCTCGACGATTTTGCGTTGTCGTGTGTCTCGAAGGCCACCTTGGAGAATGCTTACCCGAAGATCGGAGGCTGAATGTCCTTGACTGCTGAAGTGTTCCCCGACTGGGAGGGAACACTCCTGCCTGGTGATTGTTGCGCGGTGTCCATTCATCCGTTGTCGCAGTGTCTGCATGGTCTCGCCGATGTACCATGCTCCGGGGCATCCTTTCCTGCAACGTATGAGGTAGACAACGTTGGCCGAGTCACATGAGTATGTACCATGTACCTGGTGGGTGGTGTCCTCACGTGTGATGATGGTATCTGTGTTGATGATCTGGCATGTCTTGCAGAGGTTGCTGTGGCAGGGTTGTGTGGTGTCGTGGTCGCTGTTCTCCTGAAAGCTGGGTAATTTGCTGCGAACGATGGTCTGTTTGAGGTTAGGCGGCTGTTTGAAAGCGAGTAGTGGAGGCGTGGGGATGGCCTTAGCGAGGTGTTCGTCGTCATCGATGACATGTTGAAGGCTGCGAAGAACATGGCGTAGTTTCTCCGCTCCGGGGAAGTACTGGACGACGAAGGGTACTCTGTTGGTTGTGTCCCGTGTTTGTCTTCTGAGGAGGTCTATGCGATTTTTCGCTGTGGCCCGTCGGAACTGTCGATCGACGAGTCGAGCGTCATATCCCGTTCTTACAAGGGCGTCTTTCAGTGTCTGTAGGTGTCCATCGCGTTCCTCCTTGTCTGAGCAGATCCTGTGTATTCGCAGGGCTTGTCCATAGGGGATGGCTTCTTTAACGTGGTTAGGGTGGAAGCTGGAGAAGTGAAGCATCGTGAGGTTGTCCGTGGGCTTGCGGTAGAGTGAAGTGCTGAGGTGTCCGTCTTTGATGGAGATTCGTGTGTCCAGGAATGAGACTGATTCTGAGGAGTAGTCCATGGTGAGTTTGATGGTGGGATGGAACTTGTTGATGTTATCGTGTAGTCTTTTCAGTGATTCTTCGCCGTGGGCCCATAGGAAGAAAATGTCGTCGATGTATCTGGTGTATAGCGTTGGTTGGAGATCCTGTGCAGCGAAGAAGTCTTGCTCGAACTTGTGCATGAAGATGTTTGCGTATTGGGGTGCGAATTTGGTCCCCATGGCTGTTCCGTGTGTTTGGGTAAAGAACTGGTTGTCGAAGGTGAAGACATTGTGGACCCACGGCGAAGAATCACTGAAAAGGCTACACGATAACATCAACAAGTTCCATCCCACCATCAAACTCACCATGGACTACTCCTCAGAATCAGTCTCATTCCTGGACACACGAATCTCCATCAAAGACGGACACCTCAGCACTTCACTCTACCGCAAGCCCACGGACAACCTCACGATGCTTCACTTCTCCAGCTTCCACCCTAACCACGTTAAAGAAGCCATCCCCTATGGACAAGCCCTGCGAATACACAGGATCTGCTCAGACGAGGAGGAACGCGATGGACACCTACAGACACTGAAAGACGCCCTTGTAAGAACGGGATATGGCGCTCGACTCGTCGATCGACAGTTCCGACGGGCCACAGCGAAAAATCGCATAGACCTCCTCAGAAGACAAACACGGGACACAACCAACAGAGTACCCTTCGTCGTCCAGTACTTCCCCGGAGCGGAGAAACTACGCCATGTTCTTCGCAGCCTTCAACATATCATCGATGACAACGAACACCTCGCTAAGGCCATCCCCACGCCTCCACTACTCGCTTTCAAACAGCCGCCTAACCTCAAACAGACCATCGTTCGCAGCAAATTACCCAGCTTTCAGGAGAACAGCGACCACGACACCACACAACCCTGCCACAGCAACCTCTGCAAGACATGCCAGATCATCAACAGATACCATCATCACACGTGAGGACACCACCCACCAGGTACATGGTACATACTCATGTGACTCGGCCAACGTTGTCTACCTCATACGTTGCAGGAAAGGATGCCCCGGAGCATGGTACATCGGCGAGACCATGCAGACACTGCGACAACGGATGAATGGACACCGCGCAACAATCACCAGGCAGGAGTGTTCCCTCCCAGTCGGGGAATACTTCAGCAGTCAAGGACATTCAGCCTCCGATCTTCGGGTAAGCATTCTCCAAGGTGGCCTTCGAGACACACGACAACGCAAAATCGTCGAGCAGAAACTGATAGCCAAGTTCCGCACCCATGAGGACGGCCTTAACCGAGATCTTGGGTTCATGTCACGCTACATGTAACCCCACCTGATGCAGGGTCATCCAGACTCGAGTCGACATTGGCTTGTTCTCTCTACACAGATGCGGCCGGACCTGCTGTGATTTCCAGCCAAAAAAAATGTTTTTTGTCTGTTTTTTTGTTTTTCATACAGACCCCAGCATCTGCAATATTTGACCCCTTGTGACCCCACCTCATTGTTCTTTGATGTAATGTTTCCCTGACTGACCTGTTTGGACACCATTCACACCTTTGACTGCTGTGATTATCTCTCTGCCGAGGTGTGATAAATGGCAGTTGGAAAGGTTACCTGTAAACATCTGACATGATTCTCTGACTATATAAGCTGTGTCTTTATGCATTTCTCCACTTCACCTGAAGAAGGAACAGCGCTCCGAAAGCTTGTGATTTCAAATAAAGCTGTTGGACTATAACCTGGTGTCGTGTGGCTTCTTACATTTGTCCACCCCAGTCCAACTCCGGCATCTCCACACCATGCTAATTATTAACCTGGAAGCTTAAACTTTGAACAAACTGTTATTTCATTCACTGTTTAAAGAGAGTGGATCTGTTAATATTTATTCTTATTGTGACATAATTGATGCGCTATCAATTACTCATAAAAGACTGAGAGTTAGAAGAGTAACTAAAGGCTTTTATTAACAACAGAATGGAGGTCTGCCTCGAGTGGTCGACCGGTCCAGGATACCAAGGGCTGGGGAGCAGTCACCTTTATACTAGGACCTGTGGGAGGAGTCAGCCGAGGCATGTCCAGGCATGTACACAGTGGAATACAAACAGGACAAACAGGAATACAAACAGTGGTTTACCACATAAATCATCACGTGGTTTGCCGTCAGCTTAATATGGCAAACTTGGGTTGCGTCACATTCCAACTGCAAGTTAATGCAGCGAGTGACACAAAGGCAGCCATGATTTCACCGCACTACAGCAACAGGACTGTATTAGTCACAATGATTCTCTGCACAACTTCTCCAGTGTTTCGGGTACTTAGCATGGAACTTGATCCTGGATTTTCAATGTGCGTTCGCCATTCAAAAAGCTTAATCAAGCGTCAGCTTAGCTCAGTTGGTAGCATTCGAAGTCAGACGAAGGTGGCTTCAAGCCCGCACATCGACTTGAGCACATAATCCAGGTTAGCGTTTTAGTGCAGCGCTAAGGGAGTGCTACATTGTCAGAGGCACCATCTTTCAGCTGAGATGTTACAAAGGTATTGCCAGATGTATTTGCCTACGTAAGAATCATTTCATTTCAAAGCAATTTGTTGTGTACAAAGCATTATGGGGCAGTTCTAAAAGCTGTGACAAGCATAAACATGTCTTCTTTTAATTTGACTTTTGAGAAAAATGCCAACATTTTAGGAACAAAATCTGACATCAACCAGTGGCAAGACATTTACCTTGTTGCTGAGCAAGTGAATAGATTAGTAATGCATCTGTTGTAATAATACTTCATATTATTAGCACGGGATATAGAATACTGGGTCAGCTCAAGCAGTTTACAGCGAATATCAAAAATATTTTACTATCATTTAAATCCTAATTCTTACATCCTGTATTGCAAAATGGAGCCCAAGAGATTTGTAAACCTGTTAAAAGTTTGACAAGATGATTTCTACTTCTTCAGTTTACAAATTTAGCAGACTGATGACAAAAAGAGTGAACTTGAAGAGTTTTCAACTTCAAACGCTACACCGTACCGCTCTCATTTTTGTAAGCTTTAAATAGTAATACGTAAACACAAAGGCTGCTTTTAGCGAAGGCAACAAATAAACAGAACTTTCATCTTTTGCACACTGATCATCTCGTCTTGAATTATTGCTGCGTAAAGTTGGATAAAGGAAAGTGGGCACAGTTCTCGTGGGAGAAGAACAATGATGCTACAGGTTGTTGCATTGGCAAGATTAGTCTATGGCCCCATGTCTTCAGTGATGCAAGATTAGAAGTTCCAGCTATTTCAAAAAGGAACTCAAGAGACCTCAAAAGGTTTTCTTGCCCAGGTATGCAAACACCCACACACTGCTAAGTATTATTATCTCACCTCACAGGTAAAGCTAGCCAGGTTTGGGGTGTCCAGACTTTAATGACTACAAAGGAACATAGGAACAAGAGTAGGCCATTCAGCCCCTCGAGCCTCTTCCGCCATTCAGTGAGATCATGGCTGATCTGTGACCTAACTCCATATACCCACCTTTGGCCCATATCCCTTAATACCTTTGGTTAACAAAAAACTATCAATCTCCGATTTAAAATTAACAATTGATCTAGCATCAATTGCCATTTGCAGAAGAGAGTGCCAAACTTCTGCCACCCTTTGTGTGTAGAAGTGTTTCCTAATTTCACTCCTGAAAGGTCTGGCTCTAATTTTTAGACAATGCCCTCTAGTCCTAGAATCCCCAACCAGCGGAAATAGTTTCTATCGACCCTATCTGTTCCCCTTAATATCCCGAAAACTTTGATCAGATCACCCCTTAACCTTCTAAATTCTAGGGAATACAACCCTTGTTTATGTAATCTCTCCTCGTAACTTAACCCTTGGAGTTAGGGGATTATTCTCGTAAACCTACGCTGCACTCCCTCCAAGGCCAATCTATCCTTCCTAAGGTGTGGTGCCCAGAACTGCTCACAGTGCTCCAGGTGTGGTCTAACCAGGGTTTTGTACAGCTGCAGCATAACTTCTACCCCCTTGTATTCTAGTCCTCTAGATATAAAGGCCAGCATTCCATTAGCCGTTTAGATTATTTTCTGTACCTGTTCATGACATTTTAATGATCTATGTACCTAGACCCCCAAGTCTCTTTGGACCTCCACTGTTTTTAGCTTTTAGCCAGTTAGAAAGTACCCAGTTCTATCCTCTTTAGGTCCAAGGTGGATGATCTCATTTGCCTACACTGAAATCCATTTCCCCCAGTTTTGCCCATTCACTTAATCATGAGGCATCATAAAGTTTCCAGTAACTGTCCGGGATATTCCAAAGGGCTAATCCAAGTGACCATGTTGATATCTCCTTTAAAAGCAAACCGCATGCCCTCAACTTATTTTCCAAATGCTTTCTAACACAAACAACTGCCTTTAAAGATCGTGTGTGGCTATCTTCCATAACTACCCTAAATGGAGCCACTTCTGTAAGTGATGCCGCCTGCTGCTTACCTTTAAAGCGGGACCTTTCTCGCTCGCTCTTTCACTGGCTCTTTTCCCTTCTAAACCCAGCTGCACAAAAAGCTCGAGCAAATTGACTAGAAGATCATCCACCAGCTGCTCGCCCTGCAGGTTAGCCGCAATGTTGGCGAGGGCATTGATAATTGCCAGGGAACAGTGCCTGAAACAAAAAGAACCAGAACAGTTTACATCAAAATGCCACATTCATTAGCCCAATTATATACACATTTTATAAAGTGTTTTAAAAAGATTTTGCTTCTCATAGCAAGTTATACATTGAAGTCAATGAATTACAGATATCTCAGGAGCAGAGATTCAGTAATGATGGGCCAAATAACCTGATTCTATTACAGAATCAGGTGCAATATATTAACTATATTCAACATGTGGTGAAGCATATATCTCAAATTGCCAATACCAACAGATTTCATCACTCTGATTTTGAATTTATCCATTAATGAGGCACCAAGAACAATCTTTTCCAAACCTCCAAGCCCACAAAATTCAAACAGAACAAACCAACAATTAAGAACTATTAAGTGCATATAAGACAAGTTGCCATGGTTTCAAGGGTACAATTCACAGGGCTCATGGCCCGTGGGCCTAGGCACTGTTGAACAAAGTGGTAGAACCACGGTCACTTTGACCTCTACCATTGAGACGGGCAGGAACAGCAATGTTGTGGGAATACCGAGACGGGCAGGAACAGCAATGTTGTGGGAATACCATCTCCTCCAAGTCACACACCATCCTGGCTTGTTCCTTCATCATTGCCGGGTCAGTATCTTGGAATTCCCTACCAAACATCACTGTTGTAGCACTGCCACCACAAGGACTACAGCAGTTCAAGGAAAAGGCCGACTGCTACCTACTCAGGGAAACTAGGGCTGGGCAATAAATGTGGCCTTGCCAGCATCACCCACATTCCAAGAAGAGGAGAATCTTTTTTATGCCACGAGTTATGATGATCTGGAATGCGCTGCCTGAAAGGGCGGTGGAAGCAGATTCAACAGTAACTTTCAAAAGAGAATTGGAGAAATACTGGAAGGGGGAAAATTTGCAGGGCAATGGGGAAAGAGCTGGGGGAGTGGGACTAATTGGAGAGCTCTGTCAAAGAGCCGGCACAGGCACGATGGGCCGAATGGCCTCCTTCTGTGCTCTATGATTGTACAAACAAATAACAAATGGCTCTGCAATTATCCAACACTGAGTTTCCAATCTCCATCACAGCATCAGGATAAGGTGCTGAGCAAAGGACAGTACTTCGCAGTGGTTTGCCAGGGGGAGATGATGGTCACCTCAGGTCCTTGGCTCAAGAATGTTCGAGACAAAAAATACAGATGCGGGTCACCTCTCCACATCTTTTGCCGTGGAATGGGGAATGACGCAAAGCTCACAAGAGAGGAGAAATTATTGGCTAACAAGCAGGCTGTTTGGATCTTTAGGTTAATTCAACTTTTCCCAAGTTTTAGTCCAAGTGAGTAAAAATGAAGACTCTCTTTAACAGTGTATGCTTGATGCACTATCAACAACACCAAAGACTACGAGCTGAACTTATACAAAGTAGGCTTTTATTGACTAAGAACTGGAGCATGCCTCTGCTAGTGGATCCATCCTAAGAGCTCCCAGGGGAAGGGTGGCGAGTCACCTTTATACCCGGGCTTAGGGGTGGAGCCAGGGGCGGAGACATGCCCGGACCTGTACAGAGTTAACAGTGGTTTACCACACAGACATGTACAGAGTTAGCAGTGGTTTACCACAATGCTACATCTTTGCATTGATTTCTTTTAAATCTCAATAGGACAAGCTGAATGAAATGGAAAAAATATTTTGTGCACATTGTTTGCAGCAATGCTTCAAACCCTACCTGTAGCCATGATCTTTGTGGTCTTTAGTTGCTGAGTAAACAACTGAACTGGCTTTCACACTGATTTGTTGAAAGAGGTTCCACACTTCTTGGTAAATATATTGCTGTAAAAATGCAACAAGAGTTGGTCAGTCCGTTTCAGCATTCCGACACTAAAACATTGCCCAGGTATGGCACTCGAGGAAGATTACTGACGTCTCTCAAGTCAAGAATGGGACAGGTGAACAGCATCCATTGCGTCCCTTCCAACCACCCACATGTAATTTACCCTGCTCATGGACTCTCCCCAAAGTACTCTCAGGTCAGAGGTCAATAAACACAAGTAAAACTCGGTTAAGGAACAACAAATAATCTTTAAGGCTCGATATGTATGGAAATAAATCAGCATTGATCTCTTTATTGTATTGAAAACTGCCTCTTCTAACTACAGTAAATATACTGTTGAGTGAAGAAGACTACAGACACCATCACCCAATATGTTAAGGATTGTGCAGTTGAGAAGCCAATAGTTCCCACAGCCATCATCTCATCTGAAAGACCTTTTTTGGGAGATGAAGAAGTTGGATATTGGAAAAGTAATAGGACAATGAAATAAAACTAATTTTTTTATTTGGTGTTAAAAATATTTCTGGAGCAGCACTTTTATAATTCATCCCTTAGTTTATGGAGAACAAAAATTACGACATCACATTCAGCTAACAGATCAATCCGAACACAGAAGACAGGCCATCATTGTTATCTTCAACTGTTGGACGAATCAGTTTGCAGAAAAGGGAGCTTCAAAAATTGGTCCACAAAACATCGGTGACTCCACTTCCAATAGTAATCAATTCCCTGTGAAGCACTTGGGGACTCTAAGGATGTGAAAGGCACTATCTAAATCCAAGTTCTTTCTTTCAACTAACGGGACAATCAGATCACAAAAAACAGTTTGGCTTCCACAAAATCTCTGATCAGATTGCAGGAAAGTGACAGATGCAATCTTTTGTAGATAGATGTTGGTTCTCTCCGAACATAGGCTACCATAATTATAAACTAATTTAGAACAGTTCGATGCAAGTTTTTTTAATATTCATTCATGGGATGTGGGCATCACTGGCAAGGCCAGCATTTATTGCCCATCCCTAGCTGCCCTTGAGAAGGTGGTGGTGAGCCGCCTTCTTGAACCGCTGCAGTCCGTGTGGTGAAGGTACTCCCACAGTGCTGTTAGGGAGGGAGTTCCAGGATTTTGACCCAGCGGCGATGAAGGATCGGCGATATACTTCCAAGTCAGGATGGTGTGTGACTTGGAGGTGGTGGTATTCCCATGTGTCCTTCTAGGCGGAAGAGATCGTGGGTTTGGGAGGTGCTGTCGAAGAAACCTTGGCGAGTTGCTGCAGTGCATCTTGTAGATGGTACACACTGCAGCCACGGTATGCCGGTGGTGGAGGGAATAAATGTTTAAGGTGGTGGATTGAGTGCCAATCAAGCGGGCTGCTTTGTCTTGGATGGTGTCGAGCTTCTTGAGTGTTGTTGGAGCTGCACTCATCCAGGCAAGTGGAGAGCTTCAGGCTCACTGTTCCTTATTATTTTTTTTATTTTTTTTTATTTTTTTTTGAGGAGAGGATTTGACATTAGGGGGTGAATTTTCAACTTCACTGCCTGGACAGCACATTGGCAGAGCTGATTACCCACTTGTTAAAGAACCCGCCCAGCTTTCATTTCCATCGATCCGCTCTGACCAGGTTATGAAGTTGAAAATTACCCCCTTAGTTATCCGCAGGGCTGAATGTCAAGAGATTTCAACTAGCGCCCTAACTAGTTTTGAAAACCACCTCCAGTGGTTATTGGACTTGATTTGTAAGTACAGGAAACTTTCGTTTAACCGGAGGTTAAATGTCCGGAAAGCTCTATCTACCGGCAAAATTCAGGAGCCGTTTCCTATAAGTTTTTTTACTTCTCGTTGCTTTTTTTTCCCCCAGTCAGGCTCTGCAAGGTCTAGCTGAAGCTGTTGCTTAGCTACAGAGACGCTTTTAAGCTGCGGCCGACTGTTTTGAAGCTGTTGCTAAGCAACAGGGTTTGTTGATTCACATGGAGCTCAAAAGCTCCGTATGTTTTAACATGGTTTCTACGGCAGTTTTGATGGGACGGCACCGGCTCGGTCCCGTCAGTGCCGGATACCAGAAAGTTTCCTGTAGCTGTGCCACAGTGCAAATTACCGTGAAAAATCACTCCATCTCACTTACATTCCCAGTGATGACCATGCAGCCCAGCTGATCGATGATAAGAACATCCAGTTGGGATGGAGGCTGGCAGAACTTCTGCTGTAGGATTTGCAGAATTGGTTCCATCACCTTTGGGGTGTCTCTCAATGCCACAGCGATGTGGCCGAGGGAACGGATCGTGTGATCAGGAATCAGATGGGCATCCCTGAGAGGAAGAAAACACAAAATAAATCCAACAAGAAGAAACTGAACGGGACTCAACCGATCAATAGTGACTCGGTCATAATAAAATCCTAATGTTCAAACTCATTGAATGGAATAAAAAACAACACACATCATACTCGAATTACCACTCACTTGCAGCGAAAAAGATCAACAGAAATAAACATTCGTAGGAGAGATCGAGTAGACTAGGCCTATATTCCCTAGGGTTTAGAAGAATGAGAGGTGATCCCATTGAAACGTATAAAATTCTTAAGGGGCTTGACAGGGTAGATGCTGCAAGGATGTTTCCCCTGGCTGGGGAGTCTAGAACTAGGGGGCATAGTCTTAGAATAAGGGGTCAGCCATTTACGACTTAGATGAGGAGAAATTTCTTCACTCAAACGGTTGTGAATCTTTGGAATTCTCTACCCCAGAGGGCCGTGGATGCTCAGTCGTTGAGTACATTCAAGACAGAGATCGATAGATGCTTGGATACTAAGGGAATCAAGAGCTATGGGGATAGTGAGGGAAGGTGGAGTTGAGGTAGAAGATCAGCCATGATCTTATTGAATGGTAGAGCAGGCTTGAGGGGCCGAATGGCCGACTCCTGCTCCTAATTCTTATGTTAAGCTCATAAACAGCAGCAGAGCATGCCTTGCACATCAACAGAAACCAGAGCCTCTGGTCACAAGGTAATAGTTTTCTGCACTGATTCGCTTTAATTGCACTTAAGTGTTCACACCAGTTCAGAAACAGGAGAGGGTCACAAGATAAAAATCTATTTTAAAAAGCCACACAACTGTTTACAGTCACGTCCAGGTCAGACAGATTAACTAAGAAACCAGATAAGGCAGTAAAATGAGACTTGACGATTGGCTCACAAGCTGAAAAATTAAACATTCACGTCAAATCTACCAAGAAGATAGTCAACAGCTATTTGCCATGAAATTCCGCTAGTGTTTTAAGGGACGATACGCAAGAGGCAGCGTGTGGGATAAATGCTTAAACAATCCTGTAATCTAATTGTGGTTGTGGCAAAGCATACTTGTAGAATGCAGAGGTCACTGTACAACAACTGAATTGCAATAGGAGCCTCATCACCACAAGAACGGCAATGTTTGAAGACGGCTTCTCGGGGCCAATCGGGAAGGGTGGCAAATGCAACCATGTCAACATCATCCACATCTCGTGAGCAAATTGAAAAGAATTATTCACCCTCCCAGAAATGTTGGTTTATAACTATCCTTAAACCAAACCAGCGAGAGTCAGGGCTTCAGGTCAGGTCAAATCTTTTAACAGCTGGGCTGCAAATGTCAGGTCAGATGGGGGAATTCAGTTCTGTAGGAGTCATGTATTCGATTGCCACTTCAAGTTGGGCCTTATAGGTACAGTTCATTTCAACTTTTACATGCACTGAACGGCAACTTCGGGTTAGGTCGGGGATTTGGATCAGCTCTATAACCCACGGGTCGGTACAACGACAGTTTAGGGCAGGTCAGGTACATTCACGAATCCTGTTGGAACAGGGATGCCAGGCGTCTCGAGTATCTGCCAATTTGAATGAACTCACTGGCCAAAAGTCCCCTCCATTATAACAGATAATCACGGTTGTACTACTACATAAAAACATAAGAAATAGGAGCGGGAGTCGGCCATACGGCCACTCGAGCCTGCTCTGCCATTCAATAAATCATGGCTGATCATCCACCTCAACTCCACTTTCCCGCCCGATCCCCATATTCGATTCCCCTCGAGTCCAAAAATCTATCCATCTCAGCCTTGAATATACTCAACGACTGAGCATCCACAGCCCGCTGGGGTAGAGAATTCCAAAGATTCTCCACCCCGAGTGAAGAAATTCCTCCTCATCTCAGTCTTAAACGGCCGACCCCTTATCCTGAGACTGTGCCCCCTGATTCTCGACTCTCCAGCCAGGGGAAACAACCTCTCAGCATCTACCCTGTCAATCCCCCTCAGAATCTTGTATGTTTCAACGAGATCACCTCTCATTCTTCTAAACTCCAGAGAGTATCGGCCCACTCTACACAATCTCTCCTCATAGGACAGCCCTCTCATCCCAGGGATCAATCTAGTGAACTAGTGATCTATTGATCCAAGCATATGAAGATAAAAAGAAATAAAGACAAAGTCTTGCAGTTGATGCAAGAATTCCTTCAACCTCGGCCAGGATGGAATCTTCTCTAGTAAGATGTTGGATTTTCTTAATCAATACCAAAAACATTCCCTAAACACAACATCCCTATTCTAATACTGAAAATTCAAGCCAGCATGTTTTTTCAGTTATATTTATCATGGAGAGAATGAGTTAAGTATCATATCAACCACTGCAAAATCTTGATTAATTTTCCCTCAAAGAAAAATATTTATAAAGCTTTGCTTCAGTGAAAATATTTTTTCACCAAGTATATTTGCAGATAGTATTCATAAATGGACTTTAGAATTCACAAACAAAAAGCATAGCATTGTTGAAAGTAGATTAAATCTGTAGCCTATAAGCACCCACTTGTTTCCAGATTTTGAGCTAGATGTATATGAAAAAAGGCATATCTAATGGTTTAGCCCATAACTGGAACAATAGATTAGAAGAACTTTGTTGTGTTACTCACTTATCATTCTCTTGGGATATGTACAGACGATTGGCTAGACTGGCTAAGAATGCTTCCACAATCACTGGGTCTGCAACCGATCCCGCCTTAAGGCACCTAAGCAGCAAAATAATACTGTAAGCATAGCAACAACTTTGTTTTAAAATCTGACCCCCAAAATTAAGCCTAACACCAATGTTCCCCCTTTTTAAATTTGGGTGCGCGGTCCCTTTAACAGGCTGCATGGCCCATTCAAAGTTTCTCGCATGCACAAAATTTCACGTTGTAAAAGCCGGTCCCAGGCTGCGCGGGATCAGCAGACAGCTGTGCGGCCGCGCAGCTTAGAGGGAACGTTGCCCAACACACAGGCGTTGAGAACTGTGAATCTATCCAAACACAGCACCCAAGCCTCACTCCCGCCAGAAGCCCAAGTGCTATCACTCGAGACTGAGGTTTAAACTCTTGGCAGTGCCGCACTGTCGGAGGTGTCGTCTTTCGGATGAGACGTTAAACAGAGTCTGCCTTCTCACCCCATTGTACAATTCGGAAAAGAGCAGGGGAGCTCTCCTGGTGTCGTGGCCAAATATGTATCCATCAACCAGCATGGCTAAAAGAAAAAGACAGATTATCTTTATAATGATCCCACTGCAGTTTGTGGGACCTTGTGTGCAAATTGCCTGCTGTGATACCTTACACTAGAACATTGATTATGCTTCAAAAGTATTTCACTGGCTGTGAAACGCTTCAGGATGTCCTGAGATTGTGAAAGGCACTCTCTAAATGCAAGTTCACTTTTTTCCTTCAATTTTCTAGTTCAGAATTCCTAATAGGTAACTCATCTTGCAACTTTATTTTTCCCTCCTTGCAGGAGAGGTGGCGGAGTAGAAAGGAGTGGTAAACAGCAAAGAGATTAAAAAGAAAGACTTGCATTTCTACAGCACCTTTCACGACCTCAGGACGTCCCAAAGCGCTTTACAGCCAATGAAGTACTTTTTGAAGGTAGTCACTGTTGTAATGTAGGAAACGCGGCAGCCAATTGCGCACAGCAAGCTCCCACAAACAGCAATGTGATAATGACCAGATAATGTTTTTTTAGTGATGTTGGTTGAGGGATAAATATGGGCCAGGACACTGGGGAGAACTCCCCTGCTCTTCTTCGGAATAGTGCCACGGGATCTTTTACATCCACCTGAGCGAGCAGACAGGGCCTCGTCCAAAAGATGACACCTCCAATTGTGCAGCACTCTCTCAGCTGGCAGCATTCTTGCATCCGAGTCAGAAATGTGTGGGTTCAAGCCCCACTCTCCAGGGCTTGAGCACATCAACTAGGTGACCATTTCAGTGCAATATTGAGGGAGTGCTGCATTGTTGGGAGGGTTCATCCTTTGGGTCGGACATTAAACCGAGGTCCCACCTGCCTGTTCAGGTGGACATAAAGAATCCCATGGCATTATTCAAAGAGGAGTTTACCTTGCGTCCTGGCCAACATCCCCCCCCACGGCCAACACGACCAAAAACACATTAACTGATTATTCACTTCATTGCTGATTGTGCTGTGCCTGCTTACACAACAGTGACTATATTGCAAATGGAATTCCTTGGCTGCGACGCACTTTGGGACATCTATGGATATAACGGGTGCTATATAAATGCAATTTCTTTCTTTATATAACAATGCTCCTGACGTAAGAAAACTACTAGGCACTTGGTCTGAGGGTTAAACAAAGCTTTAATCAACTGTTTTACAACATGGAGATCTAGTTGTGTCCTTCACTAGTTCCTGTTAAAGAATGTCCTGCGCAAGCTGGGCCCATGCCCGAGTATTTATACTTTCCCTGGACAGCGCCACCAGCAGGCCGCCCAGTATCATTTCATAAGTCATTTCCACAGGAATGACAAGATTCATGTCAGCTCCTGCATAGATAGCTTGGGTTTTTCTTACCTGCAGATGTTGTCTATAGCAATGTCCCTCAGCTGTTCGTACATTGATGGCTGGTTTTTCTTGGAGGAGAAAACAGTTGCCTCCGAGTGCTCATTTGTTACACTGATCTTAATGTCAGCACTTCCTTTAAAAGGAACAGAATTGCATCGTTACAGGAAATACTAACAGGTTAGCACTGTCTTTTATTGTATAAAAGTCTCCTAGGAAATAGAGCATGGGACATGTACATTATTCAGCAAACCTTTTGTACCTTATTGCGACAGACATTTTATTTAATGTTTACTTCAATATTCATCCTAAATTATACAGAATATAGCAAAATGAAGGACCTGTTACAGCAATTTTCACCACTGTGTACTGCATGTTGCTTAGGACATTCTCGGCTGCTTTTCTTCCTCAGCGTTTTCACTAAATGTTTCTGGCAATGAAAATAATTTCCTTCTTGCAATATTTCTTCAAAGTACCAAACCAACTTTTTTTTTGGTAGTGACGATATTCCGTTTATGAAGGCCATTATGACATTTTACAAATTTACAACAGTGTGAGGTAAGCAGCCAGTTACCTGAATTATACTGACTGTGGTATTTGTACACCTTGACGAGAACTGGCGAAGGGATCACCAAAAAATCTCGTAGCGACGTTGTGACAGAATGAACTGCGACAGGGAATCGCTCACACAAATGTCCCAGACCCTGGTCAGATAAAAGAAAATATTTTGAAATGCAAGCAACGCTTACAAATGCATGGTGGCTCCAGCAAGCAAAAACGACTTCAAATAAAAAGTAAACCATTTAAAAATTGATTGCCCTTCAAGCTTCTGCTTTTAGAATCTATGTAACTGACAGTAAAAACTACTGTCTCTAAAAATGGTTTACACCACATTAAAAAAGTGCTTCTGAAGTTTAGCAGTCTGCCAATCCATTAAACATGTTACAACAGCAAAAATGTTTTTTGTGTGATCACTTTGGCAGTGCCAATGTTATAGTGTAATAAATCCTAAATTAAAGATCTTGTAGCAACACACATTTCCTGTCTACAGAACCTTACTTCCTATTGTCACATTGTTATACTTGCGTATCCACATTTCCCATTATAAATTCCTAATCACATTTATAATGGAAACTGTATGTAAATTTGTAACACTGTAATTATACCCACCTGCCAGTGGTGGCGCTGTAGTGCCTCAGTTTTGCATCTATTTGCTCCTCAGCTGTACTGCAGCGAAACCCATACCAAACAACTCTATTTCTCTGCTTTCCAAACTGCCATAATTTTTGCTATTTAACTATAAATATCAAATCATATTACAGGAAACTCTTTGGTATCCGGCACCGACGGGACCGGCGTGTTGCCGGTTGATCAAAAATTCCGGATGACTGAGAGGGTTAGCTACCGAGGCTATTTTTAACAAAGAAAAATAAAAAAATCAAGAAATGTGCAGTATACAGTAATTGGGTACTCACCTACAGAATGTTGTGTTAACTGGATGGTGGAAGATGCTTGATTAAGTACAGTACTGCCAGTTGAGGGTAATGCAATGCAATGACTACCAGCAGCGTGGGAGACACACAGTACCCCTGTAAAATGGCGGATCAGAAGAGACTACCGGCAGCGCGGGAGAGTCAGACTCCTGTTATTGAGGTGTTCGGACTTCGGACAGCGCCAAGAAGCCGAGTAGTGGCAGTTTGGAGAACTACCCCCACTGACTAACTCGGCCGCCACGGGAGACTCGGACTCGGCAACATTGCCGGTTTTCGGAGTGAGAATTTTGCCGTTTATTCCGGCTATTTAGGTGCCATTTAAACGAGTTTCCTGTATATAAGGACAGAGCGCATGGCTTTAAAATGGGGAATTAATTATATCTATGCACCCTGATCCAGATATCACCCACTCTCCACTTCACCTGAAGACTACACATGGTCTTGACTACCCATTTGCACCGCCACAGGAGATCAACTAAAATATTTTAAAAGGTTATGTTGAGAGAAAGATAAGTGAAACTGGAACACTTAAAAAAAAAAAAAAATTTTTTTAAAAAAGCCCACAAAGAAATATATTTTTAGTTAATTAGATTAGTTGCAATGAACATAAATGCTGTATTGATAAAATGGAACATGGATGTAGAAAAATGACTCAAAGCGTTTCAGAGGCACAATCGAAAAATGGATGCCGAGCCAAAGAAAGAGTTAATAGGAGGGATGGCCAAAGAAGTGGGTTTTAAGGAGACTGGAAAAGGAGGCAGAAAGGTTCATGGAGGAAATTTCCAGAGTGTGGGACTTAGGTGGCTGAAGGAACAGCTGCCAAGAAGAGATGGGATGCACCAGAGGCCAGAGTCTGAGGAACAGAGCTTTTAAGGGGTGAGGAGTCGGGGGGGGGGAGGGGGGTTGTAGTGCTAGAGAAAAAGACGAGGACTGAATGTATATTTTCCAAGAAATGGCACCAATCTTACGATGAATTAAGAAACCACTTTCAGACGCTCTGGATGGCTAAGTGGGTAAATAATTGCCTGGTACAGCACTAACCCAAACACAGCAAACGTTCCCAGGTTTAATTCCTGGTTGATTGAGTTAGCAGATCTCAGCTAAGACAGTAGATGGGACATTACAACTGGTCACTGGGCTAGAGGAGTAACGACAGCCAGGGTTCTCACTGCTGCTCGGGATAGACAGGTAACTGTTAATTTCACCTCCCAAAAAAATCATCTCCCATTAACCAGTGCGGGTGGCAGATTTAGAGTATCCCATTGCCTTGAAAAACTTGCCGAAATGGGAAGACAGACTAGTAATAGAAAAGGGAAAAAAATTGTATTTATACAATGTCATTCATGTGCTCAGAATGTCCCAAAGCATTTACACAGCCAATGAGTTACTTTTGAAGTGCAATCACTGTTGTTTTTATTGGCAAACGCAACAGCCAATTTGCACAGCAAGATCCCACAAACAGCAACCGATAAATGACCAGTTAATGTTTTCGTAGCGTTGGTTGAGGAATAAATGTTGGCCAGGATACCAGGAGAACGCTCTCTTTGTCTTGGAAAAGTGCTATAGGATCTTTTACATTCACGTAAACAGGGATACGGTGCCTCGGTTTAACATCTCATCCAAAAGACAGCGCGTCTCTCTCCCTCAGTACTGCACTGAAGTGTCAGCCGAGATTAGGTGCTCAAATCCCTGACGTGCGGCTTTCAACCTTGCGACTCGGGTTTGAGAATGCCACCAACTGAGCCAAGCTGACACTTGATAGAAAAAAACACCGGGGAAATAATAGAATTCCTTTATATTAACTTTTAAAATTTAAACATACCTGCAAACAGCAAATCAGCAGAGGCATGTGCGACAGAATTATTTTGCTGGAGGTCTTGGACTGCAGCTTCTCTGAAAGCTTTGAGCAGAGATTTTCCGCACCTTCATTAAAAGAATTCAGTAAGTTGAACACCTGAAGTAGAATTTGCTCTATTCATACTGTTGTAACTAAAAACATGTCCTAACATAGAAGATAGGAGCAGGAGTAGGCCATTCAGCCTCTCGAGCCTGCTCCGCCATTCAATGAGATCATGGCTGATCGTCCAAAATCAGTATCCTGTCCCTGCCTTCTCCCCATATCCCTTGATCCCTTTAGCCTTAAGAAATATATCCAACTCCTTCTTGAATATATTTAATGAATTGGCCTCAACTGCCTTCTGTGGTAGAGAATTCCACAGGTTCACCACTCTCTGGGTGAAGAAATTCCTCCTCATCTCTGTCCTAAATGGCTTTTACCCCTTATCCTTAGACTGCGACCCCTGGTTCTGGACTCCCCCGCCATCGGGAACATCCTTCCTGCATCTAGTCTGTCCAGTCCTGTTAGAATTTTATAAGTTTCAATGAGATCCCCTCTCATTCTTCTAAACTCCAGCGAGTATAAGCCCAATCGACCCAATCTCTCCTCATACATCATTCCTGCCATCCCAGGTATCCTGTACTTCATGTTACTATCATACTTTTCCACTCATTACTCAAGTACTGTATTACAGTATCCATAAATTGCATTGAAAAATCTGTATCTTTAAAATGCCAATAAATTACCAAACAATTCCAGAAGTTCACATAGCTGTGAACTGTTAAAGCTGTGGATATCAGTAAATTGTTCACTAAATCTAATTGCATCTAAAATAAAAGGTATGCAAATTAAAAGATACTACTCTTAATATATTCGTATAAAATAAATTTTCAGTAAGTCCATGAAAGTGCAATTCAACCTGTCTCATCAAAAAGGCAGATAGAAAAAGATTTGCATTTTTACAGCGCCTTGCACGACCACCGGACGTCCCAAAGCGCTTTACAGCCAATGAAGTACTTTTGAAGTGGAGTCACTGTTGTAATGTGGGAATGTAGATCGTGCCAAACAAACAAAATATTCTCTTTCACGTTAAAAACAGGTCAAAATGCACAACTACCAAGTGCTCCGCAGTGACTCAGTTGGTTAAGTGCGCTGCCTGGTGTGGTGCTGAGCCGGGTGCAGCGCTGAGCTGGGTGCAGTGCTGAGCCGGGTGCAGCGTTAGCTGGTCTCAGACGAGGCAGCAGTAAATGTGCTACAATCAGGATTTCCTTCCTGCTGATGCTTATCCAATGACCCCTGCTAGAAAGTAGCAGACACAATATATCTTAGCTGCGACTCCCCTCCACAGCTGAATGGCTTACCCACACTTAGGCCAGAATTTTTACCTGGAGACCCGCTGTTAGGGGGGCGGGGAGAGAGATCGAGTGTGGGAAACTCAGAAGGTCGGGTTTCCCCCTCAGGCTTTGGAGTTTTAACTCCTCAGTGTGCGCGTGACGTCACGGGCAGGTTCCCCGGCCGGAAATCAGCCTGAGTGACAGGCTGGCTTCCAGTCGGGCAAGGAACGCCAGACAAGAGGCCGCAACAAACAGGTTGGTGCAGGGGCCGACCCTTGGGCGGTGGTGGTGGTGATGGGGGGGTGGGGGCGGGTCTGATCTCTGACCCCAGGGGGGAGGGGGAGCTGATGGTGGGGGAATGCTTGGGGGCTGGGAGAAAGCTCCTCCTGGCCCACAAGGAATGCTCCCCAAGGCTGTCCTCATCTCACTGCAGCTGCTGGGAATCCAGAGGCCCAGGAACCCCAGCCGGCTACAGTTAAACCTGCAAAGCAGGTTAAATCCGAGACTTCCAGCCTCAAAGTGCGAACCCACCTCCTGGGAGTGGGTTGGCTACCCATCTTGCCTCTGTTAAAACCGGAAGTGGGTGGGTTGGGGAGAGGACTCAGATTTTTAACACCTTAAGCTCCTACCCGACCCCAACCTACCCATTTTTTAGGGTTAAAATTCCCCCCTTAGTGTCTAGAATCACACGTGAAGAACAGCCAATTTGGTCGAGGTATTGAAGGGCTACCTTCATGGAAATGTACCCAGGAAGGGGAGTCGTTTGAGGAGAGGAAAGTATAAAAAGAACCACTGATATCTAGAAATTCAAGGAGCTATAGAAATACTTAACCTTCTGTGGCCACAACACAAAGCCTGGCCTATATTTCCAACTTGATTAAACCACTCAAATAGAAAAAAAGGAATCAGTACAGTACAGAAAATGAACATTAGATTTCTAGACGCCACCAAGTGTTCTCTACCTTGCTCGTCCTTAACAGCCCACACCATTAAATCCACACAAGCTGCATTCGCTTGACACCTGAGTTTCAGAGGGTTAAACTCATGATGGAAATACTCCATATCATGCAAGATCTTCTGCAGTTCAGACTGGCTACTGTTGAACTGCTCGAGCACAAAATCGTGAACCTCCTTCACAAATGCAGTCTGTAGATCTGGAAGGACAAAAGTGATGTATGCTGACAGCACATCAAAGAAAGCGATTTCATCGACTCAGTTTAACCAAGCTCTTAAAAACACATTTTCTTCCATTGACAGCAATACTCTACTGTTGGACAGGAATGTACAAAAGGTCCTGATATCCGTGTGGGTTGCTCAAAATTTATGCTGAGTGACAAACATGTCAATTTCTCTTTAATTTTTACCTCTACCTTTCTCCCTCTAAAACAGCCATACAAAAATTCATTGTTATTTACATCCTTCCACTTATTTGAATGCTATAAACAAACTGTGCCTTATGGTAAGTAACCTAACAAGATCCTACTGTTGCAACTCAAAGATTAATTCTAAATTTGGTCCTGCTGAATAATAAGAATGTGGCGTTGTTCACACATCGTAAATTCTGGGTGATCAATGTGCAAATTCCTGTTTTATATTGCAGCATTCACTGGTTACGTTTCAGATAACGAGGTAGGCTCGCTTGTGTAACAACACAGAACTTTCGCAAGCTATTCTAAACTGCGAGAACAAGCTTGTACGATTTTATCACTGCCATCTGAATCCAGAGATACATCAAGTCCTTGAAACATGCTGCAGTCTGGATTATCCTTCATGAGCAGTGGATCACACCTGCATTGCTTGTAGTTAGGCAGGCTGCATATGGTTTTATCACAAAAGGCGGCGTTATATCATGTAACGCAATGTATTGTCCTGATACGGTGGAGTTGCGTTTAATGTGGAGAGAAGGAAGGAAAGTGCCTGCATTTATATAGCGCCTTTCCCAACCTCAGGACATCCCAAAGTGCTTCAATACAATAAAGTGTTTTTTTGAAGTGTAGTCACTGTTGTAATGCAGGAAACACGGCAGTCAATTTGCGCACAGCAAGGTCCCACAAACAGCAATGAGATAATGACTAGATAACAACAAAAAATACTGTGGATGCTGGAAATCTGAAAAAACAAACAGAAAATGCTGGAAATAGTCAGCAGGTCAGGCAGCATCTGTGGAGAGAGAAACAGAGTTAACGTTTCAGATCGATGGCGTTTCATCAGAGTCGCTGTTGAAAGATCATCAACCTGCAACGCTCACTGTGTTTCTCTCTCCACAGATGCTACCTGGCCTGACTATTTCCAACATTTTCTGTTTTTATTTAATGACTAGATAATCTGTTTGGGTTTTGTTGGTTGAAAGTCTAATTTCTCTAAATCGTCACACCATGAGGTTAATTACAGGCTCATTACACTGCAATGACTGGAAGGGAAGGGTGCTGTCACAGGTTAAAGTACCCACGTTGTAAAACAGCATATTCTTTGATTCACAAGCAACGCCATGCAGAAAAATCAGCCAATATAAAATAAATAGTACATCTCATTTTAACATCTCCCTTGGAATTCAAGAAGAACAAATTGCACAGGGAATTAATTATAAGTTGATCCTGCGCCTCAGAATCCAGATCATAGGCTCTCTGGAGGATGGGGTAGGGTTCTAGGGTCCTGCACTCTTTTTGCTGCAGGGCTGGGAGTCTGTGGAGCAAATATTTTTTGCTGGCATTCTTTTAACGTTGGGGTGGAAATGGTAACCGTCCTCCAAGCCCACATCCTTTGCCTTTCCTTAACCCTCGGAGGGACTAACTCAGCCCAATCACTAGAGTGAAGCAAACTCCACCCCATCTAATTGTATAATAGGCATTGATTGCCACAAAATAGCACAGCAAACAGGCCGATTACAAGCAGAAGTTCCAGAAAGACACTTGCGTACTCGTTCAAGTCAGTATCCCAAGGACACTCAATTCCTGGGCTGTAACAAAATCTTAATAAATACCACTGGCAAGAGAAGCTTACCTTTCATGTGATATAACGTGTCTCTCAACATTTTAAACACCACCACATAGAGAGGATCACTGAAGTTTCGATAGTAGAGATCCAAATTAGCATTTGCCTAAATATCAAAATAAATATAAAGATTATTGTGATGTGCATTTCAGAAAATCAAACATGTTTGGATTCTATTCAGCTAGAATCTTTGAAAATCCAATGTTTCCAGTCAGGATTCTGTCCACAAAATAATTAGCAGCAGAGGTTACATTTTCAAATGAACTGAAGATACTGTGAAATAACAACAGAAAATGCTGGAAAAACTCAGCAGGTCTGGCAACATCCGTGGAGAGAAATTTGAGTTGACGTTTCGGGTCGAAACCCTTCTTCAAAACCTACCTTGAAGATACTGTGCATTGTCCGGCCAAAAGATTTGTGACATATTTATGCTCATCATAGAATCTTACAGCACAGAAGGAGGCCATTCGGCCCATTGCGCCTGTGCCGGCTCTTTGAAAGAGCTCTCCAATTCGTCCCACTCCCCCTGCTCGTTCCACATAACCCTGCAGACTTTTCCTTTTCAAGTATATGTCTTAATTTCTTTTTGAAAATTACAATGCAACCTGCTTCCACCACCCTTTCAGACAGTGCACTCCAGATCATAACTTTTATCATTAATTGCATAGAACAGTGGCTGGTACATTGGAATTCAACTCTTCCATCAGGTATAGGTTTACCTAATGTCAGCCAAACTGTTAACAGATGCAAACAAAATCATCCCCCCTCTGCAAGAGTCAGGTTCTTTTAGGGTGAATTTTGTAGTCATCAAGGAAATATCGACAGTTGCTTGGAAATAGAGGATTTCCCATTTCGGGCAAGCACTCTCAGATCTGATATAGTCACATTACCGATGCTGTGTGATTCTAAGCTGCAGAAATCACAGTGGGGTTTCTGCCCTGCAAGTATTTTCTGTGCAGTGTTGCAGTTCAGATACTGTGGCTGAGAATTAGAAACTGTGGCTCGCTCCCACTTACCAGCTAGATCTGCTGTCAGTACAGTCACCAAAGGCAGCGCGCACAAGCCGAGCACAAAAGCAAATCCCAGCCACAACACCGGAAGCGCCGGTAAAACACAGAGAAATCCCACGGTGAACAAACTGATCAGTCTCCACCCCGATCAGCTGACAAATCATGATGCAGGTGCTGAAAACCACGATCTAAAACGGCGGGTAGAAGCCATCCAGCGCCACATGGTTTGCGACTGCCAGGTATTGGGCACTTGATGTGACTTTCTTCACCAAGAATGTGCATCAAGGGCATCCAGAGTGTGTGTCCGCTCCGTACCCCCCCGCCCCCCCAAATAGCCAGAGATCTAGTCCTTAGTACCAATTAGCAACGGTTAGGTGATAACTTGAACATTTATCAGGATTTTGTCCCGTCACTAGTTTGTATTTGAGCCCAGCTCCTAGAGATGAAAGGACAGTGAGTAATCAACTGTCTCTTAATGTCTCTTCACCTCCCAGACCTTCCCTTTTGTTCTTTCATCCCCTCCCCCATTTCCCAGCCCCCAAACTTGCTTTATAATCTGTTTCATTTCCTGCTTTTTTCTCAGTTCTGACGAAGGGTCTTCGACCTGAAACGTTGACTCTGTTTCTCTCTCCGCGGACGTTGCCTAAACCTGCTGAGCTTTTCCAGCGTCTTCTGTTGTTATTTTGGATTTCCAGCATCCGCAGTATTTTGCTATCGAGTAATCGACTGTGTTGTCTGGCCCTCCTCCCACTATCATTTTAGACCACCCTGAATTAACAATAATTTTAAACTGGATTGCATTTCTACAGCACCTTTCACGACCACCGTACGTTCCAAAGTACTTTCCAGCCAATGAAATACTTTTTGAAGTATAGTCACTGTTGTAATGTAGGAAACGCGGCAGCCAATTTGCACACAGCAAGCTCCCACAAACAACAATGACCAGATCATCGGTTTTAATGATGTTGATTGAGGGATAAATATTGGCCTCCAGGACATCGGGGATAACTCCCCTGCTCTTCTTCGAAATAGTGCCATAGGATATTTCATGTCCACCTGAGAGAGTGGACAGGGCCTCGGTTTAACGTCTTACCCGAAAGACGGCACCTCCGACAGCGCAACACTCCCTCAGTACTGCACTGGAGTGTCAGCCTAGGTTTTTGTGCTCGAGTCTCTGGCGCGGGGGCTTGAATCCACAACCTTCTGACTCAAAGGCGAGGGTGCTACCCACCGAGCCACGGCTGACACTATTTCAAAACAACGTGTGATTCTTTTACCTCAGTAACCTCTGTCAATGTTGCATCCAGTGTTTTCAAAACTGACTCAGCCACGATCCGTTTAACCTAGGGGAAGAAATATAGAAACTTCAGTCTTAAAATGAAATAGGCAAGCCAAAGAACAGAACGCCGACAACCAGTGGTTACACAGTCACCCGTGGGGGGAATCGTTGTTTTCTATTAGAAACACTGAAATGCAGCATTTAGGGTGCATGTTAGACCAGACACAAACTACCATTTTCCTCTAAGCATACTCCTGGAGATGATTGTGCAATGCCATAAAACAATCCAAGAGCTGCCCCAGCTAATATAAACAATCTGCTAAATTTTCTAGTCAAATAGCCACCATTTTTTTTTTTTTTAAGTTCCCATATTTCACAATTGCACTGTTACAAGGTACACAATTGCAAAATGGCTGGACTAAAATGGTATATTTTCTTGAAATCTGAGCCCAGAATAGTATAAAAACACGTCGGCAACTTGTCTGAGAGCAGGTGGGAAAATCGTCCGACAACTCCATGGCCCTTGTTTGATGTTTTCACTGGATTTAAAATCTTAACTGAATTACGTTGGTTTAATCTGCACTTTATTCTTAGACTACAGAACAGGGTTCACGCTACTACAAAGAGATTTGTGCAAGGTTAAAAAGGTGGTAAGGTATCACATCCAAATATTGTACACAGGTTTATGCAGTTGATAGGAGTATAGAATCAGTCTTGTGGCTTTTTTTTTTCTAAAACTGGAAGTCCAATCATTAACAAAAAAAAAAATCAACAGGTCAATCTATTTCAGATACAAGAAGTCATTTATTTTTTCTTATCTTTTTCAAGCTGATAATTTTAAGCTGTAAACTCCAGGATAAGGTCGTTGCAGAGTCTTATCCTGGAGTGTCGCTTTCTGGTGCTCCAGGTAGACGTTCAGATTAAATATACAAGTTGATCTCCCGAGCCATCGCAAACAGAAAGACAGGACAAAAGTGTAGTAATTCAAGTGAAGCAGTGGTAGAAGCCAGGGAATAATTGGACGAGGGCGCGCATATGTAATTCAGTCCCCGTTCTAAAATCATGCATTCTGCCATTTCATTTATAAATTCCTATGTCCACATTTCTACGAGAAATTTGTCATGCTGTAATTGCACCCTCCCACCAGCGGTGGCACTCCAGCTGTCTGAGTGCAGTTACAGCAATAACAAATTCCCACAGACATTATACACATTGACACAAGACCACAAGAATTAGGAACATAAGTAGGACATTTGGACCTTCGAGCCATTCAATAAGATCATGGCTGATCTTCGACCTCAACTCCACTTTCACGCCCGATCCCTTGATTCCAAAAATCTATCTGTCTCAGCCTTGAATATACTCAACAACTCAGCAGCCACAGCCCTCTGGGGCGGAGAACTCCAATGATTCACAACCCTCTGAGTGAAGAAATTCCTCCTTATCTCAGTCTTAAATGGCCGACCCCTTATCCTGAGACTATGCCGCCTCGTTCTAGACTCTCCAGATAGGGCAAACAGCCTCTCAGCATCTACCCTGTCAATCCCCCTCAGAATTTTGTATATTTCAATGAGATCACCTCTCATTCTTCTAAGCTCCAGAGAGTAGAGGCCCAATCTAATTAATCTCTGCTCATAGGATAACCATCTCACCCCAGGGATCAATCTAGTGAACCTTGTTGCACCGCCTCTATGACATGTATGTCCTTTCTCAGATAAGGAGACCAAAACTGTGCACAGTTCTCCAGGTGTGGTCTCACCAAGGCCCTGTACAATTGTAGCAAGACTTCCTTACTCTTATACTCCAACCCCCTTACAATATAGGCCAACATGCCATTTGCCTCCCTAATTGCTTACTGTACCTGCACGCTAACTTTCTGTGTTTCCTGTACAAGGATACTTAAATCCCTCTGAACACCAACATTTAATAGTTTCTCACCATTTAAAAAAAGGAATGTATAATGGAAAAGTTAACAGGAAGTGTACAGAGAGATAAGGCTTTCAATATACAGATGTACAGCTGAGCTGAGTGCATTCGTACAGTTCAAAAAAAGCTTGAATTATTAGTCCCTTTAACAAAAAAATATATCCTCCGGTGCTTCACAAAAAGAAAGAGATAAGGGAACAGATAGCAAACTATAGCGAGAGAGATGTATGAAAGCTTAATCAAAAAGATGGGTTGAGAGAACGTACGTACCATTTGAAGTAGCTGTCGGAGGTATTCGAGTGGAATATGAAATTCTTTTGTACTGCAGCCAGTGAACAGCGGGGAGACGGAGAAACTCGAGCTAATGGTAGAGAAGTAATATTGGGGGTCCAAAGCACTGCCATCGGGGAGGTACGAACCTGCAACAGAAAAAGCCAATTTTCCCAATTACCCAGGAGAACAGAAGCTAACCTAACCAATCCCCCCCACCCACACAAAAACCCAATTTAACACAGTTGCAAGAAAAATGCATTCACAAAGAGGAATTACTTTTTTGGTAAGAACCATAAAAGTTTACAGCACAGAAGGAGGCCAATCAGTTATTCATGTCTGTGCTGGCTCTTTGCTATTCATACTGGAGTTTTTTTTTCAAATGTCGAGAGGTTTTGATAAAGTAAATAGGCAAAAAATATTGCCTCTGGCATGTGCGCCAATAACTAGAGGTCCACAGATTCAAAATCCTTGGAAAAAGATCTAGAGGGGAGACGAGGAGAAATTTTTTCACTCAGAGTTGTCGAGATCTGGAACGCTTGACCTGAAAAGGTGGTGGAAGCTGATTCCATCGATAATTTTAAAACAGAATTGGACAGGTGCTGGAGGATGAGGAACTTACAGGGTTACGGACAAAAAGCGCAGACGTGGGACTAAACACGACGGCTCTTTCAAGGAGCCAGCACAGGCATGACAGGCCGAATGGCATCCTTCTGTGCTTAAGTTTCTATCAATCTATTATCTATGTATAATTTTATATTCATGGCCCTCCATCACTAACTCCCCAACCAAAGTAAATAGTCTTTCTCTATTTGCTCTACCAAAGCTCTTCATAATATTAAAACCTCCATTAAATCTCCTCTTAGCCTTCTCTGCTCCACTAGTAATAGCCCCAGTGTCTCAAGTCTCTCCTTATAACTATAGTTTCCCATCCTTGGCATCATCCTGCTGAACCTATGCCGAATACTCTCTACGACGTTAATGTCCTTTCTATAATAAAGCACCTAAGCCTACGCAGTTTTCGGTGGACTAACCAATTCAACATCCATTTACTCCAACGCTCTGCTCCTGTCCGTTAATTCACTTTCTATCCATGCTACGATACCTCCTCTTATACCATGCAACTGAATTTTATTCTTGTGAGACACATTATCAAATGCCTGCCGACAATCCATATAAGAATGCATTATAATGCATTCCCTTTATCTATCCAATTGATCACTTCTTCAGCAACAAAAAACTCTTGCATTTGTCTAACAGGACTTGCCTTTAACAATGTGTTGACTGTCCTCTATTTACTCGTGCATTTTGAAATATTCAGTAATTTTATCTCGAATTATACTGACTGTATGGGGGGAATTTTAACATGGATGAGTGGGTGGGAGTCAATGTTGCCTGCAATTATTTTTGACGCCACGCGGACCCTTCAAAATACCGTGCATGCTTAAAGGGAACATTGGTGGGAGCGGGCGCAGGTGGTGGGGGGGGTTTAAGCGGGCAAGAAATAAATTGAAGCATGTCGGGAAGCCGGCTTCAAACCACCGACCTCTGGGTTTTACCGAGGTGGGACAAGGGGCGGGCAGCCAACCCGCTCCCAGGAGGCAGGCTGGCATTTTTAATATGTTAATGAGGCCAAAAGCAGCAGATTTACTATGGCCAGCCTGGTTTCCTGATCCTCAGGAAACAGGGCAGCTGCAGGGAGGCGAAGACAGTCTCAAGGAGCACTCTTTGTGGGCAAGGAGGAGCAGCAGTGCTTCCTCCTGGCACCCCAAGCTCCCCCACTATCAGACCACCCCACCCTGGGTCAGGGATAGGACCTACATAGAAGATAGGAGCAGGAGTAGGCCATTCGGCCCCTCGAGCCTGCTCCGCCATTCAATGCGATCATGGCTAATCATCCAAACTCAGTACCCTGTCCCTGCCTTCTCCCCATACCCCTTGATCCCTTTAGCCTTAAGAAATATATCCAACTCCTTCTTGAATATATTTAATGAATTGGCCTCAACTGTCTTCTGTGGTAGAGAATTCCACAGGTTCACCACTCTCTGGGTGAAGAAATTCCTCCTCATTTCTGTCCTAAATGGCTTATCCCTTATCCTTAGACTGTGGCCCCTGGTTCTGGACTCCCCGACCATCGGGAACATCCTTCCTGCATCTAGTCTGTCCAGTCCTGTCAGAATTTTATAAGTTTCAATGAGATCCCCTCTCATTCTTCTAAACTCCAGCGAGTATAAGCCCAATCGACCCAATCTCACCTGGTCCTGCGGCCTCCTCCGGAGTGCTCCCCGTCCGACTCGAAGCCAAGCCGGTCAATCAGGCTGACTTCCAAACAGGGGAACCTATCACTGACAGAAGATGCACGCTGTGGAATTAAATCTCCAGAGTGCGGAGAAACCCAGGCCTCCGGGTTTCCCGCGCGTTACCGGACCCCAGCCCTGATCCCAGCCTGTCAAGAAGTAAAAGTTCCCCCCTATATGTTCACATTCATTGGCATTGTGCTTTTACAGCATTGGTGATGGTATTCAGTACATTTTAAATAGCAACGTTATTAGTTAAAAATCGCTGATTCAATCTTTGAAGCATTAAATCTTACCTTCAAAATACTGCAAATTGGTCCCTCCAGGTGAAGAAGGAACTGTTGCGCGTTCAGGGCTTACCTGCAGTATTAAAAAAAAACAATGAGGACAAAACAATGCAAAAACTGCAAAGCTTGGTGCTGAATTGATGCAACTACACTAACACCCTGGGCACCAGCAGCTGATTCAGCACAGACAGGAGATTAAACTTAGGGCACTAAAATGAATGCTTTAGAACGTAACAGGGCACTTACCAACAGAGCCCGTAAAGAAGCTATTGCTTATATTTCTGTAGAGGAAAAGAACTTCTCTTTCCCAATATAGATATTAGTCTATCAGTATTTTTATTTCCTTCTCAAATGCAAGTTTCTTTTGAGGAAAATTGAAAAAAAAAAGAGGCTTATAATTTACTTTCACAACTTTAAATACTTCCCAAATTGCTGAACATAAGAAATAGGAGCAGGAGTCGGCCATATGGCCCCTCGAGCTGCTCCGCCATTCAATAAGATCATGGCTGATCATCGACCTCAACTCCACTTTCCCGTCCGATCCCCCATATCCTTTGATTCCCCATGAGTCCAAAAATCTATCGATCTCAGCCCTGAATATACTCAAAGACTCAGCATTCACAGCCCTCTGGGGCAGAGAATTCCAAAGATTCACAATCCTCTGAGTGAAGAAATTCCTCCTTATCTCGGTCTTAAATGGCCGACCCTTTATCCTGAGACTATGCCCCCTAGTTCTAGACTCTCCAGCCAGGGGAAACAACCTCTCAGCATCTACCCCTTTCAATGAGATCACCGCTCATTCTTCTAAACTCCAGCGAGTATAGGCCCATTCTACACAATCTCTCATCATAGGACAGCTCTCTCATCCCAGGAATCAATCTAGTGAACCTTTGTTGCACCGCCTCCAAGGCAAGTATATCCTTCCTTAGATAAGGAGACCAAAACTGTGCACAGTACTCCAGGTGTGGTCTCACCAAGGCCCTGTACAATTATAGCAAGACTTCCTTACACTTATATGCCAATCCTCTTGCAATAAAGGCCAACACGCCATTTGCCTTCCTTATTGCCTGCTGTACCTGTATGCTAGCTTTCTGTGTTTCTTGCACGAGGACACCCAATTCTCTCTCAACACCATTTAAAAAATATTCTGTTTTTCTATTCTTCCTACCAAAGTGAATAACCTCACATTTCCCTACATTATACTCCATCTGCCACCTTACTGCCCAATCACTGAGTCTATCTATATCCCTTTGCAGACTCTTTGTGTTCTCCTCACGGCTTACTGTCCCATCTAAGAACATAAAAACATAAGAAATAGGAGCAGGAGTCGGCCATTCGGCCCTTCGAGCCTGCTCCGCCATTCAATGAGATCATGGCTGATCTTCTGCCTCAACTCCATTCACCAACCCTATCGCCATATCCCTTGATGCCCTTACTAGTCAGAAATCTATCGACTTCTGTTTTGAATATACCCAATGACTGAGCCTCCACAGCCCTCTGGGGTAGAGAATTCCAAAGATTCACCACCCTCTGTGTGAAGAAATTTCTTCTCATCTCAGTCCTGAATGGCCTACCCTTTATCCTGAGGCTGTGGCCCCTGGTTCTAGACTCCCCAGCCAAGGGAAACATTCTCCCAGCATCCACCCTATCAAGCCCTGTAATCATTTTGTATGCTTCAATGAGATCCCCTTTCATTCTTCTGAATTCAAGAGAATACAGGCCTAGTTTACTCAATCTCTTCTCATACGACAGTCCCGCCATCCCAGGAATCAACCTTGTGAACCTTTGTTGCACTCCCTCTATGGCAAGTATATCCTTTCTTAGGTAAGGAGACCAAAATTGTACACAGTACTCCAGGTGTGGTCTCACCAAGGCCCTATATAATTGGAGTAAGACTTCTTTACTCCTGTACTCAAATCCTCTTGTAATGAAGGCCAGCATACTATTTGCCTTCCTAATGGCTTGCTGCACCTGCACATTCACTTTCAGTGACTCATGTACAAGGACACCCAGGTCCCTTTGAGCATCTGCATTCCCCAATCTTCCACCATTTAGGAAATACTCTGCCTTTCTGTTTTTTCTACCAAAGTGGATAACTTTGGTAGCCATGATCGCATTGAATGGCGGAGCAGGCTCGAGGGGCCGAATGGCCTACTCCTGCTCCTATCTTCTATGTTTCTATGTTTCACATTTATCCACATTATATTCCATCTGCCATGTTCTCGCCCACTCACTGAGCCTGTCGAGATCCCCTTGAAGCCTCTTCACAACTGACACTGCCACCTAGCTTTGTATCATCAGCAAATTTGGAAATGTTGCATTTAGTCCCCTCATCCAAATCATTGATATAGATTGTGAATAGCTGGGGCCCAAGCACCGATCGTTGCGGTACCCCACTAGTCACAGCTTGCCATCCTGAAAAAGACCCGTTTATCCCTACTCTTTGCTTTCTGTCTGTTAACCAATTCTCAATCCATGCTAGTATATTACCCCTAACCCCATGAGCCCTAATCTTGTGTAATAACCTTTTATGTGGCACCTTATCGAATGCCTTTTGGAAATCTAAATATATTACATCCACTGGTTCCCCTTTATCTATCCTGCTAGTTACATTCTCAAAAAACTCTAATAAATTTGTCAAACACGGTTTCCATTTCATAAAACCATGTTGACTCTGCCTAATCATGTTATGATTTTCTAAGTGCCCTGATACCACTTCCTTAAAATGGATTCCAGCATTTTCCCAATGACTGATGTCAGGCTAACTGGCCTGTAGTTCCTTTTTTCCCCCCCTCTCCCTCCTTTCTTTGCACCATTTCCCACGCCACCTAAATTTAATTATGAGCAGAGAGGAAAGTCGTCTTTCAGACAAAAAACTTAATACCCGTAGTGAACACTGAAATTGAGTTTTGCTTTATAACCTGGGAGACATTCGTCACGCTGCTGGTTTTGTGTCGTAAGCTATCACACGACTGGCAGACCGTCAGAAGGGAGCTGGGCAGGATTGATCGAAAGTCGTTGAAGGAGCGCCGCCTCAGTCCATCCAGCTCATTGGGAGCTTTAAGTGATTGTGGTGCTATTTTGGGAAACAGCTTTGAAAGAAGAGATTCATCTGTGTTACTGTAACGTCCAAATGCTCTGCCAATTCCAATCAAGCAAGGCACTGCGTATCTGCACAAGTTTACTGCGAAAGGCAAAAGTTATTATTAATATAGAGCAAACCAACAGAATACAGGTATTGAACTTGATGTTTATACATAGAAACATAGAAGATAGGAGCAGGAGTAGGCCATTCGGCCCCTCGAGCCTGTTCCGCCATTTAATGAGATCATGGCTGATCATCCAAATTCAGTACCCTGTCCCTGCTTTCTCCCCATATCCCTTGATCCCTTTAGCCTTAAGAAATATATCTAACTCCTTCTTGAATATATTTAATAAGTTGGCCTCAACTGCCTTCTGTGGTAGAGAATTCCACAGGTTCACCACTCTCTGGGTGAAGAAATTCCTCCTCATCTCTGTCCTAAATGGCTTACCTCTTATCTTTAGACTGTGACCCCTGGTTCTGGACTCCCCCGCCATCGGGAAGATCCTTCCTGCATCTAGTCTGTCTAGTCCTGTTAGAATTTTATAAGTTTCAATGAGATCCTCTTTCATTCTTCTAAACTCCAGCGAATATAAGCCCAATCGACCCAATCTCTCCTGCCATCCCAGGTTTCAGCAATAGTTCAATAAAAAAAAGGGACATTTCGGCGAAATCCTGTCATATTATCTTTAGCATGCGGAAACTGGAACTGTCAGATGTGATGCAAACTTCTTATGGTTTTAGCCTCTGAAATATTTCCCGTGCGTGAGTGATACAAACTCAGTGACTACAGCTGATCTGCAGCGAACTGGTACAGGAATCAAAATGCATCTTTTGACCATTTTGAGTGAGATATTTGTGATCTAAAAGCAAGCCACGAGCCTGACAATCAAGTTCAGGCCACACTTGTCAGCATGAGTAGCCTCTGGGGAATTCGAGAGCAAAAGACGAGGAGCACACGGACCATTTCTCGTTTGTATCCCTATAGCACATTTGGTCAATGATTTAATCAGTATGAAAAAGTTTGACAGCAGATCAGTAATTTTTGGGCAGGAGACCATTGGTCCCTCTAGCCTACCCTTCCAAACCACCTATCAGTTTCCTTACCATGATTCTGGGACTAATATGCCTGTATCCCCTTTTCTAACAGGAATTCATCCACTCCTTTTTAAAAAAAATCTGCCATGGCTTTTTGTTACACCAAATATTCCATCACCGTCTTATTAAAAATTAAATCTAAATTTCTTACTTTCTTTTTGCACCCTTAACTTTATTGTCATAGTCACTGAATCCGAGGTCTGACAGAAGAACTTTCCTGAATCCAAGTTTGATGCCAGAGCACTACTTCATGATAATTGTGATTAGCAATTTCTCCATAAAAGCCTCAACCCAGATCTTGTAGGTCTGGTGTTTCAGAGGGCATTTAAAGCAGTATAGAAATACCTTTATCCTGAGTCTGAGGTGCCAGGCACATTCCCAACAGCACTTCCATCACATCCAGTATAGCCTCCAGAATCTGTAAAATGATTTTTTTTAAATCAAAAATGACAAAGTTCAAATTTCTGAGCTGTTTCCCCAAACACTCTGAATTCTTTCATTTGAAAGTGAGTTGTAAATACAAAAAGGGTTGCACAGAGATATGTTACACTTTGAAACCTGTACATTACAAATCAACACTCTCCACAGCTAGAGGAAACAAAAATGGATATTCAAAATTGTTATTCGTAATAGCATCACAAGACAAAATAGTTCTTAAGACAGACAGTCCTATAAATGCAACTATAAATGTGAAGTGTTAATCTTACCTATTATGCTAAATAATAACTAAAAGATATATATTGTCTTTTTCTGGCATCAAGTCAAAGCAGTTTTTTTTTTTATTCGTTCCTAGGATGTGGGCATCGCTGGCAAGGCCAGCATTTATTGCCCATCCCTAGTTGCCCCTTGAGAAGGTGGTGGTGAGCCGCCTTCTTGAACCGCTGCAGTCCATATGGTGAAGGTACTCCCACAGTGCTGTTAGGGAGGGAGTTCCAGGGTTTTGACCCAGCAACATATTTCTAAGTCAGGATGGTGTGTGACTTGGAGGGGAACTTGGAGGTGGTGGTGTTCCCATGCGCCTGCTGCCCTTGTCAATTGAACTGTTTCACAGTAATAGCCACCAATTTGGAATTGGAACTCTTTAAAAAAAGAAGTGTGCACCATCACATAATCCAATTGGTTACTGGTCACCAAGACTTTAGTCATTTTTCTAAGGTAACAGAACAATGCCCTCACCTGTACCCTTAATGCAGATTCTCTCTGGGCTACATCGAAAAGCAGAGTCACCAAACAGAAGCTGAAGTTTTCAGCAACAGGAAGCTTTCCTGCAAGATAGAAAAAATAATAAATTGCGAGTTCTTTCTGCACATTATTTCCTTGTGACACTCTTCCCATATACAATGTTGCTTTACTGCAATTACTATCAGTACAGTACTGTACTGTTTCAGAGATTAGAACATGATTAAAATAATACAAAAGCAAAATACTGCGGATGCTGGAAATCTGAAATAAAAACAGAAAATGCTGGAAATGCTCAGCAGGTCAGGCAGCATCTGTGGAGAGAGAAACAGAGTTAACGTTTCAGGTCGATGACCTTTCGTCAATAGCTTGCTGTTGGACTGTGAAACCAAATATAGGTTTATAAAGATTCCTGTTTTCTAGATGTATATAGATTGGCATCATTTGTTTAGTCTAAAAGCTCTGATCCAAGAAGGATTCCACAATTATCTCATCTAATTTACAGGAAGACCATTTCCCTAAGTCTTTATTCAACTTTGAGCTCCTCCCATGGCTATAGCTACAATTCATTAGGAAATAAGTGTCTTTACTCCTCTTGCTCACACAGAACACCAAAGCCTATTACTGAACCTGTGTGATTAAAACCTCGTTTAGTCAGCGAGGGTTCAAAAAGAAAAAAAAGAACTTGCATTTCTATAGCACCTTTCACAACCTCAAGACATCTCAAAGCGTCTTACAGCCAATGAAATGCTTTTGAAGTGTATTCACTCTTGTAATGTAGGAAACAGGGCAGCCAATTTGCGCACAGCAAGGTCCCACAAACAGCAATGTGATAATGACCAGATAATCTGTTTTAGTGATGTTGATTAAGGGATAAATATTGGCCCCAGGACACCAGGGAGAACTCCCTGCTCTTCTTCGATATAGTGCCACGGGATCTTTTATGTCCACCTGAGAGAGCAGACAGGGCCTCGGTTTAACATCTCATCCGAAAGACGGCACCTCCGACAGTGCAGCACTCCCTCAGCACCGCACTGGAGTGTCAGCCTGGATTTTTGTGCTCAAGTCTCTGAAGCGGGACTTGAACCCACAACCTTGTGACTCAGAGGCGAGAGTGCTGCCCACTGAGCCACGGCTGACAGCTACAATTCAATCGAAGTACGCTGAATAACAAAAGAAATGTTTTAAAGAATGGATACTCCAGGGTAAAAACATTGGTAAACGCTGATGGGGCTCTTCCCCTCCCTCAGATGTACAAAGTAACTACTTAGGAATGAGATTTATTTTTGCACGTCTCTCTTAATTAGAGAGGATTGTGCTAAACATGCAGTTAATACATGAGAATTACAAGTACTTAGTTACTCAGTCTAAACTGTGCTACACAATGCTTCTAGTGTAGAACAGCTCAGAAACAAACTCCAATTAGCCTTTCCACTGCTCAGGCATGAAAGAGTAAAACTAAGGCATTGGAAAACTATAACCATGCAAAAGTAGAGAAATGCACAGCTCTTCCACCATTTGTAGCAAATGGCTAACTCCGTTCAATACAGATATCATGAAGCATTGGAATGACCTTTTCTACTACAGTATAACAAAGAGTTAATAAAGCGTATGGGATCCTTGGGCTTTATAAATAGAGAGGCACAGAGTACAAAAGCCAGGAAGTGAAATTTAAATTCTTAAGGGGCTTGACAGGGTAGATGCTGGGAGGATGTTTCCCCTGGCTGGGGAGTCTAGAACTAGGGGTAATTTTTTTAATGGTGAGAAACTATTAAATGTTGGTGTTTAGAGAGATTTAGGTGAACTTGTACAGGAGAAACAGAGCGTTAGCGTGCAGGTACAGCAAGCAATCAGGAAGACAAATGGCATGTTGGCCTTTATCGCAAGGGGGTTGGAGTATAAGAGTAAGGAAGTCTTGCTCCAATTGTACAGGGCCTTGGTGAGACCACACCTGGAGTACTGGGCACAGGTTTGGTCTCCTTATCCAAGGAAGGATATAGTTGCCTTAGAGGCGGTGCAACAAAGGTTCACTAGATTGACTCCTGGGATAAGAGGGCTGTCCTATGAGAAGAGATTGAGCAGGTTGGGCCTATACTCTCTGGAGTTTAGAAGAATGAGAGGTGATCTCATTGAAATGTATAAGATTCTGAGGGGGCTTGACAGGGTAGATGCTGACAGATTGTTTCCCCTGGCAGGAGAGGCTAGAACTAGGAGGCACAGTCTCAGGATAAGGGGTCGGCCATTTAAGACCGAGATGAGGAGGGATTTCTTCACTCAGAGGGTTGTGAATCTTTGGAATTCTCTGCCCCAGAGGGCTGTGGATGCCGAGTGGTTGAGTATATTCAAGGCTGAGATCGATAGATTTTTGGACTCTAGGGGAATCAGGGGATTTGGGGATTGGGTGGGAAAGTGGAGCAGAGGTCGAAGATCAGCCATGGTCTTATTGAATGACAGAGCAGGCTCGAAGAGCCATATGGCCTACTCCTGCTCCTATTTCTTATGTTCTTAAGTTATGCTAAACCTATATAAAATACAAGTCCGATCCCAGCTGGAGTATTGTGACCAATTCTAGGCATCACACTTTAGGAAGGATGTGAAGGCTTTGGAGAGGGTACAGAAGAGATTTACTAGAATGGTTCCATGGATGAGGGATTACAGTTACGTGGATAGACTGGAGAAGCTGGGGTTGTTCTTCTTAGAGCAGAGAAGGCTAAGAGGAGATTTGATCGAGGTGTTTAAAATCATGAAGGGTTTAGACAGAGTAAATAAAGAGAAACTGTTTCCAGTGGCTGAAGGGTCAGTAACCAGAGGCCACAGATTTAAGGTGATTGGCAAAAGAACCAGAGGCGACATGAGGAAAAACTTTTTTATTCAATGAGTGGTTAGGATTTGGAATGCACTGCCTGATAGGGTGGTGGAAACATTAAAATTAAGTCAGAGAGACAGGAAATAGAGCTACATAGATTCCCCCAACTCAATTATTTGATTTTAAACAATAGCTATTGTGGCCGAAGTGAACACATTAAACCCAGTAAAACCATTATAGGCACAACGTGGCAAAACAAATTATACAAAGAACTCATACTTACGTAACACCTTTCATGTCCTCAGAGATGCCAATGTGCTCCACAGTCAATGAATTCCCTTTGAAGTACCGTCACTGTTGGTTTGTCGGCCAAGTAAATACTGTGGCTACAAGAGCACGAGAGAGCCTGGGTATTCTGCGGCAAGTGTCTCACCTCCTGACTCCCCAAAGCCTTTCCACCATCTACAAGGCACAAGTCAGGAGTGTGATGGAATATTCTCCACTTGCCTGGATCAGTGCAGCTCCAACAACACCCAAGAAGCTCGACACAATCCAGGACAAAACAGCCTGCTTGATTGGCACCCCATCCACCACTTTAAACATTCACTCCCTCCACCACTGGCGTACCGTGGCTGCAGTGTGTACCATCTACAAGATGCACTGCAGCAACTCGCCAAGGCTTCTTCGACAGCACCTTTAAAAAAAATAATAATTCCTGGGATGTGGGCATCACTGGCAAGGCCAGCATTTATTGCCCATCCCTAATTGCCCTCGAGAAGGTGGTGGTGAGCCGCCTTCTTGAACCGCTGCAGTCCGTGTGGTGAAGGTACTCCCACAGTGCTGTTAAGGAGGGAGTTCCAGAACTTTGACCCAGTGACGATGAAGGAACAGCAATATAATTCCAAGTCAGAATGGTGTGTAACTTGGAAGGGAACTTGGAGTTGATGATGTTCCCACGCACCTGCTGCCCTTGTCCTTCTAGGTGGTAGAGGTCGCGGGTTTGGGAAGTGCTGCCGAAAAAGCCTTGGCGAGTTGCTGCAGTGCATCTTGTAGATGGTACACACTGCAGCCACGGTGCGCCAGTGGTGGAGTGAGTGAATGTTTAAGGTGGTGGATGCGGTGCCATTCAAGCGGGCTGTTTTGTCCTGGATGGTGTCGAGCTTCTTGAGTGTTGTTGGAGCTGCACTCATCCAGGCAAGTGGGGAGTATTCCATCATACTCCTGACTTGTGCCTTGTAGATGGTGGAAAGTCAGGAAGTGAGACACTCGCTGCAGAATACCCAGCCTCTGACCCGCTCCTGTAGCCACAGTATTTATGTGGCTGGTCCAGTTAAGTTTCTGGTCAATGGTGACCCCCAGGATGTTGATGGTGGGGGATTCAGTGATGGTAATGCCGTTGAATGTCAAGGGGCAGTGGTTAGATTCTCGCTTGTTGGAGATAGTCATTGCCTGGCACTTGTGTGCCGCAAATGCTACTTGCCACTTATCAATCCAGGCCGAGGCCCATCTGCTCTCTCAGGTGGATGTAAAAGATCCCATAGCACTATTTCAAAGAAGAGCAGGGGAGTTATCCCCGGTGTTCTGGCCAATCAACATCACAAAAACAGATTATCTGCTCATTATCACATTGCTGTTTGTGTGAGCTTGCTGTGTGCAAATTGGCTGCCGAGTTTCCTACATTACAACAGTGACTACACTGCAAAAGTACTTAATTGGCTGTAAAGCACTTTGGGACATCCGGTGGTCATGAAAGGCGCTATATAAATGTAAGTCTGTCTTTCTTTTCTTTTTACAGGTTTCACATTCAAACTGCAGAAAACAGAAGCATTCCACGGGGATCAAAGGGTTAAGAAATAACAGCAGCTTATTGAAGCAAAGGAGCCTTCTCTTTGTTTCATTTCCCATTTGTGGGAAAGCAGAAACACCGCCACATACTTTCACCACATCCTGTGCAATCTCTATTGCAGCAGAAGTGTGCAGCTTTCACCAGCTGAAGCGATCGACTTCCAGTGCAGCAGTGAGCAAGTGTCACGGGACTCCGTATCCCCCCCCCAGGAAAGAGGGCCACAATCTCACACACAGCAGCCACAAGCAACAGTGGGCCCCGCATTACAGCACCATGGACCAGTGCTGTGCTTCTCATTAAAATCAGAGCTCTACCGGGCAGCATTTCTGTCTGTTTTTAAACATCAACTTCTATGGAAACAAAGCAGACAGGAACATTATTATATTAAAAAAATCTGACACCTGCATGCACTTCCTTTGAACCATTTTCATTATAAATTCCAAAAGGATATGGTAGTCTAGTGGTGATGGAACTGGACTATCAGCCCAGAGATCATTAGTTCAAGTCCCAGCATGGCAAATTGTGAAAATTAATTCAATAAATCCAGTGGGCTGCTATCAGGAAATGAGCGGGCGAGAAAGCTGCCGGATAGTCGTAAAAACCCAAGTGCCTCCACTGTGGGTGGGGAAGGTGTGATTACAAATTTACAGAAGCAGTTTCAATTGTTAATGTGGACATTGGGGCTATTTATAATGAGAATATAAACACGACAGAATGTATGACCTTACATTGGGGACTCAATTACGTCTGCATGTCCTGGCCCAATTTCTCATGATCACTAACCCCACTTCACCTGAAGACTACACAGTCTTGATTCCCCGTGTACAGTGCTGTGGGAGATTAACTGGTATTTAATTTTTTTAAAAGTAACTAGTTACTTATAACATTTAAACAATCCCGCTGTGCAAACAAAATTGAAAAAAGGAATCCAAGTTAGCTCTCGTATCGCAAGCTCGTGATGAATACAAATTCATGGCAGGGCTGACAATACTCCAAACACACAATGACTCAAGTTTTCACTGAACTTTGTCAATTGTAACAGGCAATACAAAGGAGATCCCATTACCTCGACTTTTTTTTCCTGAGCTGTCTTCAATCCACTGGACTTTCGGCAACCCCTTAAGGAGCCGTAGCAGGTAAGGGACCACAGTTTCTTTATGCTGTGAAAAAGAAGAAATTAGTTACATCTGTCCAAATCAAATCATTTCATGAGTTGACAGCACTAAATGAGGAGGTTTAGCAAAACCTAAAAGGGGACTGTGAAAGACGTCAGGAAGATGTAAGTGAGTCAGTGGAACGGGCTGGCAATTTAATATGGGTAAAAGTGCGAGATAATACTTTGGGGACAGAAAAACACATGTAATGCAACTGTGCACTCAATGGAAATACATTGAAAGGTGTGGATGAACAGAGAGACATAAGGGTTTAAATACATAATTCCCTCTAAGTGCAAGTGCAAATAGATAAAGCCATAAAAAAACACCAACAGCATTTTGCGTTTTATAAATGGGGTATACAATACAACAATAAATTAGTACTGTGTGCAGGGTTTGGTACCGCCATTACTGAAAGGGCATTAAAGCCACAGAAAGCATACAGCGTAAATTCAGCAGAATGATGCCAGGGATGAGAAACGATAGTTATGAGGAGATTTGCGGCGAGGAGACTATGTCCACTGAAGCAGAGGAGGCAAAGAGTAGATTGGATAGAGGTTTTTAAATTTATGAAGGTTTTGATAAAGGGAATAGCGAAAGACTACTTCCTCTGGTTGGGGAGTCAGTGACAAGAGGTTACAAAGTTAAAATTATCACCGAGAGAGAGAGGGAAAAGGTTAGTGAAAATCTCTCTACGCAGAGGGTTGTTGGAGCATGGAGTGCTTTGCCAGAGAGTGATTGATGCAGATACCATCGCATCTTCCAAGGAGATAATTGGATAAATATTTGCATCAGAGGAAGATACAGGGCTATGAAATTATGAGGTGTATAAAATTATGAGGGGCCTGGATCGAGTGGATCGGAAGGACCCATTTCCCCTAGCAGAGCGGTCAATAACCAGGGGGCACAGATTTAAAGTAATTGGTAGAAGGATTAGAGGGGAGTTGAGGAGAACTGTTTTCACCCAGAGGGTGGTGGGGGTCTGGAACTCACTGCCCGAAAGGGTGGTAGAGGCAGAGACCCTCATTGCATTTAAAAAGTACTTGGTTATGCACCTGAAGTGCCGTAAACTGCAAGGCTACGGACCGAGAGCTGGAAAGTGGGATTAGGCTGGATAGCTCTTTGTCGGTCGGCACAGACACGATGGGCCGAATGGCCTCCTTCTGTGCCGTAAATTTCTAAGATTCTATGAGGAAGCGAGAACAGTGGGATGAGTTTTACTTCGCTCTTACAGAGAGCTGGCAAAGACACAGTTGTGCTAAATGGCTTCTTTATGTGCAGTATGGTTCTAATGTGGGAAATATCATTCACATGCAACAACAAAGCTTGAATTTTCAAAAATATAAATCAGCCACATTTTCTTTCAGTAAAACGTAACGTAACTTAGATTTTATGCAACTAAGTTACACAACTGCACCCAATGTTAGATTAATACTAAAATCAAAGTACTCTAAAATAGCTTGCTTTCTAACTAGAGTGCATGGAAAGTTTGAAAGGTGTCCAGATAAAGTGTAATTTATACAACAGGCCAAAGACTTAGACACAAAGCACCATCATTTCAGCATTTTTTTCCCCAACAAGATCAAAGTTGGAATTCCAGATTCAATTGCTACTGGGAGCCTAGGGACAAGCTGCGTTTTGTCTGATATAGTGTCGTATAATCTAATACGTATGCAGGATGCAAAACTGCAGCTTTAGACAAAAACGATACAAGGTCAGGGTGAGTTAGAGAATTACATGCAATTCTGGGTTAGTTTAGTCAAATCAAGCATAATTGGCAACATAAATCTTACACATCCTGCGCACATCCTGACCATTGTACAAAATGTACTGCAAGGACATGAGTTACACAAATAGCTCGTACATGCAAAAATAATAAAATGTGACAAGTGCAAAGTTCAAAAAAATTTGCACATTCTAACATTAGAATGTATAATATTAAAATTCTTGCTCAGCACACCACTTCCTATTCTTACTATTTTTTGATCACTCGTTCATGTTAATATTTACCATTGCTAAATTGCTATGTCAAGGCTTCACATTCAATTTTCCTACGTCAACTGTCACAGTGTAATTTCAGGCTTGGGCCACTAGGTGGTGCGGTGAGGTTAATTTCTAAAGTCTCGTTCCAATTTCCATCACCATCTTGTATTTCAAGAACAAGTTTGATTCATCAACTGGTCGTGAGCATCGTCACTGGTAACTTACGACTATTTATAAAAGATACAGGCCCTAAATTTGCGGTCGGAGGCATACAAGAAGGATACGCCTCCGAACCGAATAAAAAATCCGAACTAACCTGGTGTCTCTGGAGCTTCGGCCTCTTCGGTTCCTGGGCCTGCAGGCGTAGGCCTGCATAAAGGCCCACGGATCCCAGGGGTGCATGCGGTTTGCAAGCGTCCCTAGGATCACGTGGGCCAGCTCGACTAATCAAAAAGAGGGATTCCTACGAACGGAATCCCCATAAGCATAATAGAAATCCCCAAATAAATAAGAATTCACACTATTTAAATAAAAATAAATGATCACATGTCCAAAATTAATTAAAAGACCCTTTAATTATGCATTTAAAATAGAAATGTAATTTTTTGAAAAATAAATTTAAACATTTTAAAACAGGCCAAAATTTACCTAAACTAATTTTAAATGTATGTGTATGTTTAAATAATTTTTTTAAATGTTATTTTAACATTTATTTTAATCCTTATGCTGATAAAAGAAGGCCTTATGCCTGCTTTTACCAAGCGTAAGGGTTTGGTGGGCATTCGCTGGGCAGCTGTTGGGCAAATAGCCCCACTCTGCACCAGCAAAAGTGATTTTGTAGCAGATGCAGTGGATCTGTCCAAGCGAAACTTGACAGATCGTAAGTTCCGGGTAATCGCGCATGCGCAGCGCATATGGAAACCGGGAACTTGCGAGGCCATTCTGAAGGCTTCCGACAGCGTACAGTGTGAGCACGCTGTTGGAAGCACCGTCATTTCAGGCCCATAGTATTTTTTTTTGTGGAAAGTTTAGCAGGGAAAAACTTGTCCACGATACATGTACACGTCTACGGAACTTACATGAAACAGAATTTTGCAAAAAAGCTGGTTGATTTAACAAACCAAAGCAACATTTCAACAGTGACAGGAGTTGGATAGTAACAAGGGCTCTTTAGGTAACATTAAGGCCAAGGCAAGAGACAGCCATAGTCAAATGGATTCCAATAGAAAGACACATTCAAAGACTTGGGTCAAAATCAACTCATTTAAAATGCTCTGGTTCCTTCAGTGCTCATTATAGAACACACTACCGGATACAAACATACGAGCTCCAGGAGAGTCCAGCCTTATCAAAATATGTACAGAACAAATCCTTTTTACCTGAAGGTTCGACTCTGTCAGGAAAACCCCCAGAGCAATAACTGCATCCCTGCGCCGTTCATCCAGCTGAAAAGTGCCATGGAAATCCACAGGGCACATACATAATAACTTCTCTACCTGCAAGAAAATAAAAGTTAATTCAAGCTTCTCTGTCTCAACAAAGAACATAAAGCAACAGAAATACTGAACGTTCACATGTACAAGATATCCCACAGCTGGAGGGAAAGTCTGGGAGATGAGGAGACGTTTTTTTTTTAAAAACGCCGCAAGTTGTGATCTGGAACGCGCTGCCTGAAAGGGCGGTGGAAGTAGATTCAATAGCAACTTTCAAAAGGGAATGGGATAAATACTTGAAAAGGAGAAACTTGGAGGGTTATGGAGAAAGAGAATGGGATTAATTAGACAGCTCATTCAAAGAGCTGGCACAGGCACAATGGGCCGCGTGGCTTCCTTCTATGCTGCATGATTCTGTAAGTCTATGACACATGTATAAGATGCGGCATCGATCACAACCATTCCACAAAGAGTGGGAAATTGCCTCTTAATGCACACTGATTGTTCCACTGACTGCCACCGGTGCGCACCGACAGGGGCCAGGAAACAAGGAGCTTGCGAAGGGATGTGGGAAGCTAGGAGCCAGAAAGAGAGAAGCTGCAATGGAGAATTCAGAAGAGGCAGAAAAATAAGAGTGGGCTGGGAGGAGTGAACGTACTCCCAGATTAAGCTACAGTACCAACCACAACAATGACACATAGCACATGACCTTGCCCCTACTTTCAACTCTAAACACTTCTAGACTTATACATGAGTATATTTAGTGCTTCCATTTATATAGTGCCTCATTACATAGATTCACATAATCAATTACTTTTGGAGTACAGTGACTTCCATTGGTTTTATTTCATTTTCAATTGCTACCCCATAACCTGTTCTACACAATATTTTCAATACCACTTTAATCCTGTAATAAATTCACACTATTTACATATAGTTTTGATATTTTTTAATTCAAAACTGTATTCATATATATTGTCTTTTTGTTTCTTATGGTATAACTTGCTGCAGACAGCCTTTATTCAATAACTGCCCTAACCTAATACTAATTCAATGTCTGATACACAATATACCTGCAATTACACTGTTTGTACAGTACACAGTTGCAACAGCGACTGTGATAAGATAATCATCCTACTTAACTTTTGCCCGACACATATCCCTTATTTATTCCTGGCCAGCACTATTACAGGTTTAGGCAATTCAAAAATAGACACCTATTAGCAGCTTTTCATGGGTTTTAATAAAATTATATAGAATTTGGGAAATCCAATAACTATTAAGGATTTTTTTATTGTAATGAGTAGGCTTTCTTCAGTAAAAATGTACAAATAATTACCCTTCATCAGTTACCATCAGCTCATTTGCAGAACAGAAACTGTATTTCAAGGGCATTCATAATGGTCTTCTAATTCTGCAATGATTATTTTTATTTGATTTTCCAAATAAAGTCTTTGCTGAAAAGATGATTTCCTAAAGACGGCAATAATATTGTATCCAAAATATTACCAGAGACAACATAAGAAACCAAGAATACAGGAAGAAAAGTTCACTTTTACTATTCATTACCTGGGTCCTTTAATCAGGACCCATCCAATCACTTATTTACTCTCCCAAATCTTCCCCTCCCTTTTAGATATTTCAAGTCAGGATTCACTGCACTACATGGCAGCCAATCTGTAAATCAATCACTACATGTGAATCTTTGTAAACAACAACTTGTATTTATATAGCACCTTTAACGTAGCAAAACGTCCCAAGATGCTTCACAGGAGCGTTATCAGACAACATTTGACACCGAGCCACATAAGGAGAATTAGGACAGATTATTAAAAGCTTGGTTAAAGAGGTAGGTTTTAAGGAGCGTCTTAAAGGAGGCGAGAGAGGCGAAGAGGTTTAGAGGGAATTCCAGAGCTTAGGGTCTAGACAGCTGAAAGCACGGCCGCCAATGGTGGAGCGATTAAAATCGGGGATGTGCAAGAGGCCAGAATTGGAGGAGCGCAGCGATCTCAGAGAGTTGTAGGGCTGGACAAGGTTACAGAAATAGGTTGGGATGAGGCCATGGAGGGATTTAAAAACAAGTATGAGAATTTTTTTTAAGTATAACTTGCCGCTTTCCAAGTATGTTTTGCACAAGATACTCCACTGCATCCTCCTAACCTATTGCTGTCATTTTAAAATCTTGAATCATATCCCCATCCGCCCCTCCCCACATTTTTCACTTTTTCCAAGAACAGATTCAGCTTTCTTTTGCCTCTCTTCATTAGTACGATCGCACATCTAAAATGTAGAATCACCTGTCACCATTCTCTGAAATTCCTCTCTATCTTCAATCTGCTTTTATTCTTTTCAGATGTTTCTTGGCTGCTTCCATTATAGAAGACTCCAATGTGTTTCCTACTACTGTTAATCTAAGAGGGTTATAAATCCAGTAGGGATTGTTTTCATTACTAACACCAGGTTACCGATGCCAAATGCAGTTCTCCCACCATCCTGATTGCGGTTAGCTAACTCCATACAGGCAGGGAATCGAACCTGGAGCCTTTCTAATCTCTATGGCTCAAGAAAGAAAGAAATTTGCTTTGATATAGCCTCAGGGCATCCCAAAGCACTTCACAGCCAATGATCCACTTTTGAAGTGTGGTCACTGTTGTGATGTCGGGAAACACGGAAGCCAGTTTGTACACAACAAGATCCCACAAACAGCAATGAGATAAATTGACGATCTGTTTTCAGTAATGTTGGTTGAGGAATTCATGTTGGCCAGGACACCGAGGCAACTCCCCTACTCTTCTTTTAACAATGCTCTGATATCTTTTATGTCCACCCAAAAGGACGGGGGGGGGGGGGGGTGGTTTGGTTTAATGTCTTTATCAGACAGTGCAGCAATGAAGTGTCGCCCCAGATTATGTGCTCAAGTCACTGGGGTGGAGCTTGAACGCACATCCTTCGGACTCAAGGATGAGAATGTTGTACCACCGAGCTCTGCATTTCAGCCATGAGAGAACCCATACTAACACTTTACATGAAGGCGATACCTCGGAGCACAAAGATCTACATTTCAAAACAATGCATTTGTAAATTCATTTCAACTAAATAAAATCATTTTTTTTTAATGTGAAAAAGTATAGTAATGGACTAGATCAATCACAAAAGTACTAAAGGGACCATTATCTACAAGATACTTCCCAAAATGTGTTCCACACATTTTTCACCAGGTAAGTATGGGTGAGGAAGACCATTTGCCCAGCCATCCAGAAAGACCCTACAGTAACCCCATTGCAACGTCCAGTGTTTCTTAAATGATTCCAGGGTTTTCAACTCTACTACTCTATCTCCTTAAAACCTACCTTTGACCAAGCTTTTGGTCACCTGCCCTAATTTCTCCTTATGTGGCTCAGTGTCAAATTTTTTGTCTTATATTACTCATGTACAGCACCTTGGGACATTTTACTGTGTTAAAGGTGCTATATAAATACAAGTAGTTGTTGAAATCCATTCCATGCATTTATCGCTCTGTGTGAAAGACCTTCCAGATGTTAGTCTTAAATGTACCTTTACTGGCTTGAACCTGTGCCCCCTTGTACCCCCATTTAATTTAACATAATATTCCCGGTTTACCTTTTCCATTTGCTTAACTATTTTGCATACATCTATACTTGAGCACAAAATGTCGGTTGACGTTCTAGTGCAGTACTGAGGGAGTGCTGCACTGTTGGAGGTGTCAGCTTTTGGATGAGACATTAAACCACGTGGATGTAAAAGATGTCATGGCACTATTTGAGGTTCGGGGGCGTTCTCTCTGGTGACCTGGCCAATACTTATCCGTCAATCAACATCACTGGTCATTATCGCATTGCTGTTTGTGGGAGCTTGCTGTGCACAAATTGGCTGCCACGTTTCCTACATTACAACAGTGACTACACGTCAAAAAGTACTTCATTGGCTGTAAAGCGCTTTGGGACATCCTGAGGCCGTGAAAGGCGCTATATAAATGCAAGTCTTTTCTTTTTGTCTTTCTATAAGATAACCTCTCAAACGCCTCTTTCCAGACTGAAGCCAAATCCATCCAGTTCCTTCTAACACTAGGGATCAGCCTTGCAGTTCTTTTCATTCTATACCAACGCGCAATTTTGCATCTGTAAACATTCAGATTTACAACCATCATTTATTATGCATTGCACTGGCGAGATGAGAGCAAAAGTAAATCACCACAATACAGTACATGGATGGTACCAGGGATGAGGGACTGTTATGTGGAGAGACTGGAGAAGCTGGGGTTGTTCTCCTTAGAACAGAGAAGGTTAAGGGGAGATTTGAAAGAGGTGTTTAAAATCATGAAAGGTTTTGATAGAGTAAATAAGGAGAAACTGTTTCCAGTGGCTGAAGCGTCGGTAACCAGTGCACACTGATTGAAGGTGATTGGCAAAAGAATCAGAGGCAACAGGAGTAAACATTTTTTACACAGCAAGTTGTTGTGATCTGGAATGCGCTGCCTGAAAGGGTAGTGGAAGCAGATTCAATAGTAAAACTCAAGAGAATTACGCAGAATATGCAGCACAGAAACAGGTCATTCGGCCCAACCAGTCCATGCTCCACTCGAGCTTCCTTCAGTCTTTCCTCATCTAACTTTATCAGCATAACCCTCTACTCCTGTCTCCCTCATATGCTTATCTAGCCTCCCCTTAAATACATCGATAGTATTCGCTTCAACCACTCCCTGCGGCAGCAAGTTCCACATTCTCACCACTCTGTGGGTTAAGAAATTTCTTCTGAATTCTCCATTTGATTTCTTGGTGACTAGCTTATATTGATGGCCTCTAGTCATACTCTTCCCCGCAAGTGGAAACACACTCTCTCTCTCTCTCTCTCTCTACTCTATCAGAATTGGATAAATACTTGAAGGGAAACAAAATTAAAGGGCTATGGAGAAAGAGGAGGGATTGATTGGAGAGCTGTAGCAAAGAGCCGGCACAGGCACAGTGGGCCGAATAGGCTGTATAATTCTCCCAAAACAAGCGCGCTACTCGGAGCTCCGGCACAGCAAGAGAGCCCCAGGTGGGCAGAGGAAACGCTTCAAGGACACCCTCAAAGCCTCCTTGAAAAAGTGTAACATCCCCACCGACACCTGGGAATCCCTGGCCCAAGACCGCACAAAGTGGAGGAGAAGCATCGGGGAAGGCGCCGAATACCTCGAGTCTCTTCGCCGGGAGCAAGCGGAAGCCAAGCGCAGGCAGCTCAAGGAGCGCACGTCAACCCAAGCACCCGCCCCACCTGTGACAGAGACTGTAGGTCCCGCATTGGACTCATCAGTCACCTAAGAACTCATTTTTAATGTGGAAGCAAGTCATCCTCGGTTCCGAGGGACTGCCTAAGAGAGGAGATAATTCTACGTGGAGACAAGCGATCTGAACAGATTTTTTTTTTAAAAAGAAACGCGTGACAACAAAAGAGACAAGTTGGGCAGAACAAAAATGACTGCATTCATTCAAGTGACTTGTGTTTGAGGAAAGGTTGGGTCAGGAGCCCTTAGTTCCCGTGTTGTGACAGCGGCCGGGCTCCACAGCCCGACCATCCCGCCCGCGGTTTATTCCATCTCAGCAAATCGCCCTTTACTTAAAGCCGACGAGGTCAGCACTCACTTTGTCGAGGGAAGCGGGTTTCTGGGCGGCCAGGGACCGGGCCAAGCTCAGCACGGTGTTGAAGTAGAAGCCGCGGCCGGCCACCTTCCCCGCCATGTCCGCCATCTTCCCCGCCCGCTGCCCGGCAGCCAGCCAGCCAATCAGCGGCCGCGGGGCCGGCTCGACGGAGCGCCAGAGAGCGCACAACTCACAATGCGTGACGGTGGAGGAGGAGCGCAAACCTCAGCCAGCACTGAGCAGAGCACCAGGAGATAGAATTGATCAGAGAGCAATAGGAGATAGAATTGATCAGAGCTCAATAGGAGATAGAATTGATCAGAGAACAATAGGAGATAGAATTGATCAGAGAACAATAGGAGATAGAATTGATCAGAGAGCACTAGGAGATAGAATTGATCAGAGCTCAATAGGAGATAGAATTGATCAGAGCTCTAGGAGATAGAATTGATCAGAGAGCACTAGGAGATAGAATTGATCAGAGCTCAATAGGAGATAGAATTGATCAGAGCTCAATAGGAGATAGAATTGATCAGAGAACAATAGGAGATAGAATTGATCAGAGAGCACTAGGAGATAGAATTGATCAGAGCTCAATAGGAGATAGAATTGATCAGAGAGCAAGAGGAGCTGGAATAGGAGATAGAATTGATCAGAGATGAAAAGGCGATGGAATAGGAGAAAATCTGAAACTGCTCAGCAGATCCGTCAGCACCTGAAAGAGAAAAAATATATAGTTAAACGTTTACCATGGGATCTTTTATGAGTAATTATTCGTTTTATTAGATAATAATGTTTATTAATTAACATGTTAATATTTTAAACATAGTTAACAGCAGACTCATATTAATAAGAAAAAAATCGCGTTGGATTCTGTATTAAATACCATAAATACAGAGAATGAGACACACACACATATATATATTATGATGAAGTATATAATGTATATGAAATTCATCTCATATATACAAAAAAAAGGAGGGTTTGAGGTCACGTGACGGTCCTGCTTGCCAGTGTCAATCATGGCGGCGCCCTTGACGTGCTTCAGCCAGGAGCGGGGCGCTGACGCAATACGCAGTGACGTACGGGATGGGCGGGGCTCCGAGCGGTGGTCAGGTGACTGGCGATTGCTGAGGAACCGGGCGGTGAAGGTTCATCAATCCGCTCTACCCATCAAAAGAGTACAGGGAGATTGGCGGTGTGAGACTGTGTGTGACCATGTCGGCCTACCCCAGCCGCCACAACCCCTTCGCCGAGGAGGATGACGACGAGGAGCTGGGCGGCCCGGGCAACCGGCAGGCGGACGGCGAGCCGTGGGAGGGCGATGCGGGCGGGCAGCAGTGGCACCTGCGGCAGCAGGTGATGAGGAGCGCCGACCGCGCTGTGCAGAGCAGCGGCCGCAGCGTGGCCCTCATCTACGAGTCGGAGCAAGTGGGCGCCGAGACAGCGGAGGTGAGAGGCTGGTGGGTGAGAGGGTGGGCTGGACTGGGCCGGGGGCTGAGAGGGTGGGTTGGGCTGGGCCGGGCGGGCGGCGGGGTGCTAGAAATGCATCCAGCTGCAGCTACAAGCAGACCGCATTGCGGCGCTGGAGCTGCGGATGGATGGGCTTTGGAGCATTCACGATGCTGAGAGGGTCGTGGATAACACGTTTAGTGAGTTGGTCACACCGCAGGTAAAGGCTGCACAGGCAGAAGGAAAATGGGTGACCATCAGGCAGAGCAGTAGAGGCAGGCAGGTAGTGCAGGGGACCCCTGTGGCCATCCCCCTCTCAAACAGGTATATCGATTTGGATACTGTTGAGGGGGATGACTTACCACAGGTAGGCAGCAGCCGCCAACTTCTTGGCACCAGTGGTGCTTCTGCTGCTCAGGAAGGGAGGAAAAAGTGTGGGAGAGCAATAGTGGTAGGGGATTCCATCTTAAGGGGAACAGATAGGCGTTTCTGTGGCCGTAGACGTGACTCCAGGATGGTATGTTGCCTCCCTGGTGCCAGGGTCAAGGATGTCACTGAACGGCTACAGGGCATTTTGAAGGGGGAGGGTGAACAGTCAGAGGTCGTGGTTCACATTGGGACCAATGACATGGGTAGGAAGAGGAATGAGGTCCTGCAGCAAGAATTTAGGGAGCTAGGTAGCAGATTAAAGAGCAGGACCTCAAAGGTTGTAATCTCTGGATTACTCCCGGTGCCACGTGCTAGTGAGTATAGGAATAGGAGGATAGAGCAGATGAATGCGTGGCTAAAGAGTTGGTGCAGGAGGGAGGGCTTTAGTTTCCTGGATCACTGGGCCTGCTTCTGGGGAAGGTGGGACTTGTACAAGTCGGATGGGCTGCACCTGAACCAGAACGGGACAAATATCCTTGCGGGGAGGTTTGCTAGCACTGTTCGGGGGGTTTAAACTAAAATGGCAGGGGGTTGGGAACCTGAGCAGGGAGACAGAGGAAAGGGAAACAGTGATAAAAGCAAAAGATAGGAAGGAGAAAAGCAAAAGTGGTAGTCAGAGAAATCAACGGTTTAAAGCAAACATGGCCACAGTAAATAATAATTCCAATAAGTCTAAGAGCGTTAAAAAAACAAGCCTGAAGGCTTTGTGTCTTAATGCGAGGAGCATTTGTAATAGGGTGGACGAATTGGTTGCGCAAATAGAGGTAAACAAATATGATTTGGTTGGGATTACGGAAACGTGGCTCAAGGATGGCCAAGACTGGGAACTCAGCATCCAGGGGTATTTGATATTCAGGAAAGATAGGCAAAAAGGAAAGGGAGGTGGGGTAGCATTACTGGTTAAAGAAGGGATTAATACAATTGTAATGAAGGATATTAGCTCTGATGATGTGGAATCTGTATGGGTAGAATTGAGAAATACTAAGGGGGAAAAAAACATTAGTGGGAGTGGTATATAGACCTCCCAACAGTAAGGCAGAGGTTGGGGATGGCATTAAAAGGGAAATTAAAGAAGCGTGCAATAAGGGCACAGCAGTCATCATGGGTGACTTTAATCTACATATAGATTGGGCCAACCAAATTAGTAACAATACTGTGGAGGAGGATTTCCTGGAGTGTTTACGGGATGGTTTCCTGGACCAATATGTCGAGGAACCAACCAGAGATTAGGCCATCTTAGACTGGGTATTATGTAATGAGAAAGGATTAATTAGCAATCTTGTTGTATGAGGCCCCTTGGGTCAGAGCGATCATAATATGATCGAATTCTTCATTAAGATGGAGAATGAAGTAGTTGACTCGGGGACTAGGGTCCTCAATTTAAATAAAGGAAACTACGATGGTCTGAGGAGCGAGTTGGGTAGGATTGATTGGGGAATGGCACTCAAAGGGTTGACGGTGGCTAGGCAATGGCAAACATTCAAAGACCGAATGGATGAGCTACAGAATTTGTTCATCCCAGTTTGGCATAAAAATAAAACAAAAAAGGTGACTCAACTGTGGCTAACAAGGGAAATTAGGGATAGCATAAGATCCAAGGAGAGGACATATAATTTGGCCAGAAAAAGCAATATTCCTGAGGCTTGGGAGCAGTTTAGGATTCAGCAAAGGAGGACAAAGGGATTAATTAAGAAAGGGAAAATAGAATATGAGAGTAAGCTAGCAGGAAACAAAAACTGACTGTAAAAGCTTTTATAGATATGTTAAGAGAAAAAGATTGGTGAAGTCAAGTGTAGGTCCCTTGCAGTCAGAATCAGGGGAATTTATAATGGGAAACAAAGAAATGGCAGACCAACTAAATTCATACTTTGGTTCTGTCTTCACAAAGGAGGACACAAATAACCTCCCAGAGATGCCGGGGAACATAGGGTCTGATGAAAGGGTGGAACTGAAAGAAATCAGTATTTGTAGGGAAATGGTGTTAGGAAAATTGATGGGACTGAAGGCTGATAAATCCCCAGAGCCTGATAATCTACACCCCAGGGTACTTAAGAAAGTGGCCCTAGAAATAGTAGATGCATTGCTGGTCATCTTCCAGAACTCGATAGACTCTGGAACAGTACCCATGGTTTGGAGGGTAGCTAATGTTACCACACTATTCAAAAAAGGTGGTAGAGAAAAAACAGGGAACTATAGACTGGTAAGCCTGACATCGGTAGTGGGGGAAAATGCTAGAGTCTATTATAAAAGATGTAATAACAGAGCACTTGGAAAGCAGTGACAGGATCGGACAAAGTCAACATGGAGTTACAAAAGGTAAATCGTGCTTGACTAATCTACTGGAATTTTTTGAGGATGTAACTGGTAAAATAGATAAGGGAGAACCAGTGGATGTGGTGCATTTGGACTTTCAGAAGGCTTTTGATAAGGTCCCACATAAGAGATTAGCGTGCAAAATTAAGGCACATGGGATTGGGGGCAACGTATTGACTTGGATAGAGAACTGGTTGGCGGACAGAAAGCAAAGAGTTGGAATAAACGGGTCGTTTTCCGAGTGGCAGGCAGTGACTAGTGGGGTACCGTAAGGATCGGTCCTAGGACCCCAGCTGTTCACAATATATATTAATGATCTGGACGAGGGAATTGGATGTAATATATCCAAATTTGCAGACGACACAAAGCTGGATGGGAGGGTAAGCTGTGAGGAGGATGTCGTGAAACTCCAGTACGATTTGGACAGGTTGGGTGATTGGGCAGAAAAATGGCAAAGGCACTATAATGTGGATAAATGCGAGATTATCCACTTTGGTGGCAAAAACAGGAAGGCAGATTATTATTTGAATGGCAATAGATTGGGAGAAGCGGAAGTGCAGAGAGACCTGGGTGTTCTTGTGCACCAGTCGCTGAAGGTAAGCATGCAGGTGCAGCAGGCGGTTAAGAAGGCAAATGGTATGTTGGCCTTCGTAGCAAGAGGGTTCGAGTACAGGAACAAGGATGTCTTGCTGCAGTTGTACAGGGCCTTGGTGAGACTGCACCTTGAGTATTGTGTGCAGTTTTGGTCACCTTACCTGAGGAAGGACGTTCTTGCCATGGAAGGAGTGCAGCGAAGATTCACCAGGCTGATACCTGGGATGGCAGGAATGACGTATGAGGAGAGATTGTATCGATTGGGCTTATACTCACTGGAGTTTAGAAGATTGAGAGGGGATCTCATCGAAACCTATAAAATTCTGTCAGGCCTGGACAGACTAGATGCAGGAAGGGTGTTTCTGATGGCCGGGGAGTCCAGGACCAGGGGTCATAGTCTAAGGATAAGGGGTAAGCCATTTAGGACCGAAATGAGGAGGAATTTCTTCACCCAGAGAGTGGTGAACCTGTGGAATTCTCTGCCACAGAGGGTGGTGGAGGCCAGTTCATTAAATATATTCAAGAAAGAGTTGGATATATTTCTTAAGGCTAAAGGGATCAAGGGATATGGGGAGAAGGCAGGGACAGGGGACTGAATTTGGATGATCAGCCATGATCTCATTGAATGATGGAGCAGGCTCGAAGGACCGAATGGCCTACTCCTGCTCCTATTCTCTAAGTTTCTAAGTTAGAGGCTGGGCTGGGAGAGGGTAAGGGGGTCGGGTGAGAGAGACAAGAAATCCTGGCAGCCTAGAGAGAATAGAATATGTGATGAATGTCTGACCGGCGAGGTTGAAACAGAAATGCATTTCCTCCTAAAATGCGAAAAATTCAACACATCAAGAAACATATTATTTAACAAGCTCAGCCAAACAACCCCAGATTTCAAGGATTTGGATGACCTGTCAAAATTAAGATTAGTCCTGGGAGAAGGAGACAGACCATACCTTGGTGCCAAATATGTAACAACATGTCACAACCTGAGGACGGTTTAAAATTAATACTGAATGTACCCAATGATGTACAAAGACTGTTTAAATTAATATTGTTTAAAAGTAATATTGTATGTACCCAACAAGGGTCAAAATTGTTTGACACCTACAGAATGTTGGAAAACTGTACTTTTTTGTTGTGTAAGCTTTGGCAATATGGTTCTCTGTAAACTTTCATGCCAATAAAGCATTTGAATTGTGAATTGAGTGAGTGAAGGAGAGGGGGGGGTTGGTGGGGTAAGGATAGCAAATGTAAGCCCGCTATTTTAAGAAAGGAGGGAGAGAGAAAACGGGGAACTACAGACCCGTTAGCCTCACGTCAGTAGTTGGGAAAATGCTGGAATCTATTATAAAGGATGCAATAACTGGGCACTGAGAAACTAATAGTAAGATTGGGCAGAGTCAACATTGATTTATGAAAGGGAAATCCTCTTTGACAAACGTATTGGAGTTCTTTGAGGATGTAACTAGTGGAGTAGACAAAGGGGAACCGGTAGATGTGGTGTATCTGGATTTTCAGAAGGTCTTCGATAAGGTCCCACACAAGAGGTTGGTGAACAAAATTAGGGCACATGGAATTGGGGGTAATATACTAGCATGGATTGCGAATTGGTTCACGGACAGAAAACACAGAGTAGGGATAAACGGGTCTTTTTCAGGATGGCAGGCTGTGACTAGTGGGGTACCGCAAGGATCGATGCTTGGGCCCCAGCTATTCACAATCTATATCAATGATTTGGATGAGGGGACTAAATGTAACATTTCCAAATTTGCTGATGATACAAAGCTAGGTGACAGTGTCAGTTGTGAAGAGGCTTCAAGGGGATCTCGACAGGCTCAGTGAGTGGGCGAGAACATGGCAGATGGAATATAATGTGGATAAATGTGAAGTTATCCACTTTGGTAGGAAAAAAAACAGAAAGGCAGAGTATTTCCTAAATGGTGGAAGATTGGGGAATGCAGATGCTCAAAGGGACCTGAGTGTCCTTGTACATGAGTCACTGAAAGTGAATGTGCAGGTGCAGCAAGCCATTAGGAAGGCAAATGGTATGCTGGCCTTCATTACAAGAGGATTTGAGTACAGGAGTAAAGAAGTCTTACTCCAATTATATAGGGCCCTGGTGAGACCACACCTGGAGTACTGTGTACAGTTTTGGTCTCCTTACCTAAGGAAGGATATACTTGCCATAGAGGGAGTGCAACGAAGATTCACGAGATTGTTTCCTGGGATGGCGGGACTGTCGTATGAGAAGAGATTGAGTAAACTAGGCCTGTATTCTCTTGAATTCAGAAGAATGAGAGGGGATCTCATTGAAGCATACAAAATTATTACAGGGCTTGATCAGGTGGATGCTGGGAGAATGTTTCCCTTGGCTGGGGAGTCTAGAACCAGGGGCCACAGCCTCAGGATAAAGGGTAGGCCATTCAGGACTGAGATGAGGAGAAATTTCTTCACACAGAGGGTGGTGAATCTTTGGAATTCTCTACCCCAGAGGGCTGTGGAGGCTCAGTCATTGGGTATATTCAAAACAGAAGTCAATAGATTTCTGACTAGTAAGGGCATCAAGGGCTATGGCGATAGGCCCGGTGAATGGAGTTGAGGCAGAAGATCAGCCATGATCTCATTGAATGGCGGAGCAGGCTCGAAGGGCCGAATGGCCTATTCCTGCTCCTATTTCTTATGTTCTTATGATGCCTTTTCTGCCTTTTTTTTCCTCTCTCTCTCTCTCTCTCTCAATCCAATCTTTCTTTCCCATCCTTTATTTCTCTCTCTCTACCTGATTTCACATTGAATTTACCTGCTTCCTTCTCAGTCCTTGCACTGTTAATTTCACAATCCTTCAATCTGATTGGTTGTGCAGTTACCCTGTTGCTTGTCCTGTTCACTCAGGGTCCCGGATGCCCGGTTTCCCCGCGCTGTGCCGTTAGCAGCTCGCACTTTCAGCAACTTGCCACGGAATTTTTTTTTAAAAACCTAAAGGTGCAAGGGCAAGTGGAACGAACGTTGGATGCCCTGTTACAGAAAATGATGGCCCATTGTCCTTGCCTTGGTCTATGAATGGTGCAGGCTGATACTTGGAGTAAAAAATGTTGCCACCGCCAAATCCTTCATTGTAAATAATCGCCACCCCCTCCCACCAATGTTGCTTACAATACGCATTGCATTGTATTCATCAAAGACTTCAAGAAGGTTTCGTGAAATTTGCAAAAAAAACGGTGAATCAACATGCAGAAGAAACCAAACGAAGTGACCAGCAAACTAGCTGTTGTTTCACAGAACATCGACAAAACTCTGCAAGCCAGCTCTACTTAAAAAAACAAATCTTTTAAATATGAAACTGAGGTGAAGTCGCAGTGACTGCACCCCACGGCCGGGCTTTGTAAAGGGATGCAGGTGACTGTTTACAAGTGTACAGAACAGTTACTGGGATACTTGCAAAGCAGATCTGAAAGTTTCCTTGTGCAGCTGATGCCTGAGTTCTTGCTGAGCAGTGGGACTTCCTGAACTTGATCTCCGAATAATCCTGCTGCAGTTCAAATGGTTGACAGCTGCACAGCGAAATCGGAGAGGTAAATCATTCCCCCCTTCCTGTAATCTGCTGGGTTTCCAAACCTTCGCTCTGCCATTGCCCCTCGACTTGCCTCGTCTTTTCTTCTCTTTGCCATGTTCGAGCTGCCTTGCTCCCAGGGCCTTGGCCAGTTGCCTGGGTTTCTCGAGGGGAGGGGTAGCATTTTTAGCAGGGGAGTGAGTTGCTTTCGTACAAAGTGTGCGGCCCAAGGACGGCACCGTGTAATAAATGCCGCTTGTTATAAATTGGGCTTTCTTCCCAACGCTTGGTTAAGTTGTCCTTGCAACAAAAAGGCCATTTCTATTAGCAGAACTGGCGGGGGGTGGGGGGTGTAATTTTGACGTTGGGCGTTAGCGGAAACCGGGCCCCATCGAGTCAGCCGCCCGTTATACGTCTCCCGATTTTCGTCTCTAGACTTCAGTGGAAATGAAAATCGGGAGCGATGTATAACGGGCAGCTGAATCGGTGTGGCCCGTTTTACACTGTCGGCCAAAGTCAAAATAATGACTGCTTCATATCCTCAGATAATGAAGCAGTCCATGCCCGCATGCAGCAAGACCTGGACGACATTCAGGCTTGGGCTGATAAGTGTCAGGTAACATTTGCGCCACAAGTGCCAGGCAATGACTATCTCCAACAAGCGACAGTCTAACCACCTCCCCTTGACATTCAGTGGCATTACCATCGCCGAATCCCCCACCATCAACATCCTGGGGGTCGCCATTGACCAGAAGTGGATGTGGGGGCGGGGGGGGAGGAGGAGAGAGGTGGAGCTGGGGGTGTTTGAGAGGCTGGGCTGGAGGGGGGCAGCTGGGTGGGCGAGGCGAGAGGTGGGGGGGGCTGGAGGGTGGGGGTGAGGGTAGGGGGCGGGTGTGAGGCTGGGGGGGGTTTGTGAGGCTGGGGAGGGGTCGCCAGTGGCTGAGGTGGGGAGCTGGGGGGAGCGTGAGGCTGGGGTGGGGGTGAGTGTGGCTTGGGTGAAGTTGGGGGCTGGCGAGGGGCTGAGAGGCTGGTTGGGAGCTGGAGCTGCGTGTCCTTCATCACCAGCCCTATGGGCTTCCCAACCTTCTGATTCAGCTTCAATGTCTCCCTGTATTGTATCGGTTCCTACATTATAACATTGACTACACTTCAAAAAGTACTTCATTGGCTGTAAAGTGCTTTGGGATGTTCGGTGGTTGTGGAAAGCGTTATATAAGTGCAAGTCTTTATTTCTGTGCTCATAGACTCAGACAAATTTACGGCACAGAAGGAGGCCAATCGGCCCATCGTGTCTGCCGGCTGAAAGAGAGCTCTCCACCCGAATCTCACTTTCCAGCTCTTGGTCAGTAGCCTTGTGAGTTACAGCACTTCAAGTGCATATCCAAGTACTTGTTAAATGTGATGAGGGTTTCTGCCTCTACCACCCTATCAGGCAGTGAGTTCCAGACCCCCACCACCCTCTGGGTGAAAAAATCACAGGAAGGATATTAATTTATAACTTGTGACAGTTATACACTTTATAAAAGAGAAGCTTCTTTACCTAATGAGTGGTTAGAATGCTTCCATGTGGAGTAGTTGAGGCAAATAGCATAGATGCATTTAAGATGAAGCTAGATAAGTACAAGAGGGAGAAAGGAATAGATGGTTATTCTGATGGGGTAAGATGAAGTAAGGTGGGAGGAGGCTCATGTGGAGCATAAACACTGGCGCGGGCCAAAATGCCTGTTTCTGTGTTGTACATTCTTTGTAAACTATCAAAGATAAGCAAAACCCTTTGATTGCATAAAGTCCAAGTGAATATTGGGACAAAGCTATTATCCAGGGAGGGAAGTTCAGCCAAGTAGAGGAGGGTATTGACTTGGGCTCTTAATTTTTCTTCATTTTAAAAGTTCCTAATCTAGGTTTGACTTAATCATACCCTATAATTTGGTGATCTACTGTGAAAATGTCCTGTTAGATTTTACTAACGGCTATTTGTATTTCTTTCTGTTTTCTGTAGGTGTATTGAGTTTAATTCGCTGCCATTTCTCTTCCAGGGACGCCCACCTTGACCAATGGGTCTTTTGTTTGTCTGTTTTGCGCTGTTCAGCTTCACCTGTTTCCCTTCTCATGTTTGCCCCTTTGTTCTTTCTCTACCCCTTTTCCCTGGCTCTGTACCTGCTTAAAAGCCAGCATCTTCCAGTTCTGAACGGCCTGAAGCGTTAACACTATTTCTGTCTCCACAGATGCTGCCTGACCTGCTGACTATTTCTGGAATTTTTTTGTTTTTAATTCAGATTTTGCTTTTGACTTAATTATATTAAATCCTAAAAACTAGTCCAGGACACTGCAGTCTTTACTAGTTTAGGACTATTAAAATGCAAGTCTGAAGGACATTATTATAACACTGAATATGCTCAAAGGTTATAAATAGATCTCTAACATCGAGGGTCTTCAGTGATGTGGAGAGACTAGAGAAGTTCTTTAGAGCAGAGACGGTTGGGGGGGACGTAATAGATGTGTTCAAAATTATTAGAGGTTTTGATAAAAATAAACACTTTTTACTGGCAGGAGGGTCAGTAACAAGAGCCCACAGATTTACGGCAATTGTCAAAAGAATCAGAATGGCAATGTGGTAAACCACTGTTTGTATTCCTGTTTGTCCTGTTTGTATTCCACTGTGTACATGCCTGGACATGCCTCGGCTGACTCCTCCCTCAGGTCCTAGTATAAAGGTGACTGCTCCCCAGCCCTTGTATCCTGGACCGGTCGACCACTCGAGGCAGACCTCCATTCTGTTGTTAATAAAAGCCTTTAGTTACTCTTCTAACTCTCAGTCTTTTATGAGTAATTGATAGCGCATCAATTTTATTAACAACATTTTTATAATGGAGAAGATCCTCACACCAGCATGCCTGGACTTAGATCATCGGGAGGCGGACTCATCCACCAAGTTTACTCACTGGCTTAAGTGTTTCGAAAAATTCCTGACCGCCTCCGAAGCAATCAAATCGGACGAGGACAAACTGGATGTCCTGACCTCCAAAGTGAACCACCGAGTGTACTCGGTCATCCAAGACGCGACCTCGTACGCGGATGCTATCAAGCTCCTCAAGGACCAGTACACGCGCCCAGTGAACGAAGTGTACGCCAGGCACCTCCTGGGGAGTCGTAAACAACAACCTGGGGAATCGACCGTGGAATACCTTCAGGCACTGTCTGTGCTTGGCCGGGCCTGTGGTTGTAAGGATGTAAAGGCCGCCGTGTACACAGAGGAACTTATCCGGGACGCTTTTGTAGCGGGCCACAGATCCAATTACACACGACAGCGACTGTTGGAGCAGAGTAACCTCGACCTCAACAAGGCCTCTGAACTCGCACTATCGTTGGATGCAGCCTACCAGGGCATGGATGCCTACTCCTCTGCACCGTGGACGCCGCGGGGAATGACAGCCTGGGACACGGTAGGACCGCCTCATAGCGCCGTGCCACCCCAGCCACACCCCAACAACGGCCCAACTACCGCAGCAGTGTCCCAAGGCCAGACAGCAGTGCCCCAAGGCCAGAAATGCTACTTCTGTGGCCAGGCAAAACACCCCAGAGCGCGCTGCCCGGCGAAAAACGCGATCTGCTCGGGCTGCGGGAAGAAGGGACACTACGCTAGCGTCTGCAGGGCCAAAGCCACCCCGAACCCCAGCAGCGCCGCGTGTGGGCCATGCGGGCCGCCATTTTGGACCTCCCCGGCCGTGTGCGAATCACCGGTACAGCAGCCATTTTGGACGCCTCCAGCCACATGGGGATCATGGACGCCGCCATCTTGGACGACAGCCGGGACGCAGCAGGCCCCCGACACCGCCTCATCTGATACCCGCAGCGACACACCGACCCCTACGCTGGCATCCGTTACACTGGACCAAGCGAGACCGCACCAACTGGCCAGTTCCACAATGGACATTAAGGTAAATGGTCACGATACAATCTGCCTTTTTGACTCTGGGAGCACGGAGAGCTTCATCCACCCCGACACGGTGCGGCGTTGCTCTCTCCCAGTCCTGCCTGCGCAACAGCGGATTTCTATGGCCTCCGAGTCCCAGTCGGCGGACATCGGCGGCTACTGCGTGGTGACACTCGTAGTAGACGGGACCGTGTACGATCATTTTAAACTTCTGGTCCTGCCTGACCTCTGCGCTGCCGTCCTGCTGGGGTTAGATTTTCAGTGCCACCTTAAAAGTGTTACGATGGCGTACGGTGGACCCCTACCCCCACTCACAGTCCGCAGCCAGCAGCTTCCAAATTGCCCGCCGCGCACCAGGTGCAACCTCTCCACACTCAGAGTCACCCCCCCACCACTGTTTGCTAACCTCACCCCCGACTGTAAGCCCATCGCCACAAAGAGCAGGCGATACAGTGCCGGGGACAGGGTTTTCATTAAAACCGAGGTGGAGCGGCTCCTGAAAGAAGGGATTATTGAGGGCAGCACCAGCCCCTGGCGAGCCCAGGCTGTGGTCGTTAAGACCAGCGAGAAGCAGCGCCTGGTCATCGACTACAGCCAGACAATAAATCGCTACACCCTGCTGGACGCCTACCCACTCCCCCGTATAGCTGATATGGTCAACCAGATCGCGCAGTACCGCGTCTTCTCGACCATTGACCTGAAATCAGCGTACCACCAGCTCCCCATCCGCCCTGAGGACCGCCAGTACACTGCCTTTGAGGCAAACGGCCGCCTCTATCACTTCCTTAGGGTTCCCTTTGGCGTCACCAACGGGGTCTCCATCTTCCAAAGGGAGATGGACCGGATGGTAGATCAAAATGCGTTGCAGGCCACTTTCCCATATCTGGACAATGTGACCATCTGCGGCCGTGACTTGCAGGACCATGACGCAAACCTCGAAAAATTCCTCCGCACCGCCCAACTCCTAAACCTGACATATAACAAGGAGAAGTGCATATTCCGCACAAACCGCCTCGCCATCCTTGGCTGTGTTGTGGAACACGGAGTCATCGGCCCCGACCCCGACCGGATGCGTCCCCTTATGGAACTTCCACTGCCCCACTGCCTCAAGGCCCTGAAGAGGTGCCTAGGGTTTTTCTCCTATTACGCCCAGTGGGTCCCCTACTATGCGGACAAGGCCCGTCCGCTGATCAAGTCCACCTCTTTTCCCTTGACGGCAGAGGCCCGCTTAGCCTTCCACCGTATCAAGGAGGACATTGCCAAAGCCACCATGCACGCAGTGGACGAATCCATCCCCTTCCAGGTGGAAAGCGACGCGTCCGACTTTGCCCTGGCCGCTACCCTCAATCAGGCGGGGAGACCCATGGCCTTCTTTTCACGAACCCTCCAAGGCCCGGAGACCAGACACTCCGCTGTTGAGAAGGAGGCCCAGGCGATTGTGGAGGCTGTGCGTCATTGGAGGCACTACCTGGCCGGAAAACGATTTACCCTGCTCACTGACCAGCGTTCAGTCGCTTTTATGTTTAACAACAAGCAGAGGGGAAAAATCAAAAATGACAAGATCTTGAGGTGGAGAATCGAACTTTCCACCTACAACTACGAGATCTTGTACCGGCCAGGGAAGCTAAATGAACCCCCGGATGCGCTATCGCGTGGCACCTGCGCCAGCGTGCAGATCGATAGACTACGGGTCCTCCACAATGACCTCTGCCACCCGGGGGTCACCAGGTTCTTCCACCTCATCAAGGCCCGCAACCTGCCTTACTCTATTGAGGAGGTCCGGACCATGACCAGGAACTGCCAAGTCTGCGCTGAGTGCAAACCACACTTTTATAGACCAGACAGGGCCCACCTGATAAAAGCCACTCGCCCCTTCGAGCGCCTGAGCGTTGATTTTAAAGGGCCTCTCCCCTCCTCCGACCGCAATGTGTACTTCCTCAATATTATTGATGAGTACTCCCGTTTCCCGTTCGCCTTCCCCTGCCCGGACATGACCAGTGCCACGGTCATTAAATGTCTGAACAACCTCTTCACCCTGTTCGGCTTCCCCAGCTATATCCATAGCGACCGGGGCTCATCGTTTATGAGCGACGAACTCCGTCAGTACCTGCTAACTAGGGGTATTGCCACAAGCAGGACCACCAGTTACAACCCCCGGGGGAACGGACAGGTGGAAAGAGAAAATGCGACAGTTTGGAAGGCCGTCCTGCTAGCCTTAAAGTCGAGGGGCCTTCCAACCTCCCGCTGGCAGGATGTGCTCCCCGATGCGCTCCACTCTATTCGGTCACTGCTCTGCACTGCCACTAACGCCACCCCTCATGAGAAAATGTTTGTCTTCCCAAGGAAGTCCACATCAGGGACTTCGCTACCGCCCCCAGGGCCGGTCCTACTGAGAAGACACGTGAGGACCCATAAAACGGACCCCCTGGTCGAGAGGGTCGACCTCCTCCACGCCAACCCCCAGTATGCTTACATCGCATACCCGGACGGGCGGGAGGACACAGTCTCCATAAGAGACCTTGCACCCTCGGGGACCACAGTAACCCACTACCACCCCCCCCCCCCCCCCCCCCCCCCCCCAACGATCCGATATCCAGCCCCAGCAGACGGCAGGCCTGGGCCCCGCGACCCGCTCGACATCTACGAGGACGACACGCCTGTGCCACAGCCTACGCTGGACTCGACGCCGGAAGCTTCACTACCCCTGCCGTCGCCACGCCGATCACAGCGGCGGACAAGACCTCCGGAGAGACTCCAATACACTAACTTTTAATACACTTCACCCCGCCGGACTCAATTTTAAACAAGGGGTGAATGTGGTAAACCACTGTTTGTATTCCTGTTTGTCCTGTTTGTATTCCACTGTGTACATGCCTGGACATGCCTCGGCTGACTCCTCCCACAGGTCCTAGTATAAAGGTGACTGCTCCCCAGCCCTTGTATCCTGGACCGGTCGACCACTCGAGGCAGACCTCCATTCTGTTGTTAATAAAAGCCTTTAGTTACTCTTCTAACTCAGTCTTTTATGAGTAATTGATAGCGCATCAGGCAATGAAATTTTTTTTTTAATGCAATGCTTGAAATGGTGGTGGAAGCAGATTTGATGGTAACTTTCAAAAGGGAATTGGATATATACTTGAGAGAAAAAATTGCAGGGCTGTGTGGAAAGAGCAGGGTAGTGGGACCAATTGGATAGCTCTTTCCAACGAGCCGGCATAGGCATGAGGGCCTCATGTGCTGTATGATTCTGTGTTCAACATGTGCCTACAGAACTATCATAAAATGGGGTGCAGCCGCCTTAAGGTCTATTGTATCTCAATGAACATTGAAGGTCAGAAAACAGTGGAAACCTTGCTTTCCTTTTAACTGTTTACCGAGCACGTGGATCTTTGTAAGGGAGCGATAAGGGAATTTTGTAGATAAGTGTTTTCTTTTAAACATTGGTCGTGTCATTTACTGGTGAGCTTGGAACATAAATTTTAATTTCACGTGGACAAAAACTTGCATACTGCTGCTTCGGCAGTGTTATAACCGGTTTTGGGTGCAGGTGATATTTCCTTACTTATCTCTGTACAATACCACTATGTGTACACCCGTACAGCTTTCCTATACCTGTCACAGCAATGAGGAAACAATTAATGTCTGGTTTATCCAACTCTTACAATTTTGCATATGCTGTACGTGCAACACCAAAAACTAACAGGCTAATTACATCGATTAGTATGTTTACAGGCAAATCAATGAATAAATTGCAACATTCAGTCTAACCAATCTGTGTTGGTGTTTCCCCTCCACATGAGCAGTAGTCCTGATCCTGTGTCTCTATCCGGTTCTCATATCCCTTTATACCCTTTTCTGTCAATCACCCATCCAACCTATTAAATGTTGACATGGTCTCTGCTTCAATCACTAACTCTGGTAGTGCTCTCTGCAGCCCCTCAACCCTCTGTGTATTACATTTAATCTTATGTCTATGGTCCCCTTGTTCTGGACCCCTCAATCACTGGAGACAACGGTCTGTTTCTATCCACTCTGCCCCATCCCTTTATAATTTTAAACACTACCAAATTACTGTGAAATTTCCTCTGCCCTAATCAAATACCATCCGAGCGAATCTGTGCTGTACCCTCGCTACAGCCTCAACATCCTCCTTGTACTATGGCAAAAATTGTACACCACACTCAAACGGTGGTCTTACTAAGATTTATACAGATACACTATTACATCTCAACTTTTATATTCTGTATCTCTTACCATGAACCTCAGCTATTTTTATGGCCTTTATCCATTTAAGATTCTGCTCTTAAGGTCTTGTGAACCTGAAACCCCAAATCTCTCCACTGCTCCACATCGCCGAGCCTTCCACCATTCAAAGTATAATTATTGTTTTTAATCAAATCATATGCCTTCCTATTTCAGAGAATTCCACCTCATTTGTGTGCCCAATCACCATCTTATCAATATCCATTCGCAGCTTCCTTTGGCCCTCCAGAATTATTTATTGGCCCAGAAATTCGGGTCGGGGGCTTCCCGCGGGTGCAAGCCCCCGACCTGCACTTGCCTTGCGCGCCGGCAGTTGAGCTGTAGGGCCCCGTGGAATTCCGCTCCGGGGCCTGGCCCAGCTGCCGGCGCGCTGTGCTTGTGTGTCCCAGGGGCGTAGTTAGTGTGATGCGTCCCCTGGGATCACGTGGGCCATGGGCAGCCAATTGACACAGGGAAAAGCCCATTCATAAGTAGTGACCGGAAGACCTGTCAAAACGTATAAATACTACGGCCCCAAAATAGTAGTAAACCTTCAAATAAATTTTAAAAAATCATCACACTTTTTAAATAAACTATAAATTACATTAAATAACTATTTTAAACAATTTTAAATTTTTGAAAAAAATAATTTTATATTCTAATGGGGCTAAAAATAAACTTACCTTGATTTAAAGTATTTAAAAATAATAAACCTGTGGAAAAAATGTTTTAATTTTAACTAATTGACCACTTACCTTTTAAAATGCAGGCCTTACGCCTGGTTTTCACATTTCTAAAATCGAAAGACTTACCCTCACGGAAAAACCTGTATTAAAAAAAAACGTAAGTTCAAAGCGCGCACGCGCAGACTCCCCTGCGCACGCGTTCAATCTCTGAACCCCTTCGTTCAGAGGAACGGAAGTGCCGGTTTCCCGCGCATGTGCAGTGCATGCAAGAAACCGGCACTTCCATCGGGCCCACGCGTGAGTACCCCGTGCGTACTCACCCGTGGAGACCCGAATTTCTGGGCCAATATACCATCTATTTTAGTAGTGTCTGCAAATTTGGACACCACTCCGTCTAGCCCCTAAAACCAAATTATTGATGAATGCAGTGAACAGAGGCAGTTCAAGAACAGAAACCTGTGGGAGACTGCTACCCACTTCCAACCACTCTGACCAGCTACCTGTAACTCCTACTCTGTTTCCTCCCTTCTAATCGGTTTTTAATTCCATATACCTTTAACCTTCTCCGCTCGTCGTCTTTGCGATACCGTCTCAAAGGCTATCTGAAAGTCCATGTACACCACATCCACTGCATTTTCCCCCATCCGCCATATCTGACACCTACTAGCTTCTTCTCTTCCTCCCACTTCCTTCCTCCTCCCCGCCCTCTCTCGGACATCCTTTTAAGAAAAATCAAAACAAGAAAAGCTTTGAGAATGGCTGAGGCGCTTTCTGCACAGCTGTATGTTTGAGCAACAAACTGCTTAGTCTATTGGTTACATCCATTGTTGCAACTTCTTTATTCTCTGGAAGAAAAACATCGAAAAAGGAACCCCAATGATCACATTGGGATCCATTCCTTATTTGAGAGGATCGCAAATGTATTTTGACTTTTTGTGCTGTTTAGAATTCTGGTAAATTGACAATGTTTGACCACATTTTAAAAAGGGAAGTCTGTGTTTTATTAATTTGATACCGGACTGGAGCGTTTCAGTTACCAACCAACCTGGTGTGCATTACTCCAATAAGTGACCTGAAAAACAAAAATCATTAGTGCGTTTATCCTTCAGTGACTTTTCTGGCTGCTTCTAACTGCAGCTGCTCCAGTTGTGGTTTGTTTTAGCTCTTTGCTACTCTATATGGCATTGATGCATTTTTACAAAACCATTAACTTATTCTGTTTTTAAAGTTCTCGCAGATTAATTTGTGATTTATGCCACCTTGGGCAGCGTATTCAAACTTCTTGTAAAAAGTCTAATAGTTACTGTATATTTGTTTTATTTGCTACACAGGAACTAATACGACAAGGTGAAGCACTGAAGCGATCAGATAAGATGTTGGATAAAATGGACCAGGATTTGAAAGTTAGCCAGAAACACATCAACAGCATCAAGAGTATCTTTGGTGGCATTACAAACTACTTCAAATCTAAGAACCCTGAACCACAAGCCTGTCCAGAACCTGAAAAGCAAACTAGGTCCAAGTGAGTATCGCCCTCTCTTTTTCCACCCCCCCCCCCCCATATTTCTCATCTCCCCCCTTCTCTTCCCTGCTCAGTCACCTCCAGTGCAACCCAAGGTTCTATCCTTGACCCCCCTCTCTTTCCTCATATTTGCTTTTCTCCTCAGTGGCACTGTCTGTAGGCAGAGGCTCACTTTCCTTATATAAGTAGACAATATCCACCTCGCCTTCACTACTTCTCTACTTTTGGTCACCTTTCATAACTCTGCCACTTAGTGTTTTTTCCCTCCTCTTGTCATGTGCCAAATGAAATTGTTCTACATTAAAAGAACATTTGTTGCATATTGAACATTTTCTGCCATGATTGCATTGTTCTGCTTTTGAATAGCTAACATATAAATTTGGAAGTTAGAATAGGACCCCTTAGGAGTTTGTCTATATTTGCAGGTGGTCCCCCACACAAACTTGTAAACTAATAGTCTGCTTGTGCAGAGCAATAGATATACAAGCTCCCAGTCTATACTTAGATCTTAAGTGATGGCAGAAAATATAAAATTTGTGTACATATTCTGTAAATTAAACTGTTTTTGGCAGCCGAAATCGTGGTTAGCCTGATGCTTAATATGCGTGTTTTGGTTAGCATCTGGTCTGCTTTTCTTTAGATCTTTTTAAGGCATTGCCACCTCCCCTTTTCATCCTGCATGAGTGTAATTTCAATAATTGCAATTTCACTGTAATCTGAATTGGCGTTGAATGCTACTTCCTGTATATATTAAGCAAAGCTTGCTCTGACGTGAAAGCCCTAATCCAGTTTTGACATCATCTAGCAGAGTGAGCACTGTGATTAAAACTATACAACTGCAACTCAATGATTCCTTGAAGGCTCATTTATCTGAATACCATGTTCTAAAGCCACTCTGTCTAGACATGGTGTAAAGCTGAAGAGTTAGAGCAACATTAAACTTTGTGGAGAAGTAGATATCGACGAGACTGGAATTTGTTTAAGGCTTTATGGTTTGTATATGTGAGAATATTTAGCTCATGTTGGTACAAGCATAAAGCAACTTCCCTTCATACTCGTACAACCTTTTCCCTATCTTTAGTAAATAGAGGAAAATATAGGCTATTGTGTCTTAATATTGTGGTAGCACTCTCGCCTCTGAGTCAGAAGGTTGTGGGTTCAAGTCCCACTCCAGCGACTGGAGCACAAAATATAGGTTAACACTCCAGTGCAATACCGAGGGGGTCCTGCCTTTCAGATGTGGCGTTAAACTGAGTCTGTGCTCTCAGGTGGACATGAAAGGTCACATGGCACTATTTCGAAGAAGAGCAAGAGAGTTATCCCTGGTGTCCCGGCCAATATTTATCCCTCAATCAACATAACAAAAACAGATTATCTGATCAGTATCGCATTGCTGTTTGTGGGAGCTTGCTGTGTGAAAATTGGCTGCTGTGTTTCCTACATTACAACAGTAACTATACTTCAAAAAGTGCTTCATTGGCTGTAAAGTGCTTTGGGATGTCCGGATATACAGGAAACTTTGTGCTATCCGGCAATCTGGAGCCACCGGCAAAAATCAGCAGCCGTTTTTTATTCTTTTTGGGTTTTTTTTTTTGCTTTGTTTGAACAGTCAAACTGTGCAAGGTCTGTAGCTATAGCAACAGCTTTAGCTACAGAGCTTTAGGGCCACACCCGAGTGTTTAGAAGCTGTTGCTAAGCAACAGTGTTTGTTGTCAAATACGGAGATAAGAATCTCCGTACCTCTCAACATTAACTCTGGAGAGTACGGCAGTTTTCAGGCAATGGCAGCAGCTCGGTCCCGTGGGTGCCGGATAGCACAAAGTTTCCTGTATATATATTTTTTTTATCTTTTGCCTGCTGTATATAGAACAGGTGCTGCAATGAATGGAACTGCATTCATTTGCTAATTAAAAGCTAGCAGTCAAGTCACTGCAAGAGGTCTCGTGTTTGCTAAATTCAGCAGTTCTTATGTTTACACCCAAGTTTAGTATTGGGGGTGTAACGGAACTTGTAAACCAGCTTTATTTGGATGATCCTCTGGAAACCCTGCTGGTATTAGATCTCGCTTCTCCGTTGCCAAATTCCACGTCAATACTACAGGTCTCCTTTCATTCTAACCCGTGGATTTAATCGGACTGGCTACAAGGATGATTGGTGTGGTAAATGGGGATCTTGCACAACATGTATAGGAACTGGTGCTCTTTTGAGGTTCGGGTAGTGTAGAAGGAAGTTTACCTGTAATCTAACCTGGGATTGTTTGACACTAGATGGGAAAAAGAAGTTTCATTCCTGGCTGAGACCCAGATTGTTTTAAATACAAGAGCCAACATGATTAATGTATTAGGCTTGACAAATTGTGAAATACCTGCCATCTCGCTGCCAAAATTGTATGACTTAATTTTCTGTCGCAGGCAAAGCTGCAGCTTTGCCACAGATTCCTCGCATGGGACTTTCCACATGTGTTGGCAAACTACTAAGAAGAGGGTGCCAACAGCGGGTTGGTGAGCTCACCCCATCATTAGATCTCACGGCTGATTTGGTTTGTCCATTGCAATTAGTGGTAGTTGCTTCCGCTACAAGAGCAACATGGCTACCATTGTATGGAGCTGCTTTTAAATGACCAATTTTCAGTTCATCGATAACCTTGAAAGAATCAACGGTCTGAGGAATTGTAGACATCTTGTTTCCTTTCTTTCCCCCCCCCCCCCCCCCTCATTGTGGGGAATGGGGTCTAACACTGAGTTACATTCTAAAGAAAGAAATACTTGCATTTCTATAGCAACTTTCATGACCTCAGGACATTCCCCAAAGAGCTTTACAGCCAATTAAGTATCTTTTGAAGCATAGTCACTGTTGCGGTGTAGGAAACACAGCAAGCTCCCACAAACAGCCATGTGATAATGACCAGATAATCTGTTTTAGGTGTTGGTTGAGGGATGAATATTGGCCACCGGGGGAAACCTCCCTGCTGCTCTTGGAAATAGTGCTATGGGCTCATTTACATTCACCTGAGAGGGCAGGTCGGGCCTTGGTTTAACATCTCTTCTGAAAGATGACGCCTCTGACAGCGCAGCTCTCCCTCGGTACTGCACTGACGTGTCAGCCTAGATTTTTGTGCAATAGTCTGTGGAGTTGGGACTAGAGCCCACAACTTTCTGACCGAGGCAAGCTTGCTACCATTGAGCCACAGCTGACACTAAAGCAGAGAAGCAACATTTAATTACTGGACTCTTTCATTTTTGATCAACAGTGTGCTCCATTTTAGTGCGACCTCAGTTGTTAGTCTATTCCTACAAAAGGAAAATGATTAGACTGGAAAACGTCTGAGCTTTCAAGGCCCAATGAATTAGTAGAATTGAGTTAATACAGAATGGCTGAGTGTAGTTGGCATCTGCTTTGCTACATGCATAGGTCATTTGATTTCAATTCTGAAGTTGCCTGTTTTATTTTCTGCAATTTATTAAATGTTTTCTCCTTTTTCTGTCATGTGATCTGTAGTCTTCAGTCTCTGAAATGCTGAGCACAGACTAAGATGAAGCCAAATTGTTAATACCCAAATTCCTGTTTGCTTCAGTTTGTTCTGCATTTAGACTGAGCAGTTCTAACATGAGCGCAGTAAGGCATTTGTTACCAGTGTCTTACCAGTTGGAAGGGGAAGTTGTGATAAAGGTGGCTGGAGTCTCCCTAATGTGCTGCTATGAACCTTGTTTTACTGTAATTATCCAAGTTCCTTTTGTTTAATCTATCTCCAGTTCTGTCTTGGCTGTGTTTCTGATAATTGATTCCAGAACTGAGTTTACTGCCATAAAGAATAAGGATCCAACAAATCCAAGCATTGAATGAGAGCTGTGCGTGTGTGTTCTGAATAGCTTCTGAACACCTCGTTATTAAGGTATTCAGAAGCAAACACGAGTTTACTTATCAAATTTTGTTTACCAAAAGTGACCTGTTCTCATTCAAGTTGCAGAACTTCCTGCTTGCCACAAGCCCAAGGATCTGCAGCAGAAGGCTACAATCTGACCTTTATATTTGTTGTGAAAGATGTCCGAATGTTGCTTTTCTCCACTGTGCAACAGTATTAATCCTGGCATTTATTTCTCTATTTTGGAGCTCTCTCTTTGCCCTACTGCTACTGAGCAATGGGATTTGGCAATTCATGCATTATTCCTCATCTGCAAAAACCACTTGGGTGAAGGATAGAATCTGTCCGAGGGAAGTAACAAAAATAGAAATACGTTTGCATATTAGTCCTAGAGCTTGTAATGAGTCAACATAAATATCCATTTCACTTTCCTACATAATCCGCTAGTTCAATATTTAAAGCAAGTCCCTATTTTTTTTAATTCTGTGTGGCAGATTGCAAGACGCTTTGGATAAAAGTAAGCAACAAGACGACCAGTACCGGGCAAACCATCCAAACTTGCGGAAACTAGACACGTCAGGTAAGCCTTTGCACAAATACAGCGGCTTTAGAGAGGGTGTGATATATAGGCCTCCAAATAGTAATATGGAGGTGAGGGAAGGCATAAAAAGGGAAATTAGAGAAGCGTGCGATAAGAGCACAGCTGTCATCATGGGTGACTTTAATTTACATATTGATTGGACTACCCAAATTAGTAAAAATTCTGAGGAGGAGGAATTCCTGGAATGTTTTCGGGACGGTTATCTGGACCAATATGTCGAGGAGCCGACTCGAGATCAGGCCATTTTAGACTGGGTATTGTGCAATGAGAAGGGACTTATCAGCAATCTTCTTGTACGAGGCCCCTTGGGTCAGAGCGATCATAATATGATCGAGCTCTCAGTCGAGATGGAGAGTGAGGAAATTGAATCAGAGACTAAGGTCCAGAACTTAAATAAAGGGAATTATGAGGGTATGAGATGGGAATTGGGTAAGATTGATTGGGTGGTGTTTCTGGGGGGATTGACAGTGGATAGACAATGGCAAGCATTCAAAGATAGAATGGAAGAATTCCAGAACATGTTTATACCGGTTTGGCATAAAAATAAACCTAAAAAGGTGACTCAACCGTGGATAACGAGGGAAATTAGGGACAGCATAAAATCAAAAAAAAGGGCATATCAACTGGCAAAAAAAAGCACCAGACCGGAAGATTGGGGGCAGTACAGGATACAGCAAAAAAGGACAAAGGGATTAATCAGGAAGGGGAAAATAGAATACGAAAGTAAACTTGCAGCAAACATAAAGACAGACTGCAAAAGCTTTTATCGGTATATCAGGAGGAAAAGACTGGTAAAATCCCAAGTCGGTCCCTTGCAGTCCGATTCGGGAGAATATATAATGGAGAATAAGGAAATGGCAGACCAATTAAACTCATACTTTGGTTCTGTATTCACAAAGGAGGACACAAATAACCTCCCAGGAATATCGGCAAACATAGGGACTAATGAGAGGGAGGAGCTGACAGAAATTAGTATCTCTAGGGATATGGTGTTGGGTAAGTTGAGGGGACTGAAGGCTGACAAATCCCCGGGGCCTGATAAACTACATCCTAGGGTACTTAAGGAGGTGGCCCTGGAGATAGCAGATGCTCTAAGGATCATCTTCCGGAACTCCATTGACTCGGGAACAGTACCCGTGGATTGGAGGGTAGCTAATGTTACCCCAATATTTAAAAAGGGGGGTAGAGAGAAAGCAGGGAATTATAGACCAGTAAGCCTTACATCGGTTGTGGGCAAAATGCTAGAGTCCATTATTAAGGATAAAATAGCGGAGCACTTGACAAATGGGGAAAGGATCGGACAGAGTCAACATGGATTTACAAAGGGTAAATCGTGTTTGACTAATCTGCTGGAATTTTTTGAGGAAGTAACTGGTAAAATAGATGGGGGAGAGCCAGTGGATGTGGTGTACCTTGACTTCCAGAAAGCCTTCGATAAGGTTCCACACAAAAGATTATCATGCAAAATTAAGGCTCATGGGATTGGGGGCAAAGTATTAACGTGGATAGAGAACTGGCTGGCGGATAGAAAACAGAGAGTTGGAATAAACGGCTCGTTTTCGGAGTGGCAGGCAGTGACCAGCGGGGTGCCGCAAGGATCTGTCCTGGGACCCCAGCTGTTCACAATATATATAAATGATCTGGATCAGGGAATTGGATGCAATATTTCCAAATTCGCTGACGACACTAAACTAGGAGGAGGGGTGGGCTCTGATGAGGATGTCAGGAGGCTACAGTGCGATTTGGACAGGTTGGGGGAATGGGCGGATACGTGGCAGATGCACTATAATGTGGATAAATGCGAGGTTATCCACTTTGGGGGTAAAAACAGGAGGGTAGATTATTATCTAAATGGCAATAGATTGGGAGATGGGGAAGTGCAGAGGGACCTGGGTGTTCTTGTGCACCAGTCACTGAAGGAGAGCATGCAGGTGCAACAGGCGATTAAGAAGGCAAATGGTATGTTGGCCTTCATATCAAGGGGGTTCGAGTATAGGAATAGGGATACCTTACTACAGCTGTACAAGGTGCTGGTGAGACCGCATCTGGAGTATTGTGTACAGTTTTGGTCGCCCCATCTGCGGAAGGATGTTCTTGCCATGGAAAGAGTGCAACGGCGATTCACCAGGCTGATACCTGGAATGGCGGGAATGACCTACGAAGAGAGATTAAATAGTTTGGGCTTGTACTCACTGGAGTTTAGAAGATTGAGAGGGGATCTCATCGAAACATATAAAATTATGGCAGGCCTGGACAGGCTGAATTCAGAGAGAATGTTTCCAATGGCCGGGGAGCACAGAACCAGGGGCCACAGTCTAAAAATAGCGGGCAAATCATTTAAAACAGAGATGAGGAAGAATTTCTTCACTCAAAGAGTGGTGAGCCTGTGGAATTCCCTGCCACAGAGGGCTGTGAAGGCTAATTCAATAAATATTTTCAAGAGAGAATTGGATATATTTCTGAAGGCTAAGGGGATTAAGGGTTACGGAGAAAAGGCGGGGACGGGGTACTGAACTGGTAAGATCAGCTATGATCTCAGACGAAGATCAGCCATGATCTCATTGAATGGCGGAGCAGGCTCGAAGGGCCGAATGGCCTACTCCTGTTCCTATCTCTCTATGTTTCTCTATGACTGCGTTCATTTATAGAGTTAGATGGGGTTACATTCCAAATATCTACCCTAGTACTGACCGGACAGGAGATGCAGATTTCCCCCCTCCAGTTTTCTCGCGCCCCTCCCGAAGGTACAAGCACTGTGTGCCCTCAGTACCTCGCTCACTTGATTGTCCGTTATTTGACTGGAGAGCACCGACGGTCAATCCAAATCTGGGTGCCCATTTCCAACAGAGGTAGCTGGGTAACTCCTTTTGGGTTTGTTTTCCTTCTTGCTCCTCGGACACTCCACTACTCCGTATGAGGTCACCCAACTTCGAATGGATTGGTAGAGATTAAACCTTGCTGGTCTCTCTGTTACTTGCTGGGTAAATTCATCGAGCCCGTCACTGTTTTGACCAGCTGAATGCTGGCGGTGAGGCTCCCTGACTAATAAATAAACTGGAGGATGGACACTTGCATCGGATGTACAGCACAGAAACAGGCCATTCGGCTTAACTGGCCTATGCCAGTGCTTATACTCCACACGAGCCTCCGCCCACTCCTTTTTCATCCAACCCTAACTTTCTATGCTTTGATCCCTCGTCTTTATCTAGCTTCCCCTTAAATACATCTATGCTATGTAACATTTAGTATGAATGGGGAGCAAATACTGCTGCACGCTGATCATGAGCGGTTTTGTGTATTGGACATCTGGGTGAGATGTTGGAGAATAATTCATTTCAGATGGCAAGATCAACGATTGTTTCAAAATCTTGTTTATTGCATTAATGCTTTTAATGTATAAATTTTCCCGCACACCTTAAAATGGGCAATTCTCTCTCTCCTAACTATTCGTGTAAAAACAAAGCGAGAGTTTATCGCTCTTCCTGGTCAATGTGTTGTCTTGTTAAATTTCCTTCCCACAACCATCTGTGTAGCTACTGGGCATCAGGCTGGAGACCGAGGGCTATGGTTCAGCGGTTTGTCTTGTGACGATTGGGTCCTCTGTAGGCAGAATGTGCTTTGATCCATCATGGGATTTCTAGCATGTTAATATCATTAATGTTCAACAAAAGTAGTTTTGTACCTCGCCGCCTCAAGACATTGACTGCTTCATTGGCTAAGACCCTGTTGATGAATGTGTATTTGACTGAGAGTTCAGGGGCCTCCAGTGTATAAGGGCTGGGGACATCCACCTTTTCCTGGCATGATTCAATAAGGATCTATGTCGATAACCTTTGACAGGTGTTTAAAAGACTGAATCGGCATCAAGTTGTACTACAGCTTAACATACCAGCAAACCCTCGGAGGAGGAGAGCAAAGCTCATCCCACTGATATAGGATAAGTATAAATGAGCGAGGACATTTTAGTCCATCTTGGCTTAACTATTTTTTAAAAATGATCTTTCTCTTCCCTGCCCCAAATCAAATTAGCTGTTCTTTAAATGATTCCAGAGTTTCATCTCTGCTATCTTGGAAATCTGTTTTGCGTGTGTGTATGTAAATAAATTCCTGGCATCAATCCCAAATGTGTCCCCTTATCCGGCTCATGGTTTAGTTCAAAGTAATTTTATTGAATTTATTTTTTCCATATGACCTGTTATCTTGCATATCAATAATATCGCATCAATCATCTGTTTTCAAGGCGGAAAAGCCCACGGTTTTTCCTCCAGTCTTTCTTCTGAGCTCCAACCCTCTTGTCACTGAGGGATCAGCCCCGTGCCTTTTCTCTGAACTGCCTCCAAGGTGTAATCTGAGCAGAGCTCTCTCCAGTTTGAGTGTGAATCCTCTGCCTCGTACTCTCCTGTTTTTGGCTCTGTTGTTGAGCGTTCTGGTGCTGTATTTGTAGTTCCACAGTTACTGGAGATCTTGAACCTTGAGTCTGCTAATGCCCCTAGATCTCGACCTTCCACCTTTTTTATAATTTCAGCATCACTGGTGAAGTACTTATTCCCACCCTTTATTTCCCTTTGTGTCGTACACTTGTCCGTATTAAATTTAATATCTGCCATTGTTCTGCCCCCCACCCCCTCATTTTACCCAGCTTCTTTTTGTAGTTCCCGAACTTTGCCCTCTGAATCTACCGCCTCGCCTACTTCAGCATCATCGGTGAATCGGACAAATTTACCTTGTGTAACAAGTAGTTGTTGCTTTTCACCCTCCAGCCAATTTCTTATCCATCTCCAGTTTTGTCCTGGATCCCCGCAGACTTTAAGCTTTAGCCAGTAACCTTTCACAAGGAGCTTTGTCCAAAGCTTTTTGGAAGTCTAGGTACAGCACTAGTGGGCTTTCCATTGGCCACCTGAGGAAACCTCCAGCCAGGCTATTTCACTTTATAATTTTTCCCCTTTTCGCATGATCTATTTCCCTTCCCACATGTGCTTGCATATAGAGCTATGCCCCGTCTCTTTAATATTTCACATTTCCTGAAATTCTCTACCCTACTGTGTTGTATTCATCTCTATCTACCAGGATAAGCCATATTTCTGTTCGTCTTGTATTGTAGTTCCCCGCTGCTATGACATTCTCTCGTTCAGGCATTTTGTTGCAAGTACTTCTAGCATTCGTGTAGCTCCTTTTTGCCATCGGTGTCTGACTCTTCCTGCAAATTGTTGAGTTCCTGCTGGTTTGTTGACTAGCATCCGCTCTTTTATTAGTCTCGTATGGGATCCAGCTACCTCCCTGCCCTCCCCCACCCCCCACTGTTCAGTTTAAATGGTTTACCATAGCTGCCTTTATGCCATTGCTCTTTGCGTGGTTCTGGCATCGTGTCCTCCTAAATCATTCTCTTTACCCCGAAAAATAGTCTGTTACTTATGAAAGTAGCCATTTGTTTGTCATCTGTTTTCCTAATTAGTTTATTTCATTTAGCAAACACCAGAAATATCCCCTGTTTAAGTTTAGAGGTGACCCATAGGTGTCCTCGAGTGCCTCAGAATCCAAAATGATGTTGGAAATTAGAAACAGCAGAGATCCCAACATCGATTCCTAGGACACCCCGCTCTGTACCACCTCCACCCCATTTCCCCTTGCTCGTAAGCCCTTTGTGGGCTACCATCGTTGGCTCATCTCCGAATGCCTTCATAACATAAGAACATAAGTAGGAGCAGGAGTAGGCCATACGGCCCCTCTGGCCTGCTCCGCCACTCAATAGGATCATGGCTGATCCGAACCTAGACTCACGTCCACTTCCCTGCCCGCTCCCCGTAACCCCTAATTCCCTTATCAGCTAGGAAACTGTCTATCTCCGTTTTAAATTTATTTAATGTCGCAGCTTCCACAGCTCTGTGAAGTAGCAAATTCCATAGATTCCCCACCCTCTGAGTGAAGAAGTTTCTCCTCATCTCAGTTTTGAAAGGGCAGCCCCTTATTCTAAGATTATGCCCCCTAGTTCTAGTCTCGCCCATCAGTGGAAACATCCTCCCCGCATCCACCCGATCAAGCCCCCTCACAATCTTATGTTTCGATAAGATCGCCTCTCATTCTTCTGAATTCCAATGAGTAGAGGCCCAACCTACTCAACCTTTCCTCGTAAGTCAACCCCCTCATCTCCGGAATCAACTGAGTGAACCTTCTCTGAACTGCCTCGAGAGCAAGTATATCTTTTCTTAAATATGGAAACCAAAACTGTACGCAGTATTCCAGGTGTGGCCTCACCAATACCCTGTATAACTGAAGCAAGACTACCCTGTATAACTGAAGCAAGACTTCCCTGCTTTTATACTCCATCCCCCTTGCAATAAAAGCCAAGATTCCATTGGCCTTCCTGATCACCTGCTGTACCTGCATACTAACCTTCTGCGTTTCATGCACCAGGACCCCCAGATCCCTTTGTACTGTAGCACTTTGCAGTTTCTTTCCATTTAGATAATAACTTGCTCTTTGATTTTTTTTCTGCCAAAGTGCATAACCTCACACTTTCCAACATTATATTCCATCTGCCAAATTTCTGCCCACTCACTTAGCCTGTCTATGTCCTTTTGCAGGTTTTTTATGTCCTCCTCACTCACTGCTTTCCCTCCCATCTTTGTATCGTCGGCAAACTTGGATACGTTGCACTCGGTCCCCTCCTCCAAATTGTTAATATAGATTGTAAAGAGTTGGGGTCCCAGCACTGACTCCTGCGGAACACCACTGGTTACTGATTGCCAACCCGAGAATGAACCATTTATCCCAACTCTGTTTTCTGTTAGATAGCCAATCTTCTACCCATGCCAGTATATTACCCCCAATCCTGTGTTTTTTTATCTTGTGCAGTAATCTTTTGTGTGGCATCTTGTCAAATGCCTTTTGGAAGTCCAAATGCAGCACGGTGGCATAGTGGTTAGCACTGTTGCCTCACAGCGCCAGGGACCCGGGTTCGAATCCAGCCTCGGGCGACTGTCTGTGTGGAGTTTGCACATTCTCCCCGTGTTTGCGTGGGTTTACTCCGGGTGCTCCGGTTTCCTCCCACAGTCCAAAGATGTGTGGGTTAGGTTGATTGGCTATGATAAATTGACCCTTAGTGTTAGGGGGATTAAATACGTGGGGTTACGGGGATAGGGTGGGATATGTGTTGGTGTAGGGGTTACGGGGATCGGGTGGGATATGTGTTGGTGCAGGCTTGATGGGCCGAAATGGCCTCTATCTGCACTGTGTGGTTTCTGTGATTTCTGATTTCTGTGACATCCACTGGTTCCCCTTTATCCACCCTGTTTGTTATGTCCTCAAAGAATTCGAGCAAATTTGTCAAACATGACTTCCCCTTCGTAAAACCATGCTGACTCTGTCCAATTAAATTATGCTTATCCAAATGTCCTGTTACTGCTTCCTTAATAATGGACTCCAACATTTTACCAACCACAGATGTTAGGCTAACTGGTCTATAGTTTCCAGCCTTTTGTCTACCTCCCTTTTTAAATAAGGGCGTTACTTTAGCAGTTTTCCAATCTGCTGGGGCCTTTCCTGAATCCGGGGAGTTTTGGAAAATGACCACCAATGCATCCGCAATCCCTACCGCTACTTCTCTCGACCCTAGGATGTAAGCCATCAGGTCCAGGGGATTTATCCACCCTAAGTCCCATTATCTTACTGAGTACCATCTCCTTAGTGATTTTAATCGTGTTTAGCTCCTTCCCCCCCCCCCCCCCCCCCTCCCATATAGCCCCCTGTTTGTCCAGTGTTGGGATATTTTTAGTGTCCTCTACTGTAAAGACTGATACAAAATATTTGTTCAGCGTATTTGCCATCTCCATGTTCCCCACTACTAATTTCCCGGTCTCGTCCTCTAAGGGACCAACATTCACTTTAGCCACCCTTTTTTCTTTTTATATAACTGTAGAAACTCTTGCTATCTGTTTTTATATTTTTTGCTAGTTTACTTTCATAATCTAGCTTCCCTTTCTTAATTAATCTTTTAGTTATTCTTTGCTGGCTTTTAAATGCTTCCCAATCTTCTATCCTCCCACTAGATTTGGCTACTTTATATGCCCTTGTTTTCAGTCGGATACTGTCCTTTATTACTTAGCCACGGATGGCTGTCTTTTCTTTTACGCCCCTTTTTCCTCAGTGGAATATATTTTTCTTAAGTTGTGAAATATCTCCTTGAATGTACACCACTGCTCATGTACCTTCTTACACTTTAATCTATTTTCCCAGTCCACTTTAGTCAACTCTGCTCTCATACCTTCATAGTCTCCTTTATTTAAGCTTAGTACGCTGGTTTGAGATCCAACTCTCTCTCACTCCAACTGAATTTGGAATTCAACCATGTTATGGTCACTCATTCCAAGAGGATCCTTTTACTAGGACATTTTTTATTAATCCTGTCTCATTACACAGGACCAGATCTAAGATTGCCTGCCCCCTGGTTGGTTCAGTAACATACTGCTCAAGGAACCCTTCCCTAATGCACTCTATGAACTCTTCCTCAAGGCTGCCCTGCCCAATTTGATTTGTCCAGTCAATATGAAAGTTAAAATCCCCCATGATTATAGCTGTTCCCTTATTACAAGCCCCAATTATTTCCTGATTTATACTCTGACCAATAGAGTTGCAACTGTTAGGCCTATAAACTACACCCGCTAGTGACTTTTTCCCCTTATTATTCCTTATCTCCACCCAAACTGTTTCACTATCCTGATCCTTTGACCCAATATCATTTCTGACTATTGCAGTGATTCCATGCTTTATTAACATAGCCACCCCACCTCCCTTTCCTTCCTGTCTGTCCTTCCTAATAGTCAAATACCCCTGGATGTTTAGTTCCCAGTCATGGTCACCTCGCAGCCATGTTTCTGTAATGGCCACCAGATCATACCCATGTGTAGTTATTTGTACCGTCAACTCGTCTATTTTGTTACGAATGCTGCGTGCATTCAGATAAAGAACTTTTAAATATCTTTTGTGACAATTTATTCCTGCTTTTACCCCCTTTACTACTTTGCCTTTATATATTCTGTCCCTTCCTGACACGCTCTGGTTTTTAATTTCCCCACTGCTACTTTGCTCTATTGCCTTCTCCGCTGACATTTTTATTTTTCACTCTCTTGAAACTTCCCCCCCACTAATTAGTTTAAAGCCCTCCCTACAGCCCTAGTTATTCGATTCGCCAGGATTCTAGTGCCAGCACTGGCCAAGTGAAGTCCGTCCCAACGGAACCGCTCTCTCCTGTCCCAGTACTGGTGCCAGTGTCCCAAGAAGCAAAACCCATTTCTCCCACACCAGTCTTTGAGCCACGCATTTAACTCTCTGATTTTATTTACCCTAGCCAAATTTGCTCGTGGCTCAGGTAGTAATCCAGAGATTATTACCCTTGTGGTTCTGCTTTTTAATTTGGCCCCTAGCTGCTCATACTCCCTCAGCAGAACCTCTTTCCTTGTCCTATCTGTCGTTGGTACCAACATGGACCACGACAACTGGATCCTCCCCCTCCCACTCCAAGTTTCTCTCCAGCCCAGAGGGGATGTCCTTGACCCTGGCACCGGGCAGGCAACACAACCTTCGGGACTCTCGCTCTCGGCTGCAAAGAACCCTATCTATCCCCCTTATGATACTATCCCCTACCACTACAGCATTTCTTTTTACTCCCCCCCCCCCCCCCCCCCCCCACTTGAATGGCCCCCCGTTCCACGGTGCTGTGGCCAGGTTGCTCATCCTCCCTGCAGTCCCCGTTCCTGTCCTCACAGGGAGTAAGAGCCTCGAACCTGTTGGACAAGAGCAAGGGCTGCAGCTCCTCCAACACTACCTCCTGGATCCCCGTACCTGCCTCACTCATAGTCACACCCTCCTGTCCCTGACCACGGACTACATCTGAATTAATTAATCTAATTGGTGTGACTACTTCATGGAACACAGAGTCCAGGTAACTCCCCCCCACCCCCCCCCCCCCCCCCTGATGTGCCGCAGTGTTTGAAGCTCAGACTCCAGCTCTTCAATACGGAGCCGGAGTTCCTTGAGCAGCCAGCACTTACTGCAAATGTGACCACCTTGAGCATCAATGGTGTCCACCAGCTCCCACATATTGCAGCAGTAACACATGACCTGCTCTCCCATTCTATGTAATTGATTAAATTTATTATTATTTTTAAATACCCTCTGCCCCGATTCTAGATGATGAATATCACGCCTCTATTTAAATGAACTTACCAACTTATAAAATTTACCAACAAATTAAATTAAATGAAATCAATCCCACCAATTACACTACAGTTAAATAGTATATTTAAGGGCCCTGGTTTATAAGCAGTTCCTGCTACACCACAGAGACTTTAGAAACTATAAACCAGAGTTAAAGTTTAAAAAGAGAGAAATACTCACCAACCAATCACTTACCTGCTTTCTGGTGATGTCACACCTCTTACTTTTTACTTCTCTCCTTCCCTCTGAGTTCCGAGACTGGTGAGGCCTACCTGGGTCTCTGAAGCCTTTTATAGCCTCGCTGCCGCCGCTGAAATTCCCACCGACGCAGTAGTCCTTCTATCCTTTCCTCAATATGTGCAATTGAAGCTCTAGGTAGAGCATTGGACATTCTGTGGCACATTGCTAGCCACTTTTCTTAGCAGCTGCGGGAGATTTGTTGCTGCTTCCTTGTCTCGCCCCTCTCCAGTTTCTTGCCAATCACTTTCTTGCATCTCGAGACCCAGAGCCTTGCATCTCAAAACTTCCTTTTTAACTTTGGACCATCCATTTTTGATTTCCTTAAGCATTATTCTATGGATTAGGTTTCTCTCTCACTGGCCAGTTGGTGGTGATTGTCTGCATTACCCATTCTAATTGTTCTTCCTATACATTGACTTTTGACTTGCTCATTAGTCCTTCAGCATCCCTTTCAGGGCCCCAAAGAGAATCTATTACAGGCATTTAGAAAAGTACCCTGGTTAGGAGTGAAATCCTAGCAGTCCTACTTGTGATTTCTTCTGTTAACTGTCAGATGTTCCATTTAGACAGTGTTAAGAACATAAGAATTAGGAGCAGGAATAAGCCATACAGCCCCTCGAGCCTGCTCCGCCATTCAATAAGATCATGGCTGATCTTCTACCTCAACTCCACTTACCCGCCTGATTCACTTAGTGCCCAGAAATCTGTTGATCTCAGTCTTGAATATACTCAACGACTGAGCATCCACAGCCCTCTGGGGTAGAGAATTCCAAAGATTCACCACCCTCTGAGTGAAGAAATGTCTCCTCATCTCCGTCCTAAATGGCCGACCTCTTATCCTGAGACTATGGCCCCAAATTCTTGACACTACAGCCAGAGGAAATTGCCTCTCCGCATCTACCCTGTCAATCCCCTTAAGAATTTTATACGTTTCAATGAGATCACGTCTCATTCTTTCTAAACTCCAGAGAATATAGGCCCATTCTACTCGATCTATGTACGACAGGTTGAGCGTCCCAAATCCGGCAACCTCGGGACTGAGGTCAAGCCAGTTTTCGTGTTATTCCGGACTTCAGAACGTATTTCTGATGTCCGAAGTCCGGAAATATCACAACCTGGGCTCGGGCATTTGCGGACTTCGGACATCAGAAACATGTTCCGAGTCCAGAAATACCTGGGCCCGGCTGGCAGCGGAAACAGGGTGTCCGGATTCTGGAACATTTTCCGGATTCCGGACGACCCTGCCGCCAATCGTCCCGGATTCCGGAACTCTGGATTTTGGGCGCTCAACCTGTACATAGTAAGACTAGTTTAATAGTGGATAATCCTTGCACATCAAGTACTTGAAATATTCAGATACCCAACAACAATACAAAAAGGCCTAAAAGTAACTTGCCCTCAAAATAAACCCTGCCACCCATACACGCCACTTGGGAGTATCTTGAGTGTAATCTAATCTTGGGAGTTCTAAACCATGTAAACTTTTTGCTGTCGTGGTTTAGCTTGATAGAATCCTTGATTTAAGATTGCAGCCTTGTAATTCGCTCCCGGGTAATTATTCTATAATTTACCATACTAAAAACCAATGTTCCTGCTAAACTGTGCGGCCACTCACCGGCTTTTCAATGGAAGAAACCGCACTCGCGCGATAATTTGAATGGGCCGGGCAGCCAGTTAAAGGGGCTGCGCATCGCAAAAAAATTAGAGGGAACTTTGCTATAAGCCCTTGTAAAACAAAAATTGCCGCATTATTGCATGCATTGTCAGCACAAACTGCAAGTTTATTATACAACACTAGATGGCACCAATGCATACCATACCAACATAATATTAGTGTATGTTCTGCACTTCGAAACCGAGAATAGTTTGAATTAAACAACTATATCCTGCCTATTCTAATGCGAAAATTGGTTGTGCATTCGTTATAAATTCATTAGGTGGTGCATGGAAAAGGTGTCCTGAGTGGTCTCTTTAAAACTAGCGTTGGTTAAAAATCATTTACACCAGGAGATCTCCAGTTCAATTTGCATCTGTACTGAGTTAGACGATCGCAGCCAGGGTCACAAAGGAATGCTACAGTTGGCCTGGGTACTCCTGGGCTAGAGAGGAATGTCGGCCAGCGTGCCCTTTTCCTGAATCGCTATCCAGTGATCCATGCCAGGACGTGATTGGACGCGGCTGTGATTCCCACCTGACCCTCATGTGTGGGGATAGCCTGTTGACGCATGTGTGCTTTGGGGGGGGGGGGAAAGCCCCAGAAGGTAACTGGTGCTCAGGGTCTTCAGGAGATGTAAATTGCAGGTGGGATGGCATCGTGTACACAGTTGACACATTAGTTTGTGGAATGTAATGTTCTAACTGGAGTTTAACCCACGTTGGGGGGTTAAGTGCTTATTTTTGCTACGGTTAATTAAACCAAGAAATTGATGCTGCAATTTCAAAGGAATCTAGTCACGAGCCGAGCTTTAATGAGCCATAACTTCGTAAAGAAATAGCCAACCCAACTAATTCAATTATCAATATAAGAAATAGGCTTATAACATCATCCCTTTATAATCTTGTAAAAGTAAAATTCTTTTTTTTTTTTTAAACAGTGGAGGCTTATTCTTAGTTGGACATTGCAGCTATTAATACTTGGGTGTGAATATCCTTGTACATCAAGGTGAGGCACACGCACATCTTGCACCACTGGTTGTACAATTCAGACCCAAATCAAAATGAATGCACATTCATTCTCTTTTTTTTAATGGTGCATGCATGCCAAGTGATTTCAGAGCTGTACTTTGTTCTCAAGGTGAATGACTTTCTTGCTCTGCTTTCTCTCTCTGCTCTGAGCTGCTCCATTGCATTACAGCCTTGTAATTACTTCCAGGTGTCTTTCAATTGGAATGGCCCATATTACCCATCAATGGAATATATTTAAAAACAATTCATTTCAGTATGTACGCATGTACAGAAGAATCTTGCAGTACAGAAACTGGTCACTTGGCCCATCAAATCTGCACGAGTGTTTTTCTCTACCTAGTCTGACCCCGCACTGTCCCCATATTTAGTATTCCTTTCCCCCCCCCCCCCGGATCAACTATTTAATTCCCTCTTGAAATTTATGGATTCTGCTTCAATAATGGTTTGGGGACAGAGATTTTAATATTCTAATAGTGTTAAATATAAAGCAGTTTTTTTTTTAGCCCTCTCTCTTTATTTTATCCCCTCTCATTGCAATCTTACTGACCAGTGGAAGCATTCTAGTTTACTGTATCATAACCCTCCATCAGGTCACCCCTTAACATTGTCCGCTCGGGTAGGGAGTCCTAACTTCTCAAGTGTCCCTACATAACTGGCCTTCATTGCATCCTAGTGAATCTACCTGACTTCCATTGCTTTTATATCCTTGCTATAATGGAGCACTTCAAATGGAATCCTACTCTGACTGCAGCCTCCACTCAAGTAGCCATTGTTTCCTTACCTATGTTTGCTTCCAAAAATGTTACTTAATGTTTTTCTATATTAAACTGCATCTACCACCTATCTTTATCCTCTTGCTGTCATAAGAAAATGTTGATATTGTTCCTTCAGTCCAGTATATAGTAAGAGTAACCTAACGCTGACCCCTGAGGGATACCACTCCCCATACGTATCCATTCTGAGAAACTTCTCTTTACCTAAAACCTTTTGCCTCTGCCCTCTATTTGCACGTCGTGGGAACTGGTACTAAATCTGACTGCTGAACTGGAGAAGTCATGCTTTGGGATACTTGAGACCAGAAGGGTGTTTAACACCCAAAACTCTTGGGCTAAGACTTGGCTTGTGCGTCACATTAACCCACTTGTTTGTCGGGCAAGTTTGCAGATTCCTAGATCAGGTAGTGTTGGTTTTTGATTTATTTTTTTTGGGGGGGGACATCTGATGCCTTTGTTTGAACTGTACTTTCTGCAGATCAACTCTGAACAACAGACCGAGTGAGTGAATTCTGCAGTTATTAAACCATGCCAGCTAAAGGGAACAAGTGGCAGTGAACCTTTCCTGGTTTTGAACCTGCTTTTTTTCTTTAGATAGGTGGCAGTCGTTAGTCTTCAAGTTAACTGCAAAATCTGTAAATGTAACCAAAGTACCTTATAGTTTTTTATGGAAAAAATGAAGTGTCTGGAATATTAGCTTGGGCTAAAATTTTGAATTGCTGAAACTAAAAATTCCTCGATTTTTTGTGAGCTTAATTTTTCTTTTCCATTTAGGTTTTGGGGCCGGTAGCAGTTCTGCTGCTGAAGGAAAGAACCGTTACACTAAGAACAATTTTCTTCAGACTCATCATGAGCAGATAGATAACAATCTAGGTAAGGTATTGTCGGGCTGTATGGTCTAGCCATTGTGCCTTCATTGTTGTGTGTGAATGCGCGCGCATGTGGGAGAGTCCAGAACAAGGGTGCTTAACCTTAAAATTAGAGCTAGGCCGTTCAAGGCTGCCGTCAGGATTCACTTTTTCTCTCAGGGTAGTGGAAATCTGGAACTTTTTTTTAATCTCCCCCACTCCAAAAGCTATTGAGGCTGGGGATCAGTTGAAAATTTCAAAACTGTGATTGATCGGTTTGTGTTGAGTAAGAGTTACGGAACCAATGCGTGTAGATGGAGTTGAGATACCGATCAGCTATGATCTAATTAAATGACGGAACAGGCTCGATGGGTTGAATGGCCTCCTCCTGTTGCTATGTGTGCGCGCACACGTGCAAGAGAATTTTTGTAGTTTCCGTTCTAATGATCCAAATGACCTATCCTTTATAGTTTCGATTTTTAATGATCAGTCACCTTTCTTTTTCTCCCCCCCCCCCCCCCCCCCCCCCCAAGTGACCTTTGCTGTCAGCAGACTTATCAGCGACTAGTCTGGGGTTTCTGTACTTCAGAAGATAGGATAGGAGCAGGAGTAGGCCATTTGGCCCCTCGAGCCTGCTCCGCCATTCAGTGAGATCATGGCTGATCATCAAAACTCAGTACCCTGTCCCTGCCTTCGGATGATCAGCCATGAATTTCGAGCTCTATCTGTAAGAGTATTGCTGTATCAAATCCTGATGGGTTATAATCACTCAACCTTTGGGGCCATGCCTTCTGTTGCCTAGGCCCTAAGCTCTAGAATTTCTCCCTAAACCTCTCCGCCTCGCTACCCCTCTTTCCTCCTTTAAGATGCTCCTTAAAAACCTACCTCTTTGACCAAGCATTTGGTCACCTGCCCTAATTTATCCTTATGCAGATCGGTGTCAAATTTTTTGTCTTAAAATACTCCTGCGCAGCGGCTTGGGATGTTTTACTACATTAAAGGCGCTATATAAATACAAGTTGGTGAACTGTGGTTTTTTTTTTTGAAGCGATCACGGTATTTTCTCTCCTCCTGCTCTACGATGTCATGGAGGTAGGACACAAACCCCTGGCTCTATACCAATGCGGTTCTGAAACCAGCTGCTAGGGATTGTGCCTGGGCAGTCTGTTAGTGACCCTCCCATGTTATACACTTGTTCACAGGGTGGAAGAAAAAAAAATAAAACAAGTGCATTGCCTCTGCAGCAGAGACCATAACCTGCTGTGTGAAGGATTGGCCGTTGCGGTGCCAGAAAGTGGCCCCGCAGGTTAAAGCTTCAGCGGCCCTGCCCCTCGAGGGGCCTTACCCTTTCTGAGCTCCCAGTCTCGGCCACACTGCTACGGGAAAGCACCAAGGAGGGCACTTGTTCCTTTGCCAGCAAGAGGTGTCTTGCCCCGTGCAGCCCTCCCCAAGCGGAGAGCAACATTAACTTGCTGATTATCTCATTTTGCTAATACAGTAAAGCTGCTCTGTTTCCCTACGCAAATCGCTGCACTCAAAAGTAATGCGTGAAACATTCAAATATGATACGGTGCTATGTGAATGCAAGTCTGTCTGATTTATATTAACTGTTCTAGGATGCCACTTAATCCTGTCTTCACATGACCCTCTGTACAATGAATGTATTGCCCACAAATCACGATGCTGGATTTGCAGTGGCACTTGTATTTCTGCTCCATTCTTATTGCACTCTGATTTGTGTTTTAATTGAATTTTGGAAAATATGCTCCTTCCAAGGTTTTCATCCCCGAGGGGGAGAAAGTTGTGGGTTTTGCTTCCCTTTTCTGGTGACTTGTTACATAAGAACATAATTAGGAGCAGGAGTCGGCCATTCGGCCCCTCGAGCCTGCTCCGCCATTCAATAAGATCATGGCTGGTCTTCAACCTCAACTGCACTTTCATGCCCGATCCCCATATTCCTAGTTTCCCTTAGTATCCAAAAAAATATCTGCCTCCGCCTTGAATATACTCAACCCCAAAGGGCTGTGGATGCTCAGTCGCTGAGAATTCCAAAGATTCACCACCCTGAGTGAAGAAATTTCTCCTCCTCTCAGTCCTAAATGGCCGACCCCTTATCCGGAGACTATGGTCCCTAATTCTAGACTCCCCAGCCATGGGGAAACAGCCTCTCTGCATCTATCCTGTCGAGCCCTCTTGGAATCCCAGAATAGTACAGCACAGAAGGAGGCCATTCGGCCCATCGAGCCTGTGCCGGCTCTTTCGAAGAGCAATCCAGTCAGTCCCACTCCCCCGCTCGTTCCCTATATCCCCGCAATTTTTTCTCCTTCAAGTATTTATCCAGTTCCCTTTTGAAGGCTACTATTGAATGAGAGAATTGTTTCAATTGTTAGCCAAGCATGAATCATGGTTTCCTCTGGTCTTCCCTCTAATCACAGATGAGATGTCCTCTGGCCTGGGCCGTCTGAAGGGTCTGGCAGTTGGCCTGCAGTCAGAAATTGATGAGCAGGATGAGATCATTGACCGCTTGATGACCAAGACGGAACGCATGGACTCTAAGATTATCGCAACTGATCGGCAGATTCGCAAACTTTAAAGTGCCGCGTTGGATTTCAAGTTTTTTTTTCTGCGTCCCTCTGGAAAGTAACTGTCCTTGCAGAAATAACACCTTTTTTATTCGGATGATTTAGTGAGCAGGGTTAAAGAAAAAAAATGCACAAACCTCCAAGAAATTGAATCGATTCTTAATGAAACTTGTTTCTGAATGTATTACCAGGGGGCCTAATTTCATTATTTTTTATGATGTATCCTTGGTGTCTGCATTCAGATTTGCATTAAATAAATAGCGATTAATATTGATGTAATATATGATGGCGTTAAAGATATGCAGCAATATTAAGCACACGTACTCTCGTTTAATTTGCTTTTCGATAAACTGTGCCAATTTGTATGGAAGGCAGAAATTGTGCGTGATCTAAACTTTGTGTTATTACTAACGTAAAACTTGGATGCATTTTGCTGCACTTGCTTTGATGCTCTTGCTGGTAGCTTTGTTGACCGAATGGGGCCAGGAGAACTAGCCCTTATGAGGTCACTGAAAAACCACGAACCAGTTCTGTGCTGTTGTCCAATTCAGCATACCCCTTTCATTCTTTGTTGGTCTGTGAGTTAGCTTGTTTTGTGAAGATGCTGTTCGTATGTGTATTAAGTAATCTGTGTCTTATAGCGCTCCATCTGTTGTATACAAAACTTTTATGAAGATTAATATATCTAGCAAACAATAAATACATTTGCATCAGTTAATGGTAGTTATCCATATCAAAACATACCTGTTGGATTTTTTTGTATGTGTTAATGGGAACTGTGCCTGTTTTTTAAGGGGTGTTTTGAATGTTAAGTCCTTCGTTCCCTTTTTTAGAATCACAAGCTGTCGTATACATAATCACTTGAATAAAACCAGACTCACTGTTGAGGTAGATGTACTCCGACACCACTGGGGGAGATCTTTGCAGAGCGGGTCTGCTAGAAGCTGTTAATTTGATGGTCTTTTTCCTGTAGTGTAATCAGGATTTTCTTTCGTTGGGTGAAACCTTGCTGACTGCTGTTAACTGAGTACTGAGCAAATTTCCAGGGAACTGTGTTTGTTAAAAAAAAAAATGTGCTTTTTAAGCTAGAGATTTTAAGAAAGGAAAGTGGAAGACAGGTTCACTGAATTGTCACAATCCTAAATGCTGTATGGGGAAATGTGTACCTTTTTGACTCACTCTCGCTCCCTTCCTCCACAGTGCAATGAAAAGATTAATTATTCTGCAGAATATACTTCCTTTCTCTCTTCCCTGTTGTTTACCAATGATCAGAGTGCATTTAACATCTGGGCCATTTTGTGGGGGTTTCTTTTTTTGCCTCTGTCCCTTCAAGTTTTTTTTCTCCATTATGCAACCTCTCAAGAGCTGAGTCGTCAAGGTTGTGGACTTCCTGGTCACCATTGATGCTGCTCTTTAACCATCCAACAGGGCAGCTGTGGCACTTTGAAACGGCGCGAATCTGAGCGCAATGTTAGTTATAAGCCTGTTGGCCGTTCCTGTAGCTGCCTTCTCTAGCTACAGTGCTACTGAGGAATGAAGGACCTTATCAAAAACTCTTGTTTCTCATTACCAGATTATTTTCTTGAGGTTTGTATTTTGCTGAGCAAAGTATGCAAAGAGTCGGTTTTACACAGAAAAGGGTGAGCGGAAATAGGAGAGTTGAATAAGGCAACTAGTCTCCGATCGAAATCTTTGTCCTTGGAATTCCACAATTTGTCTGTCATCGCAACAAATTTGTTCTCCATCCTTCAAAGGGAATTTGTGCAAACTCATTACACCTGCCTATTTACCCATTAACCTTTGTAAGTCGGGTCAGGGTTGGGGTCAAGAGGTCAAAGCACAACCTACCCTGGAAGTGGTAGATTTGTTTTTGGTGAGGCTCAGAAGTCTGAGTTGGTAAGTTAACCTATCTGGGAATAACTGCTAGCATAGGAAATACAGTAGGCCCTTGCTAGAGCATCTGAAAACCACACGCAGCCCATTTAGCAATGGAGCACGTTTCAAAATGGTTTCTGTATGAGAAAGCGTAAAATACCTGCCCCCTCAGTTTTTGCATTTAAAGAAAAACGAACAATTAAGGCATCAACATGTCCATTTGAAAAAAGAAAATTCAGTGGTTTTGTCTATGGCTGGTGTTGGATTTGATTATACACCAAATTCTCACCTTTTTATAAAAAAAAAAAAAAAAAAAATCTCAATTTCTAGTGTAAAATCAGTTAGCACACTTCAGTGAACCGCAACATAATTAGGTTCCAAATTGCACATGGTGGATAGATTTTTTTTTAAACTGCCAATTTCTGTGTGGCTGCAGTAACTTCACTTAGTGCAAAAGCTTAATTTGCTTTATTGTACTTGGGGGGAAATCAAAGATTAAGAGAAATCCTTTTACAATTTTGGGCTTGCAGGAACAGCATGCTGGGAGTAATTTTAATGGTAAAACTGTATGCAAACTTCAATATCAATTTTGCTGAATCATTTTGAAATATTAAATGCATGTTCCTGTTCTAACCATTTAATGCTTTAATTTCTTTTGACATTTTATTGTGCATATGTAATTAGCCATATTCTAGTTTAAATAGCCAAATCGGTAACTTTGCTCTCTTTCCATGTTTTTCTTTCTACAAACGTGCATTATTTAAGTTGCGATGGGTTTTGAGAATCTCTACATCCTAGTTGGATTTTTTCATAAGCCTATTTCAAAAACCAATGAAACTTACTGCAGATAAGTGACTGAAAATGTTCTTAGCTGTGCACTAGGCTATTGTCACGTGTGGTCGAGCACTGCTGCTGCACGATATATAATCAGCAGCTGATTGATTTTTCAACTCCCAGAAGGTATATCGTGCATATTTGAGAGCTTGAAAGTACTTGCCGCTCAATCCAAACTAAAAATGTGACTGCTCTCATGGTAAACTGGTTTGACTCAATTTTTATTTCAGGTATTTATCTGAGCCAGACACTTGAGCAGAGCGTGCTGCGATACCAGAAGTATTTTGAAACCTTGCTGTTCTTTTTACGAAATGTTGGACTAGTTCGAAGGACTTGTAGATATGTTGGTCTATAAAATTGGTGCTTGGCCCTCTACTTGGTGACTAATGCATTTGAACACATTGTTTAGATGGGTAACTGCAGCATTTCGCAAAGCTGGGAAGGGTGCCATTTACATACTGCTTAAGTGGACATGTGTTTAGATAGCGCAGCTAATTGAGTGCCTTCTATAAAATGTTAATAGGTCAAAGCAGTGCTAGCCTGTATGGAGTAGATTGTACCAACATTTACAAGGGGCAGTTTCTTGCCATACACGCGATAGGGTTTCTGGTCAAAACTTTGATACCACTAACTGCATAAATACTTTGAAGAACATAAGAAAGTTGCACTCTAATGAAATGTGTGATTTATTACTGGACTGGAAATATTTGTATTTTGATTCTTCAGAGTAAAACTTTTAACTGCCTTTCCTGTTTTTTGAACTTTCAGTTTGAAATGATGCAACTTTTTGTCTTGTGCAATAAAACCTTAAAACCCCTTTTGTCTTTAGTAAATGTAATCTGGTGAGAAACTGTAGTGTTGTGCTTTTTTTTCTCCTTTCCATGTACAGTAGTTTGAATTTCTCAATTATTTAAATACTTTTTGTTGAGACTGATCTGTGAACATAATATAAAGAAGAGAACTTGCTATGGAGTAGTGATAAATATGGTAAAATATCAGTCATGGGAGTGAGGAGACTGCTTCCCATTCTGCTGTTTTGGAGTGAATTTAAAAACTTCTAGCTCATTAATGGTGTAACGTCCTAGAAGACTTACAAAAGTGCAACAAGGAGGGTAGATGAGGGTAGTGTGGTTGATGTAGTGTATATGGACTTAAGCAAGGCTTTTGATAAGGTTCCACATGGCGACTGGTCACGAAGTCAAAAGCCCATGGGATCCAGGGCAGTGTGTCAAGTTGGATTCAAAACTGGCTCGGAGGCAGGAAGCAGAGGGTAATGGTTGATGGGTGTTTTTGTGACTGGAAGGCTGTTTCCAGTGGGGGTCTGCAGGGCTCAGTACTAGGTCCCTTGCTTTTTGTGGTATATATCAATGATCTAGACTTGAATATAGGGGGTATGATTAAGAAGTTTGCAGATGACACTAAAATTGGCGCTGTGGTTGATACTGAAGTAGGAAGCTGTAGACTGCAGGAAGATATGAATAAATTGGTCAGGTGGGCAGAACACTGGCAAATGGAATTCAATCTGGAGAAGTGTGAGGTAATGCATTTGGGGAGGGCTAACCAGGAAAGGGAATACACGTTAAATGGTAGGCCACTGAGTAGTGTAGAGAAACAAAGGGATCTTGGAGTGCATCTCCACAGATCCCTGAAGGTAGCAGGCCAAGTCGATAAGGTGGTTAAGAAGGCATACAGAATGCTTGCCTTTATTAGCTGTGGTATAGAATACAAGAGCAGGGGGTGTTATGCTTCAACTGTATAAAACACTAGTTAGGCCTCAGCTAGAGTACTGCGTGCAGTTCTGGTCACCACATTACAGGAAATATGTGATTGCATTAAAGAGGGTACAGAGGAGATTTACAAGGATGTTGCCGGGAGTAGAGAATCTTAGCTACGAGGAAAGACTGGATAGGCTGGGTCTGTTTTTCTTTGGAACAGAGGAGGCTGAGGGGAGACCTTATTGAGGTGTATAAAATTAGGAGGGGCCTAGATAAAGTGGATAGAAAGTACCTATTTCCCTTAGCACAGGGGTTCAAAAACCAGGGGGCACAGAGTTAAAGTAATTGGTGGAAGGATTGGAGGGGAAATTTCTTCACCCAGAGGGTTGTGGGGGTCTGGAACTCTGCCTGAAACGGTGGTAGAGGCAGAAACCCTAATCGCATTTTAAAAGTACTTGGATGTGCACTTAGGGTGCTGTAACCTCCAGGGCTACGGACCAAGCGCTGGGAAATGGGATTAGGGTGGATAGCTCTTTGTTGGCTGGCGTGGACGTGATGGGCCGAAATGACCACCTTCCATGCTGTAACCTATGATTCTATGAAGTTTTCCCCTCCAAGAATGCAGCTGTAATATCTAAGGAAGTTTGCTTTCCTAAAACTTGCCCTTGGTAATTATTTACATTTAAACAATGTCATTAGTTTTTGACGCTTTTAATTTGATGGTTTTTCCCAGATTCTCCCTTTCCCCATCCTATCCTCAAGCCACTGACTTAGATTGAGGTACAATGAAAGACTTGTATTAAAATAGCATCTTTCTCAAGCTCAGCATGCCCCCAAGTGCTTTACAGCTAATTAAATACTTTTGAAGTGTAGCCGCTGTTGTAAGGTAGGAAATGCAGTAGCCAATTTGCACACAGCAAGCTCCCACAAACAGCAATGTAATAATGACCAGGTCATCTATTTTTAGTGATGTTGATTGAGGGATAATTATTGGCCAGGGTACAGGGGAGAACTCCCTGCCCCTCTTCGAAATAGTGCCATGGGCTCCTTTACATCCACCTGCCAGCAGACGGGGTCTTGGTTTAACGTCACATCCGAAAGACGCCACCTCTGACAGTGCAGCACTCCCTCAGCACTTACTACAGTGTCAGCCTAGATGTTTGTGTCCAAGTCTCTGGAGTGGTTCTATTGATATCAGCACTCCTCTGGTATTCAAGTGGTGAGAAACCAGTCTATTCAATTGTGGAGGCCATCACAGTGAAGCCTGATCAGTATTTCACCAAACATCCGTAATGGTGCACTTTTTCCATTAAGAAACCTCTGAATATTGATCAGAAGCCCTAGCTGTGTTACCTTTTACCGCTATCCCCCCCCCCCCCCCAACTTCAAAAGGTGAGCCAGAACTATAACTTCTCAAATGATCCTCGGCTCCAAACATAAATCCACACACAATCGGATTGAGCTTGTGCTCTTCCCCATCTGTACAGCTGTATTTAGTGCTAGAGGGGGCAGTGTATTTTGTTTTAATTTTGACAACAATTTCAGGAGCAAGCATGTTACAGGCACTATATAAATGCAAGTTGTGTTCAGTTAAACATTTTTTGCAGCATTTGTCTCAGGAACTTGGCCTGGTGGACCTCCCAATTAATCCAAAGAGCCCAACTTCTATTAAAAATAGATCAATATATGTCTTCAGCACGGTGGCATAGTGGTTAGTACTGTTGCCTCACAGTGCCAGGGACCCGGGTTCAAATCCGGCCGCGGGTGACTGTCTGTGTGGAGTTTGCACATTCTCCCCGTGTTTGCAGTGGGTTTCCTCCGGGTGCTCCGGTTTCCTCCCACAGTCCAAAGATGTGCGGGTTAGGTTGATTGGCTATGATAAATTGACCCTTAGTGTTAGGGGGATTAAATACGTGGGGTTACGGGGATAGGGTGGGATATGTGTCGGTGCAGGCTTGATGGGCCGAAATGGCCTCTATCTGCACTGTGGGGTTTCTGTGATTTCTGTGATCCTAAAAGATACAAACTTCCTATCTTAAGCCAGGGAAGAATAACACTTTAAAGTTTTCATGCTGGATGTTTAGTTACTGTGCTCCTCCAGAGTTTGGAACAGGGAGGGAGTTTGATGGTGTAAAGACCTGCTTGCGTTCAGATCTCTTGTCTACATTAATGTTCCCACAAAAAAGCTACTGGGTCACGATCTCAATTCATTTATTGGGAGTAGATTTTTTAACTTTCAACCTGTTCTCTGCTCCTGACGACACATAGAGTTTCTGAAACAGGTGCGTGTTTAATCTAGGTTCAAACCCAAGTCAATCATCTTGATAGAGGATTGAATATTTGTTTAGATAATGCACACACATGGGCTAATACAAGTGAGCACTTGTGTGCTTTGTTATTATAAATCCAAAGAGGATGTGGTAACCCTTGCAGTTATGGCACTTTGATGACTACAGTGGTTGCTTTATACAGAACTTGTGCAGGTGTGCAGAGCAGGAGGTAAATGACTATAAGCTGTCATTATTATGCTGTGTTTTGCATTTGATCAGGGAGGTTTAGGGAAAACAGGAAATTAATTTTGTACTGCAAGTGTTAGGATTACCACTGGGGTTGTCCTGTTAGGATTACCACGGGTTGTTCTGTTAACAATCAACCAAACGTTTTTCCTCAAGTCTGTTGGTGGCCTTGGAGGATAGCGGCTGTACATTTCTGCACAGATCTTCTTGAGGGACTTTACTCAGCTTCCTAGGCAGCATATTGTACAGGGACAGATTAATAGTATCACACTTGGCACTTCCTACAGCGACTGCATTACAGATGTCCTCCAAACTGATTTTGAAAGTTTATTCATTTGATTCAACAACTCATTGTTCTTATCCCTCTTCTGGCTATTGATTAAAATATATTCCACCACACCGTTTGTGTGATTAATGAAATGTTTTCCTTTGCAATCATTGTTCTTTGTGAACGTCTGTCTTTGTGTTTCCCTCAAGTCATTTGCCAAGCTCACTCGGGGAGGTCAGAGGAAGACTGGTTTAGGGAGCTGCAAAATTCCTATTGATGCATTAGGGACCGCTCTTCTGAGATTGGGGCTAAAGCACCTTGTTGGGGAAGGGCAAAGGAACCATTATTTAGTCATTCTAAACCAGACCTGTGCTGTCACAATGTAAATCCCATTTATAACTGAGTCCTTTATCAAACTAAAATTACCAAACTTTCTCATTGTCAGCCATGGCCCAGTTGGTAGCACCCTCGGCTCTGAGTCAGAAGGTCGTGGGTTCCAGTCCCACTCCAGAGACTTGAGCACAAAAATCTAGGCTGACACTCCCAGTGCAGTACCGAGGGAGTGCTGTACTGTCGGTGGTGCTGTCTTTCAGATAAGATGTTAAACTGAGGCTCCATCTGCCCTCTCAAGTGAACGTAAAAGATCCCATGGCACTATTTTGAAGAGCAGGGGAGTTATCCCCGGTGTCCTGGCCAATATTTATCCTTCAATATCACTGGGGGGAAAAAAAATCTGTCAATATCACATTGCGCACAGCAAGCTCCCACAAACAGCAAATTGGCTGCTGTGTTTTCTTACATTACAACAGTGACTACACTTCAAAAATACTTCATTGGTGCTTTTGGACATCTGGTGGTCATGAAAGGCGCTATAGAAATGCAATTTTGTTCTTTAATTTTGAACGGCCCCTGTGAGAGAGATTTCAGATTTGAGGAAATACCTTAGCACTTCACCTAATGCAAATAGTTTGTGACATTTGTACTGATTGCATATGTCATGCTTACTAATTTATACTTTTCCTGTTTTAGTTGATGTTTCAGTGAATGTTTGGGAGGGATGTTGGTGTTGGGGAATATGACACACATCCATTTCAGTAACAGGATCTAATCACTCCCAGCTAATCTGTATGATAGATGCAGAGCAAGACTTCCCTCACTCTCTTCCAACACCTGAACCCCGGCATCAGAAGACCGCCTCCCCTACTGTGACATTTCCATTTGCCGCACCAACCAACCTCTGACTGCTGAGTTTTATTAATTAATTAATTAAATTTATTTAATTATAAGTTGTGAGTTCCTCACGATGCTCTCCCAGTGCGGCCACCCTGTAGCCAGAGATTATTCTAGAAGCCTGGGTAGAAATATCAATGTAATTACTGTAGAAATTACTTTTTTTACATTATTGCTTGTTCATTTTATGTGCTGTCTTTTTTGTCTTTTTTATTTATTTTATGTCTGCTTTATTTATATTTAAAGTATGTATGCGTGTATATGTCGGTATGTGTTTTTTTGTGATGGCGCCGATGAAGATGGCTGCCGTCCTTGCGAGCTCCGTGCGTACCAGGCAGCTCAGTGTTCTTGCTGCTTGGTGCTCTCGGTTCGTCAAGAAAAAAGCATTTCACTGACTAGATTACACTTGTATTTGGTTATGTGACCAATAAAATTGAAATTGAAATTGAGTAAGGTTGCCAATTAGTGCTGAATTGTGGATAGTTCGTGCTGTGAACTAATGGATGTCGGGTCCTGGGTTGCGAGTCCCCCAAACATTTTTTGTTTATAACCCATGGTCCCAGCAGGGAGATGAGATTTTTAACCATCTCAGTCTGAACTGAATTAAATCCCAGGTTCCAGATACAAAAGCCAGTCCCATCATTCACAGAATCATCTATAATGTATATACTGCCTGGCAACCTTTGCTTGTTATAGTGGAAAGGGAAAACAGTAAGTCAGTCTGGAGGAAGTTTGGACATGAAAGCACACAGCACGGCTGAGTACTTGTCAAAATGTGGCTACCGATCCCGCTCTTTTGTTCCATTTTGGCAGTCTGCTGGCTGTTGTTGCCACCTCACCATTGCTACAGAGAAAGACTTGCATTTATATACGACCACCGGACATCTCAAAGTGCTTTACAACCAATGAAGTATTTTTTGAAGTGTAGTCACTGTTGTAATGTGGGGAAAGCAGCAGCCAATTTGCGCACAGCAAGCTCCCACAAACAGCAATGTGATAATGACCAGATAATCTGTTTTTGTTATGTTGGTTGAGGGATAAATATTGGCTCCAGGACACCGGGGATAACTCCCCTGCTCTTCTTCAAAATAGTGCCGCGGGATCTTTTACGTCCACCTGAGAGAGCAGACGGGGCCTCGGTGTAACGTCTCATGCCCAAAGACGGCACCTCTGACAGTGCCGCACTCCCTCAGCACTGCACTGGAGTGTCAGCCTGGATTTACGTGCTCAAGTCCCTGGAGTGGGACTTGAACCCACAACCTTCTGACTCAGAGGTGAATGTGCTACAGAGAGACTGAAGATACCACTTTATCACCCTTACCAATGATGTTGCCTGCAATGTTGTCCCATTTTTGCACTGTTGATGCCTTTTGTAATGAAAAGGCAAAAGTTGCTGTTATAAATTCTTATGTCCACATTGATAAACTTGTCACGTTGTAATGACACCCTCCTGCCAGTAGTGACACTGCAGCGCCTCAGCAGTAATGCAGAGAAAGTCCTGTTACCCATTTGCTTTAAGTTTTTCTATTTAAATATGAATAACGTAAAGGCTAATTATATTTTTAAGAAAGAGCAGAATGTATGACTTGAAAATGGGGACTGGTCCAATTATCCCCCCACCCTCCAATTTCATTTCACATGAAGATTACCATTGCTCTACACTCCCCACGGGCAACATAACAATCGATTAGTAACTGTTAGATATTTTATTTCTTTAAAAGGGTGAATAATGCAGGGGGTGCAGTTGTAGATAGTGCAAAGAATACCCATTCCTTCACATAAGCCTGTAGTTATCCATACCCATCGATACTAAAGGGATGTTATTTTTTTTTTAAATTAGTTTATGGGATGTGGGCGTCGCTGGCAAGGCCAGCATTTATTGCCCATCCCTGATTGCCCCTTGAGAAGGTGGTGGTGAGCCGCCTTCTTGAACCGCTGCAGTCCGTGTGCCAAAGGTACTCCTACTGTTAGGGAGGGAGTTCCAGGATTTTGACCCAGCGACAATGAAGGATCGGCGATATATTTCCAGGTCAGGATGGCGTGTGACTTGGAGGGGAACTTGGAGGTGGTGGTGTTCCCATGTGCCTGCTGCCCTTGTCCTTCTAGGTGGAAGAGGTCGCGGGTTTGGGAGGTGCTGCCGAAGAAGCCTTGGTGAGTTGCTGCAGTGCACCTTCTAGATGGTACACACTGTCATAGGTGACTTTATTTTACAACGATAAGTAACCAACCAATAAATGTGGTTTGGTTTCTCAACATAGATTGACATTCAAGCCAAATAATTATCTAAATTTCCTTATATCTTGAAGGGGGATGGTTGAAAGCGATTTTACTGGGTGCGGGGGGTGGGGAACTGGTAAGATGGCAGCCCCCACTCTCTCCTCTCCCACACTCTCCCCTCCCCTACTCTCTCCTCCCCCACTCTCTCCTCTCCCACACTCTCTCCTCTCCCCTCCTCTCTCTCCTCCCCCACTCTCTCCTCTCCCCCTCCCCCACTCTCTCCTCTCCCACACTCTCTCCTCCCCTTCCCCCACTCTCTCCTCCCCTTCCCCCACTCTCTCCTCTCCCCTCCCCCACTCTCTCCTCCCCTTCCCCCACTCTCTCCTCTCCCCTCCCCTACTCTCTCCTCCCCACTCTCTCCTCTCCCCCTCCCCCACTCTCTCCTCTCCCACACTCTCTCCTCTTCCCCTCCCCCCTCCTCTCCCCCCACCCCTCCTCCTCTCCCCCCACCCCTCCTCCTCTCCCCCCACCCCTCCACCCCCCCCTTCCCTCGATCTCTAGTTTTTAGAAATACTTGTTTTAACAACTCCCTCATCATAAGCCATATAGTTCACAAGGCCGGGCATGTGGAATGCAAATAATTCACTGTTAAACGTAAGACACTGTAAGAGGTTACGACAATTCCTGTCGGCAGAAGGTTAATACACCCTTGGCACACCCTGATTCAGCACAGGGTAAAAGTGTTGGCCAACATAAGTGACAGGTGACTGATAGCGCCAGGCCTATGATTTCTACAAGCCAAATTTAATAAAACTGAAAAATTACATTTGTGCAGTGAGGTCGGGAGCGTTGATCCATCATTTCTCCACTGTGTTGCTTCTGTCAGAGGTATGTTTTTTTTTGCAGCTGTCTCCACATCCTTTTTCATTACCTAGTGATAGTCTCTGGTGTACTGCGTCGAGTCCAGAAAAAAAGAGGATGTGTTTCTGCAATTTATTAGGTGCGGGGAAAAAAATAAAAGCTGGGAATCCAAAGCTGCACAGACTCAGAAAATGACCCGTTCTCTTAATTTATTTCACTGGCTTTGTGAAAACAAGCATGGGTCTGTTGGCTGAGCACAATTAAAGCATCACTGATTTTATTGCAAAGTGATTCACTGACTGCCTACATTTGTATATGGGTCGAACTAAACTGCAGTAAGAGAGTAAAATCGATGTTCGAAGGCCCCTAATTGGGCTGAGGTAAAGTCGGGTCAGAGCAGAATGTCAAGAGTAAGACTACATTCTAAACCTAAGTGTGTGTCACAGACGCTGGAGCGACAAGATGCAGGTTCAATGCTACAATTCACATACATGCCAACTTAGGAAACGGGTAAAAGCTGACAACTCTGAAACAGTTCTGGCCCAGGACAATGAACACAAGGAGTTAGGCTGAAAGTGCAGTGGGACGCAGGTGCAGTAGCATAATCTACGCTGCCGGTCTATCCAACATTCACGTTGTCAGCCGTGGCTCAGTGGGTGGCACTCTCGCCTTCCGAGTCATGAAGGTGGTGGCTTCATAGTCCCACTCCAGAGACTTGAGCACAAAAATCTAGGCTGAAGCTCCAATACAGTGCTGAGGGAGTGCTGCACTGTTGGAGACGTTATACCGAGGCCCCGTCTGCTCTCTTAAGTGGAGGTAAAAGATCCCACGGCCACTATTTTGAAGAAGAGCAGGGGAGTTATCCCTGGTGTCCTGGCCTGAGGAATATTTATCCCGCAATCAACATCACTAAAACAGATTGACATGAATCTTGTCATTCATGTGGAAATGACTTAGGAAATAATACTGGGCGGCCTGCTGGTGGCGCTGTCCAGGGAGAGTATAAATACTCGGGCATGCGCCCAGCTTGCTCAGGACATTCTTTAACAGGAACTAGTGAAGGACACAACTAGATCACCATGTTGAAAAACAGTTGATTAAAGCCTTGTTTAATATTCAGACCAAGTGCCTAGTAGTTTTCTTACGTCACAGATTATCCGGTCATTATCTCATTGCTGTTTGTGGAAGCTTGCTGTGCGCAAATTGGCTGCCGCGTTTCCTACATTACAACAGTGACTACACTTCAAAAGTACTTCATTGGCTGTAAAGCACTTTTGAGATGCCCTGAGGTCATGAAAGGTGCCATAGAAATGCAACTCTTTCTTTCTTCCATCACTTTTATTGAGCACAGTTGGCAGCAGTGGTGATTTAGACATTACTCAAAGGAGATTGTGAGTGTTGAAGGCATGAGAATGATTCTCTATTGGGGCTACCCCTCCAGACCATTTTAATTTTTGACACACACCCTATTTTTATAAGAGCTGATTTTATTTCGGTCTCTCTCTTGTAAAATGCTGACGGGTTGTCCGACAGCTTAAAGAGCTGGTGGTTGGCGTGTATGAATTTGAAATGTGGTAAGTTTCTAACTTTCAGCATGGTCACTGAGAGGCGGCCAATTTCACAGCGGCTTTAGCAGAAGCCTGGGTGTCCAATTACTGCTGTTTCCCCCGTGTCCAGGGAATGGTATGCGAGCCAGGGCCACCCAAAGAGGGACAGAAAAATAAGAGATGGTACAAGAGAGAAAAAAAACGTTAGAATATTGCATCGTCCATAAAATACCCCCAAACTCCAGTACCTGGAGACTCGGTTAACAGTGGAGCTAGAATGAAAGTGAGATGGTCTTGTTTGCTGTTGGTGGCATGTATAGCACAAGTAACTATAGTACCTGCACATACATTGACTTCCAGCTCTCAATCCCTGCCCTAAATAAATGATGCATATTCCAAGTTTTTTTTTATACATTCATGGGATGTGGGCGTCGCTGGCAAAGCCAACATTTATTGCCCATCCCTAATTGCACTTGAAAAGGTGGTGGTGAACCGCCTTCTTGAACCGCTGCAGTCCGTGTGGTGTAGGAATTCCCACAGTGCTGTTAGGGAGGGAGTTCCAGGATTTTGACCCAGCGACGATGAAGGAATGGTGATATATTTCCAAGTCAGGATGGTGTGTGACTTGGAGGGGAACTTGGAGGTGGTGGTGTTCCCATGCGCCTGCTGCCCTTGTCCTTCTGGGTGGTAGAGGTCGCGGGTTTGGGAGGTGCTGCCGAAGAGGCCTTGGCGAGTTGCAGCCACAGTGGAATACTCACCATTTGCCTGGATGAGTACAGCTGCAAAACTCAAGAAGTTCGACATCATCCAGGGTGAAGCCGTTTGATTGACTGGCGCTCCTGTCGCTGAACTCAATATCCAACCCCTCCATCACCAGTGTGCTGTGTCTGCATTGCATACTGTTGTGTATGTACCTTTAAGAGAGAACTGACTTTATACTGTAGTACCGGCAGTGACCACACCTGTATATCAAGCCATAGCAGGCTTCTGTACTTTCAGTTTAAGCTTACCCTCTGTTCAGTAAATACCTGTTATTATTGTTCTCCTGCAGCCTGTGTATTATTGATACGCGGACACTACACATACTATCTACAGGATACACTGTACTAACTTGCCAAGCTTGCTTCCACAGCCTCTGCTTGACCTGGGACCTTTACCAACCAGAAGCATGAGAGCAGCAATGTTTTGGGAACAGCATCACTGTTGTCAAGTTCAGCCTGCAAGTCACACACCAACCTGACTTGGACATCTATCGTAATCTCTTTACCTTCGCTTGAGTCAAAATCCTGGCACCACTGTGGGAGCACCAGTTCAAGGAGAAGGTCCGCCACTGCCTTCGGAGAAGAGCTAATAAATGTAGTCTTTCCAGCGTCCTCAACATCCCACGAACAAATCAAAAACTGTTTAGTTGCTGATTATTCATACAAGGTCTAAGTTACGCGATGGGGTCAGAGACCAAATTCATTAATGTAGTGATAGAATGCTGGGCAGGCAAGATATCACAATAAATGTCATATCAGTTGTCCGGACCGATAAGTATGAGCACAGTAGCTCATTCATGCTTTTGGTTCTTCCAAACTCAACTATACCAAAGTTCTCTTTGATTCTTCCACCCTCCATAAACTTGAGCTGATCCAAAACCCTGCCGCCCGTATCCTAACTCGCACCAAGTCCAGCTCACCCATCACCCCTGTGCTCGCTGACCTACATTAGCTCCCAATCCACCAACTCAAATTTAAAATTACCGTCCTCATGTTCAAATCTCTCATGCCCTCGCCCCCCTCCCTATCTCTGTAACCTCCTCCAGTCCTACTACAACACTGCCAGAACTCGATGTTCCTTCAGTTCTGAATCCTTGTGCATCCCCGATTTCCTTCGCCCCACCTTTGATGGCCGTGCCTTCTGTTGCCTGGGCCCTAAGCTCTGGAATTCCCTCCCTAAACCTCTCCGCCTCTCTACCTCTCTCTCCTCCTTTAAGGTCCTCCTTAAAACCTACCTCTTTGACCAAGCTTTCGGTCACCTGTCCTAATGTTGTCTTCTTTGGCTCAGTGTCAACCTTTGGTCTGATTTACGTTTTGCGAAGCACCTTGGGATGTTTTACTATGTTAAAGGCATTATGCAAATGCAAGTTATTGTGTCTATATTTTACAAACCATAAAAAAGAAACCACAAATTCTCAACTCAAACCCAGTTGATGATTTTTGGAATTCTGCTGTGATGTCTGATTACAGCAACGTCTCTTTTTCTGCAGCGGTCTCCATTCGCTGAAAGGCGCCGCTCGTCCAATGACCGGCCAGATTGGAGCTGCGACCGGTAGTCAGTGCCGTGATCGATAAAAGTTCGAGCAGCTTTACCCTAAACTTAACTGTCTTGGTGAAAGCAAACAGCGCCTGGCGTACGACAATGGCCCTGAGGACTGGAATGTCCCCCCGCCTTTCAGCAGGGATAATCGCTGAATCCACCACTGTCAGAAGCCATCAGGCACGGAGCCAGGAGATGGCTCGCCCTTTCTTTTCAGAACTGAACTCGCTGCCCCGAAAGGTTAAGCCGGGGGTCATCAGTCATGGCGGGCACAAATCGTTCTCCAGTGTTGTATATAACAGTGAAAGAAAGGTTACCGCTGACATGGCCATACTGGGGTTGTGCTCCAATGAACGCAGCGATTTTCACAGTCTCCAGAGTTTATGTTATGACTGGATTTTTTTTTTTCCGTTTCAACTGCATTTTTTTTTTTAAAAAGCAAGGACTTGTGTTGATATAGCGCTTTTCACGACCTCAGGACGTCCCAAAGCGCTTTTCATGCCACTTTCTTTTTTTTTTAACATCGTCACTGTTTTAGTGTAGGAAACGCGGCAGCCATTTTCGCACAGCCAGCTTCCACGAACAGCGATGACATAAAATGGCCGCCTCATCTGTTTTAGTGATGTTGGTTGAGGGACCAATGTTGGCGAGGAGACCGGGGAGGACACCCCCTCCCCCCTCTGCTCCTCTTCGAATAGTTCCGTGGGATCTTTTACCTCCAGCTGAGAGGACAGGGCCCTCGCTTTAACGTCTCATCCGAAAGACGGCACCCCCGACAGTGCAGCACTCCCTCAGCACCGCACTGGGAGTGTCGGCCTAGATTTTGTGATCAAGTCTCTTGAACCCACAACCATCTAACTCAAAGGCAAGAATGCTGGTAGTGAGCCACAGCTGACAACCTTCAATTATTTTGTACTGGTGGAATAAGTGGGCCTTTTTGGTTACATGAATTCTGATGACAACTGCTAAACGCCCACAGTTTCCCTTTGGCTGAACAAATGACGCAAGTCATCATTGTCATTTGGAGAGTTAACGTGTTATTCAAACATCTGTCATGGTGAAGATCTGGACATCCTCTATTTCAGTTCCATTATCTGCAGGGGGGGTCAAAGGTTAGCCAGGGCCGCCTAGCCTGTTTTGAAACGGGCAGCCCAGCTTTTGAATAGTGTGTCTGGAAATTTTAACACAGATATTTTTCCCACTTACTTTGATGTCTTGGGGAAGAGACTCTATGGGGTTGGGGCGGGGTGGATCCCAATCACCATGGTAACTGCAGCGGAAGCCCTGGAGAAACGGTCGTGTGGGCCGGAATCTGCTGGAACGGTGGGATTGGCGGTGAAGGCCGTTAATAGGACATTTCCGCTTTCGGTTGCGCGCAGGTCGCATTTCACGAAGCCCGGTGCCCTGCGGAAGAGGGAATCTGTTACCAGTTTAATGCAGGTCCTCACAGCTCCTGGGCTGATGTTACCGAGGTCTCCACGTGTCGGAATTGAGGGCGGTCGGCACTTTCATTGCCGCTGACAAGGCCCCAACCTCCCTCCCAGCCTCCGATCTCCCTGCAACCCCGCCACCCCCACATCCAGCCTCCAATCTCTCGCCCCCTCAGCCTCCGATCTCTCCGCCCTTCAGCCTCCGATCTCTCGCCCCCTCAGCCTCCGATCTCTCCGCCCTTCAGCCTCCGATCTCTCCGCCCTTCAGCCTCTGATCTCTCCCCCTCAGCCTCCAATCTCTTTCCCCCTCAGCCTCCGATCTCCCTCCCCCTCAGCCTCCGATCTCTCACCCCCTCAGCCTCTGATCTCTTTCCCCCTCAGCCTCCGATCTCCCTCCCCCTCAGCCTCCGATCTCCCTCCCCCTCAGCCTCTAATCTCTCCCCCCTCAGCCTCCGATCTCCCTCCCCCTCAGCCTCCGATCTCCCTTCCCCCTCAGCCTCCGATCTCCCTTCCCCCTCAGCCTCCGATCTCCCTCCCCCTCAGCCTCCGATCTCCCTCCCCCTCAGCCTCCGATCTCTCTCCCCCTCAGCCTCCGATCTCTACCGCCCCCAGCCTCCAATCACCCTCAACAGCCTCTGATCCTCACTAACCTGAGGGGCCGCTGCGACGCTTTCAATGGCCTGATCGTCGATCACTCTTCGTCGGTGGGCTCTTCGCACCACGCCGGCCTCATGAAAAAGAATCAGACCTGAGGCCCAATATTGAGTGTAGCTCGGGCCTCACCGTTCAGGGAAAGTATCCCCGCGCCCCCAAAAATAGGCACACGCGAATTTCTGCCCCCAAATGTCCAATGGGAAGACACTTCCTTTCAACAAGATGCCAGTGCAGATGAGTTTGAACCTGAAGGGATTGTTAATAATCGATGGCTGTTCAGTTTAACCTTTGCAGACTTTGACGAAAATGGCCAGAGTTGTGTCAGGACAATGAGGAGAACGCTCGTCACTGCCAGTTTCAGTTTGTGAACTGTGCGGTGCCTCCTCACTGCCTCTATCACAAGGATACCCTCAGCCACACAAACATCCTCAGTAAAAACTGAGCCCAGCACAACACTAAAGACTGGCAAATACCTGTGGCCATATTAAGAGGCAAATGCTTAATGTGTTCATATTACATTCCTCTTGTGATGAAATATGTCATTCATCAGACTCTGTATTTAACTACATATATTGTATTGCCTGCTCCTGTGTTTGTATTGCCTGCTCCTGTGTTTTTACCTTGTATTGTATATAGTGCACCGCCCCCTTTCTCCCCATTGGGTGTGTCGGCTCCGTCCATCCCTGGCCCTACTTAAGACAAGCCCAGGCTTGTCTTGCAGCAGAACAGCAGAATGCTAGGTGAAGACACAGGCATCTTTCTTTGCTAATAAAAGCCTTGTTTTATCCAGTTAACTTTGAGCCTTGAAGTTATTGAGGCGCATCACCTCTGCTGTCTTAATGGAGGAGTTAATCCATTTAAAATGGTGGGCAGAGGGACTTTAGAGAAATGTGTTCAGCGTAGGGTGGCCAACTCTGGTTGGACATATTCCTGGAGTTTTCATCTCCTGACCTCCAACTGCCCCGCCCAGTCAAAAACAGCCTTTCTTCCCCCATCTCCAATATTGTTATAACTAAAAAGTGTTCAAAGAAATAGTAAAAAGAACAGACAATTTTCATTAATGCCACCCCCGCCCCTGTAACATTTGCATATCGAATTGTCATTGGCCCGCAAGCATCTGTAAGGAATGCCTATTATATTCACGTGATCACATGCTGAGTTGTCATTGGCCTGCAGGCATCTGTAAGGACTGCTATTGTTTTGGAGGACCCAGGGGCCCTGACTCCATCTTGTCCACACGGTGCTGTACTGCTGTGAGTCAGATTAGACCTGATGCTTCATTAAAATAGTTTAAACTGTAATACTCCATTGTCCTGCAATTTATTATTTTTGTTCAAAGTGTGCAAAACAAGACATGGTCTCAGAAGTGGGATTTGAAATGGACATCGTTGGAGTTCCCTTGCCTCGAATGAATTGGGAATCTTTGAACTTACCTAGAGAATGGTGCAAGTTCAAGCAACACGTGGAGTTGATGTTCTCGGGTCCACTGAAAAGCAAAGGGGAGGAAGAAAGATGCAGCTACCTACTCCTGTGGATCGAAGAAAAAGGAAGAGACATTTTTAATACATGGTCTCTCACCGCGGATGAAGCAAAGGTACTGAAAAGTTATTTTGACCGTTTTGAAGCATATGTGATGCCCAAGACAAATACGATATTCGCTAGGTACAAGTTTCAGGAGAAAGTACAAGGAGCTAGTGAGTCGTTTGAACAGTTTGTGACTGAGTTAAAACTACTGGTAAAAGACTGTGAATATGCCGATAAAGATGAGATGGTCAGAGACCGCATCGTGTTTGGAATACATTCAGCTAAAGTGAGAGAGAAACTTTTAAATGTTGGGTCCAGGCTAACGCTGGACAAAGCTATAGACATAGCTAGATCGCACGAGATAGCCCAAGCACAGTTGAAAACCATAACCGGCGCCACGAGCAGCTCGAGTGAACAGGTAGTGCACGCACCAAAGAACACTGCCCAGAGAGCGTGTTTCAGAACAAAAAGAACAGCGAGAGTTCTAAAAATGGGCGACACAGACATAAAATGCTTCAAAAACTGTGGATATTGTGGAAACAACTGGCGTGGAGAAAAGGAGTACTGCCCTGCCAAAGGAAGGCAATGTACTAAATGTGGTAAATGGAACCACTTTGCTAAAGTTTGCAGGACTGTTTTCGGAAAAACAGTACACACAGTGAGTGACAGCCAAATGCCAGATAGAGAGCCAAATGTAGAGGAACTGTTTATTGATCCTGTGTCACAGAAAAAACAGATTTCAGAGACTGAGCAAGCTTTTGCCGATATTGAGATAGGAAAACAGGGCAAAGAGCTTAAGTTTAAACTAGACACTGGATCTCAGGTTAATGTAATTCCTCTGAGTGAGTATCACAGCTTGAAGGATGAGTGTGAGCTACAGCTCACCTCATGCAGACTGACCGGCTATGGGGGTGAGCAGCTCATTGTAAAAGGCACATGTGTGATGAAATGCAAGTACAAAGAAAGCGACATGATGTCGGACTTTTACATAATTGACACTCAAGCACCTCCAGTGCTAGGTCTAAAGGCATGTTTAGACATGGACCTCGTCAATCATTGACATCACCAGTTGATAAGCAGACAGTCATGGAAGAGTTTGCTGACGTTTTCAAAGGAATCGGACTATTCCCAGGTGAATGCACTATTCACCTTGACCCAGCAGCAACCCCTGTGGTTTGCCCACCAAGAAGGATACCCCTTGCTCTACGTAGTCGCCTGAAGGAGGAGCTGCAGAGCATGGAGAATACAGAAATCATCGTCCGGGAAACAGAACTGACAGAGTGGGTCAACGCGTTAGTAGTGGTTGAGAAACCACGTACAGGCAAGCTCAGAGTCTGTCTCGACCCCAGAGATTTGAACAAGGCTATCAAACACCCTCATTACCCTCTACGAACGCTAGATGACATCACACCCAAGCTAGTGGGAGCACGTTACTTCAGTGTAATGGACGCACGATCAGGATACTGGACTATCAAGCTCACGGAAGAGTCATCTAAGCTAACAACGTTCAACACACCATTTGGACGCTACCGATTTCTGCGTTTACCATTTGGTCTTATCTCAGCTCAGGATGAATTCCAGCGGAAGATCGACGAAACCTATGAAGGCCTCGACGGAGTAGTCGCAATCGTAGACAACATCCTCATCTATGGCAGGAATAGAGAGGAACATGACATGAACCTCCGTACGATGCTGCAAAGATCACGGGAGAAAGGTATCTGGCTCAACCCTGAGAAAAGCATAATCAGATCCACCGAGATCAGTTATTTCGGGCATCGCCTCTCAACTGATGGCATTAAGCCGGATCCAGAGAAAATCTCCGCCATCAAGAAGATGGAGCCGCCGAAGAACCGCGCAGAGCTAGAGACAGTACTAGGCAGATTTTTTGAATTGGACAAGCTTTACAGCACCACATCTGCAGCTGTGATCCACAAGCTAAAGGCAGCCTTTGCCAGGCATTGCATGGTAGAGACTTTAGTCTCAGACAATGGCCCCCAATACAAATCAAAAGAGTTCAAGTCGTTTGCCAAGGCATGGGATTTCACACATGTCACATCAAGCCCACATTACCCTCAAAGTAATGGCCTTGCTGAAAAAACTGTCCAGATTGCAAAAACACTCATGGACAAAGCCAAAGCGGACAAAAGAGACCCCAAACATCAGTCTCCTTGAGTACCGCAACACTCCGGTTGACAACTTCAAGTCACCAGCACAGCTGTTGATGAGCCGCAGACTTCGCTCAATCCTTCCAAGCACCAACCAGCAGCTGCAGCCAGAGGTCGTCAGCTGCAAGCAAGTGCATGCAAAACATGTACAGAGACAGCAACACCAAAAGAGATACTGTGACAGGTCAGCTAGACTACTGCCGCCGCTGCACAATGGAGAATCCGTCAGAATCCAGGAGCATGACTACTGGAAGCCAGCAGTCGTCATCCAGCCAGCTGACACTGAGCGATCGTATCACGTCCGCACCCCAGAAGGACAGGTGCACCGCCGCAATCGCAGGCACCTCCTGAACACCAAGGAACAACACCGTCATTCTGATGAGAGGATCAGTTCAACAGAGTGTGATGAACAGAGCAATACACAAAACACATCATACTTACCTGAACCTAAACCTGAACCTGATTTGTTGACCGATTCAGGAGCATGCTCAATTCCATACCACACAAGGTCGGGATGAGAGGTCAAGCCTAGAGTTATCCTTGACTTGTGAACTGTCAAAGGGTGTAGGCGGATCGCTGCCCTAAAAAAAATAACTGTACATCGTTATTGAAACGTTGAGATGTTTTCAGTGCTAGTTAAATGTTGAGTTTACTTATGTTGATGCTACTGAGAACATTATGTAGAAGGTTCAAAAGTAATGCATAACATTTTTCTTTTAAAAGAAAGGGGATGTAACATTTGCATATCGAATTGTCATTGGCCCGCAGGCATCTGTAAGGAATACCTATTATATTCACAGCTGAGTTGTCATTGGCCTGCAGGCAGCTGTAAGGATTGCTATTGTTTTGGAGGACCCAGGGGCCCTGACTCCATCTTGTCCACACGGTGCTGTACTGCTGTGAGTCAGATCAGACCTGATGCTTCATTAAAAGAGTTTAAACTGTAATACTCCGTTGTCCTGCAATTTATTATTTTTGTATAAAGTGTGCAAAACAAGACAGCCCCCCCACGAATTTTCTCCCAGGGTTGCTCATAGCCATGTCCAGGAGATTTGTTTGTCATCTGTGACTCAGTGGGCAGCACCCTTGCCTCTTGTATCATGAAGGTTGTGGGTTCAAGGTCCCACTCCAAAGTCGTGAGCACATAATTAAAGCTGACACTCCCCAGTGCAGCGCTGAGGGAGTGCTGCACTGTCGGAGGTGCCGTCTTTGGGATGGGACGTTAAACCGAAGCCCCGTCTGCTCTCTCAGGTGAATGTAAAAGATCCCACGGCACTATATCGAAGAAAAGCAGGGGAGTTATCCCCGGTGTCCTGAGCCAATATTTATTCCTCAACTGACACATAAAAAGAGATTATCTGGTCATTATCACGTTGCTGTTTGTGGGAGCTTGCTGTGCGCAAGTTGGCTGCTGCGTTTCCTACATTACAACAATGACTGCACTTCAAAAGTACTTCATTGGCTGTAAAGTACTTTGGGACGTCCTGAGGTCGGGGAAGGCGCTATAGAAATGCAAGTTCTTTCTTTATGAAAACTTTAATTACTGGAGATTCCAGGATAATCGTGAAGGTTGGCAACCTTCCTTCAGCATTCAGCCACTGATAACACTGACAATAATTCCGAGTCTCCCCGCCTTTCTCGGGTACGAGGGAGAAATCTGGCCGGATCAGCCCTCTGAGGCACTGGGTGATTGTACTGGAACAACAGTGTGAGGCCTGTGGAAAAAAAAAAGTTAATACAGCCGGTATCATTAATGATAATGGATTTATTTAAAAGTAATTTTAAATAATATTCAGTCTTTTTATCGAGACATTCCCATCATTGCTGTTCCCAGTTACATAGCATATGGATAGACAATTTAAAAAAACTTGACAAATAGTAGAAAACGGTTAAAAGGAAAATACTATTTTTTTTGGTGTGTTTTTTTTTAATAAAGGCAGGTGTGTTTATGGAGGTAGCTTTCAGCAGAGGTTCAGAGGTGAAAGGTTAAAAGGTTCTTAGTTCTTTTTGTGCTTCTAGAATTTCATAGTTCTGTCGTGAGGATATAAGTCTCTGCATGTGCTTACGTAGAAGGATACTGAGGTATAAAGCATGCAGCAAGGTTATATAGTCTCTTCTTCATCCATTTTTTAAATGTATCTCTCTCTCTCTCATCTCGTTGTCAAACAAGGAGTCCTAAAGTGGCGGTGGTGCTGCGCAGGCTCCTCTCGCTCTTGTAGGCCCCAAATGGTGACCTTTGCTCCTTTCTGATGTTTACGCGCCACGTCCAAAGATCACCTTAAACGAAGATCAGCGACTGCGGGGAACAGCGGCAGTTTCTGCGCAGAGATTCGCGTACCCATGATCCTTGGCAGCCCGGGATGGAGGCAGCTGTCCAGAACGTTCTAGAGAGGAGAGGGAAGAAGGAAAAAAAAAACACACACACAGGAACAACTTTAGGAAACCAGGGACGCAAACCTGAAGTTATTTTTTTTAAGGGTTTCATTATTTTTTCTTAACTCATTCTCCGGATGTGGGCAAGGCTGGCATTCATTGCCCTAAAATAGGACACTTCAGAGGGCAGTTAAAGAGTCAACCTCATTGGTTTTGTGACTGAAGTCACATATAAGTCAGACCAGGTGAGGACAGCAGGTTCTTGTGTCAAAGGACATGAGTGATCCGGTTGAGCTTTTACGACAATGCGACTTTTACAAATATATATTAAAAAACTGAATTCAAATTCGCAAACTGCCATGGTGGGATTTGAGCTCACGGTCTCTGCATTATTAATCCAGACCTCTGGATTGCCTGTCCAGTAACATAGCCAGTACACTACCATACCTGCGCAGGTTACAAAGCAACTGCAGCACTGATGTGCAACAGTTTAGCTTTAGTGTAAATGCAGCCTAAATCTACAATCAGGACCCAACCTGGGACTGGGACTCAATGCTCGGTCTCTGGAGCAATCCTTTCTTTGCTGCTGTCTCTCCCTCTGCTAGCGGTTTCAGTGAAATATCCCAGACCCCTATGCTCACTGACCTACATCGGCTCCCGGTTAAGCAACGCATCGATTTTAAAATTCTCATCCTTGTTTTCAAATCCCTCCGTGGCCTTGCTCCCTTCTTATCTCTGTAATCTCCTCCAGCCCTATAATCCCCCTAGACCTCTGCACTCCGCCTATTCTGGCCTTCTAAACATCCCCGATTTTAACCGTTCCACCACTGGTGGCCGTGCCTTCAGCTGCCTGGGTCCTAAGCTCTGGAATTCCCTCCCTAAACCTCTCCACTTCTCTTTCCTCCTTTAAGACGCTCCTTCAAAACCTGCCTCTTTGACCAAGCTTTTGGTCACCTGCCCTAACATCTCCTTATGTGGCTCGGTGTCAAATTTTGTTTTGTTTTGATAAACGCTCCTGTGAAGCACCTTGGGACGTTTTATTGCATTAAAGGCGCTATATAAATATATAAGGTGCTGTTGTTGTATTGTGTCCTGTAGACCGCTGTTTACCTTATATTCCCACTGTTTAACCCCCTTCTTCCATCTCCTGACTTTGCATTTATCGCTGTCAAGTGACGTCTGTCACTCATCAACCCAACTTCCATCTATATTTGACCCACTCGTTCCATGTTATTTGCGACCTGTCTAGCTCGGTATCATCAGTCACACTGAACCAAACATACATCTATCAGCTAAGGTAGTAATCATTGAACGCGGAAACAAAGAGCGGGATAAAATTACCTGGCAACCACCTTCCGAATCCTTGATATGGATCACTAATCAACGGCACCCATTCTATACTGAGCACGTTGTGCCCCAAGTGGAATTACTGATTGTGACTGAATAGGAATTGTTATCTGTACCCGAGGCAGACATGGCCAGACGGCAGCAGGGCTTGATCAGTGGCTGCAGTCCCTACTGCCCCTTTCTTTGATCAACCTTATGTTTTGCTCCCCCGGTAACTTGACAACTGAGTAAATAATATAGTTGATGGTGGAAAAGAGCCCTTGTTTAAACCACGAGGAAGCAGGAGAGAGCCCCTTCACCACTCATGGCCATTAGAATCAGAGAATGAAACAGCACAGGAGGAGGCCATTCGGCCCAACTGGTCCATGCCGATGTTGATGTCCCACTCCAGCCTCTTCCCATCTTACTTCACCTAACCCTATCAACATAATCTTCATCGAATCATAGAATGATAAAGCACAGAATGAGGCCATTCAGCCCATCATGCCTGTGCTGGCTCATTGGTAGAGCTCTCCAATTAGTCTCACTCCCCCTGCCCTTTCCCCATTGCCCTGCAAACTTTTTTCCCTTCAAGTATTTATCCAATTCAATTTTGAAAGTTACTGTTGAATCTGCTTCCACCGCCCTTTCAGGCAGCGGATTCCAGATCACAACAACTTGCTGTGTTTTTTTCCCTCCTGTCACCTCTGGCTCTTTTGCCAATTACCTTAAATTTGTGTCCTCTGGTTATCGATCCTTCCGCCACAGGAAACAGTTTCTCTTTATTCACTCTATCAAAACCCTTCCTGATTTTAAACCCCTCTATCAAATCTCCCCTTAAGCCTTCTCTGCTCCAAGGAGAACAACGCCGGTTTCTCTAGTCTCTCCACCTAACCGAAGTCTTTAACCCCTGGTGCTATTGTGACAGGCGGGTTGTGAATATGGGCTGTGTTGAGTTACACATTTTTTTTAATCCCCTGGCTATGCAACCAGGGATTGGTTTGTCATCGATTGCGATGTATTCACTTTGCTTTTTGCACAGAGAATGAGTTCAGAAAGGCACCTTTCTTCTCTTCCATTGTTGGGAATTATTTCACACACCCTTCCCAAAGACCTCATTTAAATTTGCTCTTATTCACAATTATGTCAAGTGGCAAAAACAAGGGTCTCAGTGAAGCCTCCGCAATCCTATACGTTTATGGAATGGTTTCGCTGCCGCTGAGCGGTCTGGGTGAGGTCTGCCTCCATTAGAGTGAGACTGACTCAACCTTTAAGAACGTAAGAAATGGGAGCAGGAGTCGGCCATTCGGCCCCTCGAGCCTGCCCCGCCATTCAATAAGATCATGGCTGACCTGATCTTGGCCTCAACTCCACTTCCCTGCCCGCTCCCCATAACCCTCGACTCCCCTGTAGCTCAAATATCTGTCAATCTCCGCCTTGAATATATTCAATGACTCCGCCTCCACAGCTCTCTGGGGAAGAGAACTCCAAAGATTCACGACCCTCTGAGAGAAGAAATTCCTCCTCATCTCCGTCTTAAATGGGTGACCCCTTATTCTGAAACTATGGCCCCTAGTTCTAGATTCCCCCACGAGGGGAAACATCCTCTCAGCATCCACCCTGTTAAGCCCCCTCAGAATCTTCTATGTTTCAATAAGATCACCTCTCATTCTTCTAAACTCCAATGAGTATAGGCCCAACCTGCTCAACCTTTCCTCATACGTCAACCACTTCAACTCAGGAATTTAATGGTAGCATGGTGGAGATAGATATAATTACTGGTCCCGATTTTAACTCCGGGTGGATTCCCCGCTCAGGCCTGAGTTAAAATTACAGTCGGGTCTCGATGTCATCGGGCTGCAACATGTATAAGTAAAGAAGGACCCCGTTGGCTCCGGGTGGGTGTCCTTGCCGCCCACTCAGGAGAGCAGGTTAAAATTGCAGATGTTGCGATCGTGGCGGCTTTCGGACAGGCGCGAGCCGGTGTGATTTTAACTGCCCCGCCCACCAGGTTTCTGCTGAGCGAGAAGGGTGGAAGTGGCTGGGGATGGCAGACAACAAAAACAGCACAGTTGAATCCCCTTGACAGTGGGGACAATCCAAAATCAGAATGGTCCTTGGCATATTTGGGCTAGTGACAGAAATGTGTTTTCCTGCACGCAGCATTCAGTAGACAGGCTATATTATTTTGGATTCATACCCCAATGGTAGAAGGGTTCATTATTCATTGCCTGTGGCAATGCTCTCCCAGATATTTTGTGAAGAAGGCCACGCTTCAGATGATAGAAAGTTGTCTATGAAAGCTGAATTTTGCATTACGCACAAATGGAAATTATTGGGAAGAAGTCCAATTTGTAACAGGCTTTCTGTGGTGCAAAACAAAGAAGGCTGAGGGGTGACCTAATAGAGGTCTTTAAAATTATGAAAGGTTTTGATAGAGTGGATACAGAGAGAATGTTTCCACTCGTGGGGAAGAGCATAACTAGAGACCATCAATATAAGAGAGTCAGCAAGAAATCCAATAGGGAATTCAGAAGAAACTTCTATACCCAGAGAGTGGTGAGAATGTGGAACTCACTGCCACAGGGAGTGGTTGAAGCAAATAGTATAGATGTATTTAAGAGGAGGTTGGATAAGCATATGAGGGAGAAGGAAATAGAGGGTGATGCTGATAGATTTAGATGAGGAAAGACGGGGGGAGGCTCGAGTGGAGTATAAACGCCGGCATGGACTGGTTGGGCCGATTGGCCTGTTTCTGTGCTGTATATCCGGTGTAATGTATGATATGCTGTTACAGCCGTGATTGAAACTAGGCTTCAGCCTGGGCCGGGCTGGGAGCTAACATATTCAGGAGAGACAGAGGAGGATAGAAACGGAGGAGGGGTGCCTTTGTTAATGAATGATTACAGCTGTCGGAAGCAGTTTGTAGCAATGGCGCTGCACAGGCAGAGTCTGTCTGGGTTGAGTTAAGAAACAATAAAAGATAAAAGATAGACAACCATATAATTGGGACGAAATTGAGGACGAGATTTGTAAGAGATTGGGGCAGAGGTTTGCAGTCGTAATCGAGTCCTAATAATGGGACTTAAACGATCTTAAGGTGGACCGGGAAAAGACAACCGTCTCAGACTGCATCCAGGACTCTTTCCGCAATCAGTGCCTGATCCTCTCCTAGGGAACAAAGCTGGATGAGTAAGTGACCTAAAGGTAAGAGAACATGTGGAAAGTTCTGACCACAATCTAACTGTTTCGCAATATATTTTTTTAAATGAAAGGAAGAATCCAAGATAAAGGTGTTAGACAGGAAAGGAGCTCCTGTCTGTGGAATGAAATGAGATCCAGTCCCGATTAACTGGTTGGAAAATCGGCAAACAGTGGGCAGTGGGAGATACTTAAATATGAGATAGATAGGTACAGATTAAAAACATCCCGATTAAGGGTAAATGTGGTTGGGTTACCATGGTTAAATACAGAATTTAGAGCAAAAACTAAGGTTTTAAGACGAGGCCTATGTTAAATATGGGAGACAATATAGAAGAAAACTATGAGAAATATAAACAGGTTATAGAGGGAAGCAAAAAGGGAGATTAGGAATATTAAGTGGGAGTACAAAAATGACTGGCAATCAAAGAAAAATAGCAAGGCCTTTTATAAGCATATAGAAGTATAAGGATAGTGAAAGAAGGGGTCAGACTGCTGAGAGATAAAGGGGCAACTTGTAATGGAGAGCGAAGGAATGACAGGGATACTTAATAAATACTACACCTCAGTATTGACAGAGCAAAATGGGATTGCAGGAGTCCCTGAGGATAATGTGGAAGAGCTAATACGGAAGGCAAAAGGCCAAAAATGCACTGTTAAAATACTGATAAAATAAAGGCAACAATATCAGAAATTGCCGAATGACGTGTGCAATCATCAGTTTGATGAAAAATCCTCAATTAAAACCCGTACGTTGTTAGTTTATAGGAAGCCAGTGCAGACTGCCCTCTCGTTAATGATGAACATCAGACAGGTTTCCTACCTGGTTCCTTCCATTCCATCGCCTTCGCACCGATCTCTGCTCCCCATGGCTTCTCCTTGGCACTCAATGCACACGTATTTCTCCCTGAACAGGTGACCGGTCCAGAGCCCAAGGCGGCAGGAAACACTCACCTCCTTCATTCGGAAATAAGCACAGTAACTGTCGGGGAAGAGGGGGCGGGGGAAGAAAAGAAAGGGAATGGGTGTGTGTTAGTGCAGGATCTTTCACCAGAAGTGCAGCAATCATTCAGGGGGCCAGGGGAGGGGGATAAATAAGAAAACAGGGTGGGCTGAGAGTGCACAGAGGTCCATCAGCATATGAGATAGAAGACAGGCTAAGTTCAGGGTAGGGACCCTGCATCTGTTCTGACAAATCACTAGGCTAGCTTTTCTCTTTTCTGATACAACGGAGGAGGGAGATGGACTGAACGTGTGCTTCTCTGATCCCCGGAGGACCTGGCCAAATATACTGTCCCCGCAAGACTTTGCTTGGCTTGGAAAGAATTTAACAAACTGCGTGGCAGAGTGGAAAGCACCAATGTGACCTTCTTCCTACTGCGGCCCCCTAGCCCGAAACGCAGAGGCTCCTGACTGGAACGTTATGAAAATTCCAGTGTAGTTGGAGAGTGGGCATCTTCGCCTGATGGCGTTTCAAACTGGCCAGGTGCCATCAGAGCCCTAGCCATTTAGGCTGACTACGAGACGAGGCACAGATTGAGGAGAGAAGGGCACAGGCAGCAATAGGCCTTTGTCACCACAGGGGACCCCGGAGGCTAAGGTAGAGCAGCTCTTTGCTCCAGGTTGGCTTCTTAGGTAGGTTGTACTGAATGAGTCAGTTACAGTTTCTGTACAGAGGGACAAGAAGCTAATAAAACCCGAAGAGATAATTGGTGCGTTGGGGTAGACATGTCTCAGTTAGTGCTGTTTAAGTAGATCATACACATCTGCCAGCTTCATCAAAACAAGTGCGGAAGACAGCTTTTTGTCTCAGCTACCAGCAGGTGACTGTCAGTGGTGGCTCGGTGGCTGGCACACTTGCCTGTGAGTCAGAAGGTTGTGGGTTCAAGTCTCCCACTAGAGACTTGAGCACAAAATCTAGGCTGACACTCCAGTGCAGCACCGAGGGAGTGCTGCACTATCAGAGGTGCTGTCTTTTGGATGAGATGTTAAACTGTCTGCCCTCTCAGGTGGACGTAAAAGATCCCCCGCCACTATCTCCTCGGTGCCCTGGGCCAATATTTATCTCTCAATCAACATCACTAAAAACAGATTATCTTTTCATTTTCACATTGCTGTTTGTGGGAGCTTGCTGTGCGCAAATTGGCAGCCGCGTTTCCTACATTACAACAGTGACTACACTTCAAAAGTACTTCATTGGCTGTAAAGCGCTTCGGGACGTCCGGAGGTGGTGAAAGGCGTGATATCAAGACAAACCTTTCTTTTGTTTTTACTATTCCTGGGCTACGGCAGGGGCGCAGGGTTTGAGATTTTACTCAGCTGAGAATGAAAAGGTGCTGTAACGCTTTCTGATGTAGCCGAGGGGCTGGTGGCAAAACAGTGGCACTGCAGAGAGGGCTGGAAGCACAGGGGTCGTGGCAGGGTCAGCAGAAGGGAGGTTGGAGAAGGCCAGATGTGACACTGGACTGGTGGTCGGCAAGGGTGAGCCTGTGGATGTGGCAATGGGATTCCCTCCTAATCCTGTTATACACGGACACGTATCAAAACTGCATGGCTTTGGGTAGCGGCCAGATAAATACCTGGGAAGTTATAAAGACTTCCATCTGTTGATAGTTTAGCCAAACACCGTAATGACATACAGAACCGTAACCGCAATACGAGTCACGCCCTCCAGGATCGGAGGAATAAGGACAGAAACCTGGATGGAAAGTTGGAGGGCTGGAAAAAAAACCTCAGTCACGGCTGAAGGTTTTGCTAATACACACACACACCTCCAGGGGGGCAGAGCTTGTGAAACTGGGAGCAATGGAGGGTGACTCATGGAATTCCTTATTACATTCAAAGATATGAGGCGAAGAAATGGTGGTTAAAAAAAAAGCACCAGCGTTGGAAATGTGAATAAAAAAATAAACACAGAAAGCGCTGAAATAACAGCACAGGTCAGTCAGTTTCTGAAAGAGGAAAGATAGGTTAACATTTCCAATGGGATCGTTTGTCAGAACTCACAGGGGGGTCATTTTAGCTTTGGGCGATACTGTAAAACGGGCGCTATCACGGATTGGCCATGCGTTATACACCCCGCCCGATTTACCTTTCAATTGAAATCAGTGGAAGGAAATGCTGGGCGTGATGTATAAGGAGCGGCCAATTCAATACCATCGGCCAGAATTAGAATTACCCCCAATGGCCCCGATTTTAACTCCGGGTGGATTCCCCGCAGAGTTAAAATTGCAGTCGGGTCTCAATGATGTCATCAGGCCGCCACATGCATATGTGAAGAAGGACCCCGTTGGCTCCGGGCGCCTGTCCTCACCGCCTGCTCAGGAAGAGCAGGTTAAAATTGCAGACGTTGTGATCGTGGCGGCTTTCGGACAGGTGAGAGCCGGGGGGGGGGGGGGGGGGAGGCGATTTTAACTGCCCCGCCCGCCAGGTTTCTGCTGAGCGAGTCGGGCTTAAAATGGCCTTGGTTTCTGGTGAAAGGTCACAACTGGCCAGAGAGCACGGTGGCATAGTGGTTAGCACTGTTTGCCTCACAGCGCCAGGGACCCGGGTTCGAATCCGGCCTTGGGTGACTGTCTGTGTGGAGTTTGCACATTCTCCCCGTGTTTGCGTGGGTTTCCTCCGGGTGCTCCGGTTTCCTCCCACAGTCCAAAGATGTGCGGGTTAGGATGATTGGCTATGATAAATTGACCCTTAGTGTTAGGGGGGATTAAATACGTGGGGTTACAGGGATCGGGTGGGATATGTGTCGGTGCAGGCTCGATGGGCCGAAATGGCCTCTATCTGCACTGTGGGGTTTCTGTGATTTCTGTGATACAGCGATGGAAATCAAATCCCAAATGAAGAAGCGCACTGAACATTACACCACACGTGAAGCTGCTTAAAACAGAGACGTACCCATGAGTAGGCTGGTAGTTATGTGGTATCTTGCAGATTTTTTCCACACATGTGTTGCAATAGCCAAACCTTTCTAACACTTGAGGAATTAAAAAAACAAATCATCCAGAACATCACAGCGGGGAAAAGACACCTTCAGACAAGAACAACAACAACTTACATTTATATAGCGCCTTTAATGTAGTGAAATGCTGGTGATTGAAGCAGGTCAACATTTAAGAATAGGTTAGAATTCATAGAAGTTAACGGCGCAGAAGGAGGCCATTCGGCCCATCGTGTCTGTGCCGGCTGAAAAAGAGCCCTCCAGCCCAATCCCACTTTCCAGCTCGGTAGGTGATTGAAGGAAAGGGTATAAAAGGATATGGCCACAGGGCGGGTAAGTGTGATTAAGACTTGGAGGGGAATGCCACCAGCTCCAAGTTCCCTTCCAAGTCACACACCATCCTGACTTAGAAGTATATCGGCCGATCCTTCATCGTCGCTGGGTCAAAATCCTGGAACTCCCTCCCTAACAGCACTGTGGGAGTACCTTCACCACACATAGAAACATAGATAGAAGATAGGAGCAGGAGTAGGCCATTCGGCCCCTCTAGCCTGCTCCGCCATTCAATGCGATCATGGCTGATCATCCAAATTCAGTACCCGGTCCCTGCTTTCTCCCCATACCCCTTGATCCCTTTAGCCTTAAGAAATATATCCAACTACTTCTTGAATATATTTAATGAATTGGCCTCTACTGCCTTCTGTGGTAGAAAATTCCACAGATTCACCACTCTCTGGGTGAAGAAATTCCTCCTCATTTCTGTCCTAAAAGGCCTACCCCTTATCCTTAGACTGTGACCCCTGGTTCTGGATTCCCCGACCATCGGGAACATCCTCCCTGCATCTAGTCTGTCCAGTCCTGCCAGAATTTTATAAGTTTCAATGAGATCCCCTCTCATTCTTCTAAACTTCAGCGAGTGCAAGCCCAATTGACCCAATCTCTCCTCATACGTCATTCCTGCCATCCTAGGTATCAGCCTGGTGAATCTTCGCTGAACTCCTTCCATGGCAAGAATATCCTTCCTCAGATAAGGTGACCAAAACTGCACACAATACTCAAGATGTGGTCTCACCAAGGCCCTGTACAACTGCAGCAAGACATCCTTGTTCTTGTACTCAAACCCTCTCGCTATGAAGGCCAACATACCATTTGCCTTCTTAACCACCTGCTGCACCTGCAATTCAATTCAATTCAATTCAATTCAATTTTATTTGTCATATATGCAGCAGACGTGTGTACTGCACAATGAAATGTTGATTTTTACGAGTCTCCCAACATTGGAATAAATATGGCATAACAATGATAAAAATACTAATAGAAATACAGTAATAATAAATAAAACAACAGTAATAAATAATAATAAATTATACGTTCATGAGTCTTATGGCCTGGGGGTAGAAGCTGTTTCGAAACCTGCTGGTACGAGACCGTATGCTTCGGTATCTCTTACCGGACGGGAGCAGGGCGAAGAGGTTGTGGCTGGGGTGGCTCGCGTCTTTAATGATTCTCAGGGCCTTCCCCCGGCACCTCTCGGGGTAGATATCCTGCACAGCAGGTAGTTTAATTCCTATAGTATGTTGTGCAGCTTTCACCACCATCTGTAGAGCCTTGCAGTCTGTGGCGGTGCAGTTGCCATACCAGGTAGTGATGCAGCCGGACAGGATACTCTCGATGGTGCACCGGTAGAAGTTGGTGAGAATCTGGGGGGCCATTCCAAATTTCTTCAGTCTCCTGAGGAAGAACAGGCGTTGGCATGCCTTCTTCGTTACGATGTCAATGTGATGTGACCACGTTAAGTCCTCCGTAATGAATACACCCAGGAATTTGAAGCTGCTGACCCTCTCCACCTCAGCCCCTTCGATGTAGATTGGGGTGTGTCCCTCCCCCTGCCGCTTCCTGTAGTCCACGATCATCTCCTTTGTTTTGCTGATGTTGAGGGAGAGGTTGTTGTACTTGCACCATTCTGCTAGAGCTCTTACCTCCTCCCTGTAGCCTGTTTCATCGCCATCTGTGATCAGGCCTACAACGGTAGTGTCATCAGCAAACTTGATGATGGAGTTGGATTTGTGCGTGGCCACGCAATCGTGAGTAAACAGGGAGTACAGAAGGGGGTTGAGCATGCTTACCTTCAGCAACTGCAAGCACACGGACTGCGGCGGTTCAAGAAGGCGGTTCACCACCACCTTCTCGAGGGCAATTAGGGATGGGCAATAAATGCCGGGCCTTGCCAGCGACGCCCACATCCTATAAATGAATTTTTTTTAAATGGTGCTAGTGTGGACGGTAAATACCAACACGGGCCGATGGGCCGAATGGCCTGTTTCCCTGTTCTATGTATAAGCTGCTGTGTTTAAGGTTGGTTCAGAAACCGTACCACCAACATCAAAGGGTGAGTTTGGATCTGAGGATTATCCTTTCAGAGCACAGACCAGGGTACGTTAGCAATGCTTAAACCTGTGATTCTGCAAACTCCCCCTGTGCACTAGGAGAGGCTGCACTCAGCATGTTCCTCCACTGCATTGTTTAGAAACTGCTCCCAGCCCGAATCCCCAGCAATGAACTCGATAGCACTGGGAGCAAGCACATCATTCATTCTGTTATCAGGGTGGGTCATCTGATTTCCTGTTTACAATTTATTCCAGTTTTATGACGAAAAATAACGTGAAACCTGGACGTTCTGATCCCAAAATATGTGAGGGGACTGGGCAGGGTTACGGTAAGGTTACATTTCCCAAAACACAAACAGAATGGAGTTACGTGCAGTGTATGTGACCTTGGTCACAGAGCCAGGCAACACCTAGTGTGTCCCAACATTCCCTAGAGCAGCCATCACTGTCTGGAGCGATTCTCTCGGAATAGGGCTGTGACAATATGGGAGTGGGGGCTGCATTACACCCCTGTTACATTGTTATAGTATCACATCGTTAAATGGAACTACTTTGGTATGGAACTACTTTGGTATGGTGTAGTTATATTGCTATGTGGCACACTGTGCACAGGCAGTGCACAGTGCAGCGTCGGACATCTTGTATCACTCCGCACCATGCGGCAGCACTGTAACAAAAGCAAGAATACAGCTAAGTAAAAGCACTAACTAAAATGAACTAAAAGTGTCTGTAATATATATATAGTATAAGAACACAAGAAGTACAGTACATCCACCGGTTCCCCTTTATCCACAGCACATGTTACTTCCTCAAAGAACTCCAATAAATTGGTTAAACATGATTTCCCTTGCACAAAACCATGTTGACTCTGCCTGATTACTTTGAACTTTTCTAAGTGCCCTGCTATAACATCTTTAATAATAGCTTCTAACATCTTCCCTACGACAGATGTTAAGCTAACTGGCCTGTAGTTTCCTGCTTTCTGTCTCCCTCCCTTTTTGAATAAAGGAGTTACATTTGCTATTTTCCAATCTAATGGAACCTTCCCTGAATCTAGGGAATTTTGGAAAATTAAAACCAACGCATCAACTATCTCACTAGCCACTTCTTTTAAGACTCTAGGATGAAGTCCATCAGGACCCGGGGACTTGTCAGCCCGCAGCTCCAACAATTTGCTCAGTACCACTTCCCTGGTGATAGTAATTTTCTTGAGTTCCTCCCGCCCTTCCATTTCCTGATTTACAGCTATTTCTGGGATGTTACTTGTATCCTCCATAGTGAAGACCGATGCAAAATACCTGTTCAATTCAACTGCCATCTCCTTATTTTCCATTATTAATTCCCCAGACTCACTTTTTATAGGACCAACGCTCACTTTAACTCTTTCCTTTTTTAAATACCTATAGAAACTCTTACTATCTGTTTTTATATTTCTAGCTAGCTTTCTCTCGTACTCTAATTTTTCTCTCCTTATTAATCTTTTAGTCAGTCTTTGCTGTTTTTTATATTTTGTCCAATCTTCTGACCTGCCACCCATCTTTGCGCAATGATATGCTTTTTCTTTAAGTTTAATACTATCTTTAACTTTATTGGTTAACCACGGATGGTGGATCCTTCCCTTGGAATGTTTCTTTCTCGTTGGAATGTATATATTCTGTGTATTTTCAAATATCCCCTTAAATGTCTGCCACTGCAACTCTATTGACCTATCCCTTAACCTAATTTGCCAGTTCACTTTAGCTAGCTCTGCTTTCATGCCCTTATAATTGCCCTTATTTAAGTTTAAAATACTAGTCTTGGACCCAAACTCAATGTAAAATTCAATCATATTATGATCGCTGCTGCCTAGGGGCACCTTCATTATGAGGTCATTAATTAATCCTATCTCATTGCACAATACCAGGTCCAGTATGGCCTGCTCTCTGGTTGGCTCCAGAACGTGCTGTTGAAGAAATTATCCCGAAAACATTCCATGAACTCCTCATCTAGGCTACCTTTGCCCATCTGATTTTTCTAGTCTATATGCAGATTAAAATCCCCCATGATTATTGCTGTACCCTTCTGACAAGCTCCCATTATTTTTTCCTTTATACTCCATCCTACCATGTGGTTACTGTTAGGGGGCCTGTACACCACTCCCACAAGTAACTTCTTGCCTTTATTATTTCTCATCTCTACCCAAACCGCTTCTACATCCTGGTTTCCTGAACTTAGGTCATCCCTCTCTATTGTGCTAATACCATCATTAATTAACAGAGCCACCCCTCCACCTTTTCCCACCTTCCTGTCCTTCCTAAATGTCATGTACCTTTCAATATTCAGGTCCCAATCTATGTCATCCTGTAGCCATGTTTCTGTAATGGCTATCAGATCATATTTATTTATTTCTATTTGCGCTATCAGTTCATCTGTTTTGTTTCGAATGCTATTTGCATTCAGATGCAGAGCCTTTAGTTTTGTCCTTTTATTATTTTTGTAACCTCTAGCCTTATCTGTTGATTTACTCTTAGATTTGTACTCTCTATCCCTTCCTGTCACGGTCTGTTTATCATTTCCCATATTAATACCTTTCTCCATTGCCTTGTCTCTAATCTTTGAATTACCACATCTTCCCAAATTTGATCCCATGCCCCCAATATTTAGTTTAAAGCCCTCTCTACCACCCTAGTTATACGACTTGCCAGAACACTGGTCCCAGCACGGTTCAGGTGAAGACCGTCCCAACGATACAGATCCCACTATTCTGAGACTATGACCCCTGGTTCTAGACTCTCCAGCCAGGAGAGACAGCCTCTCAGCCTCTACCCTGTCAATCACCCCTCAGAATCTTATATGTCACATGATATGACGACAATGGAGTTGTTGACCAATCACAGCGATCAATCTCTATCAATGAGTCTACAACAGACCCAGACACTAGGTGAGGAAAACCCCCAGTGGTGGAGAGCTTTGGGAACCAGAGGTCCAAAGTCGCCTGTTCCCCCGAGCTCGCTACACTCCCCACACGTCACGTCTCACATTACTCATAGACTGGATCCCAAACTGTGATTGCCTGAAAAAAATTAATCTAATTTGCATTTGCTGGGGAGCTTGTTCCATAGATTGACCACTCGCTCACTGAAATAATCTTTCCGCGGATTAGTTTTGAATTTACCTTGCGTCCAGCGCAGGCCGTGTCCTCTGATTCTACTGTCTGGACAAGGTGGAACAGTTTGATATGGTCTACATTATCTGCAGCGGTTCAAAAAGAAGGCGGCTCACCACCACCTTCTCAAGGGCAACTAGGGATGGGCAATAAATGCCGGCCTCGCCAGCCACACCCACATCCCAAGCATGAATTAAGAAACATATAAGATTCTGAGGGGGCTAGACAGGGTAGATGCTGAGAGGTTGTTTCCCCTGGCTGGAGAGTCTAGAACTAGGGGGCACAGTCTCAGGATAAGGGGTCGGTCATTTAAGACTGAGATGAGGAGGAATTTCTTCACTCAGAGGGTTGTGAATCTTTGGAATTCTCTGCCCCAGAGGGCTGTGGATGCTGATTCTTTGAGTATATTCAAGGCTGAGATCGATAGATTTTTGGACTCTAGGGGAATCAAGGGATGTGGGGATCAGGCGGGAAGGTGGAAATCACAGAATCACAGAAACCCCACAGTGCAGATAGAGGCCATTTCGGCCCATCGAGCCTGCACCGACACATATCCCACCCGATCCCCGTAACCCCTACACCAACACATATCCCACCCTATCTCTCGACCAATGAGGTCAAAGATCAGCCATGATCTTATTGAATGGCGGAGCAGGCTCGAGGGGCCGAATGGCTGACTCCTGCTCCTATTTCTTATGTTCTTAAAAGTCCCTTTACAATCCTAAAAACAGCAATCATTGCATCGAGCAATTCATGACATGAAATTAATTTTGTGCGTAAAGCTCAACTCTGAACTAAAGCTTCATTAAACACACCGCTGTTTCTTATCTATAATATATTACATTTCCGATCTACGCTGCACACTTCTTATTTGTGGATCACCGTGCCACTAGGTGGCGGCTTGATAGGACTTCTTTCCCATTATAAAGTTGCCTGGCTCGGTCACGTCTGGAGCTGCACACCTCCACCACTAGATGGAGCATCACAAGCTCCAGAAGCTGCAGGTCCCCAGACCTATACCTACAGCATCAAGAACGCTCTGTCTTGGCTCCCGGTGGGCAAAGTCAGGGGAGATCTGCTGGTTCTACATAATACGTTCAATAATTCACTTTAAACTTCTCTGTTCAAGTGTGAGCCGTGACTCAAGGGGGTAGCACTCTCACCTCTGAGTCAGAAGGTTGTGGGTTTAAAGAAGGATATACTTGCCATAGAGGGAGTGCAACGAAAGTTCACCGGACTGGTTCCTGGGATGGGCGGGGATTGTCCTATGAGGAGAGATTGAGTAGACAAGGCCTATATTCTTCAGAGTTTAGAAGAATGAGAGGTGATCTCATTGAAACATACAAAATTCTTACAGGGCTTGACAGGGTAGAGGCTGAGAGGCTGTCTCTCCTGGCTGAGGAGTCTAGAACTAGGGGTCACGGTCTCAGAATAAGGGGACGGCCATTTAGGACTGAGATGAGGAGGAATTTCTTCACTCAGAGGGTGGTGAATCTTTGGAATTCTCTACCCCAGAGGGCTGTGGAGGATCAGTCGTTGAGTATATTCAAGACAGAGATCGATAGATTTTTGGATATTAAGGGATTCAAGGGATATGGGGATAGTGCAGGAAAGTGGAGATGAGGTAGAAGATCAGCCATGACCTTATTGAATGGCGGAGCAGGCTCGAGGGGCCGAATGGCCGACTCCTGCTCCTATTTCTTATGTTCTTATTATGGTTCAAGTCCCATTCCAGAGACTTGAGCACAAAAATCTAAGCTGACACTCTAGTGCAGTGCCGAGGCAGTGCTGTGCTGTCGGAGGTACCGTCTTTCAGATGAGACATTAAACCAAGGCCCCGTCTGCTCCCTCAGGTGGACGTATAAGATCCAATGGCACTATTTTGAAGAAGAGCAGGGGAGTTCTCCCCGGTGTCCTTGCCAATATTTATCCCTTAATCAACATCTCTAAAGAAAACAGATTATCTGGTTATCACATTGCTGTTTGTGGGAGCTTGTTGTGTGCAAATTGGCTGCCGCGTTTCATATGTTACAACAGTGACTACACTTCATTGGCTGTAAAGCACTTTGGGATGTCCTGAGGGTGTGAAACATGCTATATAAAAGCAAGGCTTTCCTTTCTTCCAATTATACAGGGGGTCCCTTACCACAATAAAGATGGTGTGATATGAAAGTTATAAAGGGGATTGTGGGACAACATTACCTGTGGATATCACTGTTTCAACGGTTAATGCGTTTGTTTGAAATTCCTTTGTCTGTTATTTTAACACAGCATTAACCTGGTTATGGTTCACCAACACACTGGGCTGGATTTTCATTGAGGAGGCGTGTAGGAGGCGGGACTACAACTTTCGGGGTTGTAGTCCCGCCTCCATCGAGTTGTGGCCAACCCACGCGATTTTCATTTGATTGACCTTGTTGAGCCCGCCCAGTGGGCTCAGCAGGCCAATTATGGGCCACCCGGCAACAGATGACGTCACAGATTGACATTTCATCTGTCAAGAGCTTTTGACAGATGAAATATCAGCGTTTGACAGCTGTTTGAAGTGTCAAACACTGACAATCTGTACCCCCCAATTTTGAGATTTTAACCCCCCACACGCTTCCAATCCCGCCTCCACGGCCCAATGGAAATCCTGCCCACTGAGTCTGCACAGGAGCATAGGAACAGGCTGATTTAGAGATCTCTCCGGAACAGAAAGCTGAATGCTGCAACTTTTGACAGCTCGCGGCCATTCTGCTTTCTGTGCCGGTGAGATGAGGGACTCCCGAGACCTGAAGGAAGGAAGGCTGTAAAGGTAAGTAAATATAAGTAAAACTTCTTTAAACACTTTACACACACCAAACACACTTACCTCTGCACTCATGCACCCATCACTCACCTGAACACGACATCTCGAACCCTCCAAGCCCTTCAGCCCGACGGCCCGCTTCACTAACTTGGCGTGGTTTGGAGCCGTCGGGAATCCCACACTTCAGCAATAAAAATAGGGATTAGGCTAAAAACTGCCTGTTAACTACCTGTTAACAGGCAGTTAATTGGCACTAATCCCCTTCCCGCCTCGGGGAGGCGGGTCCCAGCACGGGTCGGGTATCCGCCTCCTTTGAAACTGGCATGGAGGTGGGTTGGGGGCGGGATGGGTTTGTGCCCCCCGATTTCGAGATTTTAACCCCCCACATGCCTCCAATCCTGCCTCCATGGCCCAATGAAAATCCTGCCCACTGAGTCTGCACAGGAGCATAGGAACAGGAGGAGGCCATTCAGCCCCTTGAGGCTGTCCCACCATTCAATTATATCATGGCTGATCTGTATCTTAACTCCATCCACCTGCCTTGGTTCCGTTACCCTTAATATTCTGGCCTAACAAAAATCTACCAATCTCAGTTTTGGAATTTTCAATTGACCCTCAACCTCAACAGCTTTTTGGGGGAGTGAGTTCCAGATTTCCACCACCCTTTCTGTGAAGAAGTGAATCCTGACATCACCCCTGAACGGCCTGGCTCTAATTTTAAGGTTCTGCCGCCTTGTTCTGGACTCCCACCACCAGAGGAAATAGTTTCACTCTATCTACCCTATCGCATCCTTTAACCATCTTAAACACCTCAATTAGGCCAATGTTTGCACCGATTAATTTCACAGCCGTGACGCGGGTGGATATGTACAAGGCCGGGAGGAGCAGAGAGCGGCGGTCCAGTGAGTACTTAAACTCACTTTCGCGGGCTTTTTTACAGAGGCTTACCAATCTCACAGACCGGCGGCGGCATTCCGGAGCCACGTCACGATTCAAAAAGTGATGTGGGCAAGAGGAAGCAGCTGATTGGGTGATTACGGCCAGGTGAGTATTTATACTACTCTATAGTTTGACAGTTAAGATTAATAGTTTATAAAAGTTAGAAGGTCTTAATTTTTGTGGTTATAGTTTCTAAGGTCTCTGCTGTGTATCAGGGAGTGCTAGTAACAAGGGCCCTTGAGTATATCATTTAATTGTAGTGTAATTAGTGGTATTGATTTGATTTAATTTAATTTAAATTAATTAAAGGGTAAGTCATGGCAGGACAGCTCGGCCCCGTGGCATGCTCCTCCTGCGCTATGTGGGAAATCAGGGACACTTCCTGTGTCCCTGACGACCATGTGTGCGGGAAGTGTATCCAGCTGCAGCTACTGACAGACCGCATTGTGGTGCTGGAACTGCGAATGGATACATACTGGAGCATTCGCGATGCAGAGGACATAGTGGATAGCACGTTTAGGGAGTTGGTCACACCGCAGGTAAAGGCTGCACAGGCAGGAAGGGAATGGGTGACCACCAGGCAGAGTAGTAGGTGCAGGCAGGTAGTGCAGGGGTCCCCTGTGGCCACCCCCCTCTCATACAGATATACCACTTTGGATATTGTTGAGGGAGGTGGCTTATCGGGGGAAGGCAGCAGCAGCCAACTTCCTGGAACCATGGGTGGTTCTGCTGCACAGGGCGGGAGGAAAAAGTGTGGGAGAGCTATAGTGATAGGGGATTCTACTGTAAGGGGAATAGATAGGCGTTTCTACGGCCGCAAACGAGACTCCAGGATGGTGTGTTGCCTCCCTGCTACAAGGGTCAAGGATGTCTTGGGGCGGCTGCAGGGCATTCTGGAGGGGAAGGGTGAACAACCAGTTGTCGTGGTGCATATAGGTACCAACAATGTAGGTAAAAACTGGGATGAGGTCCTAAAAGATGAATATAGGGAGTTAGGAGGTAAATTAAAAAATAGGACCTCAAAGGTAGTAATCTCAGGATTGCTACCAGAGCCACATGCTAGTCAGAGTAGAAATAGGAGGATATTTCAGATGAATATGTGGCTAGAGGAATGGTGCAAGGGGGAGGGATTCAAATTCCTGGGACATTGGAACCGGTTCTGGGGGAGGTGGGACCAGTACAAACTGGACGGTTTGTACCTGGGTGGGACCGGGACCGGGACCGATGTCCGAGGAGGAGTGTTTGCTAGTGCTGTTGGGGAGAATTTAAACTAAAATGGCAGGGGGTTGGGAACCTGTGCAGGGAGACAGAGGAAAGGGAAGCAATGATAGAAACAAAAGACAGGAAGGAGAAAAGCAAAAGTGGAATGCAGAGAAATCAAGGGTGTAAATCAAACAGGGCTACAGTATATAATAATTCTAAAAGGACTAAGAGTGTTAAAGAAACAAGCCTGAAGGCTTTGTGTCTTAATGCGAGGAGCATTCGTAATAAGGTGGATGAATTAGCTGCGCAAATAGATGTAAACGGATATGAAGTAATTGGAATTACAGAGACATGGCTCCAGGGTGACCAAGGCTGGGAATTCAACATCCAGGGGTATTCAATATTCAGGAAGGACAGGCAAAAAGGAAAAGGAGGTGGGGCAGTATTGCTGGTTAAAGAGGAGATTAACACAATAGTAAGGAAGGATATTAGCTCTGATGATGTGGAATCTGTATGGGTAGAGCTGAGAAATACCAAGGGGCAGAAAACGTTAGTGGGAGTTGTATACAGACCCCCAAACAGTAATGCTGAAGTTGGGGATGGCATTAAATGGGAAATTAGAGACACATGCAATAAGGGCACAGCAGTTATCATGGGTGACTTTAATCTACATATAGATTGGGCTAACCAAATTAGTAACAATACTGTAGAGGAGGAATTCTTAGAGTGTATACGGGATGGTTTCCTGGACCAATATGTCAAGGAACCAACTAGAGATCGGGCCATCTTAGACTGGATATTGTGTAATGAGAAAGGATTAATTAGCAATGTTGTTGTGCAAGGTCCCTTGGGGAGGAGCGATCATAATATGGTAGAATTCTTCATTAAGATGGAGAGTGAAGTAGTTGACTAAGAGAGTGGGGTCCAGAATTTAAATAAAGGAAACTACGATGGTATGAGGCGCGAGTTGGCTAGGATGGATTGGGGAATGTTACTTAAAGGGTTGACGGTGGATAGGCAATGGCAAACATTTAAAGATCGCATGGGTGAACTACAGAATTTGTTCATCCTTGTTTGGCATAAAAATAAAACAAAAAAGGTGACTCAACCGTGGCTAACAAGGGAAATTAGGGATAGCATAAGATCCAAGGAGAAGACATATAAATTGGCCAGAAAAAGCAGCAAACCTGAGGATTGGGAGCAGTTTAGGAGTCAGCAAAGGAGGACAAAGGGATTAATTAAGAGGGGGAAAATAGAATATGAGAGTAAGCTTGGAGGGAACATAAAAACTGACTGTAAAAGCTTCTATAGATATGTGAAGAGAAAAAGATTGGTGAAGTCAAGTGTAGATCCCTTGCAGTCAGAATCAGGGGAATTTATGATGGGGAACAAAGAAATGGCAGACCAATTAAATAGATACTTTGGTTCTGTCTTCACAAAGGAGGACACAAATAAACTCCCAGAGATGTCGGGGAACATAGGGTCTAATGAGAGGGAGGAATTGAATGAAATCAGTATTTGTAGGGAAATGGTGTTAGGGAAATTGAAGGGATTGAAGGCCAATAAATCCCCAGGGCCTAATAATCTACATCCTAGGGTACTTAAGGAAGTGACCCTAGAAATAGTAGATGCATTGCTGGTCATCTTCCAAAATTCTATAGACTCTGGAATAGTTCCCATGGATTGGAGGGTAACGAATGTAATCCCACTATTTAAAAAAGGTGGTAGAGAGAAAACGGGGAATTATAGACCGGTAAGCCTGACATTGGTAGTGGGGAAAATGCTAGAGTCCATTATAAAAGATGTAATAGCAGAGCACTTGGAAAACAGTGACAGGATTGGACAAAGTCAACATGGATTTACAAAAGGTAAATCATGCTTGACTAATCTACTGGAATTTTTTGAGGATGTAACTGGTAGAATAGATAAGGGAGAACCAGTGGATGTGGTGTATTTGGACTTTCAGAAGGCTTTTGATAAGGTCCCGCATAAGAGATTGGCGTTCAAAGTTAAAGCACATGGGATTGGGGGTAAGGTACTGACTTGGATAGAGAACTGGTTGGCAGACAGGAAGCAAAGAGTTGGAATAAACGGGTCTTTTTCCGAGTGGCAGGGAGTGACTAGTGGGGTACCGCAGGGATCAGTGCTACGACCCCAGCTATTCACAATATATATTAATGATCTAGATGAGGGAACTAGATGTAATGTCTCCAAGTTTGCAGACGACACAAAGCTGGGTGGGCGTGTGTGCTGTGAGGAGAAACTCCAGTATGATTTGGACAGGTTGGGTGATTGGGCAGATGCATGGCAGATGCAATATAATGTGGATAAATGCAAGGCTATCCACTTTGGTGGCAAAAACAGGAAGACAGATTATTATCTGAATGGCAATAGATTGGGAAAAGGGGAAGTGCAACGAGACCTGGGTGTCCTTGTGCACCAGTCACTGAAGGTAAGCATGCAGGTGCAGCAGGAGGTTAAGAAGGCAAATGCTATGCTGGCCTTCGTAGCGAGAGGATTCGAGTACAGGAACAAGGATGTCTTGCTGCAGTTGTACAGGGCCTTGGTGAGACCACACCTTGAGTATTGTGTGCAGTTTTGGTCGCCTTATCTGAGGAAGGATGTTCTTGCCATGGAGGGAGTGCAGCGAAGTTTCACTAGACTGATACCTGGGATGGCAGGAATGACATATGAAGAGAAATTGGGTCGATTGGGCTTATATTCACTAGAGTTTAGAAGAATGAGAGGGGATTGTCATAAATCTCATCATCGAGAATCTACCTATGAAATAACACTGGACGGCCAGCCAGTGGCGCTGTCCAAGGAGTATAAATACTCGGGCGTTGGCCCCAGCTTGCCAGGGGCATTTTGTAAAGACAAGGGGCTAGTGAAGTACAACTAGACCTCCATGTTCTGAAATAAGTTGATTAAAGCCTTGCTTTATACTCAAACCAAGTGCGTAGTGAGTTTTATTATGTCAGAGATCTCATTGAAACTTATAAAATTCTAACCGGACTAGACAGACTGGATGCAGGAAGGATGTTCCCGATGGCGGGGGAGTCCAGAACCAGGGGTCACAGTCTAAAGATAAGGGGTAAGCCATTTAGGACAGAGATGAGGAGGAATTTCTTCACCCAGAGAGTGGTGAACCTGTGGAATTCTCTACCACAGAAGGCAGTTGAGGCCAATTCATTAAATATATTCAAGAAGGAGTTAGATATATTTCTTAAGGCTAAAGGGATCAAGGGATATGGGGAGAAAGCAGGGACCGGGTACTGAGTTTGGATGATCAGCCATGATCTAACTGAATGGCGGAGCAGGCTCGAGGGGCCGAATGGCCTACTCCTGCTCCTATTCTTTTATGTTTCTATGTTTCTAAGGCATCGGCAATGACTGATGGCTGCAGCAAGTGAATCACATTGTATATAGGCGGCCCTGGGTCACTGTACCGGTCTGCGCTCCTGCCAACAGAGTGCCCACATTTTGCCATCCATCCAGACCGCTGAGGGCCAGCCCTATAATCAGCACTTTTCCACACAATCTTCCAACTGCGATAAGCTGGGGGGGGGGGGGGTGGGTGGCGGGGGGGAAGCTGTGCCCACCAGCCCCGCGTATCGGGGGAACCCCAGGCACTGCGCACTCAGCAAATCTGTAATGTGCGCTCATGGATAATGGGACTCAGGACCAGATGTTGGGCACATGTGGAAAAGTACAGCAATTTATCAGAGCAGCAAATCACTGGGATTTAACTAAACTATTGCACCTTCAAAAGAATAGATTAATTTCCTGCCCCCTCCCCGGCTCTGTATTTGCTTAAACGCTGTTCATCACTAACATTTCTATCCCAAAAAGCTAAGTCAATTGAAAATTTTAAAACTGAGATTGATAGATGCCCTGGCCTTGTACTTGCTTAAACACTGTTAAATCTCTAACTTCTTCGAGCTCTGATGAAAAGTCATTGACCTGAAACATTGGGCTGGATTTTACCGACATTGGTGGGTCCGTGGCGGGCGACGTCGGTGGCGGGTCCTGGCCCCACGGCCGGCTCCAGCCCGCTGTGTAGAATGAATTTACTGTGACTGAGCTTGTTAAGCCCGCCCAGCGAGTTTCCCGGCCAATTGAAGGAAGCAGGTCTGATGACGTCACTTAAAGGGACCCTGGCCAACTTTATTTTGACAGTTGTGCTGTCAGTGTTCTACAGCATTGAGGTGCTGCAAACATTGACAAGCACTGCACAGAGGTGCATGGCTGTACCCAGGCTCTCCCATGGGTACAGCCATGCCCAGGGAGGTTCTCTTCCCTTCCCATGGGTGGGAGAGACCTCTCTAGGATATCAACACAGCCTGGTTGCACAGGAGGGCACAAGCAGGGATGTGTTCAGGAGGACCTGGGTGCAGTGCCGCAAACTCAGTAGATCACGAAAACGTTAGTACAAAGCCACACTCAACCTCATCCTGCTGTGCCTCTCATCACATCCCCATCACACTGCCTTCCCTACCCTACTCCTGCACATTCTTACTCACACCAATTTACCTTGCACCTCCACCCATCCCTCTCTATCTACATTATCATTTCCCCATCTCACTAACCACCCCTCACACTCGCCCTCATCCTAATGCAATTATACCAACTAACAACACACAAGGGTAGGCACTTGTGTGTTTTAACCAATGTTCATGTAAAGTTTCAGCTAATGTGCTGTCAAACATTGAAACCTTGGACAGATTTGTGTGCACCTTTGGAAGTGGCTTAGTGAGTTGCAGTGAATGGTGAGACATAACAGTACCCCCCGCAATGGTGATGAGTGTGAAAGGAATGGCTTGGGCATTGTAGGGATGCTTTATTCTGTTGGTGTGGGGTGGTGCCAACCTGGCGCATCATGCGGCAGCCTTGGTGTACAGCATCAAGTGAAGTAAATCTGGCTATGGTGAGGCCATCCCTGGCCTCCCGAGCAGCAATGTGGTCCGGTGCTGATGCCCTCTGTCCTGTGCAGCATCAATTGATTGCGGAGAAGGTTGGTGTTGTTGTTGGTGCTGCTGGTGTGCCTGGTGATGCTGGTGTTGTGGCTGATTATGGTGGGATTCTGAGGACCAAAGTGAGAGAGTATAAAGTGCACCAATGTGTTGTGTCGGTACCTTTCTACCTAGACACAATTAGAACTCAGAACCCAGAGATTCAAACATGAAGTGCTTTATTCAGGAAGGAAAGTTTTGGAGAGTTCCAAACAAAGAGAGCTAAACTTAACCAAGAGAACACCCAACCATGTATCTGCTGTGACAGCGCCACCACAGGTGGGAGGAGAACACACAACACATAACATATTCCTCCCCTCTTAAATGAAAGGTCCACATTATTCCTCAACAGGTAAGTTACTTTCAATGCACTCAACTAACCAAGGGTAGAGGTAGACTGCCTCAAACCCTGACTTTACCCTGGGGTTTATTCTGCCCCAGTCTTGTGGGTAAGTCACTAAGCCTACAGATCCAAGCGTCTTGGAGGCCGCCGCTATCTGACAGGATACCGGCGGTCATCGCTGGCTTCCACAGCAGTAGGCATTGACACAGGCCTAGATAGAGAAGGTGCCTGTGTCAGTCGAAAGTCAGGAGTTTGCACAGGTGGAACAGTCTCTATGACTTCCTGTGTTGGAGAAGAGCACTGTGGCAAAGGATGCTGGTTTGCGGTATCACCCGGAAACAGTTCAGGCCAACCAGCCGTTGGAGCCTCTGTGGCTGTCTCTGCTCCTAGCAACAGTTGATCTGTGTTCTCCAGACGACGTCCTCAGCAGTCTCAACCGTGTAAGACACAGGGCCCGTCTGCGCGATCACCGTAGCAGGAACCCATTTCGGTCCATTGTTGTAGTTTCGAGCTAGGACGTGCTCTCCCGGGTGAAACGGTCTCTCCTTGGCTCTTTTCTCTCTCTTTTCAACTTGAGCTTGTTGTTGACAATGGACAACCTGTTCTGCCCTTGGAGGTTTGAGTAAGTCAAAACGTGTCCACAACTGCCTCTCCATCATGAGCGATGCGGGGGAAGTTTTGGTTGTGGCATGCGGCTCGTTCCTGTAGGACAACAGGAAGCTGCTCAGACGTTGGTGGATTGAGCCCTGACCTTGCGATGCCTTCAAGGCGTGCTTCAAAGTTTGCATGAACCTTTCTGCCAGGCCATTAGTAGAGGGATGATAGGGCGCAGACCTGATGTGTTGGACACCATTCACATGCAGGAAGGTTGCAAACTCCTGTGATACAAATTGTGGACCGTTGTCACTTACGAGTTGTTCCGGTGAGCCATAATGGCTGAACATCTCACCAAGTTTCTCAATTGTTTTCTCTGCCGTGGTAGACCTCATCACAGCGACCACCGGCCACTTGCTACGAGCCTCCACAACCACCATAAACATCTTCTCTTCGAAAGGACCGGCGAAGTCCACATGTACTCGCTGCCACACTTCTGCAGGCCAATCCCAGGGGTGTAGGGTTGCCAGCTGTGGAACATTCCGGACCCTTTGACATGGGGAACATGTTTTGGCTTTCTCCTCAATATTTCCATCGAGACCTGGCCACCAGAAGTAGCTTCTTGCCATTTCCTTCATCTGAACCATCCCACTGTGGCCTGTATGAAGTTGTTGCAGTATAGGTTCCCTCAGAGGTGGCGGAATGATGACACGGCGTTCCCAAAGAAGACAACCTGCCTGGATGGAGAGCTCATTTCTTTTTGAAACGTAAGGTTTCAAACTAGGAGAATCTCCTATAGCTCTCCCTCGAATGACATCGTCCATTACCTCAGACAGGACTGGATCGTTGCGGGTGTACCTTCGCACCTGAGCTGCCGTGACAGGTGCTCCCTCCACTTGTCTAAAGTAGAAGATGTCTATCTGACGAGGCTCTGGGGGAGTAACAGGCAAGGTTGGCCTCGAGAGACCGTCTGCGTTGCCATGCAAGTCTGATTTGCGATATTTGATGTCGTATGTGTGTCCTGACAACAGTAAAGCCCACCTTTGCATCCCGCTTGCAGCAAGAGACGGAATTCCGGTGTGGGGCCCGAAGATTGAAGTCAATGGACGGTGGTCCGTTAGGAGATGAACCTTCTCCCAAACAGGTACTGATGAAATTTTCGAATTCCAAAAACGATTCCCAAGGCCTCGCGCTCAATCTGTGCATAGTTACTCTCGGCCTTGTTCAAGGTGCGTGATGCAAAGGCGATAGGTTTCTCTTCACCAGAAGGCATGATGTGGGATATGACTGCTCCCACATCATATGATGACGCATCACATGCTAGCTGCATGGGTAGCTTTAGGTCGAAGTGTGTTAGGACCTCCGATTTCAGCAATGCTTTCTTTGCTTGGGCGAAAGCTTCGTTGCACAGTTCAGTCCATTTCCATGTTTTGCCTTGACATAGCAACTGATGTAACGGCTTCAGCAATGTTGCTAAGTCTTGAATAAACTTCCCATAGTAGTTAAGTAGCCCCAGAAATGAACGTAACTGGCTCACATTCTGGGGTGCTGGGGCCTCCACGATCGCCTTGACCTTTGACGGCGCCTTATGCAGGCCAATAGCGTCAATCACATGCCCCAGGTACTCAACTGAAGACTGAAAGAATTCACATTTGTCCTTACGAACTCTGAGTCCGTACTCTTTCAGTCATTGTAGTGTCGCATCCAAGTTCAGAAGATGATCCTCCTCATTTGTCCCAGTGACAAGGATGTCATCCAGGTAGCACTGGACTCCTGGCAGTCCACTCAAAATCTGATCCATTGCCCTTTGGAATAGAGCAGGGGCCGACGTAATTCCAAACGGAAGGCGGCAGTACCTGTATAGCCCCTTGTGTGTCACAATTGTCAGCAGCTACTTTGATTTGTCATTGACATGCATTTGTAGATAAGCCTGGCATAAGTCTATTTTGCTGAACTTTTGCCCTCCGGCCAGGCCCGTAAAAAGATCATCAATGAGGGGAAGAGGGTACTGTTCCGCAGACAGCACCGGGTTAATAGTCACTTTAAAATCCCCGCAGATTCGAACAGATCCATCCTTTTTCAGGACAGGAACAATGGGTGTGGCCCATTTGCTCACGCTCACAGGCTCCAGGACTCCATTCTCGACTAAGGCCTCCAAGTTAGCCTCAACTTTTGACCTAATTGCATAGGGTACAGGTCGGGCTTTGTGAAACTTCGGCTTGCTGTCAGGTTTAATGTCCAGTCTCACGCTGATCTTTTTCATGCTCCCAAGTTCCCCATTGAAGAGTTCTGCATGTTTGTTTAACACTGCAGTCAGACCTGACTCCCCTTTTGACATCATGCGGACTGCAGGCCAGTCCAGCGTGATTTTCTCTAGCCACGCACGTCCCAGTAGCGATGGGTAATTTCCCTTTACCACATATAGTGGCAGTTTTGCAGTCTGTCCGTTCAATTTAACTGTCACCTCAATGGCGCCTCTCATGGCCACAGGTTCGCCGGTATACGTCTTTAGCACAATGTTTGTTGGCTGAAGGGTAAGATGCTTTAGCATTTTGTTGTAGACAGTGTCTGAAACAAGGGACACAGCCGCGCCTGTGTCCACCTCCATCCGCACTGATTGTCCCTCCACCAGTGGTAACACCCAGTAGCCATTTGAACCACCTGCAACCGTCAGTATGTGCACCTCTTCCTCCTCAGAGGTGTCGCTCCCCTCTGTTTTGCTTGTTCCATCATACTGCACTGAATGAACACTCTTTTTCCTCTCTTGTCCAAATACAGACATTTTGCTTTCATGCTTCCCAGCTCGCTCTGTTCTTTCTTTACCTCTACAGGCGCGTTCAATGTGACCCTTTTTGCCACAATTTCGGCATTCCAGCTCCGTACACCAGCAGTCATTAGCGTGATGGCCCGTTTTCCCACAACGGTAACATGTGCCGTTCTGCACACCTTTAGGCTCAGACGACACCTTGTGAACTCTCCCTGTTGAGCTCAACTGGTGAGCCTCCTTTTCCGCCATCTCCATGGAGACACTAACCTCAATGGCCTTTTCAAGAGTAAGGTTGTCCTCAGTAAGAAGGCGCTTCTGTGTGGCTGCACTTAGCAGACCACACACAAGTCTGTCTCTAATGGTATCATTCAGCACCTCCTTGAACTCGCAGTGTTCTGACAACCTTTTTAAAGCAGCAATAAACATCGTCACTGATTCCCCCTCCTCTTGATTCCGTTTGTGAAATCTAAATCTCTCAGCAATAACCAGAGGTTTTGGTGAAAAATGTGCTCCAAGAATTTCAACTAGTTGCTTATATGTTTTAGTTCCTGGCTTATCTGGCTGCACAAGGCTGTGAAGTAAATTGAATGTCTTCGGCCCCATTACACTCAAAAAGGCAGGCATGACCTTTTCGTTTGCCACCGCATTCGCCAATACAAAATAGTCAAAACGTTCCGTATAAGCGCTCCATTGCTCCACATTTTCATCAAAATCACCGATGTTTCCTAATATAGTAGCTATCTCACGTTTCAAATTAAAATTTCTGTTTCCTCACTGCACCCGTAACGTTAATGTGATGCTGCAATCTCTGTTCCGAGTGTTTTGTAGTCGAAAAAAAGAAAGTTCCCACAACGCAGATTCATCCGATCCTCGTCGCCACTTTGTTGTGTCGGTACCTTTCTACCTAGACACAATTAGAACTCAGAACCCAGAGATTCAAACATGAAGTGCTTTATTCAGGAAGGAAAGGAAAGTTCTGGAGAGTTCCGAACAAAGAGAGCTAAACTCAACCAAGAGAACACCCAACCATGTATCTGCTGTGACAGCGCCACCACAGGTGGGAGGAGAACACACAATACATAACACAATGCTGATGGTATAGATGACAGGTGAAGTAGAGATGACAGAAGCGATCTGTCAATGGTGGGAGAGGTAATGAGGTCAGATTGGATGGAGACTAGTGATTAAGGGAACATTTCTCAATCAGCTGGGAGCTTTGACTTGACATTTGACATTTGAAGCTGTCAACTCATCAGCTGATTCAATGGCCAATGACCTCCATCCTCAGCTTCACAGAGGAGGTCTAGGCACAGTGGGAAACCGGTGGGCGACCTGTCAAATCCAAAACGCTGGGGAAAAAAGCATTGTTAAGTGGCTGTAAGCAAGCCACTAATGATTTTAATTGCCTCCCCTGTCGTTGCGTGTCGGGTCTGCTCAGCGCTGACAGACCCGACAGTTGGTATAGTCATGTGGCGGCGGGTTGACAGTGGGGTCCCGACTCGCTGGGGAAAAACAAACACTTTCCCACCCGATTGAGCCCGCTGACCGCCCCCCACCCCCGCAGAATTCCCCCCGTTAACTCTGTTTCTCTCTCCACAGAGGCTGAGTATTTCCAGCATTTTCTTTTTTATTTCAGACTTCCAGCATCCGCAGTATTTTTGCTATTGACAGAGTTTTGTTAGGCAAGAGTATTAAAGGTTGCGGAACCAAGGAGTTAAGATGCAGATCAGGCATGATCTCGCTGAAGGGTGGAACAGGCTCGAGGGGCTGAATGGCCTCCTCCTGTTCCTAATGCTCCTATCTTCAAGTTCTGATGTCGGATCACCGACCTGAAACGTTAACTCTTGATTCTCCCTCCACAGACGCTGCCTGACCTGCGGAGTCTTTCTCCGGCATTTTTTTATTGCAGACTTTCAGCGTCCGCGGTGTTTCGCCTTTTGATTAATTTGGATAGTTTCAGGGTGGGGGGGGGGGAACCTGCTGTTGAAGTGACAGGGGCCAAAGTTGTCGCCCTTTGCTGGGACTGCTTGGGAACAGGTGTACCGACAGAGTCAATAGAACTTGTTTTCTTTCAACAACCAAAAAAGGCTCTCGCTGTCACGGAGCTAGCAGGGAATGCCTCAGCAGGATGGATGTAACATAATAGGATAAACTCTTTGGCATATGCCGTGAAACATGTTGTACATTTCCGGCGCTCAACAAACCTCGGGGAAAGTTAAGCTTTCATCTGTTTCGCACTGTTTCCTTTTCCCCCTCAATCTCAGGAGCCCAGTAAGAGGGCGAAGCTTTTAATGCAGATTGACTGACAAACTTGGCTACGATTACAGGTTTTGATGACTTTGAAGGATCTGCTCACAGTGAGTGGCTCAGCAGCTCAGCCCGGCCCTTGTATTTTCCAGAGTCAAGGACCAGAAACATTACAGAGTCGATGTTATCGAAATCTGAGCTTCCGCTGAGGATCTTTATCCACTGGGAAAGCAGATTGGGAATTCGAGGCGCTGGGATCAACTGGTCCCCAAAGGATATTTCTATACTTTTAAAAATTCATTCCCGGGATGTGGGCGTCGCTGGCAAGGCCAGTATTTATTGCCCATCCCTAATTGCCCTCGAGAAGGTGCTGGTGAGCTGCCTTCTTGAACCGCTGCAGTCCGTGTGGTGAAGGTACTCCCACAGTGCTGTTAGGGAGGAAGTTCCAGGATTTTGACCCAGCGACGATGAAGGAACGGCCGATATATTTCCAAGTCAGGATGGTGTGTGACTTGGAGGGGAATTTGGAGGTGATGGTGTTCCCATGCGCCTGCTGCCCTTGTCCTTCTAGGTGGAAGAGGTCGCGGGTTGCTGCGGTGCATCTTGTAGATGGTACTTTAATGAACGGAAAATCCTACAAGGCTCATTGACCTTTGCACCCAAATTCCCGATACACAACACTCGACAGATAAAGATTCCCACCGGAAGCATGAATTCATGCAATCTGCCCTTGCGCATACTTTATATTGTCTACCATGTGATAAAGAAAGCACGGTTTGCTGGCACACTCCATCTACAGGCCAGGAGGTGCCAGGGTTGGATCCTCAGTCAGTTAATCCTAGCTAGGGGCTGTAGTTGAGGACGCTAAAATTGGTCTCAGCACCCCTGCACTAGGAAAGGGGGGTGGGGGTGGGTGAGGAAATCAGCCAAGATTCCTGCTATCCAGTGACCCGTGCTGGAAAGTGCGAATGTGTAGATTTTGGGCCTTTGTTGCGATGCCCACACAATTGAATAGTCTGCCAGCACTCAATGAGTTAGAAGGTTGTGGGTTCGAGTCCCACTCCAGAGACTTGAGCACAAAAATCTAGGCTGACACTCCAGTGCAGTGCTGAGGGAGTGCTGCACTGTCGGAGGTGACGTTTTTCAGATGAGATGTTAAACCGAGGCCCCATCTGCTCTCAGGTGGATGTAAAATATCCCATGGCACTATTTCGAAGAAGAGCAGGGGAGTTATCTCCGGTGTTCTGGGGCCAATATTTATTCCTCAATCAACACCTAAAACAGATTATCTGGTCATTATCACATTGCTGTTTGAGGGAGCTTCCAATCTGAATGTTTACATGGGAAGTTTCAGTGTAAAATTTTGACATAAAAGCGTGATCAAAAGTCATGATCAGAAAGAAAGACTTGCATTTCTATAGCACCTTTCACAACCACCGGACGTCCCAAAGCGCTTTACAGCCAATGAAGTACTTTTGAAGTGTAGTCACTGTTGTAATGTAGGAAACGTGGCAGCCAACTGCGCACAGCAAGCTCCCACAAACAGCAATGTGATAATGACCAGATAATCTGTTTTAGTGATGTTGATTGAGGGATAAATATTGGCCAGGACTCAGGGATATCTCCCCTGTTCTTCTTCAAAATAGTGCTGTGGAATCTTTTACATCTACCTGAGAGAGCAGACGGGGCCTCAGTTTAATCGGAAAGACGGCACCTCCGACAGTGCAGCACTCCCTCACCACTGCACTGGAGTGTCAGCCTAGATTATGTGCTCAAGTCTCTGGAGTGGGCCTTAAACCTTCTGACTCAGAGGCAAAGGGTGCTACCCACTGAGCCACGGCTAATAGTAATTTGGACAGGAAGTGTGCACTTTAATAAGATTTTTAATTTTTTTTGTATATACTTATTATATAAAGAGTGAGAAAGAAATATATGGAGAGAGAGACAAATAGAGAGTGAGAGGAAAAGAGAGAGGGAGAGATATAGAGAGAGAAATCAGCTGCTCGTTACTCTTAAGAAGAGTTTGATTGTGGTCTACCAGAAATAGAGTAACATGCCTTTGACGTAGCTTTGAAGACATATCAACAATGGGTAGATGAGCAACTACTCTCCTCTGAACACAGCCTTCTGTCCAGTTGTGCAAAGGACCAGAACGAACAGCAGCACAATTGGGACAACGTAATCAGCAAAGCCTCCTGGACTGACGACGTTAGTTTATCACCACACTGCAGGACAAGGCAACTCCTACAAACCAAGGCCCCTGATGACACCATCGTCTGAACGGTAATATTATTCTTTTTTTCTTTAAAAACAAAACGAAAGCTAAAGAGTTTTTTCCCCCCCCCCCAACAATTTAACAGACAAATGTGAAGGTGCAATTGCTGCCGGTAGTCAGGAAAGACCCCAGTTAGTTGTCTCTTCAACAGCCAGAGCAGAACAGCAAAATATTAAAAGCTTTATTACCTTGGCTTCTGCTTCTTTGCCATCATATGAGGCCTCTTCCACGGATCTTTGAAGTTCCTTTTGTACGAGTCCGGCAAAATCTTAGCCACCTCTGTAAAGAGATTTAAGTTCAGAATGTGCCAGGTGTTTGTTGCACCTCACTTTAAACCTGTTATAGGAAACTTTCGATTTACCAGCACCTAAATAACCGGAAATCTCAGTTAACCGGCAAAATTCAGGAGTAGGTTCAGGTAAGTTTTATTACTTGCCTTCCTCGATCTGTTGCTGTGCAAGGGTGTGGCTGCAGCTGTTGCTAAGCTACAGAGACACTTGGAACTTGTGGCCATTGTTCTGAACCTGTTGCTAAGCAACAGGGTTTGTTGCTTTATACGGAGCTCTCAGCTCCGTATCTTTTACTATAGCTTTCGGTTATCCAGAATTTTTGATGAACCGGCACCACGTCGGTCCCGTCGGTGCCGGATAAAAAAAAGTTTCCTGTAGTCACCTTCAATGATTCTAAAGAACAGAACTTCTCTATCACTCTGAAAACCAAGGTACGCAAACCTTGCCATGGAGGGAGTGCAGCGAAGATTCACCAGACTGATACCTGGGATGGCAGGAATGACGTATGAGGAGGGATTGGGTCGATTGGGCTTATATTCGCTAGAGTTTAGAAGAATGAGAGGGGATCTCATTGAAACTTATAACATTCTAACAGGGCTAGACAGACTAGATGCAGGAAGGATGTTCCCGATGGCGGGGGAGTCCAGAACCAGGGGTCACAGTCTAAAGATAAGGGGTAAGCCATTTAGGACTGAGATGAGGAGGAATTTCTTCACCCAGAGAGTGGTGAACCGGTGGAATTCTCTACCACAGAAGGCAGTTGAGGCCAATTCATTAAATATATTCAAGAAGGAGTTAGATATATTTCTTAAGGCTAAAGGGATCAAGGGATATGGGGAGAAAGCAGGGACAGGGTACTGAATTTGGATGATCAGCCATGATATTAAATGGCGGAGCAGGCTCGAGGGGCCGAATGGCCTACTCCTGCACCTGTCTTCTATGTTTCTATGTTTCAGAAACCTCAGGACATCCCAAAGCGCTTCACAGCCCATGAATTACTTTTTGAAGCGGAGTCACTGTTGTGAGGTAGGAAACGCGGCAGACAATTTGCGCACAGCAAGCTCCCACAAACAGCAACGAGATGAATGGCCAAGTAATCTGTGTTGGTTGAGGAATAAATATCGGCCAGGACACTGGGGAGAAATCCCCAGCTCTTCTTCGAAATAGTGTCGTGGGATCTTTTACATCCACGCACTGCTATTCACATGGGTTTTGTCGTTAATGTGCGTAGGACAAACCCCCCGCCTTCTATTCACTTCTGGAACGATTAGTAGGGTGAGATTATGAGGACAGGTTACATAGACTAGGTTCGTAATCCCTCGAGTATAGAAGATTAAGGGGTGATCTAATCGAGGTGTTGAAGATGATTAAAGGAGTTGATAGGGTAGACAGAGAAAAACAATTTCCTCTGGTGGGGGGATGTCCAGAACAAGGGGGCAGAACCTTAAAATTAGAGCCAGGCCGTTCAGGGGTGATGTCAGGAAACACGTCTTCACACAAAGGGTGGTGGAAATCTGGAACTCTCTCCCCCAAAAAGCTGTTGAGGTTGGGGGTCAATTGATAGATTGTTGTTGGGTAAGGGTATTAAGGGTTAGGGAACCAAGGCGGGGAGATGAAGTTAAGCTACAGATCAGCCGTGATCTCATTGAATGGCGGTACAGGCTCGAGGGGCTGAATGGCCTCCTCCTGTTCCTCTGTTCTTATGTTTCCAACTGTGGCTCAGAGGAGGATCTGCTCCCAGGCCTCCTTCAGTGCCACCCTGAACCAGCCACTAGAGTTTAGTAGCTACTCCAGGACCCGGAGAGCTTTCTTTGGGGTTAAAGAATGTCTGCTTATTCGGGACACTGGAGCGGGGGCAGTAGAACTCCTTCATCAGTGAGTCAGCAGCCTGGAATTCCCTAATCTAACACCACTGTGGGAGCAGCATTCCCCACAGGGCCTGCAGCGGTTCAGGGAGAAGGCCCACCACTACCATCTTCTGAGGGGCAACTAGGGATGGGCAATAAATGCTGGACCTTTCCAGCTGCTCCCATTTGCCAAAAACAGGCAGCGGTGATAGTATCAAGCAGTTCTAGGTCAATGATACTGGGTGGCCTGCTAGTGGTGGTGTCCAGGGAGAGTAGAAATACTCGGGCACGGGCCCAGCTTGTGCAGGTCATTCTTTAACAGGAACTAGTGAAGGACACAACTAGATCTCCATGTTGAAAAACAGTTGATTAAAGCCTTGTTTAATACTCCGGCCAAGTGCCTAGTAGTTTTCTTACGTCAAGGGTAGTCCTCCTAACAGGCGAGGGGCCTCGCTCCCTGCCAGCGGGCATTGGAGAAGCCGAGAGCTCATCCATTGATCTCCCGACGTGTGCTTGCGGCTGTGAGGTACCTCTCTGCGTGCAAGGACACAGACTCAGTGCCTCCTCTGGGAGTGTTTTGTGGCGGGGGGGTTCACGTCAGTAGGGGGTCTGGCTGGAATTGTCCAAACGAATTTCACTTTCTTTCATCAGCCCTGGCTGCATCTGTAGACAGGTCCAGAAACCCAAGTCCCTCCCAGACCCCAATGTATGGGGTTAATAGGGCGGTCTCCATGAGGTGAATAAGCTGGTCTCTATGGGGTTAACATGTTCTCTTTATGCGGGCAGACTTTAGACAGGATCGCTGGGGTACATTTCTAATCTCGTGTACATCTGTTAATCGGTATCACAAACTCTGCCAGTGAGCTGAAAGCAGTGCTCACTACATTAAAGGTCTAGTACGATAGCAAAATACTGCGGATGCTGGAAATCCGAAATAACAACAGAAGACGCTGGAAAAACTCAGCAGGCCAGGCAACATCCGTGGAGAGAGAAACAGAGTTAACGTTTCAGGTCGAAACAATCTGAAGAAGGGTTTCAACCCGAAACGTTGACTCTATTTCTCTCTCCACGGATGTTGCCTGGCCTGCTGAGTTTTTCCAGCGCCTTCTGTTGTTATTAAAGGTCTAACGTTGGGCAGAATACAGTACTGTACCTTTAACCGAGTGACATCGGTCAGGGTGGTGTCCATAGCAACCCCGTCGTTGCTTCAAATCGGGACACGGTGTTCCTCCATTTCTGGGTGGGATGGTGACGACCCGGCCCCTGTCTCGGCTCCCTATGCCACACCGTGAGCTGCATTCAGTCCAGTGGCCCCAGGGACCCACTGTGCAGTCGATAGCTAGGGTAGGTAAAAAGAAAGACCAGCATTTATATAGCGCCTTTCATGACCACCGGACGTCCCAACGCGCTTTACAGCCAATGAAGTACTTTTTTTTGAAGTGGAGTCCCTGTCATAATGTGGGGAAACACGACAGCCAATTTGCGCACAGCAAGCTCCCACAAACAGCAATGTGATAATGAGCATATAATCTGTTTTTAGTTATGTTGGTTGAGGGATAAATATTGACCAGGTAGGTAGGAAAAAGGCAGCGATCAGGTCATTGGTCTTACAGTAAACAGTCTTCATTTTTTTGACGGTACTTTCTCCCCTTCCTTGTGTCTCCCACACTCCGCTCCCCCCCAGTTACGAGAGCAGGTGGGAAGGGGCAATCCGTCCACAGGCTGCAACGCACAGGAGACTGGGCCACCCTCCCTCCTCATTCTCCTCCACTTCCCCTTCTCGCTGCGCTGGGCACCTTTCCATAACTGTACGGCTGGATTCAATAACCTAACATATCAGTCATCTCAAGTGGAGCTCCCCATGTGCGGCCGTTGACTGTTGCTGGTCAGTCAACAACAACATCTTGCATTTATATAGCGCCTTTAACGTAGTAAAACGTCCCAAGGCGCTTCACAGGGGCATTATCGGCCAACATTTTGACATCAATCCCCACATAAAGATGTGCGGGTTAGGTTGATTGGCCATGATAAAAATTGACCCTTAGTGTTAGGGGGGATTAAATACGTGGGGTTACGGGGTTACGGGGATAGGGCTTGGGTGGGATGGCTGTCGGTGTAGGGACCGGGTGCTAGGGTTTGGATGATCAGCCATGATCTCGTTGAATGGCGGAGCAGGCTCGAAGGGCTGAATGGCCTACTCCTGCTCCTATCTTCTATGTTTCTATAAGGAGATATTAGGACAGGTGACCAAAAGCTTGGTCAGAGAGGTCGGTTTTAAGGAGCGTGTTAAAGGAGGAACGAGAGGCAGAGATGCGGACAGGTTAAGGCAGGGCCGAGACAGCTGAAGGCACGGCCACCAATGGTGAAGCGATGATAATCGGGGATGCACTAGAGCCCAGAATTGGAGGAGCGCAGAGATCTTGGAGAGTTGTAGGGCTGGAGGAGGTTACAGAGATAGGGAGGGGCGAGGCCATGGAGCGAATTGAAAAGAAGGATGTGACTTTTAAAATCGAGGTGTTGCTGGACCGGGAGCCAATGTAGCTCTAAGAGGAGAGGGGGATGATGGGTTTGGAAATTTGTAACACTCTCCCCCAAAAGGCTATGGATGCTGGGAGACAATTGGAGCTTTCAAGACTGAGATGGATAGATTTTTGTTGGGGAAGGGTATCAAGGGATATGGAGCAAAGGCGGGCAAATGGAGTCGAGGTACAGATCAGCCATGATCTAATTGAATTGTGGAGCAGGTTCAAGGGGCTGAATGGCCTCCTCCTGTTCCTAATGTTGCTGTGAATGAGCTGAACTCAGTTGGGTCGATGGTTGGAGTGGTACAACTGGCCTCAACGCTCCTGAGCTAATGCAGGGGTTGGGGGCAGGGGGGTTCTGGGAAAAAAAAAACAAATCCACCAGGGCCTCTGCTCCCGACTGCTGTCCCAGTGAGTCCTGTGTGTGCAGATATCCGGCGAGCAAGGCATTCCACGGTTGAATAGCCCGCTGACACCAGGCTAGCACAGGAAGAATGGTCTCTTGGGCGGGGTGTTGGAGGGCCAGGGCAACGCCTGTAGAACTGCACCCAGGTATCAGCCAGCGACTGCAAGGGACAAGGGCAGGGAACAGGAGGAGGCAAAAAAAAATCAGAAAGAACCCAGAGACAACATTTTTTTAAACACTGATTTGTTGTGATCTGGAATGCACGGCCTGAAAGAATGATGGAAGCAGATTCAATCACAGCATTCAAAAGGGAATCGGATAACTACTTGAAGGGAAAAATTAACAGGTCTATGGGGAACGAGCAGGGGAGTGGGACTACAGGAAACTCTTTTTTACCCGGCACCGACGGGACCGGCGTGGTGCCGGTTTATCAAAAAGTCCGGATTACAGAGAGGTATAGTAAAAGGTACGAGAGCCCCGTACACGGCCACAGATCCAGGCGTCCCTGTTGCATAGCAACAGTTGCAGGAACCCCAGCCACAGACCAAGCATCCCTGTTGCATAGCAACAGGTGCAGGAACCCCGGTTACACGGCCAGAGATCCAGGAACGGCCACTAATATGAAGTAAAACTTATCTGAACCTACTCCTGAATTTTGCCGGTTAACAGAGATTTCTGGTTATTTAGGTGCCGGTAAATCGAGTTTCCTGTAATTGGATAGCTCTACCAATGAGCCGGCACAGGCATGATGGGCCGAATGGAGTTTAGAAGAATGAGAGGCGATTTCATTGAAACATACAAGATTCTGAGGGGGATTGACAGGGTAGATGCTGAGAGGTTGTTTCCCCCTGGCTGGAGAGTCTAGAATCAGGGGTCACAGTCTCAGGATAAGGGGTCGGCCATTTAGGACTGAGATGAGGAAGAATTTCTTCACTCAGAGGGTTGTGAATCTTTGGAATTCTCTGCCCCAGAGGGCTGTGGATGATGAATCGTTGAGTATATTCAAGGCTGAGATCGATAGACTTTTGGACTCTAGGGGAATCAAAGGATATGGAGATCAGGCAGGAAAGTGGAGTTGACGTCGATGATCAGCCGTGATCTCATTGAATGGCGGAGCAGGCTCGAGGGGCCGTATGGCCAACTCCTGCTCTTACTTCTTATGTTCTTATGTATCATTCTGTGATTCTAAAAGAAAAGGAGAGAGGAGCAATAAACCAAAGGGTTTATAATAAACCTTAGTTGCTCAAGCCAATGGCTGGGCAGAGGGCAGCGTTGGTGGAGGCTTGGAAACAAGCTTATTCTATTGGTCAGGGGGTGGAGTGCAGCTCAGGAAATGGTGCTGTGCAGTGCAGCCGCCCACTGGGGGAGAAATTGGGCGGAGCCGCAAACGGGGCGCCAAGCTCGCCTGGGCGCCGGATTTAGCGCTGCGATCGGAGCAGTAGCGACCACCGGAAATTCAGCTTGAGCGCCCCAAGAGGGACACTGGGCGAGGCTTGAGGCGCTCCACGTCCCTCTTAGGGCGCTGAAACTGAATATTGCAGCGCAACGTGCCGCAGCGCCACACGCTGCGGCACGGCGCGCTGCGGTACGGCAGGCCTTCCTCCCATTCTTAAGGGGGAGGGGCCTGCACCAGCGCGATGAGCGATCGCGAGTGCCGGCAAAAGAGCCCGGCACCAAGGAGAAGTGCCGGGCTCTCGGAAAACAGCCGGCAATGCCGCGGGGGGAGAACAGGAGGCCGGGGACGGAGGTGCTGGCAGGCGGCCGCCGAAAAAAACGACCGCCCCGCACCTCCACCTTAATTTGCGCCACTGCGCCACAGGTAGGCCCCGTGAACCGGGCGCGATTAGCGAGCGGCGCTACAGAGGCGGTCGCTGCCAAATATTGCGATCGGGCCAGTAGCGGGGCGCTGCGCACACCGATGACGTCATCGGTGGCGGCGCAGCGCAGCGCAACAGGCTAACGCTGCCATTAGCGCCCCAGCTAAATATCGCGGGAGGCGTGGCCAGTGGCGCTAAAGCCACTGAGTGCCCTCTTTAGGCGCTAACTGGTGGCGCAGCCCACCGAATTTCTCCCCCACTGACACTAACAGCCAACACGCAGTTAGAACAAAACAACTTTCATTCCCACTTTGTGGCCTGCGGAATGAAGCCAAAGCGTCCCGCACTTGGCTCCAATCCCGCGGGAACTGGGCGGCGAACCCGTTAATCTCCAGGAAAAAAAAACCCAGCAAAACCTGGTGGTTGGGAAAAAGCGTAAAATAATGACGGTTACATCCCTAACAGGCATCCCCTTGTGACATTCCATTCCCAGGGTCGAGGAGCTTGTAACAGTATCCCACCCTCTCAGTAAGGACCCAGCTGTGGATCAGTGTTAACTGTGGGACAGTGCTCAAAGCCTCCAAGGCACGAAATAATCGTTCAATAGTTTCAGCTTGCTGGGGGATCTCTTCATTAACTTCAGCAACGCTCATACCGTGGTTACAGTAGTAAAAAGCTAGTTAGGAAACTCTCGATTTACCGGCACCTAAATAACCGGAAATCTCTATTAACCGGCAAAATTCAGGAGTAGGTTCAGGTAAGTTTTACTTCATATTAGTGGCCGTTCCTGGCTCTGTGGCCGTGTAACCAGGGTTCCTGCACCTGTTGCTATGCAACAGGGACGCCTGGATCTGTGGCCGTGTACGGGGCTCTTGTACCTTTTACTATACCTCTCTGTAATCCGGACTTTTTGATAAACCGGCACCACGCCGGTCCCGGATAAAAAAGAGTTTCCTGTAGTTTTAAAGCAGACTAACTTGAGCTAGTGACTGATCGATGTTTTGGTACAGCGATGAGAACCACGTTTTTTTAAATTTTAGACAACGATTGCCTCACTTCAGGACTATCACTGTGACTATACCGAGACCTGGTTATATTTATATTGTGCCTTTCACGTTTATAACTAAGCAAAAAAAAATAAAGACTTGCATTTCTATAGCGCCTTTCACGACCTCCGTACGTCTCAAAGTGCTTTACTGCCAATGAAGTACTTTTTGAAGTGTAGTCACTGTTGTAATAGAAACATATCAATAGGAGCAGGAGTAGGCCATTCGGCCCCTCGAGCCTGCTCTGTCATTTAATGAGATCATGGCTGATCATTCAAATTCAGTACCCTATCCCTGCCTTCTCCCCATATCCCTTGATCCCTTTAGCCTTAAGAAATATATCTATCTCCTTCTTGAATATATTTAATGACTTGGCCTCAACTGCCTTGTGTGGTAGAGAATTCCACAGGTTCACCACTCTCTGGGTGAAGAAATTCCTCCTCATCTCAGTCCTAAATGGCTTGCCCCTTATCCTTAGACTGTGACCCCTGGTTTTGGACTCTCCGCCATCAGGAACATCCTTCCTGCATCTAGTCTGTCTAGTCCTGTTAGAATTTTATAAGTTTCAATGAGATCCCCTCTCATTCTTCTAAACTCCAGCGAGTATAAGCCCAATCGACCCAATCTCTCCTCATACGTCATTCCTGCCATCCCAGGTATCAGTCTGGTGAATCTTCGCTGCACTCACTCCATGGCAAAAACTCCTTCCTCAGATAAGGCGACCAAAACTGCACATAATAATCAAGGTGTTGTCTCACCAAGGCCCTGTACAACTGCAGCAAGACACCCTTGTTCCTGTACTCAAACCCTCTCGCTACGAAGGCCAACATACCATTTGCCTTCTTAACCACCTGCTGCACCTGCATGCTTACCTTCAGCAACTGGTGCACAAGGACACCCAGGTCTCGTTGCACTTCCCCTTCTCCCAATCTATTGCCGTTCAGTATCTGCCTTCCTGTTTTTGCCACCAAAGTGGATAACCTCGCATTTATCCACATTATACTGCATCTGCCATGCATCTACCCAATCACCCAACCTGTCCAAATCATACTGGATGCACCATGAACCCACCCAACTCCCTCAATCCCCCATAGAATTACCCGGTATGTACAGCACAGAAAAGGCCATTTGACCCAACTGGTCCATGCCGGCCCACTTTTCGCAGATGGGACGTGTTTCAGGCCTTCGCTTGCACTGTTTCTGCAGCCAATGCTGTTCCGGGGTGGGGTTGAATTGCCTCATAACATCACATGCGGCCTCTTCTGCACATGCACCATTTGTGCACGGCGTTTAAAGGAAACCTCTCCACCTCAGTCTTTTTTCCTTTAAGACGCTCCTTAAAACTTACCTCTTTGACCAAGCTTTTTGGTCGCCTGTGCTAACGTCTCCTTCTGTGGCTCGGTGTCTGTTTTTGTCTGATAATCGCTCTTGTGAAACGTCTTCGGATGTTTTACTACATTAAAGGTTTTTTTAAATTCGCTTATGGGATGTGGGCGTCGCTGGCAAAGCCAGCATTTATTGCCCATCCCTAGTTGCCCTCGAGAAGGTGGTGGTGAGCCGCCTTCTTGAACCGCTGCAGTCCGTGTAGTGAAGGTGTTCCCACAGTGCTGTTAGGGAGGGAGTTCCAGGATTTTGACCCAGCGACGATGAAGGATCGGCGATATACTTCTAAGTCAGGATGGTGTGTGACTTGGAGGGGAATTTGGAGGTGGTGGTGTTCCCATGCACCTGCTGCCCTTGTCCTTCTAGGTGGAAGAGGTCGTGGGTTTGGGAGGTGCTGCCGAAGAATCCTTGGTGAGTTGCTGCAGTACATCTTGTAGATGGTACACACTGCAGCCACGGTGCGCCAGTGGTGGAGGGAGTGAATGTTTGAGGTGGTGGAAGAGGTGCCAATCAAGTGGGCTGCTTTGCCCTGGATGGTGTCGAGCTTCTTGAGTGTTGTTGGAGCTGCACTCATCCAGGCAAGTGGAGTGTATTCCATCACACTCCTTACTTGTGCCTTATAGATGGTGGAAAGGCTTTGGGGAGTTAGTAGGTGAGACACTCGCCGCAGAATACCCAGCCTCTGACCTGCTTTTGTTGCCACAGTATTTATGTGGCTGGTCCAGTTAAGTTTCTGGTCAATGGTGACCCCCAGGATGTTGATGGTGGGGGATTCGGCGATGGTAATGCCGTTGAATGTCAAGGGGAGGTGGTTAGACGCTCGCTTGTTGGAGATAGCCATTGCCTGGCACTTCTGTGGTGCGAATGTTACCTGCCACTTATCAGCCCAAGCCTGAACGTCGTCCAGGTCTTGTTGCATGTGGGCATGGACTGCTTCATTATCTGAGGAGTTGTGAATGGCACTAAACACTGTGCAGTCATCAGCGAACATCCCCATTCCTGACCTTATGTTGGAGGGAAGGTCATTGATGAAGCAGCTGAAGTTGGGCCTAGGACACTGCCCTGAGGAACGCCTGCAGGTGCTGTATAAATGCCGGTTCTTGTTGAAATCAGCACTTGAAGCATCAATTCTACACAGAGACGAGCGAGATAGAACTGCGGCGGGTACTTGGGCTGAGAAGGGTGCGGGTTACGTACTGACTAGCACGGCTATCTTGTGGGTATTGTTACAGGTCAAGGTGCAAAACGTTTTCATTGGTACATGGCAAATCCTTTAATAAGGGAAGTAATAAAAAGCTTTGCAAAAAATCATTGCTGTAGAGTATCCAAAGGGAGCAGACTATTTCAAAGATCGTCTTAAAGGCTTTAGTGAAAAATAAAGCTGTTACAGATTCTGAAGAAATCAATAGCTCAGAAAGAATGAATGGTAAAGGAAGTGGAGGCTTTCTATAATCTTGGGAAGTCCAGAGATATGAAACAACGTTACTATCAGGAGAATAATGATCCAATAAGCTTATGGTGATGACAACTCGAATCCTTCTTAATTCAGGACATACAGCGTGTATCTTTATCTAACTGTAAACTTCAGCTCCTCCAAAGCTCTGCTGCCCGTGTCCTAACTCGCACCGAGTCCCGTGCACCCATCACCCCCTGTGCTCGCTGACCTACATTGGCTCCCCGGTCCAGCAACACCTCAAATTTAAAAAATGTCATTCTTGTTTTCAAATCCCTGCATGGCCTCGCCCCTCCCTCTCTCTGTAACCTCCTCCAGCCCTACAGCCCTCCGAGATCTCTGCGCTCCTCTAATTCTGGCCTCTTGATTATCCCCGATTTTAATCGCTCCACCATTGTGGCCGTGCCTTCAGCCGCCTGGGCCCGAAGTTCTGGATTTCCCTCCCTAAACTTCTTCGCCTCTCAACGTCTCGCTCCTCCTTTAAGATGCTCCTTAAAACATAGAAACATAGAAGATAGGAGCAGGAGTAGGCCATTCGGCCCCTCAAGCCTGCTCCGCCATTCAATGAGATCATGGCTGATCATCCAAATTCAGTACCCTGTCCCTGCCTTCTCTCCATATCCCTTTAGCCTCAAGAAATATATCTAACTCCTTCTTGAATATATTTAATGAATTGGCCTCTACTGCCTTCTGTGGTAGAGAATTCCACAGGTTCACCACTCTCTGGGTGAAGAAATTCCTCCTCATCTCTGTCCTAAATGGCTTACCCCTTATCCTTAGACTGTGACCCCTGGTTCTGGACTCCCCCGCCATCGGGAACATCCTTCCTGCATCTAGTCTGTCTAGTCCTGTTAGAATTTTATAAGTTTCAATGAGATCCCCTCTCATTCTTCTAAACTCTAGTGAGTATAAGCCCAATCGACCCAATCTCTCCTCATACGTCATTCCTGCCATCCCAGGTATCAGCCTGGTGAATCTTCGCTGCACCTACCTCTTTGACCTGTCCTAATATCTCCTTATGTGGCTCGGTGTCAAATTTTGTTTGATAATTTGAGACATTTTACTACGTTAAAGGCGCTATATAAATACAAGTTGTTGTTGTATATGCTTCTAAGTTTGAGAGGCTAAAAGGTAGCAAATACATGTGCTCAACAGATATTCGGTTCTTATTTAAATGTGTTATTTAAGAGTGTTACGGAAGGGCCAAATCACATTTTTTGGGAGGGATGGATGTGAAGGGAAGAAATAGAACCGACAGCGACATAGTGAACGAGAGATTACACTGTGTGGTTTTCAAATGGGGGGTCCAGCATGAAAGCTCTTGCAGACGTGGGTTAGAACATAAGAACATAAGAACATAAGAAATAGGAGCAGGAGTAGGCCAATCGGCCCCTCGAGCCTGCTCCGCCATTCAATAAGATCATGGCTGATCTGATCCTAACCGCCAATCTACTATCACAGAACCATCTCCTGAATCTAACAGAATTAGACACATGAAATAGGAGCAGGATCAGGCTACACGGCCCCTGGGCCCGCTCCGCTACCCACAGGGCCATGTCCGATCCGAACCTAGACTCATGTCCAAATTCCTGCCCGCTCCCTGTAACCCTTAATTCCCTTTACTTCTAGGAAACTGTCTATTTCTGTTTTAAATTTGTGTAATGATGTAGCTTCTACAGCTTTTTGGGGCAGCATATTCCATGGACCTACCGCCCTCTGAGTGAAGTAGTTCCTCCTCATCTCAGTTTTGAAAGAGCAGCCCCTTATTCTAAGACTATGCCCCCTAGTTCTAGTTTCACCCATCATCGGGAACATCCTCCCCGCATCCACCCGATCCAACCCCTTCACAATCTTATATGTTTCAATAAGATCGCCTCTCATTCTTCTGAACTCCAATGAGTAGAGTCCCAATCTACTCAACCTCTCCTCATATGTCCGGACTGACCCCCAACACAGGATCTCTCTGCCAATAGGAGGGCTGGGATTGAGCAGAGGACCAACTTTCGCGAACCCGAACGCTCAGTGCGATCAGTCACTGGGGTCAGCACGGCCTTCGCAGAAGCCCCCCAGCGTGTCAGTGTGACCGTGGATCTGTAAATGCTGATTTATGAATGATGGGAACACCACTGATAATCTTCCACCAGATTCTGAAAGAGCTTGTGTAGTCAATTTCTCTGAATCTTCGCTGAGCCACAAGTAGGATGCTGGTTTCATGGCTGGCAGCTGCCCTCCGCTACCTCGCTCCATTGACCATTCTTCGGGTGTGAGCCAAGTCGATGCGCAGCGGGCTATTCAACCATGGGGTCAATGTTACAGCCGAGCCCGATCCAGGTTTCGCCCAATTTGCAAACACTCGTGAACCAGAGGTACAACCATGTATAGAGACTGAGGGTGGGGAAAGGGGAAAGGAAGGGGGGATCACATCAGAGGTAGCGTAGTGGTAATGTGATCCAGAGACGTGAGCTCAAATCCCACCACAGCAGCTGGGGAATTTAAATTCAGTTAATTAAATAAATCTGGAATTTAAAAAAAAAGTTAGTATCAGTAATGGTGACCATGAAACTATCGGATTGTTGTAAAAACCCATCTGGTTCACGAATGTCCTTTGGGGAAGGAAATCTGCCGCCCTTACCCGACCTGGCCTATATGTGACTCCAGACCCACAGCAATGTGGTTGACTCTTAACTGCCCTCTGAAATGGCCCAGCGAGTCACTCAGTTGTCTCACCACCACCTTCTCTGGAGGCAGCATTGGTGGTACCTCTCCAGTGCTTTGAGGTGCCTGCTGTACATGGTCCATGTCTCTGAGGCATACAGCAGGGCAGGTATCGCAGCTGCCCTGTAGGCCATGCGCTTAGTGCCGTGTTTGAGGTCCTGGTCTTCAAACACTCTCTTCCTCAGGCGACCGAAGGCTGCACTGGCACACTGAAGGTGGTGTTGGACTTCGTCGTCGACGTCTGCCCTTGTTGACAGTAGGCTCCAGAGGTATGGAAAGTGGTCCACGTTGTCCAAGGCCTTGTCGTGGATTTTGATAATCGGGGGGCAGCACTGTGTGGCGGGGGCAGGTTGGTAGAGGACCTTTGTCTTACGACACCTGGGAATCCCTGGCCCAAGACCGCACAAAGTGGAGGAGAAGCATCCGGGAGGCGCCGAACACCTCGAGTCTCTTCGCGGGAGCAAGCGGAAGCCAAGCGCAGGCAGCGCAAGGAGCGCACGTCAACCCAAGCACCCCACCCACCCGCCCCTTCAACCACCGTCTGCCCCACCTGTGACAGAGACTGTAGGTCCCGCATTGGATTCATCAGTCACCTGAGAACTCATTTTTAATGTGGAAGCAAGTCATCCTCGGTTCCGAGGGACTGCCTAAGAAGGAGAAGGAGAAGACCTTCTCCAGGGCAATTAAGGATAGGCAATAAATGCTGGCCTTGCCAGCGAAGCCCATAAATGAATAATATTTTTTTTTAATTGTGGAGGACAAGAGGACGTAAGACATGCCGGAAGAATTTGGAGGGGGGCGTGCAGCCCTTGATCACCCCCTCCCCTCAAGTGGTTGTGCCCAGTACGTTCACTGTTCAGGACGGGTCAGTGGATGGCAATCGGGAGTGAGATTCCCGGCCAGTTTTATTTCCCTCTCAGAGGGCCCCTCAACTGCCCCCTTGCCTGAGAACCGCTGACTCAGCACAAACCAGGGGAGCGAGCTGCCTGTACGGGTTCCAACTCTGGGCACCGCACAGAGGTCACCGGAACAGCAACAACAGCAACAACCTGCATTTAGACAGCGCCTTTAACGTAATAAAACGTCCCAAGGTGCTTCACAGGAGCGATTATCAAACAACATTACCGAGCCATGTAAGGAGATATTAGGACAGGTGACCAAAAGCTTGGCCAAAGAGATCGGTTTTAAGGAGCCTCTTAAAGGGGGAAAGAGAGGTGCAGAGGTTTAGGGAGGCAATTCCAGAGCTTAGGGCCTAGCCAGCTGAAGGCACGGCCGCCAATGGTGGAGCGATTAAAATTGGGGATGTGCAAGAGGCCAGAATTGGAGGAGCGCAGAGACCTCGAAGCTTTGTCGGACTGGAGGAGTCTACAGAGATAGGGAGGGGCGAGGCCATGGAGGGGAATTAACATGCGGCCCTGTCCTGCCCGTTCAGAGTACGTCGCCATGCACCGCCACATGGTGGGGTGGAAATTTCCGACAGCCCTGCTTACTCTAGCCTCTGGTGTATGATCACTTTGAGAATTGGGTCAACAGTTTTGCCATTTGCCTCCCGGGTGTTGCTGGCTGCAGGGTCCTGGAGGTCAGTCTTTTATTCCTGGAGACTCCAGGGCAATCCTGGAGGGTTGGCGACCCCGAGTGTAGGTTGGTCCGCTCGATGGTTCCAGCGAGGGGCCCGGACCATTCTCGTGGTCGCACTTCAGCCGTGTAATTAGGGCGAGCTACTAGGGGGCAGAGCATCCAGCGGCTCCAACATGGAAGTGAGCTGTAAAAGGAGAGGAGGTGCATTTAGATAGCGCCGTTCACGACCTCAGTCCCAAAGCGCTTTACAGCCAACGAAGCACTTTTGAAGTGCAGTCGCTGTTGTAATGTAGGAAACCCGGCAAGGCTTACCCCTCAACCAACATTGCCCACAGGTCAATCATCGACGCGTACAAAACGAGTCCAACACAGGAGATCTCCCCAATCGTGTACCCGTGGTTGTCCTAGCAGAGAGTGTCAGCTCAGTGGGTAGCACTCTCCCCTCTGAGTCAGAAGGTCGTGGGTTCAAGTCCCACTCCAGGCACTTGAGCGCATAATCTAGGCTGACACTCCCAGTGCGGTACTGAGGGAGTGCTGCACTGTCGAGAGTGCTGTCTTTTGGATGAGACATTAAACTGAAGCCCCGTCTGCTCTCTCAGGTGGATGTAAAAGATTCTGCGGCCACTATTTCGAAGAAGAGCAGGGGAGTTCTCCCTGGTGTCCTGGGGCCAATATTTATCCCTCAATCAACATCACTAAAAAACAGATTATCTGGTCATTAACGCACTGCTGTTTGTGAGATCTTGCTGTGCGCAAATTGACTGCTGCGTTTCCTACATTACAACAGTGACTACACTTCAAAAGTAATTTGTTAGCTGTAAAACGCTTTGAGACGTCGCGAGATAGCGAAAGGCACTATAGAAATGCAAGTCTTTCTTTTCCTGAATAAACCTATCCGTGGAACTATACGACTGAAGATTGTTGAAGAGGCTGTTTGTTACAGGGAAACAACTAACATTCCCTGCCTAAAACAGTTAGTAGCTTTATCTTAAGGTTAGGACAGTGGTTGCCGCTGAAATGATCACATCTTGTGTGCTTAGAAAAAAAGGGGGGGAAACGACACAGTTAAGCTCTTTGTTTAATATTTCCTTCTCAAGCGGTGTTTGGTTTTCTCTCCCATGGGACCAGACAGCTGCACTTCCAACACAATATTAAGGACCACCTTGACACACGGGCACTTCCATTATTCAGCAGGGAGTGACACCAAACGGAGAGGGCGGGGGGGGTGTGGGGGAAGGGGATAGGATGTAGCGTGTTGGGCGGTTATGTTTCCCCTGCTGTTTTTCTCCCGACACATGCAGTGTTATTTTGTTATTCCTGACCCTTTGGCCCCGTGAAGATCAGATCAATGTCAAAGCTTTGACCAGGTTGAGCAAATGTTATGTTTCACAGGATACGGAATGGGCTATCTCGGGAGAGGAACAATCCTGGTGCTGCCTTTGGCATTTTGGCCACTTTAAAAAAAAAATCAGTTCAGAGTTTTTAAGACTGTATATTTCGTCTTCCCTGGTCTTGACCTGGTCTTACTGTCACGGGAAGGGAGGGGGGGGGGAGCCCTCCCCTCTAAGTCTGCCCTTAGAAGATGTGTGAAAGAAAGGAAGACTTGCATTTCTATAGCGCCTTTCACGACCGCTGGACGTCCCAAAGCACTTTATAGCCAATGAAGTACTTTTTGAAGTGGAGTCACGGTTGTTATGTAGGAAACGCAGCAGCCAATTTGCGCACAGCAAGCTCCCACAAACAGCAATGGGATAATGACCAGATCATCTGTTTTTTTAGTGATGTTGATTGAGGGATAAATATTGGCCGGGACACTGGGGAGAACTCCCCTGCTCTTCTTCGAAATAGTGCCTGTGGGATCTTTTACATCCACCTGAGAGAGCAGACGGGGCCTCGGTTAAACACCTCATCTGAAATACAGCACCTCTGACAATGCAGCACTCCCTTAGTGCTCTGGAGTGTTAGCCTAGATTTTTGTGCTCAAGTCTCTGGAGTGGGGATTTGAACCCACAGCCTTCTGACCCAGAGGCGAGGGTGCTACCCACTGAGCCACAGCTGACACCCCAAAAAAAGGTTGTCCATGGATGACTCTCCACCCTCCCGACTCATGGGGAAGTGCCTGGATTCTGCTTGGTGTTCACCTGTGCTGTGTAGTGGGCGCTAATCCATATCCCACTTTTCCATGACCAGGCTTTGGTACGCCAATGTGTCGCACTATCCCATTGGCTCACTGCACTGCCCTGGGGCGAGCACACGGAAATGATGGGCCGGAAAAGACCAGTTGGTTTACCAGCACAGAAGGAGGCCATTCGGCCCATCGAGCCCGTGCCAGCTCTTTGCGAGAGCACTTCAGCTAGTCCCACTCCCCCTGCCTTTCCCCCCGTAGCCCTGCAAAAAATATTCCTGGAATAGTTTGAAATAAGTAGCGTGAAAGCTCTGGAACCAGAGTCGTGATTTATGCTACAGGGTGGTCTCTCATGTTATAGCCATTTGCTTGACGAAAACAAACAGCACAAGGGTGTGAGGAATCTTGCCATGCTGTCAATGCGTGAATACTCGCTGGCCTCTTCAACACATTTCTCCGAAATAGTTTAGCAATCCGAGGTTCAAAAAAAAATCATCTATTTTTTTCAGTCTGTCAATCCACATATGTTAACATTTCGAATAGCCCCGAACAACTTTTTGACTTAAATTAGTTCCTGATCATCGGCAAAGTGACCATATTCAGAACAGATGTTTCCCATTGAATATGTTGTCACGGTCTGATTGTGTAGCTGGTTAACACTGTCCCAGAGACACAGCTCCCTGAAGCCAATTCTTTAAAAAAAAATCTGATTTACCCTACCTTCTTCTCGCTGTTCCCTTTGGGAGACAGTATGAATTAGTGGAAGGATTCACAGGCTGACTGGCCACGTTAACACTCCTTCCACCGCACAAGATAAGAGTGCACGGGTATGGGGGTAATATTTTGTCATGGATAGGGGATTGGCTAACGAACAGAAAACGGAGAGTCGGGATAAATGGGTCATTTTCCAGCTGGCAATCAGTAACTAGTGGGGTGCCACAGGGATCGGTGCTGGGGCCTCAACTATTTACAATCTACATTAATGACTTGGATGAAGGGGCCAAGTGTAATGTAGCCAAGTTTGCTGATGATACAAAGATAAGTGGGTTAGCAAGTTGTGAAGAGGATACGAAGAGTCTGCAAAGGGATATAGATAGGTGAAGTGAGTGGGCAAAAATTTGGCAGATGGAGTACAATGTGGGAAAATGTGAGGTTATCCACTTTGGAAGGAAGAATGAAAAAGCAAATTATTATTTACATGGAGTGAGACTACAGAATGCTGCGGTACAGAGGGATCTGGGGGTCCTGGTTCATGAAACACAAGAAGTTAACATGCAGGTACAGCAAGTAATTAGGAAGGCTAATGGAATGCTGGCTTTTATTGCAAGGGGTATGGAGTATAAAAGTAGGGAAGTTTTGATGCAACTGTACAGGGCGCTGGTGAGACCACACCCGGAGTACTGCGTACAGTTTTGGTCTCCATATTTAAGGAAGGATATACTTGCATTGGAGGCAGTGCAGAGAAGGTTCACTAGGTTGATTCCTGGGATGAAGGGGTTGACGTATGTTGAAAGGTTGGAGCAGGCTGGGCCGATACTCATTGGAGTTTAGAAGAATGAGAAGTGATCTTATTGAAACATATAAGATTCGGAGGAGGATTGACAGGGTGGATGCTGAGAGGATGTTTCCCCTCGTGGGGGATTCTAGAACTAGGGGTCACAGTTTCAGAATAAGGGGTCACCCATTTAAGACGGAGATGAGGAGGAATTTCTTCTCTGAGGGTCGTGAATCTTTGGAATCCTCTACCCGGGAGAGCTGTGGAGGCGGAGTCACTGAATATATTCAAGGCAGAGATCGACAGACATTTGAACTACAGGGGAGTCGAGGGGTATGGGGAGAGAGCGGGAAAGTGGTGTTGAGGCCAAGATTGGATCAGCCATGATCTTATTGAATGGCGGAGCAGGCTCGAGGGGCTGATTGACCTACTCCTGCTCCTGTTTCTTATGTTCTTATGGCCGTAACCAGCCGATAGGGTGGTTAGTCCTATACAGCAAGAGGGTTTTATGGGCTCCCACAACCCATTCGATGAGTGGGGGCCACCCACACCCACACCCACCGGACACGACTATCCCGCTGGATGTCAACCCAGGATCCAAAGCCAGGGCTCCGAGTCGGCTTGCTGGGACTGTCTGGAGTGGGGTTTATGAACTGCTGCATCTTTTAGGACCAGAGGCAGGAATACTGTCGTTGCGCCGAAGGCTCACTACCTGATAGCATGTTAAAAAATGTGAAATAAAATTTGGCAAAACGTCCCTGTTTTGTCCCAGTGAGAATTGGCAATTTCCCAACCATTTGGAAGTGCAAAGGTATTTTATTTAAAATCAAAATTTATAATTTTATCTACTATACGAGGGGAAAAATAAGTGATAAACCTGGATCCAAATCTGGTCTTCCACAGCCTTCAGTAGAGTGTCGTGCACAAAAGTCTTTCATCAACTTCATTTCTCACTTGCCATTTCCTTGCTAATTCTGTTTACTTTACATCGGGCCTGAAGTATGAGAAACTGTCAGCTATTACTCCCGAACACATATTTCCATTGTTGCGATTGGGCATTACAGTACGTTTAAGGAAATCTTTAATACCAGTGAGACGTTGCTGTAATGGGCCACAGCTGTGGCTCCTCAGACTGACTCTCCCAGTTTGGTGGACCTCCGCAAAATGTCACAGTCCAGCAAACGTTCCAAATACGCTCGTGTCTTGTCCCAGGAGGTATGGTGGTGCCCCAGTAATCCTTCATCCTTTCTACAAGCTGTTCAAATGAGGATATTTGTCAAGCTTTTCCCCCTAGTGTCTGACATTCCTTAAAAATCGTCCGTCTAAGCTTACTTGTGTACGTTGTTTTATGCTTTACAAATGAGCGTTCTGGGAAACTCCGAACCCTGAGGGGCTTCCCGCCGTCGTTCTTAGACGGGTACGGTGTCTAGAATTGATGGCAAACCGCCCGGGATTGGTGGAGGCTGACTTCAGCGTAGAGCTGACTGAGAACAACATTTGCAAGGGGCTTCAGTAGGTGCTGGGCTCAACACTGAACTCGCTGAGGGCAACTTTCACTGCCCCTTGCCTGGAGTTAACGGGGTGTTAACGTAGGGTGACCATAGTTTCTAAACCGAATCCCCAGGACACACAGGATGGGAGCACAGCAAAGTAGCCAGGACGGAAAATGAAGGTTACGCAGCGTAGTCAGGCAAACATTTTTAGCAGCCTATATTTTAACAGTTGCACATATACACTACAAATGCAAAAACAAATGTGCGTATAATTACCGCGGATGTGACGTCACACCATTGAAGCGCATTCAGACACCGTTTGTTAATAATACAATAACACTCTTCAGGAACGTCAGTTTTTCCTCCCCACTGTCTGTACGGCCTGTTCACAAATCCTCTTTCTTCACATCACTGCCCAAGTCATTTATTTTTCACACATTTATTAATGATTGCTGTGCTCGCTCCACGTTTCAAGAAAACCGATATGACGACTTTGTTGCTACTTTTGAAGCTGGTTGTCAAAGCAGCAATCGCGCTTTTTTGACATCGCCATTTTCACTTTACACCGAATCTTGGCCTGGAGGAGTCCGTGTTTCACGTATATATGGAGTGTGAGAGGTTGCAGCCCCTCTTTCATTACTTGAAGGGGCTGCTCCTCGATTTTTGGTTGCACTTCAGTCCCACGCTCCTGATCTACGGTCACCCAGTGCGGAGGGGAGCGGGCAGGTTGGAGGACCTCCTTGCAGGCCTGCTCCTGGGCCTGGCTAAAAAAGCCATCAATGGGTCCAGGCAGCGGGCGGTCGAGGGGGTCGTTCAGCCAGATTGCCTGCCTCTCTTCCGCGGCCATGTTCGCGCCTGGGTGGCCCTGGAGATGGAGCACGCGGTGTCCGCCGGCACGCTTGAGTACTTCCGCGACCGGTGGGCGCGGCGGGGACTGGAGTGCATCATCAACCCGGACAATACAATTTTAATTTGATTTGTTTAAGTTTCATTTGAAGTTTGTTTAATTTACAGTCAAATTTGTTAATGTACCCACCAGAAGAGTACACCGAATCTTGAACCTTGCGTGTGTTCGACTCCACACGCCATTTAGTCAGTGCGTAGCTATGGCAACCGCAGTAGCGCTGTACCATTTACGATGTAGCCAATCTGTGTGTGGCCAGGAACATGTAGCGGCTCCGGGGAGGAAGGGAAGGAGGGAGGATTGTTGCTGATTTTTGTCATTTGGATGCAAACTGAATCTGCACGAAGCAGCGCCGGAACTTTACCGCCTGAATAACGCGGCCACTGTTCGCGGCATCGGCCGGCTGCAATCGCCGGCTCCTCCCCCTCCCCACGGCCCGACGCTCGGCCACACCATCCGAGGCCACCGAGCGCCCTCTGACCCGGCTCCTGGGACATCCACACCGCCCGGCTCCAGCCGCTGCTCATTATCCCGGTTACCAGCGCCCCCCCACCCCGTTACTCGGACATTTTGGCTCCGGGGCCAATCGAATTTCACAGGAAAACTGCATGCAATCCGGGGACTATCTGTGGATTCAGTGGGGGTGGGGGTTGGGGTGGGAGGGGGGGGTGCGGAGCATACGCACTGTGGCCACAGAGCGCGATCTCCGCATAAATGAAAGTCCCTCGGTGAATCCACCCCTTCTACTGGTTGAAAACAGGAGATTGGCATCCCTCCCACCAATCGGAACCCGCCCCGTCGCACAGCCCCGCCCACTTTATTGACCAGCCGCAGGGGAGCTCGGGGTCACGCGGCTCCTGATCTGAACCCGCGCGTATTCGGGGACGAGTTTCCTGAACCAGGGACGTTGTTTGTCCGGGGACACAGTACCTCATCCGGGGACTGTCCCTGGAAAACAGGTCACCTTACGTTAACGGCCTCAAAATGGGTAGGTGGTTAGACTCTGTTGTTGGAGATGGCCATTGCCTGGCACTTGTGTGGCGCGAATGTTACTTGCCACTTATCAGCCCAAGCCTGGATGTGGTCCAGGTCTTGCTGCATTCGGGCATGGACTGCTTCAATATCTTCATGGAGCACCCTTAGAGATGACAATCAAAGAAGACATTCGCCATATCAGGATTGAAACCCAGGTCCCAAAGGTGTGATTACCAACGCACTATCCAGTCCCAATACATGATTTACATCATGGGCTCACATTAAAACATGAATAAGTATTTAAGGTGATCAAAGGTGTTGATAGGGTAGAGAGAGAGAAACTATTTCCTCTGGTGGGGGGAGTCCAGAACAAGGGGGCGTGACCTTAAAATTAGAGCCAGGCCATTCAGGGATGATGTCAGGAAGCACTTCTTCACACAAAGGGTGGTGGAAATCTGGAACTCTCTCCCCCGAAAAGCTGTTGAGGCTGGGGGTCAACTGAAAATGTCAAAACTGAGATTGATCGGTTTTTGTTAGGCCAGAGTATTAAGAGTTAGGGAACCAAGGCGGCTAGATGGAGTTACAATGGTGACTACACTTCAAATTGGAATTCGCTGCCACACAGGGCAGTTGAGGCCAATTCATTAAATATATTCAAGAAGGAGTTGCATATATTTCTTGAGGCTAAAGGAATCAAGGGATATGGGGAGAAAGCAGGGACAGGGTACTGAATTTGGATGATCAGCCATGATCTCATTAAATGGCAGAGCAGGCTCGAGGGGCCGAATGGCCTACTCCTGCTCCTATCGTCTATGTTTCTATGTAAAAGTACTTCATTGGCTGTAAAGCACTTTCGACGTCCTAAGGTTGTGAAAGGCGCTATATAAATGCAAGTCTTTCTTTTTAAGGTACAGATCAACCATGATCTGATTGGATGGCAGAACAGGCTCGAGGGGCTGAATGGCCTCCTCCTGCTGCCTAATGTTCCTATATATGGTCGGGGCATGAGTAGGAACATTTACCAAGTCTCACAGCACTGGGACCATGTCATCTTGAAAATGTTTCTCTTCTGCAGTTTGTTTAAAGTTAACCTCTTTAATCGGCAGTTTAAATATTTATGTAAGTGCCCAATTGAGCACCTGTTACTCTGGCTACAAGGGAGCCTCAAAGTCCCTGGCTTCATTAACAGCTACCCACGCTGACCATAAGCAGATCAATAACCCTGGGGGTCTGGGGCAGCTCCTGGACTTTGCCACGGAATTAAACTTTCGTAAAGACATGAAGAAACGGATCAGCACCTTCCTTAATGGCGCTCCGTGAGGTTCTTTTTGTATTAGTCACGGTTCTTTTTAGACAATTTACACAAGGCATTTTTGACATGAAGCAGCAGAGTACAGTAGCATAGTGGTTATGTTACTGGACTAGTAATCCAGAGGCTTGAGTTCAAATCCCAGCATCGCAGCTGGGGGGAATTTAAATTCAGTTAATTAAATAAGTTTAGAATTAAGAAGCTAGTATCAGTAATGGTGACTCCATGATACTACTGAGATTGTTAGAAAAACCCATCTGGTTCACTAATGCCCTTTAGAGAAGGAAATCTGCTGCCCTTACCCGGTCTGGCCTATATGTGACTCCAGACCCACAGCAATGTGGTTGACTCTTAACTGCCCTCTGAACATGACCTAACGAGTCACTCAGTTGTAACTAAACCTCTACAACAAAGTCAGCACTGTTCACCACAAGGACTGCAGCGGTTCAAGAAGGTGGCGCACCACCACCTTCTCGAGGGCAATGAGGGATGGGCAATAAATGCTGGCCTTTGCCAGAGACGCTCACATCCCAGGAACGAATAAAAAAAAGAGAATGTTTTAGGCGAGTAGAATCGAGAGGTCTGCATTAGACTTAACCGCTCAGAGAAACCAGTTGACAAATCTCCCAGCTCCTGGCCCCCACACCTCTTGAACTCCTCGGCTTCTCTCACCCCCTCTGCCAGCTACTTTCTTTTCTTGCTCCCAACTGACTTTCTTTCAGTGCGGCCAGTTCTCCATCACTATAATTTTATTTTGCACGTTTCACCTGCAACTGGTGCAGCAGCATATTGTTCTTGGCCCCGCGCACCCTGCCCCTACCAGTCTGAGAATCATAGAATCAGAGCATTTTACGGCACAGAAGGAGGCCATTCGGCCCATCGTGTCTGCGCCGGCTGACAAAGAGCTCTCCAGCCTAATCCCACTTTCCAGCTCTTGGTCCGTAGCCCTGTAGGTTACGGCACTTCAAGTGCATATCCAAGTACTTTTTAAATGCGATGAGGGTTTCTGCCTCTACCACCCTTTCAGGCAGTGAGTTCCAGACCCCCACCACCCTCTGGGTGAAATACGTTCTCCTCAACTCCCCTCTAATCCTTCTACCAATTACTTTAAATCTATGCCCCCTGGTTATTGACCTCTCTGCTAAGGGAAATAGGTCCTTCCTATCCACTCTATCTAGACCCCCCCCCAGCAGTCCGCAGCACAGCACAGACCAAATCCCCTCTAACAGGCAGCAAAGGGCATCCACATTCATACATTCGATTTACTCCATTTGGGGAGTGGCCTAAAAATGAATTGGCCACAGCTGAGTTGCAAAGGTAGCTGATGAATCCATCTCAGTTCCTGCTTTGAAACTGAAGGGGGCGGAGGCAGAGGAGAGAATGAGAGAGAAAGAGGAAGAGGGGAGAGAGGAAGAAAAGGATGGAGAGGGGACAGAGAGATAGAGGGACTGAGAGAGGGAGAGAGAACAAGCGATGGGGAGGGGGGAATGGAGAGAAAGACATAGAGAGGAAATGAAGGCGAGGGCAGAGAGATAGAGGGACTGAGAGAGGGAGAGAGAAAAGGAGGCGGGAGTGAAGGAAGGAAAGAGAGAAGGGGAGATATAGAGACAGAAAAAGAAAGTAAATGGAGAGGGGACAGAGAGGTAGAGGGACTGCGAGGGAGAGGGAAAGAAGGAGGGAGAAAAGGGGAGAGAGAGAAAGAAAAATAAATTAAATGGAGAGGGGGCAGAAAGTTGGGGGAACTAGAGAGGGTCAGAGAGTGGGAGAGAGAGAGCAAGAGAATGATCTGAAATAAAAACACAAAATGCTGGAAATTCGCAAAGAGCCACACAGCATCTGGGGCAGAAAGACAGGGCGAGGGTTCAGGTGAGAGCCAAGGAGACAGTGCTGATGAAAAGTTAAACCCAAAACAGGGACCTGTTTTTGCCTCTTTCAGATGCTGTCAGACCTGATGTGCGTTCCCGGCATTGCCTGGTTTTTTATTACAGAGGACTGTTTTTATTCCGGGGACGAGCAGGATTTTTCACAAACACATTGATTCTCTGTTGTGTATTTTTATGTATTAATAACTCCAAACCAACACCCAGTAAACTGGTCAGGTGAGACTTGCAGCTCCTCTGACCTTCCAATCGTCGAGGGGGGGTAGAAGGTGGTAGAGGTGTGGGTGTACGACCGGAGTTAGCTCAACATTACCATCGGGAGTTTCCCACATTACAACAGTGACTACACTTCAAAAGTACTTCATTGGCTGTAAAGCGCTTCGAGACATCCGGTGGTCGTGAAAGGCGCTATATTAATGCAAGTCTTTCTTTTTTCTTTAACAGAGAAGGGAGCAAGAGTACAATCATCTGATCTGCTGCACGCATTTAATAATGGAGGCAATCATACCCATGCGCCTCAGCATTGAAGAAATGCCTCGATCTGATATGAGGTCCTGGGCTTTATAAATAGAGGCATCTAGAGTACAAAACCAAGGAAGTTATGCTGAACCTTTATAAATCACTGGTTAGGCCTCAGCTAGACTATGAGGAAGGATGTCAAGTCCTTGGAGAGGGTACAGGGGAGATTTACCAGAATGGTACCAAGGATGAGGGATTAGAGTTACGTGGTATGACTAGAAACATAGAAGATAGGAGCAGGAGTAGGCCATTCAGCCCCTCGAGCCCGCTCCGTCATTTAATGCGATCATGGCTGATCATCCAAATTCAGTACCCTGTCCCTGCTTTCTCCCCATATCCCTTGATCCCTTTAGCCTCAATAAATATATCTAACTCCTTCTTGAATATATTTAATGAATTGGCCTCAACTGCCCTGTGTGGTAGAGAATTCCACAGGTTCACCACTCTCTGGGTGAAGAAATTCCTCCTCATCTCAGTCCTAAATGGCTTACCCTTATCCTTAGGCTGTGACCCCTGGTTCTGGACTCCCCCGCCATCGGGATCATCCTTCCTGCAGCTAGTCTGTCTAGTCCTGTTAGAATTTTATAAGTTTCAATGAGATCCCCTCTCATTCTTCTAAACTCTAGCGAATATAAGCCCAATCGACCCAATCTTTCCTCATACATCATTCCTGCCATCCCGGGTATCAGTCTGGTGAATCTTCGCTGCACTCCCTCCATGGCAAGAACATCCTTCCTCAGATAAGGCGACCAAAATTGCACACAATACGCAAGAGAAGCTGGGATTGTTCTCCTGAGAGCAGAGAAAGTTAAGGGGAGATTTAATGAACTGAGAATCATGCTGGGAGGGCACTATACATCCCAGTGTAGCTGAATATTCCTCCAAATTGGTAGCCTCACTCAGAGAGGGCAAAGGTTAGTTGGGGTGGGAAATTTAAACTGGTGCAGGGGGACGGGGGTGGGGGGTGGAATTGGAACGCACCACTGTGAGCTCGAGGGGAGAGGGGTGCTGAGGCATCTTGTTGGGGCAGAGCAGAGGGAGTTTCAATCTGCATCCAACCTTTGGATTCAATCGACCATCTCAGCTTCCTTCGTGGCCTGACCTGGGAAGTGCTTGGTGCTGCACTGAGGGCCTGAAATGGAAAGTTGTCTGTTCCCAAGCCTTAACGTCCCTTTTCTGGGGAGCACAGAAAGGAAATTAAAAGGAAAAGCTGGATAAGTCTGTTCTGGATGCCGTTAGAGAAAGCTTGAGAGAAAAAACAAGTGACTTAAGAGGACGAATCTCCAAAGCTTCCTACTTTAAGCATTAATTAAGAATATATATATCTATATATATATATATGTGCGTGTGTTTTGTTTAAACGTAGAATCTCAACTATAACTCGTGCTTGTAATTCTATTGAAAGAGAAATTAAGCATGACCCCTTAAAATAAACAGGTCTTTTATATGTAAACAATAGGAGAGATCTGGTCGCTGGCCAGGCAGCTGTGAGCGCAGAATTAAAGTTGATCACCTCTTCGCTAGAGGCTGTCGGGTTATTTTTACTGCTTTTTGGGCCCACAGGATGATATCATTACATTTTGGAGCCGTTTTTTTTTTTAACCCTGCATCACCAAGCAAAGCAGTGTGGTTTTTCTGTTCAACTTATTAAAAAATGCACCAGAGTTTCTTGACCCACTCACGCCTGGAGCTACACTTTGATTTCTCTGATATAGAAGAAAGACTGGTGCTTTTTACAACCTCAGGATGTCTCAAAGCGCTTTACAGCCAATGAAGTACTTATTTGAGGTGTAGTCACTGTTGTAATGTAGGAAACGCAGCAGCCAATTTGCACACAGCAAGCTCCCACAAACAGCAATGTGATAATGACCAGATAATCTGTTTTGAGTGATAAATATTGGCCAGGATACCAGGGATAACTCGCCTGCTCTTCTTCGAAATAGTTCCGTGGAATCTTTAACATCCACCTGAGAGAGCAAACGGGGCCTCGGTTTAATGTCTCATCTGAAAGGCAGCACCTCTGACAGTGCAGCGCTCCCTCAGCACTGCACTGGAGTGTCAGCCTAGCTTTATGTGCTCAAGTCTCTGGAGTGGGACTTGAATCCACAACCTTCTGACTCAGAGGTGAGGGTGCTGCCCACTGAGCCATGGCTGACACCGTCAGCAACTCTAACTCTATTGGGGTGCTCCTGCCGAACGTTGGTAATTCTGGGATGTAACTAGGGTTACCAACATCTCCAGGATTGGCCTGGAGTCTCCAGGAATTAAAGATTAATCTCCAGAAGACTGTAGCGATCAAACGTGGGAAAATAATCGTAGGAGCAACAGTGATTTTTTAAATTTTCTTTGAACAATTTAATTTATTAATTATAAAAATATCGGAGACGGGGGAGAAAGGCTGTTTGTCTGACAGTCAGGAATCAACCAATCAGGTAACGAAGGGTCTGTTCACTTTCCGATTGGCCGCGAGAAGGCAGGGCGCCGCGAGGACGGACGTATCGGGCGACCAATGGCGGGAGAGTGGGGGGGCGGGATGGTTGGAGGCGGGAGGTCATGTGATGACACCTCCAGGAATACGTCCCACCCGAGTGAGCGACCCGGAGACGCAACTGGTTAAAAAGAAAAAAGTGAGCCAAAGTATGATGGCTTGTGGTCCGGATACTGCGTGTTGACCACGTGAGGTAATCTCTTATGGTTCCTGACATCTGCTGATTGTGTTACTGCTTTTAGAACTTGCTCATGGCTGTTTGTTATTAGTGGTGTGAATGGAAATTTGATAACACAGGACTTGGCGAAGATGAATCCAGACCAGATGCTGCAATTGCAGAGCGCAACTCAAGATGGCGGCTGATCTTCTTCCAGCTCCTTGGATTCTTCCACATGTCAAAGTGGTCCATCAGAGAATCCTACTGCACAGAAGGAGGCGCTGCCTCCCGCTGGTTAGGGTTTATCTTAATTCTGTGTCCTCTGGTTACCCATCCTCCTGCCAGTGGGAACAGTTTCTCCTTAATTACTCTGTCAAAACCCTTCATGATTTTTGCACACCGCTATTAAATCTCCCAGGACCTTCTCTGCTCTAAGTAGAGCAATCCCAGCTTCTCTAGTCTCTCCATATAACTGAACTTTAATGGAATATCATGAATGAACAAGCCGCCTGACAATTTAGAGGCAGTGGAGGTGTCGAGAGAGGTGGTGGTGGTGAGGTGGAGCTGGGTGTCATCAACATACATGTGGAGTCTAACGTCGTGTTTTCAGATGGTGCTGTTGAGGTGGTAGCATGCAGATGAGAAACAGGAGGGGGGCCAGGGAGAGATGCTTGTGGGGGGGGGGACAGGACTCCAGAGGTAATGGTGGGGGGAGCGGGAAGAGGAGTCATTGCAGGAGAGTCTGTGGCTCGGACTGGATAGGTAAGGTTCACCAGACTGATACCTGGGATGGCAGGAATGACGTATGAGGAGAGATTGGGTCGATTGGGCTTATATTTGCTGGAGTTTAGAAGAATGAGAGGGGATCCCATTGAAACTTATAAAATTCTAACAGGACTAGACAGACTAGATGCAGGAAGGATGTTCCCGATGGCGGGGGAATCCAGAACCAGGGGTCACAGTCTAAGGATAAGGGGTAAGCCATTTAGGACAGAGATGAGGAGGAATTTCTTCACCCAGAGAGTGGTGAACCTGTGGAATTCTCTACCACACAAGGCAGTTGAGGCCAATTCATTAAATATATTCAAGAAGGAGTTAGATATATTTCTTAAGGCTAAAGGGATCAAGGGATATGGGGAAAAAGCAGGGACAGGGTACTGAATTTGGATGATCATTAAATGGCAGAGCTGGCTCGAGGGGCCGAATGGCCTACTCCTGCTCCTATCTTCTATGTTTCTATGTTTCTTTGTAAGAGTTGAACCAGGTGGGAAACATGCCAGTTGAGTGCTGAATGTGTGGCACAACTGTTGTGCTTTGCGCCCACATCCACTCGGAGCCGAACGGTGACTGCCCAGACTCAGGCCCCTTACAGCCAGCAAAGTGAGGAGACGCCCAGAGCGTTGAGGTGTGAAAGCTGATTGTATATCTCACTGCACCTCCCAGTCCGTGTGACATTGTTCCAAAGTTTACCCATGTTTATTATTGGATTGACTTCATGTAAGAAAGGAAGAATAAACTTGCGTTTATATCGTAACTTTCATGTCCTTGCGACGGTCCCAAGCACTTCACAATCAATGATTTACTTTTTTTTGAAGTGTAGCCTCTGTTATGTCGGTAAATGTGGCAACTAATTTGTGCATAGCAAGATCCCACCAGGAACATACAAGATAAATGACCAGTTATTTACCCTGTTGCTAATGATGTCATTGTAGTCTGATCGTAAGATAATGCTGCAGTGAAGGCTCCTTCTCTGAGCCTCGGGGCTGTAATACTTGGGGAAGTAAATAAACTGGAGTTAAATTATCTGTTTTTTGGTCGTATTGGTTGAGGGATAAATGCTGGCCAGGACACAGGGAGAACTCCCCTGCTCTTCTTCGAATAGTGCAGTGAGATCTTTTATATCCATCTGACCGGGCAGACAGGGCCTGGGTTCTCAACTGAAAGACGGCACCTCTGACAGGGCAGCACTCCCTCAGCACTACACTGCAGTGCCAGCCTAGATCTTGTGCTCAAGTCTCTGGAGTGGGACTTGAACCCACAACCTTCTGACTGTGGTACGTTGATACCAAAGGGACACACTCCCCTATGATTTTTGAATGTGGTGCAGAGACGGACAGGAGTCTCAATGGGTTAAACGTAAAGTAATTCATTCAATTAATGTAAAAACAAGCTGGACGGGCCCCACACCGCACGGACCCTGATGCTAATGATGTCATTGTAGCCTGATCGTAAGATAATGCTGCAGTAAAGGCTCCTTCTCTCAGTATAGGGGCTGTAATACTTGGGGAAGTAACTAAACTGGAGTTAAAGTGGTGTTTTGATGGTCTTCAAAGTAAAGATTCTATTAAGATTATGCGCATCTATACACAGACATACACACACACATACACACAGACATACACAAACAGACAAACACGCAGACATACACTGACACACACACAAACACGCACACACACACACAGACAGACACACAAACACGCACACACACACAGACACAGACACGCACACACAGACACACACAGACACACACATACACACAGACACACACAGACATACACAGACACACACATATACAAACACACACACACAGTATGCCTCATCTATTTTCACTGCGTGCGGCTCTGCTGTACATATTTCCACTGAGACAGCAGGCATGGCTTCTCCTTAGATTGCTTGTACACATTCACCTTGACAGAGAACATCACTGTAAGCAAAAGGGCACAGTGACATCCTATTCTTTGCCCACTGATGACTTAAGAGCCTCAACTCGGGGCAAACTCTGTTGAAGAATGTAAGAAAAGTCAAGGATGATAAACGGTCGTTCAGCCCACTGAAGCCTACACCTCCCCTGCATTGTCTGACTCACTGCTACTTCGAATTGTATTTTGAATAACCCCAATGTTTTTACCTCTATTTCCTTATTTGGTAAATTATCCCGGCCATTTATCACTCTGTGTAGAAAGGACTGTGCCCAGCACTTCATATTAATCAGATTGTGGTCAATTGAACCGTGTGTCACTGTTGGCTTTGGTACAACTTCGGCAGATGTAAGATTTGGCACCGAGCTGGTTTCTCGACTTGTTTGTTTCACTAAACTTCAGGGACGAGAAAATTCAGATCTGCCTCTACAGGGTGAACTCTTTCACATCTCAGAAAACACAACCATCTCACCATGTGTGTGGTAGAACCTCCATTATCAGCCATGTAGTGATGCATCTTGGGTCACCAAGTCAGGTTGGACCTATTCCTGGACTTTCTGCCTCTAGCTGCCCCGCCCCCACCCCGCTCCGCCATTGGTCGCTTGACATGTGCATCCACGTGGAGCGCCGCTTTCCTACGCCAATCGGAAAGTGAAAAGAAAGACTTGTATTTCTATAGCGCCTTCCATAACCACCGGCCGTCCCAAACTGCTTTATAGCCAATGAAGTACTTTTTGAAGTGTAGTCACTGTTGAAATGTGTAATCATTGTAGGAAATGCAGCAGCCAATTCGCACACAGCAAGCTCCCACAAACAGCATTGTGATAATGACCAGATAATCTGTTTTATTGATGTCGATATATTGGCCCCAGGGATAACGTCCCTGCTCTTCTTAGAAATAGTGCCACCTGAGGGCAGACGGGGCCTCAGTTTAGCATCTCATTCGAAAGATGCCACCTCCGACAGTGCAGCACTCCCGCAGTACTGCCTTGGAGTGGGACTTGAACCCACAACCGTCTGACTCAGAGGCAAGGGTGCTACCCACTGAGCCATGGCTGGCACTTAAGTGAGTAGACTCTTTATTACCCTTCCTTCCCTGGTGGATAAGGGAAATTGGCAGCTAATTGAGACTCCCCAAAATTCGGACTTAAATGTCTGAGAACATATGAAAGGAAGGGTGAGAAATGGCCATTGAGCAGACTGCTGCTCGCCCTACCCATTAGACAGTGTAACCTCACCCACCAGACTCCACAGTCACTAGTAATCATAGAATCGTACAGCACAGGAGGCCATTCAGCCCATCGAGTCTGCGCTGGCTCTTTCGAAGAGCAATCCAGTTAGTCCCACTCCCCCGCTCTCCCCATATCCCAGCAATTTTTTCTCCTTTGAGTATTTATCCAATTCCCTTTTGAGGGCTACGATTGGTTCCTCCGTCAGTGATGAAGCTGCACGCAGTCATGGGTTACAACAAGATCTTTGTTCAAATTGGTTCCGTTGACTTGACTTACGAAAGGAAGTGGCCATTAACTGTCAGTGAGATGAGCAGGCTTTATCATTTATAGTTTCACATTGCATGGGACAAATTAGGATGATGAACGAGCCTCTTTTATGTTGTAATTGCCACTGTCGCACTCCGGGGGCTGCAACACATGATATTAAGTCAACGTTGTGCCCTGGAGGCAACGGAGGTGATGAGAATTGCTGCTGGCAACAACAGGCCAAGCTGATTTTATCTCCCCTTGCCTTAATTTGAGTACAGGAGTAAATAAATCTTACTCCAAATGTACAGAGCCCTGGTGAGACCACACTTTTGGTCTCCTTACCTAAGGAAGGATATACTTGCCATAGAGGGAGTGCAACGAAGGTTCACCAGACTGATTCCTGGGATGGGGGGACTGTCCTATGAGAAGAGATTGAGTAAACTAGGCCTGTATTCTCTTGAATTCAGAGGAATGAGAGGGGATCTCATTGAAGCATTCAAAATTATTACAGGGCTTGATAGGATGGATGCTGGGAGAATGTTTCCCTTGGCTGGGGAGTCTAGAACCAGGGGCCACAGCCTCAGGATAAAGGGTCAGCCATTCAGGGCTGAGATGAGGAGAAATTTCTTCACACAGAGGGTGGTGAATCTTTGGAATTCTCTACCCCAGGTTGTGGAGGCTCAGTCATTGGGTAAATTCAAAACAGAAGTCGATAGATTTCTGACTAGTAAAGGCATCAAGGGATATGGCGATAGGGCCGGTGAATGGAGTTGAGGCAGAAGATCAGCCATGATCTCATTGAATGGCGGAGCAGGCTACTATTGAATCTGTATCCACCGCCCTATCAGGCAGTGTTTTCCAAATCCCAACCACTCGTTGCGTAAAAAGGTTTTTCCTCATGTCGCCTCTGGTTCCTTTGCCAATCACCTTGAATCTGTGCCCTCCGGTTAGTAATGCTAAATTTATGGAAGATGAGGGGCACAAAAAAACATAAAACCTGTGACCAATTTCAGGAAAACTGCTGGAATATTCCTCCCTGGCCTACTAAGGAAACCAGGCAAGCTGCAGGAGACCATGTTGACCCATGATGCATCGAGGGTGGCCAACACTCCAGGATTGCCCTGGAGTCTCCAGGAATAAGAGGCTAACCTCCAGGACACTTACTGCGAGTAACACCCCGGAGAAAAATCATAGCGGCAATAAAAAAAATTTTTTTTTTTTAATTTTCTTTGAACACTTTTGTTTATCAGTTATAAAAGTATCAGACACGGGGAAAAGGGCAGTTGACTGAGAGTGAAGAATCATCCAATCAGATAATGAAGAGTCTATTCGCTTTCCGATTGGCCTAGGAAGGTGGTGCTCCATGAGGGTGGGCACGTTGGGCAGCCAATGGCGAGAGTGTGGCGGGGGAGGGGGCGGGACGGTTAGGGGTGGGAGGTCATGTGATGAAACCTCCAGGAACATGTCCAATCAGAATTGGGAACCCTAGATGCATCACTCTACAGTTAATTACCCGTCCCCTCGCTCCCCGCCCTGCCCCCAATGTGTGCCAAAGCCCGCAAGAACATAGGACCTCACAGGTCCATAAAAGGTCATTTTAATTCATCGCCTAGCAAAGGCTCGGCCATGAGAATGAAAGGGGGAAGAGAAAATGTAGTCTTATTCATCGTTAAAAGAAGCTGTACACTAAAGCCATGTCTCACAAATAATTTCAACGTGCCTGGTGGATAATAGAAGTGCGGGCAATGGAGGTTTGACACAAAATCGTGTGAGCCAAACCACAAAGTAACAGGAGTTGAGGTCCCAACACACATCCACATTTAAGAACATAAGAACATAAGAAATAGGAGCAGGAGTCGGTTATTTGGCCCCTCGAGCCTGCTCCGCCATTCAATAAGATCATGGCTGATCTTCTAACTCATCTCCACTTTCCTGCACTAACCCCGTATCCCTTGAATCCCTTAATATCCAAAAATCTATCGATCTCTGTCTTGATTATACTCAACGACTGAGCCTCCACAGCCCTCTGGGGTAGAGAATTCCAAAGATTCACCACCCTCTGAGTGAAGAAATTTCTCCTCGTCTCAGTCCTAAATGGCCGACCCCTTATTCTGAGACTGTGACCCCTGGTTCTAGACTCCCCAGCCAGGGGAAACATCCTCCCGGCATCTACCCTGTCAGGCCCTGTAAGAATTTTGTATGTTTCAATGAGATCACCTCTCATTCTTCTAAACTCTAGAGAATATAGGCCTAGTCTACTCAATCTCTCCTCATAGGACAATCCCCCCATCCCAGGAATCAGTCTGGTGAACCTTTGTTGCACTCCCTCTATGGCAAGTATATCCTTCCTTAGGTAAGGAGCCCAAAACTGTACACAATACTCCAGGTGTGGTCGCTCCAGGGCCCTATACAATTGCAGTAAGACGTCTTTACTCTTATACTCCAATCCTCTTGTAATAAAGGCCAACATACCATTTGCTTTCCTAATTGCTTGCCGTACCTCATGTACAAGGACACCCAGGTCCCTCTGAACACCAACATTTCCCAATCTCTCACCGTTTAAAAAATACTCTGTTTTTCTATTTTTCCTACCAAAATGGATAACTTCACATTTTTCCACATTATATTCCATTTTCCATGTTCTTGCCCACTCACTTAGCCTGTCTATATCCCCTTGAAGCCTTTTTGCATCCTCCTCACAGCTAACATTCCCACCCAGCTTTGTATCATCAGCAAACTTGGATATATTACATTTGGTCCCCTCATCCAAATCATTGATGTGGATTGTGATTGGCTGAGGCCCAAGCACTGATCCTTGCGGTACCTCACTAGATACAGCCTGCCAACCCGAAAATGACCCGTTTATTCCTACTCTCTGTTTTATGTCCGTTAACCAATCCTGAATCCATGCTAGTATATTACCCCCATGAGCCCTAATTTTGTTTAATAACCTCTTGTGTGGCACCTTATCGAGTGTCTTCTGAAAATCCAAATACACCACATCCACTGGTTCCCCCTTATCTATTCTGCTAGTTACAACCTCAAAAAACTCTACAGATTTGTCAAACACGATTTCCCTTTCATAAATCCGTGATGACTCTGCCCAATCCTATTATTATTTTCTAAGTGCTCTGTTACCACCTCCTTAATAATAGATTCGAGCATTTCCCCCTACTACTGATGTGTGTCCAGCCTGTTGTTAACTTCCAGGGATTCCAAGTTTTTGCCTTTACCAGATGCTTCATTCAAGCAGATGTACTCACAAAGTAATTAATTTGCCGGGAGGTTTTTTAAAAATTCTGTGTAAAGGCACGTCCCGAACAGATGTTCTGTGGTAACTCTGCGTCGAGCCATCATTTCAGCACAGGGTCGTCTGCGGTTTTATAAGGTGGATGTTTCCATAGCAGCTCTCCCCGCTGACCCGATAGTAAATGTGCTGCCCAATGTAGTACAGAGCAACGCAGACCAGGGAACGAAAGGACTTGCATTTATATAGCGCCTTTCCCCACCTCCAGACGTCCCGAAGCCCATCCCATGTAATGAAGTACTTTTTTTTGAAGTCGTCACTGTTGTATTGCAGGGAAATGCAGCAGCCGATTTGTGGGCCGTGTCAGCCGTGGCTCAGTGGGTAGCACCCTCGCCTCTAAGTCTAGCAGGATTGTGGGTTCACAGTCCCACTCCAGAGACTTGAATAGTACAAAAAATCCAGGCTGACACCCTGAGGGAGTGCTGCACTGTCAGAGGTGCCGTCTTTCGGATGAGATATTAAACCGAGGCCCCGTCTGCTCTCTCAGGTCGACGTAAAAGATCCCATGGCACTATTTTGAAGAAGAGCAGGGGAGTTATCCCCAGTGTCCTGGGGCCAATATTTATCCCTCAATCAACATCATTGAAACAGATGTTCTGGTCATTATCACATTGCAGTTTGTGGGAGCTTGCTGTGCGCAACTTGGCTGCCGCGTTTCCCACATTACAACAGTGACTACACTTCATTGGTTGTAAAGTGCTTTGGAATGTCCGGTGGTCGTGAAAGACGCTATAGAAATGCAAGTCTTTCTTTAAGATTTATTATAACTGGAAAGTCACAATTTGAAATGTTACTGTACAAATGACATAACTTTGAATCACCTGGGGAGTTGACATAGAAACATAGAAGATAGGAGCAGGAGTAGGCCATTCGGCCCCTCGAGCCTTTTCCGCCATTCAATGCAATCATGGCTGATCATCCAATTTCAGTACCCGGTCCCTGCCTTCTCCCCATACCCCTTGATCCCTTTAGCCTTAAGAAATATATCCAACTCCTTCTTGAATATATTTAATGAATTGGCCTCTACTGCCTTCTGTGGTAGAGAATTCCACAGGTTCACCACTCTCTGGGTGAAGAAATCCTCCTCATTTCTGTCCTAAATGGCCTACCCCATACCCTTGACCGTCTCTTTGTTCAAATGTATCAGTCATTTTCTTCCCTAACCGCACTGATTTCTCGACAAGGTTTGTTTGCATAAAAAATAAACTGATTTGTAAGGTCACAGTGTGCGCCTTCCCGACAGTCTGAAGGATTCATGAACTAATCACTTCCCGTTTTCGCCGGCAATGCTGTCACTAGGCCCTCTCCATGTCATTTTTAAGCAAACTATCCCTGCCAAGAAATTGGTGCACGATAAATCCAGTCCTAAATCTCTCACAGCTCGGTGTTAGCAGTGACTCAGTGACTCATTGTGGTAGCACTTCCCATCTCTGAGTCAGAAGGACGTGGGTTCAAACTGGACTCCAGAGACTTCAGTGCGTTATCTAAGTTGGCACCGAGGAAGGGCTGCACTGTCGGAGTATGCCTCCTCTCTGATGAGAAATTAACTCTGAGGCCCTTTCAGGTGGATGATCCAACAGCACCCATTGCTGCTTGTGGGACCTTGCGGTGTGCAACCTAACCGCAAACCATTTATATCGCACCTTTCATGACCTCTGGATGTCCCAAATGATGAAATACTTTGAAGTGCAATCACTGTTGTAATGTAGGCAACGCGGCAGCCAATCTGTGCACAGCAAGCTCCCACAAACAGCAATGTGATAATGACCTGATAATCTGTTTTTTAAGTGATGTTGATTGAGGGATAAATATTGGCCAGGACAACGGGGAGAACTCCCCTGCTCTTCTTCAGAATAGTGGCCGTGGGATCTTTCACGTCCACCTGAGCGAGCAGACGGGGCCTTGGTTTAACGTCTCATCCGAAAGACGGCACCTCCAACAGCGCAGCACTCCCTCAGCACTGCAGTGGGAGTGTCAGCCTAGATTTTGTGCTTCAGTCCCTTGGAGTGACTCAGAGGCGAGGGTGCTACCACTGAGCCATGGCTGACACCCAAAGTAAAGTTATACCCAGGACAAACTTACCACTGAAAGGGTGCGTATAACTGGAACTGGTGCAGTAGTGATGGAAGGTATTGCAGGGCTGGTGTAATTATCAGGTCCAAAACAAACACTAAGCCCCTTGTTTGGATGCCTGGGCTTTGGAAGATATCTGAATTTGCTAAGGATGCCCAGCTTGCAGCATGCAGACTCCGCCAGGCTGGAATTCGAGCCACAATCAGATACTAAACAACCTTCCAGCAGCTCTGTCACTTCATAAATCAGTGGAATTTCAGAACGGCTATTAAAATTATCTACACCGTTTCAATCCACCTCTCCATTTTATCTGTCTCCTTTGTTGTTGTTATCAGGGATGAAGAGGCATCACAAGGAATGGATTACTAGTTAAGATTGTGGGGTTGTCTCCTCTGCTTACTTTCGTCAGTTCTGAAGAAGAAGATGAGAATTGGAAATAAAAAGCCCACCTCGTCATTAAGGTCCACAGTTAGGACGTTGCTCAGGCAGAACTTGCTGCTTAAAAAAAACTCCAATTTAAAAAAATATATAAGGTTAGAAATTAGTTAGAAATCCAATAGGGAATTCAGGAGAAACTTCTTTACCCAGAGTGTGCTGGGAATGTGGAACTCGCTGCCACAGGGAGTGGTTCAGGCGAATAGCACAGATGCATTTAAGGGGAAAGCTGGATAAACACACGAGGGAGAAAGGAATCGAAGGATATGTCGATGGGGCGAGATGAAGTGGGGTGGGAGGAGGCTCGTGTGGAGCATAAACACCGGCACGGACCAGTAGTGTTGAACGGCCTGTTTCTGTGCTGTAAATACTGTGTAATACTTTGTAGAAATTGTTCTTGGAGATACAGGAAACTTCGCGATATCCGGCACCAACGGGACCGGTGTGATGCCGATCTATGAAAACTTCCGGACAGACCAGCGCTAATGTTGAAGGATACGGAGGTTTTCATCTCCGTATCTGACAACAAACACTGTTGCTTAGCAACAGCTTGTAAACAGTCGGCCCGTACCTTGGAAGCATCTCTGTAGCTTAGCAACAGCTTCAGAGAGACTTTCCAGAGACTGACTTTTTTTCTTCTCCTAGCATTTTTTTAAACAAAGAAAAAAAAAATAACAAAACGGCTGCTGATTTCTGCCGTTAGATCGAGGTTTCCGGACATACAACCTCCGGATAAACCAAAGTTTCCTGTATCTAGCAGGTGAACATTAAACGCATTCGTGATAGTCCTCTGTCTGCTGTTTTTATTTTAAATGGGTTAAAAGCCTCCATTCAATAGCAGAGGGAACGCATGTCATCTTATTAAGCATTCCTCCACTATTATCACCAACACTCATTTCTAACCGGAAGACAAAATAAATGTTACAATATTGTTTGTACTGCCACAGATTTAATCGAAATCACAAATAACATCCTCTGTGACTGTGACCATGGTGCACTATCCTTCTCAACCTCTCTGTAGCCTTTGACACGGTCGACCACAATATCCCCCCCCCGAACGCCTCTCCTCCATTGTCCAGCTCAGTGGGGCTGCCACTCGCTTGGTTCCACCCTTACCTATCCAATCATAGCCAGAGCATCTCCAGCAATAGCTTCTCTTTCTGCACCGTTACTTCTGGAGCCCCCGCAAGGATCTATCCTTCGGTCCCCACCTCTTCCTCATTAACATTCTGCTTAACAACACCTTCTAAACATAAGAACATAAGAAATAGGAGCAGGAATAGGCCACTTGGCCTCTCGAGATTCAGTAAGATCATGGCTGATCTCGGGCTCAAAGCCACTTCCCTGCCCACTCCCCATAACCCTTCACTCCCTTATCTTGCAAAAATCTGTCTATCGCCACCTTAAATGTATTTAATGACCCAGCCTCCACAGCTCTCTGGGGCAGAGAATTCCACAGATTTACGACCCTCTGAGAGAAGAAATTCCTCCTCATCTCAGTTCTAAAAGGGCGACCCTTTATTCTGAAACTATGCCCCCGAGTTCTAGATTTCCCCACGAGGGGAAACATCCTCTCTGCATCTACCTTGTCGAGCCCCCTCAGTATCTTATATGTTTCAATAAGATCACCTCTCATTCTTCTAAATTCCAATGAGTATAGGCCCAACCTGCTCAACCTTTCTTCATAAGTCAACCCCCTCATCTCTGGAATTATTCTAAAGACATTGAGGCAGCTTCCATATGTACGCCGACGACATCAGCTCTACCTCTCCACCACATTTCTCGACCCCTACACTGGCTCTGTGTTGTCATATGGCTTGACTGACATCCTGGATGAGCCTTAATTTCCTCCAGTTAAACATTGAGAAGATTGAAAACGTTGTTTTCGGTCCCTGCCACAAACTCGCCACCGATTCCATCTCCCTCCCTGGCCACTGTCTCAGGCTGAAACAGACTGTTCGCAACCTCGGTGTCCTATTTGACGCTGAGCTGAGCTTCCGATCCCATATCCTCTCCATTACCAAGACCGCCTACTACCACCTCCGTAATATTGCCCGTCTCCGCCCCTGCCTCAGCTGCTGCTGAAACCCTCATCCATGCTTTTGTTACCTCCAGAATCAACTATTCCAAAGCTCTCCTGGACGGCCTCCCACCCTCCATAAACTTCATCCAAAGCCCGTATCCTAACCCACACCAAGTCCTGTCCGCCCATCTCTCCTGTGCTCACTGACCTACATAGTCTTCCTGTCTCCCAATGCCTCAAATTTAAAATTCTCATGTTTAAGTCCCTCGATGGCCTCGCCCCTCCTTATCTCTGTAACCTCTTCCAGCTCTACAACCACCCGAGAACCATCCTCGAACTTTGACCTATGCTCTGGAGTTCCCTCCCTAAACCTCTCCCCGTCTCCACCTCCCTTCCCTTCTTTAAGACCCTCATTAAAACCCAATCCTTCGACCAAGCTTTTAGTCACCCCTCCTAATAACTCCGTCTTTGGCTGGGCGTTGATTTTTGTCTGAGTCCACCTGTGTGAAGTGCCTTGGGGCATTTTTCTACATTAAAGGCGTAATATAAATGCAAGTTGTTGTCGTTAAGCAAATCATGTTCGGGTATTGTTCTGATTTTGATTTTTAAAGGTGCTATTGTTAAGACCATGAGTTGCCACGCTGGTTATTTGAGACAGTGATGCACCTCCATGTAGAACAGCCACACAACCCCTGCCAGGTCGTCGTCGTCGTACGTGTCTTCACACTGTTCCCTTTGGGGAACTGTATGAAGTGGTGGAAGGATTTCTGGCCGCGATTAACGCTCCTTCCATGACCGTAACCATCTTCGTACCAGCCATTAGGGTGGTTAGTCCTATGGCGGGAGGGTTTTACGGGCTCCCACAACCCATACGAGGGGGAGGGGCCACCCACACCCACGGACGCAAGTATCCCGCTGGGTGTCAACCCAGAATTTAGAGCCGGAGCTCCGACTCCACTTGCCGGGACTGTCTGGAGCGGGGTTCGAAACCCTACGCCTTCTGGCCCAGCGGCGGGGATGCTACCGCTACGCCAAAGGCCCACTCCCCCTGCCAGGTGACGGGTAAGCTTTGTTGCTCCATGTAGCATTCATGACTGCTCTGTCCTCAGACCTGAAGCACCTGATTTACACACAGGTGGGCACTTTACGTTTGTGAATGAAAAGCTCCAGGATAACACTCAGCCAATAAAAAGCCACTTGTGTCATCCCAGTGGTCATCTGGGTCATTGGACATGACCTCTATAGCAGCATTAGCTGTTGTCTGCACTTCAAAAGTACTTCATTGGCTGTAAAGCGCTTTGGGACATCCTGAAGTCATGTAAGGCGCTATAGAAATGCAAGTCTTTCTTTCTTTCTAGAATACAACAGTGACTACATTTCAAAAAAGTACTTAATTGGCAGTAAAGCGCTTGGGACATCCGGTGGTCGTGACACTATATAAATGCAAATCATCTTCTCTTTCTTTTTTCTCTCTCTTTTCCTCTCTTTCTTTCTTTCTCTCTCTGTCTTTCTCTTTCGTTCTCTCTTTCTTTTACTTTCTCTTTCCCGCTCACTCTCTCTCTTTTTCTCTTGCTGTCTTTCTTTCTTTCTGCCTTTCTGTCTGCTTTCTTCAACAGACATTTTCACACAAAGGGTAATGTTCCACACAAAGAACAGTAGATATCTGGAACTCTCTCCCAACAAAATGCTGCGGATGCTGGGGGACAACTGGAGCTTTCAAGACTGAGATTGATAAGGTTTTTGTTAGATTATCGAGGGATATGGAGCACAGGCGGGTAAATAGATTTGAGGGATGGATCAGCCATGATCTCACTGAATGGTGAACAGGCCCGAGGGGCTGAATGGCCTCCTCCTGTTCCTAATGTGCCTAAATTATATACTTGGGTATCAGTCAGACATGCGGACATTGTCCTCTCCACAAAATCCACCACACACGACGACAGAGAAGGAAATACCTCAAATGTTGGCTACTCAGAATTCTCAATCATGTACACAATCTTGTTTTACGTCACGCGTGGCTTATTTTTTTCCCCAATGCTATGCTTAAATGAGGCGACCCGTCTGCCGCCTAGAAATCCTCCAGATAAATGAAAAGGACCCAATCCACCAACTTCAAGCTCTGTCGGACAGGATTAGGGAAACCTTGAACCCAGTTTTGAAACGTTAAAATCTGCTCTCAATAATTTTCCCGCGATGGCATATATCCTCAGAACGGGAGCCAAACAAAGCTGAACTTCAATAAAGCTACACAAGTACTTCACGGAGGGGATCCCTCTAGTGTGAAAGTTAGCAGTGACTGCGATCCACAAAGTTCCATTCAGAAACTCCTGAAGACAGCTTCGTCCTCCGTTTCCATAGCGATCCAGGATTCAGCATTTGTGACAAAACTAATGCAATGACTTCCTTTTTTCAAGCCGTCTTTCTTCAGGTTACAATGAATTATCTCGGCCATTTACGACTGAGGTGAGGAGAAATTTCCTCACTCAGGTTGATGTGAATCTTTGGAATTCTCTGCTCCAGAGGCTGTGGATGCTGAGTCTTTGAGTATATTCAAGACAGAGCAGCAGTGATACCTGCCCTGCTGTATGCCTCAGAGACATGGACCATGTACAGCAGGCACCTCAAAGCACTGGAGAGTTACCACCAACGCTGCCTCCACAAGATCCTGCAAATCCATTGGCAGGATAGGCGCACCAACGTCAGTGTTCTCGCTCAGGCCAACATCCCCAGCATCAAAGCTTTGACCATGCTCGATCAGCTCCGATGGACGGGTCACATTGTCCGCATGCCCGATACGAGACTCCCAAAACAAGCGCTCTACTCGGAACTCCGGCACGGCAAGAGAGCCCCAGGTGGGCAGAGGAAACGCTTCAAGGACACCCTCAAAGCCACCTTGAAAAAGTGTAACATCCCCGCCGACACCTGGGAATCCCTGGCCCAAGACCGCACAAAGTGGAGGAGAAGCATCCGGGGAAGGCGCCAAACACCTTGAGTCTTTTCGCCAGGAGCAAGCGGAAGCCAAGCGCAGGCAGCGCAAGGAGTGCACGTCAACCCAAGCACCCCACCCACCCGCCCCTTCAACCACCATCTGCCCCACCTGTGACAGAGACTGTAGGTCCCACATTGGACTCATCAGTCACCTGAGAACTCATTTTTAATGTGGAAGCAAGTCATCCTCGGTTCCGAGGGACTGCCTAAGAAGAAGAGAAGAAGATATTCAAGACAGAGATCGATAGATTTTTGAATATTAAGGGAATCAAGGGATATGGGGATAGTGCAGGAAAGTGGAGATGAGGTCGAAGATCAGCCATGATCTTACTGAATGGCGGAGCAGGCTCGAGGGGCCGTGTGGCCGACTCCTGCTCCTAATTCTTATGTTCTTACAGCAAATACTCAGAGTACAGTTGCACCAAAGTTGACTCCCTTACCTTAAAAAAGCAACCTATGCATCTTTGAGCGGGTGCAGAGGAGATTTACCAGAGTGGTACCAGCTTTGGGGGACATCAGTGATGTGAAGCTGGGATTGTTCTCCTTAGAGCAGAGAAGGTTAAGGGCAGATTTAATAGAGGAGTTCAAAATGATATGGGATTTTGATCGGGAGAAACGGTTTCCAGTGGCAGGAGGGTCGGTAACCGGAGGACACAGATTGAAAATAATTGGCAAAAGAACCCAAGGGGAAGATGAAGAGAAATTTTTTCAACGTAGCGAGTTGTTGTGATCTGGAACGCACTGACTGAAAGGGCGGTGGAAGCAGATTCAATAGTAACTTTCAAACGGGAATTGGATAAATACTTGAAAAGGAAACATTTGCAGGGCTATGGGAAAAGAGCAGGGAGGAGTGGGACTAATTGGAGAGCTCTTTCAAAGAGCTGGCACAGGCACGATGGGCCGAATGGCCTCATTCTGTGCTGTATGATGACTCTATCCTTCTTCATTTCAGTTAGATATTTTCAAAGAGCAAGAACCTTTTGTTTACAATATAATAATGATAATTGTTATCATTGCGCAACGTCTAAGGGCGAATTTTCTGACATTGCACTCCCAGCAGGGAATCTTGCCTGCCGAGAGCGCACATTGGGAATATGGATCTGCATTGCCGAAAATATTCCAACTATTTGTTGAGGGTTCAGGTCCCACTCCAGAGACTTGAACACCAAAACCTAGACTGACACTCCAGTGCAGTGCTGAGGGAGTGCTGCACTGTCGGAGGGGCAGTTTTTCAGATGAGGCGTTAAACCGAGGCCCCGTCTGCTCCCTCAGGTAAAAGATCCCATGGCACTATTTCGAAGAGGAGCAAGGGAGTTCTCCCCAGTGTCCCTCAGCCAACACCACTAAAATAGATTGTCTAGTCATTATCACGTTGCTGTTTGTGGGATCTTGCTGTGCGCAACAGCAGCTACATTTCAAAAAAAGTTCTTTGTTGGCTGTTAAAGGGCTTTGGGACATCCTGAGGTCATGAAAGGTGCCTGAAAGAGACAACAACAGACAGAGAGTGGAATGTTTGTGTGCCAAAAAAGAAGAGCTGCCAAATCCAGTGGAACACCTGAGCTTGCAGCCCAAGAGCTGGGCAAACTGTTGGATCGTCTGGAAGGCCATTAACAGGTCTGTCACAGTGCAAGTGCCATAGCTGAAGGTGACTAAAGGAAGCATCACCAGGTTGCTCGCCTGTGTACAAGATGGATGATTTCAAGCCTATTGGGCATCTGAGCTCATTGTGAGGGCCTTTGGTGCAATCTTGCCCTTAGTGTTACCACTGACCAATGCAGAGAAGATTGAGTAGTGAATTAATTTTCTAAGGCTGATATGATTTTGAATAGCCTCTCACAAATATTTCATGCATTACAGCAAGAACATTTTTGTTAGTTATACAGCATGAGGTCTTGTTGCAAAATAAGAGTGCTTGTAAATCATATTCTCTCCTCTCCTATTTTTTGTTCCCTCTCTGTCTCCCGCTCACCCTATCTGCCTCGTCTGTTTATGATATAGTCGGTCTATATAATTAGCCCAGGGTTCCCTAATCCCGAGATCTGGTCCATCCACAGACAAGAGAATGGGTGACCTCCAACGCGATTACTCACTTTACTCCATTCACCTCTGCTTTGAAGCATCAGTGCCCTTTGACTTCAAAACCCTGGCCCTGTAAATCTCTCCTGACCCGTCGAAACAGAGATTAAACTCAAGATTGATGAAGCGCTCGGCAGTCAGTTACATTACGAAGTTCACAGAGGGATCTGTTTGATTTGCAAATTTTCAAGCACTCAGTTTGGAACATAGGTGTAATTTTCCTACGGTTGCGCGGCCAAATTCCGTGTAAGTGCCCCGGACGAGTGAGGTTCCTCCACCAGCAGTGGAAAGTGGGAAAGTTCCCTCTTATATGTCTGTATTACGAAGCTGAATCTCACAATTATATTATAGCATTATTTATTACAGGCATGTCCTCTGGTTGTAAAAATACAATTGCACTCACAATTGTGGCTGCTTTAGAAAAATGTATTTAGTTAATATTATGTCCATATGACGTAGTAAAAATTTGCCTTTAATGAACAAGAAAAGTCTGTTCTGATGAAGGGTTACAACAACTTGTATTTACATAGCGCTTTTAACGCAGTAACACATCCCAAGGCGCTTCACAGGAGTATTATAAGACAAACATTGACACTGAGCCACATAAGGATAAATTAGGGCAGGTGACCATTTGTTTGGTCAAAGAGGTAGGTTTTAAGGAGCGTCTTAAAGGAAGAAAGAGAGGTAGCGAGACAGAGAGGTTTAGGGAGGGAATTCCAGAGCTTGGGGCCTTGGCAACAGAAGGCACGACCACCAATGGTGGAGTGATTAAAATCGGCGATGCTCAAATGACCAGAATTTGAGGAGCGCGGAGATCTCGGGGGGGTTTTAGGGACGGAGGAGGCGGTTACAAAGATAGGGAGGGGCGAGGCCATGGCGTGATTTGAACACAAGAATGAGAATTTCATGAACTTGTCCTCCCATTTTTAAAAAAAGGTTTGTGTATCTGACTTTACTCCGTGGGGTAGCTGCTGAGGTGATGAAGGGGTGCACCTCCCATCCTCGGCTAATTATCGCATGATTGGCAGCCCTGAGTAAAACACAACGGAACTGACTGAAGTCGTTCCCACTGCACGTTTAGTAGGTTAGCAGCACCGACGTACAGTTACACTTAAAAATATTGGAAAACACTGAGAAAGTCAACAACAACCGTGGAAAGGAGAAGCGAGTGGTCATGATTTATAACTGACTAATTTAACTGTGAAACTATAACTCACTATGACTCCTATGATGCCTGTGTGTTAGGAGGGTCGCCAACCCGCTAGGATTGGCCTGGAGTCTCCAGGAACGGAAGATTAATCTCCGGGACATCGCTGCGGGAACCCCGGGAGAGAAACCCAAGGGGCAATAAAAACGATTGTATGTTGTTTTCATTTTCTTTCAGCACTTTCACTTATTAGTTGGGGAAAATATTGGAGATGGGAAAATTGGCTGTTTGACAAGAATCTTTGTCAAGAATGATCTAATCAAATAATGAGTCGGTTCACTTTACACTTGGCAGGGGGCGTTTGGGGCATCGCAATGAAAGAGAAACACTTTTGCATTTATATAGCAGCTTTCACGACCTCAGGACATCCCATGAAGTGGAGTCGCTGTTGTAATGTGGGAAACGCAGCAGCCAATTTACACACAGCAAGCGCCCACAAACAGCAATGTGAGAATAACCAGATAATCTGTTTTAGTGATGTCAGTTCAGGGATCAATAGTGGCCCCAGGAATAATTCCCCTGCTCTTCTTTGAAATAGTGCCCTGGGATCTTTTACATCCTCTTGAGAGCAGACGATGCCTCGGTTTAACGCCTCATCCGAAAGATGGCACCTCCAAGTCCCATGGAGTGGGACTGTGAACCCACAACCTTCGGACTCAGAGGTGAGAGTGCTGCCCACTGAGCCACGGCTGACACTGACGGATGTGTCAGGCAACCAATAGTAAGAGCATGTTAACAGGCAGTTAATTGGCACTAATCCCCTTCCCGCCTCGGGGAGGTGGGTCCCAGTGCGGGGCGGGTACCCACCTCCTTTGAAACTGGCATGGAAGCGGGTTGGGGGCGGGATGGGTTCATGCTCCCCCCGATTTCGGGATTTTAACACCTCCAATCCCGCCTCCACGGCCCAATGAAAATCCTGCCCCATGTGATTAAACCTCCAGGAATATGTCCCATCAGAATTGGCAACCTCACTGTGGCTGACCTCCCATTCCATACTGGTAACCGAGTTTGGTGGGTGAACCATCCTATTAAACATCAACCCCCAAGTACTAAACTAGATCTTTAACTCTTGTAACTTTACAATAGCGCTTGAATGAGATGAGAAAATGGGTTTGGATTTAACCTCAGCCTCTGGGTTAAGTTGTTGTGGAGCCAGACGATTTGTTCATAGAATCATAGGAATTTACGGCACAGAAGGAGGCCATTCGGCCCATCGTGTCTGTGCCAGTGGCAGTGTCGAATTCTGCGACGGGTTTGAAATTCAAGTCTTATTCAACTGTACCAGTTTGGACTCTCCAAACCTGAAGTTCAGATTACTCCATATTCAAGAGTCGGGCTGCGAGGTTCTGATTGGGAATTAAGGGTCGGACTGTTTGAGCTGCCGAGGCGCCCGGGTTAAACCATGTCAAAGGTCACGCTCTGCAGATACGCGTCATACCTTTGAATCAAGACGTTTCCTCCTGTGATTGGGTAATGGTGGGTTGAAAGGTTCATAGCACATTAATGTTTCGGTGTCAGCAGAATCACAGAGGAACTAACATTCCCCGTTTTCTTGCACAACTGGCGCAATAGCTAATTTAAAAAAGCTGCTTGGGAATTCCACTTGAAGGCTTTTTTTTTTGGCTGGGAGGGAATGATGCCGGGGGCGTCAAATCCAAGAGATAAAGAGGAGGCAACAAAAATGGGAAGGATTGATATCAGTTTAAAAAAACACAGCTGGGAAATCTGGCAATTGCTCAACCTGGTATTGTTCATGAGCTCATGCTTCAATCAATTGGGGAATGGAGCTTCTAACACACCTTGTGAAGTAGGCTTTGCTGTGGCAAGTCAAATCTTTGATAAAATCCTGACCAAAAAGACCTCTCCCCTACCCCCCGCCCCTCCTCCACCCTGGTGTCTACGAGTTTCCAAATTGGCACCCCATCCACCACCTTAAACATTCACTCCCCCCACCACCGGCGCACCGTGGCTGCAGTGTGTGCCATCTACAAGGTGCACTGCAGCGACTCGCCAAGGCTTCTTCGGCGGCACCTCCCAAACCCGCGACCTCTTCCACCTAGAAGGACAAGGGCAGCAGGTGCATGGGAACACCACCACCTCCAAGTTCCCCTCCAAGTCACACACCATCCTGACCTGGAAGTATATCGGCCGTTCCTTCATCGTTGCTGGGTCAAAATCCTGGAACACCCTCCCGACCAGCACTGTGGGAGTACCTTCACCACACGGACTGCAGCGGTTCAAGGCGGCGGCTCACCACCACCTTCTCAAGGGGCAATTAGGGATGGGCAATAAATGCTGGCCTTGCCAGCGACGCCCACATCCCAGGAATGAATTTTAAAAATCCCAGTGAGATTCACAGAAAAAAAAAATCACAGAAACCCCACAGTGCAGATAGAGGCCATTTCGGCCCATCGAGCCTGCACCAACACATATCCCACCCGATCCCCGTAACCCCTACACCAACACATATCCCACCCTATCCCCGTAACCCCACGTATTTAATCCCCCTAACACTAAGGGTCAATTTATCATAGCCAATCAACCTAACCCGCACATCTTTGGACTGTGGGAGGAAACCGGAGTACCCGGAGGAAACCCACGCAAACACGGGGAGAATGTGCAAACTCCACACAGTGATTCTCACCTCATAATTTACATTTCTCATTAATTATTATTATTATTACATTGTAAAGGTGTTTACTTCATCTGAAGGCAATGGTCTATGCCGGAAACTCACCACTGAGTAGCTCTTGCAGTTTTGTCCGTTCATTAACCACAACCAGTGCTTTTTCTCTCTGCGCACAAACCATCCATCTTATTCAGGCACTGGAAACATCTCTGTATAAACACCAAACCCTCTACATAACACACTGGAATTCTCCAATCAGCAGAAGCCCAACTTAGATGAGCCCATATTTAGCTTCTTGGCTTTTCAGGCTTCACTCTCAAGTGTCTGCGTAACCATGTAGGCCCTCAACCTAATGCTCAACCTGGGGCCTCATTGAGCCCTTTTGATGTTGCCTCACTTGAACAGAACCCTCATTCAGAAGTCTGTATGCGATAAAAGCACAGACCCTCAATTATTGGGAGAACCACAAAGGAGGAAATTAGAGAAGAAATGTTTTCACAGTAGGTCTTTCTAATAAGGAATGCTTTACCACAAGTGGCAATTGAGGCAGCACCAGTAACATGACAGGAAGGAAGGAAGGAAGATACAGCGCCCTGCCCTACCACCGGACGTCTCAATGCCCTTCACAGCTAATGAAGTACTTTGTCAAGTACAATCACTGTTGCAATGTAGGAAACGCGGCAGCCAGTTTGCGCACAGCAAGCTCCCACTAAAGGCAATGTGATAATCACCAGATAATCTGTTTTTAGTGAAGTTGGTTGAGGGATAAATATTGGCCCCAGGACACCGGGGAGAACTCCCCTGCTCTTCCTCGAAATAGTGGCCACGGGATCTTTTATGTCCACCTGAGAGAGCAGACGGGGCCTCGGTTTAACGTCTCATCAAAAAGACTTCAAAGGGAATTGGATAAGTATTTTAAAAATAAGAATATAAAAGGGTAGGGAAATGGATTGGAGTTGATAGCTTTATTTGAGGGGTTCACAGGCACGATGGCCAAATGGTCTTCCATGCTGTAATTTGTGGGATTCAACATTGCATCCCTTGTCTGTACAGTAGGCGATACAAAGGCCTTGAAGGACAATCAATAAACCCCCGTAAGACTTTACAACATCCCACAACCGTTCATCGGACAATCTCAGAGTCTTACAATGGCTTTATTAAGGAACTTGGAACTTGCAAAGACTTGGAATTTTAGGCCTGTAATTCTCAAAATCAATCAATACAATGAATTGACCCTTGACTCTGGATAAATCCTGTCGGATCCATGCAGAATCTGAATCCACGTGTGGCGTGCAATGAGTCAAGCACTTCCCATTCATTCCCAGTGTGTTGGGTCTTGCACCCAGGCACACCATTTACTGTACATTCAAAATCCTGCCGCTGAAACATTCCCCCAAATTATTCAATGTCCAGGCCATCTCAGCCACACTTTTAAAGACATTTGCAGTTTTTGTTGTTCTTCTTTAGATTACATTTCTGACTGAATGATTAAGTAGGCAGAATGCAGAAAGACACATTAACATAGCGCCTTAACATGTCTCTCAACTGTCTCAAACTGCTTCAAATACAGTGAATTACTTTGCAGTCACTGCTATTATGGGGACAAATGCAGTCGCCACTTTTTCCAGCAAGCTTACATCGGATTACATCGGATATACAGCACAGAAACAGGCCATTCGGCCCAACCAGTCCATGCCGGCGTTTATGCTCCACTCGAGCCTCCTCCCGTCTTTCCTCATCTCACTCTATCAGCGTAACCCTCTATTCCCTTCTCCCTCATATGTTTGTCTAGCCTCCCCTTAAATACATCTATAATATTCGCCTCAACCACTCCCTGTGGTAGCGAGTTCCACATTCTCACCACTCTCTGGGTAAAGAAGTTTCTTCTGAATTCCCTATTGGATTTCTTGTTGGCTATCTTATATTGATGGCCTCTAGTTTTGCTCTTCCCCACAAGTGGAAACATTCTCTCTGTATCCACTCTATCAAAACCTTTCATAATTTTAAAGACCTCTATTAGGTCACCCCTCAGCCTTCTTTTTTCAAGAGGAAAGAGACCCAAATGGTCTGGACATTGAATAATTTAGGGGAATGTTCATCCTTTCCTGATATGTATACCCTCGCATTTCTGGTATCATCCTTGTAAATCATCTCTGCACCCTCTCCAGTGCCTCTATATCACAGAAACATAGAAACATAGAAGATAGGAGCAGGAGTAGGCCGTTCAGCCCCTCGAGCCTGCTCCGCCATTCAATGAGATCATGGCTGATCATCCAAACTCAATACCCTGTCCCTGCCTTCTCCCCATATCCCTTGATCCCTTTAGCCTTAAGAAATATATTTAACTCCTTCTTGAATATATTTAATGAATTGGCCTCAACTGCCTTCTGTGGTAGAGAATTCCACAGGTTCACCACTCTCTGGGTGAAGAAATTCCTCCTCATCTCTGTCCTAAATGGCTTACCCCTTATCTTTAGACTGTGACCCCTGGTTCTGGACTCCCCCGCCATCGGGAACATCCTTCCTGCATCTAGTCTGTCTAATCCTGTTAGAATGTTATAAGTTTCAATGAGATCCCCTCTCATTCTTCTAAACTCCAGCGAGTATAAGCCCAATTGACCCAATCTCTCCTCATACTTCATTCCTGACATCCCAGGTATCAGTCTGGTGAATCTTCACTGCACTCCCTCCATGGCAAGAACATCCTTCCTCAGATAAGGCGACCAAAACTGCACACAATACTCAAGGTGTGGTCTCACCAAGGCCCTGTACAACTGCAGCAAGACATCCTTGTTCCTGTACTCGAATCCTCTCGCTATGAAGGCCAACATACCATTTGCCTTCTTAACCGCCTGCTGCACTTGCATGCTTACCTTCAGCGACTGGTGCACAAGGACACCCAGGTCTCGTTGCACTTCCCCTTCTCCCAATCTATTGCCATTCAGATAATAATCTGCCTTCCTGTTTTTGCCACCAAAGTGGATAACCTCGCATTTATCCACATTATACTGCATCTGCCATGCATCTACCCAATCACCCAACCTGTCCAAATCATACTGGAGTTTCTCTGCATCCTCCTCACAGCACACATGCCCACCCAGCTTTGTGTCGTCTGCAAACTTGGAGATATTACAACTAGTTCCCTCATCTAGATCATTAATATATATTGTGAATAGCTGGGGTCCTAGCACCAATCCTCGCGGTACCCCACTAATCACTGCCTGCCACTCAGAAAAAGACCCGTTTATTCCAACTCTTTGCTTCCTGTCTGCCAACCAGTTCTCTAACCATCAGTACCTTGCCCCCAATCCCTTGTGCTTTAACTTTACACGCTAATCTCTTTTGCGGGTCCTTATCGAAAGAACATTTTCTATGGTGGGATTTGAACTCATGTCTCTGGATCATTAGTCCAGGCCTCTGGATTATGAGTCCAGTAACATGACCACTGTGCTACCGTACTGCTTTTTATAATATGGCGACCAGAACTGTACACAGTACTCTAAGTGTGGTCTAACCAAGGTTCGATACAGGTTTAGCATAACTTCCCTACTTTTCAATTCTATCCCTCTAGAAATAAACCCTAGTGTTTGGTTTGCTTTTTTTATGGTCTTGTTAACCTGCGTCACAACTTTTAGTGATTTGTGTATTTGTACTCCGAGATCCCTTTGCTCCTCTATCCCACCCAGACTCTCACCCTCCAAGTAATAAGTGACCTCCTTATTCTTCCTGCCAAAATGTAATACCTCAAATTTATCTGTGTTGAAATTCATTTGCCAATTATATGCCCATTCTGCAAGTTTATTAATGTCCTCCTGTAATTTGTTGCAGTCCTCCTCAAGCTCCCTTAAACAGCAACATGATGAATGAGAATGATTTATCGCTCCTTTGCCACTGTCCATTTCGGTCAGGCTGAACCAGGTCAGGCTGAACCTTGGCGTCTGGCTCGACCCAGAGCTCAGCTTCAAGCTCCATGTCCTGTCGATCGTCGAGACTGCTTACTTCCACCTCTGAGGATCGGTCGCTCATTATAGAAAACCGCCCGATTTTCATTCCCACAGCCAATGACGTACACCGATGGAGTGCGGTCACTGGCATGTAGCGAAATGCAACAGGTCACTCTTGTAATGTAGCGGAACGCAGCAACCAACCTGCGCACTGCAAGATCCCACAAACCGCAATGAAATAATTGACGAGATTATCTGTTGTCTGGTGGTGTTGGTTGGGGGATAAATGTTGGCCCAGGAGACCCAGAGAAATCCCCTGTTTGAATATTGACGTGGGACCTTTCACGTCCACCAGAAAGAGCAGACGGGGCCTCGGTTTAATGTCTCATCCGAAAAACAGCACCTCTGACAGTGCAGCACTCCCTCAGCACTGCACTGGAGTGTCAGCCTGGATTATGTGCTCAAATCTCTGGAGTGGGACTTGAACGACAAACTATTTCTTGTATCCCATCCAGGATTCTTACATTGTTAAATAATTACATTTCAGGATGGTAGAATTTATCGGCAGTCACTTTCTCCCGACACTATACAACAATGTACGTTTTCTGACGGTGTGCAGGATTCGGCAGAACACAATTAGCACTTCAAGAAAGGGAAATAAAATTCAGAGCCATTTTTTCACTCCGTTGTCTCTCCCTGATTAATTTTAAACAAGAACACTCTAGGAATATGTTTATAGCCCAAATGCTTTTTTTTACCGCAACTAATCTTTCGCAAGTTATTTTTAACTTGGCAGCACACCAGAAAAACTATTTCCAGGACCGATGAGCCTGCTTTCAATTGTCATCTCCTTGCCTATCTGTGGTAATAAAAGGAAGCAAAGAGATATTTTTTGAACAAAACATTTCCTCATCATCTCCGAGTTCAAGCTGCACGCCCCCACAACGAGTGACGGGGTGGGGGGGGGGGGCAGCGGCGGTTAAAGGGACACTGCAAGTTATGTTATCTGTGTTTGAGAGAAGAGGCAGTGGAACAAGTGACAAGAATCAACGAGACCCACCATCCACCTTAGCTTAACGTCCGCTGATGGCGCCAAGTCGTTTCTAGGGCAGGAAGCACGTGGCATATGAAGTTGTTGAAGCGCACTCTATATTCAGAGGGAACAGGCTCAGTCAAAGAGCCGAACAAACGGTCTCAATGTAGCTGCTTCACACCAGTGTTGGTGCAATAAGGTATTAAGTAGGTTCACGGACTCCCGGGCCGCCTGCCTTTTCTGCGGCCCGTGTTCCACGTTTATACGGAGTGTGAGAGGTTGCAGCCCCTCTTCCATTATTTGAAGGGGGCTGCTCCTCGATTTTTGGCTGCACTTCAGTCCCCACGCTCCTGATCTTTGGTCACCCGGTGCGGAGGGGAGCGGGCAGGTCGAGGGGGATCTCCTCGTGGGACTGCTCCTGGGCCTGGCCAAAGTGGCCATCAACTGGTCCAGGCAGCGGGTGGTCGAGAGGGGTCGTTCGGCCCGACTGCCTGCCTCTCTTCTGCGGCCATGTTCGCGCCCGGGTGGCCCTGGAGATGGAGCACGCGGTGTCCGCTGGCATGTTCGAGGCCTTCCGCGACCGGTGGGCGCCGCAGGGACTGGAGTGCATCATCACCACCAGCAGCCAAATTTTAATTTAATTTATTAAGTTTCGTTTAATGTTTTAAGTTACAGTTTATTTGTTTACAGCTTCACCAGAAGAGTACACTAGTGTTGGAGATGTCAGTTGGTAGCACTCTTGCCTCTGAGTCAGATGGTTGTGGGTTCAAGTCCTGAGCACAAAAATCTAGGCCGACACTCCAGTGCAGTGCTGAGGGGTTGCTGCACCGTCGGAGGTGCCGTCTTTCGGATGAGACGTTAAACCGAGGCCCCGTCTGCTCTCTCAAAAAGATCCCATTCGAAGAAGAGCAGGGGAGTTCTCCTCGGTGTCCTGGGGCCAATATTCATCCCTCAATCAACATCATTAAAACGGATTATTTGGTCATTATTGCATTGCTGTTTGTGGGAGCTTGCTGTGCGCAAATTGGCTGCTGCGTTTCCTACATTACAACAGTGACTACACTTCAAAAAGTACTTTACTTTGCAAAGTGCTTTGGGACATCCTGAGGTTGTGAAAGGCGCTATAGAAATACAAGTTCTACATGGCTTATTCACACAGAAAAAATGTATGCACAACTTAGCACAAACTTACACAAAATAGAAGTAAATGAGCCTCCCTCCAAGGCCACATCCTAATCACCAGCAAGCTACAAATACCATTACTACATCAGCAGCCAAGCAGCTGCTAAAATCACTGCTAATAGTGACTGTCTTAATCATTCCGTGAGTTCAAATCCCACACCGGCAGCTGGGGAATTTAAATTCAGTTAACTAAATAAATCTGGAATAAAAAGCTAGTGTCAGTAATGGTGACCATGAAACTATCGGATTGTCGTAAACATCCATCTGGTTCACTGATGTCCTTTGGTACAACTGACTGGCTTGCTGTGATCATTTCAGAGGGCAGTTAAGAGTCAACTGCATTGCTGTGTCACTAATGGTGGGGGAGTCCAGAACCAGGGGTCACAGTCTAAGGATAAAGGGGTAAGCCATTTAGGACAGAGATGAGGAGGAATTTCATCACCCAGAGAGTGGTGAACCTGTGGAATTCTCTACCACAGAAGGCAGTAGAGGCCAATTCATTAAATATATTCAAGAAGGAGTTGGATATATTTCTTAAGGCTAAAGGGATCAAGGGGTATGGGGAGAAAGCAGGGACAGGGTACTGAATTTGGATGATCAGCCATGATCGCATTGAATGACGGAGCAGGCTCGAGGGGCCGAATGGCCTACTCCTGCTCCTATCTTCTATGTTTCTATGCTTTTATTTAGGGAAGGAAATCTACCATCCTTACCCGGTCTGGCCTATATATGTGACTCCAGACCCATAGCAATGAGGTTGACTCTTAACTGCCCTCTGAAATGATCACAGCAAGCCACTCAATTGTACCAAATCGCTACAAAGAAATATCACCACAGCGGTTCAAGAAGGCGGCTCATCACCACCTTTTCAAGGTCAATTAGGGATGGGCAATAAATGCCGGCCTTGCCAGCGACGCCCACATCCCATGAATGAATAAGATAAAAATGAATTTTTTTTAAATTCCAGACGACGGCTATGTGCTTCTGTTAATCATGCAAAAGTGCTATATATATCAGGCGAAAAGCCCACTGGCTGCATGTTCACTGCTTGTTGAAGGATTATGGGATCATTAAATGACCTGGGAGATCCCAGCCTCCCATCCCAGGACACTATTTCAAAGAAGAACAGGGGAGTTATCCCCGGTGTCCAGGGGCCAATATTCATCCCTCAATCAACATCACTAAAAACAGGTGATCTGGTCATTGTCACATTGCTGTTTGTGGGAGCTTGCTGTGCACCAATTGGTTGCCGTGTTTCCTACATTACAACAGTGACTGCCCTTCAGAAAGTACTTCACTGGCTGTGAAGCGCTTTAGAAATGCAAATCTTTCTTTTTACCTCAAGAGACAACATGCTGCCCAAATCCCCCCACACAACCGTTGTGCAATGAGGCTACATAACTGCCAATTATTCTTTTATCATACACCGTGACGGAGACAAAGAGACAACCCTTGCTAGGTAATGTTACCGAACTGTGTGGAGTGATGTTAGACTAGAGTTCTGGATTGTATATGTGTCTGTAAGTGCCATGTAATGCAATCTGTAAGGCGATTGAACCTAAGAAAGCCTATAAACCTCCTGAATTCAATAACACCCTTTAAAAACAAAAAACTTCTATCGTATCACAGAATCTACAGTGCAGATAGAGGCCATTTCGGCCCATCGAGCCTGCACCGACACATATCCCACCCTATCCCTGTAACCCCACCTATTTAATCCCCTAACACTAAGGGTCAATTTTATCATAGCCAAATCAACCTAACCTGCACATCTTTGGACTGTGGGAGGAAACCACAGCACCTGGAGGAAACCCATGCAGACACAGGGAGAATGTGCAAACTCCACACAGACAGTCGCCCGAGACCAGATTTGAACCCGGGTCCCTGGCGCTGTGAGGCAACAGTGCTAACCACTATGCCACCGTGCCCCCACTAATGCCATATTTATTCCGCTCGTGATAAAGGCTCCTAGAATCCACTTTTGACCTTCATTATTCATGACATATGAGATCTTCTTGACTCAGGGAACAGTTTGAAATACACCAGATCGCATGTACCCTCCATCACTTTGTCTGACAAATATCCATCTGATTGAATGTGCCAACCCCATCCACCCACATCGCTTCCCTGAGCAGCTGTTCAATAATATTCACCATCCTCTGAAAAGAAAGAAAGACTTGCATTTATATAGCGGCTTTCACGACCACCGGACATCTCAAAGCGCTTTACAGCCAATGAAGTACTTTTTGAAGTGTAGTCACTGTTGTAAATTAGAAAACGCAGCAGCCAATTTGCGCACAGCAAGCTCCCACAAACAGCAATGTGATACTGACCAGATAATCTGTTGTTAGGTGTTGGTTGAAGGATAAATATTGGCCCAGGACACCGGGGAGAACACCCTTGCTCTTCACCAAATAGTGCCGTGGGATCTTTGACAGGTAGTGATTGAATTATATTTTTTACTGCTGATGCTCCAGAGGCAGCAATCTCAGAAGAAAGGCCTATCTTATAACTGGCCGGCAGAACTGGGCTCTTCAGTTCCCTGCTTCATGTTGCCTATTTCACATAAGGCAGCCAAGAGAGAGTCATCAATCATGTGTTATTATATCAGAGGAGCATAGGACCAGGAGTAGGCCATTCAGCCCCTTGAGCCTGTTCCGCCATTCAATTAGATCATCATTCCTGAACGGCCTAGCTCTAATTTTAAGCTAATGCCCCATCGCTCAGTTAAAAGCTGCGGCAAAGAACTGCTAAAATGTTGAACACTTGATTGTTTTGGAACGGTTTAAGTATTGTGTAAGTATTGAACTGCTATTACTTGCTGCTTTTTCCTATTTCAGAATAATAATTTTATTCCGATCTAATACATCTAACTATTAATCTAAAATTAATCTAACTATTAAATTTTTAATTGAAGCATAATGGTCTGACAGTGTAATATTTACTGACTTTCGGAGTGAAGAGGAGAGTGTAGTGGCAATTCCACGTGGTCGCCAATGCATAATCCCTGTTCCTGGGACTAGGGACAGGGTCACTGGCAAGGCTTAGAAGCTAAGCAGAGCTAGGCCTGGTTAGTACCTGGAGGGGTGACCATCAGGGAAGACCAGGTGCAGAAGGTCACGGAAGGAGCCCCGAGGAGGGGCGGTTGGTGAGAAAGTCACGGGAGGGGCGGCTGGTGAGCAGGCCCGGGCATTGGGCTGAAGATTGTTGGACAGGAGGAATGGTGGAAATGGAATGGCGGCGCGCACAGACGCAGCGGCTTAGCTTCTCCCAGGACGGTGCTATTGACGTTTAATGTTAATGTTATTTGTACTGGACTCATGGGAGCTTGCAAGATCACATTTCGTTGTACAATGACAATAAAGTTGAATTATTATTAAAAGAGGTCATTGGTAGTCATGTGGCATGGTAATCCATTCATGGCATGTGTTAAGCTGTAGGTTTCACTGAACCGGAGACTATAGGGGTCATTCTTTTATTATTTATTCATTTATGGGATGTGGGCGTCGCTGGCAAGGCCAGCATTTCTTGCCCATCCCCAGTTGCCCTCGAGAAGGTGGTGGTGAGCTGCCTTCTTGAACCGCTGCAGTCCGTGTGGTGAAGGTGCTCCCACGGTGCTGTTAGGGAGGGAGTTCCAGGATTTTGACCCAGCGATGATGAAGGATCGGCGATATATTTCTAAGTCAGGATGGTGTGTGACTTAGAGGGGAATTTGGAGGTGGTGGTGTTCCCATGCGCCTGCTGCCCTTGTTCTTCTAGGTGGCGGGTTTGGGAGGTGCTGCTGAAGAAGCCTTGGCAAGTTGCTGTGGTGCATCTTGTAGATGGTACACACTGCAGCCACAGTGCGCCGGTGGTGGAGGGAGTGAGTGTTTAAGGTGGTGGATGGGGTGTCAATCAAGCGGGCTGCTTTGTCCGAGATGGTGTCGAGCTTCTTGACTGTTGTTGGAGCTGCACTCATCCAGGCAAGTGGAGAGTATTCCATCACACTCCTGACTTGTGCCTTGTAGATGGTGCAAAGGCTTTGGGGAGTCAGGAGGTGAGACACTCGCTGCAGAATACCCAGCCTCTGACCTGCTCTTGTTGCCACAGTATTTATGTGGCTGGTCCAGTTAAGTTTCTGGTCAATGGTGACCCCCAGGATGTTGATGTTGGGGGATTCGGCGATGGTAATGCCGTTGAATGTCAAGGGGAGGTGGTTAGACTGTCGCTTGTTGGGGATAGTCATTGCCTGGCATCTGTGTGGCGCAAATGTTACCTGCCACTTATCAGCCCAGGCCTGAACATCGTCCAGGTCTTGCTGCATGCGGGCATGGACTGCTTCATTATCTGAGGATATGAAGCAGTCATTATTTTGGCTTTGGCCGACAGTGTAAAACGGGCCACACTGATTCAGCTGCCCGTTATACATCGCTCCCGATTTTCATTGCCACTGAAGTTCATAGAGACGAAAATCGGGAGAGACGTATAACGGGCGGCTGACTCGATGGGGCCCGGTTTCCGCTAACGCCCAACGTCAAAATTACACCCTGTGATGAAATATTCCATTCATCACTCATCAGTATTTCTCTGCCTGTGACTGTGGTTGGTTTCAGTTTCATTTCCATTGTATTGTACTGTGTGTAGGGCTCCGCCCATACCTGGCTCCTATGTAAGCTGGCCCAGCCTGCAGCACATCCAGTACGGCAGACCTCTGGATGGAAGATACATTCTCCTCTGCGTGTTACCTTCTAAGTCAATAAAAGCCTTGTTTTGTTTCGCTAACATCGAGTCTCAGATTTATTGAGGCACATCAATTTTATTGACTTAATTTTCAACACAATGGATCAACTCTTGAAACCCGAACGTTTGGATTTGGACCAGCATGCTTCGGACGCGTCGGCACGCTTCGGACACTGGTTTATGTGTATGGAATTCTTCCTGGACAACTCCGCAGCCGTCAAAGATGCTACGGACGCTGCGAGTATGAAACTCGGAATTCTGCGGAATTGGGTAAGCCACCGGGTTTACCCCCTCATCCAAGACGCCGACACGTACCCGGCCGCCTGCGACATCTTAAAGGCGCATTACCAGCAGCCTACGAATGAGGTGTATGCTAGGCATCTGCTCGCTACTCGCGCACAGCGACCTGGGGAATCGGTGGAGGAGTTCCTAGGCACCCTGAAAACGCTTGGCAAAGACTGCAAGTGCCAAGGTGTAAAAGCCGCAGTGTACACTGACGAGCTTGTTCGCGATGCCTTTATCACAGGCCTCAGCTCCACTTACATCCGGCAGAGACTGCTGGAAAAAACGGGATTGGACCTGAAACAGGCTGCGGACACAGCACGATCCCTGGATGTGGCCCAGAGAAACTCGGACGCCTACTCTTCAGCCCGCGCCGTCCACGCCGCCACGTGTGCACCAAGGGCGCCGCCATCTTGGAAGGCATCTTCCCCGCCCGGCAGCCCGACACCGTCGGGGCCCCGCTCTCCCCCCAGAAGCCCTACGACAGCCGCGACGCGTCGGGGACCCAACTGCTACTTCTGCGGGCAGCCGAAGCACACCAGAAACCTGTGCCCGGCGAAAGGCACCACCTGCTTTAAGTGCGGTAAGAAGGGGCACTTCGGGAAGGTGTGCAGAGGGAACCCCGCCGGAAAACCCGCCACCGCCGCGTGTGCGCCGTGGGAGCGGCCATCTTGGACGCCATCTTGCCCGACCTCGTGGGGTCCGCCATCTTGTGAGCAGACAGCGTGGACGCCATCTTGTCTCGATCAGGGCCCTACAGTGGCATCGGTCACAGTGGACCAGACCAGGCCGCACCCGCTATCCAAATCAATGGTGGACATCGAGGTAAACGGGTGCAGGGTTAAATGTTTAATTGACAGTGGAAGCATGGAGAGTTTTATCCACCCTGAACTGGTACAACAACTCTCCCTAAAGGTGGTCCCTACTCGGGGTACCATCTCTATGGCTGATAAAACCCAGACATCGACCATTATGGGTTACTGCACGGTACAATTGTCCGTTAACGGAACTGTATACGATAATTTTAAAGTATTAATCATGAAGAATCTATGTGCGAGCGTGATCTTGGGCCTGGATTTCCAGTGCTACCACCAAAGCATCACGCTAAATTACGGTGGGTCCCAGCCGCCCCTCACAGTGTGCGGTCTGGCTACCCTGAAGGTAAAGCCGCCTTCGCTATTCACGAACCTTACCCCTAACTGCCGGCCAATAGCGACCAAAAGCAGGAGGTACAGCTGGGAGGACAGGCGGTTTATCGCGACCGAGGTAGACAGGCTCCTGAAAGAGCGCATTATTGAACGCAGCAATAGCCCGTGGCGCGCCCAAGTGGTGGTGGTAAGGGGTAGCGAGAAGAAACGGATGGTGATCGACTATAGCCAAATGATCAACAGGTACACCCAACTAGACGCCTACCCGCTACCCCGCATATCAGAAATGGTGAACCAAATCGCCCAATACCGGGTGTTCTCCACCATCGACCTCAAGTCAGCGTACCACCAGCTCCCTATCAGGCCAGAGGACCGCCCGTACACCGTCTTCGAGGCGAACGGACGCCTCTACCAATTCCTCAGAGTCCACTTTGGGGTGACGAATGGGGTCTCGGTCTTCCAGAGGGAGATGGACCGCATGGTCGATGACCACCACTTGCAGGCAACCTTCCCCTACCTCGACAACGTCACCATCTGCGGTCACAACCAGCAGGATCACGACTCGAACCTCGAGAGGTTCCTGAAAACCGCACGAAAACTCAACCTCACCTACAACGAGGACAAGTGCGTTTACAACACCACGCGCCTCTGCATACTAGGCAGCGTGGTGGAGAATGGGGAAATCGGACCAGACCCCGACCGATTGCGCCCCCTACGGGAGCTGCCCCTGCCCAACACTCCCAAAGCCCTGAAAAGGTGCCTGGGGTTATTTTCTTATTATTCCCAATGGGTCCCCAACTACTCCGACAAAGCCCGCCCCCTCTTGAAATCATCCTCTTTTCCGCTCTCTGCTGAGGCCCATGCCGCCTTCAAAAGCATTAAGCAGGATATTGAGCGGGCCACGCTACAGGCAGTGGACGAGAACACTCCCTTTCAAGTGGAAAGTGATGCGTCTGACTTTGCCTTGGCGGCCACCCTCAACCAGGCGGGGCGGCCCGTAGCTTTCTTCTCGAGGACCCTCCAAGGGCCCGAGATCAGACACTCCTCCGTAGAAAAGGAGGCCCAAGCCATCGTGGAGGCAGTGCACCACTGGCGCCACTACCTAGCCGGCAAACGCTTCACCCTACTTACCGACCAGCGGTCGGTAGCGTTTATGTTCAATAATAAACAGAGGGGGAAGATTAAAAATGATAAGATTCTTAGGTGGCGGATCGAGCTCTCCACCTTCGATTATGACATCATTTACCGGCCAGGGGCCCTTAACGAATCCCCCGACGCCCTCTCACGAGGGATGTGTGCCAGCGCCACCGGGGATCGGCTACAGACCCTCCACAATGACCTCTGCCACCCAGGGGTCACGCGGCTGTTCCACTTCATAAAGTCCCGCAACTTACCCTACTCGATTGAGGAAGTTCGGTCCCTGACCAGGAACTGTCGCACTTGCGCTGAGTGCAAGCCTCGGTTCTACCGCCCAGATAGAGCCCACTTAATCAAAGCTACACGGCCCTTTGAGCGGCTCAGCTTAGATTTCAAGGGCCCCCTCCCGTCCGTCGACCGCAATGTTTACTTCCTGAACATTGTGGACGAATACTCTCGTTTCCCATTCGCCTTCCCCTGCCCAGACATGACCAGTGCCACGGTCATTAAATGCCTCAACAGCCTGTTCTGCCTGTTCGGTATGCCGAGCTACATCCATACGGATAGGGGGGCGTCCTTCATGAGTGAAGAGCTACGCCAGTACATGCTGTCCAGGGGGATCGCCACGAGCCGTACCACCAGCTACAACCCCCGGGGTAACGGTCAAGTGGAGCGAGAGAACGGGACAGTATGGAAAGCAGTCACTCTAGCTCTAAGGACCAAAGGCCTCCCTATCTCCCGCTGGCAGGAAGTCCTCCCAGATGTGCTCCATTCGATACGGTCGCTATTGTGTACTGCCACTAATGCCACGCCTCACGAGCGAATGTTTGTCTTTCCCCGGAAATCCACCTCAGGCGTATCCATGCCGTCATGGCTCTCCACCCCAGGTCCGGTATTCGTGCGAAGGCATGTGAGGGGCCACAAGACGGACCCTCTCGTGGAGTCAGTGCACCTACTCCACGCCAACCCCCAATACGCGTATGTCCGGCACGCCGACGGAAGGGAGGACACCGTGTCCATAAAAGACGTCGCCCCAGCCGGTAACGACAACAACCACGACAACAGCAGCAACAACGACCACAGCAACTTTTACCCACCCACTACTCTTTCATCACCCCCGGAAGAACATCGACCAACGGTACCCCCACCAACTACCCCTTCAACAACCCTGGCGGCACCCCCGGCAGAGACCCAGGAGGCCACCGGGGACACCCAGCCGACACCCGCGGCACCACAACAGCCATGTCGGTCGCAGAGGACTATCAAACCCCCGAACAGACTAAATCTATAGAAGGGGTGAATGTGATGAAATATTCCATTCATCACTCATCAGTATTTCTCTGCCTGTGACTGTGGTTGGTTTCAGTTTAATTTCCATTGTATTGTACTGTGTGTAGGGCTCCGCCCATACCTGGCTCCTATGTAAGCTGGCCCAGCCTGCAGCACATCCAGTACGGCAGACCTCTGGATGGAAGATACATTCTCCTCTGTGTGTTACCTTCTAAGTCAATAAAAGCCTTGTTTTGTTTCGCTAACATCGAGTCTCGGATTTATTGAGGCACATCACACCTCCCCCCCGCCACCAGTTCTGCTAATAGAAATGGCCTTTTTGTTGTGAGGACAACTTAACCAAGCGTTGGGAAGAAAGCCCAATTTATAACAAGCGGCATTTATTACATGGTGCCGTCCTTGGGCCGCACACTTTGTACGAAAGCAACTCACTCCCCTGCTAAAAATGCTACCCATCCCCTCGAGAAACCCAGGCAACTGGCCAAGGCCCTGGGAGCAAGGCAGCTCGAACATGGCAAAGAGAAGAAAAGACGAGGCAAGTCGAGGGGCAATGGCAGAGCGAAGGTTTGGAAACCCAGCAGATTACAGGAAGAAGGGAATGATTTACCTCTCCGATTTCGCTGTGCAGCTGTCAACCATTTGAACTGCAGCAGGATTATTCGGAGATCAAGTTCAGGAAGTCCCACTGCTCAGCAAGAACTCAGGCATCAGCTGCACAAGGCAACTTTCAGATCTGCTTTGCAAGTATCCCAGTAACTGTTCTGTACACTTGTAAACAGTCACCTGAATCCCTTTACAAAGCCCGGCCGTGGGGCGCAGTCACTGCGACTTCACCTCAGTTTTATATTTAAAAGATTTGTTTTTTAAGTGGAGCTGGCTTGCAGAGTTTTGGTCGATGTTCTGTGAAACAACAGCTAGTTTGCTGGTCGCTTCGTTTGGTTTCTTCTGCATGTTGAATTCACCGTTTTTTTTGTGCAAATTTCACACAAAACCTTCTTGAAGTCTTTGATGAATACAATGCAATGCGTATTGTAAGCAACATTGGTGGGAGGGGGTGGGGGGGAGGCGATTATTTACGATGAAGGATTTGGCGGTGGCAACATTTTTCACTCCAAGTATCAGCCTGCACCATTCATAGACCAAGGCAAGGACAATGGGCCATCATTTTCTGTAACAGGGCATCCAACGTTCGTTCCACTTGCCCTTGCACCTTTAGGTTTTTAAAAAAATTCCGTGGCAAGTTGCTGAAAGTGCGAGCTGCTAATGGCACAGCGCGGGGAAACCGGGCATCCGGGACCCTGAGTGAACAGGGAAAGCAACAGGGTAACTGCACAACCAATCAGATTGAAGGATTGTGAAATTAACAGTGCAAGGACTGAGAAGGAAGCAGGGTGAATTCAATGTGAAATCAGGTAGGAGAGAGAAATAAAGGATGGGAAAGAAAGATTGGATTGAGAGAGAGAGAGAGAAAAAAGAGACAGAAAAGGCATCATAAGAACATAAGAAATAGGAGCAGGAGTCGGCCATTCGGCCCTTCGAGCCTGCTCCGCCATTCAATGAGATCATGGCTGATCTTCTGCCTCAACTCCATTCACCGGCCCTATCGCCATATCCCTTGATGCCCTTACTAATCAGAAATCTATTGACTTCTGTTTTGAATATCCCAATGACTGAGCCTCCACAGCCCTCTGGGGTAGAGAATTCCAAAGATTCACCACCCTCTGTGTGAAGAAATTTCTTCTCATCTCAGTCCTGAATGGCCTACCCTTTATCCTGAGGCTGTGGCCCCTGGTTCTAGACTCCCCAGCCAAGGGAAACATTCTCCCAGCATCCACCCTATCAAGCCCTGTAATCATTTTGTATGCTTCAATGAGATCCCCTCTCATTCTTCTGAATTCAAGAGAATACAGGCCTAGTTTACTCAATCTCTTCTCATACGACAGTCCCGCCATCCCAGGAATCAATCTCGTGAATCTTCGTTGCACTCCCTCTATGGCAAGTCTATCCTTCCTTAGGTAAGGAGACCAAAATTGTACACAGTACTCCAGGTATGGTCTCACCAAGGCCCTATATAATTGGAGTAAGACTTCTTTACTCCTGTACTCAAATCCTCTTGTAATGAAGGCCAGCATACCATTTGCCTTCCTAGTGGCTTGCTGCACCTGCACATTCACTTTCAGTGAATCATGTACAAGGACACCCAGGTCCCTTTGAGCATCTGCATTCCCCAATCTTTCACCATTTAGGAAATACTCTGCCTTTCTGTTTTTTCTACCAAAGTGGATAACTTCACATTTATCTACATTGAGGGGTATGGGGCGAGAGTGGGTATATGGTATTGAGATAGAGGATCAGCCATGATCATATTGAATGGCAGATCAGGCTTGAAGGGCCTACTCCTGCTCCTATTTTTCTATGTTTCTATGAAAAGAAAAGTAAAAAATATACTGCCAGGACAGAGGTTCAGGGTTTGCTAAACCCTTTAAGACTTTGCTGAGAGGCTCCCAGTGGTGAAACTGGATAAACACCTGAAGGGAAGAATATTGCATGGTTTCCTCGTCCTTACATGCAGGGGTTAAGAGCAGAGGAGTGGGACTAATTGGATAGCACTTTCAAAGAGCCGGCACAGGCACGATGGGCCGAATGGCCTCCTTCTTTGCTGTAAGATTCTATGATGACGCAATAGTCTGACTCAATCTCAACTAGAGATGGTCCTTTGAGTCTATCCAGGTTTGGGATGCTGGCATGCTATCTGGTGCTATGGTTGTGAGCTCAGCGCTCCTGATGGTGACACTTCTCCTCTTCCTCGCTGCTCATTGCCCCAGTGGCAGTCAGTTGGAAATAGACTGATTTTAGTTGACTAGCTCAGTCGTGGTATTGTGTATATTAACCATGCCTGGGCTTTGTCAATATCCAGTACAAGTACTGGAATATTTTCAAGTATAGCTCTGTAAACTTAAGGTCATCCCCTCCCTATCTCTGTAATCTCCTCCAGCCCCACAACGCCCCCCCCCACCGAGATTTCTGAGCTCCTCCAATTCTGCCCTCTTGAGCATCCCTAATTTTCATCGCTCCACCATTGGTGGCCGTGCCTTCAGCTGCCTGGGCCCCAAGCTCTGGAATTCCCTCCCTAAACCTCTCCGCCTCTCTACCTCTCTCCTCCTCCTTTAAGATGCCTCTTAAAACCGACCTCTTTGACCAAGCTTTTGGTCATCTGTCCTAATATCTCCTTATGTGGCTCAGTGTCAAATTTTGTCTGATAACAGTCCTGTGAAGCGCCTTGGGATGTTTTACTATGTTAAAGGTGCTATTGTGGCGGAGCCACCAAGGGTCTAAGAACAATTGGTAATAATCCCTTTAACTACAGTGTAGTGCAACCGCGGACTGCACCTTTAAACTGCCTGTTAACTGTACTGTATTGTGTTTTCCTGCACTCCACGTGATGACGTCATGACGCTGCTCACGTGACCACCAGTGGCGCGAAGAACGCGATGACGTCATGACGTCAGCTTCCAGAATCTTCCAGTAGTCGTCGAGTGCCCAGCAAGCTGTATAGACCTGTATACCGTTTCTCCTGTAGTTTCCCTGTTAACTTCGTTGTTCATTAAAACCTGTTGATTTGATTCATCAAGTCGAATGCTTTATTCAGCTAGGAACCTCCGTTCCTACATTGGTGACCCCGATCTCGTCGGACAACTTTCGTCGAGGATGAACACGAACGCCGTCGCCCTTAAACTGCCGCAGTTCTGGGAACAGCAGCCAGCAGCATGGTTTTTCCAGGCAGAAGCACAGTTCGCTCTCCGGGAGGTCACAGCGGATGCGACCCGTTATTATTACGTGGTTGCCGCTCTCGACAGTGCCACGGCCTCGCGGGTCGTCAGCATCCTTGGAAGCCCACCAGAGGAAGGCAAGTACGAAGCGCTTAAAGCCCGTTTGCTACAGGTATTTGATCTTAATAAGTCGGAGCAGGCACGCAAGCTTACTTCCATGCCCGGCCTCGGAGACTCAAAACCGTCAGAGCTGATGAGTCAAATGCTCACGCTGTTGGGCGCGGAACCCCAATGCTTTTTATTCCGTGAGCTTTTCCTCTGCCAGCTACCCGAACCGGTTCAGGCGGCATTGGCCAACACAGCCATCACAGACGGTGCTGAACTCGCGCAGAGGCAGACAAGATATTTACTGTTACTCAGCAATGTTGTGCAGCCGCGAGGCGCTTTTCCCCCACGCGAGAGAAACCCAGCCCGCCCCCAGCAGGATGGTGCGCGTACCACGCCCGTTTTGGCGCCAAAGCTCGATGCTGCCGGCCTCCTTGCAGTTTCCCTCAAGAAAACAAACAAAAAAAAAACTCCAACAAGCCCGCGTTCCCCCGGACGGACGACAAGGTTTAAAAAGCACAGCAAGTTAGCGATGGCGGCGGGCTCAGCGGGCAAACTCATTTATGTTACGGATTCCGTTACAGGCCGACGATTCCTGTGCGACACTGGTTCACAGTGCAGCATCCTCCTGGCTTCAAAGCTGGACCTACTATCCGGCGGCCAGGGGCCTTCCCTCATGGCAGTAAATGGCGCTGCCATGCGTACATTCGGGAAACGGACGGTAAACTTAACCTTCGCCGGTCAACGTTTTGTCTGCGACTTTATTACAGCCAAGGTCTCACAGGCCATTTTTTCTGCGCCAACGGTCTGCTGGTCGACGTCCAACACTGCCGACTCATTAATGCGTCCACTTTCCACGCAATGCCCTGCCGCCGCAGCACCGCCATGTCCTGGTCGGTGGCCTGCGCGGTTCCGTCGCAAGACGGGTTTACGCGCCTGCTCGGCGAATTCCCGGAGCTCACCAGGCCCACTTTTTCGGCTACAAGCACACGGCACGGGGTGAAGCACCATATCTCCACGACCGGAGCACCCGTTTACGCTCGGGCGCAGCGATTAGAAGCCGGCAAGCTGGCAGCCGCAAAGGCTGAGTTCCAGACCATGGAGCGCCTCGGGATCATCCGGCGTTCGGACAGCCCTTGGTCCTCCCCACTGCATATAGTACCCAAACCAGGCGGTGGATGGCGACCTTGCGGGGATTACAGACGCTTAAACGACGCCACGACACCGGACAGGTACCCTATTCCCCACATCCAAGATTTTTCGGCTCATCTGGCTGGAAACGCTATATTTTCTAAAGTGGATCTCGTTCATGGATATCACCAAGTTCCGGTGCACCCTCCAGACGTCCCCAAAACGGCAGTCATCACTCCGTTCGGCCTTTTTGAGCTTCTCCACATGCCATTCGGTCTGAAAAACGCAGCTCAAGCATTCCAGTAGTTGATGTACTCTGTATTACGGGACCTACCCTTCATTTTTGTTTATTTGGACGACATCCTAATAGCCAGCAAGGATTCGACAGCTCACATGGCCCATTTACGTACACTTTTCGCCCGACTCAGCCAACATGGCCTTATTGTCAATCCGGCCAAATGCACATTCGGAGTATCCTGCATTGATTTCCTGGGACACAGGATTACCCCAGAAGGTGCCGTCCCACTATCCACCAAGGTAGAGGCAGTTACCGCATTCCCGCAGACTCGCACGGTCAAACCCCTGCAAGAGTTCTTGGGGATGGTAAATTTTTATCATCGTTTCGTCCCCAAGGCGGCCCGGTTGATGCAACCTCTGTACGAAGCACTAAAGGGAAAGTCGGGCAAGGATGTTCTCACTTGGACACTGCAAATGGACCAGGCGTTCCGTGATACCAAGGCGGCGTTGGCGGATGCAACTATGCTGGCACACCCACTTCCGGGCGCGACGGTTGCCCTCACTACGGATGCCTCCGACTACGCCATCGGAGCAGTTCAAGAGCAATGGGTCGACGGGGGTTGGCAGCCGTTAGCCTTTTTCAGCCGCCAACTGCGCAAGAACGAGCGAAAGTATAGCACTTTTGACAGAGAGCTGCTAGCCCTGTTTTTGGCCATCAGGCATTTCCGTTTCCTCCTAGAAGGCCGCCCGTTCACTGCCTTCGTGGACCACAAGCCGCTCACCTTCGCCATGGCCAAAGCGGCGGAGCCTTGGTCAGCTCGGCAGCAGCGCCACCTCACGTTTATATCCGAATTCACGACGGATTTGCGGCACGTGTCAGGCAAGGATAATCTCGTGGCAGATTGCCTTTCCCGGGTTCCAGTCCAGGCAGTCCACCTGGGCATCGATTTCGTCGGACTGGCAGGGGATCAACTGGCAGACCCAGAGGTACAAGCGTTTAGGACCACGCCTTCCAGTTGGCAGGTTGCAGACGTACCGTTTCAAGAGGCAGGAACCACGCTCTTGTACGACACATCCATGGGAGTGCCCGGCCCATTGTGCCGGTCGAATGGCGCAAGAAGGTATTCCAGGCAATCCACGGGTTATCTCACCCGGGGATGCGGGCTTCTCAACGGCTACTGTCCCGCAAATTCGTTTGGAAAGGCATGCATTTGGACATCCGGGACTGGACAAACAATTGCGTCGATTGTCAAAGATCCAAAGTTCACCGTCACGTCAAGGCCCCGCTGGCAAACTTCCCGGTGCCTGAGCGCCGTTTCGACCACGTTCACGTGGATTTAGTAGGCCCCCTTCCCGGGTCACGTGGATTCACACACCTCCTGACGGTCGTAGACCGGACCGCCAGGTGGCCAGAGGCGATTCCCTTGGCCGCTACCACCGCAGCAGACATAGCCAGGGCGTTTCTTTCGTCGTGGGTGGCTTGTTTCGGGGTGCCATCGGACATCTCCTCGGACCGCGGTCCGCAATTCACCTCAGAGCTGTGGAACGCAGTGGCACAAGGCCTGGTTACCAAGCTGCACCGTACCACCGCGTACCATCCGCAGGCGAATGGCCTGTGCGAAAGGTTTCATCGGTCTCTCAAAGCGTCCCTCCGTGCCAGCTTGAGGGGACCCAACTGGGTGGACAGGCTCCCATGGGTGATGCTAGGCCTCCGGACAGCACCAAAGGAGGATCTCCAGTCTTCATCGGCTGAGCTGGTTTATGGCCAGACACTCAGAGTGCCAGGTGACTTCCTCCCTCCACACACCGAACCATGGTCTGCAGCTCAACAGCTCCTACTTCATCAGGAGGCGGCTAGGAATTTCCGGCCCATCCCAACCTCGCAGCATGACCTGCAGAGGCCTCACGTCCCGACAGAGCTCATGAGTTCAGACTATGGCCTAGAAATTCAGTTTGGGCCCGCCAGCTGGCTTGCGCCCAAAAGTTAGCGCTGCACGCGGAGCCAGATGCGCCCGTGAGATATTCAGTTTATGCGCCCCAAGTCGGAACCAGGCACTGTTCCTGGGTGTGCCCGCCCCCGCTTGGGGCGCTGAAACTGAATTTCAGCGCTCTAGGTGCCGCTGCGCCACCCGATGCGGTGCGGCAGGCTGCGGTACTGCAGGCCTCCTCCTTCTCTTAAGGTGGAGGTGCCTGCAACGGGGAGATCGCCGCTGGATTGTGCCGGCAAATGAGCCCGGCACCACGGAGAAGTGCCGGGCTCGCTGAAAGCAGCCGGCAATGCCGCGGGGAGGGGGTGGTGGAGGAGGCCAGGGAAGGAGGTGTGGGCAGGCGGCCGCCGAAAAAGCGGCCGGCCGCACCTCCACCTTTATGCGCCCCACTAAGGCTGCAGTAAGGCCCTGGTCTCCGGATGTTAGTAGCGGCCGCCACGGAGGAGGCGGCGGCAACTGAATATGGGGGTCGGGCTGGCATCGGGGCGGAAACGGGGCACTGCGCACACCGATGACGTCATTGGTGCCGGCGCAGCGCTACCGGCTACCGCCGCCATTACCGCCGAGCTCAATATCAGCGCAACCTCCTCTACTGGCGCAGAGGCCCTCTTTGGGCCTTAACTGGGCGCAAAGCCCACTGAATTTCTAGGACTATGTCTTTATTCGACAAGACGGTCACAGAGACCCACTCAAGCCGCCGTATACCGGACCTTTCGGTGTCATCTCATCAGGGGAAATGTTCTTCACAGTCGAAGTCGGTGGAAAGTCTGATACCGTTTCTGTCGACCGGCTCAAACCAGCCCACCTGGATCGGAGTGAGCCTGTCGTGGCTGCCCAACCGCCTCGCCGCGGCTGACCGCCGTTAGCCACCAGACCAGCCGTGCATCAACCCACCGTCGAACAGCCCGATTCGGCCTCTGACGCGCCTGCACCTCTGACTACCGTTTCTGCCTCGCCCAAGACGCCGCCTCTGCCGCAATCCGGCACTGGTTCTTCTAATAACGCCCTGTTTCCGCTGCCTGAGTTTCGTCGCCGTTCGGCCAGGATCATTAAGCCTCCTACTCGGTTGACAATGTCCGTTAAAGTGGATTCTCGGGGGGCGCCTGTGGCGGAGCCACCAAGGGTCTCAGAACAATTGGTAATAATCCCTTTAACTACAGTGTAGTGCAACCGCGGACTGCACCTTTAAACTGCCTGTTAACTGTACTGTATTGTGTTTTCCTGCACTCCACGTGATGACGTCATGACGCTGCTCACGTGACCACCAGTGGCGTGAAGAACGCGATGACGTCATGACGTCAGCTTCCAGAATCTTCCAGTAGTCGTCGAGTGCCCAGCAAGCTGTATAGACCTGTGTACCGTTTCTCCTGTAGTTTCCCTGTTAACTTCGTTGTTCATTAAAACCTGTTGATTTGATTCATCGAGTCGAATACTTTATTCAGCTAGGAACCTCCGTTCCTACACTATATAAATACAAGTTATCGTTGTAGAGCTGCAGCTTCTAATCTCATTCTCTACTACACCAATGTGGCAATTCCATCTCCTACAGCAGCCATCCTTGGAGCCAATTAGTGTCAGTTTCCTGACACAACAACAACGTGTATTTATATAGCGCCTTTAACATAGTAAAATGTCTCAAGGCGCTGCACAGGAGCGTTATCAGACACCGAGCCACGTAAGGAGATATTAGGACAGGTGACCAAACAACTTGGTCATAGAGGTCGGTTTTAAGGAGCTTCTTAAATTGACTCATGTTCACTGGGAACTGGGTTGAGATTGCCCAAACATACTTCACGTAGGAACAATGTTCCCTGTAATTTTTCTTCTGGCCCGCGCGGCAGATTCAAAAGTCCATGCATGCGCGTTTTTTCAACTTGAAAGCTGGCTGACCAGCTGCGCGGAACCCTTGGAGTGCTGTGCGGCCGGGTTCAAAGCAACATTGCTTAGGACCCTGGTAGTTACCAGAACTTTCACTGTGTCAGTTTGGCCTGAATTTGAACCTGTGCACCAGAGTTGAAACGATAGTGTTCTGTCTTTGTATTCTACTCAGTATCCCTATTTATTTATAATTTATACTAGCTGGGGGGGCCCCGCATTGCCAGGGCTGCTTTGGGCCGGGCGGTTTAAATTGAGTCCCAGGCTTTCGGGCCTGTCTCTGTGTCCCTCTGTGAATCTGCTGCTGGGCAACATTTTAAATCGAGTCACTGGCTTTCGGGCCTGTCTCTGTGTCCCTCTGTGAATCTGCTGCCGGGCAACATTTCTACCTTTTAATACCTTCAAAGATGAAAGTGAAAGTACTTATAAAACGTTTTTGGTAAATCTTATGTTATTTTTAAAAGAGATACTAACTTTTTCGAAGCTGGATTAGCAGATTTTGAGCTGGAAGCAGTGAAGCAATGGCTGCCCGATGCCTCAGTTGAAAATCATTAGTCCCGCCCACAGACGCAGCGATTGGCCAACCATCAGGTGACTGAACTGTAGGATTGGTCAATCATGACGGCACAGGATTGGTCGAACCTTGACGTCAGTCAATCAATGCTAATTAGCAGATAATGAGCGTAATTTTGAAGGTTTTTTGCATAACGCGCGAACAATTTTCATCCGAGCGAAAAGTAAATATGCTTATGACGGTTCGGGAATTGTAAGCTTTCTTTCGATGTAACACACGTGTAGGTACGCTCCATAACTTTCGAGTTTATTCAATACAGACAGACGGAATGACAGACAGAAGAACCGCTTTATATATATATATATAGATAGATAGATAATTCAGGAGGCCAAAATCCATGGCGGCTGAAGTTGGGCTAGTTAGGAGTCGTGGGGGCTGAATGGTCTTTCCTCATCCTGTGCCACCATCTTCTTTGTTACAATACACGCTGGTCCCTTAAGAAAAACCACTGCATCTGCTTGGAAAATTAAAGTGTCTTTGTTGTCTACAGGTAGCAGGACAGTCTACAGGAATAATGCTGGAGGAGGCATATAGGCTTTGAAACACCTTGACACAGAAGTCATGGTGGAGTGATCAGGGTGAGTGATACAGTGACAGTGTTGGGCCACTGATCACTGTGTTGACACAGACCCGCCCTGCTACCTGTTCAGTGCTAAAGAAAGCATCAATTTCTTAAGAAGAAGAAAAAATGGAAGCTGATTGCATCTAGGTGTTTTCACTTGTGGGGGAGACCAGAACTAGAGGCCATCAATATAAGACAGTCACTAATACATCCAATAGGGAATTCAGGAAAAAGTTCTTTACCCAGAGAGTGGTGAGAATGTGGAACTCGCTACCACAGGGAGTGGTTGAAACGAGTAGCATAGATGCATTTAAGGGGAAGCTAGATAAACACATGAGGGAGAAAGGAATAGAAGGATATGTTGATGGGATTAGATGAAGAGGGATGGGAGGAGGTCCGTGTGGAGCATAAACACCAGCATAGACCTGTTGGGCCGAATGGCCAGTTTCTGTGCTGTACATTTGATGTAACTCGATTTAAGTTTGGCTTTGATAATTTTGCACTTCAAGACGCTTAGGCCTAACCTTGTGACTACAGCCACACTCGCTGAACCTTGTCGGCTGGCAAAGCCTGTCGCTAATTTAGCCTCGAATTTCTCCAAGTAATACTGCTAAAAGATTTCTTTTTTGAGGCTGTCAGCCATGAGATGGACAGACCACACACAAGTACACCCTTGATCCGTGGCAATAAGCAGTTTCAAGGCTGTGTTTCATCACGGAACTATTCACGTCAACTTGAGATATAACCCAAACATTAGTGAGCATTGTTAGACCCGCCACAGGTCAAGCGAACTAATCAGGTACATTGTGCTATCTCTGGGAATGTCTCCCACGGCCAACACCCCATGTTGACGTGCAACCTCTGACCCCTCACATCCTGTTGCACTGCCTCTCACAGTTTGAACACAAGATAACTTCTGAGGAAACAAAAATCGAGCGTACGATTCAGCAACGACACAAACATTCCATGATCATACACCTACAAGCAAAAGAGTATTAGGCACCAAGGAGCTGGAGCGTGAGATGCTCCAGGGTTTAAAGACTCAGGCCTTCAATAGGATTTTATTTTAATGGCAATACTACTTATTTTCATTGAGAAACCTAGGAATAGGGTCAAGGGGCATAAGGTCACTATCAAGGTCGAACAGAGCAGGAGAGATGAGGTAACAACAGAAAATGCTGGAAAAACTCAGCAGACCAGGCAACATCCGTGGAGAGAGAAATAGAGTCAACGTTTCAGGTCGAAACCCTTCGTCAAGACTGAAAAAGCACAGGAAATGAAACAGATTAAGAACAAGGTTGAAGAGCCAAACGGAGATCCCGTCAAAGAGAAGAGCAGAACTTCTTCAAGGTAGAGAGATGAGGTATTCAGGTGGTACGGGTCAACTGACACCAAGTTAGGGATTAAAACCCAATATTATCCCATTTGTGCCCAATATGAAACCACATCCACTTCAAACTTGACAGAAGCTAGACTGTTCGATCCCTCTTCACGTTATCACACATACATCGTAAGCACCTACACACTCCCTTTGTACAGCACAAATATTTTCCCAAAACCCTGGTTAGACCGCACCTGGAGCACTGTGAGCATTTCTGGGCACCACACCTTAGGAAGGATATATTGGCCTTGGAGGGAGTGCAGCGTAGGTTTACCAAAATGATACCCGGACTTTAAGGGTTAAGTTATGAGGAGAGATTACACAAATTAGTGTTGTATTCCCTAGAATTTAGAATGTTAAGGGGTGATCTGATCAAAGTTTTCAAGATATTAAGGGGAACTGATAGGGTGAGAGAAACTATTTCCGCTGGTTGGGGATTCTAGGACTAGGGGGAATAGTCTAAAAATTAGAGCCAGGCCTTTCGGGAGTGAAATTAGGAAACACTTCTACACACAAAGGGTGGTAGAAGTTTGGAACTCTCTTCAGCAAATGGCAGCCCATCTGCGCACAGCCAGTTCTCACAGACAGTGGGAACGGTAGCACAGTGGTTATGTTACAGGACTAGTAATTGAGAGACGTGGGCTAAAGAGCTGGAGACGTGAGTTCATAATCCCTTCCATGACAGCTGGGGAATTTCAATTTAGCTAATTAAATAAATCTGGAATACAAAGCTAATATCAGTAATGGTAACCATGAAACGACTGGATTGTTGCAAAACCCCATCTGGCTCACTAATACCCTACAGGGAAAGAAATCTACTGTCCTTACCCGGTCTGGCCTATATGTGGCTCCAGACCCACAGCAACGTTGTCGATTTATAACTGCCTTCTGTGGTTCAAGAAGGTGGCTCACCACTGCCTTGGGATGGGCAATAACTGCAGAGATGCCCACATCTCAATGAATAAAAAAAAGCAATGAGATAAATGAGGGATAAATATTGGTCAGGACACCGTGGAAAACTCACCTGTTCTTTGAAATGATGCCATGGGATCTATTACATCCACCACAGAGGGGGTTAATGGTTCATCTAAAAGACGGCACCTCCGACAGTGCGGGAGTGCCAGCCTAAATTTCATGCTCGAGTCTCTGGAGTGGGACTTTAACACAAGACCTTCTGACTCAGCTACAGCTTACACACCCAATAGCAGAGTATGTGGCGTATACTCTCGGTGCTATTAACATTAGGCTGTGTGCTCTCAGACGCAGGTTGAACTTCTCTTACCCTCCTTCATTGCAGGAGATGCCTCAGTTTAAAAGAAAGACTTGCATTTCTATAGCGCCTTTCATGGCCACAGGACATCCCGAAGCACTTTACAGCCAATGACGTACTTTTCTGAAGTGTAGTTGCTGTTATAAATGTAGGAAACGCGGCAGCCAATTTGCGCACAACAAGCTCCCGCAAACAGCGATGGGATAATGAGCAGATAATCTGTCTTAGTGATACTGGTTGAGGGATTGATATTGGCCACTAAAAGTGTAAGGAAACATAAAAAAATTATTAACACCAACATTCTCAGCAAGAAGCCAGTAGTCTGCTTCTATTTTCATGTCAAGTGGCGGAGATATGCAGCATTAAATAGAAGGAATTCTGTCCCAGGGTGAAGTGCGATTCCAAGAACTGTGTCAATCACTTCCACGAGATTTGGGGATTGATGCTCAGCACCAGGAATCACGAATCCTGGAAGAAAAGGCCCTGGATCTATGTGTATGTGTTTTAAACTGATTCAAACAACTGGATCCCTCCTTCTTCTTCTTAGGCAGTCCCTCGGAACCGAGGATGACTTGCTTCCACATTAAAAAATGAGTTCTCAGGTGACTGATGAGTCCAATGCGGGACCTACAGTCTCTGTCACAGGTGGGCAGACGGTGGTTGAAGGGGCGGGTGGGTGGGGTGCTTGGGTTGACGTGTGCTCCTTGCGCTGCCTGCACTTGGCTTCCGCTTGCTCCCGGCGAAGAGACTCAAGGTGTTCGGCGCCTTCCCGGATGCTTCTCCTCCACTTTGTGTGGTCTTGGGCCAGGGATTCCCAAGTGTCGGTGGGGATGTTGCACTTTTTCAAGGAGGCTTTGAGGGTGTCCTTGAAGCATTTCCTCTGCCCACCTGGGGCTCTCTTGCCGTGTCGGAGCTCCGAGTAGAGCACTTGTTTTGGGAGTCTCTTATCGGGCATGCGGATGATGTGATCCGTCCATCGGCGCTGATCGAGCGTGGTCAAAGCTTCGATGCGGGGGATGTTGGCCTGAGCAAGAGAACACTGACGTTGGTGCGCCTATTCTGCCAATGCTTTGAGGTGCCTGCTGTACATGGTCCATGTCTCTCAGGCATACAGGAGAGCGGGTATCACTGCTGCTCTGTAGACCATGAGCTTGGTGCCGGGTTTGAGGTAATGGTCTTCAAACACTCTCTTCCTCAGGCGACCGAAGGCTGCACTGGCACACTGAAGGCGGTGTTGGGACTTCGTCATCGACGTCTGCCCTTGTTGACAGTAGGCTCCCGAGGTATGGAAAGTGGTCCACATTGTCCAAGGCCTTGTCATGGATTTTGATAATCGGGGGGCAGTACTGTGTGGTGGGGGCAGGTTGGAAGAGGACCTTTGTCTTACGGATGTTTACTGTAAGGCCCATGCTCTCGTACGCTTCGGAGAAGGTGCTAACGATGGTTTGGAGTTCGACCTCTGAGTGAGCGCAGACGCAAGTGTCGTCTGCACACTGTAATTCTGTAATACTGTAAAAAACTGATTCAAACAACTGGATCCCTCCACTAGATCATCAGCCACATTCATCTGCTTTTACACTTCCCACCATCTCCTCTTCCGGTTGCTGTTGACATGCTGGTGCAGTTGAAGCCCTGCCCTCAACAATTCCTGCTCTCGAGTTTGTGTTTCCTTCCAAAGTGTGTCTGCCCTCAGTCTAAACCTCCATTACAATGTTACTGCTATGTGCAAGGTGCCTGGGCCCTAAGCTCTGGAATTCCCCTCCCTAAACCTCTCCGCCTCTCTCTCTTCCTTTAAGACGCTCCTTAAAACCTACCTCTTTGACCAACCTATTGATCACCTGTCCTAATATCACCACCTTATGTATGGGTACGGTAGCAGAGTGGTTATGTTACTGGACTAGTAATCCAAAGGCCTGTGAGCGATATCTGAAATGATGACTTCAAATCAGCAGTTGGGGAATTTAAATTCACTTAAATAAATCTGGAATAAAAAGCTAGCATCAGTAATGTTGAAACTACTGGATTGTTGTAAAAACCTATCTGGTTCACTAATGCCCTTTAGGGAAGGAAATCTGCCACCTTTACCTGGTCTGGCCGGTATGTGACTCCAGACCCACAGCAATGTAGTTGACTCTTAACTGCCCTCTGAAATGACCCAGCAAGACACTCAGTTGTACTCAGGAAGGCGGCTCACCACCACCTTCTCGAGGGAAATTAGGGATGGGCAATAAATGCTGGCCTTGCCAGCGATGCCCACATCCTATGAATGAATAATAAAAAAAAGTGATGTGGCGTCAAACGTTGTCTGATTACACAACTGTGAAAAGTTGTTTATTATTTGGGGGCAATTTTTCTTGCAGCCTCACTAAATGGAAGCAAAGGCTACAGAATCGGCCCGATAGTGCTCTGGTGTTAACTCGAACCCATGCTCCAATTGAGCAAGGCTCCACGCCAACAATTTGCATTCATATAGCGTCTTTAATGTAGAAGAACAATCCAAGAAAACGTTTCACAAGAGGCACGAGCAAACTGGACGTAGGGCCAAGGGAGGAGAGATTAGGAGGGGTGACCAATAGACCAAAGAAGTAGGTTTAAAGGAGCAGGTCTTCTCAAAATTACCTCTCTGGTGCAAAGAGAGTGGTCCATGGCCCACTGCCAAACCTTCGGACATGGTCTCCTTTGCTAGGTGATTAGAGGCATGCCCAAAACCCTGCTGCCCGTATCCTAACCCGTGCCCGCATGGCCGCACCTCCCTCCCCGGACTCCTGCACCACCCCCCCGTGGCATTGCTGTCTGACTCCCGCGAGCCCGGCACTTCTCCGTGGTGCCGGGCTCATTTGCCGGGGGAATCCAGCGGCGATCTCACGGCTGCAGGCAGCTCCTCCTTAAGAGAAGGAGGAGGCCTGCAGTACCCCAGCCTGCCGCACCGCATTGGGTGGCGCAGCGGCAGCTGGACGCCTGAAATAGACTTTCATTGCCCCAAGCGAGGCGGCCAAACCCTGCAATAGCGCCCGCCTCCGTCTTGGCCCGTCGCAACTGAATTTCAGGCGGGCGCTACGGGAATCCGGGCGAGCGCTAAATTTCGGGCGCTAAAGACCTGGCGGGGCCTTACTGAATTTCTAGGCCATTCTGTTTTAGTGATGTTGATTGAGGGATAAATATTGGCCAGGACACCGAGGAGAACTCCCCCTGCTCTTCTTCGAAATAGTGCTCTGGAATCTTTAACGTCCACCTGAGAGAGCTGACGGGACCTCGGTTAACGTCTCATCAAGGGATATGGGGAGAAAGCAGCGACAGGGCACTGAATTTGGATGATCATAGAAACATAGAAACATAGAAGATAGTAGCAGGAGTAGGCCATTCGGCCCCTTGAGCCTGCTCCACCATTTAATGAGATCATGGCTGATCATCCAATTTCAGTACCCGGTCCCTGCCTTCTCCCCATATCCCTTGATCCCTTTAGCCCTAAGAAATATATCCAACTCCTTCTTGAATATATTTAATGAATTGGCCTCAACTGCCTTGTGTGGTAGAGAATTCCACAGGTTCACCACTCTCTGGGTGAAGAAATTCCTCCTCATCTCAGTCCATAATGGCTTATCCCTTATCCTTAGACTGTGACCCCTGGTTCTGGACTCCCCCACCATCGGGAACATCCTTCCTGCATCTAGTCTGTCTAGTCCTGTTAGAATTTTATAAGTTTCAATGAGATCCCCTCATTCTTCTAAACTCTAGCGAATATAAGCCTAATCGACCCAATCTCTCCTCATACGTCATTCCTGCCATCCCAGGTATCAGTCTGGTGTATCTTCGCTGCACTCCCCCCATGGCAAGAACATCCTTCCTCAGATAAGGCGACCAAAACTGCACACAATACTCAAGGTGTGGTCTCACCAAGGCCCTGTACAACTGCAGCAAGACATCCTTGCTCCTGTACTCGAATCCGCTCGCTATGAAGGCCAACATACCATTTGCCTTCTTAACTGCCTGCTGCACCTGCATGATCTCATTAAATGGCGGAGCAGGCTCAAGGGGCCGAATGGCCTACTCCTGCTCCTATCTTCTATGTTTCTATTGCCGCTATGATTTTTCTCCTGGTTGTTGCCCGCAGTGAGTGTCCTGGAGGTCAGCCTTTTATTCCTGGAGACTCCACGGAAATCCTGGGGGATTGGCGACCCTGGTTGATGATGGTGGACGAACGCTTCAGTGTGACACCCGCTTTTCGACAGAGGCTCTCGTCCACAAAAAGACAACCGGGTCAATGCACCCATTAAAATGGCCAACCAAAGAATGAGCAGGTTAAGCTCCGGGCTGCTAATGTGGCAAACAGTCCTTTCTAGACTCGTGTAAATCAGAAGCAGACACAGGAAACCACAAAAGGATGGTAAAGTTAATAATAATTTATTGTGATGGAGCGACGCCAACTTTAAACTGCTTACCTGGTGTACACAGTCTGCTGACTTTGGAGTTTCAGTTTAAAGTCTTGGCACTAAGTTCCCCTCTCAGACAGCCAACCGAGAAAGACGAGAATTTCTAAACTTAAAATCTAATTCGAATATAAATAATTTGCTCTCCGGTATGTATAGACAGGCTGCCATTTAGCAAAGGCGTAGAACTCAAAAACAAAACCCACCGGTCGGCACTGTGGAAAGAGCACAGTGTGCCTGTTAAATCTCTGAAAGCTGGGTTTAAAGCCAGTTCCACAACAACTTGCATTTATATAGCGCCGCTAAGGTAATAAAAAGTCCCACGGCTCTTCACAGGAGCCGTATCTGCCCTCCTCCAATTCTGCCCTCTTGAACATCCCTGATTATAATCGCTCAACCATTGGCAGCCGTGCCTTCTGTTGCCTAGGCCCTAAGCTCTGGAATTCCCTGCCTAAACCTCTCCGCTTCTCTTTCCTCCTTTAAGACGCTCCTTAAAACCTACCTCTTTGACCAAAGAGGTCACCTGCCCTAATTTCTCCTCATGTGGCTCGGTGTCAAATTTTTTATCTTATAATGTTCATGTGAAGCGCCTTGGGACATTTTACTACGTTAAAGGCGCTATATAAATACAAGTTGTAGTCGGGATTGGCGGTTAGGAGGAATTCTACCCCAAGAAGGTGCAGCATGAGTTACTGGCCAACATCTTGTACATTTGATCTCAATGGTTTCAATTGCGATAACATTCTAATAATTCCGACCCTCTGCTGCCCCTATCCTAACTCGCACCAAGTCCTGTTCACTCATCACGCGCTTTTGCAGATATTTATAAATGATGTCCCAGAATGTCAATGGACATCCAAAAAAAAGAGTTTTTTATAAACATTAGCATCTCCGCAATGTCAGCTCGTATAACTGCAAGTTTCGCTTTTACAGTACTGAGGTTTCACCGGGGTCGCCACCTCTCCAGGATTGCCCTGGAGTCTCCAGGAATTAAAGATGAATCTCCTGGAGCAACCCGGGCAAAAAAATCATGGAGGAAATTAAACAAATTGTGGTTTTTTTTTTCCATTTTCTTTGCGCACTTCTGTTTATTTGTTTTGAAAAAAATATTAGGAGATCGGGGTGGGGGGGGGGGGGGAAGAAAAGACATTCGGAGGCAGGAGATCGTGTGAGGAAATCTCCGGGAATACGGCCAACCAGAGTTGGCGACCCAAACCGAGGTGTCTGCAGTGCGAGCCATGTCCCAGCCCTTGTCTCAGAAGCTCCGACATCCTTGACTCTCACAGTGACTCTGGCGAGGCTGAAGCACTTCAGCTGCGCTTATACAATGTCTAGATGTCGGGCTATTCTCGGGACTGCTGTTCTCAGTATCACTGATACCACGCAGCGAGCCCCCCTCCCACACACAAACAGGCGTCATCCCAACAAGGCTCCCATTGTACACAATGACGCATTGGAAAACCTTTAAATAAACCAGGCTGATGGGAGAATTGGCAAAAAGAACATGAAGAGACACCAACGCATATAAAAGACAAGAGTGAAAGATCTGTTAAGTTAGAAAATCAGTATTGGCTACAAAGATTGCCGAAGCAGAAACAGCAAATGTATCTTAAGTGTCTTTGGAAAAAAAATTTGCCCGATTCTTTCATGTCCATTTCATTGCTATTCCCTCCATTTTATAGCCATGTCAGACTCACCCCTTTAATCTTGCCCAGCGGCTGAACTGTTCTCCACCAACGGGGTACCCAGCGCCGGTAGAGCCGAACGTGTGGGAGAGAGACGGAGCCGAGCAAGGGGAGAGGGACTGCGTGAGAGCCAGTCCAGCGGCTGAACTGTTCTCCGCCAACGGGGTACCCAGCGCCAGTAGAGCCGAACGTGTGGGAGAGAGAGACAGAGCCGAGCAAGGGGAGAGAGACGGCGCGAGAGCCAGTCCAGCGGCTGAACTGTTATCCGTGAACGGGGTGTACCCAGCGCCGGTAGAGCCGTGCGAGCGGGAGAGAGAGACAGAGCCGAGCAAGGGGAGAGAGACTGCGCGAGAGCCAGTCCAGCGGCTGAACTGTTATCCGTGAACGGGGTGTACCCAGCGCCGGTAGAGCCGTGCGAGCGGGAGAGAAAGACAGAGCCGAGTAAGGGGAGCTGTGCGGAAGCCAGCCAGTGGCTGAACCTGTCCACTGTGGGGAAAGCGTACCCCTTCCACCAGGGAAGAAACGCGGGAAGCCGCCATTAGGCGGAGAAGACGACAGAAGCGGGAAACCGCCATTGAAGTGGGCGGGGAGAGAAGGAAAGAGCAGGAAACCGTCATTTTCGCGGGAAAAACCGCCATCTTAGAAATAAACAAATAAATAAGAATACTTAAAGAAATACTTGTGCTGCTTCCAAGGAAAGAAAGATGCCTAAGCGAGGGAATATTAACGATTTTAATTCTGAGATAGAAGACTGGGCCACGTACGTGGAAGGCATAGAGATTTATTGTGAAGCCAACAAAATAGAGGAAGACGACAAGGCGATAACATTGCTAAACTCGATGGGGGCAAAAACATACGGGCTCTTGAAGCATCTAATAGCACCAGATAAACCGGCGGATCAGACTTTCGAAGAGATTGTGGCTGTGCTGAAGGACCACTTGAACCCCACACCGTTGATGCTGGCTGAACGTTTCAAATTCTATGCAAGAACGCAGAGGAAAGACGAAAGTAACGCGGAATACTTGGTCGAACTGCGTAGGCTGGCGAAATACTGCCAGTTCGGAGGGAATCTGACAGAGGCACTGCGAGACAAGTTCGTATGTGGATTGTCCAAAGAAGGGACGCAAAAGCGACTACTGGAAGAGAACGACCTCACACTAGACAGGGCTGTTCTTATAGCTGCATCGCACGAAGCCGCAGCGAAAGGAACGGCAGAAATGCAGCTGAAGGCGGCGGCACTCGGGGTGGACCAAATTACCTCGAATACAACAAAATGCTATCGTTGTGGGAAGACAACGCACGACCAGAATCAATGCTGGTTTAAGAACCAAGGATGTAGGAAATGTGGCAAACTGGGTCACATCGCAAAGGTATGCCGGTCAGTGAAGAAGACCAACAACCAAAGGAAGCCACCACAAGAAAAGTACAGCAAGGTACACAAGGTGGCTGAGAAGAGTTCAGACGAACAGAATTCAGACTCAGACCCAAACAACCAGGAGCTGGGTAGTCTGAGAATTCACAATGTGGGGAGGGAAGCTGATCTACAAACTATCTGGGTCATGCTAAGAATAGCTGGAGTCCAAGTAAGAATGGAGTTGGACACTGGATCAGCTCTATCAGTCATCAATCGAAGGGACTACCACCGGCTATTCTCTCACATACCCTTAAGGAATACCAAGTTCGTATTACAGACATACACGGGGCATAAAGTATACCCCATGGGGAAGATAAGAGTCAAGGTGAGAGAGAGGGGTAAAGAACACCCAAGAATGAACTTGTACGTATTACCTGAGGGAGGACCACCACTTCTAGGACGGGAGTGGATTAAGAAAATAGACATGGAATGGCACTATCTAAAAGCCATCACGAGTGAGGACTCGGTACGAGCAATCAGCTCAGATTCTGGAACGGATGACGATAAGACTAACTCAAATATGGAAGACAAGGCTGAAATGGACTTGCCGACTATGGTGGAGAAAACGAAGACAGGCATAAAGGCTTATGCTACCGAGAAGGATAAAGCTTCAGAGCAGAACTCCAGGTTGACAGAGAATTCTGAGCCTGTCCAAGTTAAGGACTTATCCACGATGGAAGAACACAGAGCCCGGACTCAAACGTATCGCAAAATACAACAACAATTAGAACAGTTGAGTTACCGTCTCGTACAAGAGATGAAAACAATGGAACAATTCTGGGACACCGAATGGGAGAACCTGGAAAGACAACAGAGGCAGCTAGCTAAAGCTGAGAGCGACCATAGGGCCATCATGGCTAAGTATCGATCACATCTCCCTGATGCTGTTCAAGAGTTAGAATATTTGCAGAACGAAACAAATGAAGAGGAATCTTCAGGCAGCCAGGATTTTATCCCAGTTCCTCTCTACGACTCCTTACAAGCAGAGTGTAAGAAGTTGAAAGAACAGTATGAACAGGCCCAGGCTACAATTCTGGAGGGGGTTAACTCGGCAACCTCCGAAAAGCTAGTTTTAGTGAAAGCATATGAGCAACTAAAGGTTGAACATGAGCAAGAAGTCCAAAGGATGCAGGAAATGTTTGAGGAGCTCCAGGCCAAGACAGACTCATTGGTAGAGATTCCATCCATCGATGAAAAATTGGAGGTGGAAGGCATGGCAGAACATGGAATCCAAGAGGTTCAAGAACTCATAAAAGTACTGAAGGAAACCCAAGACAAATATGAGGCGGAAATGACCAGGGTTCAACAACTTGAAGAACATAGTCAACTGGGAATCCGGGCAGTGGAAGGAAAGGCAACTGGAAGAGAAACAGAGACTGGAAGAATGGCCCCTGAACTGGAGCTAGAGAGCATCAAGGCGCAACTTCTTCGAGCGCTTAAAACCCAAGCACCAGAGGGAAAGGTGGATGAAATAGAGAAGAAGCTGATCCACAGTGTCCCCGGGGAAGAGTTAACGGCCAGCCAACTCCTTCACAGGCGGAGTGACAAGACTCCACAAGGGGAACACGAGCTTCAGGCTTCAAAGGGAAGGAATTCGGAGCTTCCAAAAGGGATGGAGATAGCTGAGGTGGCAGCACAGCTTTTACAAGGATGCCAAAAGGACACTGAATTACGTCAAATTGAACAGAAGAATGGGGAAACAGCTACTCCAGTAGAAGGAGTAAATAGCCGGATAACGCAATCCCCGATGGAAGGGAAGGTATTGAACTCACAAATGAGGACAGTAGTGAAGGAATGGCAGACAACCCAGGAAGAGCGTGATGAATATGAATGTATGAGGAAGTCTTTTCAAGAAAGATGTCTAGGGAAGGAACCACAGTCGGCTAACGTCCAGATGGGTAAGGAGGAAGTAGAAGGCCCTCTCGCTGGCCTAACTCAGGACGACCCCGAATATTACCATGACCTGTTGAGTGACACTGAATATTACGAGGATCTGGTCTGCCCAGTTTGTGAGGAAAACTCCCAAAGTGCTGAAATCAGGATGAAACACTTAAGGTCTAAGGAACATAGAGAGTTGGTGGCGCTACAGCTGGCAGCCGAGAAAGGAGCCCCGAGAGTCTCAAAAAGGCAGAAAAGAAAAAGAAGAGGCAGAAGACAATAACTATCTAAAATATTATCACTTCTACCAGCTCAGGAGGGGACCTATGAAAGGAGCTAAATTAGTTGAAAAGTGGGAAATTATCAAGACAGCCAGTTGGTTATAAAAGTCGGCACTGCCGGTTCAACAGGACGAAAGTTCAAGCTGTTACGTCAAGGAAAAGGCTATGGAGGAGTCACACTAGCCATGTGAACCGGCTACACCAAAGAGATGTTGTTCGGACCAAGTCAAGATCGGAGACTGAATCTGTGAACTGTTCCCGCAGAGACTGACTTTGTGAACTGTTTCCCACCGAGATTATATCTGTAAAGTGTTTTATATGAAGTTGAAGATATGTATGTTAATGGGACTCTGTAAGTAATAAGCTAAAAAGGGAGGATTGTAGTGTATGTACCCGTCTACCTTTAAGGAAACTATTGTATGTAACCGTTCACCTTTAAGAGAACTACTTTAGGTGTGGCACTACTTGTTTGGCTTCTGTATACTGTAATACCGACAGTGACCACACCAGTATATAAGTGTTGTGGCAGGATTGCTGGGGCAGATTCGCCCTGACCTTCGAATAGTAAAGACCTGTTTGTTTGTTACTCCTGAAGTCTGTGTCGTTATTAACAGTACAACCCACAGACTTTACAAGTGGGTCTTCACGCTGGTCCACACCAGTTCCGCTGCAAGATCTGTACCCAAAACTCTAACTTATCTTTCTCTTTCTGATGCCAACCCATTTAACTTTGCATTTCCCGTTTTCACTTTCGCGTGACAAGTGATATTGTGTAAACAGCCTGACTTGTGTCCAATTAGGGAGCGCGGAATAGCTTGGAAGGCTTTTATGACCCAATTTCAGTTCCTGCAGGCAAAATGTTTATCTGTCTCCTCCATGTGAAAAAAAAGGCACGTGTGTCATTATTTAGTTCTGGAAGATGTCAAATAAATCGAGTATGTTTGGAATAAAGATAAGGATATCAATCAGGAGCACGGTCCAAGTCCTGTAAAACAACTTGGCATCCCTTCTGAAGAAAGCATCTCATTCAGGCTCCATTTGGTAATTGTCAGTAAGAAATATTGGCAGAAAATTCGAGGAAATGCATAAAATCGTATGACAACGTTAAATTGTTCTTTAACTCCTTTCTCCTCCCTCCCTTTATTTTTTGGATCAGATTGAGCATAGTTCTAAATTTGTATCATAGGGAGTTTTTTTTTTAAAGTGAAGAGACCGTCGCATAACTGGGAATGTGGTTCTATAGGGCAAGATGGTCACTAGGGGAGCAGGTTCAGAAACTTTCAGATGTTTAAAGGATTTAGATGCTCGAAATGTTTAGACATGAAAATCCTCAATGTATTGGAAATTACTGACAAGATGGATAAGGGCAATCATTGGGGTCTTACCATGTGTATCAAGTGAATGTTGTCATTCCAATTCCTCGTGACACAGCCAAAGATCGGAATTGTCGATCGTTATGGGCGAATGGTTAGCACAGCAGTGCCACCCAAGTGCCAATCACCGCTAAAGGAAAATGGAGAGACACAATAGCAGTGGGGATTCTGTACCTGGCTTCAGTGACCCTGGTTAATGCGGATAGTGCAGGAAGGTGGAGTTGATGTAGAAGTTCAGCCATGATCTCATTGAATGGCGGAGCAGGCTCGAGGGGCCATATGGCCGACTCCTGCTCCTATTTCTTGTATTCTTAATCAGAAGATTCATCCAACATTCGCACTTTTCATTGCTATCCAGTGACTCCGGCTTCAGAGTGCATCAGAGCTTCCCCGACAGCACCTCCCAAACCCGCGACCTCCACCACCTAGAAGGACAAGGGCAGCAGGTGCATGGGAACACCAGCACCTCCAAGTTCCCCTCCAAGTCACACGCCATCCCGACCTGGACATATATCACCATTCCTTCATTGTCCCTGGGTCAAAAATACTGGAACTCCCTCACAAACTTGCATTTACATAGCGCCTTTCAAAATCTCAGGATGTCCCAAAGCGTTTTACTGCCAATGAAGTACCTTTTGAAGTGTAGTCACTGTTGTAAAGTGGGAAACGAAGCAGCCAATTTATGCACAGCAAGCTCCCACAAACAGCAATGTGATAATGACCGGATAATCTGTTTTTAGTGATGTTGATTGAGGTGTAAATATCGGCCAGGACACCGGGGAGAACTCCCCTGCTCTTCTTCGAAATAGTGTCATTGGATCTTTTACGTCCACCTGAGAGAGCAGACGGGACCTCGGTTTAACGTCTCATCCGAAAGACGGTACCTCCGACAGTGCAGCGCTCCCTCAGTACTGCACTGGCGTGTCAGCCAATAAGTGAACATTTACAAAAGTCTTGCATATAGAACGCACTGTCACATGTTGTGTTATACTTCCTGTAATGCCAGGGTGTCACTCTGAATTAGAGGGAAATTTATTCCATCCTCGGCAAATTTACGAAGTAACTTTATTCTACCACACCGGATTGGGTCATTCTTCCCAACTGATTGACTCCCAGCCCTGACTCCCAGCCCTGACTCCCACATTCTCAACGGCCCCTGTTTAAAAGTCTCATCCAAAAGACGGCACCTCCGACAGTGCTGCACCGAGGTGTGAGCCTGGATGATGTGATCAAGTTTCTGGGGTGGGACTTGAACCCACAACCTTTTGCCTCAGAGGTGAACATACTGCATAACCGAGCAACTGCTAGCACAACTGTGCCAACCGAAGCTGTCCAGCTGAACAAGTTGAGGTTTTTACAAACCCATCACAATAAGGTGCCTGTATGTGTTGCTCACTGAACACACGGCTTTGAGAAGCAGTGGCTTGGCGGAGGCTGTTATCTCAACCCTGGATTCTCAAGAGACTGAGCTCAGCGCGGTAGGAGTGCAGCTGCTCAAGGTTGCCGTGGAAGTCTTTCCAAATGGATGGGACAGAAGCCAGCAGTTTGTAATTTCTTCTTGCATGACCTTCAACCTCGCTGCTGAAGTCAACTATTGACAAGAACAACTGTGGCAAAAGCTCTGGGCTTTCTCACTTTGTGAAAAAAATTAAACATTTGTGAAAACTCCATCCATTCAGTTGAGGCTTTCACTAGACAGAAAGACCTGCATTTCTATAGCACCTTTCATGACCACCGGACGTCCCAAAGCGCTTTACAGCCAATGAAGTGTAGTCACCGTTATGTCGGAAATGCGGCAGCCAATTTGCGCACAGCAAGCTCCCACAAACAGCAATGTGATAATGACCAGATAATCTGTTTTTGTTATGTTGGTTGAGGGATAAATATTGGCCAGGACACCGGGGATAACTCCCCTGGTCTTCTTCGAATTAGTGCCATGGGGTCTTTTACGTCCACCTGAGAGAGCAGACGGGGCCTCGGTTTAACATCTCATCCGAAAGATGGCACCTCTGACAGTGCAGCACTCCCTCAGCACTGCACTGGAGGGTCAGCCCTTCTGACTCAGGCGAGAGGGCTGCCCACTGAGCCACAGCCGACACTACAACAGAAATGTCAATGTGGGAAACTGCATTACACCACTGGTGTCTTATAACGGTGTCTTTTGATTGATGTGCCTTCGGTTAGCCAGATGAAAATACAATTGATTATTTTCCAGCATTTGCTTCAGGAACCTTAGCTTCTTTGAAACAATTTGTTTTAGAACAAGGCCTTAGCTCTACTGCTGACACTCCCAGTGCAGTGCTGAGGGAGCGCTGCACTGTCGGAGGTGCCGTCTTTCGGATGAGATGTTAAACCAAGGCCCCATCTGCTCTCTCAGGTGGACGTAAATGATCCCATGGCACTATTTCGAAGAAGAGCAGGGGAGTTCTCCCCGGTGTCTTGGCCAATATTTATCCCTCAACCAATATCATTAAAACAGATTATCTGGTATTATCACTGTTTGTGGGAGCTTGCTGTGTGCAAATTGGTTGCCGCGTTTCCTACAGTGACTGCACTTCAAAAGTGCTTCATTGGCTGTAAAGCACTTTGGGATGTCCTAAATTCGTGAAAGGCGCTATATAAATGCAAGTCTTTCTTTTTTTTGTATGTGATGTGAATCTCAAATTAATCTTCCATTAGTGCCGTGTAAATGCAGATTAGACAAACACCAGAGTACCCTTTGAAACAGGTGATGCATTTTGAGCGAACAGGGATGCTAGGCCAGCGATAGGATAGGATGCTGCCCAGAGACTTGGCAACTTCCCTGGCCTACTTACCGTGCCCCTGTGTGACTTCACCTCGCTGACATCTTCACTCTGCCCCATGTGATGTCACCACCTTACCGTGCCCCAGTGTGACTTCACCGCGCTGGCGTCTTCACCGTATGATGTCACCACCTTACCGTGCCCCAGTGTGACTTCACCTCGCTGACGTCTTCACCGTATGATGTCACCACCTTACCGTGCCCCAGTGTGACTTCACCTTGCTGTCATCTTCACCGTATGATGTCACCACCTTACCGTGCCCCAGTGTGACTTCACCTCACTGACATCTTCATCGTATGATGTCACCACCTTACCGTGCCCCAGTGTGACTTCACCTCGCTGACGGCTTCACCGTATGATGTCACCACCTCACCGTGCCCTAGTGTGACTTCACCGCGCTGACGTCTTCACCGTATGATGTCACCACCTTACCGTGCCCTAGTGTGACTTCACCTCACTGACGTCTTCACCGTATGATGTCACCACCTTACCGTGCCCCAGTGTGACTTCACCTCGCTGACGTCTTCACCGTATGATGTCACCACCTCACCGTGCCCTAGTGTGACTTCACCGCGCTGACGTCTTCACCGTGTGATGTCACCACCTTACCGTGCCCCAGTGTGATATCATTGGCCTGCGAATACTTGCGATGCACCTATCCTGTACCTATATTAACTGCACATCGCTGTTCTTTCTACATATTTGTGGATGATAAAGGTACTTTTACGTTCAGTTGCCTTCAACTAAGAAGCTTAAGAAGTTTGCACGTCAGCCTTTTCTTGGTCCTTGTTCCTCCTTCTGACTCTCAGCCTGATTGAAATCCTCTTTCTCTCTACCTCATCTTCTCTCTCATTAAAAACCGAACATACTGGTAAAATGCACCCATTAGCCTGTAAACCAGCCAGTTCCGTGACAGCCGTGGCTCAGTTGACAGCACTCTCGCCTTGGAGCCTGAAGGGTTGTGGGTTCAAATTCCTCTCCAGAGACTTGAGTACCAAAATCTAGGCTGACACTCCAAGGCGAGAGCTGCACTGTCGGAGGTGCTGTGTTTCGGATGAGACGTTAAACCGAGGCCCCGTCTGCTCTCTCAGGTGGACGTAAAAGATCCCACGGCACTATTCAAAGAAGAGCAGGGGAGTTATCCCCGGTGTTCTGGCCCAATATTTATCCCTCAATCAACATCACAAAAACAGATTATCTGGTCATGATCACATTGCTGTTTGCGGGAGCTTGCTGTGCGCAATTTGGCTGTTGCATTTCCCACATTACAACAGTGACTACACTTCAAAAAGTACTTAATTGGCTGCAAAGCATTTTGGAACATCCGGTGGCTGTGAAAGGCGCTATAGAAATGCACATCTTTCTTTTTCTTTAAGACCCAACAGATGAGGCCCAGAAGACATTAGTGTCCACTAACCTGGCCTGATAGGATCTCATGTGAAATGTTAGCAATTTAACTTGTCCTTGACACTTACAACATATGGCAGTGCTCACCAGATCTAAGCACTACAGCATGGTGGAAATGTCTGTCTGCCTAACAATTTGTAGGATGTTCTTCCACCATCTTCTCATTACACATCTGTGGGAGTCGGGCCAAAAAGCACAGGCATTATCCTGTTTGTGGATGATAAAGGTAGTTAGGGAATTAGAGTAATCTGTGGGTCCACTTGGAACAGCCGAGGCAGTTATAACCACATCCTCAGAACATCCCATGTTGTGCACATACTCAACAGCGTGGGGCTCACAGCTGAGGAACCCTTCCAGTTCTACAGAGACGTGAAACAGCATTGACGCTCACTAATCAGGGCTGGAGGGGGGTTACAGAGATAGGGAGGGGCGAGGCCATGAAGGGATTTGAAAACAAGGATGAGGATTTTAAAATTGAGGCGTTGCTGGACTGGGAGCTGATGTAGCTCAGCGAGCACAGGGGTGATGATTGGCACACAGCATATCAAGATTGTTTCATATCTATAAGAGCGCCAAGTACAAGAGACAGAAAGTGCAAAATACCTTAAGTGTTAAGGTGTTCAGTTGTTTATAGTTTGTTTGTGGTCCATTCTAGCTGTTGAGAATGTGGGAGTCAGGGCTGGGAGTCAATCAGTTGGGAAGAATGACCCAATCCGGTGTGGTAGAATAAAGTTACTTCGTAAATTTGCCTAGGATGGAATAAATTTCCCTCTAATTCAGAATGAAAACCTGGCATTACAGGAAGTATAACACAACATGTGACAGTGCGTTCTATATGCAAGACTTTTGTAAATGTTCACTTATTGGCTGACACTCCAGTGTAGTGCTGAGGGAGCGCTGCTCTGTCGGAGGTGCCGTCTTTCGGATGAGACGTTAAACCGAGGCCCCGTCTGCTCTCTCAGGTGGATGTAAAAGATCCAATGACACAATTTCGAAGAAGAGCAGGCGGAGTTCTCCCTGGTGTCATGGCCAATATTTATCCCTCAACCAACATCACTGAAACAGATTATCTGGTCATTGTCACGTTGCTGTTTGTGGAAGCTTGCTGTGCGTAAATTGGCTGCCGTGTTTCCTACATTACAAGAGTGACTACACTCCAAAAGTACTTCATTGGCTGTAAATCGCTTTGGGACGTCCGGTGATCGTGAAAGGAGCTGTAGAAATGCAAGTCTTTCTTTCTTTTTACTATTGAACAAAGATAGATTTCCTTTTGCTTTTTCTCACTAATTTTCACCCCTTCTTTCCTCTTCTGAAAGTATTGACTCATTGCTGGAGTACAGCTCCACAGGTCCTGGATGCTCCCAAGTGCCTCACCCAACTGGCCATTGTTCATGTGCGAGCCTCGACAAGGAGTTTCAGAGGGCATTTAGAACAGTAAGGGCATTACTGCCAAGCTAGATCCTGTCCACACACGCACACTTGCATTTGGATGTCAATCGGCAGTGTAAACCCCGGATGAATTTTCCCTCCCTAACCAGAGGCAAAGATGCCCATAGCTCAGCTAACACCCCAAAGACCAGGGAGCGAATCTGGGACTTTCCTGCTCCATGTAGTTCAGCCACCTACCGGATAACATTCTGGAGTCATCAGAACAACCCCGACAAAGGTAAATTTATCAATAATTAGCATCCTCTGAACCCTCCTTGTCAGAGGTCCCGGTCAGGATCTCTCCGTCTCTCACACATCTCTCTAATCGGCAGTGAATATCACATTCCTGCTTTGGACTCACACGCATACACACACACAACAACAACTTGTATTTATATAGCGCCTTTAAAGTAGTGAAATGTCCCAAGGTGCTTCACAGGAGCGTTAACAAACAAAGTTTGACACCGAGCCACATAAGGAGATATTAGGGCAGATGACCAAAAGCCTGGTCAAAGAGGTAGGTTTTAAGGAGCGTCTTAAAGGAGGAGAGAGAGGTAGACAGGCAGAGAGGTTTAGGGAGGGAATTCCAGAGCTCAGGGCCCAGGGCAGCTGAAGGCACGGCCACCAATGGTTGAGCGATTATAATCAGGGATGCTGAAGAGGGCAAAATTGGAGGAGCGCAGATATCTCGGGGGGTTGTGGGGCTGGAGGAGATTACAGAGATAGGGAGGGGCGAGGCCATGGAGGGATTTGAAAACAAGGATGAGAATTTTAAAATTGTGGCTTTGCTTAGCCGGGAGCCAATGTAGGTCAGCGAGCACAGGGGTGATGGGTGAACGGGACTTGGTGCGAGTTAGGACACGGGGCAGCCGAGTTTTGGATGACCTCAAGCTTACATAGGGTGGAAGATGGGAGGTCGGCCAGGGGTGTGTTGGAATAGTCGAGTCTGGAGGTCACAAAGGCAGGGATGAGGGTTTCAGCAGCAGATGAGCTGAGGCAGGGGCGGAGACGGGCGATGTTACGGAGGTGGAAATAGGCGGTCTTAGTTATGGCGCGGATATATGGGCGGAAGCTCATTTCAGGGTCAAATATGATACCAAGATTGCGGACAGTGTGGTTCAGCCTCAGACAGATGTTAGGGAGCGGGATGGAGTCAGTGGCTGAGGAACGGAGTTTGTGGCGGGGACCAAAGACCAAACAGGCACACACGCATACACACGCACACACAAACATACACATGCACACACAAACATACACACACACACACAAACATACACGCGCACACACAAACATACACATGCACACACAAACATACACACACACAAACATTAACACACACACACAAACATACACACGCATACACAAACATACACACGCACACACAAACATACACATGCACACACAAACATACACACACACACAAACATACACGCGCACACACAAACATACACATGCACACACAAACATACACACGCACACACAAACATACACACACACACACAAACATACACGCGCACACACAAACATACACATGCACACACAAACATACACACACACAAACATTAACACACACACACAAACACACACGCACACATACACACAAACATACACACGCACACACAAACATACACACGGACACACAAACATACACACGCACACAACCATACACACGCACACAACCATACACAAGCACACACAAACATACACACGCACACACAAACATACACATGCACACACAAACATACACACGCACACAAATAAACATGCGCACACAAATATACACACGCACACACAAACATGCACACACATAGAAACATACACACACACACAAACATACACACGCACACAAACTTACACACACGCACACAAACATACACACACACAAACATACACACACAAACATACACACACACAAACATACACAAGCACACAAACATACACACGCACACAAACATACACACGCACACAAACATACACACGCACACACAAATATACACACGCACACACAAACATACACACACACACAAACATGCACACGCACACACAAACACACACGCCCAGAGACACAAACATGTGCACACACACGCTAGTGAATCTCCAAGGTGCTGCTCACATGAATTATTCTCGGTTTCACAAGGGAGATTAGTGCAAAGGAACGAAACATGAGACAAAAGGTGAACATTGACGTGAAAGGTTTGACTCGATCTCTCTGCTTAACAACACTGTGGAGTTCACTGGAAAGTTTCAAGTGGAAAATTTGATGGCGTGAATACCACTGGCACAAGGCCCGTGTGCGGTGTAATGGGATCGTGCCAAACAGAAGGGCTTGTTTTTTCCCTCTGAAACTGGCGGCTGTGATGTTAGGCAGGTTTATTCCAGGCTGGCTCGGGGCACTCTTGATCCAGATGGGGAGGGAGCCGAAACCAAATCCAACTCTCCCAGCTTCCCACTTATCAAAGAGGTTGTGCATAGAAAAATCCCGAGAAAAATCTGTGTGTCGTAATTCACCTCAAAAACCGAAACAGTGAGTTATTTTCATTCAATGTTAAAATAAATTTACCCCAGCAAATGAGAATAGGGAACTCTCTTTGCATCTTTCAGATGAGACGTTAAACCGAGTGTTCTCTCAGGTGGACGTAAAAGATCCCGTGGCACTATTTTGAAGAAGAGCACGGGAGTTCTCCCTGGTATCCTGGCCAATATTTATCCCTCAATCAACATCACTAACGCAGATTAACTGATCATTATCACATTGCTGTTTGTGGGAGCTTGCTGTGCGCAAATTGGCTGCTGCGTTTCATGCATTTCAACAGTGACTACACTTCCAAAAGTACTTCATCAGCTGTAAAGCACTTTGGGACATCCGGTGGTCGTGAAAGGCGCTACAGAAATGCAAGTCTTTCTTTCTTTTTTCTTTCATCTTTGGGTCCTAAATCCAGCCAAGGCTGTTCCAATAAATATTTCCATCCTGCCAGCTGTGAGGGCCCTCAGTAAAATGCATTTGGACAGTAACAACTGAGATGATAGTGGGCACGGGTCCATGCATAACACTGCCCACGATTCAACATTAACTTGGCAACCTCCCTCAAAGAAACTATAAAGATAGCGAGTGTGGGAAATGGAAAAATTACTGTGCTGCAGTAAGAACTCCTTTTAATTTGGAGTTAAGGAGTATTGGGTTATATTTTGCTTCTTCTCAAGAATTCAGATACATGCTTTTCATTGTTATAGAATCGCACAGCACAGAAGGAGGCCATTCGGCCCATCGGGCCTGTGCCAGCTCTTTGAAAGAGCTCTCCAATTAGTCCCACCTTCACCACTCCGCCTCATCCCACTCCTGCCCCAACCCCCGCCACCCCGGCTCGTTCCCCCATGCTCCTGCTCGTCATAGCCTGCTAGCGAAACAGCAGCAGCACAAACTGGGGTTGATTGTTGCTCCTGGGCGGGAATGGGCCAAAGCGAGTGGCGGTCGGCAGTCTCGGGCCTCATTCACATGCCACTTGCCAACTTTTTTTTTTTTTCGTTCCTGAGATGTGGGCATCGCTGGTGAGGCCAGCTATTATTGCCCATCCCTAATTGCCCTTGAGAAGGTGGTGGTGAGCCGCCTTCTTGAACCGCTGCAGTCCGTGTGGTGAAGGTGCTCCCACAGTGCTGTTAGGGAGGGAGTTCCAGGATTTTGACCCAGCGACAATGAAGGATCGGCCGATATATTTCCAAGTCAGGATGGTGTGTGACTTGGAGGGGAACTTGGAGGTGGTGGTGTTCCCATGCGCCTGCTGCCCTTGTCCTTTTAGGTGGTAGAGGTTGCGGGTTTGGGAGGTGCTGCCGAAGGAGCCTTGGTGAGTTGCATCAGTGCATCTTGTAGATGGTACACACTGCAGCCACGGTACGCCGGTGGTGGGGGGAGTGAATGTTTAAGGTGGTGGATGGGGTGCCAATCAAGTGGGCTGCTTTGTCCTGGACGGTTTTGAGCTTCTTGAGTGTTGTTGGAGCTGCACTCATCCAGGCAAGTGGAGAGTATTCCATCACACTCCTGACTTGTGCCTTGTAGATGGTGGAAAGGCTTTGGGGAATCAGGAGGTGAGACACTCACCGCAGAGTACCCAGCCTCTGACCTGCTCTCGTTGCCACAGTATTTATGTGGCTGGTCCAGTTAAGTTTCTCAACGAAAATGGCCAAGGTGTGTGCTCCGGGAGGGGATTCCCAGTCGGGAGGGGGGCAGGGGAGACCCAAGGTATCATTCTCTAATTTTACAGTAATTGTACAAAACCTCTTTTCCCAAATTAGACAAATGAATTACTTTAAGGTGACAACTTGAAACAGCTCCATTTGAGCATGGAATCGAGACTGGCGCTCCCAATGCTGCATTGATGAGACCTTAAACCGAGGCCCCACCTGCCCTCTCAGGTAGACGTAAAAGATCCCATGGCCACTATTTCGAAGAAGAGCAGGGTGCTCTCGCAGTGACTTGACCAACATTCATTCCTCAGCCAACACCATCAAAAATAGATTAGCTGATGTTTCATATGTGGGAGCTTGATGTGTGCAAATTAGCGGCTGTGTTTGTTTACATTACGATAGAGGTTGCTCTTCAGAATAGTAACTCATTAGTTTTGAAGCACTTTGGGACATCCTGAGGACATGATACACTGCTATATAAATGCAAGTTCATTTTCCCCTTTCGAATGAGACGTTAAACCGAGGCCCCCGTCTGCTCTCTCGGGTGGATGTAAAAGATCCCACGGCACTATTTCGAAGAAGAGCAGGGGGGAGTTCTCCCCGGTGTCCCGGCCAATATTTATCCCTCAACCAACATCACTAAAAACAGATTATTTGGTCATTATCCCATGGCTGTCTGTGGGATCTTGCTGTGCACAAATTGGCTGCCTTGTTTCCTACATTACAACAGTGACTCCACTGCAAAGGTTTTGGCTGTAAAGTGCTTTGCGACGTCCGGTGGCCGTAACAGGTGATATATAAATGTAAGTCTTTTTTTTCTTACAACCAACTCTAGTTCTCTGATTAAACTGGCACTGCTGTCCAATGTAAGCAAATCATTTATCCATTAAATTCCATTGCTTTGGTATGGGATTTAAGGTTTCATCCTCTATTGACAAACTAGTGATTGTCCACTACATTCAAGTCAAGTACTACATTCAAGTGGTGTTGACTCGACATGGAAAAAATATTGCCCTCACACTGAAAGAGGTTAAAGTAGTACGAGTGATAATAAGAGGGCTATGTGGATTGTATCATGCATGCCATGATGACACTGTAGAACGCCCAAATCACCCAGTCTCAAAGCCACACTGCTCTTCAGTTTGAAGGCCAAGCTTTCACTAGCCACCAGGATAGGCGGTGCACTCCACCAGCAGAAACCTCGCACTGAGTAGGAGCAGAGAATAGTGGGGCTTCTTCCCCAGGGAGCATCTAGAAGGCCTTTGGACTACAAATGTTGAAAGGCTGTCATCGGCATTGGAAATCCCATAGACAAGGCACGCCTGAGGAATTCCTGACCCGTGCTCATTTATCGATTGGAAAGGTCGTGAATATGCGAACTCTCCACAGGGTCGCAAACATCGGAAAGATAGCATTTGATGTCCCACCACATGAGAAGTCCATGGTGTGATACCACAGTGTTTACTTGCATTTTAAAATTCATAAGAACACAAGAAATAGGAGCAGGAGTAGGCCATTCGGCCCTTCTAGCCCATTCAATAAGATCATGGCTGATCTTCTACCTCAGCTCAACCTTCCTGCACTATCCCCATATCCCTTGATTCCCTTAATATTCAAAAAATCTATTGATCTCTGTCTTGATCGTGCTCAACGACTGAGCCTCCACAGCCCTCTGGGGTAGAGAATTCCAAAGATTCACCACCCTCTGAGTGAAGAAATTTCTCCTCATCTCAGTCCTAAACGGCCGACCCCTTATTCTGAGACTGTGACCCCTGGTTCTAGACTCCCCAGCCAAGGGAAACAACCTCCCTGCATCTACCCTGTCAAGTCCTGTAAGAATTTTATAAATTTCAATGAGATCACCTCTAAATCTTCTCAACTCTAGGAATATAGGCCTCGTCTACTCAATCTCTCCTCATAGGACAATCCCCCCATCCTTAGGTGGAGCAAAGATTCTCATAGTTACTTGTTTATAACTTGCTGTGTTCTTAAAACATTCCCCATAGCTATGTTAGTGCAACATAAATAGTCTTCACAATGCTTGCCAAAGGGTTGCCACGTAGCCAAGCCATTTTATTCATCCTATCAGGCAAGAGGAAAGGGTCATAGTTCAAACTACTAAATAGTTAAATAGTCGGAGTATTTTTAATTTCCCTTCAACTTCATCTTAATTCCATGCTGGCTGTAAAACCGTAACGTGAATGTTGTCATTTGTAGTTGATGTTTAAAATGATCCTCTTTATTCCTAAAACACGGACCAGAAGGAAACAAACATCCTTAGATGAGTATTGCAAAGGACAGTTTGTTTACACTGAGAGTCTCGGCGACGGACCATGACTCGAATTGTAGGACGTTGCACCAAGGTTGAAAAGAGCATGGGAAACTCCAGCTCATCCGCAACTCCACGGCCTGCATCCTATTCCACACTAACCTCCGCCTCCCCTATCCTCCCCCCCCACCTCCCACCCTTGTCCTTGCCAACCTTCACAGTTCCTCAATTCAAAATCCTCATCTAAAAGAAATAAATAACCCATTCCCAGCTTTGCCCATCCTACTTCTGCAACCTGCTCCAGCTCGACATACCAAACCCTGCAGCTCCAATTCTTCCGACTCTGGCCGCCTTCCTTCCACCTTTAGCAGCGGAGCCCACTATGTGTCAGCACATACCTTTGTGTTCTGGATGATGTTAAAGCTCAAAGACTTGCTCGTTAACGAATGTAAACATTAACCAAGGGCACGTTACTTGGTTGAATGAATATTGTTTATTCAGTCCTGGGCAAGTCCTTCGGCACTCACTCACAGCCAGAGTGCGAGGGATCGGAGACCATTCATGCTTATAGAAGAATAGGGGTCCTCACTAGACCCATATACAAAATTATGAGGGGTCCAGATAGAGTGGATAGGAAGGACCGGTTTCCCTTAGCAGAGAGGTCAATAACCAGGGGGCATAGATTTAAAGTAATTGATAGAAGGATTAGAGGGGAGTTGAGGAGAACTTTTTTCACCCAGAGGGTGGTGGGGGTCTGGAACTCACTGCCTGAAAGGGTGGTAGATGCAGAAACCCTCATCACATTTAAAAAGTACTTGGATATGGACTTGAAGTGCCGTAACCTACAGGGCTACGGACCAAGAGCTGGAAAGTGGGATTAGGGTGGCGAGCTCCTTGTCGGCTGGCACGGACACGATGGGCCGAATGGCCTCCTTCTGTGCCGTAAACTTCTACAATCCTATGATGTACAATACATAACTCCAGAGTTCTTCCTGACTTCAGGAAAAACACACATTTCCCCACCCCCCCCCACCTTGCCAGTTTTTTTCACGCCTTCTCCTCGCCTCTCCTGAAGGAGGACGGCTCCACGGGCACATGGCATCATTTGGTATTTTATTCAGTTGGCCTCGTGTCACCTGAACAGTGAGCTTCGATAGGCTACTGATCCAGATGGGGTACCACAGCTGGACCAGACCCTGCCCTCACCTGATAATCACACCGACGCAAACTCTTGCCAAGATTCCTGAGGCTAATGCTCATGCCTTGGTTGAGTTCAACCAACTCAGCAGAGACCAATGATTGAACGGGGGGGGGAAATCCCTGATTGACATAACTCAGCTAAAAAGGCAGGCTTGCATTTCTATAGCGCCTTTCACGACCTCAGGACGTCCCAAACCTCTTAGCAGGCAATGACGTACTTTACAACATTACAACAATGACTGCACTTCAAAAAAAAAGTACTTCATTGGCTGTAAAGCGCTTTGGGACATCCGGTGGTCGTGAAAGGCGCTATAGAAATGCAAGTCTTTTTAATGTAGAAAACGCAGCAGCCAATTTGCGCAAAGCAAGCTGCCACAAACAGCAATGTGATAATGACCAGATAATTTGATTTTAGTGACGCTGGTCGAGGGGTAAATATTGGCCAGGACACCGGGGAGAACTCCCCTGCTCTTCTTCGAAATAGTGCCACGGGATCTTTTACATCCACCTGAGGGGCCTCGGTTTAAATACTCAATGGATAATACTCAGTGAGCCAGTGGGAAGCTGTAATGTATTTTTTTATTTTGCTTTATTAAACACATCCACGATTTGTGAATAACGTCTCTTTAGTCACTACCGGTTCAGCCACTCATTATTTGTCAAGGTTGAGTTTAATCCATTATATCGCAGGCTTTATCTCCGTTTCATATTATCCAATTAAGGAGTGCTGTAGAATGGAGTAAATTTCCACTTGGAAAAAAAAATCAATGTCAACCTCAATCAACCGCATCAGGGACAGCCATGTCCAGAGGAGAGTGAAGCTCCCTCTACTGTACACCTACAACATGCCTTAACCCCCCAAACTCAGAAGAGGACTGCAAGCTACACATGGTGACATTTCAATTTGCCACACTTGTCAGCCTTGCTGCCTCTCCGAGTGAGACTGAGAAGGTTTGTGCTGTGCACCCATGCCCATTACACAAACTAGGGTTGTCGTCCCTGGAATTTAGAAGGTTAAGGGGTGGCTTGATTGAAGTTTTCAGGATATTAAGTAGAACTGATAAGGTAGATAGAGAAACTATTTCCGCTGGTTGGGGATTCTTGGACTAGGGGCATCGTCTAAAAATTAGAGCCAGACCTTTCAGGAGTGAAATTAGGAAACACTTCAACACACAAAGGGTGGTAGAAGTTGGGAACTCCCTCCCGCAAACAGCAATTGATGCTGGGTCAATTGTTAATTTTAAATCTGAGATTGATAGATTTTTGTTAACCAAAGTTATTAAGGGATATATGGGCCAAAGGCGGGTATATGGAGTTAGATCGCAGATCAGCCCTGATCTCATTGAATGGTGGAACAGGCTTGAGGGGCTGAATGGCCTCCTCCTGTTCCTGTGTCCCGTTGGGTCAGAACTGGGTCGAGACTGGCTAAACTATGTAAGACTTGGAGTACAGTGAACACTTCTGGTCTCTATAGTATAAAAAGGATATAGAGGCACTGGTGAAGGTGCAAAAAAGATTTGCTAGAATGATACCAGAACTAAGATTTATACCCATCAGGAAAGATTGAAGAGGCTGGGGCTCTTTACTCTAGAAAAGAGAAGGCTGAGGGGTGACCCGATAGAGATCGTCAAGATTATGAAAGGGTTTGATAGGGTAGACGTAGAGAAGGTGTTTCCACTTGCGGGGGGAGACCAAAACTAGGGGCCATAAACAACGCTCCCGTTAAGCTGCGCTGCTGTCTGGAGGTCCCGTCAATGTTCCCCGTAAGCCGTGCGGTCACGCAGTGCTCCAGGGAACCCGCGCAGCCGGCTTTTCAATATCCAAACCATGCAGGGCCCAAGATAATTAGAGGGAACACTGGGTCCCGGGCAGGCTGCTCGGTAGCTTTTAAATGGGGAAAAAACCGCGCCTGCGCGGAAATTTAAATGGTCCGCGCAGCCCCTTAAAGGGGCGGCACACCCAAAAAAAATATAGCGGGAATCTTGGCCATAAAAATAAGATGGTCACTAATAAATCCAATAGGGAATTCAGGAGAGATTTCTTTATTCAGAGAGTGGTGAGAATGTGGAACTCGCTACCACAGGGAGTGGTTGAGGCGAATAGTATAGATGCATTTAAGGGGAAGCTGGATAAACACACGAGGGTGGAAGGAATAGAAACATAGAAACATAGAAGATAGGAGCAGGAGTAGGCCATTCGGCCCCTCGAGCCTGCTCCGCCACCCAACGAGATCATGGCTGATCATCCAAACCCTAGCACCCGGTCCCATACACCGAATAGAGGGATAGGCTGATGGGGTTCGATGAAGTAAGGTGGGAGGAGGCTCGTGTGGAGCATAAACACCAGCAGGGACAGGTTGGGCCGAATGGCCGGCTTCTGTGCTGTAAATACTTTGCAAAACTCTCAAAACCACCAGTCAGCAGAGACTTATATCCTGGTAGGCTGGATTCCAAGCATGTCCCCGAAGTGAAAGGCTGGTCTGCTGATCCAGAGCCCCATCAATTTTATTTTTAAAAGTGGCCAGATGTTATTGTGCTAATGTATTGATCGCTATTTCTGTTAATCACCCCAAACATGTGAACATTGCCTGTCAGTCACTTTGATTAATTAAAACTGATCTGAAATTAACAAGGTCCCAATGAGAGAGGAGACGACAACTGCATGGACAGCGCACACGCCAATACACGAGTCGATATTATCTGGCATAAATCAGGCAAAAATAACATCACAAAAAGAAAGTGCTGTCCATTAAGCATCATAAACTGCACTGAGAGGGAAGAATCAGAATTGAGAAAATGGTCAATTAAGCTGGCCAGCTTTATCATATATTCATTGCTATCGGAGGATACCAATTTAAAGAAAGACTTTCATTTCTACAGCGCCTTTCAGGACCACCGGATGTCCCAAAGCGCTTTACAGCCAATGAAGTACTTTTGAACTGTAGGCACTGTTGTAATGTTGGAAACGCGGCAGTCAATTTGTGCACAGCAAGCTCTCACAAACAGCAATGTGATAATGACCAGATAATCTGCTTTTTAGTGATGTTGGTTGAGGGATAAATATTGGCCAGGACACCGGGGAGAACTCCCCTGCTCTTCTTCGGAATAGTGCCGTGGGATCTTTTACATCCACCTGGGAGAGTGGACGGGACCTCGGTTTAACGTCTCATCCGAAAGACAACACCTCCGACAGTGCTCAGCACGGCACTGGAGTGTCAGTGGAGCCTAGATGTTTGTGCTGAAGTCTCTGGGACTGTGAACCCACAACCTTCTAGACTCCGAGGCGAGGGTGCTACCCACTGAGCCACACAGCTGAAAGTGTGTCCAAGACCCCCAGGTTTTGCGAGCTGGGGTTTATTCAGTCTGAAGCTACGTGACAGTTCGCTCTGTGTCCAACCTTCTTGTTCACCCAAATGAAACTGGTAGTCTTCCGGGCTGTGTAAACAGTTGCCCACTGACCAGGCTTCCCTGCTAAATCTTAACACACTTGGTGACATGTATCAGTCATTCATGAAAGAAAGACTTATGAAATAATACTGAGCGGCCTGCGGGTGGTGCTGTCCAGGGAGAGTATAAATACTCGGGCACGGGCCCAGCTTGCGCAGGACATTCTTAACAGGAACTAGTGAAGGACACAACTAGACCGCCATGTTGTAAAACAGTTGATTAAAGCTTTGTTTAATGCTTAGACCAAGTGCCTAGTAGTTTTCTTACGTCACTTGGTATAGTTTCAAAAGATAGCGTCTGTAAAATTAGAGTCAGTTCCCAGATATAGCTGCACCCCATATGAGGGAAACCGGATGAAATGGCGGGAACATTGCCCTGTCTCCCATGGCAGTCATAAAGTTTGAGAAAGTATTAAAACGATATTCTGGGTCCTGTTTTGATTGCGAGGTAGGATCTCGTTTTACTTATGGATAAAGGACTCTTTCCTCTGGGCCTGTTATGACATCATTTAACCAGAGGCTTGGATGACAGGAAGACACAGATGTACTAATGATCTTGTTACAGGAATAGCTTATATCTTGAATGTGGCTTCCAAGCAGTTTGGTCAAAAGACAGGTTGTAATTCTATAGAGAATTATGGGGCGAGTGGACAATTACTCTTTTGTTTTTTTCCCACATACAGTTGCGCTGAGGATAAATGAGAGAGTTTTTTTAAATCTTATCCAGTCAACCTCCCCCTCCCTCTGAGTCAGAAGGTCGTGGGTTTAAGTTCCACTCCAGAGGCTGGAGCACAAAAATGCGGGCCAACACACCCAGTGCTGCACTGTCGGAGCTGCCGTCTTTCGGATGAGGCGTTAAACTGAGGTCCCGTCTGCTCTCTCAGGTGGGCGGAAAAGATCCCATTGTGAAGAAGAAGCAAGGGGGGAGTTCTCCCCGCTGTCCTGGCCAATATTTATCCCTCAACCAACATCACTAAAACCAGATTATCTGCTCATTATCGCATTGCTGTTTGTGGGAGCTTGCTGTGCGCAAATTGGCTGCTGCGTTTCCTACATTACAACAGTGACTACACTTCAAAAAGTATTTGCTGGCTGTAAAACGCTTTGGGACATCCTGAGGTTGTGAAAGGTGCGATAGAAATGCTTCTCTATCTTTAATTGGACTAGGGCACCAGAAATAATTCAGTCACCATTTTAAAGTCATACATTCCGTCCGTATTTTTATATTCCCGTTATAAATTCCAAGGCCCTCGGATATACTGGATGGAGCCTGCCTATCTGAACTCGTCACACCGCACTTGCACCCTCCCACGAGTGGAGGTGCTGATAAGCTTACAGAGACAGTTGCCGTTATAAATGCGGACACAGGAACTGATAATGGAAAAAGTTGACAGGAATTACGGGCAGGCGTTAGATTTTTTATTACATCGCTCACTAGTCCGTCTCCCGTGGGATTGAACCGAGGAATTACGAGCAGCGTGTGTCGTGTTCAGGTGAAGTGGGGTCAGAGGGTGGAGGTTACATCTACTGCACTACCTTGATCAACCTTCTCTGTTACCTCACCAAAGAATTCAATCAAGTTAATCAGACACAATTTGCCTCTAATCCATGCTGGCTGTCCTTGAGTTGGACGGTACTTGAAGATGAGGAATTTGCAGGGTTACAGACAAGATGTGGGGGTGTAGGACTAAGCACGACTGCTCATTCAAAGAGCCGGCACAGGCACGACGGGCCGAATGGCCTCCTCCTGTGCTGTAATTTTCTATGATTCTATGATACTTGGACCGGAATGCCCAGGCGCAATTCAGCCGCCATTTTAAAGCCGTCCATTCTCTCCTGAGGTTCCGATGAAGGATTACCCACCCATAAAATCAGTTAGCCTGCCTTTCCTCCTCCTGACTGACCCGCTGGGTACTTGCGGTGTTTCATGCTTTTATTTTAAAATACACCGGGGTGGATCTTTTGACATTGTGCGACAGTGTAAAAACGGGTGAGGGCAAATCGGCCGCCCGTTTTACATCTCTCCCCGTTTTTTGGGGATCTCCCCCCAGCAAATGGGCTGCCGATTTAATATCACCCGCTTCGCACCATCGCACAATGTCAAAGTCTACCCCGCAGCAACCTTCCCTGTAAACATAGAAACATAGAAGATAGGAGCAGGAGTAGGCCATTCGGCCACTCGAGCCTGCTCCGCCATTCAATGCGATCATGGCTGATCATCCAAACTCAGTACCCTGTCCCTGCTTTCTCCTCATATCCCTTGATCCCTTTAGCCTCAAGAAATATATCCAACTCCTTCTTGAATATATTTAATGAATTGGCCTCAACTGCCTTCTGTGGTAGAGAATTCCACAGGTTCACCACTCTCTGGGTGAAGAAATTCCTCCTCATCTCTGTACTAAATGGCTTACCCCTTATCCTTAGACTGTGACCCCTGGATCTGGACTCCCCCACCATCGGGAACAGCCTTCCTGCATCTAGTCTGTCTGGTCCTGCTAGAATTTTAGAATTTTATAAGCAGCGTGGCCGTGCGCTGCCAGCTCTTCAATGGGAAAGACCGCGCACGCCTGGCATTTTGAAAGGGCCGTGCATCCAAAAACTAATTAAAGGGAACGTTGCCCCATAGACTGTGACACTGGATCTAGAGTCCTTCACTACCACGTTATACCCTCTTTACTCCCTAGGTATTGTTTCTACAGGAACAATGCCACAAGGCACATCGTACATATTGCTGCCACCGTGCTACTGGCAGATAACACTGCGGCGAATGCACTTTAAAGCTGTCAGGTCAAACAAACATTTTTATGATGTTAACAACGGGATGAGGGATATAAAATCGTATGGGGAAATACGTCATTTTATAATGCCATGCCTAGCTGGCCAATCCTTGAAGAGGAAAAGAGGTGGGTTACCGAAAATTAACCAACCATCTCCAAACTCAAGATTGCATTTGGAATAATGGGCCCTAATGCCCCATAGCAGGGCGTCGAATGGTGTCTGTCGTTTGTTAGACTTGCCCTTGCGCCTTTAGGTTTCAAAACATTTTTTTTTGCGTGGCGAGTTGCCGAAAGTACGAGCTGACAACGGCGCAGCGAGGGGAAAAGCAGGGCATCTGGGACCCTGAGTGAACAGGGGCAAGCCAACAGGGTAACTGCGCAACCAATCAGTGCCAGAGAGGCTGACTGGCAGTAATTAACACTTACCAGGTCATCAAAAGGTACTCGCGCTTGTAATGACAAGACTTAACTACCTGCGGCGAGTTTCGCTCGTACCTACTGTTATAAATCGCCATCATCAAGAAACAACTCGTGAAATAATGCTGGACGGCCAGCTGGTGGCGCCGTCCAAGGAGTATAAATACTCGGGTGTGGGCCCCAGCTTGTCCAGGGACATTTTGTAAGACAAGGAACTAGTGAAGTACAACTAGACCTCCATGTTCTGAAACAAGTTGATTAAAGCCTTGCTTTATACTCAAACCAAGTGCGTAGTGAGTTTTATTACGTCACCTACCACGCAAATGCAGCAGCTTCACGCCGTTCGATGCCTGTCGGTGGCGAGGCCGACAGCGAGGTGCCGTTTTCGCGAAGTTCATTGCGGAGCGGCGCATCTCGGATGGCAGATTTTGGATCTCCACACTTAACCGCGCGCCCCGTCCCACGCCTGAAGTTGCTGTGCCATTTATGCTTAAATAACGGCGAGCACCATGAGCCTCGCTGTTATTTTGACAGCAGATTTTGGGCCATCGGGCTCACTTTTGGCCGCCGACCAACGGAAGGACGCGGCTGCATCAGACAGAGTTGAGCAATCAGAACAATCCCTTTGACTGAAGTGCTTATGGGGAATCGGCTGATTGAAATGGGTACACGCTCTCATGAGAGAAAAGAAAATGATCAGGAAACATGATCCAGATGTTTAAATGCACCGAAAAAGGTTTAAAAAAAAATCTGTGATGGCTGGTTTACAAGTGCAAAAATTGGCAACATACAAGCAATCCTTAGAGCAGCAGGGCCCAGCTTTTGTCTTCATGCGCAGCGTAGGTGTTCCCCATGGAACCTCGCAGACCAAATATGAACATGAGAACATAAGAAATAGGAGCAGGAATAGGCCACTTGGCCCCTCGAGCCTGCTCCGCCATTCAATAAGATCATGGCTGATCTGATCTTGGGCTCAAAGCCACTTCCCTGCCCGCTCCCCATAACCCTTCATTCCCTTATCTTGCAAGAATCTGTCTATCTCCACCTTAAATGTATTTAATGACCCAGCCTCCACGGCTCTCTGGGGCAAAGAATTCCACAGATTTACGACCCTCTGAGAGAAGAAATTCCTCCTCATCTCAGTTCTAAAAGGGCGACCCTTTATTCTGAAACTGTGCCCCCGAGTTCTAGATTTCCCCACGAGGAAGAATATCCTTCCTTAATTAAGGAGACCAAAACTGTACGCAGTACTCAAGGTTAAATCCGTGTTCCCATTATTCTCAAGCTGCTGATATTAACAGATCTTAATGCCAAAGAGCTAACAATGCTAAAACAGCTATTTCCAAAACTTCAGACTCATTTAATTCAAACAGGACAAATGAGCAAATTACGAAATATAAATGGAAATAGGGCTGTGCTGTCTGGACGCTGAGGACAGATGTTGGGGGGTGGCACGTAGCACGTGGGATCAAGCTCCACTCCAGAGACTTGAGCATGCAGTCTAGGCTGACACTCCCAGTGCAGTGCCGAGGGAGTGCTGCACTGTCGGAGGTGCCATCTTTCAGATGAGACGTTAGGTGGATGTAAAAAAACGGCCTCTATTCAAAGAAGAGCAGGGGAGTTCTCCACGGTGTCCTGGGCCAATATTTACCCCTCAACCAATATCACTAAAACAGATTCCCTGGCCATTATCACATTGCTGTTTGTAGGAACTTGCTGTGTGCAAATTGGCTGCCGCGTTTCCTACATTATAACAGTGACTACACTTCAAAAAGTATTTTATTGGCTGTAAAGCGCTTTGGGACGTCCTGAGGTCATGAAAGGCACTATATAAATGCAAGTCTTTCTTTAAGACAATTAAGATCTAGAAATTAGGAGGTAGAACATTCCAATTAATGTATTTCATGTATTGATGTTTAATAGGCCTGAACTTTTACATAAACGGGTTAATGCTTGCACAAAAATAGAACATATCAGAATGTGGTATAAGCACTCAGAGGGTTGTGAATCTTAGGAATTCTCTACCCCAAAGGGCTGTGGATGCTGAGTCGTTGAGTATATTCAAGGCTGAGATCGATAAGATTTTTGGACTCTCGAGGAAATCAGGGGATATGGGGATTGGGCGGGAAAGTGGAGCTGAGGTCAAAGATCAGCCATGATCTTATTGAATGGCGGAGTAGGCTCGAGGGGCCGAATGGCCTACTTCTTATGCTCTTATATTCGAAGTTCTCTTTGCTGATCGGACGTTCCATCCTCTGATTTTATTTGCCTCTTGTAGTGTGTAGATCTGCGCAATAATATTTTTGTCAGTAACCCCTAGATTCCCCAGATGAGGGCAAGATAGGATTCGGTCCCTAGGGTTAAATACCCTACTGTCCAGGCTCTCTCATGAAGGGTGGAAAGTGTCTGCACATCCGTACCCCAACATGGGTCAAGGCCCTTAGGAGGCGGGTCAAGGGAGGCGAGAGTGGGGGGGGGGGGGTGGTGGAGAAGGAAAGCTTGTTCCGACAGATGCTGACAGGTGTTGCTCACATCATCAGTTACTGGGAGTTGCAGATTTTGTGACACGTTTTGAAGGGGTCAGTTACATGTTAGCTCATAACTTTCCTTGAAACTTCCTCTCCTGTGCGCACAGCACATTGTGAAACCATTCAGTTAAGACAGGATTTCTTGTATACTTTAACAGCCAGCATTTCTAAGAATCGATAGGAGCTTTTAAAAAGAGCAGCTCCATCTCAAATTAACTTCCTGAGATTGGAATGACTGAACTAAAGTGAAGTGGAAGTTACTTGGTACAATGCAATGGCTGATCATCTCCTCCAGGCGAGCTTCCTATGTGAGGGTACAGCTGGGGAGTGTAACAATTGAAGAGAGACTCGTCACTGTGCTGCCCTCATTCACACCACAGCAGCCAGTGAAACTGGTACAGGATAGGGAGCAGGCTGCTGGGCCAACGGAGAGGTTTGCCTCCTCCAATCAGTTGGCAATCAATGTAACATTTCGAAGAAGAGCAGGGGAGTTCTCCCCGGTGTCCTGGCCAATAGATATCCCTCAACCAACATAACAAAAACAGAATAACTGGCCAGTATCACATTGCTGTTTGTGGGAGCTTGCTGTGCGCAAATTGGCTGCCGCGTTTCCCACATTACAACAGTGACTCCACTTCAAAAAGTACTTTATTGGCTGTAAAGCGCTTTGAGACGTCCGGTGGTCGTGAAAAGCGCTATAGAAATGCAAGTCTTTCTTTTTTTAACATGGGGTACGGTAGCATAGTGGTTATGTTTCTGGACTAGTAATCCAGAGTTTAAATCCCACCACGGCAGCTGGGGAATTTAACTTCAATTAATTAAATTAAATGTGGAATTAAAAGGCTAGTATCAGTAATGGTGACCATGAAACTACCGGATTGTCATAAAAACCCATCTGATGTCCTTTAGGGAAGGAAATCTACTGCCCTTACCCGGTCTGGCCTATATGTGACTCCAGACCCACAGCAATGTGGTTGACTCCTAACTGCCCTCTGAAATGGCCCAGCAAGCCACTCAGTTGTATTCAAGAAGGCGGCTTCTCGAGGGCAATTAGGGATGGGCAATAAATGCTGGCCTTGCTGGTGACATGAATGAATAAAAAGAAAGGTTCCCTATAGGCTGCTCTATGTCCTGCGCGGCCTGTGTCTTTCATTCAGGACATCTAGGACTGAGATGAGGAGAAATGTCTTCACTCACGGGGGTGGTGAACCTGTGGAATTCTCTACCCCAGACAGCTGTGGAGGCCAAGTCACTGAATATATTTAAGAAGGAGATAGATAGATTTCTAGACACAAAAGGCATCAAGGGGTATGGGGAGAGAGCGGGAATATGGTATTGAGATAGAGGATCAGCCATGATCATATTGAATGGCGGAGCAGGCTCGAAGGGCCGAATGGCCTACTCCTGCTCCTATTTTTCTATGTTTCAATGCGTGGTCCCTTTAAATTTCAGGCACCAGGCACACACAAAAAATTCACTTAAGAGGAATTTGTAGCTAAGGTTACTAGGTTAATGGGAGCGACCGCCACAGGTGTACAAATAATATTGGTTTGGGGAATTTCAAATTGCTATTCACTTCTGTTCACATAAGTGAAACAGTGCGGGCTGTAACATTCTAATTGGACCCGTTCCACACTTTGAAGCTGTGGCCACTAATGTCTCAATATACAGCAGTGAGCCATGCAGTCTTTAAACAGCACCATGAGCGGGCAGCTGCTGTTGCACTGATTCTGAGAGGATTGACGGGGTAGATGCTGAGAGGCTGTTTCCCCTGGCTAGAGAGTCTAGAATTAGGGGGCACAGTCCTTAGCATAAGGGATTGGCCATTTAGGACTGAGATGAGGAGGAATTTCTTCACTCGGAGGGTGGTGAATCTTTGGAATTCTCTGCCCCAGAGGGCTGTGGGTGCTGAATCATTGAGTGTATTCAAGGCTGAGATAAATAGATTTTTGGACTTGAGGAGAATCGAGGGATATGGAGATCGAGCAGGGAAAGTGGAGTTGAGGTCGAAGATCAGCCATGATCTTATTGAATGGTGGAGCAGCTCGAGGGGCTGTACGGCCGACTCCTGCTCCTATTTCTTACTTTCTTTTTGTACACGACCTGCTCATACTGCTGTGGAGAAAGGGCGGGAAGTTGGGCGGTGGCAGGGGGTGGGGGGGCGGGTCAGGCAGAGGGAGCGGCCCGCACCATTGTTGACAACCAGTGACTTATTTTCACCCTCCAGATTGCCTGGAGTCTCCGGGAATTAAAGATTAATCTGCTGAACATTGCAGCGAACAAACCCGGGAGAAAAATCACAGAGGGGCATTGAAAATAATTTGGAGATGCTGGAGGTGGGGGAAAGGTTGTTTGACTGACAGTCAAGAGAGCCATCCAATCGGGTAATGAAGAGTCTATTCACATTCCGATTGGTGCAGAAGGCTTGTCTTTCTTTATTTAAAGCTTTAAGATACTGTTGCCATTTTTTTTTAATTATCCCCCCCCAACAACTCACTGAAAGGAGGGAAACAGATGTAATGGTGTTTTCTTTTTAATTTGTTCATGGGATGTGGGAGTCGCTGGCAAGGCCAGCATTTATTGCCCATCCCTAATTGCCCTCGAGAAGGTGGTGGTGAGCCCCCTTCTTGAATACAGCTGAGTGACTTGCTAAGCCATTTAAGAGGACACAAGTCAGGAGTGTGATGGAATACTCTCCACTTGCCTGGATGAGTGCAGCTCCAACAATGCTCAAGAAGCTCGACACCATCCAGGACAAAGCAGCCCGCTTGAATGGCACCCCATCCACCACCTTAAACATCCACTCCCTCCACCACCGGCGCACCGTGGCTGCAGTGTGTACCATCTACAAGATGCACTGCAGCAACTCGCCAAGGCTTCTTCGGCAGCACCTCCCAAACCCGCGACCTCTTCCACCTAGAAGGACAAGGGCAGCAGGCGCATGGGAACACCACCACCTCCAAGTTCACCTCCAAGTCACACACCATCCTGACTTGGAAATATATCGCCGATCCTTCATCGTCGCTGGGTCAAAATCCTGGAACTGCCTCCCGAACAGCACTGTGGGGGCACCTTCACCACACGGACTGCAGCAGTTCAAGAAGGCGGCTCACCACCACCTTCTCGAGGGCAATTAGGGATGGGCAATAAATGCCGGCCTTGCCAGCGATGCCCAGATCCCATAAACGAATAAAAAAAAAAGTTAAGAGTCAACCACATTGCTGTGGGCCTAGAGTCACATATAGGCCAGACCAGGTAAGGATGGCAGATTTCCTTCCCTAAAGGACATTAGTGAACCAGGTTTTTACAACAATCCGATAGCTTCATGGTAGCTTTTTATTCCAGATTTATTTAAATTCCCCAGCTGCCATGGTGGGATTTAAACTCACAATCTCTGGATCATTAGTCCAGGCCTCTGGATTATCATGATAGCAGATAGCAAAATACTGCAGATGCTGGAAATCCGAAATAACAACAGAAAATGCCGGAAAAACTCAGCAGGCCAGGCAACATCCGTGGAGAGAAATTAGAGTCAACGTTTCGGGTCAAAACCCTTTATCAAGACACTGGATATGTTACTGGACTGATAATAATTGGATTATCAGTCCAGTAACATAACCTCTTTCTCTTAGGCAGTCCCTCGGAACCGAGGATGACTTGCTTCCACATTAAAAATGAGTTCTCGGGTGATTGATGAGTCCAATGCGGGACCTACAGTCTCTGTCACAGGTGGGGCAGACGGTGGTTGAAGGGGCGGGTGGGTGAGATGCTTGGGTTGACGTGCGCTCCTTGCGCTTGGCTTCCACTTGCTCCCAGCGAAGAGACTCGAGGTGTTCGGCGCCTTCCCGGATGCTTCTCCTCCACTTTGTGCGGTCTTGGGCCAGGGATTCCCAGGTGTCGGTGGGGATGTTACATTTTTTCCATAACCACTGGGCTACCGTTCCCTGTCAAGTGGGTCGGAGACAGAGCTGCTGCAGTAACTTCTCTCTCTCTCTCTCTCACACACACACATCTGTACATTCTACCAGCTCACTCTACCGTGCACCACTCTCAACACGTGTGAATAGTTAGTCTGGCTCTCGGACCGTGAAACAACAAGATCACACCCCGCCACTGGGCTACGCACAGGCTAATGTGGACTTTAACTGCCCTTTAACGACGGCGCTCCGCTACTTGTTGATGGATCTGATTCACACTCTGAGAGCCCTTTGGAGAGAGAAGGGGACAGACAGAGGCAACCGCAAAGCGGACAAGACAGGTAACTCAGACACCGACAGAAGGAAACGCCACTGGTTCATTCCACTCTATTTTGTTTTTAAAGTTCGACAATAAGGAGCCGGAGCGTTTATCATTTAGAGAGACCTCGATACCCGGGACATCCTCCACACGCTCAAAGACCCAATGGATCTCCAGACAATCACTGACATAGGGCGGGGGCAGAGAGTGCACACGGGCAGTTAGTTGGAGGCAAAATTCCTCTGTTAAATCTTACATTTAGGAGGCAATTTTAATGCAAATTAAATGCATCATTTTTCCACTGATTTGTGCGGTTAATTTTTAGTTTCAGAGATGCAGTGAAATGTACAATGCAAAACGTTCCCTGAATTCCGTGCAGTGTTTTTGCCTTTAAAGGGGGGGGGGCATTTCCTACATGCTGATGAACCTGAAGGATGGGTTGGAGTTGGGTGGAGAGTGCCCTGGGGGGAAAGGGGAGGCACTGGGCTGTCCCATATGGTTTGGGGTGATATGTGGATGGCCAGGAATCAGGCAAAATAAGCGCCTCCCAATCGATAGCAACCGATCGATTGTTCAGACGTCTATCCTCGGGAAAACTGTCCGAGCCTCTCACTAACAAAACAGTCCCCTTTCTGTCCCTCCAGTCGGCCCAGTTTTGGACAGTTTCACTCGGTGTTGCCCCGAGTACAGGGAGGCGAGTTTTCAAAATTCCAGCTACCGATTTCTCTCTTTTTAAAAAAAATACAAGATACACAACAAACAAAAAAATCTTCACACAACAAACCTGAGAGAAAATTGCTGCAGCGAATTTTCGGCGCTCTAAGCCTTTAATGTTGAAGTTAACACATTAATACTGAGCAGAACCTAATCATTCCCATTGACAGACTATTGACGAGCAGGTATGGGGTTATAAAGCAAATGATTAGTGTTCTGCAGGGTCGGATTGGCCTCAAATGTCGAGCCTTGACTGCTTTTTCCTTCACGCTTATCTCCAGCGAGCTTTATTGTGGCTGCGGGCAGGTGTGATTTTAAAACAATTTGAATTTACGACTCGCCTTTAACGGAGGAGAAAAGCGCTTCCGAGAGGGATGGAAGAGCTAAAGAAAGTGACCGAGGTCGGTTTTAAGGAGGAGAGGGCGAGGTGACCGAGGGGATTGAGAGATGGACAAGGTGGACGGCCGAATGACTGAAAGCGCAGGAGAGGCGAGAGAGAGAGGCGAAGAGAGGGGAGAGGCAACTGTTAATCACAATCAGTTCTTAGTTTGAACCGGTGCTTGCCGAACATTCAATGGTCCCTCGCAAGCCAAGCTTGCTTTATTCTATTGCAACCCCTCGCAATGGTGGGGCCCACCGCCCGCTGTGTAGAGGCGCCTTTTACACTTGGAGCCGAGAAGCTCAGGGACACTGATGGACACCATCCTCCCCACTTTGCTCTACAGATGTTGCATAGATTCATAGAATGATACAGCACAGGAGGCCATTCCACCCTTCCCGCCTGTGCCCACTCTTTGAAAGAGCTCTCTAATTAACCCTATTCCCCCAACTCTTCCCCCATAGCCCTGCATATTTTTTCCTTTTCAAGTATTTATCCAGTTCCTCTTTTTGAAAGTTACTATTGAATCTGCTTCCTTTCAGGCAGCGCGTTCCAGATCGCAACAACTCGCTGCGTAAATAAAACGTCCCCTGGTGTAAAGATCCCAAGTTATCCCCAGACCCCCCGAACACCAGCACTTGGCATCACTGCCCCCCCCCCCCAAGTCTGCCCATCGCAGGCCGCAATAAACGCAACTCAGGTCCCAGTGGGCCAAGTTAAAGGCTGGGGGAGGCGGGAATCTACCATTCCCCCAATTAGTTAAACTTCCTGGGGTTTTCAGTGGTTCAAACATTAACTAAAGCATTGTGTGCCCCGTGGATGGCGATAACAAGGACTGTGCAAAGTAGACTCAGGTCGGGTTTAGGCAGCGAGTTGTGCCAGTGTGAATCGACTCTCCATTTGGGAGCGATTCACTCCGAACCCTGTGTGGGTGCACCATGGGCATGTGCTGCCTGAAAGGGTGGAGGAAGCAGATTCAATAGTAACTTTCAAAAGGGAATTGGATAAATACTTGAAAAGGAAAAGTTTGCAGGGCTGTGGGGAAAGAGCGAGGGGGAGTGGGACCAATTGGAGAGAATCTTTCAAAGAGCTGGCACAGGCGCAATGGGCCGAGTGGGCTCCTTCTGTGCTGTATGATTCTATGATGACATGTGACTGTACCAAATCTCCTGCCAGGTATGTGTGGACACCTCCTGTAACCCAAACTGTGAACTATGGAAAAGTGTCTTAAAATTCAATTTAAGAAAAACACAAATGTCTCATTTGTAAAATAAATTTCATTTCAGATTTTTGTGTCTATTTTACATCATTATTGAAAGCGGGTGTTAGCGTTAACTGAACAAAAAATGCAGGTACACGCAGTTCCATATCTGTGAATATAATTTCGCGGCCAGTTCGTTATTTACGGAGAGACACGCTCATTTATGTTGAGCGATTTTACTGTACGCCCAGCTAATAGCCAACACGCACACACACACCCAATACTACATTTTAACCACTTTACACCAAACAAAATACACTCCAATTAATTTTTTTTAAACTTTTAAGTAAACGTTTTCTCAGAAATATGAGCATTATTGCTAACAGTGCAATTTCCCTGCAGCGAACGGTCATTATTTTTAAGATATGCAAAAATAAAATAGAAAACGCAATCAGCCCCTATTTTAATTCTCTCCGACTTTCAGCCTCAAATGCAGATCGAAAGGCGCCCCGTCTAACCCCAGCTCCAGTCAGTGTGTGCTGGAGTCTGTGTGTTCATTGCACACGTGTGGTCACTCACCTGAAATCTGACACACCGCATCGTAATCCTCGCAGCAGTCTGCCGTTTTCTGACAGTAGGCATCGCAATAGCACGCCGTCCGTCTCCTGGAGAAAGCCCAGCAGTCGTTATTCCTGGCCCCGCAGCATTTGGGATTCTCCCTGTCGAAGCAGCCGGCGGCGGCTCCTCGCAGACAGGCGGCCAGCGTCAGCGCCCCGCAGCACAGGGCGAAATAACCTCTGGCTATTGCAAGATTTCCCATCGCCGTTCTCCTTTCGCCGTTTTTCCCCCTCCCTCCCTCCCCCCGTCACACACAAATCACACCAGGGTTTTTGTTTTACGCACGCATGTAGAAAATAAGAGTTGGTGAAAGTTATCCGTAGCTCGATTTTTTTTTAAAACCCAAATATTATATGATATAGGGATTGGCACAAAACTTTATGATGGGGCAGTTGTGTTGCACTGTGTAGCCTTCGGCAAACGGGAAGGGTCTCTTCCCCTCCACTAGCAATGAAATTTGGGCCACAAGGGGTCATTAACCGCGCTGAGAGTCTGTAAGCAGACACACCGCGGTCTGGATTCGCTGAATAGAGCCGTTTTAACCCGCCCTTCTTTTGACATGAGGCTCCCCTCTGGTCCTAGCGCCCCCGGCGTTTACTTTACACCCGGACCACACTTTGATAGACAGACCTCAGGATGCCCCAAAGCGCCTCACAGCCCGCGAATTACTTTTAACGAATGTAGTAAGGTGGGAAACGCAGCAGCCAATTCGCGGACAGCAAGCTCCCCAGAAAACAGCAATGTGACAATGGCCAGATAATCTTCTACACACTGAAAGGGTGGTAGAAGTTTGGAACTCTCTTCCGCAAACAGCAATTGATGCTAGATCAATTGTTAATTTTAAATCTGAGATTGATAGATTTTTGTTAACCAAAGGTATTAAGGGATATGGGCCAAAGGCGGATATATGGAGTTAGGTCGCAGATAAGACATGATCTCATTGAATGGCGGAACAGGCTTGAGGGGCTGAATGGCCTCCTCCTGTTCCTATGTGCCTATGTTTTTTAGTGATGTTGGTTGAGGGATAAATATTGGCCAGGACACCGGGGAGAACTACCCTGCTCTTCTTCCAATAGTGCCGAGGGATCTTTTACGTCCACCTGAGAGAGCAGGCGGGGCCTGGGTTTAACGTCTCACCTGAAAGACGGCACCTCCGACAGTGCAGCTCTCCCTCAGCACTGCACTGGGGAGAGTCAGCCTGGATCATGTGCTCAAGTCTCTGGAGTGGGGCTTGAACCCACGACCTACAGACTCAGCCGATGAAGTACTTTTGAAGTGCAGTCACTGTTGTAATGTAGGGAAACGACTTGCTGCTATCGATTTGGCTCGACTTGCGTTTTCTGATCTTATCTTGCTATTTTAGTAAAATTATTTAAAAAAAATTATTAGTGTATTTCAAAATTGATCTCAAATGCGTTAGCTCTATTCATTTTGTGAGAAACTGTAATCATACAATCTTACAACATAAAAGGAGGCCATTCAACCCATTGTGTCTGTGCCAGCTCTTTCAATAGAAATCCTGCACTAGCAATATCCCACAATAAGTCATATGAATGACCCAGTTAATCTGTTTTTTTTCCATAACTAGTGCTGGTTGAGGGAGGAATGTTGACCAGGACACTGGGAGAACTCACTGCTCTTCTTCGAATAGTGCCGTGGGATCTCTAACATTGACCTGCACAGGCCGTTGTAACCTCGGTCCAACAAATCACCCAAAGGTTGGCGTGACTGACAATATCTCCCTCAGAACTGTTTAGATTTTTTTATTCGCTCCTGGGACACGGGCATCACTGGCAAGGCTAGCGTTTATTGCCCATCCCCAATTGCCCTTGAGAAGGTGGTGGTGAACCGCCTTCTTGAACCGCTGCAGTCCGTGTGGTGAAGGTACTCCCACAGTGCTGTTAGGTAGGGAGTTCCGGGATTTTGACCCAGTGACGATGAAGGATCGGCGATATAATTCCAAGTCAGGATGGTGTGTGACTTGGAGGGGAACTTGGAGGTGGTGGAGTTCCCATGCGCCTGCTGCCCTTGTCCTTCTAGGTGGTAGAGGTCGCGGGTTTGGGAGGTGCTGCCAAAGAAGCATTTGTCAAAGAAGATTATGAACTGATGCCTGGTCGAGTGAATCGTACAATCATACAGCACAGAAGGAGGCCATTCTGCCCATTGTGTCTGTGCCGGCTCTTAGAAAGAGGTAACCAATTAGTATGTTTGCGGGAACTTGCTGTGCACAAATTGGCTGCAGTGCTTTATACATTACAACAGTGACTACACTTCAATAAGTACTTCATTGGCTGTAAAGCACTTTGGGGTGTCCTGAGGTCATGAAAGTCGCTATATAAATGCAAGTCTTCCTTTGTTTTGTCAATTTGTAGCTGGGATAACTGTCCACACAGCATCTCAGTAACACTGTATCCTAATGATGATTCTTACACTGAAATATGTTTGAGATGACTAAATGTTTCCTATGCTGTTGCAAAGATCCCCCTTCACTATTCCTCTTTGTAACAGTTGCAACTTAGAACCATAGGGGGAAAAATTGAGTTGCTTTGTGCCTCCCGTTAGCACCCCCGGGGGACACTCATGGGGCGCAAAGCCCCCAGCGCCTGGGCGCGATGCCGCTAACACCTCCCGTGAAATTCAGTGGGAGGTTAGCGGCGGCGGTAGCCGGTAGCGCCCTGCGCCTCTGGCAATGGCGTCATTGCCCCGCTCGTGCCACAGCTGCAAACTTTGGTGGCGCCCCCTGACCTATCGCTGGACGCTATGTCTGACACGGTCAGGGTGGTGTTTTTGCGGCTGGGGCGGCACAAATTAAAGGGCAGGTGCCGGCCGGCCATTTTTTTCATGGGCTGCCTGCCAGCACCTGTCCCCTACCGCTTCTTCATGCGTGGTGCCGGCCGCGGTCGGTCAGCGCGGCACCTTTTGCTCTTTTGCCGATACCCCACTCCCCGGTAGTCCAGCAGGGCTCTGGTGTGCGCTGCGCTAGGCCCCTCCCCTTTAATCAGGTGCTACGTGCCGATGCATGTGGCGCTTGACGCAAGAAAACTACTAGGCACTTGGTCTAAGTGTTAAACAAAGTTTTAATCAACTGTTTTACAACATGGAGGTCTAGTTGTGTCCTTCACTAGTTCCTGTTAAGAATGTCCTGAGCAAGCTGGGCCCGTGCCCGAGTAGTTATACTCTCCCTGGACAGCGCCACCCGCTGGCCGCTCAATATTATTTCATAAGTCTTTCTTTCATGAATGACTGATTCATGCCAGCGCTGTTGCGCGTAGCACCGCGATATTGAATGGTAGCACCCCAGGATGGAGGGGGAGTGCTTCCAATAGCGCCCTGCCTCCTGTTTGAGGCGTTACCACTGAATTTACCGCACGGGGCGCTAACCTTTTGGGGCGCTAAAAGTAGCACCCGGGTGAAGTTAGCGCCCCAAAGGGGGAGCGACTGAATTATTCCCCCATAGGATCATAGAGCACAGAAGGAGGCCATTCAGCCCATCATTACTATATTAACATATATCAATAAGAACAGCGATCCTAATACTAACCCCTGGGGGACACCACTGTATATGTCATGAATCTTACCATTCATGTAGAAATGACTCATGAGGTAACACTGGGCGGCCAGCTGGTGGCGCTGTCCAAGGAAAGTATAAATACTCGGGCGTGTGCCCAGCTTGCTCAGGGCATTTTTGTAACCAGGAACTAATGATGTAACTAGAAACTCATGGTTGTGAAACAGTTGATTAAAGCCTTGTTTTACACTCAAACCAAGTGTTCAGTAGTTTTCTTACATCAGCATAATTGTCACCAATCTGAAAAAGCACAGTTCACCACAACTCTCTGCTTTCTGTCTCTTAGCCAATTTCATATCCTCACTGCCACTGCCCCTTTAATCCAATGGGTGAAACCTTGCATTTGTTTTAAATAGTCCCAGAGATCATTTTAATAACCAGATGGCATAAACTTGGCTGAATTTGCTGCCGTGTTTCTATGAGTTGTTCCTGAGCCAAGAAGGGAAGTGAATTGCCCCGGGGGGGGGGCTGACAAACCTGTACAAGCTGCCGGTGCATGTCATTCCTTAGCTAGTTAACTGTACTGGAAAGTGGTCACAGTTAGATCACCAAACTTTCAATAGATTCCAGTGTAAGAAAGAAGTGTTACCATGTTGTTCTGAGTCTGGCGATTTATATCCTCCATGGAGGTTGCCATCCTTTCCATGGCGGTACCTACATTTGCCAGTGCGTGCGCCACGGCTTTGCTCATGTTTGAGATGAACTCCTCCATTCTCTGCACACTCGCAGTTACTGTGGTTGTAAACCCTGTCAGAGCCTCCTGCACTTGTTCCTGAAGCTCCAGCACCGCTCTCTTTCTGGATCGCCCTAGAGGCACAGCGTCCACATGCAGCTGAGCAGAGCTAGGAGTGTCTCGCGCCCTCCGACGAGGACTCTCCTCTGCTGTCCCTGTCTCCATCATCTGATCTCGCTCACTCATGATTTCTGATAGAGTAGTGTTGTCACCTGCTGTATCTCGCACACGACCCACCGAGGTGTGCGTCACTGCGCTGGCGCTGGGTGCGCTCATTTCTGCTGACGCTGCTCCCTCGGAGGATGCAGCATCCTCTGAGGAGTCCCCCTGCTCTTCCTCCTGGACAGTAGGAGGGGGGCTGTTGGTGGTCCTGTGGGAGAGTAACGATATGAGTTAGACATGTGATATGTAGATTGCAGACACATCCCATTGTGCACATGATGAGCATTCAATTTCTAATGACATCAGATGCCATATGCAGCACGGTGGCATAGTGGTTAGCACTGTTGCCTCACAGTGTCAGGGACCCGGGTTCAAATCTGGCCTTGGGCGACTGTCTGTGTGGAGTTTGCACATTCTCCCCGTGTTTGCGTGGGTTTCCTCCGGGTGCTCCGGTTTCCTCCCACAGTCCAAAGATGTGCGGGTTAGGTTGATTGGCCATGATAAAAAAAATTGGCCCTTAGTGTTAGGGGGGATTAAATACGTGGGGTTTTGGGGTTACGGGGATAGGGCTTGTGTGGGATGGCTGTCGGTGTAGGGACCGGGTGCTAGGGTTTGGATGATCAACCATGATCTCGTTGAATGGCGGAACAGGCTCGAAGGGCCGAATGGCCTCCTCCTGCTCCTATCTTCTATGTTTCTATGTGTCACTCATGAATGCCAAATAAGATGGATGGAGAATTATTCTGTCACCAGGTTGTTCTAATGAGCCCTGCTCTCTGTCCCCCACTTCAGGCTGGTCAAGGGCTCCTGTTATGTCCAGAGTGGCCTCCTCAGTGTGGGTGAGCACTGAGAACGATGGTGGTCCTCCTCCTGTTCTCTCCCTCTTATTGTGGGCTCTCTTTTCCTGCAATGAGGGAATGAAGTGGAGTTTCAGTGAGAGTGATGGAATGAGTGTAAAGAATGGATAGGATAGGTGTTTAGAGGGAGACTGTGATGGAGTGGGTTCCATTACCAAGCTTCCTCCTTTTGAGTTGTTAGTTGTTGTCATTGCATAACCTTGAGGCTGAGTGTGAGGGGTACATAGTAAGATGGGGTTGTGACTCTGTACATAGGGAGAGAGGGATGGGTGATGGTGCAAGGGATGTTGGGGTGGGTTAGGATGTGCAGGAGTAGGGTTGGCAATGCAGAGTGATGGGGATGCGATGACAGGCACAGCAGAATTAAGGTAAGTTTGCTTTTATACTCACTTTTCCAGAACGCAGGAGATCATTGAACCTCTTCCTGCATTGGACCCAGGTGCGACTGAACACACACCTTGCCGTGACCTCCTCAGCTATTTGCAGCCAGGCTGCCTTGGTCTGCTGAGAAGGTTTCCTTCTTCTATTCCCTGGGAATAGAACCTCCCTGCATCCTCTGACCCCCTCCACTAGAGGGAGTCACCGTTGAGGCGTGGAGCAGCCTGTGGTCTCTCTGCAGACACCGTGGAGAACTCCAGCACTCAGGAGCAGCAAAAAACAAAGTGGGAGCCAATGGGGACACGGCCCCCCTTTAAATACACCGGCTGCAAACTCCTCATCAGAGCAGCTCAGCCGACCCGCACCTAGTGATCAGGACAGGTAACGCGCATGGTCAGCGGGTGTAACCAGCCCAATCAACCGAAAATTGTGTCAGCAGACCGGCTTGGGGGGGGGTGAGAGCGGGGACAGAACCCGCCCACTACCAGTCCCGCCGCCAACCCGCCTCCACTCGCAAAATCCGGCCCGTTAACTCGCTTTCTCTCTCCACAGACGCTGCCTGACCTGCTGAGTATTTCCAGCATTTGCTGGTTTTTATTTTAGATTTCCAACATCCGCAGAATTTTGCTTTGGTTTCAGTCGAGATTAAAAGAAGGAAAGACTTGCATTTCTACAGCACCTTTCACGACCTCAGGACGTCCCAAAGCGCTTTACAGCTAATGAAGTACTTTTGAAGTGTAGTCGCTGTTGTAATGTGGGAAACGCGGCAGCCAATTTGCGCACAGCAAGCTCCCACAAACAGCAATGTGGTAATGATCAGATCATCTGTTTTTTGTTATGCTGATTGAGGGATAAATATTGGCCGGGACACCGGGGATAACTCCCCTGCTCTTCTTCAAAATAGTGCCATGGGATCTTTTACGTCCACATGAGAGAGCAGACGGGTCCTCGGTTTAACGTCTCATCTGAAAGACGGCACCTCCGACAGTGCGGCACTCCCTCAGCACCGCACTGGGAGTGTCAGCCTAGATTCAGTGCGCAAGTCTCTGGAGTGGGATTTGAACCCACGACTTTCTGACTCAGAGGTGAGGGTGCTGCCCACTGAGAATGCTGGAAATCTTCCACCTGAAATGTGAATCTCATTTTTTTGCACTTGTAACAGTTTCTGATCTATTTCAACGCCGGTTATTGAACCCGAGAGTAAAACTGACGCGATGAAGCGCAGAAATGACGAGTTTAAGGGATATGGATATAAATTGTAGATAACCTTGTAACTTTGAGGGGTGGGGGGCTGGATACATTTTAATTGAGAACTGACCGACTGAATTCCCTCCCTCTTAACACTTAAAGACGAGACCTACTATGCGGCAGCAGCGTTGCCCACACATATCTATCTATCTATCTATATATATATATATAAAAGGATCCGTCCGTCTGCGTGTCTGTCTGTCTGTGTGTATGTCCGCTATACACTCAAAAGTTATAGAGCGTACCTACACATATGTTATATCAAAAGAAAGCTTATGATTAGGGGAGTGTCATAGGTGTATTTACTTTTTGGTCAGACAAAAATTGTTCGGACAGTATACAAAAAACGAAACCTGATGGTTGACCAATCCTACGGGGGAATCCGCTCATTAACATTGATTGACTTGATGGTTGACCAATCCTACGGGGTGGACGGGGCCTAATCCTTCAAACTGCCATTTTACAAAAAAGCCTTGGCAATGCCGGGCCCTCCAGCTAGTAAGGAATAAAGATAGTGGGAGGGTACGGGATTTGTATTGCAAGCGGCCTCCTACTCCCTGTTATGGTTTAGAGTTTATACTTGAGGTTGAACAGAAAGACTTGCAGTACCGTGGTCGCCTCTGGACCTTCTGCAGGTTCAGAATTCACAGTTGGGATCACTCGTGCTTCACTGTGAAATTGTTTCTGATCACACTTTTCCTGTGCATGCAAGGCAACAAGAAGCCCAGGGCGGCTTTAGGACCGCGCGGAATCGGCTCCGCTCCCACGTCACGTGCCTCTTCGCACATTTTACAACCTCATTGATAAATCGAGTGGAAACCTGGGATTCGGGATTAAACAAATGGGCAATGCATCAGATCAATGAGAACAAGGAAGAGTTTGCAAATGCCTGCTTGGCACTTGGAACATATGATGAACTGATTTCCAGATTCTATTTTCTAATATATATATATGAGAGAGAGAGAGAGAGAGAGAGACAGATAACATATAAATGATATTAATATATAAATTGTATTCCAATTTCTTGTGACAGCCTTGGCTGAGTGGGTAGCACTCTCACTTCTGAGTCAGAAAGTCGTGGGTTCAAGTCCCACTCCAGAGACTTAAGCACATAATCCAGGCTGACACTCCAGTGCGGTGGTGAGGGAGTGCTGCACTGTCGGAGGTGCCGTCTTTCGGATGAAACATTAAACCAAGGCCCCATCTGCTCTCTCAGGTGGATGTAAAAGATCACACGGCACTATTTTGAAGAATAGAGGGAGTGCAACGAAGGTTCACCAGACTGGTTCCTGGGATGGGGGGATTGTCCTATGAGGAGAGATTGAGTAGACTAGGCCTATATTCTCTAGAGTTTAGAAGAATGAGAGGTGATCTCATTGAAACATACAAAATTCTTACAGGGCTTGACAGGGTAGATGCAGGGAGGATGTTTCCCCTGGCTGGGGAGTCTGGAACCAGGGGTCACAGTCTCAGAATAAGGGGTCAGTTGTTTAGGACTGAGATGAGGAGAAATTTCTTCCCTCAGAGGGTGGTGAATCTTTGGAATTCTCTAACCTGGGCTGTGGAGACTCAGTCGTTGAGTATATTCAAGACAGAGATCAATAGATTTTTGAATATTAAGGAAATCAAGGGATATGGGGATAGTTCAGGAAAGTGGAGATGAGGTCGAAGATCAGCCATGATCTTACTGAATGGCGGAGCAGAATCGAGGGGCTGAATGGCCAACTCCTGCTCCTATTTCTTATGTTCTTATTAAGAGCAGGAGAGTTATCCCCAGTGTCCTGGGCAAATATTTATCCCTCAACCAACACCTAAAGACAGATGATCTGGTCATTATCTGATTACTGTTTGTGGGAGCTTGCTGTGCGCAAATTGGCTGCCGCGTTTCCTACATTCCAACAGTGACTACACTTCAAAAGTATTTCAATGGCTGTAAAGCGCTTTGGGACATCCTGAGGCAGTGAAAGGCGCTGTAGAAATGCAAGTCTTTCTTTTCACTAAACTGAATCTTAGAGTGAGATTGTGCTTCTTTCCGATCTGTTTTGAAGAATGACAGGGAGACTTGTTTGAAGCAATGACTAAACTTTCATCAGCTACTGTTCGTGTTTCGTAGTAATGCCGCCTGTCTAATTATGCCGCACACCCCCCGCCCCCCCCCCCGCCCTTCTGCCAACACCTGTCCCCAGCACAAGTCACTTCTTATCCATCACAATGGGAGTGAGTATACAGTGCCCTGTGTAAGGGCTGAGATGCTGCAGTGTTCCTATGTGACCTGCTGCAGTGAAGCAAATCATGCCCTTGAAAAAGTGTGTTAGAGGCTGGTGCAGGATAGGCACGGAGCCCGCTTCCCGAAAGATCAGGATAATTAACTGTTACAGTCAAGGGGAGGGAGGTTGCTACAGTTGCCTTGAGGGAGCTGAACTAAAGGCAGGCCATCGCATTTTCAGCAAAGCCTATCAGTCCTCTGTGAACAGAAGAACATAAGAAACAGGAGCAGGAGTCGGCCATTCGGCCCCTCGAGCCTGCTCCGCCATTCAATGAGATCATGGCTGATCTGATCTTGGGCTCAGCTCCATTTCCCTGCCCGCTCCCCATAATCCTTCACTCCCTTATTGTTCAAAAATCTGTCTATCTCCGCCTTAAATATATTCAATGACCCAGCCTCCACAGCTCCCTGGGGTAGAGAATTCCAAAGATTCACGACCCTCTGAGAGAAGAAATTCCTCCTCATCTCTGTTTTAAATGGGCGACCCCTTATCCTGAAACTATGGCCCCTAGTTCTAGATTCCCCCACGAGGGGAAACATCCTCTCAGCATCCACCCTGTTAAGCCCCCTCAGAATCTTATATGTTTCAATAAGATCACCTCTCATTCTTCTAAACTCCAATGAGTGGAGACCCAACCTGTGCTGCTAAGTGACGCAGTATTAATTGGTCACACTCCATCACTGCCCCTATACACACTTGAGGGTAAGGGTAAACCTGGGAGGGTTGTCCCCAACATCATACACAGCCCCACCAAGCCACCAATAGCGCTACTGATTGCAAATATTCAAAGTGCAGTGCTTCAGAGGGGACCCCCTTTGGCTTTCCAATTCAGTGGGCAAAGAAGACAGGCCCCTGAGCTAGCAGCACTGGCGAACATAACAGCAAGACGCCATCACAGACACCACTGTCCAGCAGCTCAGACCCAACGCCACCTCGCTGTACAGATTCAGTGATTTAGATCAATTCTGTCATTTCACTTTATATAATAATAATCTCCCTGAAGAGGCTGGTTGATCTGCCTGAATTTCTTATTTGTAAGCTGTAAGGGACACACACGTACAGTCAGTCAGGCAGACTCGTGGAGACAGGCTCAGACTACTACAACAACAACAACTTGCATATCTATAGCGCCTTTAACCGAGTAAACTGTCACAGCAGCGATTATCAAACACCGAGCCACATAAGGAGATATTAGGACAGGTGACCGAAAGCTTGGTCAGACAGGTAGGTCTTAGAGGAGAGGCAGAGAGTCAGAGAGGTTTAGGGAGGGAATTCCAGAGCTCGGGGCCCAGGCAGCTGAAGGCACGGCCGCCAATGGTGGAGCGACTAAAATCGGGGATGCGCAAGAGAGCAGCAAAAAATCAAACCCATGTAACACTTTATTTTTCTCAGCTGAGTGCCTATAACACACTGGGAAACCCATCACCTTGAAGAATTTGCAAATCAATCTACAAGAAACTTTGGTTTATCCGGAGGTTGTATGTCCGGAAACCTCGATCCACCGGCAGAAATCAGGAGCCGTTTTGTTAGGTTTTTTTTCTTCTCGTGGCTTTTTTTTTTTCAACAGCCAGGCTCTGGAAAGTCTCTCTGAAGCTGTGCTAAGCTACAGAGACGCTTCCAAGGTACGGGCCGACTGTTTAGAAGCAGTTGCTAAGCAACAGTGTTTGTTGTCAGATACGAAGATGAAAACCTCTGCATCCTTCAGAATTAGCGCTGGTTTGTCCGGCAGTTTTGATAGATTGGCAACAGCTCGGTCCCGTTGGTGCTGGATATCACAAAGTTTCCTGTACTTGGAAATCCCCATAAGGAGAGAGTCTGGTTTTCCGATATGAAACGCACACTCCCTCCCCATAGGAAAAGAAAAAGAAATAAATACAGAAAATGCTGGAAACACTCAGCGGGTCAGGCAGCATCCGTGGAGCGAGAAACAGAGTTAACGTTTCAGGTCGATGACCCTTCATCAGAACTGGAAAAAGTTGGAGATGGAACAGGTTTTTAAGCCAGTGCAGGGGCAGGGAAAGGGGGGAGGGGAGGAAAGAACAAAAGGGAAGGTCTGTGATTAGGGTGGAAGGCAGGAGAGATTAAGAGACAAAAGGGATGCTGGCGCCTTTCCGATCTCAGGATGTCTCAAAGCGCTTTTACAGTCAAATTTTTGTAGTCATGCTGTAAAGTAGGAAAAACGCGACAGCAATTTGCGCCCAGCACGGTCTCGAAAACAGCAATGAGATTAATGACCTCATAATCTGTTTTGCTGGTGTCGGTTGAGGGATAATATTGACCAGGACACCGGGGAGAACTCCTCAGCTCTTCAAGTAGTGCCGTGGGATCTTTTGTGCCCATCTGAGAGGGCAGACAGGACCTCTGTCTAATTATGTGCCCAAGTCTCTGGAGTGGGACTTGAACCCACAACCTTCAGATCCAGAGGCACGAGTGTGTGTGTGTGTGTGTGTGTGTGAGAGAGAGATAGCTGGTTTGTGCCTCTCTGTGTGAAGTTGTTCAAACTTGACCCATCTGAAATATATTAAAACAGAAGATTACTTTCTGATTCATGTTAATAGTCTTTCGCAACCTGAGATTTCACGTTTCAAAAGCAAACCTCTGCATCCCTCAACCCCACCAAAGATTCCATGATTAAAATCAGTTCATTGAGAGGAAGGATTGGTTGCTTGTCAAGGGCGAACGCCTGGTTTGAATCGGAGATTAGAGAATGCGATTCTCGTGCCAATGTGACACAATCTTCCTGAAGGATATAGGGGGTCAGCCCAAGGTCGCTTCTGCGGTACTGAGAAACTTTCAGATCTCACGGACAGTTCCGACGAGGAGATGAAATGCAAGCTTCTGCTCTGTGGGCCTGATGCTCAACAACTCCCGAATTAATGAAAAGGGGTCTTGTTTGGTGGGAAAAGAAAGGCGAGCCTGTCGGCAGCACCGATCACTCGTTGCGGAGCTGCTGTGCCAGCTGATGGCATCAGCCAGCGACAGAGTGATGCCCTTTCCTGTTCAGACACGGCATTTCAACACTGGCGCCAAAAACAGGTTTCTGTTGTTCTGCCTCTCAACTTTGAAACGTTCCTTCCTGAACAGGGGGCTCAAGCTCAAAGAGTCAGGGCTCGGATCGGAAAACCAGTCAGCGGTCCGAGAAAATGTCTGTGGGCATTGTACATGAGCAGTAGCTCCCTATCTGAATTTCTCCACCATTAAAGACCTCCTCAAGACCCATCTCTCTGACCGAGCTTTCAATCACCACTCCTAGTCTGGAACACTCGTAAAGCCGCATGTTGCTGGGTCTCTGATGCTGTCAATTTCCTGACTGGTCGTTTACAACAACAATTTGAATTTACGTAGCGCCTTTGATGTAAGAAAACATCCCAGCACTTCACAGATAGGTTTAAGGAAAATGGACACTGAACCGGAAGGGGGAGATTAGGAAAGGCGACCAAAGGCTTCGGTTTAATGTCTATCTGAAAGACGGCACCTCTGACAGTGCAGCACTCCCTCAGTACTGCACTGGAATGCCAGCCTGGATTATGGGCCCAAGTCTCTGGTGTGGGGCTCGAACCCACAACCACGTGATTGAGGTTAAACCGTTACAAGGTATGGATTGAGGGTCAGCTGTTACAAAGAAAGAAGAAAAGGCAGACATGCATTTATATAGCATCTTTCACAACCTCAGGACGTCCCAAAGCGCTTTACAGCCAATGAAGGACTTTTGAAGTGTAGTCACTGTAAGGAGTGTAGAAGAGCATGCCAGGAGCAGCACCAGGCGTATCTAAAAATGAGGTGTCCACTTGGGGAAGCTGCAACACAGGACTACATGCATGCTAAAAAGTGGAAGCAGCATGCTATAGACCGGGCTAAGCGATCTCACAATCAACAGATCAAATCAAAGCTCTGCAGTCCGGCCACATCCAGTCGTGAATGGCGGTAGACCATTAAACAACTAACGGGAGGAGGAGGCTCCATGAATATCCCCATCCTCAATGATGGTAGAGCCCAGCATGAGTGTCAAAGACAAGGCTGAAGCATTTGCAACCATCTTCAGCCAGAAGTGCCAAGTGGATGATCCATAGCCGCCTCCTCCTGAGGTCCCCACCCTCACAGAAGCCAGTCTTCAGCCAATTCGATTTACTCCACGTGATATCAAGAAACGGCTGAGCGCACTGGATACAGCAAAGGCTAAGGGCCCCGACAACATCCCGGCTATCGTGCTGAAGACTTGTGCTCCAGAACTAGCCGCGCCTCTAGCCAAGCTGTTCCAGTACAGCTACAACACTGGCATCTATCCGACAATGTGGAAAACTGCCCAGGTATGCCCTGTCCACAAAAAGCAGGACAAATCCAATCCGGCCAATTACCGCCCCATCAGCCTACTCTCAATCATCAGCAAAGTGATGGAAGGTGTCATCGACAGTGCTATCAAGCGGCACTTACTCACCAATAACCTGCTCACTGATGCCCAGTTTGGGTTCCGCCAAGACCACTCGGCTCCCGACCTCATTACAGCCTTGGTCCAAACATGCACAAAGGAGCTGAATTCCAGAGGTGAAGTGCAAAACTGGTCCCTAAATCAGCAGTCCGATCGGACCCAGGGTTGGCTATTGCAGGAAATCTTAAACATTCACACTTGTGTCCCTAAGAAAGAAAGAATTTGCATTCCAATCACGACTTTCATGTCCTCGGGACATCTCCAAGCACTTCACAGACAATGATTTACTTTTGAAGACAAAAGCAAAATACAGCGGATGCTGGAAATCTGAAATAAAAACAGAAAATGTTAGAAACACTCAGCAGGTCAGGCAGCATCTGTGGAGAGAGAAGCAGAATTAATGTTTCAGGTCAATGACCCTTCGTCAGAACTGGAGGATTACTTTTGAAGTGTAGGCACTGTTGTTAAGTAGCCAATTTGCATGCAGCAAGGTCCCAAAAAAATAGCAGTGAGATAAATGATCATATAATCTGTTTTTGGAGGTGTTGAAAGGGGGATAAATGTTGGCCAGGACACTTTTGATCTTCTTTGAATAAAGTCGTAGGACCTTTTACATCCACCTCAACAGGCCTCATGCAGGTCCTTGGTTTAGCGTCTCATCCGAAAGACGGCACCTCAGACAGTGCAGCACTCCCTCACTACTGCACTAGGAGTGTCAGCCTGGATTACTTACCACAAGTTCCTGGAGTGAGCCTTCTGACTCAGAAGCCAGAGTACCTGTTGCATGTACACTGCTCTCCAGCTGTGCTATACCGTCGCTGTACACTGTCTCCAGCTGTGCTATACCGTCGCTGTACACTGCTCTCCAGATGTGCTATACCATTGCTGTACACTGCTCTCCAGATGTGCTATACCATTGCTGTACACTGCTCTCCAGATGTGCTATACCGTCGCTGTACACTGCTCTCCAGATGTGCTATACCATTGCTGTACACTGCTCTCCAGATGTGCTATACCATTGCTGTACACTGCTCTCCAGATGTGCTATACCATTGCTGTACACTGTCTCCAGATGTGCTATACCATTGCTGTACACTGCTCTTCAGATGTGCTATACCGTCACTGTACTGTCCCCAGATGTGCTATACCATTGCTGTACTCTCTCCAGATGTGCTATACCATTGCTGTACACTGCTCTCCAGATGTGCTATACCGTCGCTGTACACTGCTCTCCAGATGTGCTATACCGTCGCTGTACACTGCTCTCCAGATGTGCTATACCATTGCTGTACACTGCTCTCTAGATGTGCTATACCATCGCTGTACACTGCTCTCCAGATGTGCTATACCATTGCTGTACACTGCTCTCCAGATGTGCTATACCGTCGCTGTACACTGCTCTCCAGCTGTTATCAGGCATGGGCCTGTTGGAGGGTGATGATTAAAATTCACAGAACTCTACAATCAGATGCACAGAACAAACACCGGGCCTTCAGTGATACAGCACAGAGGGGCTGCTCTCAAAAAGCCCGTCTCCAATGCTCCCAGACCTCCTTTATATTTAAATGTCCACAGCAATGTTTCCATCAGAGGCCTGCCCCCCTCCCGAGAACCCTGGTGTCTGGGTTAAAGTGACAGAATCACATGGCACAGAAGGAGGCCCTTCGGCCCATCGTGCCTGTGCCGGCTCTTTGAACAATCTCTCCAGTTAGTCACACTCTCCCCCGCTCTTCGCCCAGAGCCCTGCAGATTTCTCCTTTTCAAGTATTTATCCAATTCCCTTTTGAAAGTTACTATTGAATCTGCTCCCACTGCCCTTTCAGGCAGCGCATTCCAGATCACAACAACTCGCTGCGTAAAAAAAAAAAAAAAAATTCTCCCCTGCCCCCCCCTCCCACTTTTTCGCCAATTCTCTTAAATTTGTCTCCTCTGGTCACCGGCCTTCCCCAGTGGAAACAGTTTCTCCCTATCTACCCCTATCAAAACCCCTCGTCATTTTTGAACACTCAAATCCCCAAACTATCAGTGGAATGAAGAAGTTCAACCACGGATGAGACAGCAACTCCCCGAGTGTCACTCTGCGCAAGGAATCTGCGCGCGACAATCCCAGGACAGAAGCTCACGGCAGGGCTGCCTCCCTGCAGAGTCCAATGGCCGGCGTTACATTACTGCGGCCGGGGAGGTGCATACAGGATGACTGAAACAGGAGCAGGGTTATCTGTTCATTGATCTGGGCACATTAATTAACGTTTTTTCCCCCCCTAGATTGTGAGGCTAGCGGCGTTGATCGAGACACCAGAGCTGATAAAATATAAGAGTAAAGGAGGGCAGAAGAGACCAACATACATAATACCAAGTGTAAACGGCAGCTGATAGCGGAGTGTAGAACACACACCACAGCCAAATATAAATACACAACAGCCAAGTTTAAATGAAACTTCGCAGCTAAATAAGCACAGAATCCTAGTGGTTGATGCAGTTAATTTATTATTATTATTAATAACTCATATTGTAAACATTGCCCAGAGAGATGATAATATAATACAGTAATTACAATAATAAAAAGTCACTGCTTGAACAGACTACACAACATTGACAGGAGATGGGGGCGGGGTGGGGAGGGCAATGTCCCCTTTAAGCTGCGCGACCGCGTAGCGCTCTGGAGCTCCCGCGCAGCCAGTGAGCCGGCGTGTGAATGGGAACAGCGCGTGCCCCCTTAAAGGGGCTGCGCACCCAAAAAAAAATAAAGGGAACATTGGTGGTGGGGGAATAATTCCCGCCAGCTTGCGACACAGTTCTAAAGGAGTGCCGTCTTCACACACAAGCATTTTGGCAAGACAAATGTAAAAGCTCGGTTTGTTCAGTGTCTCAGTGGTAACATAGAAACATAGAAGATAGGAGCAGGAGTAGGCCATTCGGCCCCTCGAGCCTGTTCCGCCATTCAATGCGATCATGGCTGATCATCCAAATTCAGTACCCTGTCCCTGCTTTCTCCCCATACCCCTTGATCCCTTTAGCCTTAAGAAATATATCCAACTCCTTCTTGAATATATTTAATGTATTGGCCTCTACTGCCTTCTGTGGTAGAGAATTCCACAGGTAAAAGCCGAGAGTGCTGAGCAGATAGCAAGAGCACCCCCCCCCCCCCCTCCGGGGATTCCTCATCTCCCCCGCTCCCCGGCATTGAAGGCAGTCTGTCCCCCACCCCCTCCCCTCCCAAGGCAGATCAGACGCTGTACCGCTCGGTGCTTCTTTGGAACGCCCCCCCCCCCCGCCCCGGCAGGTCCCCGTGACTGCGCCACAGGCAGCCGGCGCGGCTTTGCATCACGGGTAACGGAAGCCAACGCCGGCCTGACTGCAGGCGGTTTTCCGAGGAGTTATCCTCCTATGGAATTGTGAAACCTCCGCTACACACATCACATCTGAAGAGCCACAAGGTTGGAATATTTCCCTCCCTTCTGTTAATGGTTAGGGTACACACTTTGGGTCGACAGTAGGCTTTAAGAGTAGGGGTGTCCAGACTTTGTGTGGGCCACTTAATTGTCCACCCTGGGGACTTCAGGACAACACTGCTAAAAATTAAAAACGAATTTACATTCACGGAAGGAGCCACTCCTTCAGACTAAGTTACAGACAAATTTACTGTTCAAATGAACAACAAAAAACACAGACAAACTTGGCTGAGTAAGATTAATAAGGTCAAGTGGACACTGCACTGTCACAGGATGGCGAGAGCCTGTGGGCCTGGATCAGGAACATGGGAACTCAAAGGAGGCCATTCAGCCCCTCCAGCCTGTTCCGTCAATTCAATGAGATCAGGGCTGGTCTGTATCTTAACTCCGTCTTAACTGTCTTGGCTTCCCCATCCCTTGGGACACCCAAGGATTCGACAACAATCACCAACAATCCGTGGCAGCTGACCTCCTGGTCACATGATCCACTCCCCCACCCCCACCCCGTCCCCGCCATTGAGGCCCTGGTCCTGGTAGGGGCCAGTCCATCCCGACAGTTTCTGCTTCACAGTCTGTAGGCACAGCGGCGACGCTTAAAACAATTAGCTATTTCTCTTCTAACTCCCTTCTCCTGATAATAAAAAAGGACATTCAAAAGACGACAGTCACTTTGGCACAAATAAAATAAAAAAAATTAAATTCACACACCATCTATTGGCACGGAATACATTACCAAGGCCACAGGTCACCTGGCTACATTAATAATTTAATTCTCTCTCGGTTACCTGGCGGTGATTCGCTCACAGACTAAATATTACATTGTTAGGCAACGCCAATTGAAGGCAACTACCGCCGATTCTGAACTCATATGTTGCTCCTCTTGTTGTCGAGATCCTCTCGTGGTTGCCTCCCTCCCTTCTCCACCCCACCCCCCCACCCCTCTGGTCGCCACGGCAACGGCCTCCCCCTCCCCCCAATGCCTTCAGTCGGTCTTCCAGACCTTGTTCAGTATCTTCACCACTTCCTCGTAGATGATGAACACTAAGGCGACATCCAGGCACACACGGCCGAGGCGCGGAACGGTTCCTTTGTAAAACCTGGGGTGGGGAAGACACAAGATATTTAATTAGAGTCGCCAATCCTCCCAGGATTGGCCCGGAGTCGCCAGGAATTAAAGACACTAATCTCCAGGACACCGCTGCAACCACAAACCCGGGAGTAAAATCGAGGCGTTTCAAAAAATTTTTTTTTTTTTTTTTTAAAAATAAAAATGTTTTCATTTTGTTTCACAAAGAAAGAAAGACTTGCATTTCTACAGCGCCTTTCACGACCACCGGCCGTCTTAAAGCGCTTTACAGCCAATGAAGTACTTTTTGAAGTCATTGTTGTAATGTGGGAAACGCGGCAGCCAATTTGCGCACAGCAAGCTCCCACAAACAGCAATGTGATAATGACCAGATCATCTGTTTTTAGTGATGTTGGTTGAGGGATAAATATTGGCCCCAGGACACCGGGGAGAACTCCCCCTGCTCTTCTTCAAAATAGTGGCGTGGGATCTTTTACGTCCACCTGAGAGAGCAGACGGGGCCTCGGTTTAATGTCTCGTCTGAAAGACGGCACCTCCGACAGTGCCGCACTCCCTCAGCACTGCACTGGGAGTGTCAGCCTGGACTTTTGTGCTCAAGTCTCTGGAGTGGGGACTTGAACCCACAACCTTCTGACTCAGAGGGGAAGGTGCTACCCACTGAGCCACAGCTGAGACTCAAGGCTTTCATTAGTTATAAAAATATTGGAGTTGGAAAAAAAAAAGGCTGTTTGACCGACTCTCAGAAAAGCATCCAATCGGGTATTGAAGAGTCTGTTCTCTTTCCGATTGGCTGCGGGACAGCGGAGCGCCACAAGGATGGACGTGTTCGGCGACCAATGGCGGGAGTGTGGGGGCGAGGCGCTTGGAGGCGAGAGGTCATGTGATGGCACTTCCTGCAATTTGTCCAATCAGAGTTGGCAAGCCCACACAGAACGATACAGCAGTGAAGGAGGCCATTCGGCCCATCCTGCCTGCGCCTGCTCTTTGGTCGAGCTCTCCAATTAGTCCCACTCCCCCCACTCTTTCCCCACAGCCTTGCAAATTTTTCTTTTTCTAGTATTTATCAGATTCCCTTTTGAAAGTTACTATTGAATCTGCTTCCACCGCCCTTTCAGGCAGCGCGTTCCAGATCACAACAACTCACTGCGTTACAAAAAAATTCTCCTCATCTCACCTCTGTTTCTTTTATAGGAACACAGGAACAGGAGGAGGCCATTCGGCCCCTCGAGCCTGTTCCGCCATTCAGTGAGACCATGGCTGATCTGTATCTTGACTCCATCCACCCGCCTTGGCGCCACAGCCTTTTATATCCTTGTCGAGCAAAAATCTATCCATCTCGGATTTAAAATGATTAGTTGAGCTTTGCACCTACTGCTCTTTGTGGGAGAGAGTTCCACACTTCTACCACCCTTTGTGTGAGGAAGTGTTTCCTAGTTTCTCACCTGAATGGCCTGGCTCTGATTTTAAAGGTTCTGTTCCCCCTTGTCCTAGACTCCCCCCACCAGCGGGAAAAGTTTCTCTCCGTCTACCCTTGACTACAAAATCCGAAGATCCTCAATCAGATCACCCCTCAACCTCCTGTATAAGGTCATATGGCAGCTTAAAACTGTTGTGTCTTAATGTCAATAAAAGCGATTGTCGAGTCCGAGTTGATTCTGACCTTTTGATTCCAGTAAAGAAAGAGATGAACCCTACACCATGTGCACAGCCAGGTAGAAACATAGAAGATAGGAGCGGGAGTAGGCCATTCGGCCCCTCGAGCCTGCTCCGTCATTCAATGCGATCATGGCTGATCATCCAAATTCAGTACCCTGTCCCTGCTTTCACCCCATATCACAGAAATCACAGAAATCACAGAAACCTCACAGTGCAGATAGAGGCCATTTCGGCCCATCAAGCCTGCACCGACACATATCCCACCCGATCCCCGTAACCCCACGTATTTAATCCCCTAACACGAAGGGTCAATTTATCATAGCCAATCAACCTAACCCGCACATCTTTGGACTGTGGGAGGAAACCGGAGCACCCGGAGAAAACCCACGCAAACACGGGGAGAATGTGCAAACTCCACACAGACAGTCACCCGAGGCCGGATTCGAACCCGGGTCCCTGGTGCTGTGAGGCAACAGTGCTAACCACTATGCCACCGTGCTGCCTTGATCCCTTTAGCCTTAAGAAATATATCCAACTCCTTCTTGAATATATTTAATGAATTGACCTCAACTGCCTTCTGTGGCAGAGAATTCCACAGGTTCACCACTCTCTGGGTGAAGAAATTCCTCATCTCTGTCCTAAATGGCTTCCCCCTTATCCTTAGACTGTGACCCCTGGTTCTGGACTCCCCCGCCATCGGGAACATCCTTCCTACATCTAGTCTGTCCAGTCCTGTTAGTATCTCACTGAAACTTATAAAATTCTATTAAAAACGCCCCCCATCCCTTTCAAGGGGGTCCCTGGGCTGCCTTGTGAACCAAACGAATGCTTCATGCTTGCGCCAAACGGAGGACAGGCATTACGTGCAGTGACGGTTCATGGCGGTCACTGAAATTGGGGCTGTTACATTCCGCCACCTGAACACTGTTCAGGTCGCCAACTCTAGTTGGATGTATTCCTGGCGGTTTCCTGACGTGACCTCTCACCTCCAACCGCCCCGCCCCCGCCATTGGTGGTGAGAAGGCGTTGCGCGACCAATCGGAAAGCGAGCAGACTCCTCGTTACTCAATTGGATGGTTAATTCCCCGCCATCAGTCAAGCAGTCTCTTCTCTCCCCACTCCCAACATTTTGCTAACTATTAAACTGTTGAAGAAATGTGTGTGGTGGGGGGGGGGGGGGGGGTTCTAATGCCCCCCCCCCTCCCCCGGTATGATTGCTGCTGCCAGCTCTCTGCACCTCCCGTGCAGCCGGCTCGCCAGATTTTCAATGGAGAAAGTTCTGAATGGGCCGCGCGGGCCCCCCCCCCCCCCCCACCGAACAGCAAAGTTTGACAACCCTCCGGCCGGCAAAGTCCTGTCCCGCACCGCGCCAGGTTGGCCTTGACTCTGCTTTTATCCACTCCGCCCTTTATTCAGTTTGAAGAAACCCCTGAACCGGTTCCCTCAAACCGCCTGCTGGGCTGCGGCCTGCACTGTGTCGCCATCAATCTATAGTCAACTTCGGCACCTTCACAGACTCCTGCCAGATGCGTCTGCTGGTTATAATAAAGACGCTGGGTTTGTGTGTGTTTTTTTTTGATGTGCCGGGTCAGTCTGAACTGATTTATCAAAAGGCGCCGACTTCATTCCCTCTCCCAGATCATCTTGTGGCCCTGGCTTTCGTCCCCCTGCCTCCGATCTCCGGGGGGGAAATTTAATGCCTTCCAACACACTGGCCCTTCTCCAGCCAGCGTTCCGTATATCCTGTGGGATTATCCCAGCCTTGGTTGCGGGGACAGGGACCCTCGACAGCAACATCTGGGACACAGCTACCCGAACACATCTGGCGCTGACATTTTAAAAACACATTAATTGGCGGGGGGGGGGGGGGGAGGGGAATATATGTAAATCTACATATAAACTCCGCTGCCTTGTGTCCAAACTCGCACCAAGTCCCGTTCACCCATCACCCTGTGCTCGCTGACCTACACTGGCTCCCGGTCCGGCAACACCTCGAATTTAAAATTCTCATCCTTGTTTTCAAATCCCTCCATGGCCTCGCCCCTCCCTATCTCTGTAACCTCCTCCAGCCCCACAACCCTCCGCCATCTCTGTGCTCCTCTAATTCTGGCCTCTTGCGCATCCCCAATTTTCATCGCTCCACCATCGGCGGCCGTGCCTTCAGCTGCCTGGGCCCTGAGCTCTGGAATTCCCTCCCTAAACCTCTCCGCCTCTCTCCTTTAGGACGTTCCTTAAAACCTGCCTCTTTGACCAAGAGTTTGAGTCACCTGTCCTAATATCTCCTTATGTGGCTCGCTGTCAAATTCTGTCTGATAAATCATCCCAAGGCCCTTCACAGGAGCGTTACTATGTTAAAGGCGTTCTATAAAGGCAAGTTGTTGTTGTATATGTATGAGCCCGCCTGTCAATCATTGGCTGAGGAACAAGATGGATGTTTGAGAAACTCGAATGGTGTGAATCACAGTTGCTGGAGCCCGACAGCGAGGGGGGAATGGCTTCTATGCCCGTGTGTCGAGGGGAATGGTTTGTTCCCCGTGTATCGAGGGGGAATAGTTTGTTCCCCGTGTGTCGAGGGGAATGGTTTGTTCCCCGTGTGTCGAGGGGGAATGGTTTGTAGGCCCGTGTGTCGAGGGGAATGGTTTGTTCCCCGTGTGTCGAGGGGGGAATGGTTTGTAGGCCCGTGTGTCGAGGGGGGAATGATTTGTAGGCCCGTGTGTCGAGGGGGAATGGTTTGTAGGCCTGTGTGTCGAGGGGGAATGGTTTGTAGGCCTGTGTGTCGAGGGGGAATGGTTTGTTCCCCGTGTGTCGAGGGGGAATGGTTTGTAGGCCCGTGTGTCGAGGGGGAATGATTTGTAGGCCCGTGTGTCGAGGGGGAATGGTTTGTAGGCCTGTGTGTCGAGGGGGAATGGTTTGTTCCCCGTGTGTCGAGGGGGAATGGTTTGTAGGCCCGTGTGTCGAGGGGGAATGGTTTGTAGGCCCGTATGTCAAGGGGGGAATGGTTTGTTCCCCGTGTGTCGAGGGGGAATGGTTTGTAGGCCTGTGTGTCGAGGGGGAATGGTTTGTAGGCCCGTGTGTCGAGGGGAATGGTTTGTAGGCCTGTGTGTCGAGGGGGGAATGATTTGTAGGCCCGTGTGTCGAGGGGGGAATGGTTTGTTCCCCGTGTGTCAAGGGGGGAATGGTTTGTAGGCCCGTGTGTCGAGGGGGAATGGTTTGTAGGCCCATGTCGAGGGGGAATGGTTTGTTCCCGTGTGTTGACGGGGAATGGTTTGTAGGCCCGTGTGTCAAGAGGAATGGGACTGGACTCTGCTGCGATGCACCCCATGGTCCAATAGCCCACCGACACGCGCTGCCAAGGCTCACCCGGGCCAAATAGTTGCTCAAGCGAGGGAGTCGGGGGGGAGATATTAAGGGGAACAGACAATGTAGATAGAGAAAAACTATTTCCGCGGGTTGCGGATTCTAGGACTAGAAGGCAAAGTCTAAAAATTAAAGTCAGACCTTTCAGAAATGAAATTAGGAAACACTTCTATGCACAAAGGGTGGTAGAAGTTTGGAAATCTCTTCCGTAAACGGCAATTGATGCTGGATCAATTGTTAATGTTAAATCGGAGATGGATAGCTTTTTGTTAACCAACGGTATTAAGGGATATAGGCCAAAGGCGGGTATGTGGAGTTAGATCGCAGATCAGCCATGATCTCACTGAATGGCAGAACAGGCTCGAGGCGCTGAATGGCCTCCTCCTGTTCTGATGCCGTCTGCGGAGTGATGACCCGGCGGCTTCAGAAGAGACGGGGAGGGGGGGAGGATTAACGGTTACAATCTGTAACAAGACTGCAGCGGGTGTCATGGTGCGAGAGGGAAGTGATCTGCCTCATTGGGCCACTCACGGACCACATTCTAGTGAGGTTAGTTAACACCGCACTGAACAGGAATCAAACAGGCCAATCCACACGGTTCAGCTCATCAGTGGAGCCACAGGGGAGCTGGGAGCAGGTGTGAAGATCCTTCACAGCAGCTCCTTCAGTAGATTCAAATCAAATCAACTTTTATTGTCATTGTTAGTGCACAAGTGCAGTACAACGAAATGTAGGCTTGCGGCTCCCGAGAGTGTACATTTAGATGTAGGAAACGCGGCAGCCAATTTGCACACAGCAAGCTCCCACAAACAGCAATGAGATAATGAGCAGATCATTTGTTTTAGTGATGCTGATTGAGGGATAAATATTGGCCCAGGACACCGGGGAGAACTCCCCCGCTCTTCTTCCAATAGTGGCCGTGGGATCTTTTACACCCACCCGAGAGAGCAGACGGGCCCTGGGTTTAATGTTTCATTTGAAAGACGGCACCTCCGGCAGTGCAGCACTCTCTCAGCACTGCACTGGAGTCTCAGCCTAGATTGTTGTGCACAAGTCCCTGGAGTGGGACCTGAACCCACAACCGTCTGACTCCGAGGCGAGAGTGCTGCCCACTGAGCCACGGCTGACACTTAATAAGAGCTTCAATCATTTTACTTACGCCAAGGGCCCTTCATACTTCATTATCTTGAAAGCACAGTCCCAGGTACTCTTGTATTTGTCAGCTTGGAGACCCTAAAACAATTAAGAAAAGTTTTATAGCACGGGGCTAAAGTCCTTAACCTTCCCATCTTACTCTCGCTCATGCAGTGAGGGCTTTGACACGACCAACATTCAGTGAGGGGCTATGTGGTGAGAGGCTCGGGCTCCGCAGGAAGCCCCCGTGTAAAAGCAGTGGGTCTCCTGCCCACCAGTCGCTGCAGCATCCTGAACCCCCCCCCCCCCCCCCCCGGAACCCCCACCCAGCACACATCTCCACTGCATCCGATTTCTGTCTTTGCCCCCCCTGCCCGCCCGCCCCCCCCAAACTCCCCACTGGTTATTCAACGGTGAGCGGCAACAGAGCCGAGCCCCGATCTTCCCCACCCACTGTCGTCAGCGATCGATCCCAGCCCGCAGTCAGGAGCGGAGAGGCCCAAGCTGATTTCCCTTCCCCCCCCCCCACCCCCCGGCTCAGGGGTGCCGAGGCCCACTTGTAGCTCCCCGGCTGATACCAGGGAGTGAGCCAGTGACGTTCAGGCCTGTGAAGACGCCAGTGAATTAACCCACTGAGCCGTACAATCACACAGCACAGAAGGAGGCCATTCGGCCCATCATGCCCGTGCCGGCTCTGACAGCTCTCCAATTAGTCCCACTCCCCCTGCTCTTTCCCCGTAGCCCTGCAAATTTTTTCCCTTCAAGTATTTATCCAATTCCCTTTTGAAAGTTACTATTGAATCTTCTTCCACCGCCCTTTCAGGCAGCGCGTCCCAGATCACAACAACTCGCTGCGTTAAAGAAATTCTCCTTTCCTCTCTGCCAATTATTCTAACACTGTGTCCTCTGGTTACCGACCCTCCTGCCACTGGAATCAGTGTTTACTCCATCAAAACCTCTTGCAATTTTGAGCACCTCTATTAAATCTCCCCTTAACCTTCCCCGCTCCATGGAGAACAATCGCAGCTTCCCCAGCCTCTCCTCCGTGCAAACCTTTCTTCCATTCTGCCACTCCCTCCTCTTCACTGTTGGGTAGTTCCATGGCCTGCAGTTCCTCCCGTTTAACACCCTTCCCTAGTCTCACCCAATTGCTTTTTCCCCGGATGATCCGGAGCGAAATGGCTCAGTTATCGCCGGGAGTTTCAGTCACTGTCGGGCAGGCTCGAGCCCTCGTACCTGCAACCTGGTCTTTATCACGTCGAGGGGCGTGTTGCCAAATACACTGGCCGCCCCGGCTATAGCTCCAAACAAGCCCGTGGTAAGAGGGTTCAGCTCCTTGGCTGCATTGTCCCCTAATTGAGAAAATAAAGTTATAATTATCCGGCAAATATACTGAAATCGTAATTTCACACACTCACAGAATGATACAGCACAGAAGGCCATTCAGCCCATCGAGCCTGTGCCGACTCTCTGAAAGAGCTCTCCAATTAGTCCCACTCCCCCTGCTCTTTCCCCATAGCCCTGCAATTATTTCCTCTTCAGATATTTATCCAATTCTCTTTTGAAAGTTGCCATTGAATCTGCTTCCACCGCCCTTTCAGGCAGCGCGTTCCAGATCGTAACAACCCTCTGTGTGAAAAAAATTCTCCTCATTTCCCCTCCAGTTCTTTCACCAATTATTTTAAGTCTATGACCTCTGCTTACCGACCCGCTTGGCAGAGGAGACAGTTTCTCTGTCAAAACCCCTCGTAATTTTGAACACCTCCATTAGGTCTCCCCTCTGCTCTAAGGAGAACAATCCCAGCTTCTCTACATGACTGAAGTCCCTCATCCCTGGTATCAGCCTCGGGAAACCCTCCTCTCCGCACCCTCTGCAAGGCCTTGACATCCTTCCTAAAGTGCGGAGCCCAGAACTGGGCAAACTCCTCCAGCTGAGGCCTAGCCAGTGATTTGTAAAAGGTTTAGCACGGCTCTCCTTACTTTTGTATTCAATGCCCCTCTTTATAAAGCCAAGTGTTCCGTGCGCTTTCTTAACCACCTTATCAACTTGACAAAACAAAATGCCTGTTCCCCCTCCTCCCCATCCAATGGAGAGCAGGTACAGCAGGTCGATGTGGATGGGGAGAGGAACAAGACGTCTGTGGGACAATGTCTCCCCCTGATGGTAGGCACTGGGCACTGCGATCCCTCTCGCCAGGTTACGCCCCAACAAGCAGGTTGCGTTGCCCGTTAGCGTCTCTTGCGAGAGACACGCCTCCGACTGGCGCAGCACCACCCTCAGCGACTGGGGCCGGGAGTGCCCGCCCGGATATCTGCGGTTCAGTACCCCCGCACCGGATGTGGGGCGGGGGGGACCTTGATCCCACCACCTTCTGACTCGAGAGAAAGGCGAGAGTGCGACCCGCCGAGCCACAACAGCTGCCGGTCAAACGGGAAAGATTTCTGCGGCAGGGCTGCCAAGGATGCGGCGCTGACTCGACGCCCCCATCCCCCCCTCCGCGAGCCCACTTGCAGATAACGGATAAGGGAACGGTTCTGACGCTCAACTCTACAGCAGAAACCGCCCCCCGCCCCCCACCGCGCAGGCGAGGATGTAACGCAGGCTCCCGGGTGGGCTGTCTCCACAGCAGAGTGGAAGCAGATGGTCTTGAGGACTTGGATCATTGCCCCAGGGTCACTGAGAGCTCCCCAGTGCCGCTAATCATGCACACATCACCGGTCGGCTTGCCAACCAACAACAACCTGCATTTATATAGCACCTTTAACATAGTAAAACGTCACAGGAGTGTTATAAAGCTAAATTTGACACCGAGCCACATGCGGAGATATTAGGACCAAAGCTCGGTCAAAGGGGTCGGTTTTAAGGAGCGTCTTAATGGAGGAGAGAGAGGCGGAGAGGTTTAGGGAGGGAATTCCAGAGCTTAGGGCCCAGGCAGCTGAAGGCGCGGCCACCAATGGTGGAGCGATTAAAATCGGGGATGTTAATAAGAGGCAGAATTGGAAGAGCGCAGATATCTCGGGGTGGTTGTGGGGCTGGAGGAGGTTACAGAGATAGGGAGGGGCGAGGCCATGGAGGGATTTGAAAACAAGGATGAGAATTTTGAAATCGAGGCGCTACTTAACCGGGAGCCAATGTAGGTCAGCGAGCACAGGGGCTGATGGGTGAACGGGATTGGCTGGGACTCTCCAGGAATTGACGATTAATCTCCAGAACTCTGCTGCCAGCAACACCTGGGAGAAAACTCATAGGGGAAGCATTAAAAAAAAAAGTTGTTTATTTTTTAATTTTCGTTCAAAGCATTTTCGTTCATGAGTTCTAAAGATATGGGAGATGGGAGGCAGCGAAACCGGCCGTTTGACCGATAGTCAAGAACCATCCAGTCGGAAGAGTCTTTATTTTCAGCCTACCAATCAGGCACGGGGAAGGCGTGTCAGGCAACCAATGGCGGGAGAGTGGGGGCGGGGCATTTGGTGGCGGGCGGTCACGTGATGGAACCTCCAGGAATATGGTCACCAGAGTTGGCAACCCTGTCCATCAAAGGGGCAAACCAAGACTTACAGGAATAACTAACCAGATTACAAAGTACCGTTAGTTCTCTTTGTTCTATTAATAGATTACACGCTGTTCTATTTACTGACCCTGAGTGTATCAGCTATAGTTGCCGGGTTGATCTAACATAGAAGTGGTTGGGGGAAATCTTAATCTCAATTCATTTAGTATTGGTCGGGGTCGAACCCACAGCGTTCCCTGCTCGCTGTCCGGTCCGTTAATCAGGCATGGCAGTGTGGGCGGAGCCTGCAGTACAATGCATTTTGGAGTGACAGCGTGTGGTCATGGAGTTCCCGGCGATTCTATTGGCCAGCACCACGCACAGAGTGACGAGAAGGAACCATCACATCGAGTCTACAGCACAGAAACAGGCCATTCGGCCCAACCGGTCACTGCTGGTGTTTACACGCCACACGAGCCTCCTCCCACCCCTCTTCATCTCACCCCATCAACTTATCCTTCTGTTCCTTTCTCCCTCGTCCAGCCTCCCCTTAAATACACCTATACAATTCGCCTCAACCACTCCCTGTGGTAGCGAGTTCCACATTCTCACCACTCTCTGGGTAAAGAAGTTTCTCCTGAATTCCCGATTGGATTTATTGGCCGTGTGAAGTAACCAGGGTTCGTTTTGATTGCCAGTATAAATAAATATTAATCATGTAACTCTGCCGTCGCTGTGTTCACACTCCCCGCGCTACAAGCCAAGCACTGGCCGACTGTACCTTTGTACCAGTTCCTCAACGAGGTCATGACAAAGAATCGGATGGCCTGGTTCGATCCCTGCTTCAGAACAGTTGCCGTCAATCCCTGATATGTTCCTTTCAGTCCTGCAGACAGCGGAGAGAGCACAAGGTGGCAGGGATTTACTCACACAGGTTACAGTCACCTCGTCCTCTCCTCCGGGCAACTGCAAGGGGAAAATTGAGAGTCCCGCTCGCCAATCTTCCCGTCTAGCCGCGCGGCCATCTGAAGCTCCCGCGCCGGGCCGCTTGCCGGTTTCTCAATGGAAAAAAAACCGTGCATACGGGGAGGTTTGAATGGGCTGCGCGCTGCCCCTCCCGAAAAAACAAATTACAGGGCACACTGCAGCTCGCGTGACCTGCCAATCCCCCACACCCGTGCCCCACCTGGCACAAGGCACTGATTCGTTAATGCACCGGGCCCCAAATGGAAGCCCGCAGGCTGGCCCCCGCTCACGTGCCCTGAGCTCCTGGGCTGAGCTGGGCATGCCAACAGTGGCGTGGATCGTCTGTGGATGGGCAGGACAGAGAGAGAGGGAGAGAGGGAGGGAGAGAGAGAGAGAGAGAGAGAGAGAGCGAGAAGCTGCTGTGCGCCCTCACCTACCTCCTGGTGCCCAATCACAAGGAGGCAGCGACCCGAGATCAGGTGGCAGCGAGCAGTGAGAGAGAATCCAGCGCCCGACTGGCGCTGGTATTAAATCAGACCGTTCGTTTCCTGGCTCTTATACATTTCTTCCCTCTGCCAAACTGCTCACTCTCACACAGGCTCCCGCGTTAAAGTGCCCGGGCGGCTGCAAAACCCGCTTCTGTCTCATTTCAAAAAAGCCCAGGTGGAACTAACCGCACGAGAGTAACCCGCTCGCCGAGTTAAACCTCTCGGCAACGTTCTGCGGGTGCTGCGCGAACGGCTCAACAAAGGGGCTGCGTGTCTCTGCGTGGCAGCCAAGGCCCGGCTGCACCACACGTCACATCCTATTCTGCGGCTTAAGTGAGTTAACGGGTTAAAACCGCAGAGCGGGCCTGAAGTGGGAATTTTACTCATCGATCACAAATGTTGGCCCAGAGGCTTCCCGCTGTAAAAAAAAAATAGAAAAATGAAATTTGGTAACTCATTCACAAATTTAAAAATACTCATCAAAAAAGGTAAGTTTATTTTAAAACTTTGTTTTTAAAATTACATTGCTGTTTAAAATATTTAATTAAGTGGCACGCCTCCGACCTGCCAAATGTCCACGAATTTACCTGGTGGCCCGGGTGGAATGGCGGCTCGCGCTCCTGGGCCTCTCCGGGTCCGCGCGGGCAGAGCCCCCACGTGTCCCAGGGGGCGCAGGCGATTGGTAGGCGCTCCTGGGATCACACAATCCGGCCCAACCAATGGGAGAAGGGAATCACCCATTCATACTTTTTGACAGGTCTGTACGTACAGAACCGTCAGGAGTATGAATGGGGATCTCTTAAAAAAATACATCAACACGTTAAATACATTTTTTTAAAAACATTACATATTTAAAGTGCCATTTAATTAAATATTTTAAACAAAAATGTAATTCTTTAAAAATGTTTTTAAGGGGCTAAAATTAATGTACCTTTTTCAAGAGTATTTTTAATTTATAAATGAGTTATCAAATTTCATTTTTCTATTTTTTTAAAAACTCTTAAGCTGGCAAAATCAGGCGTAAGAATTTGACAGGCATTCAGCGGGCAGGGTTTGGGCAAAAAGCACGACTCTCCACCCACAGAGGACCTTTTCTTGGGCATGCGGATGATCTGTGAACTCTCGACAGATCGCAAGTGCCGGGTTTCAGCGCGCGCGCCTCGTAGGCACCCGCGGGGGGTCGCAAACTCCGGCCCAATGTCGTCGTCTTGTGACACAAGCCAGGCAGAATGATCGTCATTATTCTATTCGCCACCGGAGGGAGCACCTCGCCCGCTGCCGAAACTCCCGATGGTGCAGCTCACTCACATTCCCGGGCACCAAGCAACTCCTGCATTTTGGGGGAAAAACCCCACTTAGTATGTGGGCTGCGACTTGCGGATCCGGATCAGTTCCCACTCGCAAGCGCTCCAACTCTACGCGTTGGCCAGGATTGTGTAAAATGAAAACATTGAGCCATGCGTTGACGAGGGAAGCTGATCGCTCCATTGACTGCTTGGACGAGGGGTGGGGCAGAGGGGGGTGAGGGGTCGGGGTGGAGAGGGGGGTGAGGGGTGGGGGGTGAGGGGTGGGGGCAGAGAGGGGGGTGTGGAGGGGGGGGTTGAGGGGTCGGGGTAGAGGGAGGGGGGTGAGGGCGGAGAGAGGGGGGTGAGGGGTCGGGGTGGCGAGGGGGGTGAGGGGTCGGGGTGGAGGGGGGGGTGAGGGGTGGGGGCGGAGGGGGGTGAGGGATGGGGCGGAGGGGGGGTGAGGGGTCGGGTGGAGGGGGGGTGAGGGGTCGGGTGGAGGGGGGTGAGGGGTGGGGGCGGAGGGGGGTGAGGGATGGGGCGGAGGGGGGGTGAGGGGTCGGGGTAGAGGGGGGGGTGAGGGGTCGGGGTGGGGGGGTGAGGGCGGAGGGGGGGTGAGGGGTCGGAGTAGAGGGAGGGGGTGAGGGGTCGGGGGGGTGAGGGGTCGGGGTAGGGGGGGTGAGGGCGGAGGGGGGTGAGGGGTCGGGTGGAGAGGGGGGGTGAGGGGTCGGGGTGGGCGGGGAGGGGGCGAGTCCTCGGAGGCACTCACCTTGCTCACGGACTATCTCTCGGACCCCATGGAAGAATCCCCGGTACCTTGGCTTCGCAGAGCACTGGTCGTGGATGAACTTCACCTGGAAGTAAAAAGGAAGGACACTTCCTGTTAGGAGGCTCCTCTGATGGAGTGGCCGCTCGGCCCAATCAATGACGATAAAAGTGCAGCAAAACCCAATGCAGTGTCAGTCGGGAATGGAAGGGATTGTTTCAGCCCCTTCGACAGCCTCCACGGAGTCTGTGTCTTGTCTATTTCTCTTCATATGTGCGGTGGGCTGCAGCAAGGTCCATGGGCCATGGTTCTGCCCACTGGTGTAGTTTCTCCCACTTATTCCCCTGCAGCTTCTCAGAGTCGACTGTTCCTCCTAGTTTGCTGTCGCCTGCAAATCTGACCAACTTGCATCGAGCTTCTGAATCCATGGAATTTACAGCCCAGAAACAGGCCATTCGGCCCAACTGGTCCGTGCCGGTGTTTCTGCTCCACACGAGCCTCCTCCCACCTTACTTCACCTCACCCTATCAGCATATCCTTCTATTCCTTTCTCTCTCATGTGTTTATCCAGGCTCCCCTTAAATACATCTAAACTATTCGCCTCAACCACTCCCTGTGGTAGCGAGTTCCACATTCTCACCACTCTCTGGGTAAAGAGGTTTCTCCTGAATTCCTGATTGGATTTATTAGTGACTATCATATATTTATGGTCCCTAGTTCAAGTTGTTGATGTAAGTTAGAAAGAGTGAGTAGGCCAACACCGAGGAGGTGGGGGGAGTCCCGAACAAGGGGGCATGACCTTAAAATTAGAGCCAGGCCGTTCAGGGGTGATGTCAGGAAGCGCTTCTTCACACAAAGGGTGGTGGAAATCTGGAACTCTTTCCCCCAATGAGCTGCTGAGGCTGGGGGTCAATTGAAAATGTCAAAACTGAGATTGATAAGATTTTTGTTAGATAAGGGTCTCTAACTTCTTCCAGTTCTGCGGTAAGTTCATCGGCCTGAAACGTTAACTCTGTTCCTCTTTCCACAGATGCTGCCTGACCTGCCGAGTGCTTCCAGCGTTGTCTGTTTGTAGTGAGAGGTATTAGGGTAACGGAACCAAGGCAGGGAGATGGGGTTAAGATACCGATCAGCCATGATATAACTGAATGGCGGAACAGGCTCAAGGGGCTGAATGGCCTCCTCCTGATTCTTTGTCAGAGGTCCTCGGTCTGGGCTGTTGGACGGTCACTGCAGCAGAAACAGCAACAACAACTTGCATTTATATAGCGCCTTTAGCGCAGTAAAACATCCCAAGATGCTTCACAGGAGCGATTATGAAACAAAATTTGACACCGAGCCACATAAGGAGATATTAGGACAGGCTTGGTCAAAGAGGTAGGCTTTAAGGAACATCCTAAAGGAGGAAAGAGGGTTAGAGAAATGGAGAGCTTTAGGAAGGGAATCCCAGAGCTTCGAGCAGAGGGAGCGGAAGGCACGGCCACTGTTGTGTATGTAACCTGTTCCACCTTAAGAGAGCTTAAGCCTGTTCCACCTTAAGAGATGTACTACTTTCTCAGGCTGCTGTAGATGTAATACCGGGGGTGAACACACCGGTATATAAGCACTGTGCAGTAATCTTGTATTCAGTATAGTCCCTACCTCCAACCAGTAAAGACCTGTTTTTATTGTTACTCATTAGTCTGTTTCTGTTGTCTTTCCAGATTCTCCAACTCTATATCAAAGAACTCTTTCGTTGCATTCAACTCTTGCTCAAAACGGCGAAGCATTTGTTCTAATTGCTGTTGTAGTTTGAAATGGAGTTGAGTTCGAGCCCGGTGTCCCTCAGAAATGGGCACATCAGTAGACTTGCCAGACTCAGAATCCACAGTTAAACTATGTTGTTGTTGCTCAGTGGAATTCTGTGCTGAAACTTTGTCTTTTGCACCTGAGTTGGGCTTACCATCATCCGTTCCAGAGTCTGGGCCGACTATCTTCGCCGAGTTCTCACTCGTTATTGTTTGTAGGAAATGCCAGTCCATATTCATTTTCCTAATCCACTCCCGTCCTAGTAGTGGAGGACCTCCTTCAGATATCACATATAAGTCCATTATTTGACTGTCTTCGCCCTTGTGGACCACTGCAACCTCTATTTTCCCGATGGGGTACACTCTTTGCCCCGTGTATGTTTCCAATATAATCCCCGTATCCTGTAGGGGAATATGTTGGAATAACTTTCCGTAATCTTTCTTATTTATGACCGTCAATGCCGATCCAGTGTCCAATTCCAGTTTTACTTGGACTCCTTCTATCTGAAGAGTGACCCAAATTGTCTGGAGGTCTGCACCCTTACCAGCGTTGAGTACTCTTAAGCTAGCCAGTTCATTACTGCTAGCGTCTGAATCGGACTCCTGTTCGGTCACCTTGTGTACCTTTGCGTATTTTCCTTGCGGTGACTTCTTGTTGCTGGTCTTCTTCGCTGACCTGCATACTCTAGCTATATGTCCAAGCCTACCACAAGTTCTACATTCTTGGTTTTTAAACCAACACTGGTTCTGATCATGTGTTGTCGTTACACAACGATAACATTTGCCAGAACTCACACCCAATTTGTGTGCACTGAGCTCCGGTGACCGTAGCTGCATTACTGCCGTGCCTCTCGCTGCGGCTTCGTGTGCTGCTGCCATAGTGACCGCCTTCTCAAGCGTCAGCTCATCCCATCCTCGTCGCCAGTGTTAAGTCTGTGAATTATTTAGTTAATTAAAACAGACTAATGAGTAACAATAAAAACAGGTCTTTACTGGTTGGAGGTAGGGACTATACTGAATACAAGATTACTGCACAGTGCTTATATACCGGTGTGTTCACCCCCGGTATTACATCTACAGCAGCCTGAGAAAGTAGTACATCTCTTAAGGTGGAACAGGCTTAAGCTCTCTTAAGGTGGAACAGGTTACATACACAACAGCCACCAATGGTGGAGCGATTAAAATCGGGGATGCGCAAGAGGCCAGTATTGGAGGAGCGCGGAGATCTCAGCGGGTTGTAGAGCTGGAGGAGGTTACAGAGATAGGGAGGGGGGCGAGACCACAACATTGGGTCAGGAGCTAATATGGGCCTCGGGGGGTGGGGGAGGGGGCGGGTCTGGGAGAGGGGAGGAGGGCAAAATCAGACAAGAGTTCCTTCCTGAGCGAGCTCTTGCTGGAATGTGTGTGTCCGTGGACTGCACTGTGTTCAGCTGTGAGGCCTGCTGCTGTCAAATAGACACCCTACGGCAGCGGTGGTTTAGTGGTCATGTTACTGGGACTAGTGATCCGGAGAACACGAGTGGCAGTTTGAGAATGTGAATTCAATTTAAAAATAACTCGGTCAACGGGGCCATGAAGCTGTCGGATTGTAGTTAATAATACAACCGGTTCACTGATGTCCTGGAGGGAAGGAGGCCCACCGTCCCGACCCGGTCTGGGCCTGTATATGTGACTCCAGTCTCACACACTGGCGTGGTTGACTGCTAACTGCCCTCTGAAGTGGCCTCACAAGCCCACTCGTTTGTCTCCAGGGCAACAAGGGACGGGCAATAAAACGCTCGGCCTCGCCAGGGACGCCCACGTCCCGAGAATGAATAAATTACTCACTGGCGAGCCTCGTGCTGATGCGGGACACTGGTGGTGGAGCTGTGAAGGAATCGGGAGGAGGGTTGTAGGAAAAGTAAATCAGAGAAGTTTACGGCACAGAAGGAGGCCATTCGGCCCATCGTGCCTGTGCCGGCCGACAAAGAGCTCTCCAGCCTAATCCCACTTTCCAGCTCTCGGTCCGTAGCCCTGTAGGTTATGGCACTTCAAGTGCGTATCCAAATACTTTTTAAATGTGATGAGGGTTTCTGCCTCTACCACCCTTTCAGGCAGTGAGTTCCAGACCCCCACCACCCTCTGGGTGAAATAAGTTCTCCTCAACTCCCCTCTAATCCTCCGACCAATTACTTTAAATCTATGCCCCCTGGTTATTGACCTCTCTGCTAAGGGAAATAGGTCCTTCCTATCCACTCTATCTAGGCCCCTCATAATTTTATAAACCTCAAATGAATCTCCCCTCAGCCTCCTCTGTTACAAAGAAAACAACCCCAGCCTCTCCAATCTTTCCTCATAGCTAAAATTCTCCAGTCCCGGCAACATCCTCATAAATCTCCCCTGTACCCTCTCTAGTGCAATCACATCTTTCCTGTAATGTGGTGACCAGAACTACACCCAGTACTCCAGCTGTGGCCTAACTAGTGTTTTATACAATTGAAGCATAACCCCCCTGCTCTTATATTCTATTCCTCGGCTAATAAAGGCAAGCATTCCGTATGCCTTCTTAACCACCTTATCTACCTGGCCTGCTACCTTCGGGGATCTGTGGACATGCACTCCAAGGTCCCTTTGTTCCTCTACACTACTCGGTGTCCTACCATTTAATGTGTATTCCCTTTCCTGGTTAGCCCTCCCCAAATGCATTGCCTCACACTTCTCCGGATTGAATTCCATTTGCCACTGTTCTGCCCACCTGACCAATTTATTGATATCTTCCTCCAGTCTACAGCTTCCTTCTTCAGTATCAACAACACAGCCAATTTTAGTATCAGCTGCAAACTTCTTAATCATGTCCCCTACATTGAAGTCCAAATCATTGATATATACCACAAAAACCAAGGGACCTAGTACTGAGCCCTGCGGAACCCCACTGGAAACAGCCTTCCAGTCACAAAAACACCCGCCAACCATTACCCTCTGCTTCCTGCCACGGAGTCATTTTTGGATCCAACTTGCCACTTTCCCTTGGATCCCATGGGCTTTTACTTTTCTGACCAGTCTGCCGTGTGAGAGCTTGTCAAAAGCCTCGCTAAAATCCATGTAGACTGCATCAAACGCGCCACCCTCATCCACCCTCTTTCGTTACCCCCCTGAAAAAATTCAATCAAGTTCGTCAGACACGACCTTCCCTTAATGAATGAGTGAAGTAAAACTGAATTACCTTAACGGTCTCCATTGGACACACGATTAAGACAGCCTCGAAAACACCGGCTCCCAGCCCGCACAAGAGGCCCTGCCGGCTGCTCAACTTTCCCTGCTCATCTCGGATTTGGTTACTGAGGAACTCAAAGGTCCCGAACCTGAGTGGGAGAACAGCCACAGTTCAACAACTGGCATTTATATAGCGCCTTTAACATAGTAAAATGTCCCAAGGCGCTTCACAGGAGCGATTACCAGACAAAATTTGACACCGAGCCACATAAGGAGATTTTAGGACAGGTGACCAAAAGCTTGGTCAGAGAGGTAGGTTTTAAGGAGGAGAGGGAGAGACGGAGAGGTTTAGGGAGGAGATTCCAGAGCTCGGGGCCCAGGCAGCTGAAGGCACGGCCGCCAATAGTGGGGCGATTAAAATCAGGGATGCTCAAGAGGCCGGAATTGGAGGAGCGCCGAGATCTGGGAGGGTTGTGGGGCCGGAGGAGGTTACAGCGATGGCAGGGACCACCGGTTACATCGCTCGGCCGGGCCTCTGAAGAAGCAGCCAAGGTGGCGCGGGAGGGAGGGGGGGGGGAAATTAATTTTCAGGTTACAGCAAAGAAAGAGAAAGAAAGAATCGGAAACAAGTTGTGGCGTCAGTGGAGCGCGCTCTCGCCTCTGCATCAGAAAGTTGTGGGTTTAAGCCCCACTCCAGGGACTTGAGCACCAAATCTAGACTATGCTGCTGAGGGAGTGCTGCACTGTCGGAGGTGCCTGTTAGATCCGTGGTTCAGTGGATAAATAATTACACGGATGCTGTACATAAACAAATAACAGGTCTTTACTGGAGGAGGGTAATTTCTAGACTGGGGTACAGAGGCATGCGCACAGCTTATATACCGGTGTGGTTACTGCCGGTACTACAGTATACAGGAGCTGTAAAAAGTAGTTCTGACTTAAAGCACATACACTACAATTCCTCCCTTTTTAGATTAATACCCCCCCCTTAATATTCAAATAACAATTACATTTTTACATGTACATTCAATAACAAAAGTCCATTTATAGATTCAGTCTTTGGGGCGGCTTCCTGACCCTTTCGGGATAGCACCTTTCCGGAGGTTCTTGTTCTTGGTGCAGAGGCGATTCTGACCCCTTTTCATCGGGTAGTTCATCGGGTTCCACTGCTACTGGGTCTGAAGTAGATGCTACCGGTATGTCGGGTTCATCCCCAGGTACTCGAGACATGGGGTTGACGCCTTCCTGTGACGCTAAGATCTGATCGACGTGGCGTCTCACAATGTTCTCCCCGACATCCACTGTGTACATTAATGGCCCCTGCCTTGTGCATATCGTTCCGGGTTGCCACTTCTCTGTTCGATAGTCACGGGCCAAGACTGGTTGCCCTACATTGAAGCTCCTTGTCGGCTTCTCGTTGATGTGCTGGAATTGTTTGTCCTCAACATTTCTTCGCACATTTGGTCTGAGCAAGTCCAGACGAGATCTCAACCTTCGGTTAAAGAACATCATGGCCAGGGTCTGGTTGGTAACTGCATGTGTCGCGTTTCGGTAGGCTAATAAGAAATTGTCTATCTTATGCTGTAGTGGAATTTCCTCGTCGCACATGGCCTTTATCGCCTTCTTAAAGGTTTGTACGAACCTCTCAGCCAATCCATTGGTGGCTGGATGATACGGGGCGGATGTGTAATGCCTTACCCCATTCCTTTTCATGAATTTTTGGAACTCGTCGGACACAAACTGTGGTCCATTATCAGAGCAGATCTGCTCTGGCAACCCATTTCTGGCAAATATGGTCCGTAGGACTGCAATCGTTTTCTCTGTAGTGGTTGAAGACATCTTTATCACCTCAAGCCACTTTGAGTGAGCATCCACTGCTATTAAGAACATTGAGTCCATGAATGGACCAGCGAAATCAATGTGCACCCGTTGCCATGGAGAGGAGGGCCACTCCCATGGGTGTAGAGGGGCATGTGGTAGTGCATTTTGGACCTTCTGGCATCCTAAGCAGCTCTTAGTTAGGTCTTCGATTTGTTGATCGATTCCCGGCCACCACACATAAGCCCTAGCAAGGCTTTTCATTTTCACTCCCCCCAGATGACCTTCATGTAGCTCCTTTAGCACGCTCTCCCTTAACTTGGGTGGAATCACCACTCTGGATCCACACATCACTGTCCCCTGGCATACTGACAGCTGTTCTCTTCTGGATGAGAACGCTGGCAACAGTGAGTTGCCATGTGTTGGCCATCCCCTCACCGTCAATTCATATACCCGTGACAGCATCGGATCATTGCGGGTCTCCTTCTCTATATCCGCGTTCGTTACTGGCAATCGTTCAATTATCGACGAATAAAATATCTCGATAGGGTCCACTGCTGGTGCTTCCTCCACCGTAGGCAGTGGCAGGCGCGATAGCCCATCAGCGTTCCCATGCTGTTTCGTGCCTTTATATTCTATTTCATATTGATTCGCCCCTAGAAACAGGGACCATCTTTGTAACCGCTGTGCAGTCATTACTGGCACGCCCTTCTTAGGATTAAAGATGGAGACAAGTGGTTAGTGGTCAGTCAGCAAGGTGAACTTCTGCCCATGCAGATAATGGTTGAATTTTTTTACTCCCCATACTAGGCTGAGGGCCTCCCTGTCAATCTGGGCGTAGTTGCGCTCGGCTGAGGTTAGTGACCGAGACGCAAAGGCTACTGGCCTCTCCAACCTGTCTGGGAATTTGTGCGACAGCACCGCTCCAATGCCGTAGGGTGATGCATCACATGCCAAACGAATTGGTAGTGCTGGGTTGAAATGGGCCAACACCTCTTTTGATGTGATCAATTCTTTACACTTCTGGAAAGCTCATCTACGTTCGTCATCCCACTTCCATGGTACCCCTGTTTGCAGTAGGGTGTTCAGCGGGTATAGTACCGTAGACAAATTTGGTAAGAACTTGTGGTAATAGTTTACCAGCCCGAGGAACGACCTCAGTTGTGACACATTTTCCGGTGCTGGAGCCTTGACTACTGCCTCAATCTTGTCAGGGGACTTATGTAACCCCTCTTCATCGATGACGTGGCCGCAATACGAGATCTGCTTCTGGAAAAACTCGCACTTGTGGTGATTAGCTCGTAGCCCATATTCCTTTAATCTGGCGAGCACCTTCTCCAAGTTAGCGAGGTGATCACCGTCATTTTCGCCCGTGACCAAGATGTCGTCCAAATAACACTGGGTCCCTGGAATCCCTTGCAGGACCTGATCCATCGCCCTTTGCCAGATAGCCGGAGCCGAGGCTACTCCAAACACCAGCCGTTGTATTGATAGAGACCTTTATGGGTGTTGATCGTAAGGTAATGTTTCGAAGCTTCTTCTACCTCCATTTGCAGGTACGCCTGGGCCAGATCAATTTTGGTGAAGCGTTTACCACCAGATAGCGAGGCGAAAATATCCTCAATCCGTGGAAGCGGATATTGCACCGTGTGAAGGACTGGGTTCACTGTCACCTTAAAATCCCCACAGATGCGGACCTTCTTTGGTTCCCCAGGCGTATTACTCAACGGCCTCTTCATTACAGGAACGATGGGTGTAGCCCACTCGCTCCAGTCCACTTTGGACAGTACTCCTGAACGTTCCAACCCTTCCAGCTCTGCTTCAACCGCTGGTCTGATCGCATAAGGCACTGGTCTGGCCTTCAGAAACTTTGGGCTTGCAGTATCCTCTATTTTAATTGTTGCTGTTATTCCTTTTAGTGTTCCTAGTCCCTCCTGGAACACTTCTTTTGCGTCAGTTAGCATTTTTGACAGTCGTCCAGGTGTGACGTCGTCATCCTTTTTGGCCTCCACCTTCAGTGCCTGTATGGAATGCCAATCTAAATGTATCTTCCGGATCCATTCACGTCCTAGCAGTGGTGGTCCTCCATTTGGCAATACATATATATCCATTTTAGGTATTTCCTGACCTTTATATGTCACTTTCACCCTTATTTTTCCTTTGGGGTAGACTTTTTGCCCCGTATACGTCTTCAAGACAATCTCTGTAGCTTTCAAGGGTATGTGTGAAAATAGCCGCTTGTAGTCTCTTTGATTTATGACTGTTAGAGGTGACCCTGTGTCCAATTCCATTTCCACTTGGACTCCGTCTATCTTGAGTGTAACCCAGATAGTCTGGTCATCCTCCATTTCGGTTATATTATGTAGTTTCAGACAACCCAGCTCCTTGCTTCCAGAGTCTGTGTCACTTTTCTGTTCGTCTGAACCACTGTCCATCACCTGGTGTACCTTTTTGTACTTCTCCTGTGGAGATTTCTTACTGTTGGTTTACTTCCCAGACCTGCAGACTCTTGCTATGTGTCCTGCTTTCCCACACTGTCTGCACACTTGGTCCTTGAACCAACAATCTTTCTGGTCATGTGTTGTTCTGCCGCAGCGATAGCACTTCCCTGTTCCATAGGTCATTTCGTTGGTGCCGTATTCTTGCGGTCTCCGTTGTATCTCTACAGCGCCCCTTGCGGCTGCTTCGTGTGATACTGCCATATTGAAAGCTTTGTCCAGCGTAAGGTCCTTTTCTGCTAGAAGCCGTTTCTGGGTTCCTTCACTTTGTAGCCCACACACAAACTTGTCCCTTAACGTGTCTGCTAGTCCCGCTCCAAACTGGCAGTATTTCGATAGCTTGCGCAGTTCCGTTAGGTACTCAGCATTGCTTTCGTCTTTGTGTTGGTTCCTTTTATGGAACTTAAATCGTTCTGCTATCAGCAGCGGTGTGGGGTTTAAGTGGTCCTGTAGGATTTCTACTATGCTTTCAAAATTCTTCTTTACCGGCTTCTCTGGGGTTATTAGATTTCGCAGTAACCCATAAGTTTTTGCACCCATGGAATTTAACAGAACCAGTGCTTTATTAGCATCTGGCACTTCATTCGCCCTGCAGTACACCTCAATGCGTTCCACATATGTCGCCCAATCTTCGACTTCATTGTCGAACGTAGAGATACTGCCACTCTTCGGCATCCTTGGTTGTGCGTTAACTATCCCCAATGGCGCCTCCCGCGCTTCCCCTTCTTCTCCGCTGGCACAAAATGGCGTCTCCCGCGCTTTCCTTCCTTCCCGCGCTCGCCGGTCTTCTCCGCTGCGGCTTCGCAAAATGGCATCTCCCGCGCTCTTCCTTCTTCTCCGCGGCTCAATGGCGCCTCCCGCGCTCTCCCTGCTTCTCCGCGGCTCAATGGCGCCTCCCGCGCTCTCCCTGCTTCTCCGCGGCTCAATGGCATCTCCCCTTGCTTCGCCCCGCGGACCCTGATCAGCCCGTGATCCCTGGCTGTGCTCTGCGTGTTCTTCTCTTGATATTTGTCGACGCCGCTCAGTCTAGAACCCGGCTGTTTCTTACCCTCTCTCTCTCCGGTTTGCAGTATTTTTCCTCGACGCCGCTCGGTGATCAACCCCCGGCTGCGCCCTGCTCTCTTCACCCTCTTTCTTACCCCGTCGACGCTGCCCGGCTCTCTCTCTCTGCCGTCGGTCGGCTCCAGCCGCCGCTGCTTGGGAAGGGTCTGCTTTGGACCGGTCGTCGATCTCTTACTGTTCGTTGTGGCTGGGGAACCAAGCCCGGCTCTCCACAGCCTCCCCAGCGAAGTTGGATCTCTGCCTGACTGCTGGGCGGTTGCTCGCGGTCGACGCCCGTGTTCCTGGCCTCGACTATTTTTTTTTTTTATGTTGCAGGTAGATTCGCATCAACACTCGTCGCCACTGTTAGATCCGTGGTTCAGTGGATAAATAATTACACGGATGTTGTGCATAAACAAATAACAGGTCTTTACTGGAGGAGGGTAATTTCTAGACTGGGGTACAGAGGCATGCGCACAGCTTATATACCGGTGTGGTTACTGCCGGTACTACAGTATACAGGAGCTGTAAAAAGTAGTTCTGACTTAAAGCACATACACTACAGTGCCGTCTTTCGGATGAGACATTAAACCGAGGCCCCGTCTGCTCTCTCAGGTGGACGTAAAAGATCCCACGGCCACTATTTCGAAGAAGAGCAGGGGGGAGTTCTCCCTGGTGTCCTGGGCCAATATTTATCCCTCAATCAACATCACTAAAAACAGATGATCTGGTCATTATCACATTGCTGTTTGTGGGAGCTTGCTGTGCGCTAATTGGCTGCCGCGTTTCCCACATTACAACAGTGACTACACTTCAAAAGTACTTCATTGGCTGTAAAGTGCTTGGGGACGCCCTGAGGTTGTGAAAGGTGCTTTGTAAATGCAGCTTTTCTTCCATGTCTTTTTAAAATAGACAATAATATCTGAAATAGATCAATAGACAGCAAACTGACCACAACTGGCATTTATGTGGCTGCTTTAACATTGATAAACGTCCCAAGGCCCTTCACAACCAATAAAAGGTGTAATCAGGTGACATTATGAGCAGAAAGCATTATTGCCAAATTGGGCGCAAGCTGCCCACAATTATGCATCCTCTTCGAATAGAGAGGCAGCCCCTGGGAACAGCTTTCTCCTCCTGGCTGTACAATTTCTGATCCGCCACCAGGGGTCAGCCAAGAGTTACAGTCTGTTCCACAGAAGCTCAGCGTAAACTCGAGGAACAGCACCTCATCTTCCGATTAGGCACTTTGCTGCTTTCCGGACTCAATATCGAGTTCAACAATTTCAGATCATAACCTCGGCCCCCATTACATTTTTACTTATATTTTTTATCCACACCTTTGTTTTGGCCCTTTCCCCCCCCCTTTTTTTCTCTCCCACATGGCAGCTGTCTCCCATTCTGCCAGAACATTTCACACCTAATCTAAAGCCGTCTTTTGTCTCTTCACTAGTCCTATCACCATCTCGTCTCGTTTTGAATACCTCTTAATGTCCCTTCACTTCTCTTTTGTTCTCTCCCAGCCTGGCCTTTTAATCTATTTCATTTCCTGTGCTTTTCCAGTCTTGACAAAAGGGTTTCGACCCGAAACGTCGACTCTAATTTCTCTCCACGGATGTTGCCTGGCCTGCCGAGTTTTTCCAGCATTTTCTGTTGTTACAGTCTGTGTGTGTGTAAATCCCCGTCAATGGCAGCAGGGGGCGCCGGATAGAAGAGCACCGATTGGTAGAGACAAGCAGGGTGCCAGCCAATCACCAGTCACGTGCGGCAGCCAGAGCTGATGAGACTGTAGCTTCTGTGCCAAACGCTCACCCGACCAATTAAAACATGCCGAGAATTTTGTGGCAGATTTGACAATATGATGATGTCATCGATGGTATCCAGTCCCGCCCCAGCGAGGTGACTCATTGTTGCTATGGGAACCCGCATGGGTCCTAGCTATGCCTGCCTTCTCGTGGGATATGTGGAACATTCTTTGTTCCAGTCCTACTCGGGTCCCCTCCCTCACCTCTTTTTCCGGTACATCGATGACTGTATCGGTGCCGTTTCCTGCTCTCGCCCTCAACTAGATAAGTTCATTCACTTTACTTCCAATTTCCACCCTTCCCTCACCTTCACATGGTCCATCTCCGACTCTTCCCTTCCCTTCCTTGACTTCTCCGTCTCCATCTCTGGAAATAGGCTATTGACAAACATTCACGACAAGCCCACTGACTCCCACAGCTACCTGGACTACACTTCCTCCCACCCCGCTTCCTGTAAGGACTCTATTCCATTCTCCCAGTTTCTCCGTCTCCGCCACATCTGCTCTGACGATGCCACCTTCCACACCAGTGCTTCCGACATGTCTTCCTTTTTCCTGAATCGAGGATTCCCCTCTACTGTGGTTGACACGGCCCTTGACCGTGTCCATTCTATTTCCTGCACTTCTGCCCTCACCATTTCCCTCCCTCCCAGAACCACGATAGGGTTCCCCTTGGCCTCACCTTTCACCCCACCAGCCTCCACATTCAACGGATCATCCTCCGCCATTTCCGCCACCTCCAACGTGATCCCACCACCAAACGCATCTTCCCCTCCTTCCTCCTTTCAGCATTCCGTAGGGACCGCTCCCTCCGCGACACCCTGGTTCACTCCTCTATCACCCCAACACCCCTTCCTCTTCGCCCGGCACCTTCCTGTGCAAGCGCAGGAGATGCAACACCTGCCCTTTCACCTCCTCCCTTCCCACTGTCCAGGGCCCCAAACACCCCTTCCAGGAGAAACAGCGATTTACTTGTACTTCTTGCAATTTAATGTACTGTATTCGCTGCTCACGATGCGGTCTCCTCTACATTGGGGAGACCAAACGCAGATTGGGCGACCGCTTTGCGGAACACCTCCGTTCAGTCCGTACGGGTGACCCTGAGCTTCCGGTCGCCTGTCACTTTAATTCACCGCTTCACTCCCACTCTGATCTCTCTGTCCTCGGCCTATTACATTGTTCCAATGAAGCTCAACGTAAGCTCGAGGAACAGCACCTCATCTTTCGATTGGGCACTTTGCAGCCTGCCGGACTCAACATAGAGTTCAACAATTTCAGATAATTATCCCTGCCCCCATTTTTCATGCAGTATGATTTTTGCCATTCCCATTTGCAACATTTTATCTTTCCTGCCTCTTTCAAAAGTACAGGATGTTCTTTCAATTCCTTCCTCCCCTCCTAAACCCCCCCCCCCCCCCTGTCTCTGCACCTGCTTAATATCTGTTACATCTCCAGCTTTTTCCAGTTCTGATGAAGGGTCCCAGACCTGAAACGTTAACTCTGTTTCTCTCTCCACGGATGCTGCCTGGCCTGCTGAGTATTTCCAGCATTTTCTGTTGTTATTTGAGGTGACTCGTTAACTGCCTTCTGAAGTGACCCAGCAAACCACTCAGTCATATTGTAATAGCAAAATACTGCGGATGCTGGAAATCTGAAATAACAGAAAATGCTGGAAATACTCAGCAGGCCAGGCAGCATCCGTGGAGAGAGAAACAGAGTTAACGTTTCAGGTCTGGGACCCTTCATCAGAACTGGAAAAAGCTGGAGATGTAACAGATATTAAGCAGGTGCAGAGACAGGGAGGGGGGGTTTAGGAGGGGAGGAAGAAATAGAAAGAACATCCTGTACTTGTGTAAGAGGCAGGAAAGATAAAATGTTGCAAATGGGAATGGCAAAAATCATACTGCATGAAAAATGGGGGCAGGGATAATTATCTGAAATTGTTGAACTCTATGTTGAGTCCGGCAGGCTGCAAAGTGCCCAATCGAAAGATGAGGTGCTGTTCCTCGAGCTTACGTTGAGCTTCATTGGAACAATGTAATAGGCCGAGGACAGAGAGATCAGAGTGGGAGTGAAGCGGTGAATTAAAGTGACAGGCGACCGGAAGCTCAGGGTCACCCGTACGGACTGAACGGAGGAGTTCCGCAAAGCGGTCGCCCAATCTGCGTTTGGTCTCCCCAATGTAGAGGAGACCGCATCGTGAGCAGCGAATACAGTATATTAAATTGCAAGAAGTACAAGTAAATCGCTGTTTCACCTGGAAGGAGTGATCGGGGCCCTGGACAGTGGGAAGGGAGGAGGTGAAAGGGCATGTGTTGCATCTCCTGCGCTTGCACGGGAAGGTGCCAGGTGAAGGAGCAGGGCTGTTGGGGGTGATTGAGGAGTGGACCAGGGTGTCGCGGAGGGAGCGGTCCCTTCGGAATGCTGAAAGGGGAGGTGAGGGGAAGATGTGTTTGGTGGTGGGATCACGTTGGAGATGGCGGAGGATGATCCGTTGAATGTGGAGGCTGGTGGGATGAAAGTTGAGGACAAGGGGAACCCTATCGTGGTTCTGGGAGGGAGGGGCAGGGGTGAGGGCAGAAGTGCGGGAAATAGAACGGACACGGTCAAGGGAGATGTCAACCACGGTAGAGGGGAATCCTCGGTTGAGAAAAAAGGAAGACATGTCGGAAGCACTGGTATGGAAGGTGGCATCGTCAGAACAGACGCGGCGGAGACGGAGAAACTGGGAGACTGGAATAGAGTCCTTACAGGAAGCGGGGTGGGAGGAAGTGTAGTCCAGGTAGCTGTGGGAGTCGGTGGGCTTGTAGTGGATGATTGTTGAAAGCCGATCGCCAGAAATGGAGACGGAGATTTCGTCCTTCGACTCATCCGACGCTTCAACAAAAAACTTTTTTTCTTCCTTTCTGATGTCAAGGATCGCAAGCTTCATCAACTCGTGGACACCAACGCCCCCTCCCAGAACCTTCTTCCCTGTTACATTTTTCTGATCCCATCCCTTCTTCCAATCTCACCCCCTGCCGTGTTTTCACTATCCCCTCTGACCTTCCCCTCTCTGACCCCGAACGATCAGTCCTCAGCAAAGGCCTGAGCTTCATCCCCTTACGCCCCCATCTTAATGAATTTTGAGCTCGGCACGATGCTGAACTCTTCTTCCGTCGCCTTCGTCTCCGTGCCCACTTCTCTGGCCAGGAGTCTTCCCCCCGCACTGCTGATCCTTTCTCCCGCTTTCTAAATTCTCGTTCTACTTGGACCCCTCCCCCTGGCCTCTTACCCTCTCTAGATCTTTTCATTGCCAACTGCCGGCGTGACATCGGCCGTCTCCATTTCTCTGCTCCCCTCACTCACTCCAAACTAACTCCCTCTGAACTTGCAGCACTCCGTTCTCTCCGATCCAACCCTAACATTATCATTAAACCTGCTGATAAGGGTGGTGCCGTTGTTGTTTGGCGAACCGACCTCTACCGTGTGGAAGTTGAACGCCAACTCTCCAACACCTCCTCCTACCTCCGCCTGGACCATGACCCCACTAGCAAACATCAAGCCATTGTTTCCAAGTGTGTCACTGACCTCATCTCCTCTGGAGATCTTCCCTCCATGGCCGCCAACCTCATAGGCCCTCAACCCCGCACAGCCCGCTTCTACCTCCTTCCCAAGATCCACAAACAGGACTGCCCTGGTAGACCCATCGTTTCAGCCTGTTCTTGCCCCACGGAACTTATCTCTTCCTATCTCGACTCTATTTTTTCTCCCCTTGTCCAGTCTCTTCCCACCTACATTTGCAACTCTTCCGACGCTCTCCATCACTAACAGTTTCCAGTTTCCTGGCCCCAACCGTCTCCTTTTCACCATGGACGTCCAATCCCTCTACACCTCCATCCCCCACCAGGACGGCCTTCGGGCGCTCCGTTTCTTCCTTGAACAGAGGCCCAACCAATCCCCATCCACCACCACCCTCCTCCTCCTGGCTGAACTTGTTCTCACATTCAACAACTTCTCCTTTGACTCCACTCACTTCCTCCAAATTAAAGGTGTTGCTATGGGAACCCGCATGGGCCCTAGCTATGCCTGCCTGTTCATGGGATATGTGGAACATTCTTTGTTCCAGTCCCACTCAGGTCCCCTCCCTCACCTCTTTTTCCGGTACATCGATGACTGTATTGGTGCCGTTTCCTGCTCTCGCCCTGAATTAAGTTCATTCACTTTACTTCCAATTTCCACCCTTCCCTCACCTTCACATAGTCCATCTCCGACTCTTCCCTTCCCTTCCTTGACTTCTCCGTCTCCATTTCTGGCGATCGGCTTTCAACAAACATCCACTACAAGCCCACCGACTCCCACAGCTACCTGGACTACACTTCCTCCCACCCCGCTTCCTGTAAGGACTCTATTCCATTCTCCCAGTTTCTCCGTCTCCGCCGCGTCTGTTCTGACGATGCCACCTTCCATACTAGTGCTTCTGACATGTCTTCCTTTTTCCTCAACCGAGGATTCCCCTCTACCGTGGTTGACACGGCCCTTGACCGTGTCCGTTCTATTTCCCGCACTTCTGCCCTCACCCCTGCCCCTCCCTCCCAGAACCACGATAGGGTTCCCCTTGTCCTCACCTTTCACCCCACCAGCCTCCACATTCAACGGATCATCCTCCGCCATTTCCGCCACCTCTAGTGTGATCCCACCACCAAACACATCTTCCCCTCACCTCCCCTTTCAGCATTCCGAAGGGACCGCTCCCTCCGCGACACCCTGGTCCACTCCTCAATCACCCCCAACAGCCCTGCTCCTTCACCTGGCACCTTCCCGTGCAAGCGTAGGAGATGCAACACATGCCCTTTTACCTCCTCCCTTCCCACTGTCCAGGGCCCCAAACACCCCTTCCAGGTGAAACAGCGATTTACTTGTACTTCTTGCAATCTAGTATACTGTATTCGCTGCTCACGATGCGGTCTCCTCTACATTGGGGAGACCAAACGCAGATTGGGCGACCGTTTTGCGGAACACCTCCGTTCAGTCCGTACGGGTGACCCTGAGCTTCCGGTCGCCTGTCACTTTAATTCACCGCTTCACTCCCACTCTGATCTCTCTGTCCTCGGCCTATTGCATTGTTCCAATGAAGCTCAACGTAAGCTCGAGGAACAGCACCTCATCTTTCGATTGGGCACTTTGCAGCCTGCCGGACTCAACATTGAGTTCAACAATTTCAGATAATTATCCCTGCCCCCATTTTTCATGCTGTATGATTTTTGCCATTCCCATTTGCAACATTTTATCTTTCCTGCCTCTTACAAAAGTACAGGGTGTTCTTTCTATTTCTTCCTCCCCTCCTCCCCCTGCCCCCCCACCCCCCCCCGTCTCTGCACCTGCTTAATATCTGTTACATCTCCAGCTTTTTCCAGTTCTGATGAAGGGTCCCAGACCTGAAACATTAACTCTGTTTCTCTCTCCACGGATGCTGCCTGGCCTGCTGAGTATTTCCAGCATTTTCTGTTGTCACTCAGTCATATTACACTGCTACCAGCAGCCTCTGTCCCTGTCTGGCCTTCACACTCTCTCCCTGTACCTGTCTCTCTCTCTCTCTCTCTCTCTCTCTCTCTCTCTGTCCCCGTCTCTCTCTCTCTGTCCCCATCAGTTGCTCTCTCTGTACCTGTCTCCGTGTCCCCGTCTGTCTTTCTCTCTCTCTCTCTCTCCCCCGTCTCTCTGTCCCCGTCTCTCTCTCTCTCTCTGTCCCCATCAGTTGCTCTCTCTGTACCTGTCTCCCTGTGTCCCCGTCTGTCTCTCTCTCTCTCTCTCTCTGGCTCACCACCACCTTCTCAGGGCAGCTGGGGATGGACAATAAATGCTGAGCTTTGCCAGCGACGCCCACAGCCCGAGAATGAATAAAAAGAAAACTTGGTTCAGTCGTTATTCTGGTAAACTTTCTTGCGACCTCTCCCCTCCGCCCACCCGCCTCTGCAGCAGACTGACAGACCCGGTTGTTTGTGGGACTGGGAGATTACAGCTGGGATAAGGAAGGGAGGTGGATTTCACGGTGTAAACACCGAGGAGGTACTGCAGGGGAGTCTGCCAGAATCCGGATCGAAGTGGCACCGATATGAAAGTAACTTTTCACTTTCTTTGTGCGCTTGGCTCCGCTCCCTCACAGTTCCTGCGAAAAATCGCAATCCCCGTGCCGAGGCCCTAAGCTCTGGAATCCCCTCCCCTACCTCTCTACCTCGCTCTCCTCCTTTAACTCGCACCAAGTCCCATTCGCCCATCACCCCTGTGCTCGCTGACCTACATTGGCTCCCGGTTAAGCAACGCCTCGATTTCAAAATTCTCATCCTTGTTTTCAAATTCCCTCCAGGGCCTCGCCCCCCTCCCTATCTCTGTAATCTCCTTCAGCTCCACAATCCCCCAAGATATCAGCGCTCCTCTAATTCTGCCCTCTTGTGCATCCCTGATTATAATCGCTCCACCATTGGCAGCCGTGCCTTCTGTTGCCTGGGCCCTAAGCTCTGGAGTTCCCTCCCTGAACCTCTCCGCCTCACTACCTCTCTCCCCCCTCCTTTAAGATGCTCCTTAAAACCGACCTCTTTGACCAAGCTTTTGGTCACCATCCCTAATATCTCCTTATGTGGCTCGGTGTCAAACTTTGTTTGATAACACTCCTGTGAAGCACCTTGGGATGTTTTACTATGTTAAAGGCGCTATATAAATGCAAGTTGTTGATCCTTTGTGTCAAACAGGCAGCTGACTTCAAAAATTTGGATTTGAAACAAATGGAAAAAAAAAAGACATTTAGCATTTTTTTTTGGAAAAGCGCTACTGTGTGTTCAAGGTTTAATGCGTAATTAGGAGACAGTTAAGCAGACTAAACAGGCTGCACGCAGTCCCAGTTCCTATTGCTAATCGTCACTCCACACTCACTGTGTGTGAAACAGTGCTGAGATTTCCAACACTGTGATAAGGTGCGATAGAAATAACAAATCGCTCTGGCTTCTGCCAAGAACCGTCTCGCTGACTTCACAGCGTCTTGACTCACGGCCGGTGGGGGGGGGGGGGGGGGGGGGTCTGAATGCAGATTTGTACACGAGGTGTTCGCCGAGGCTCAGCACGTTCTGTCAGTCTCCAGCAGACCGCTGGGGTCACAGTTGTCAACAGCAAGCAGCGGAAGGGAAGCCAGAGCAAGCAAGCACACACACCGGGCGCTGGCCACCCGCAGTGCCCACGGTTCACAGCTTCACCTCAAGCCACGTCTCAAACCCTCTGCCTCAGCTTGTCAAGCGGAACTGTCTGCCTGTGCTTTATACATAGGGATTTACAGCACGGAAATAGGCCATTCGACCCATCCAGTCCGTGCCGGTGTTTATGCTCCACACGAGCCTCCTCCCACCCCTCTTCATCTCACCCTATTAGCATAACCTTCTATTCCTTTCTCCCTCATGTGTTTATCCAGCTTCCCCTTAAATGTATCTATACTATTCGCCTCAACCACTCCCTGTGGTAGCGAGTTCCACATTCTCACCACTCTCTGGGTAAAGATGTTTCTCCTGAATTCCTGATTGGATTAATTAGTGACTGTCTTATATTCATGGCCCCTAGTTTTGGTCTCCCTCACAAGTAGAAACAGAGGGTGTTTTGTAACATTCAGTAAACTGGACAATTCCTCCAAGTCACACACCATCCCGACTTGGAAATATATCAACGTTCCTTCATCGTCGATGGATCAAAGTCCTGGCACTCCCTCCACACGGACTGCAGCGGTTCAAGAAGGAGGCTCACCACCACCTTCTCGAGGGGCCCCTGCTGCTCGTGCATTGGGATCGGACTTGGCTCTGATATCAACTCCCTCCCCTCCCCCACGGTCCGAAAACTGCCAAAAATTCACACCACACTGTCAATCTGACCCAGTTAGTAGAAAGAAAGAAAGAAAGAACGACTTGCATTTCTGTAGCGCTTTTCACAACCTCAGGATGTCCCAAAGCGCTTTACAGCCAATGAAGTACTTTTGAAGTGTAATCACTGTTGTAATGTGGGAAATGCGGCAGCCAATTTGTGCACAGCAAGCTCCCACAAACAGCAATGTGATAATGACCAGATAATCTGTTTTAGTGATGTTGATTGAGGGATAAATATTTGCCAGGACACCGGGGATAAATCCCCTGCTCCTCTTCGAAATAGTGGCCGTGGGATCTCTTACATCCATATAAAACGGGGCCTCGGTTTAACGTCTCACCCGAAAGACGGCACCTCCGACATTGCAGCGCTTCCTCAGCACGGCCCTGGGGTGTCAGCCTAGATTTCTGTGCTCAAGTCTCCTGGAGTGGGACTTGAACCCACAACCTTCGCACGCTCACAGATTTGTGTCAGAAAGCTGTGAGGCCGAGCCCCACTCCAGGTGTCTAATGCAGGCTGGCGCCTCAGTGAAGTAATGAGAGAGCGCAGTGTGTCAATACCAACACCACTAAAAATAGAACTGGTCGTCATTCAGCTCAGCGCTGTTTCTGGGTCCCTGCCGGGTGCAAATCGGCTGCTGTTTGTCTGAAATGCTTTAAGACGTTTCCCCGAGAGACATGACTAAGGCAACAGATAAAATGCAAGCCTTTTCTGTACTGGCACAGGGACAAAGGGCTTGTGGACAGGTTACTGGAAGGCAGCACAGACAGGCTCCATCCTGTGCTCACCCAACTCGCACACACTGAGAGCAAGAGGGGTCACCGGTCAATGATTAACTCCGGGCACATTTCCTCTGTCGAGCTCAAGGTGCTGAAGCCAATTATAGTCTCCTCCTCCGAGCACAGTGCTGGGTTTGAACTGAGGTCACTGATCATAGTAATAGTACGATGACACAGCAATGAAACATAGCAACATAGAAGATAGGAGCAGGAGTAGGCCATTCGGCCCCTCGAGCCTGCTCCGCCATTTAATGAGATCATGGCTGATCATCCAAGTTCAGTACCCTGTCCCTGCTTTCTCCCCATATCCCTTGATCCCTTTAGCCTTAAGAAATATATCTAACTCCTTCTTGAATATATTTAATGAATTGGCCTCAACTGCCTTCTGTGGTAGAGAATTCCACAGGTTCACCACTCTCTGGGTGAAGAAATTCCTCCTCATCTCTGTCCTAAATGGCCTACCCCTTATCCTTAGACTGTGACCCCTGGTTCTGGACTCCCCGGCCATCGGGAACATCCTTTCTGCATCTAGTCTGTCCAGTCCTGTTAGAATTTTATAAGTTTCAATGCGATCCCCTCTCATTCTTCTAAACTCTAGCGAATACAAGCCCAATCGACCCAATCTCTCTTCATACGTCATTCCTGCCATCCCAGGTATCAGTCTGGTGAATCTTCGTTGCACTCCCTCCATGGCAAGAACATCCTTCCTCCGATAAGGCGACCAAAACTGCACACCGAACTCAAGGTGTGGTCTCACCAAGGCCCTGTACAACTGCAGCAAGACATCCTTGCTCCTGTACTTGAATCCTCTCGCTATGAAGGCCAACATACCATTTGCCTTCTTAACCGCCTGCTGCACCTGCATGCTTACCTTCAGCGACTGGTGCACAAGGACACCCAGGTCTCGTTGCACTTCCCCTTTTCCCAATCTATTGCCGTTCAGATAATAATCTGCCTTCCTGTTTTTGCCACCAAAGTGGATAACCTCGCATTTATCCACATTATACTGCATTTGCCCAATCACTCAACCTGTCCAAATCATACTGGAGTTTCTCAAATCAAATCAAATCAAATCAACTTTATTGTCATTGTTAGTGTACAAGTGCAGTACAACGAAATGTAGGCTTGCGGCTCCCGAGAGTGTACATTTAAATTAAGACATTTAAACATTCAACATACATTTGGCTTGTAATACATTAACATAAACATAACCATAATAAAGTGCATTGGCAGATGTGCAGGCTTTAGAGTTTATTTGTGGAGTTCAGTAGGATGACAGCCCTGGGAAAGAAGCTGTTCCTAAATCTGGTCGTACGGGTGCAAATGCATCTGTAGCGTCTCCCAGATGGCAGGAGGGCGAACAGACTGTGGCTGGGGTGGGTAGGGTCTTTGATGATGGACCGTGACCTCCGTAAACAGCGTTTCTGGTATATGTGCTCTATGGTCGGTAGCCGGGTGCCGATAATGCGTTGGGCAGTTTTGACTACCCGCTGCAGGGCTTTCCGGTCATAGTAGCTACAGCTGCCATACCACACTGTGATACAGTTTGTCAGGATGCTCTCTATTGTGCAGCGGTAAAAGTTAGAGAGGATCAGGGGTGACAGGTTACATCCCTTCAGCCTCCTTAGGAAATATAGGCGCTGCTGGGCCTTCTTCACCAGAGAGGAGGTATTGAGGGACCAGGAGAGGTCTTCCATGATGTGGACTCTGAGGAACTTAAAGCTGTCCACCCTTTCCACCACAGCCCCATTGATGTGGATGGGGGTGTGACTTCCGCCTTTAAACTTCCTGAAGTCCACAATGATTTCTTTGGTTTTCTTGATGTTAAGGGCCAGGTTGTTATCGGCGCACCACTTCACGAGATGCTGGACCTCCTCCCTGTAGGCTGACTCATCGTTGTTGGTGATCTGGCCTACCACCGTGGTGTCATCCGCAAACTTGATGATGGTGTTGGAACCATGAACAGCCACACAGTCGTGGATGAAGAGAGAGTAGAGGAGGGGGCTCAGCACACATCCTTGTGGGGCCCCCGTGTTCAGGGTCGGGGGGGGGTGGGGGGGAGGTGTGGTTACCTAATTTGACAGACTGGGGTCTGTTTGTTAGGAAGTCCAGGGTTCAGTTGCAGAGGGAAGTGTTCAGGCCAAGAGTTTGGAGTTTGGTGGCCAGCTTGTTGGGGACGAGTGTTGAATGCTGAGCTGTAGTCTATGAACAGCATTCTCCTCACAGCACACATGCCCACCCAGCTTTGTGTCATCTGCAAACTTGGAGATATTACATCTAGTTCCCTCGTCTAGATCATTAATATATCATTGACCTGAAACGTTAACTCTGTTTCTCTCTCTTCACAGATGCTGCCTGACCTTCTGAGTATTTCCAGCATTTTCTGTTTTTATTCCAATATTGTTGTATCCTGCGCCTACCAGGATGGTAGAGGGCGAACTAGATGGGCCGTGGTATTTTTCGGCCAGCAATTCCTACAGCCCTATGTAACAGGCCAGTATAAAAGCAGCTACTGAATAGTCTTTCATTCCTCTTTCATTCAGGAATTCTTTGGAAGCAATGTACAAACCCACTGATGTGCATTCCATTGCAGGCTCCAGGCGCCCTTTAGTTAAATCACGAAACAGTCCTCTCATTATCCACGTCCTTGGAGCCAATTTATCCAGGCCGGATAAACCAGCTTTAAAGTGAATACATTCCTCTCCCTAGGATCGGCTGAGAGGTAATGATGAGGTTGCAAGAGTGACCCCGGGCTAAATTATATGTAAGGTCTTGCATTTCTATAGCGCCTTTCACAACCACAGGATGTCCCAAAGCGCTTCACAGCCAATGAAGTACTTTTGAAGTGTAGTCACTGTTGTAATGTAGGAAACGCGGCAGCCAAATTCGGCACAGCAAGCTCCCACAAACAGCAATGTGATATTGACCAAGTAATCTGTTTTTAGTGATGCTGATTGAGGGATAAATATTGGCTCCAGGACACCGGGGAGAACTCCCCTGCTCTTCTTCGAAATAGTGCTGTGGGATCTTTTATGTCCACCTGAGAGAGCAAACAGGGCTTCAGTTTAACGTCTCATCCAAAAAACGGCACCTCCGACAGTGCTGCACTCCATCAGCAGTGCACCGGGTGTGTCAGCCTAACTTTCATGCTCATGTCTCTGGGCTTAAACCCATGACCTTCTGACTCGGAGGCAAGAGTCATGGCTGAAATCTTAAGACCACAGTTGCTGTAATTTGAGACATGGTTCTACACTGTAGGAGGGAGGTTGAGACAATAGAGAGCGGGCAGCACAGATTCACTGGGAGGCTGGCTGATATAAGAAAATATAGATTAACCACTTGCTCACTGAAATTCAACAGAGATCACGAATTCAACAACAACTTGTATTTATATAGCGCCTTTAATGTAGTAAAACGTCCCAAGGCGCCGCACAAGAGCGATATAAAGCAAAATTTGACACCGAGCCACATAAAGAGATATTAGCACAGGTGACCAAAAGCTTGGTCAAAGAGGTAGGTTTTAAGGAGCGTCTTAAAGGAGGAGAGAGAGGTAGCGAGGCGGAGAGGTTTAGGCAGGGAGTTCCAGAGCTTAGGGCCCAGACGACAGAAGGCACGGCCACCAAAGGTGGAGCGATGTAAATCGTGGATGAGCAAGAGGCCAGAATTGGAGGAGCGCAGAGATCTCGGGGGATTGTAGGGCTGGAGGAGGTTACAGAGATAGGGAGGGGGCGCGACCATGGAAGGGTTTGAAAACAAGGATGAGAATTTTTTAATTGAGACGTTGTCGGACTGGGAGCCAATGTAGGTCAGCGAGCACAGGGGTGATGTGTGAACGGGACTTGGTGCGAATTAGGAGACGGGGCAGCGAGCACAGGGGTGATGTGTGAACGGGACTCGGTGCGAATTAGGACACGGGGCAGCGAGCACAGGGGCGATGTGTGAACGGGACTTGGTGCGAATTAGGACACGGGGCAGCGAGCACAGGGGTGATGTGTGAACGGGACTCGGTGCGAGTTAGGACACGGGGCAGCGAGCACAGGGGTGATGTGTGAACGGGACTCGGTGCGAGTTAGGACACGGGGCAGCGAGCACAGGGGTGATGTGTGAACGGGACTTGGTGCGAATTAGGACACGGGGCAGCGAGCACAGGGGTGATGTGTGAACGGGACTTGGTGCGAATTAGGACACGGGGGCAGCTGAGGTTTGGATGAGCTCAAGTTTATGGAGGGTGCAAGGTGGGAGGCCGGCCAGGAGTGCGTCGGAATAGTCAAGTCTAGAGGTAACAAAGGCATGGATGAGGGTTTCAGCAGCGGACGAGCTGAGGCAGGGGCGGCCTTGGGCATAGACACAGTATGGAACATGCGAGTTACCCGGTAACTGTCAAACAAAGAAATATTTTGTTCCTCTGATGAAGACGCCAGGTGCCTCGTACCCGCCTGATGTGTTCACCATATCCAAGGATCCCACCAACGAGATGAGAGTTGGGAGTCAGCATCTCGACCACTTATCAATGGGTCATTTACTCTCTTTAAAGGTGATGCCGAGCCCGTTGAGAGAAGCCAGCACGAACGCTCAGTGTACATTGAAAGCCCAAGCCCTCGGGTCTTTGGTGTTAGAAAGCTCTACCCTGCTCCTCTTTACTCCCCAACGAGCCCCCGGCACCAGGCACTCGCAGCCAGGTTCTGCTCTGGCTCTTAAAAACTGATGCTCAAATGAGGACAAAGAAGTGGCGACTAAAAGGCTGGCGTCAATTCTAAAGGCCACAGTTGAAAGCAGTTACTTTATTCTTCATTCAATGCTTTAGGCCGTACTACACCAGGCTGCCCTTCATTTAATGTCTCCATTTCAGCTCACATGTTAAAAATGTTACGTCTGTCTCTTCATTCCCCTCCTCGGGTGATCCCTTCAGCTTCATAACAATAGATCGGAAGATGGATACGGATAAGCAACAGCGTTCAACACATCTTAGCTCATCCATGCAGAGAAAACCTGCCGTCCCCTCCGCACAGCATCCAACTGCTTCTCACATCATTCCAGACCTTTCACCCCCGGCCCAACAGCCCAGTCCACCCGGCGACCACTCTGTGTGAAGAACTTCCCGACATCAGGCCCGCATTCATCTTTCACTGGTTTGGAAGGGGAGGTGAAGGGAGGGGAAAAAGGGAGGGGGGAACACGAGGGGAAGAGGGAGGGGGGAACACGAGGGGAAGGGGGAGGGGGGACACGAGGGGAAGAGGGAGGGGGAGCACGAGGGGAAGAGGGAGGGGGAACACGAGGGGAAGGGGAGGGGGGACACGAGGGGAAGGGGGAGGGGGAACACGAGGGGAAGGGGGAGGGGGAACACGAGGGGAAGAGGGAGGGGGAACACGAGGGGAAGGGGGAGGGGAACACGAGGGGAAGAGGGAGGGGGAGCACGAGGGGAAGAGGGAGGGGGAGCACGAGGGGAAGGGGGAGGGGGAACACGAGGGGAAGAGGGAGGGGGAACACGAGGGGAAGAGGGAGGGGGAACACGAGGGGAAGAGGGAGGGGGAACAGGAGGAACACGAGGGGAAGGGGGAGGGGGAACACGAGGGGAAGGGGGAGGGGGAACACGAGGGGAAGGGGAGGGGGAACACGAGGGGAAGAGGGAGGGGGAACAGGAGGAACACGAGGGGAAGGGGGAGGGGGAACACGAGGGGAAGGGGGAGGGGGAACACGAGGGGAAGGGGGAGGGGGAACACGAGGGGAAGGGGGAGGGGGAACACGAGGGGAAGGGGGAGGGGGAACACGAGGGGAAGGGGGGGGGGACACGAGGGGAAGGGGAGGGGGGACACGAGGGGAAGAGGGAGGGGGAACACGAGGGGAAGGGGAGGGGGACACGAGGGGAAGGGGGAGGGGTGACACGAGGGGAAGGGGGAGGGGGGACACGAGGGGAAGGGGGAGGGGGAACACGAGGGGAAGGGGGAGGGGGAACACGAGGGGAAGGGGGAGGGGGAACACGAGGGGAAGGGGGAGGGGGAACACGAGGGGAAGGGGGAGGGGGAACACGAGGGGAAGAGGGAGGGAGGACACGAGGGGAAGAGGGAGGGAGGACACGAGGGGAAGAGGGAGGGGGAACACGAGGGGAAGAGGGAGGGAGGACACGAGGGGAAGAGGGAGGGAGGACACGAGGGGAAGAGGGAGGGAGGACACGAGGGGAAGAGGGAGGGAGGACACGAGGGGAAGAGGGAGGGAGGACACGAGGGGAAGAGGGAGGGAGGACACGAGGGGAAGAGGGAGGGAGGACACGAGGGGAAGAGGGAGGGAGGACACGAGGGGAAGAGGGAGGGAGGACACGAGGGGAAGAGGGAGGGAGGACACGAGGGGAAGAGGGAGGGGGAACACGAGGGGAAGGGGGAGGGAGGACACGAGGGGAAGAGGGAGGGAGGACACGAGGGGAAGAGGGAGGGGGAACACGAGGGGAAGGGGGAGGGGGAACACGAGGGGAAGGGGGAGGGAGGACACGAGGGGAAGAGGGAGGGAGGACACGAGGGGAAGAGGGAGGGAGGACACGAGGGGAAGAGGGAGGGGGAACACGAGGGGAAGAGGGAGGGGGAACACGAGGGGAAGGGGGAGGGGGAACACGAGGGGAAGAGGGAGGGAGGACACGAGGGGAAGAGGGAGGGAGGACACGAGGGGAAGAGGGAGGGGGAACACGAGGGGAAGAGGGAGGGAGGACACGAGGGGAAGAGGGAGGGAGGACACGAGGGGAAGAGGGAGGGAGGACACGAGGGGAAGAGGGAGGGAGGACACGAGGGGAAGAGGGAGGGAGGACACGAGGGGAAGAGGGAGGGAGGACACGAGGGGAAGAGGGAGGGAGGACACGAGGGGAAGAGGGAGGGAGGACACGAGGGGAAGAGGGAGGGAGGACACGAGGGGAAGAGGGAGGGGGAACACGAGGGGAAGGGGGAGGGAGGACACGAGGGGAAGAGGGAGGGAGGACACGAGGGGAAGAGGGAGGGGGAACACGAGGGGAAGGGGGAGGGGGAACACGAGGGGAAGGGGGAGGGAGGACACGAGGGGAAGAGGGAGGGAGGACACGAGGGGAAGAGGGAGGGAGGACACGAGGGGAAGAGGGAGGGGGAACACGAGGGGAAGAGGGAGGGGGAACACGAGGGGAAGAGAGGGGGAACACGAGGGGAAGAGGGAGGGGGAACACGAGGGGAAGAGGGAGGGGGAGCACGAGGGGAAGAGGGAGGGAGAGGGAACACGAGGGGAAGAGGGGGGGAACACGAGGGGAAGAGGGAGGGGGAACAGGAGGGGAAGAGGGAGGGAGAACACGAGGGGAAGAGGGAGGGGCGACACGAGGGGAAGAGGGAGGGTGAACACGAGGGGAAGAGGGAGGGTGAACACGAGGGGAAGAGGGAGGGGAACACGAGGGGTAAAGGGGGGGGAGGGGAACAAGAGGGCAATGGGGTGAGGGAAACACGAGGAGGAAGGAAGGCGAGGAAAGGACAGGGAAGAGAGGGAAGGGAGGGGAAGGAAAATGTTTACGGTGTCTCTGCTCCTCCTCCCCCAACAAACAGTTCTCTCTTGCAGTGCATGCTGGGCTGTGCAGCTGAATCTATTCGCCCTTCACCCAATGCCAGATGCACTCTCTTGATCGAGAGCGATGATATAAGTTTTCCCACATGGCTACCCCGTCACCAGGTGACTTCATTCAGTTAACTCGGTGGAAGCTGGCAAAACCCATCTAATGTTGCCAGAGGGCAAGCGCATAGAAAGCACGTAAACATCTTTGGAGGTCATGGATAAAATCGAGACGTTTAGCTCCCATCCATCGGTGCGATCTGGACAAGCGGACGGTCCATTTAGCACGGCACTGGCTGGGCCACACAGGCCAGTAAGATCTCTGGTTCAACCCTGGTCTACGAGGAGCAAAAGGAGAAATTTGTTCGCTAGTAGTTTGGCCGCTTCAGTTTTTTGTTATTTATTCACAGGCTGTGGGCGTTGCTGGCAAGGCCAGCATTTATTGCCCATCCCTAATTGCCCTCGAGAAGGTGGTGGTGAGCCGCCTTCTTGAACCGCTGCAGTCCGTGTGGTGTGTCATAGCAGTTTGTACAACTGAGTGTCTCGCTGGGCCATTTCAGAGCGGCAATTAAGAGTCAACCACATTGGTTTGGGTCTGGAGTCACATATCGGCCAGACCGGGTAAGGACGGCAGATTTCCTTCCCTAAAAGGACATTAGTGAACCAGATGGGGTTTTACGACAATCCAGTCGTTTCATGATCACCATTACTGATACTAGCTTTTTAGTCCAGATTTAATTAACTGAATTTAAATTCCCCAGCTGCCATGGTGGGATTTGAACTCATAGTCCCCGCGGATCATTAGCCCAGACTTCTGGATTACTAGTCCAGCAACATAACCGCTATGCCACCGTTCTCTAAATTGACCTCGGTATCCCTGAGCTAGGAAGTGTGGGGGAGGGGGAATTCCTGCTGGGAAGAGTAGGAGCGCGCACCACACTGGGCAAGGATAGGAACAGGCTCGGCTGTGAGGTCTCCCAGTGTGGAATAGACAACCGGCAGTCATTGTCATTCATGAAGAGCAGGTACTTGGTGGGGGGGGGGGGGGGGGGGAGAGGGGTGGTGGCGTTGCTACCCGTGAAATCATCCCATAATATCAATTTAGCACCTTCAGAAAACAAGGGGCAAGAGGAGAAAACTCAAGTTGGGAAAACAAGGAAGGAAATGAATCTTTTCAAGTAAGTGGAGGAGAAAAAGCGCGCAACAGACCATTGGCCAACATGGCCGGTACTGGAGGAGCCAGGAGCCTACCTGACAGCTGCCTTGGGGATAGAACCGTACACCAGCGAGCTGAGGCCTCGGTAGAGCCCCTTCACCCCATGGCCCTCCACCGTCTGCTTGACACAGTCGCCTAGGAAAGAAAACACATGCACTGGCTACTCAACTGAAAAAAAAGTGCCTGCATCTATTTACCGCCTTTCACACAGCAGCGGGAGCAGGCCATTCAGCCCCCTCGTGCTTCTTTCGCCATGACACAACGGTGTCAGCCGTGGCTCGGTGGGCAGCACTCTGCGCCTCTGAGCCAGAAGGTTCACGGGTTCAAGCGCCCCACTTCAGAGACTTGAAGCCCCATAATCGACGACAGACGCCACCGGTGCCAGTACTGAGGGGGCGCTGCACTGTCGGAGGTGCCATCTTTCGGATGAGATGTTAAATGGAGGCCATGTCTGTTCTCTCAGGTGGATGTAAAAGATCCCACAGCCACTATTCGATAAAGATGTGTAAAGTTCTGATCACCACATTACAGGAAAGATGTGATCGCTCTAGAGAGGGTACAGAGAAGATTTACGAGGATGTTGCCAAGACTGGCAATTTTTAGCTGAGGAAAGATTGGACAGGCTGGGGTTGTTTTCTTTGGAACAGAGGAGGTTGAGGGGAGACTTAATTGAGGTGTATAAAATGATGAGGGGCCCAGATAGAGTGGATAGGAAGGACCTATTTCCTTTAGCAGAGAGGTCAATAACCAGGGGGCACAGATTTAAAGTAATTGGTAGAAGGATTAGAGGGGAGTTGAGGAGAAATGTTTTCACCCAGAGGGTGGTGGGGGTCTGGAACTCACTGCCTGAAAGGGTGGTAGAGGCAGAAACCCTCATCGCATTTAAAAAGTACTTGGATATGCACTTGAAGTGCCGTAACCTACAGGGCTACGGACCAAGAGCTGGAAAGTGGGATTGGGCTGGAGAGCTCTTTTTCGGCCGGCACAGACACGATGGGCCGAATGGCCTCCTTCTGTGCTGTAATCTCCCTGATTCTATAAGAGCGGGGGGGGAATTCTCCCTGGTGTCCCGGCCGGACTCCTTGAAGACCGGCTGATGGACGGAAGGCTCGACAGCCAATCGCCTGCTCGTGCTCTCACTCTGCGACAATGGACAGTTGCCGGGTGTGGATGGCAAAGTGCGGATTACGACTTTTTTTTAAAAAAGGAGCAGAAAAAACAAAATGAAAATTAAACTTAAAAGCTAAAAAGGAGAAACGTTTCTATCCAGCTAGAATACTTCCCTATTCAATCATTTGCCCAAGAAGAAAGCGGCAAGCAAGGTGGGCTGTCGAAGCCGTGGCCCCAGAATCCTTACCGATGCCCTTGTATCTCGGCGGGTTTGCCTTCTCATCCAGCTGCAGCTGTGTCTTCACATACTCGGTGGGGAAGGTGATGCAGATTTCAATGCCTCCCGCAATCCCACCTGCACAAGGAAAATGACCACAATTTAAACACCAGGTAATAAAACATGGCGATCCAGTAGCCTTGGAAAAGGTTCTGCAGGACAGCCATGAGGCTGAGTCCCAGCGTCAGGAACCTTAGTCACTCAGACGGACTTAAAGAGCTGGGGCTACTTACTTCAGAGCAGCGTAAAAGAAAAGACTTTTTTTTTTTAACGCAGCGAGGGGTGAGGACCTGGAACTCGCTGCCGACGGAAGTGGTGGAAGCGGAGACACTCGATGTTTTCAAGGGGAGACTGGATAGGCACTTGAGGGAAATAAACTTGCAGGGCTACGGGGATAGAGCGAGGGAGTGGGACTGACTGGATTGCTCTACAGAGAGCTGGCGCAGACTCGATGGGCCGAATAGCCTCCTTCTGTGCCGTTATGACTCTATGGGGGCGGTTTTGTGAATGGAGGCACGTTGGAGGCGGGACTCCCACTTGTCGGGTCGATGTCCCGCCTCCATCAAGTTGTGGCCAACCCAGGCTATTTTCCCTTGATTGACCTTGTTAAGCCTGCCCAGCAGGCTTAGCAGCCCAATTAAGGGAAAGCCGGTTACAGAGCACGTCAACGTATGACGTTACAGAGCACGTCAACGTATGACGTTACAGAGCACGTCAACGTATGACGTATCATCTGTCATCTGCGAGACTCTCCGTATAGGAACCGACTGAAGCCTACAGGAAGAAACAAATGTAAGTACACTTTTATAAAACACTTAGGACTTACCTCAGATACTCACCTCTACACTTGTGCAGCCATCACTTACCTTCACACAACACTTTTGCAGCCCGACCCCCGCAGACTCAGTACTCGCTGAGCTGGCGGGTTTTGGAGCCTTCGGAAACCCGCACTTGTGAGGGCAAAAAGGGGATAATCCTATTTTCTGCCTGTTAACTACCTGTTAACAAGCAGTTAATAGGCTTTAATCCCTTCCCGCCTCCAAGGAGACGGGACCCAGCGCAGGATGGCAACCCGCTTCCTGGGAAGATGGCATGGGGGCAGGTTGGGGGTGGGTGTTCTGCCATTTTCCTGGCAGTCCCGCCTCCCCAGGGCTGAGAAAATCGCCCCCCATGACTCCATGGCCTAGAAATTGGGTATAGCCCCGCTTGGGGCGTTAGAATTGGCGCAGCGCAAAGTTTATAGCCAGACGCAACTTATCGCCACCTGGCGCGATATTGGGTTGCATCGCCCCTAAAGGTGATTGAGGCGCGAATTCAGGCGTTACACGGGACTCCTAAGGCGCTAAACTTCCGGCGCAACCCAATATCGGAGCGGACAGGCGCAGCGCAGGTGCTCTCAATTACCGATGACCACGAGACTTCCACCCCTTTAAGAGCTGGCCGGCGCCTGGGTCAGTCAGCTTCAGCATCCACACTCTTCGCCTTGCAGGCCTCAGAATCGGCGCAGGCCCTTCTCTGGTGCTAAAAACTTGGACCAGATGGAGAAGGTGAGACAGAGAGCAGAGCGCTTCATCAATGAGGCTCTGGAGCAATTGGTGGCTGCAGTGGAGCGCCGGCGAGATGTTCTCTACCCAGACAATGGCAGGAGGCCGAATCATAAGGACTACCGACGAGCTTGGAGGGATGTATGCCAGAGGGTCAACTCCAGCAGCATGGTGACCAGGAGCCCTGTCCAATGCAGAAAGAAATTCAACGACCTCACTCGGGTCGTGAGGGTGGGTGTTGTTTCTGCAAACTTCAGCATCCCTTCATTTGCACCTGACTTTATGGCTACAGGGTGGGCTGTGCCCCATTGGCCATCTGCCAGCAAGCACCCATGGCCCTTTCTGGGCACACACATGCACATTTGACTCAAGGCGTCATGTAAGGGCTCTTGCACCATGGGGGGCATGAGATGATCACTCAGGGCATCATGTAAGGGCTCTTCCACCATGGGGAGCATGAGATGATCACTCAGGGCATCAGGTAACATAACTTCCCCTCCTTTCCCCTGCAGTCCAAGCTGGCGAGAATTGGCAAAGACCAGCTTCGCGCTGGTGGAGGACCTCCACAAGTGGTCACTCTCACGGATCTCGAGGAGAGAGTCCACCAGATTCTTGGAGGACGTCTGAGTGGTCCTGTAGCCACTGCAGCTGCCGACCCCATTGTCGACAGCGATGGTAAGGTTCTCACCTTTTACAACTGTCTCCTTCCACTTGTTCCCCCCGCCAGCATGCTTTCTCACTGTGGACCCATGTCATAGCCTTGCCGCAATCTGGCATCCCTTGCTGCCAAGCTGTCCTTTTGCTAAAGCCACTTTTCCACCTCCCTGCTTTCAGATGCTGCATCACCAGCTCGGGAGACGGGCCCTCAAGCTGCCAGTGCCAGTGCCTCCGAAGGCTCAATGAGAAAAGTACTGTCCAACAGAAGGTCAGCAACTCTCTCCAGCAACGATCAGAATGGCCAGCCCAAATGGCTGCAGCTTTTATACTAGTGCTGTCCCCTTTAAATAGCGCCCCCCGAGTCCGAGAAGGGCCTGGGAACGCTCCATCCAACTGTCACTAATAGCGCCAGGCGGAAAGGTTGCGGGCGCCACCGAATATCCGGTCCGGGGCGCCAAAAAGGCGTTGCACACTGAAATGACGTCATGATTTGCCTGCGCCCGCGGGCGCGCGCAAAGAGTTAGCGCCGGCGCTAAAAGGATACTCAATATGGGAGGTGGCGCTATATTCACTGCGCCCGCCCGAAAATTGGGTAACGCCCCAATTCTCGGGCTCTTTAGGCGCTAATCGCTGGCGCTACCAACCGAATTTCTAGGCCTATGACTTAATTTATATAGCGCCTTTCACGGACTCAGGGCGTCCCAAAGCGCTTCACAGCCAACGAAGTGCTTTTGAAGAGTAGTCACGTGGCAGCCAATTTGCACACAGCAAGCTCCCACAAACAGCCAACGTGACAACGACCAGATGATCCGTTTTAGTGATGTTGGTTGAGGGGTAAATACTGGCCGGGACACCAGGGAGAACTCCCCCCGTGCCCTTCTCCGAATAGCGGCGTGGACTCTTTTAACATCCACACGCACGGCACGCCAGCCCTTCACTGCGACTCTGCACGTTGCACATGGCTTGATCTCCTCATGGGGATTCTGCAAACCCATTCTAAAAACCTGCCACGCACTACACACAGGATAATAGGAAGCTGGCCGGGAAGCACAAGCCTAGCATTCATTTGAATGTGTTCCAACGACAACACCATCAAAGCAGGATCAAACCACAGTTTCAAAGTCAGCTATTTGTTATTCTAGATTATACAGGCAGGCAATGGGTTTCCTTACAGATTATATAAACGGCTGTTGCAAAATGTAGCACGCGGTGTGATGTCACCGAAGTCTCAGCCGTGGCTTCCGCCTCTGAGGTAGGAGGTCGCGGGTTCAAGCCCCACTCCGGAGATTTAACCACATAATTTCAGGCTACACTCCCAGTGCAGTGCTGAGGGAGTGCTGCACTGTCGGAGGTGCCGTCTTTCATTAAACAGAAGCCCCATCTGCTCCCTCAGGTGAATGTAAAAGATCCCACGGCACTATTTCGAAGAGGAGCAGGGGGGAGTTCTCCCCGGTGTCCCGATCAATATTTATTCCTCAATCAACACGACAAAAACAGATTATCTGGTCATTATCACACTGCTGTTTGTGGGAGCTTGCTGTGCGCAAATTGGCTGCCGCGTTTCCTACATTACAACGGTGACCGCACTTCAAAAAGTACTTCATTGGCTGTAAAGCGCTTTGGGACGTCCGGTGGTCGTGAAAGGCGCTATAGAAATGCAAGTCTTTCTTTCTTGTGATTTTGAGACAGCTAATCAGGAACAGGCAGGAAACCAGGCAGAGAAAGTGAATGGATTCTTCCTGTCCCACACTCGTTCCGCTCTGGGTCTAAGTGGTATTCAGGGGCTTTGAAAGAGAAATGGCTGCATCGACAGAGGGGATTCAACCCGCACCAGCCCCACCGAACACCAATCACTTCCCACAATCCATAATAAATTAGACCATGAAAAAAAGTGTGTTTCTTTACATTTTTAAAAATGTTTCTCCCCCACCCCTGCCCTCCCAGCTGGCTCTCTCCCTCACACACACACTGCATCTCACCCCCTAGGATCTTATAAGGATTGCAACAGCGCCTTGGAACAGAATTCACTCTCCTTCACGCTTGCATCAGCGTGCACTGGCCATTTAAAGAGCAGGTACAAAAGATTTGTTGAAATGCGTGAGTCAGCACAAAGCTGAAGGAAGTCGAACTTCGATTGGCTCCCGGGGCAACGCCCCTCCACACACCCCATTAAACACGTGGTGCCCAGAGCTCTCAAATTTCAATGACCACGTTCGCTGTTTGTCAGCTTAAAAACACCGGGACACCCATTACATTCTCATCAGAAATAATAAATCTTTTTACTGACCAGTCACTCGGTCCCTGTTAACAGAGGGCAGAGCAGAGTGTCGTGTCAGGTTCAGTTTCCAATCCTCTCTAAAATCAATCAATCTCAGGTCAGTTTCCTAATTATTTATTGATCATTAAAGCCGGGGTGTTGTTCCAGGCCAAGTTTCCGGGTAAAGGTTGAATCCTACGAATAGTGCATTATTCCCAGGGCTGTGGAAACCATTTCCTTGGATTTATAAGAATTATAAGGGAGACTCCAATGTCGATCAGTGACCTTTCAACCACCCCGGGTTGTGTCCTTTTCAAATCAAAATCAAATCAAATCAAATCAACTTTTACTGTCATTGTTAGTGTACAAGTGCAGTACAACGAAATGTAGGCTTGCGGCTCCCGAGAGTGTACATTTGGATTAAGACATTTAAACATTCAACATACATTTGGCTTGTAGTATATTAACATAAATATGACCATAATAAAGTGCATTGGCAGATGTGCAGGCTTTAGAGTTTATTTGTGGAGTTCAGTAGGATGACAGCCCTGGGAAAGAAGCTGTTCCTAAATCTGGTCGTACGGGTGCGAATGCATCTGTAGCGTCTCCCAGATGGTAGGAGGGCGAACAGACTGTGGCTGGGGTGGGTAGGGTCTTTGATGATGGACCGTGACCTCCGTAGACAGCGTTTCTGGTATATGTGCTCTATGGTCGGTAGCCGGGTGCCGGTAATGCGTTGGGCAGTTTTGACTACCCGCTGCAGGGCTTTCCGGTCATAGTAGCTACAGCTGCCATACCATACTGTGATACAGTTTGTCAGGATGCTCTCTATAGTGCAGCGGTAAAAGTTAGAGAGGATGACGGTAAAAGTTAGAGAGTACCACTTTGCCCCCTGAAGGAACTCTTACCGATTTAAGGGGCAAGTGGGGACAGGAGCTTGCAGGGTGCATGAAGATGTGGCTCCTCCTGCTTCATCCCTCAGGGTGTTGGGAGCGGAGGGTCGCACGTAGGCAAACTCCACTTTGATGCAAGACCGTCTCCGCCAATGACTATTGCCCCTCCGCCGCTGGGTGAAGTGCTGTGAACCCAACGACCCTGCTTTATATCAGTGACGTTTAATGCGGACTCCGGAATCCCGCTAGCCCGCTGTCTGATACCAGCGGCAGACTCTTAAGACACAAAGGAAAACTAGGATATGAGTGAGAGAGCAGCAGATTTCACAGTGTGTGGCTCAGTGGGTAGCACTCTCGCTTCTGAGTCAGAAGATCGTGGGTCCACAGTCCCCACTCCAGAGACTTGAGCACAAAAATTCAGGCTGACGCTCCAGTGCAGTACTGAGGGAGTGCTGCACTGTCGGAGGTGTTGTCTTTCGGATGAGACGTTAAACCGAGGCCCCGTCTGCTCTCTCAGGTGGATGTAAAAGATCCCATGGGCACTATTTCGAAGAAGAGCAGGGGAGTTCTCCCTGGTGTCCTGGCCAATATTTATCCCTCAACCAACATCACTGAAAACAGATTTTCTGGTCATTATCACATTGCTGTTTGTGGGAGCTTGCCGTGTGCAAATTGGCTGCTGTGTTTCCCACATTACAACAGTGACTACACTTCAGAAAGTGCTTCATTGGCTGTAAAGCGCTTTGGGATGTCCTGAGGTCGTGAAAGGCGCTATAGAAATGTTTTCTTTCTATAGAAGTCTTTCTTTCTAAATGCTGACAGCATCTCAGACACCGACTGGTCTCCCAGAATCTGAATTCAAATGGTGTCAAACTAAAAGCAGCTTTAGATTGAGAGATTAAATCTCTCTCTTCCCAAACCGTGTATCTGATTTTGCCAACTACCCCAATCTCCCCCTCCCCCTGCACCCACCCACCCGCCTCTCCGCCCCTCACCCCAGTCACCCACCCAGCTCCCGAAAGTGCTGGGCTTACAGGTACCACGAGTACTCTTGTGTGGACATCAGGTGAGAGCAAGACTGGGCTCATCTATGATGCCTGCTACAGTCGACCAGCCTGCCGACTCTCAGCCGCTGGCTTGCAATACCAGGAAGCTGTGGGCACACACACACACACACACACTCTCTCTCCCAAGCATGACTCAGCACTCTGCGAGGCGGAAAGTAATGAGATTAGGAGGAAACACCTCCAGGAACACAATATGATTATGACTCTTTATGACTCTATGATCAGGCGATATAAAGACACGTGTACATTGAAAACCTCAGCCAGCCCTGCTTTACAAAGCAGCAGGAACTTGTGCTTTTAAAACTCCGTTCTGCTTTTCGATCTCAGCTCGCTTGAATACCACAGTTTCAGGTTGGGGGGGGGGGGGGGCAGCGGGAAAGGTACAGATCAACAGTTTATCTGCACAGCCCACTCCCTTCATAATATTTACCGGCAACGCTGGTGGTTGCAGATTGTTCCAGTAAACATGTTTATCCAGGTTCACGACTTTGCATGAATCCTGCAGCTTGTACGTGGAACGAACAGCACAAAAACTCGTCAGCAAACACTCGCCGGCTTGCCGCTCAGCTGCAAGGACCTGTCGGAAGAGTCAGCTCTGTGTGTGTGTATATTTATAAACTCAGGGATATACCTGTTTATACACTGTATGAATGGAACCGCGTTTATGTGTTCAACCATAAATGTATGTTGATGCTTTGGCAACATAAGATGTACCTTATCATGCCAATAAAGCGATTTGTATTGTATTGTATTGTATTGTGTGTGGGGGGGGGGGGGAGGGAGGCAGCACAGACACTTGATTAATCGGTTCCACATTGGCCAGGCCACGTGATTTGGCTGTCAGCCCCTCCTGCCCCCCTGGCAATGTAGAAAGTTAGCCGCTCACTGCCAGTGAGAAGCTCAGTTTGTTCAGGGTCGTGCGTGAAGCCGTTTCATGAAGACACATCACAGTCACCGGTTAAAGACGCACCGTGACGATTATATAACTCTGCTGGGAGGTTAGGGGGCCCATTAGCAACTTGAAGCCAATCGTTATCAAGCAGGCTTTTGTTAGAAGGCCTTGAGAGTCACAAGCTGTAGCCAAGTTTGAAGTGAAATGTAACCTCCCCTCTCCCACTACGGTCTATCGGTGTCTCATAGTAACAGCATGCCGGTCGAACCAGCAGTTCTTGCGACTGTGTAACACTGACCCACAGCAATACCACTCGATGCTATGGAAGCTGTTACATCGGATATACGGCACAGAAACAGGCCATTCGGCCCAACCAGTCCATGCCGGCGTGTATGCTCCACTCGAGCCTCCTCCCGTCTTTCCTCATCTAAATCTATCAGCGTAACCCTCTATTCCCTTCTCCCTCATATGCTTGTCCAGCCTCCCCTTAAATGCATCTATACAATTCGCTTCAACCGCTCCCTGTGGTAGCGAGTTCCACATTCTCACCACTCTCTGGGTAAAGAAGTTTTCTGAATTCCCTATTGGATTTCTTGGTGACTATCTTATATTGATGGCCTCTAGTTTTGCTCTTCCCCACAAGTGGAAACATTCTCTCTGTATCCACTCTATCAAAACCTTTCATAATTTTAAAGACCTCTATTAGGTCGCCCTATTCTCTGTACCGCTCTTCTCTGCTGTGATGACTAGAGCCTGGAGTTTGCAAACTGTGTCAGCCATGGTCCAGTGGGCAGCACTCTCGCCCGAGTCAGAAGGTTCAAGCCCCCACTGGATGAGACTCCAGCACAAAATCTCAGCTGACACACACCCAGTGCAGTGCTGGGGGAGTGCTGCACTGTCGGAGGTGCCGTCTGTCGGATCAGGTGTTAAACTGAGGCCCTGCCTGCCCTCTCAGGTGAACGTAAATGATCCCATGGCACTATTTCGAAGAGCTGGGGAGTTCTCCCTGGCGTCCTGGCCAATAATTATCCCTCGAAAAATGTCACTAATAAAGCCGATGATCTGGAATATAAGAACATAAAAGATAGGAACAGGAGTCGGCCACTCGGCCCTCCGAGCCTGCTCCACCATTCAATAAGATCATGGCTGATCTTCTACCTCAGCTCCACTTTCCCGCCCGATCCCCATATCCCTTGATTCCCTCAGTATCCAAAAATCTATCGATCTCTGTCTTGAATATACTCAATAGTGACTGAGCCTCCACAGCCCTCTGGGGTAGAGAATCCCAAAGATTCACAGCAATTATCACATTGCTGTTTGCGGGAGCTTGCTGTGCGCAAATTGGCTGCCGGGTTTCCTACAACAATGACTAGACTTCAAATGTACTTCATTGGCTGTAAGAAGCGCTTTAGGATGTCCCGAGGGCAGGAAAGGCGCTACAGAAATGCAAGTCTTTCTTCGGTTTAACGGCACCTTGCCCCCGGTGCTCCGGCACACTTTGGGCAGATGCTCCAGTTAGACACGTCATAAAATTCCAATCATAAGATAACTGGCAAAAGAACCAGAGGGGCGAGGAGGATAATTTTTTTTTTACGCAGCGAGTTGTTGCGATCTGGAATGCGCTGCCTGAAAGGGCGGTGGAAGCAGATCATCGATCAGCTCCGATGGACGGGTCACATTGTCCGCATGCCCGATACGAGACTCCCAAAACAAGTGCTCTACTTGGAACTCCGACACGGCAAGAGAGCCCCAGGTGGGCAGAGGAAACGCTTCAAGGACACCCTCGAAGCCTCCTTGAAAAAGTGCAGCATCCCCACCGACACCTGGGAATCCCTGGCCCAAGACCACACAAAGTGGAGGAGAAGCATCCGGGAAGGCGCCGAACACCTCGAGTCTCTTCGCCGGGAGCAAGCGGAAGCCAAGCGCAGGCAGCGCAAGGAGCGCACGTCAACCCAAGCACCCCACCCACCCGCCCCTTCAACCACCGTCTGCTCCACCTGTGACAGAGACTGTAGGTCCCGCATTGGACTCATCAATCACCTGATAACTCATTTTTAATGTGGAAGCAAGTCATCCTCGGTTCCGAGGGACTGCCTAAGAGAGAGAGGAAGCCGATTCAATAGTAACTTTCAAAAGGGAATTGGATAAATACTTGAAAAGGAGAAATTTGCAGGGCTGTGGGGAACAGCAGGGGGAGCGGGACGAATTGGAGAGCTCCACCAAAGAGCCGGCACAGGCACAATGGGCCGAATGGCCTCCTTCTGTGCTGTAAGATTCTCTATTATATTTAAAAACAAATTTACAATCTATCTCACTCTTTGTGATTCTAAATCTCAGTCCCAACAATTCCCCAGTGCTGGCAACTCTCCTCGTCATTCACCTGCTCAATTATTTCACCAGCAGACGTTTCATGCTGGTTTGATCCGTGAATTCAACGGGCTTTGTTGTGAAAACCACTGAGCGAATCCCTGCTTTGGGAAGAAGATCCCCAGCGGCCTGTCTACACCGTTGATGGAAGCTCGCTCACCCAGCGCCCTGGGGCCGCCTCCAGACAGCGAGCGACAAGGCAGAGAGAATCCGCGCCGCAAGTCACAGGGACCGAAGCCCAAACAACACGGCAACACCGCCCCCACCCCACACACCACCTCCCCACCCCCCCCACCCACACACCCCCTCCCCACCCCCCCTCTACCCCCCCACCCCACACACCCCCTCCCCACCCCCCCTCCACCCCCCCCGCCCACACACCCCCTCCAACCCCCCGCCCACACACCCCCTCCACCGCCCCCGCCCCACACACCCCCTTCACCGCCCCCGCCCCACACACCCCCTCCCCACCCCCCCGCCCCACACACCCCCCCCACCCCCCCACCCCACACACCCCCTCCCCACACACCCCCTCCCCACCCGCCCACACACCCCCTCTACCCCCCCGCCCACACACCCCCTCCCCACCCCCCTGCCCACACACCCCCTCCCCACCCCCCCGCCCACACACCACCCCCTCCACCCCCCCGCCCACACACCACCCCCTCTGCCCACACACCACCCCCTCCACCCCCCCGCCCACACACCACCCCCTCTGCCCACACACCACCCCCTCCACCCACACACCACCCCCTCCACCCCCCCGCCCACACACCACCCCCTCCACCCCACCCCCCCGCCCACACACCACCCCCTCCACCCCACCCCCCCCGCCCACACACCCCCTCCACCCCACCCCCCCGCCCACACACCCCCTCCACCCCACCCCCCCGCCCACACACCCCCTCCACCACACCCCCCCGCCCACCCCACCCCCCGCCCACCCCACACACCCCCCGCCCACCCCGCCCACACACCCCCTCCACCCCACCCCCCCCTCCACCCCACCCACACACCACCTCCACCCCACCACCCACACCCCCTCCACTCCACCCCACCCACTCCACCCCACCCCCTCCACCCCCCACTCCACATTCCCCCTCCACCCCAGCCCCCCACCCACACGCCACCTCCACTCCCCCTCCACCCCACCCACACCCACTCCACTCCACCCCACCCCCCGCCCACACACCCCCGCCCACACACCCCCTCCACTCACCCTCCACCCCGCCCACAACCCCTCCACACCCCCACCACCCTCCACACCCCCCCCGCCACCGCCCACCACACCCCCTCCACCCCACCCCCCCGCCCACACACCCCCTCCACCCCACCCCCCCACCCACACATCCCCTCCACACTCCTCCACTCCCCCGCCCACACACCCCCTCCACCCCACCCCCCCTCCACTCCCCCCACACTCCTCCACTCCCCCCCACACTCCTCCACTCCCCCCCACACTCCCCCCCACACTCCTCCACTCCCCCCCACACTCCCCCCCACACTCCTCCACTCCCCCCCACACTCCTCCACTCCCCCCCACTCCCCCCCACACTCCTCCACTCCCCCACACCCCTCCACTCCCCCCCACACCCCTCCACACCCCCCCACACCCCTCCACTCCCCCCACACTCCTCCACTCCCCCCCCCACACTCCTCCACTCCCCCCCCACACTCCTCCACTCCCCCACCCACACCCCCTCCACCCCACCCCTCACACCCCCCTCCACCCCACCCCACCCCCCACACACCCCCTCCACACT